>NC_090310.1:23765000-25015000 GCF_039906515.1 Pseudorca crassidens
AGTTCTGTTTTTAACTTCTTTTTTTTGTCTTTTAAAAAAAAATTGTTTTTATTGGTGTATAGTTGGTTTACAATGTTGTGTTAGTTGCAGGGATACAGCAAAGTGAATCAGTTATACATATATGTATATCCACTCTTTTTTAGATTCTTTTCCCATATAGGCCATTACAGAGTATTGAGAAGTAAGTCCTTATTAGTTGTCTATTTTATATATAGTAGTGTGCATATGTCAATCCCAATCTTCCAATTTATCCCTCCCTGCCTTGCCCCCTGGTAACCATAAGTTTGTTTTCTACATCTGTAACTCTATTCCTGTTTTATAGATAAGTTCATTTGTACCCTTTATTTTAAGATTCCACATATAAGCAATATCATCTGACATTTGTCTTTCTCTGTCTGACGTATTTCACTTAGTATGACAATCTCTAGGTCCATGCATGTTGCTGAAAATGGCATTCTTTCATTCTTTTTTATGGATTCTTGAGGAAGTTTGGGTTTTAAACAGGGTGGTCAGAGAAGGTCTCCTGGAGAAGGGGACTTTTGAGCAAAGTCTTGAAGAGGCAAGAGAGTCAGCCACGTGGACATTTGTGGGAAGAACATTCCAGGAAGCAAAACCAGCAAGCGTGAAGTTCTTGAGGCGAATGTGTGCCTAGTGTGATTGAGGAGAGCAAGCAGACCAGTGAGTCTGAACAAGAGTGAGTGAGAGGGAGAGTGGTAGGAAGTGAGGTCATCTTAAATGGTTGTGGTTTCTTTATATGATGACTGGCAGAAAGAGGGAGGAAGCAGCTAGAGGTATTCAACTAGCAAGGACTTACTAGGTATATGGCATCAGATTAGATGTTTTGCTGGACCCAATGATAGGAGGGTGGCTCTGCTCTCAAGGACCAAGTAGTCTAGTTAAAGATTTAATATTAAATCACATGGAAACTTAGAGAACAATGAAACCCAGGTGTGCTAATCTATGGATTTCTGAAAGGAGAGAGAAAATTTTAGAGTATTGAATGAAAGAAAAGGCTCTGGAGATAGACTACCTAGATAGAACACAGCTCCATCACTTATTTGTTGAGTGATCTTGGGAAAGCCGCTTCATTCTCTGAGGTTCAGTTTTCACTTTTAGAAAATGGAGTCCACGATGAAACCTGCATTGCAGGATTGTGTGAGGACTTAACATAGCACATATAACATGCTTAGTAAATGCCACATACAGACGAGGCCCTCCGTAAATATTGGCTGACGTTATTATTATTTGGAGTGCTTAGAGAAAGATTTTTTCAAGGCTTGTAACTGTGGAGTTAGTGAGGGGCTAGAGGGAGGAAGGCCCTCAGTGTAAGAGGCAAATTGTGATCACATGTGTCAGTAGGGAGATGGCCAGTGGCAGTGACGACAGTCATAGTTAACTGCCTAAATTAGTTAGCAATAAAAATGACAACTTACTGAGGCTTTGCACATAATATCTCACTTAGTACACATTACAGTCCTATGAGGTAGGTACTGATATTATCCTCATTTTGCTGTTGAGTAAGTGAAAGCTCAGAGAAGTGGAGTGATTTGCTAAAGGTCACACAGCTAGTAAGAAGCAGATCTGGGACTCAACCTGAGGGAATTGCCACCATACTGCCTATTGCCTAATTAACTTCTCTTAGATGGTATTTGTAGGGCTTGGATGAGATTGAGATAGCTTTTTGTCCCTAGGGGTATCATAAAGGAGAGAGAGGTTCAGTGTGTAAGAAATAAAGGGGTGATGTTTGTGCCTTTATGAATAGCATATTGAGCTGTGATCATTTATGCTCTTATGATCTCTTAGAAGCAGAGACTGGGTTCTTTTCTGGCTTTAGAAAAAAGATTTGCCCACTGGAATGTGAGCATTCCCTAAAATATCTAAACAACACATCTATTTCCATTTTCCTCTCCTCACACCTAGGTGACAACAAGTCACTTCTCTCATGAGGAGAATGGATTTTCCTTGATACAAGTCAGTTTTTTGACTTAGGGACAAGAAAATTCGGAGGCACCTCAATTGTGATATGGGATTTGGTAGGCAGCTGGGCTGAGCCCAAGAACACCCCACGGGGAGGTAAAGCTGCTTGGTTCTTGGAGTGAGTATGTGGCCTGAGCAGGTGTCCTGAGCCAGGCTGTGAATTTCCAGAGCCCAGGGGTTAGAGCAACCTGACATTAACTTTAAGATGGATTATAGTGTCTTACATTCTGTTTTTCACTAATACTTTTCATATATAGAATATCTTCCAAGAATTTATTTTTCATGATATTTTGAATTCCTACCTCTTCAATGATTGAATTCATTGAGCATTTACGGGGTGGTAAGCGCTGTCCTTCGTACTGAAGATGGAAACCAAGATAAAGTTGCTGTATTCCAGAAGCTTTATATTTTAGAGAATGTCATGGTAGCAGGTGCGTTTTGAGTACTTGTTATATATTCCAATGACTTTTTTTTAGTGATAAAGATAAGTCATGGGTTTAAAATAAGACAGGTTCAAATTTGTCATTATACTGTCATTCAAAACATTTTGCTCTATCACTGGATCAACATTTCCTTCAGTGCTTCTGGGATAATGAAGAAAGTTGGTGAACATGTTACATAAAACTTTATGCATTAGAAATCTTGGACTTCTTCTGAAGATAGGAGATTTTAAATTCAGGACTAGAAGCTCCTGGACCAAATTCTAGGGGAAATCTTGAGAAAGATGAAAGGAATTTACCAGTGTCTGTCTGTGTGACCTTGGCTAGCTCTCTGTGCCTGTGTCTTCATTTACAAATGACAGAGTTGGTCTGGATGTTTATAATAAAGTCCCTTTCAGCTCTAAGAGTCTATGACTTAGGTCTAGATCTGAAATTACTCTGACAAGGAATTTTAATAGATGTTGCCTAATTGCCAACCAAGGAAATGTTTTCTATGAACACACCAATACTATTTTGGTATTTCATCTTTGTTAAGTAAAAAATGATGTGTGTTGTTTGTATTTTATTTCTTTAATTAATTGGAGAGGTTGGGCAGATTTTCGTATATATTAAATTTGAATTGTTGCTCTTTTCTTTAAAAACTTCCATGATTTTGTGATTCAGATAAGACACTGTAAAGTTACCTTGCCATCAGGTTCTTGGCTGATTTATTGGAGGCCTTATTATTATTACTTTCCAGTGAAATAGATTTCACTGTTAAAAAAGAAGGAAGCTACATGGAGGTGAAAAGCCTGTTCAAAAATAACTCTAACTTATCAAAAAGAAATAAAAATATAACTCATACAAAACTGCTGAAATACATGGAAACTAAAGCAATCTAGACATAAAACAAAGCTGAAGCTTTTTGTGATTCCCATACCAAGATGACTATTTGATCGAGAGTCTGAATTGAAATTCACCAATGTCATCAACTGTAGTCATTTTCCTTTCAAAATTTTAATGCCAACTACTTTTTTTATGCTCTAGAGAATGAGTGTGTTCACTTTATACATGTATTTATAGATGAAAATATCTTTTTTGGGATAAATTATTCCTTTACTGAAAAAATTAGTGGCTTAATTTATTATTACACGATGTTTCTGTTGACATCGTTGATTGAAAATGCTTTTATGTATTGCTGGTTGTTTGGTACACTGTTGGTTATCAAACCCATGATGCCTTTTAAATAGTTTTCAAAATTCACACAATTGTTATGACATCATTTATGCTGTTGGTAACAACTTTCTCTTTATCCTTGGTTGGAAAGACTAAAAGTGAATTTCCAAAGAGTAATTTTGATTTTCAGGGCTGCTGGGAATCCTAAGTTTGAGTCCAAATCTTGCCACTTGACTGCTTGTGTGACCTTCAGCAAACTACTTAATCTGATCCTCAGTTTTACCATCTGTAAATTGGGAATAATAATAAAATATACCTCAGAGGTTGTTGACAGAATTAGCTGAAATAATGCATATAAAGTACTTAGATTATTGCCTGGAAATGTATTCATAATTAATACATATTATTTATTATTATCTCACTAGAAAAAAATAATTAAAAATTCCACTGCATTGGAAAGCTATTTCACAACAAAATGATGATAATGATAATTAAAATGATAAGTCATTCTGTTTACTATAAATCAGTGGTATTGTTCTAATGATACTCAGATTTGAGCATGCATTAAAATTAGTTGGAGGGCTTGTTAAAACAGAGATTGCTGGGCCCCATCCCCAGAGTGGGTGTCTGGGGAAGGACTTGAGGATTTGCCTTTCTAACATTCCTGGGTGATGTTGAGGCCAGTGGTCCAGGGACCACACTTAGAAAACCACTATTCCAAGCATCTTACCAGCTCATTTGATCCTTATCACAAATTCCTGTGACTGTGACTGATTTCCTCAAAGGAGAAAACTCTGCCCCTCCTCCCCACCCCTCCCGCTCCCCTCTGCCTGGCAGGAGAGATTACATCTGCAGACCCAGACTCTGCCCGGCCATGTTCCCTCACTCCAGTCTCTGAGGGTGTTTTCCCACTTGAGGGTTTGGAGTTAAGCAGACTCAGAATATTTTCTTGTTGTATATGGGTCCTTAACAATGCCAGGCAGCCACATTGCACTTTCCTTGTCCATTCACTCTCCCACTTTCTTTTCTTTTTTAACTTAATTTTATTGTGGTAAGAGCATTTAGCATGAGATACACCCTCTTAAAAAATTTTTAAGTGTGCAAGGCAGTATCGTTAACTATAGGTACCATGTTGTACGGATTTCTAGAACTTATTCGACTTGCATAATTGAGACTTTATGCCTGTTGCTGAGCAATTCCCCATTCCCCTCCTTCCTCCAATCCCTGGCAACCACCATTTTATTTTCTGACTCCATGAGTTTGACTAGTTTAGATACCTCATATGAGTGGAATCATGCAGAACTTGTCCTGTTATGGTTGACTTATCTCAGTCAGCATGATGTCCTCAAGGTGCCTCCATGTTGCAGCACATCGCAAGATGTCCTTCTTTTTTGAAGGCTGCATCATATTTCATTATATGTATAGACCACACTTTCTTTATCCACTCATCCACTGATGGATGTTCAGGTTGTTTCCATATCTCGGTTATTGTGAATAGTGCTGCAAGGAATATTGGAATGCTAATATCCTTCAAGATTCTGATTTCAGCTCTTTTGGACAAATATCCAGCAGTGGGATTTCTTTGTCATATGGTAGCTCTATTTTTAACCTGTTTTTGAGGAATATCCATGCTGTTTTCTATAGTATCTCTCACTTTCTTAAACAACTGTTTTATACCTCTTCTCTCTTCTCAAACTCCATTTCTTCCCCATCCTCACTCTCAGCTGGTGATCATGTTTCTTTTCTCATTGGGAAAAATGAATCAACAAGTGAGCTCACACCGACTCCCACAAGCTCATCTCCCCACATCTTGGCATTGGCACTCACCCAACAATGAGTTCCCACATGTGCCCACAGGTGAACTATTTGTGCTCCCATCTAGAGACATTCCTTCTACTAATGCACTAGATCCCATCTCCCTTTGACTGTTTAAGAACATCACTCCATCTAGTCTTCCCTTTCCTCCTACATCGTTACTTTTCTCTTTTCGGGATAATTCTCATCATTATGTAAACACACTGTTATTTCTTCCATTTAAAAAAAAAAACCCTTTTGAACCAGGCTCCTTAGAGATACTGATTCTAGGGCTTGGATAGGAAATATACAAGGTAAGCCTGGAGTATCTTGTAGCGGCAGAAAGTTAAAAATATCGAAGAAAGAAAGAAAAGAAAGAAAGAAAGGAAGACAGAATCTCATAATGATGGGAGTATGTCAAAGGGATACAGAAGCCAACTGAAAGGGCTTCCAATGGTCAAACCTGGAACAATTTGTGCAAGAAAATAAAGCTGTATTGGATTATAACCCGATGTATAAAAAATTAAATATCCATGAGTCTATATTGATATAAATTAATAAGTGGATAAGTATTATAGATAAATGAAGGAGAAGAGACAAACCTCCCATGAAGAATGCCAAATAATTTATGTAAATACTCTGCCCTTAAAGAGATGGAGAATAACTCCCCATTTCCTAGATGCAGGTTGCACATAGTGATTTTCTTCAAAAGAGTACAGTATGGAAAGGGATAAAAAGGGTAACTTTATAGGGGAGAAATCTGACAAACACGTTGATAGTATGTCCCTTAATACGATATTATGAGAATGGCACTTTACCTCTGTGTTCTTCCTCCCCCCAAATACATTACCTCCATACATTCTCGTGAGAAAAATATGAGATAAATTCAAATTGAGGCTGTTTACAATAGCCAGGACATGGAACCAACCTAAATGTCCATTGACAGATGAATGGATAAAGAAGATGTGGCACATATATACAATGGAATACTACTCAGCCATAAAAAGAAACAAAACTGAGTTATTTGTAGTGAGGTGGATGGACCTAGAGTCTGTCATACAGAGTGAAATAAGTCAGAGAGAAAAACAAATACCATATGCTAACGCATATATATGGAATCTAAAAAAAAGGTACTGATGAATCTAGTTGCAGGGCAGGAATAAAGATGTAGACATAGAGAATGGACTTGAGGACATGGGGTGGGAGGCTGGGGTGAAGTGAGAGTAGCATTGACATATATACACTACCGAATGTAAAGTAGTTAGCTAGCGGGAAGCTGCTGCATAGCACGGGGAGATCAGCTTGGTGCTTTGCAATGACCTAGAGGGGTGGGATAGGGAGGATGGGAGGGAGGCTCAAGAGGGAGGGGATATGGGGACATGTGTATGCATATGGCTGATTCACTTTGTTGTACAACAGAAACTAACATGGTATTGTGAAGCAATTATACTCCAATAAAGATCTATTTAAAAAATTCAAATTGAGGGACAGTCTACAAAATACCGGACTAATAATAATGATAATAATCCTCAAAACTGTCAAGTTCATAAAAAACAAGGGAAGTCTGAGAAAACCATCCAACTGAGAGGAGACTAAGGGACATGACTACAGAATGTAATGTGGTGTCCTGGATGGGATACTGGGACAGAAAAAGGGCCTTAGGGAAAAATGAGGAAATTGGAATAAATGGATTTTAGTTAATAACAATGTATCAATGTTTGTTCATGAATTGTGACAATGTCTCATACTAAGATACGAGTAAGATATTAATAATAGGGAAACTGGGTATGGGGTATCTATGAACTCTGTACTATCTTCACAATAATTCTGTAAATCTAAAACTTCTAAAATGAAAAAACCCCACAAACATCCTTTTGTTTCTTGACCCAACTTTCTCTACCAGATACCACTTCATTTCTTTTCTTCCCTTTGCATTGAAACTCAAAAAATCTTTATATATTGCCTAATTTCAGTTCTTTCCCTTCCATTAAAAATAATCTTACTCCATCAGGTACTAACCTCCTGCACTACACTGAAAATGCTTTTGTGAAGGTCACCAATGACCTCCATGTTTGACCTTCATGTTGTTAAAGCCAATGGCTGCTTGACCCATCAGCCATACTTGACATACTTGATGAAACCCTTCTCTCCTGACTTCCAGGTTACTGTGTCCCCCTGATTTCCTCTTACTCTATTCACTGCTCTTTCTCAGTATCCTTGGCTATTTTCCAAACTCTTAATGTTAGAGGGCAGTGAACTCAGTTCTTAGCCCTCTTCTGTTCTTTGTATTGTCTGCCATGATGATCTCATCTAGCCTCGACTTTGAATATCATCTTCGTGGTGACAACTCTAACTTATTTCTCTGGTTTGGACTTCTCTCCTGAACTGCAGAGTTATACCTCCAAACCTCCCTTGCATATCCAGTAGACACCTCAAACTCAACATGTTCAAAACCAAACTTCTGTTCTTTCTTCCCACTCAAACCTACTCTAGCCTTCCCATGTTAGTTGATGTCAACTCCATCCTTCCAAATGATAAGATCAAATGTCTCTTTCCTTTGCATCCCATGCCCACCCTGCAGGAAACCCTCTTCTGCTCTTCCTTCAATATATATCTAAAATTCAACCACTTCTCCATCTCCATTGCCGCTGACCACTATCGTCTTTCACTTGGAATACTGCAGTAACGTCCTAACTGATTTTCTTGCTTCTACCCTGTCCGTATTCAGTCTATTCCCAACACAGCAGGCAGTGACTGTTCAAATGTAAGATCATGTCATTCATTTGCTCCACAACCTCCTCATTTTGACCACAGTGAGAGCCAAAGTCTTATAATGGCCCATAAGGCCCCCCCAGGATCTGTCCCTACCACCTCCCTGACCTCATCTTCTATTACTCTCCCCTCACTCACTCAGTTCTAGACACTCGTCCACTCCCCTTCCATCTCAGGGTGTTTGCATGGATGGTTCCCTCTGACTGTAACATGTCCCTTCACTTTTTCTCAGACGTTGCTCTTTCCAGTGTAGTTTCGATTTGCGTTTCTCTAATGATTAGCGAAGTTGAACGTCCTTTCATGCCTCTTGGCCATCTGTATATCTTCTTTGGAGAAATGTCCATTTAGGTCTTCTGCCCATTTTTTGATTGGGTTGCTTGTTTGGATGATATTAAGCCTCATGAGCTGTTTGTAAATTTTGGAGACTAATCCCTTGTCGGTCACATCATTTGCAAATATTTTCTCCCATTCTGTGGGCTGTCTTTTCATTTTGTTTATGGTTTCCTTTGCCATGCAGCAGCAACATGGATGGACCTAGAGATTGTCATACTGAGTGAAGTAAGTCAGACAGAGAAAGAGAAATATCGTATGATATCCCTTATATGCGGAATCTAAAAAAAAAAGACACAAATGAACTTATTTACAAAAAAGAAACAGACTCACAGACCTAGAGAATGAACTTATGGTTACAAGTGGGGAAAGATGAGGGGAAGGGATAGTTAGGGAGTTTGGGATTGACATGTACACACTGCTCTATTTAAAATGGATAACCAACAAAGACCTACTGTATATAGCACAGGGAACTCTGCTCAATGTTATGTGGCAGCCTGGATGGGAGGGGAGTCTGGGGGAGAATGGATACATGTATATATATGGCTGAGTCCCTTTACTGTGCACCTGTGCACTGTGCATCACAACACTGTTAATCAGCTATACTCCAATATAAAATATATACTCCAAAATAAAAAGTTTTAAAAAATGTTGCTCTTTCCACATCATGACCTGCCTCCACTGCACATTCTTAGCACTCTTGGTCCTCCTCCTCTGTTCCACCTTCTCTTTCTTTCTTTCTTCCTTTCTTTTGTCATCTAACAGGTCATAAATTTACTTATTTTCTGTGTTGGTTGTATCCACTGCAAAAATGTAAACTCTATGAAAGAAGAGTTGTTTTTCTGTTTTCTTCACTGATGTACCCCAAGTGCATAGAGCAGTGTTTGGTACATAGTAGGTGATCAGTAAGTGGTTAGCAAATAGAGTCAATTAATCCTGCCATTTGTCACAACATGGATGAATCTTGAGGGCATTATGCTCAGGGAGATAAGTCAGACAGAGGAAGATAAATACTGTATGATCTCGCTTATATGTGGAATCTAAAAATATCAAACTCATAGAAACAGACAGTAGAACTGTGGTTACCAGGGGTTGGGGTGTGTGGGAATTGGGGATATATTGTTTAAGGGTACAAACTTACCACTAGTGGATAAATAATTCCTGGAGATCTAATGCAGAGCATAGCAATTATAGTCAACAATACTGTATTATAGACTTCAAAGTTGTTAAGAGAGTTCTTAATTGTTCTCACTACAAAAGGAAATAATAACTATGTGACATATTGCAATATATAAGTGTATCAAATTGACATGCCATACAGCTTAAATGTACATAATGTCATATGTCAATTATAGTTCAATAAAAAAATGATGGAAGGAGAAAAAAGTCCAAAAAAAAGTTATCTCCTCAAGTTTAGGATAAAGCAGGGACAAATGACTTCTTTGTCTTTAAAACAGTGGTTCTCAACCAAGGGAGATCTGGTCTTCCTTCCTTCCTCCCTCCCTCTCCCGTCCCACCCCTGGAACATTTGGCAATGTCTGGAGACATTACTGGTTGTTACATCTTGGGGGTTACTACTGGCATCTAGGGATGCTTCTAAACATCCTACAATGCACAAATAGCTCCCCACAATAAAATTATCCAACCCCAAATGTCAGCAGTTCTGAGGATGAGAAACCTCGCTTTAGAGCCTATCTGAGGAAAACAAATACTGTATGCTAACACATATATATGGGATCTAAAAACGAAAAAGGGTTTCGAAGAACCTAGGGACAGGACAGGAATAAAGACCCAGACATAGAGAATGGATTTGAGGACACGAGGAGGCGGAAGGGTAAGCTGGGACAAAGTGAGAGAGTAGCATTGACATATGTACACTACCAAATGTAAAGTAGATAGCTAGTAGGAAGCAGCTGCATAGCACAGGGAGGTCAGCTCTGTGCTTTGTGACCACGTAGAGGGGTGGGATAGGGAGGGTGGGAGGCAGACGCAAGAGGGAGGGGATATGGGGATATAGGTACACGTATAGCTGATTCACTTTGTTATACAGCAGAAACTAACACAACAATGTAAAGCAATTATACTCCAATAAGCTCGGTGCTTTGTGACCACCTAGAGGGAGGGTGAGAGGGAGGGAGATGCAAGAGGGAAGAGATACGGGAACATAGGTATATGTATAACTGATTCATTTTGTTATAAAGCAGAAACTAACACACCATTGTAAAGCAATTATACTCCAATAAAGATGTTAAAAAAAAAAAAGAAAAAAAGAAAGTACATTGGTAGATGCCAGGGGGTAGGGGTGAAGGTGGGAGTGGGAGGTGGGGAGGGGAAATGGGGAGTTAGTGTTTAACGGGGACAGAGCCTCAGTTTAGGACGGTGAAAAATTCAGGAGATGGAGGATGATGAGAGTTGCATAACAATGTGAATGTACTTAATGCTACTGAACTATACAGTTAAATATGGTTAAAATAGTATGTTTTATATTATGTGACTTTACCACAATAAAAAAACATTTAAAAAAAAAGAGCCCATCTGAGAAACTCCAGGATCACTTGGACATTAATTTCATCCACCACAGCCTTTGCTGACACAAAGGACCTTATTTACTTGTTTCCGACGATGTTTCCTTTCCCAGGGGGCCAAGTCTGAGAGCGGGAGCAAATTTCATTTGCTCCCTCTTAAATCTCTGAAATGGAAAAAGGGTCTCAATATTTCCCTCTCTCTCCCAGTCTTTGAAGCCCTCCAAAGTGGGCCGTGGCAGTTAGCTCCCAACAAATTCCCCAGACACCATTTAAATGTCATTTCAGGGCTGGGACTAGCACATGAATATTTAAGATGTAAATTGTTTGGGTCGTGCCTAAATCTTCTATGGATTTTATTCGATGAGAAAAATGTCACTACTTTTTGATAAAGTTTGCTTTCCCTTCATATTATTAACAAACCCAGCCAAGTGAACCAGACTGCATCTGCCAGAGAGAATAGGGCTGCTTGTTTGGGGGACAATATTAGATTCCGTTTCATTCCCAGCATGCCGTATTTATGGTTCAAAACCCAAAGAACGGGTAGGATATTTGTCCTAGGTCAGCGTGTCCTGGCTGGCAAAAGCATTTGACATATACCAAATACATCTGGGTGGAGGGTGGGAGCTGGAAGTGAAATTAAATAATCTAATCCTAGGTGGAAAATTAGGTACCTTGATAGTTGATCATATAGCAATATTGAAATTACCAGATCCTAACACCAGAGATTACTCCTTTCCCATTCTGCAGTTTGAATCCCAAAGGCTGGATATATATCTACATATCACAGGCAAAGAAAAAGGTACAAAAGAGGGAGGGGGAGGGAGAGAGACACACACACAGAGGGAGGGAGGGAAGGAAATATTTAACACTTTTAAATTCCACGGACTCCAAGAAAGAATATCTATTTTAATCTTTTTGGAAGAAATTATGCCTCCTACATCTCACTCCCAGCCCCTACCCAGAAATTAATTTTGAATGTTAATATGAAAGCAACCTCTCTCTTCTCTGAATGCCGCTTTTGATTTTGACAGGGTACCTAAAAGGCTGCTATTAGACAAATTTTCATTAAGTAATAAGCTAGTTCTTGGGCAAAAGATAAATTTTTTGTCATCTCATGTGAAAATTTTAAAAAGCCATAATTAGGAAGAAAATCACTAATTGTATGGCACAAAATTTGTTTGCTAAGAGTAGTCATTAAGAGGCGACGAAAGCATTAGCAACTTCAATACTAGAAAACAACAATTAAAGTGCAAGTGGAATTGAAGTATTTGCCCAGACATAATAATGGCTGTACATTTTACAGGTGTGTAGTTGTGGCTTGATTTGAGGTATTGTTGGTACTTTTTAAGGAACAATGTGCAGTGGGCCTAAATACTTAAAAGTAACACGGCTTTTGGGTTCTAAATAACAGACTCAGGTTTTAATTTCTGGAAAACATTACCATAGAGAGAGTTGCTTAATTATACTGTCAATGCTGTTACTGCTTTAGGATTTTGATGAACTGGGCAAAATCAGGACAAAGAGTAATGTTTCTGTGGCCCAGACAGTTCATGATACCAGCTTTGCATGTAAAGTGCCCCACGTCTGACATCAGTGTGAAGTTTGCACATCACTGCCTGATCTATTTCCTTTCTTAAGAAAAACTCTTGTTGTTTTTGCTTTCTGACAAGCATACTCTTTGAAGAAAATTGAGGAAATGCAGAAACTTGTAATGAAGGGATTAAAAATTCTTCTTAATTCCATCAAGCAGAGATAGCCAGTGTGAACATTTTTGTTGTACTCCCTCATCTTTTTATTGTATTTGAAACATTTTATTGAATCATAGCAATCATATGATAAAGCATACAAATTTTAAGTGTCCAACTTGTAATGAATTTTTACTTGTACATCGATGTATCCACCACCTAGGTCAAGATAAATAATGTTTCCAACAACACCCCACAATTCCCTTTTCAATCAGTACTCACCTCTCTGTCTCCCTTATTTTGGTCCTTCTCGCAATAGTTTCCATGATTTTGAACTTAATGTAAATGGACTCATATGGAATATCCCTTGTGGGTGTAGCTTCTTTTATTCAACATTATATTTGTGAGATTCATCTATCTTGTTATTGTATGTAGCTATATTCTTTGTTATTGCTATTCTATTGCTATATTGTGATTCCATTGTATCCTATCCCACAGTCTGTTTTTTCATTGATGAACATTTGAGTTGTTTCCAGTTTTTAGGTGTCATGAATAAAGGACACACATTCTTGAAAATGTCTTTTGGTGGATAGGCACTCATTTCTCTTGGATTCCTGTCCTTTTTGTGTGTGCATGTAAGTGTAGATTATATTTTATAGGAAGTTGCACTCACATCTGTTTCTCCATTTCCACATCTATCTCTGTATTCTTATCGACCATAGGAGTCCGGTGCCTCCCAGGAAACAGGCCTGTCTCATCAACCCTGGCAGGCACAGGCATTGGCTGGGGCAGCCTGGGGGAAGCAACATGGCTGTACATGCTGGATAATTCTTTCAATTCGTCAGGTGTGTAGCCTCTCTCCTCCCTTATCCAGCCAGCTTATCCTAGGATTTAGCCCTAGTTAGTGGCCTGGTATCCAGTAACGGAGATGAGGACAGCTCCTGAGGGGAACACCTGTTGCCTTGTCAGGGAGAAGCTTCTGCAGCATCTTCCAGCACAGTGGAGCTCTAACTGGGGAAGAGTGGGCCACATCTGCAAACCCAGAGACTCCAGGGGGGTTTGCAGAATCCATACCCTCCGTATCCTGGTTGGCCTCCAGCCAGATGTCCTCATTCCATGTTTCTGGATGCCAGCCTTTCCCCACCAGGCCCCTATCCTTTGCATAACAGACTTACCGTGGCTGAGCACTCAACTGTCTCTGGGGCTCTGTAAGTTCTAGCAATTAGGTCATCAACCTGCTACTCAGCTGTGTCTGCTCTTCCCTTATAGAAGATAAAGTGTCTCTGGGTCTCACACTTTGCCATTAACTATATGTTGACAGCCTCTAATCTTTCCGTATTCTTCTGTAGGGCATCAGTACAACTTGGTGGTAACCAGCCAACTCTGCATTGCTAGCCCCCTATTTTTATTTATTTTTTATTTTTTTTAATTTTTTTAACATCTTTATTGGGGTATAATTGCTTTACAATGGTGTGTTGGTTTCTGCTTTATAACAAAGTGAATCAGTCATACATAAACATATGTTCCCATATGTCTTCCCTCTTGCGTCTCCCTCCCTCCCACCCTCCCTATCCCACCCCTCCAGGCTGTCACAAAGCACCGAGCCAATATCCCTGTGCCATGCGGTTGCTTCCCACTAGCTATCTACCTTACTACGTTTGTTAGTGTGTATATGCCCATGACTCTCTCTCGCCCTGTCACAGCTCACGCTTCCCCCTCCCCATAACCTCAAGTCCGTTCTCTAGGAGGTCTGCGTCTTTATTCCTGCCTTACCCCTAGGTTCTTCATGGCATTTTTTTTTTCTTAAATTTCATATATATGTGTTAGCATACGGTATTTGTCTTTTTCTTTCTGACTTACTTCACTCTGTATGACAGACTCTAGGTCTATCCACCTCATTACAAATAGCTCGATTTCGTTTCTTTTTATGGCTGAGTAATATTCCATTGTATATATGTGCCACATCTTCTTTATCCATTCATCCGATGATGTAGCCCCCTATTTTTAAATTGCTTCTATCACTACACTTGCTACAGCATTTCCTTCCACGGGGACATTTTCCCAGGTCACCATCAGTGAAATTTTTAATAATTCAGCCACCAGCTTGTGACAGAGGCTATCCGTATTCACTTTTCAACCAGGAAGCCATCTTCTTCACCCGCCTGGCATTGGGTGAGCTAGTCTCAGATTCCCGTCTTACTGCCTGTTTTCTCAGTCCACATCTGGCCTCACTTGTGTTAGTTCCAGCTTTCTGAGAAGCAGACACCAAGACAGGATCAAGGATGGTATTAGGGGACATGCTTGTGAAAGGAAAAAATGAGGGAGCCAGAGAAGGCTAGAGGAGCCATCAGGCCACAATGCAAGTCTGACCTTGAGTGAAGGAGAGAGGGACAGAAGGTTGGGTGAAAGCATCCTAGACTATCATGCAGTCTAAGGAAGGTTCACAAGGCTGTCAGGGAGATCTTGAGCCAACGTTGGCTGTCAGAGGAGTCTCATGTCTCCCAGGATGGCCTGTCTTGGTATCCTGCTGCTCTCAGACATTGGACATTGGTTGGAAGCATCCTGTGGGTGCATGGCTTTCGTGCAAATACAATGATAGCTTTCCAGTGGCAGCACTTGGGTTCTTGGTCATTTAGCTTGGGCCCTTTAGCTGGAGATCTGTGAGGTGCATTCTCCAGGTCACCAAAAATGGGATAAGCACAATGTCTGGAATAAAGTGTCCATAAGAGTTAGCTGTAGTTACTAACCATTTCCTTACATCCCTAACACTTAAGAGTTTTTGATTTTTACTTTCATAAGCAATGCTGCTTTGAACATTTGATGTAACTCATTGTTTCCTTAGAATAGACTCCTGGAATTGGAATGGTGGGATGACAAAGTATGAACATTTAACTCCCTTTTGAAAAATTTTAAATTTTTTATTGAAGTAGAGTTGATTTATAGTGTTTCAGGTGTACAGCAAAATGACTCAGTAGTATATACATATGTGTGTGTGTGTGTGTGTGTGTATATGTATATATTTTAGATTATTTTCCATTATAGGTTATTACAAGATATTGAATATAGTTCCTTGTGCTAAATGGTAGGTCCTTGTTGGTTATCTATTTTATATATAGTAGTATGTATCTGTTAATCCCAAATTCCAGATTTATCCCTTCTGCCCTTTCCCCTTTGGTAACCATAAGTTTATTTTCTATGTCTGTAAATCTATTTCTCTTTTGTAAATAAGTTCATTTGCATCATTTTTTTGAGATTCCACATATGTGATATATGATATTTGTCTTTCTCCAGCTTCATTTAGTATGATTATCTCTAGGTCCATCCATGTTGCTGCAAATGGCATTATTTCATTCTTTTTTATGGCTGAGTAGTCTTCCATTGCATATATATACCACATCTGTTGATGGACATTTAGGATGCTTCCATGTCTTGGCTATTGTAAATAGTGCTGCTATGCTGCTATGAATATTGGGGTGCATGTATATTTTCAAATTAGAGTTTTCTCTGGATATATGCCCAGAGGTGGGATTGCTGGGTCATATGATAACTCTATTTTTAGATTTTTAAAGAACCTCCATACTCTTCTCCCTAGTGGCTGAACCAATTTACATTCCCACCAACAGTGTAGGAGGGTTCCTTTTTTTCCACACCCTCTCCAGCATTTATTATTTGTAGACTTTTTTTTAAAACTTTTTATTTTATATTGGAGTATAGCTGATTAACAATGTTGTGATAGTTTCAGGTGCACAGCAAAGCAATTCAGCCATATACATGTATTCATTCTCCCCCAGACTCCCCTCCCATCCCAGCTGCCACATAGCATCGAGCACAGTTCCCTGGGCTATACAGTAGGTCCTTGTTGGTTACCCTTTTAAACTATAGCAGTGTGTACATGTCAGTCCCAAACTCCCTAACTATCCCTTCCCCTCAT
Source organism: Pseudorca crassidens (assembly GCF_039906515.1). Taxonomy (NCBI): domain Eukaryota; kingdom Metazoa; phylum Chordata; class Mammalia; order Artiodactyla; family Delphinidae; genus Pseudorca; species Pseudorca crassidens. The sequence continues at coordinate 23,781,610 of NC_090310.1, forward strand.
CCTTCCCCCTTGGTAATCATAAGTTCATTCTCTAAGTCTGTGAGTCTGTTTCTGTTTTGTAAATACATACATTTATATCATTTCTTTTTAGATTCTGCATATAAGCAATATCATACAATATTCCTCTTTCTCTGTCTGACTTACTTCACTCAGTATGACAATCTCTAGGTCCATCCATGTTGCTGCAAATGACACTATTTCATTTTTTTTTATGGCTGAACAATATTCCATTGTATATATATACCACATCTTCTTTACCCATTCATCTGTCAATGGACATTTAGGTTGTTTCTATGTCTTGGCCTCTGTAAATAGTGCTGCTATAAACATTTGGGTGCACGTATCTTTTTGAATTATGGTCTTCTCCAGATATACACCCAGGAGTGGGAATGCAGGATCATATGGTAGCTCTATTTTTAGTTTTTTAAGGAACCTGCATACTATTCTCCATAGTGGCTGCACTAATTTACATTCCCACCAATAGGGTAGGAGGGTTCCTTTTTCTCCACACCTTCTCCAGCATTTATTTGTAGACTTTTTTTTTTTTTTTTTTTTTTTTTTTTGCGGTACGCGGGCCTCTCACTGTTGTGGCCTGTCCCGTTGCGGAGCACAGGCTCCGGACGCGCAGGCTCAGCGGCCATGGCTCACGGGCCCAGCCGCTCCGCAGCATGTGGAATCTTCCCGGACTGGGGCACGAACCCGTGTCTCCTGCATCGGCAGGCGGACTCTCAACCACTGCGCCACCAGGGAAGCCCCTATTTGTAGACTTTTTGATGATACCCATTCTGACTGGTGTGAGGTGATACCTCATTGTAGTTTTTATTTGCATTTTCTCTAATAATTAGCATTGTTGAGCACCTTTTTATGTACCTATTGGCTATCTGTATGTCTTCTTTGGAGAAATATCTAATTAGGTCTTTTGCCCATTTTTTTGATTGGGTTGTTTGTTTTTTTGATATTGAGCTGTATGAGCTGTTTGTTTATTTCAGAAATTAATTGCTTGTTGGTTGCATTGTTTGCAAATATTTTCTCCCATTCTATAGGTTTTCTGTCTTTTCATTTTATTTATGGTTTCCTTTGCTGTGCAAAAGTTTTTAAGTTTAATTAGGTCCCATGTGTTTATTTTTGCTTTTGTTTTCAGTAGTCTAGGAGATGGATCCCAAAAGATATTGCAGGATTTATGTCAAAAAGTGTCCTGCCTATGTTTTCCTCCGGGAGTTTTATAGTATCTGGTCTTACATTTAGGTCTTTAATCCATTTTGAGTTTATTTTTGTGTATGGTGTTAGAGAATCTTCTAACTTTATTGTTTTACATGTAGCCGTCCAGTTTTCCTAGCACCACTTGTTAAAGGGACTGTCTTTTCTCCATTGTATATTCTTGCCTCCTTTGATGTAGATTAATTGACCATAAGTGTATAGGTTTATTTATGGACTTTCTATCCTGTTCCATTGATCTATGTGTCTGTTTTTGTTGCCAGTACCATACTGATTTGATTACTGTAGCTTTGTAGTATAGTCTGAAGCCAGAGAGTTGATTCCTCCAGCTCCATTTTTCTTTTTCAAGATTGTTTTTGCTATTTGGGGTTTTTTTGTTTTAGTACAAATTAAACAATCTTTTATTCCAGTTCTGTGAAAAGTGCCATTGGTAATTTGATAAGGATTGCATTTAATCTGTAGAGTGCCTTGGGTAGTATGGTCATTTTAACAATATTGATTCTTTCAATCCAAGAACATGGTATATCTTTCCATCTGTTTGTGTCATCTTCAGTTTCTTTCATCAGTGTTTTATAGTTTTTGGAGTACAGGTCTTTCCTCCTTAGGTCAGTTTATTCCTAGGTATTTTATTCTTTTTGATGTGATGGGAAATGGCATTGTTTCTTCAGTTTCTCGTTCTGATATTTCGTTGTCAGTGTATAGAAATGCAACAGATTTCTGTATATTAATTTTGTATCCCACAAATTTACCAAATATATTGACCAACTCTAGTAGTTTTCTGGTGGTGCATTTAGGATTTTCTATGTATAGTATCATGTCATCTGCAAACAGTGACAGTGTTACTTCTTCCTTTCCAATTTGGATTCCTTTTGTTTCCTCTTCTTCTCTGATTGCTGTGGCTTAACACTCTTGATGCAGGTTTGCCAATTGCCCTTCTGAAACGCAGGACAAATTCATACCCCCCACTTTGTAGTAAGAGAGGTCTGCTTCCTCTTACCCATGTGAGATACTTCTGTAGTCTGGGTATATAAATGGTCATGCTGCACAATGGAGAGCATATGCTGGGATTCATGACATGGACTAGTGGGAGAGGGAGGAGGCCAGAATGATTAGTTTAGTATGGGATGACTTGTGCATGGACTTCCTTGACCAAAATGGTTAGGTTAAGAGGGGGCATGGATTATCCAGACTCATATCCTCCTCGTACCATCTTTACATAGGTACTTAGTTGATAAACAGCTGTCCTTTATTTATACTTAATTTTTGGAGAAAGAGATATAGAGGTCAAGAGCTACTGACTGCACATTGTGTGAATGTCAGTGTGGAATAGTGGGAAATGCCCTGTATTTACAGCTCGGTGGACCTGGAGTTGAATTCTGGCTCTGCAGGTGGATTGTTGAACCGCTCTGAGCCCCCATCTGCAAAAGTAGTAGCAACTGGAAGTAGGCATTTCTTTCTTTCTTCTTTTCTTTCTTCCTTCCTTCTTTTCTTTCTTCCTTCCTTCCTTCCTTTCTTTCTCTTTCTTTCTGGCCTCCTATTTTCTTTTCTTTTCTTTTCTTTTTTTTTTTTGCGGTATGCGTGCCTCTCACTGTTGTGGCCTCTTCCGTTGCAGAGCCCAGGCTCTGGACGCGCAGGCTCAGCGGCCATGGCTCACGGGCCTAGCCGCTCCGCGGCATGTGGGATCTTCCCGGACCGGGGCACAAACCTGTGTCCCCTGCATCGGCAGGCGGACTCTCAACCACTGTGCCACCAGGGAAGCCCAGGAGCCTTATTTTACAGATAAGAGATTAAGAGCCAGAGAGGGCAAAGGAGTTTCATCGGGTCACACAGCAGATTGGTGAGAGGCAAATAGAGAGAAAGACCAAGAAATAAAGAGAGACACACAGGGCTACAGAGGGAACTGAATGACAGAGCTAGAGGTGAGACACAAAGAGGTACAGAGCTAGAGAGAAACAGAGTTCAAGAGGGAAGGAGAGGGGAACAGTAGAGGTGGAAGAGAGAGAAAGTATGACACAGAGATGGAGAAGCAGAAGGAGTGGAAGAGAGGCCAAGAGAGACGGGGAGGGTGGTGGATGCAGACAGACTCTGTAAGGTGCCGTCACACACACGATGTGGGGGGATGGGGTGATCAGGCCAGTGACATGTTTTTCCATGTTTGTGGATTGAGCTGCAAAGGGCCAGTGGAGTAGACAGGACAATTAGGAGAAAGGCGGTTGGGATGGAGTGAGGGGGTGGGGCGGGCAGAAGGACTAGGACACAGCAGAGTCTTTTCCTGGCATTTGTGTGTCTGTTTGTTACAACGGGAGCAGATATGCAGACTAGGACCCCCCGTTTCAGCCCACTCGTTCCCACCAGCCTGCCGCTCTGCCAGACGGCCTCCCTACCAGGTCATTGCCTCTGAGCCTTATTTATTGCTCCAAAATCTGGGGCCAGGAGGAGTCCCTGCCGGGAAGCTCAGGCAGAAGCTTCCATCTAAATCCCAGACTTGGCCTCCAGTCACTGCAGCTGAACAGGAGGAACAGTGGGAGAAGAGACCTTGATTTGTACCAGGGCGGCTTTTTAACACATGGAGGGTGGTGTTTTTTGTGGCACCACCACAATCTCTGCTACCTAGAGATTTACCTCTTGGCCTTATTCTTTCCCACTAGAGAAACACTTTTTAAAACCCACACAAACTTCCTAATTCAGCTGTGGCTATTTTAACCAGAGTTAAAGAGCTCAATAACAAAGTAGCTCCCAATTATCAAGAACTTACAATTAGTGTAAACCAGCTATGCCTCAACTAAAAAAATACAAGAAGAAATAAAAATCGATCAATCTGTTAGAAAAAGAACTTGCAACGAGGGTTATGTCATTCGATCCTTGTATAATGTTATGAGGAAGGCACTATAATTTCCCACTTGACAGGTGAGATCACTGAGGCTCAGGGAGGAGAAGAAACTTGCCCAGGATCCCATTTCTGTCTGCACCAGAGCTGATCTGTCTGCCTGCATTTCCCCATCATTGTGCCCTCCTGCCCACCCCAAGCCCATGATACAGATGAAGACCTCAAGGCTTATCGGGTCTAACAACTTGCCCAAAGTCCCATTAATAGAAAGCTGCAGAGTGAGGACTGCACTTAGGTCTGCTTATCTTCGGGCCTCTGCTCTCACCCCCTGTGCTTTGGGTTGAGTTCTTTCAGAAACAGAGACTCCCTCCTTCCAGATGTTGTGCTTCATGAAGAAAGTAAGAAAATTAAAAGCTCCAATAGAACTGTGTACACTTAAAAAATGGGCAAGGTGGTAAACTTCATGTTATGTGTTTCTTACTATAATTAAAACTTTTAAAAAAAGGGAAATAAAAAGCTCCAATAGTCACCATCTGGGGATGGATAACGCACCCTTGAGTCCTGCTATTTTTATGATGGAGCTTCTGTTACACCCTCCACTAACCTTCCTTTTCCTCCAACTCATGGCTTCTGCATATTCATAGCTTCTATTGCCTTGTGTCTTCGGCTGCCTCACTGCCTGTGCTTCCTACATTCTCTGTGTGCCTCTGGCCTTCTATCCTATCTTCTGTCTTCTATCTATCTATCTATCCATCCATCTGTCTATCCATCTACCTATCTATCTATCTGCCTGTCTATCTATCTATCATCTATCTATCTATCTATCATCATTTATCTATCTTTCAAGTCAACCTTCCTAAGAGGAAGATCAGATTGGATGGCATCTTAGGTCTGGTTCCCTGGAAGCAAGCTCTCAGATGGAGATTTGCCTGCAGGAATTTTGGGGGAGAGCTTTAAGGATTAGCACCATGGAGGAGTTAAGAAAATAGGACGGGGCAGAGGAGAAGTTGAACTGTGATGCGGTCATAAAGTAACGGAGCAGGACCACGTGGGACCTTCCTGGGACAGACCCCTCCCCTATACCCTCTGCTTAGGCTCCTCTCTGAAGTCCCTAGATAATAGTATCTGCCACACATTTCCTGATTTGTTTTACAGATGTAAAAATCCTTACCAAATGGAAGATGTTAACTACTTGATGAACACGAGTATGTAGCCCTCAGGCCTCCCGGAGCCTAAGGATTGAAAATGTTAACCCCTGTGACACCTCCCTGTTACCTCACCATCAACCAATCAGAGAACTGTACACAAGCTAATCACAAGCCCTGTGACCGCCCCCCTCACTTGGCCTTTAAAAACGCTTTCTTAATAGATGACTAATAAAGACCCACTGTATAGCACAGGGAGCTCTCCTCAATGCCCTGTAATGACCTACATGGGGAAAGAATCTAAAAAAGAGCTGATATACGTATATGTATAACTGATTCACTCTGCTTCACAGCAGAGACTAACACAACATTGTAAATCAGCTATACTCCAATTAAAAACAAAGCTTTCTTGCAACCCATCTGGGAGTTTGGGTTTTTTCAGCACTATGTCCCTGACTTCTTGTTTCGTGCCTTACAATAAATGCTGCACTTTCCTTCACCACAACCCAATGTAAATTGATTGGCTTTAATGCGTGTGGGTGAATGGACCCAAGTTTGGTTCGGTGACATTAACAAAGACCTCAGCGGATCCCATGGGTGCTTGGGGCTGGGCTGGGCATTCAGAGTTGTTCAGGCAAGCAGATTAAGCCTCTGTACCTTGACATTGACCCGTCATTGGATGTGGGTTGCCCTCTGGGTTGGGCGGGGGAACATGACGTTGGGAGAGGTGGCTCTCTTCCACTGAGGGCGATTCCCAGGGAATGAAGCAGCTGAGATCTGTTAGTTACCAGTGCCCCATGAGGGAAGGTGAGCGCCTGAGAAGGGGATCTGGGTGATGCCCCACGGCAGCTTCTCCTGATTAACCGCTTTCCAGAATACAGCAGCTCCAGCAGGCCCCCTCACCTGCCTTGTCTCCCCTTCTCCATCCTACAGAGGGCTATATTTGCCTCAGGTGCTATTCCTGGTCCAATCAGGTGTGACTAAGGCCTCAGGTCAGGTGATATGGAGCACAGCAACCAAGTTCAGGACCAGCCTGAGGCTTTGCTCTGTAGGGGCCGGGGGCACAGTGGGGTCATCGAGCATCCTGGACTGTTCAGCACAGCTGCAGTGCCTTTCCAGCTTCCCAGAGTCCAGGAGAACTCCTGTATTCCAAGTTATTTGTACTATTTAAGACAGGTTGACTCAGCTACTAGGAGCAGAGAGCGAAAGAGACTGATTTCCTTTCTGCCCCAGAAGCAATTCCCCTTGATGTCATCCAAGCCCAAAGCCCTGGCAATTGGACACCAAGGAGGTGTCCTGAGAGGGCAGGTCAGTCCCTACAGAGCCACAGCCTCACCTGAACAGGAGCCGTACTTTTGCCATCAGCCAGACTGCCCTTTATAATTCCCAGTTCCTCTGAAGTTTGCTTATGGACAATTATTTTTTTCTGCTTAGTCTGTGTCTCTTTTTCCTCCCTATCGATTTCTCCCCATGAAGTTAAAACAGAGGTGGAGACACATATGCTACATGACATCAATATAGCCCTGCCATTCAAGCTGCACTCGCCCCCTGCTGCAGCTGAGATGTGCCAGGGCTCCCATCCTCTCCTTCCCCCTAATTGATTTCCAAATGCAGCCTCCTGGGATGGTGCCTTGGCTGGCTTTCCAGCTTCATCCTGTCAACCTTAATATAATGCTTCTCGGGCGGTGAGAACTTATGTTTCCCACCTACTAGTTGGCATCCGGCTGATTTTCTCATCCTGAGGAATTTAGTTTGATTAATGTCGAGCCTTTGTACGTTGCATGGGGGTTGTCAAAAACGATGCGTCCTCATCCTGTCGCCAGTCCTTCTGAAGAGAGAACTTTCACCTACTTCAGGACAGTGTTGGCATTTCAGGGCTCCAGTAGCGGCCCGTACCAAGATTAGCGGCCACAGATTTGCTCCACTGAACTCAAGAATCAGAGGACCCTGACTGGGAATAGCTGACAGATGCTCAGAGCAGTGTGGGTGATTCGAAGTCTGCTTAGCTTTGCCCAGTCAGCCTGGTGTGAGGTCTCGGGATTAAACTTTCCCACCTTCTCCTTCCAAGACTGAGCCAAAGAATCTATTCTTGGAGCAGATAACTTCTCAACACTGAGTTGGCAAGTGTTTATGATTGGTTTTTCACACATCCTTCTGGGCAGGAGACAATTTTTGTTATAATTAAAATTTAAATATAGGGTTATAATAACCCAAGGCACCTTAGAAGGGCAGGCTGTTGGCAAAATAGTGAGTGACATTATCAATTATATGTGACATGTTTCTTTTCTGTATCTTATTTCTACAACTCTACTCTTTTTAACCGACATTGATTATTTACTATGAGTAACCCAAATTACTTCAGGTAAGACGAATATCCCAGGCCTCACCATCTTGTTGGTACAAATAAAGCCACTTTAAGATAAACATCCATGTAAGAGAGGCTCATAGTTTTTTCTTCCTCCTGCTGGATCCCCACTGGCTTCCTGGAGCCCTCCAGGGATGTGTCATGTGTTTGAGAAAAAGTCCCACTCAGGTTCTTTCACCCAAGTCGTTCTTTGAAATGTATCCTGCAGACCATTTGAGGGCAGCAACTCTCTGCTGTACTGCTGCTGGTGTCTTCTTGGACAAGTCTGATTCCCCGCCATTCTGCTGGGTGCAACGGGCACCTTGGGTTCTTTCACGAATGTGCCACAGTCCCTGCAGTGCACTGCTGTCGTGTCCCTCCGCTGCAATGCGGGGGAGGGTTTCCCTGTGCTCAGCCTTGCATCGAACCTGGCCATTAGGCCCCCAAAGCAGTTCTGCTGGTGCCCAGAGCCTCTCAGCTCAGACAAGTGTCAGTTTCTCTTCTCCCATCAGGGCTCAAGCCATTGGGACATAGAACAGTATTGCTTTTCAGGTCTCAAAGCTCATGAGAACTTTACTAAAAGGATAATTGGACCTCTGGATTTTTCTCCCTTGTGTTCAAGGATGAGAAGATGCCGCATTACTATTAGAAAGGGCGGAGGGGACACGAGGGGGAAGATGTGCCACGAAACAGCTGTTAAAAATCAGATTTAGTGATTCATACTCAGTAACATCCATCATCAATCTCTCCGTGTTGTTTTTTCTAGTGATGTTGTATAAGCCACACGTGGTGGAGGGAATGGACTCAGTTCATGCCAAATGAACCACAGCAAAAGTAATGACATCATGGACAATAATAAAATAATCAAGCAGCAACAGATGGAAAGGAAGAATTCCAGTTATGCTGTGGAATTACACAAATTGTTTCGGGTCCTAGCTGATCAAACCAAACTCAATCCCACTAGCCAAAGAGTAAAAAGAGACTATCCTTGAGCCAGAAACACTAGCCAATCAATCCCACCGTCCAGCAAAGTAGTCCTTCTGGTTGCGTGGGGGGCAGGGCAGCAATTTCAAAGCATCGCACTTGGCATCAAAGAGCCCTGTTATTCACTGACACCTGATAAACCAGAACCAGGGAATCAGATGAATTTTTCTTTTGCCTTTTAGTTTCCTTTATTAATGGAACCCTTTAGAAATCTGTTTATACTTTTTACTTGTACAAAATCACAATCCTTCACGCAAAGGGAGCAGGTGGTACCGAACGCTGGAGATTGCGCCAGAAAGCATCTCCTGTAACCGGCGCTAACAGAGCCTTGTCTTGGATATAAAAGAACTGGAATCTAATTGTGGGGTTGGTTTTTCCAATTCTGTATAACTATGTGTTTCTCTGTCTGTGTTTCTTCCCCTCAAATTTAATGCTCCTCCTTGAGCTCCTGTCAAATGGTAATCTGAGTAGAGTAACTAAGACTGAGTTTTAAGACTGTGGTTTTCCTGGAATGGTGTCACTAATACTCCAAGGGCCTCTACATCCCCAGCTGTCTTTGGAGCCTCTTGTTGACGTGTCATGTTTAGTGTCATGTGAACCCTCCACCTGACCGCAGGTAACTGGGCAGGCACTTGAGCCAAAAGCAGCCTATGGAGGCGGCCCTTTGTGAGCATCCTGCCTCTATATGTAGGATTTTGATTAAATAGCCCAATTAGATTCTCTTTCTGAAAGATTTGAATATGTGACATTCTCAGAAGGGATGGGGTGTAAGTCCATGTGAGTGGGAACCTTGTCTCTTTACTGATTTATCACTGTTCTCTCTCATAGTATATGGTATGGCTACCCAGTGAATACTTGATAAATAAATCAAATGCATGGGCCCTTACACAGAAGTATTTTTTTTTGAAACATGAATCTGCATCCATTTCCCTATATTTTACCTTGTTCTTCTGCCTCCAGTGAGCTAGGTCCCCCCACCCCGTCCCTACCACACACACTTCTAATTATTATTTTAAATAGACTTTATTTTTTTAAGAGCAACTTAGGTTTACAGCAAAATTGAGCAGATGATACAGAAATATTCCATATACACCCTGCCTCCGCCACCCCCCAGCCTCTCCTATTATCAACATTCTGCACTGGAATGGAACATTTATTACAACTGATAAACGTACATTGACACATCATTATCACCCAAAGTCCATAGTCTGCATCAGAGTTCACTCTTGGCGCTGTACATTCCCTAGGTTTTGACAAATGTATAGTGACACATATTGCCATTATAGTATCATACAGGATAGTTTCACTGCCTTAAAAGTCCTCTGTGCTCCACCAACGCATCGTTTCCTCCCTCCTAACTTCTGGAAATCACTTTTACTGTCTCTTACTTTCCTTTTAGTGCCTCTATAGTTTTGCCTTTTCCAGAACATCATGTAGTTAGAATCACACAGAATGTAGCCTTTTCATATTGGCTTCTTTTGCTTAGTAATATACATTGAAGATTCCTCCATGGGTTTTCATTGCTTAATAGCTTATTTCTTTTTAGTGCTGAATAATATTCCATTATGTGGATGGACCACAGTCTCTTTATCCGTTCAACTACTCATGGACATCTTGGTTGCTTCCAAGTTATGGCAATTATGAATAAAGCTGCTGTAAACATCTGTGTGCAGGGTTTTGTATGGACATAATTTTTTGTTGTTTTTGTTTTTGTTTTTGTTTTTTTTGCGGTACGCGGGCCTCTCACTCTTGTGGCCTCTCCCGTTGCGGAGCACAGGCTCCGGACGTGCAGGCTCAGCGACCATGGCTCACGGGCCCAGCCGCTCCGTGGCATGCGGGATCCTCCCGGACCGGGGCACGAACCTGTGTCCCCTGCATCGGCAGGCGGATTCTCAACCACTGCATCACCAGGGAAGCCCTGGACATAATTTTTTTAAGTCCTTTGAGTAAACACCAAGCATGCAATTACCGGATTGTATGGTAAGAGTATGTTTAGTTCTGTAAGAAAATTCTAAGCTGTCCCAAAAAATGGAAGCAGCCTAAATGTCCGTCGACAGATGAATGGATAAAGAAGATATGATACTTATATACAATGGAATATTACTCAGCCATAAAAAAGAATGAAATAATGCCATTTGCAGCAACATGGATGGACCTAGAGATTATCATACTAAGTAAGTCAGACAGAGAAGGACATATGATATCGCTTATAAGTGGAATCTAAAAAAATGATGCAAATGTACTTATTTACGAAACAGAAGTAGAGTCACAGGTGTAGAAAACAAAGAAAATGCCAAGCTGTCTTCCAAAATGACTGACCAAACCATTTTGCATTCCCACCAATGATGAAGGAGAGTTTCTGTGGTCCACATCCTTGCCAGCATTTGATGTCATCATTGTTCTGGATTTTGGCCTTTCTAATAGGTGCGAAGTGATATCTCATTGTTGTTTTAATTTGCAATTCCCTGATGACATATGATGTTGAACATTTCTCATGTGCTTATTTGCCATCTGTATGTTTCCTCTGGTGAGGTGTCTGTTCAGGTCTTTAGCCCATTTAAAAAATTATTATTTTTTTTATACCATTGGGTTTTAAGGGTTTTTGTATGTTTTGAATAACAGTCCTTTATCAGATGTATTTTGCAAATATTTTCTCCCAGCCTGTGGCTTGTCTTCTCATCCTCTTGACTCTTCTTCTTTTTTATGACTCTTTGCTTTGATGGGCAGTACAGTGTAGTGTTTCAGCATTCGGATTCTGGAGGCATCTGCCCGAGTTTGAGTCCTGATTTTCCACTTGCTCAGGGAATCGATCATTCCTTTCTGACTCTCAGTTTCCTCATCTGTGAAATGGAGATAATAATAGTGCCAACTTGTAGGGTTGTTAGGAGTTAGGACTGTCCTGGCTTGTAGTTAGTAAGCACTGTATAAATGGTAGTCATTATTATTGAAATTTTTCTTTTTTTGCATAATTTGGACCTATCACTAATTTGGTCTCATCATTCACTTATTTGCTCCCTCCTTCACTCACTCCATTCAAGTCACACTGGCCTCTACACCCACCTTGGTGTCTTTCTTTCTGTTTCCTCCTTCTGAGGTGATTTCCTCTCAATATACTCAGGGTTTACGCTTTCATCTCATGATTCAGGAGTTTTGTCAGTCATAAGCAGAAGCGGTCTAAACGCAATGGGGTTTCTTATTGTTAACGAAGCTGAGACCGTTGATGCCCGGTGTCCCAGAAGGAGGGGTGTATTGAAGGAGCAGTGAGCTGCCGAGGAGAGTCCTTGAGGCTGGGAGGGAGGGGGGTCTCTGGTTCAGAGTGGGAGTCCTCCTGGGAGGTAGCAATACCTCCAGGGAAGACTGGTGGTGCTCCCAGGGGGACGGGGTGTCCTTAGCCTGCCAGGGATCCTCAGACCCCAGGTGTGGACTGTAAACCACAGAACCTTTAGAACGGAAGGCACCATGGAGACTGAAGCAGATGGTACCCTGGTGGTAGACACTCACTAATGCCTACGGCAACATGAAACTAGTTCTTCTGTATCAGCCTCGAGTAAGAGGCTAAACTTCCTGCCAGTTCACGGGGATGGGGGTTCAGAGCCTGAGGGATATTAACCATATAATATCAATTTATAATTTTAAAATATAGAAAGTCATGTTTCCTTCGTCTCTGAGTTTGGACTTAAGAATAATATACAAAATAAATCTATTCTCAAGTTCATCCTTGCCCACTGTAACTTGAGAGAATCTGGTTACTGGTAAAGTTGCCTTTTAGACACCTTTTAACTCTGCTCTTCCCTGTGTCTTTCCCCCTTTCCTAGCCCCCCTCCTCTAATCCTGCAGGTATTGGAAGTAAGTTCCCTTCTCAGACCACACTTTTTTTTTTTTTTTTCTAAATGCAAACTCTAAAAAAAAAAAAAAAAAAAAATTGATATTGAGGCAGGAAACACAGGGCTGGGCCCAAAGACAGTCTTCCCATGTATAGACATTAAGCAGAAGGCAAACCACCTGCTTGTTTTGCACTTAATGAGGCCATGATGCATGGAAGAATGGCCTCTAAAACGGAAACTTTGTAGCATCTGAACAAGAAACTCTGACCATGAAAACTTGGAGCATGCACAACGAAAATGCACAGGTTACTGATGACACTGTATGACCTTCCATTTGTGGTGCTTGACTAGTAAAGGAAAATTTAAGGGAAAACAGCTCTTAGAGTGCATGTACAAGACCATGCACTTCAGTAGACGAATGCACAAGACCAGGGGCTGATGCAACCTGGTGCAATCCAGGCCACACCTCAGCCTTCCCCTCAATGAACATTCCACCCCTAATCAAAAAGACCCACCCATTCAAAGGGCTAAAAATAAGATAAAAGGGGGATCAAAAAAGTCCCCCTTTTGTGAGGCCCCCCACACTCTTCTTTGTGAGTGTAACTTTTGTTTCTGCCCTAAATAAACTGCTTCTTTGTTCTCTTTGCTCTTCAGCTGCGGGTTTTTTTTTTTTTTCCTTTGTGTTTGTCAGCCAAATTCTTTTTGGACTAGTTGAACAAGAGCCTGGACTTTGGATAAAGCTTTTCCAGTATCAAGATCAAGATGCAAATTTTTAAAAAATTCAATATTTTCTATGTTTACCTAAAATTATTTTGCAAAAACAAGTTACATGTGTTTTTTCCTGCTGGGAAAAAGTGAAGAACAATGCTATGCAATTTATTTTGGAATACTACCGTCATTCGAGCTATGGTGTAAATTAAAAATTATACCTCAAAGTACAGTGAAGTTAGAAAACTGTTTTGGAAACACTGTAGCTTGGTTTTTGTTTCTGTTTTTCGTTTTGTTGTTGTTCATTTTTTTGAATCACACTTTTGAATGGCTCATCTGCCTGGGACAAAGCTTAGTTACTGTGGCATCAGGCACATTGGTTCAGAGAGAGGTAGTCATTACCTCTGATCAGTGGAGATTTCTGATTCTCCTCTCTATTGCATACACGGCTGGAACACCTTTTCTGGCCTCTTGCGGTTGGGTGAGACCTGCTAAGGCATTCTGACCAATGACCAGTGAGTGGACATATGTTTGCTGATTCTGGAAAGGAGCCTTTAGGCCAACCTTTAGGCCAAGGAACCTCTGGCAACCTTTCCTCTTCACTGGCATGGCAGCTGGCAATTTTTGGGATGGGAGCTGCTCTGTCAGCTTGCCCTTAATTAATGAAGATAAGCAGAGCCTCCCCTAGCAAACTGTGGGGTGAACTTTGAGCAAGAAACAAACTTTTGTTGTTTTAAGTGAGTGAGATTTGGGCATATTTGTTACCACAGCCTCAGCTAGCTTATCCTGACTGATACCCACATCCAGCTATCTGAAGACACTGTTGCCAAACTGTTAAAACCAAAAAAAAAAAAAAAAAAAAAAAAATCAAAACATTGGAACTGGCGTATCTTTACAGACAAAATATTTTGGCTTGGCAAAAGTGTCCAGAAGGAAGTAGATGATGCTCTGTTTAGAGCATGAAGCAAAGGTACTGTTTTGGAATGTTCAGACAGACATACTCAAAATCATGTTCAAAATGCTCCACCTATCACCTGATTGGAAACATTACAAAGTATACATGTTGACAGTGTTCCCCTGTGTATGTTGCATGCCCTGTGCCCACGTGCACCAGTTGTTTGGTTGTAAGGAACAGAGAGCATTTGATCAAATTCAGAGATGTTGGATTAATCGTTCAAGATCCAACTATGACATGATGGAGGCCACGCAAAGGGCCAGCTCTTTGGACTTTCTATTGCATATTGTTATTTTGAGCCTTACAAAGTTTTGTTAAACCATGAAGAGTGTGAAAGATTCTCTCCTATCATCACAGTTGATAGAATTTTCACAGAGTTTGCCTATCAATTCCTTGCTGAATTTTCATTATTTTACCATCATCTGTCTTATCCCCTCATTCATTTTGATTATCTGTTTTACCCTCCTGGGATATTTTTCTCCCAGTTTTATAATCTACTTTTTAGTGTTTGTATTTCTCTTATTTAGTTTCAGAATTTCTATAGAGGACGGATTCAGAAGTTGAGTTGGAAGGGAGGTCTGGGCTAGAGGTACATTTCTGTAGTACTTAAGAATGAGAAAATTTCAGTTGTGTATATCGAGGGATGCGATGCACGATATGGGGGAACAAAGCCTTCTCCCAGGCCGTCCCCTGTCACCATGACTACTATCATGCTGTAGAATATTTATGCTGAAGCAGTGGTTCCCCACCTTTCTTCTGTCTGTTCTGTTGAACAAGACTCTCACAAGCTTGTTTTCCATATTGTTGCAATCAGTGGAGAGAATAATGGATTCGGTATCTGATCAGTTAGTTAACTGTGAGACTTTGAACAAGTTGCTTAGCTCCTTAGATGGGGAATGATGATATGACTTTATTGAATTATTATAAAACTTACACAAGATCATGTCTGGGAATGGTTCTTATGGTGAAGGCCCAAGAAACACTTAATTCCATTCTTTCCCTACAGTTAATGAGAGAAGCAGCATAGCCCAGTGGTTAAGTGTGCAAGCTCGGAAGTGACGCAGCTGGGTTCCAATCCTAAATTCTGCCTCTTGCCAGCTCTGCATAAACTGGTGGCAAACTACTTCACTTCTGCAAGCCTCCTGCGCCATGCCTACAGATACAGGGTAAGACGGGACCTGATAAATTGTGGGATTACATGAGATAACGAATAGACACTGTTCAGGGGTGTTGTAAACACTCAAGAAATGATAGTTTTCATTAGCTTCATTATTAGAAACAAGTTTCTCATATCCAGTCTCTGTCTCCCAATACGAGCCCACAAACGCTGACCTGGAACCCTTGAGGCCGTATGTGTTTTGGAATTCAGAATGCTCTGGAAAGTAGAAAGATAATGTGGTGCATATACCATGCATTCCACAATGTCCCGCCCCCACTGGGGCCTGTGGTAGCACTTCACGATCAGCTGATGACTGCAGTGAAATACATGAATGTTCATGCTCAATGGGACGTGGGAAATTTGATTTGAGCATGCAATTTGAATTGGGAAATGCTCGTGTAAATAACCGGGGCAGCTGAATTGTGGCAGGTTTGTGCTCTACAGATTTTTTTTTTTTTAATCTCAGGGTCTTTAGAATAGAAGTTCTGCTATAGCAGCTTAAACCATCACAGGCCTTTGCACTCTGGTTTTGTGCTAGCTAGTTTGGCATCATTAACTGCCTGTCTGGAGTTTTGTAAGTTGAAGTTGCCTAATTAACTTGTACAGTTGGAAAGGAAAAAAATGACTGAACCCCCAAACAATACTATAATTTAGAGAAGTGACAAAATCTTAACCAAAAACCCCACAGGTTTTTTTTTTAATGTTTCTAGTAGCTTTATTCTTTTATTTTTAACATCTTTATTGGAGTATAATTGCTTTACAATGGTGTGTTAGTTTCTGCTGTATAACAAAGTGAATCAGCTATACATATACGTATACATATATCCCCATATCTCCTCCCTCTTGCGTCTCCCTCCCACCCTCCCTATCCCACCCCTCTAGGTGGTCACAAAGCACCGAGCTGATCTCCCCGTGCTATGCGGCTGCTTCCCACTAGCTATCTGTCTTACATTCGGTAGTGTATCTATGTCCATGCCACTCTCTCACTTCGTCCCAGCTTTCCCTTCCCCCTCCCCGTGTCCTCAAGTCCGTTCACAGTTTTTAAGTAGGAAGGAGTATGGAATTATCTAGTGCAACTTCACCAATTAGGAACCAGAGAGAGTAAGTCTCTTGCTGGAGGTCATTGAGACTTTGGAAATGTGATAGCTTTTCCTGCAGCAACAAACAACCCCCAATCCCAGAGGTGTAAGTTTCTAGCTTATATTCCCTCAGAGCTGCAGGTGGCCCATGGCTCTCCTGGGCTGGGCTGGGCTGGCCCTGTTCCACATGTCTTCTCCAGGAACAACCATCATCAGGGCCGCGCTGCTCTCATGCTGAATGATGGAGGCTCAAGAGGGGCAGAACCGAACCACAGGGGTGTCCTTGTAGCTCCGGCCTGGATATGGTGTGTGTCACATCTGCTTACCTTCCACTGGGCAAAACAGGTCTATCTGTGAGCAAGATAGACAAAAGCCCCTTCCATCAGACTACCCATTGACTAGTGGGAAAATGATGTCCAGTGAACCAACAAATGCACAAGATGGTTATCACGGAGTGAATGCTGTGCAAGAAACAAATAAGGTGATGAGCTAGAATAACTGGAAGAAGTCACTTAGACAGCAAAGTCAGGAAAAACCTCTTTGAGGAAGTACTATTTCAACTGAAAGCTGGGAAGGGACTAGGCTTGTGCATAGACGGAAAGAGCAGAGAAAAGGGAACCTCAGGGCAAAGACTCAGAGGCAAGAAAGGGCTTGATGGGTCTAGAGCTTAGTCAGCAATCCAGAGTGAAGTCTGGATTGAGGTTACAGGGGTGGGTGGGGATAGAGCACGTGGAAACCTATAGGTCATCTCAGGAATTCTGGATTCCAATCTAAGAGCAGTGGGCAGACCGTGAAGTGTTGTCAGCAGAGCAATGGCATAACATGATTCACCATGTGAAAAGATCACCCTGGTTGTTGTGTGGACTGCAATGGGAAGCAGGTAGAGACACAGAAAAAAATCCCAATTTTTTAAGAGAGACCTTTGCCGAGCCTTGGACTGGCGGTAATGGCCGTGTGTCGGCAGAGGAGTGGATGGAATCAAGAGCGCTTTTGGCAAGAGAACCATCAGAACTTGTTGATATCATGGACGTAAGGTCTCATAGAAAGAGAGACTCACAGTTGACTCCATGGTTGTTGACATGAACAACTGGAAAGATGCAGAGGCCTTTTATGGAAAGGTGGATGATGAGGGAGGGGCATGGGGTTGGATAAAACTGGAGTTCTGTTAGAATTAGTGTGACACGCCCATTAGTGGGCTAAGCCGTCTATCTTCCACTAGACTGTGCTGTATCCTCAGTGTTGAGCCCGGTGCTTGGCGAGTATCGGGTGCTCAAAAAGCATTTGTTGAATGAGGGAATCTAAATGATATGCTTAAAAGCTACAGATGACTAATGGCTTCTAGAACAACAGATGATCCAAAGTCCATAGCAATAGCTAATTAAACCATTGCAATCCGATGTCCAAAATATTGTGTGCTAGAGACCCCCCTTCCTCTCCCCGTTAATTGAACAGGCCCTGTCTCTTTTGCTCTTGTAGCCCATTGTTCTTCAAATGTAATTAGCCTTTGTGTTTTGACAGTAAATGAGAAGCTGGTACTTTGATAAATGGCTTGTTTCTGGGAAAGGAGTATTTGTGAATACAAAACCCTGTCTTCTCCCCTTTCTTTCACACCTTTTCCTCCTGTGTTCGGAGGCCCTTGGGCTATACTAGTACCTTCAGGAGGGCCAGGTTTCTTAGGAAGGGATAGCAGCACAGAAATAATAGTTATCATTTATTGAGCACCTGTTACATGAGCAGGTAGAAACATTATATGTGACAGACCAATCTTGAAAAGTAATTTTAAAAAAATCTTTGTGTTCCAGCTGAATAAACCAAACAAAGCTCAGAGAGTTAAAATCTCATAGTAACCAGGAGGCTGAGTTGAGATTCAAATGTGTCCAGGTTTGGGCTTCCCTGGTGGCGCAGTGGTTGGGAGTCTGCCTGCCGATGCGGGGGACGCGGGTTCGTGCCCCGGTCCGGGAGGATCCCGCGTGCCGCGGAGCGGCTGGGCCCGTGAGCCATGGCCACTGGGCCTGCGCGTCCAGAGCCTGTGCTCCGCGGTGGGAGAAAATGTGTCCAGGTTTGTCTGACCCCAAAGCTTGTGTCATTTCTGTGATTCTGTGTCTACCTTAATGGTAAGTATCGGCACCTTATTTGAGGCCCTCTATGTTCCTCATTAAAAAAATAGTTTGTTGAGATATAAGTCCCAGGCTATATAATCAACCCATTTAAAGTGTACAAGTCTATGTGCCTCATTTGTTAATGGAACAAATAGTTTCAGTTCTCATTCTTAGCCAGGAACAGCATCCTTCTGATTACTCAAGTCTGTTATCTCCTGTGATCTGGTCTGGTCTTCTCATCAACGCTCTGATGGGCAGTATGGGGGGATTATCACCTGCATCTACTGGTAGAGAAACTGACAATGTCACGAGGCTTGTGGTCAGCACATCTCAGTATGGAACCTAGGACAGTCTGACTGTCAAGTCTTCTCTCTTAGCTTTTACATGATCTGCTCTCTGAGAGCTGTATAGCTCTTCTCAACTGACAAAGATTATTTTTTCATGTCCATGATGTTATTTGAGAGCAATATGAAAGATCTTCTAAACCAATTCAGCTGGTTTGCCTTGTCCTGACCCAGAGAGGGACACTGAATTTCTCAAAACTGTCTGTAGCGACCTCACACACAATAGGATGGCCTCTTTCAAAAGAAGAGAAAATAACAAGTATGGTCAAGGACACAGAGAAATTGGAAACTTTGTGCACTGTTGGTG
Source organism: Pseudorca crassidens (assembly GCF_039906515.1). Taxonomy (NCBI): domain Eukaryota; kingdom Metazoa; phylum Chordata; class Mammalia; order Artiodactyla; family Delphinidae; genus Pseudorca; species Pseudorca crassidens. Next base: position 23,800,600 of record NC_090310.1, read on the forward strand.
GGAATGTAAAATAGTGTAGCCACTATAGAAAACAGTATGGAGTTGCCTCAAAAAATTTAAAAAAAGGATTACCACATGATCCAGCAATCCCACTTCTGGATACATACTACCCAAAATTCAAAGCAGGATCTTGACTTTTTTAGCTTCCATGGATAAGCAAGTTCATACTGTATTTGCTTCTCGGTGTCTGGGTTATTTCACATAACATAATGTCCTCCAAGTTCATCCGTGTTGTTACAAATGGCAAGATTTCCTTCTTTTTTATTCCATTGTATATATTTAGCACATTTTCTTGGAATCTAAAAAAGTCAGACTCATAGAACCGGAGAGGGGATGGTGGTTTCTAGGGACTGGATGTGGGGGAAATGAAGAAATGTTGGTCAAAGGATACAAACTTCCAGCTGGAAGATGAATGATGTACAGCGTGGTGACTATAGTTAATCATACTGTATTGTGTACTTTAAATTTGCTAAGAGAGTAGATCTTAAGTGTTCACAAAAAACGGCAACTATGTGAGGTGATGGATGTGTTAATTAACTTGACTGGGGTTATCATTTCACAATGTATATGTATATTAAATCATCATGTACACCCTAAATATATACAATTTTGTTTGTTAATTACACCTCAATAAAGCTGGAAAAAATAAAAAGAATAACATGGCATGAAAAACAAACTTAACATAAATAAAACACCAAAATGAAAAAAAGCACAGGATCTTGAAGAGATATTTGCATACCCATATTCATTGCAGCAAGAGTGGCAATAGCAAAGAAGTGGAACCAACTCAGATGTTCCATCAGTGAACGAATAGATAAAGAAAACGTGGTACATACATGCAAAAGAGTATTCAGCCTTAAAAAATGAAGGAAATTCTGACTAAGTCTGACTAAATGGACTAAGCTGGAGGACATTATGCTCAGTGAAATAAGACAACCACAAAAGGAGAAAGACTATATGATTCCACTCACAGGAAGTATCTAAAGTAGTCAGACTCATAGGAACAGGAAATGGAGAGGTAGGTGCCAAGAGCAGGGGAAGGAGGAATTAGTGTTCAGTGGGTACAGACTTTCAACTTTGTAAGTTGTAAAAGTTCTAGGGACTTCCCTGGTGGTCCAGGGGTTAAGAATCCACCTTCCAATGCAGCGGACATGGGTTTGATCCCTGGTTGGGGAACTATGATCCCACATGCTGCGGGGCAACTAAGCTGGCACGGTGCAACTACTGAGCCTGCACACCACAACTAGAGAGCCTGTGTGCTGCAGTGAAGAGCCCGCACGCTGCAACAAAAGATCCTGCATGCCACAATGAGGATCCCACATGCTACAACTAAGACCCAACGCAGCCAAGTAAATAAATAAATTAAATTAAATTAAATTTTAAAAGATGTAAAAGTTCTAGCAATCTATTGCTGAACAATATGACTATACTTAACACTATTCAACTGGACACTTAAAAATGGTTAAAATGGTAAATTTAATGTTATTTTTTTTGCCAGAATAATTTTAAAAAAATTCAAAAACTGTCTGTGGTGGACTTAGGACTTGAACCCATGTCTATGGAATCTCAGTGGAGTTCACCCTGAGGGAGAATGTTGTCTGCATTTCTTTTTTTGGCCAAGGTTGTGACTTTGTCTCAGGTTGGGCATGGTTTTTTTTTGCCCTAGCGCCCTTGAGAAGTAGAAGGGTGCTTTTGCCAGCCCTCAGGGAGAACCAGATGAACGGGGTGGACCTGCCAGAGAGTACCTATTGCAAAATGCTTTCACCTCCCCTGGGATGGAGGCTGCAAATGGCGCTGTGAGATAACCAAGGGTGGCACTATTAGTCCCACATAGAGAATCCAAACTCAGCAAGATTCATTGAGAATTCAAGATCACTTGGACATCAGTGGCGGAGAGGAGGCTAGACCCCAAGAATTCGAGTGCTGGGTCCAGTGTTAGTGAAGTGGGCAATGCAGCTCATTTTTAAGATTAGAACTTAAGAAAGAGGTAGAAAACTTGGATGCTTTCCTTATTTTTACTATTTTATCTAAAGAAATTTCTAGAACACCAAAGTGCACAGTTTTGTTGAGTTGTCCAGCCCTGACCTCTGATCCCAGTATGGATTAGTGACCTCATACTTGGGCTTCCTTGCCGGCTGCTGGGCCGCCAGACGGGTAGGAAGGTACCTCCTCCAGGCTGGAGGGGGGCCCTCCGAGCCCTCTCCTTCCAGCAGTAGATTTTCCTTTTTCATGCTTGAACTCCAGAGGCCCCCAAGGGCTTCTGCCTTAGTTAAAAATTAAACTCACAAATCATTTCTTAAACTGTCTCATAGGCAGCCAGATAATCACCGTCAGTAGCGGGTGGTCTGAGTCACTTCTGCTTTAATGCTTTTGGAAACATGGGCTTAGTCCCAGCCGGTTACACTATCCTCTACCACCTCTCTCGCCTGTGGCGAGACCTTGCTCAGAGAACTCTGCTCAAACGTTGTAATAGAGAGGTCCGTGTTCCCAGTTCAGAGTGCACTGATACGTCCTGGTCTGCCCCATTCCTGTCCCGACTCCTGTCTCCTGGAGCTTGTTGGTGCCCTGGGGGAATTGCTGGGGAACACCCTCACTTGGGGACCGGCCAACTGGTGGAGAAGGTCTTGAAGCACCGGCAGAGTGAAGGCCCACCACAAGCTTGAGTAGGCTTCCCTGTGAGCCATCCCGGGCCCTGGCCTCTGCTCCTGGGAACTCAAAGGGGGCCCCTCACAGCTGTCCTTTCCCTAGCCCAGGGCTTCCCAACCTTGGCGTTATTGACATTTTGGACGGGATATTTCTTTATTGTGGGGCGCTGTCCTGTGCATTGTAGGAGGTTTGGCAGCATCCCTGGCCTCTGCCTATGAGGTGCCAGTTGCAGCCCCTGGTTGTGATAACCAAAAGTGTCTCGAGACTTGGTCAAATGTCCCCTGGGGGCACAGGCCCCCTGCTGAGAACAACAGCCCTAGTCTGTTGGCCTCTCTAAGGCCAGTCGTTTAAAGTCATTCAATGCAAAAAAGCTTATTCTTCTGCTTTCCTCCTCCAACAGGGATTTAGATCGAAAAGGAAGGATTCAGTCCTTGGAAACCGAGAAGAGCCTGTTTATTCAGTGGAGGGTGGGGCTGGCTGGCTGTGAAAAGTCAAGTCCCTTTCTTTCCTTCTGGAGAAGCTACCACTACATAGGAGTGAGGGTGGCCAGCCAGGATCTTGGACAAGGGCTGTGTGTCTGGAGCCCATGCTTTTAACCACCCTGCTCCCTGCGTCCTCCGAGGACTCACCTCAGTGGTGGTTTGGAGAAGGACGCGGGGGCCACTGGGCATAGTTCACTATCCAGCTGTGTTTCCCTGGGACAGTCACTCCTCCTCTCTGGCCCTGGCAAAGTGAAAGGGGTGAGTTAGATAATCTCTACCATTATTTTCAGCTCTGATGATTAGTTTGCCCTGTCTTCCGGGCCCTGCAGAAGAGAGTCCTTGCTGTGTGAAGGCAGAAATCCATCCAACGAACAGGTCATGAGCTCCTCTTGGGGCCCAGGTGCTGTACTGGGTTACTAAAGATGAAGAAGAGAGAGCTCTGTGACTGAGGATCTCCTAGTCTCAAGGTGGAAACAGAGAGGCTAATAGGAACAACAGTGGGTTATTGTTCCTAAAGTAAAGGTACAAGCAGAGTAAGGTGTGGCTCAGTTAGAAATCCTCTCCGCATGGGGATCAAAGCTAGTGTCCGGAGCAGCTTGTTTCTTAGGGCCGTGGGAACTGGGCAGTCTTACTGTCACGGCATCTATCTGCTCTGGCTACCTATTGCTATATCTGTATCGATAACAAACCACCTCAAATTTAGTGGCTTAAAACAACTATTTTATTACATTGACAGATTCTGAGGGTCAGGACTTTGGGCAGGAAATATTGGGGCTACCTTGCCTGGGGCCTCAGTTGGGAGGGTTTGAAGAGCTGGTGATGACTCGAATAGGTGGGACCTGAAATCATCTGGAGGCGTCTTCACTCACAGGTCTACCATTTGGGCTTGGCTGGGACTGTCGACTGGGGTACCTGTAAGTGGTCTTTCCCAGTGGCTTGGGTTTCCTTTCAACATGGCGGCCTCAGGGCGGGCAGACTTCTTTCACAGTGGCTCATGGCTCCAAGAGCAAGTAGAAGCTGCCAGGTGGAAGACGCATGGCTTTGGATGACCTGGTGTTGGAAGTCACATGGCAGCCCTTCTGCCATACTTCTATAAGTTGAGGCAGTCATGAGCTCATGCGGATTCAAGGGGAGGGGACACGGACCCCAACTCTTGTGGTAGGAACATAAAAAAATTTGCAGCCATGTTTTAAAACCACCACACCATTCTTATTTCCATGTTCAGAGGTCTGAATTTCTCCAAATCTTTAGTAGAGAATCCCACCTGGAAAAATCTCTCCAGGTGTATTTACACCAAAAGCCTACTTCAATTAATCAATTCTAACGCTCCAATTACTCAGCTTATATTTTCAGACACTCTAATAAGCACCACAAATGAATAGGAATTAAACTGATGGTGCATCACCCTCTGCTATTAGAAAGACCACACTTGATTTCCCAAGCAGCCTTTCCCTTTGTGAGATGAGCTTCCTTCTCTCACCTCTGTTCAGCACAGGGAAGTGTTTCCCTGGGGCTGAGGTGGGGTTGGAGCAGGTGGGAAGGCTTCCAAGAAAATGTAGCAATTGTAATGAAGGTAAGTTTTAAATGAAGACTGGAGCCTTTTTGGTGGGTGCCTTTTTCGTGTTGGGAAAGACCTGGGTTCCTGTCCAGCCTTTGCAGTCAACAACCTGGGCCTCAGTTCACTCATCTGTAGAGTAAGAGGGTTGGGCTTGATAATTTCTAACTCTTCCAACTTCAAAAATGTCTATGACTATAGGAATATTTACCAAGGGCAATTTTCTAACATCAATACCCAGAGGGAACACCCGTGTCATAATCATATTCATTTGAATAACTTGCCTTCAAGAAATACCGTCACACTCCTGGTAACCAGACCTTTTCCTCTGTATTTGCATAAATACACACATAGATTTTTACATCGTGGTATTATAATGTAGATTTTCTTCTGCAATTTCCTTTTTTCCCCACCACTGTAATATATACTGAAAAGCTTCCATGTCAGTACATAAAATTAAACTTAATTTTTTTCCCCTGCTATATAATAGTGCACCGTATAGATACACCATAAATTATTTAAATAGACCCCTTTTGATATAAATGCATGTCCCTTCCATTCTTTTGTCTTTATTAACAATGCTGCAATGAATAACCAAGTACATACAACACTTTTCTCCTATGCAGCTATATCTATAGAGTAAATTTCTAGAAGCAGATTTACTGGGTAAAGGCTATGGGCTTTGTAATTTTGATAGATATTGACAAATTTCTCATCATAGCCATTATACCAATTTATTCTTCCATCAATAATATATGAAAGAGCTTTTTCCCCTCACACAATGTATGATCAAACTTTGTAATTCTTGCCACCCTGATAAAGTGAAAATGGCATCTCATTGTAGTTTTAAGTGACATTTCTCCTTGGTGAGAAAGTCAGCACTTTTCTTATATGTAAGAGTCCTTTGTATTTCTTTTTCTCAGAAATGTCTCCTTGTAGACTTTTGGAAGGAGATGCACTTAGATCATTTTTAACAGATATTGTTGAATTTGTCTGATAGATCCACTAAATGGCATTGCTCTGTCCTCCTCTTTATACCAGTTTCTGATGTCGCCTGTAAACCCTAAGGCCGATGGAGACATCCTCAGCCTAGCAATCCACCCCTTTATATGAAGCTTTGCCTTTGGGTGGGCTGGAGCAGGACAGCTGCCAGAGGGACCTCCCCCAGCCATGAACTGGTTTGTATTTGCGAGGACAACACTGGGGAGATGATGTAAAGCACCGAAGCCTCTCTCTGACCCTCCCATGCAGTCTTGTCCACCAGACTCAGGAAACGACTGCACTCCCTTTTTGATGAAGCCTGTTTCTTCATAGTACATTTTGTTATCATTATGGGTTTTGACTTTTTTTTTTCAGTTATACATATATATACATTCTTTTAGTGTGTGTGTTCTTTTCCATTATGGTTTATCATAGAATATTGAATATTCTGTGCTATACAGCAGGATAAACTTGTTGTTTATCCATTCTATACATAAAAGCTTACGTCTGCTGACCCCAACCTCCCACTCCATCCCTCCCCCAACCCCCTCCCCCCTGGCTACCACCAGTCCGTTCTCTATGTCTGTGATTCTATTTCTGTTTCATAAATAGGTTCATTTGTGTCATATTTTAGATTCCACATGTAAGTGATACCATATGGTATTTGTCTTTCTCTTTCTGACTTACTTCACTTACTATGGTAATCTCTAGTTGCATCCATGTTGCTGCAAATAGCATTATTTTGTTCTTTTTTTATGGCTGAGTAGTATTCCACTGTATATAGGTACCACATCTTCTTTATCCATTCACCTGTTGATGGACATTTAGGTTGTTTCCATATCTTGGCTGTTGTGAATAGAGCTGCTATGAACATAGCAGCATGTATCTTTTTGAATTATAGTTTTGTTCAGATATATGCCCAGAAGCAGAATTACTAGATCATAAGGTAGTTCTGTTTTTGGTTTCTGAGGACCCTCCACACTGTTTTCCACAGCGGCTACACCAACTTACATTCCCATTAACAGTGTAGGAGGGTTCTAAGGGTTTTGTCATTAAAAACAAGAAAACCGACTTACAGTCTTTCTAGAAAAAGTCAAACATTGACCAGTTTCATCATTTATTGGCATCAGTTTTTCTACTGGTGATGTTGGTGATACATTTCTTTTTTCTCAGCAGCTCCTTCATCCTTGCTTTTCACGGTTTACATATAGAGATTGAAGGAAAGCCAGGTTTGGCTGTAAGCCTAGGGCCACGCTCACCAACACAGTTCATCAGAATTTGAGGTCAATAGCCCCCTGCTCAGCCAGGGATAAAGAAGATACTCTACATAGATTGTCATGTGACCTTAGTGTTTGGTACTTAGTGTCTGGTACTGGCCTTAGTGTCTGATACAGATAGAGTAGGGGGTACCTGGAGAAAGAGAACCAGGCCTGGCTTTCTTGACATAAGAGAAGCCATGTTAGGCCTAAGCCATTTTGTGTCTGAGCCTGGGCCTAGTGCTTGCCCTTGCAAAAGGATAGGCCTCAATAGGAATCTTAAGAGAACAAAAGAATGTAAGAACAGACAGCTGTTACCTGGCCAGGGAGATAACATAACCATATGGGGACAATATATCAGTTGTAAAGCCTCCCAGTCCTGTTTCAAAGGTAAGGATTAGCCTGAAGCACATTCTTGAGCTGTTTTGCAGGACCCCATCCCCCTCGAGCACTCGACCACCAGATTCACCAGAACCTAAGGAAAGATGATGCTGACCTTTGCTGACCCTTGTGACTTTAATCAACTAGAGCTCGGACTCTGTCAACCTTTGCCCCAGTTCTATGCTGAATTGTCATCTGCTCAAGCCCCTTCATAACTATGCATGCGCTCTTGGATTAAAACTTCCCCAATTTTGTTGTTCGGGGAGATGCTGCTTTGGGAAATATTTCTGGTGTTCTCCTTACTTGCTGCAAGTAATAAGCCTTCCTTCCTCTGCTCTTTGGCTTTGGTTGTGTATTTTGGCTCCGCACCCACCAAGAGGCAAATCCAGTTTAGGGGTAATAGTACCAGCTAGCTAAAATCCTAGAAGGAGGAAAGTTTGGACAGTCAGCCAAGTTCCAGCATTTTTCATGCACCACTTTCTGTGTTAGGGGTGCAGAAGTGAATTACCAAGATGCAGCCTTTGGGCTCAGATAGCTCGAACGTCAGGGCAGGTCAATCCATAAGCAGATATTTGTAATATAGCGTGGTAAGTTCCATGATTAAAAAAAGCTTTTCCCAATTTAACCCAAAGGATCCTGGAGGAGGTGCACCTTGGTCATAATATTAGTGTGAATTGCTTTTAGGGAGATAAGACTGTGTGATAAAATAAATGAAGAGAAATAAAAAGATGTGTGAATATGTAGAAAGTGGTTTGGTGTTTCTGGAGCAGCAAGTATGCCATGGGCAGTGGTTGAAGAGGTAGATAGAGGCCTGTTTGCTCTCTGGAAGACTTATGATTTATTCCACAGGTTGTGTTTTCCCCATGGCCAGACACGCAGATGGCATTCCACTGGATGGATTCTCTTGGGTGTGCCTAGGTTTATCCACAGTTACCAGCTCAATGGTTATATCTGCACCCCTTTCTCTATCCAACAAGTGTGTGAAAAGATGAAGTTTTTACAGTCCTTATAAAGCCTGGACCCATCAGGCTTGGAGCTTGAAGAGGAGTGAGGCCAAAGAAATACAGTCCAGCAACAGATATAACGTCTGAATAGCTCAAACCCTTTGCTGTGGAGTTGAATCATCTGTGCATTTTGACTTAGTCTAATTCATCGCTTCATGCTCAGCAAGGAACACGGGCAAGTGAGAGATGGAGACATGCAAGGGAGTTTGTGAGCACAACGCAGATGCAGCAGCTCCATCCTCCATTCCCTGGCAGAAAAGGGCACGAGAGGAGAGGACTGACATTCATGTCCCATGATCAGGCTCAGTTTCCCATGTAACTCTCATAAATCAGGACGCTAAACGCAAGATAAACAACTCACCAAAGAACCAGTGAATGACACAGCCATAACTGGAAGGAAGGCTGGCAGGGTTGGCCACATACAAAACCCAGCATATATGTGACTTTAAAGAGGTAATTAAGTTAAAATGGGGTCATTATGGCCCTAGTCTAATAAAACTGGTGTTTTTTTAAAAGAAGAGGACATTTGGAAACAGACACACACTGAGGGAAGCCTATATGAAAGACGCAGAAAGAAGACAGCCGTCTACAAGCCAAAGAGCGAGAGGCCGCAGAAGAAACCAACCCTACCAACACCTTGATCTCAGACTTCTAGCCTCTAAAACCATGAGAAAATAAATTTCTGTTGTTTAAGCCACCCAGTCTGTGGGACTGTTTTATGGCAGCCTTAAGAAACTAATGCATTGTAGAAGGGGCCTGTCACATTAACTATGTCTGTCCCATCCCTCTCCAAACTGTTCAACTCTTTATACAAAAAGGGAAACCACTCACAAACATTGGCACATTAGTTGCTTTTTGTCAGAACTTACTTTGATGCCCCTCACAGCTCATCAGAGGAGTGTGAAAACATTGCTGTGTGTGATAGGGGCCATGGGAGAATTCAAAGCAGAGAAGAAGAGGATGGGTCTGAATTTGGGGTTGATCACACCAGCATCAATATTGAAGATAGATTGAAAGAGGGCAGGGTGGGAAATGGAGAGCGATTAACAAGCTTTCCTGTGCAGTAGCAGCAGGGGTGGAGAGTTCTGCAGGGGGTTGACAAATATTTAGGCATGAGAATAGTAGTATTGGCTAATAGGATGGGGAGTGAAAAGAGGGAGGAGAGATGGATGACTGCTATATTTCTAGCTTGGGTATCAAGTATATGGTGACACCATCAATGGAAAAGGACTCTAGGAGAACGTACTTGTTTATTTGCGTGCTGCCTCGTTCCAGAAAGAACTAAAGTTGGCTTGCACAAATACTGACCATGCCATCATGAAGACAAGCAGATAAGGAGAGTGAATCAAGGACCAGGTGAAAGTAGGAAAGACAAGATGAAAAGAGCAAGGTTAGTATACAGATCTTCACCCGAAGGTTCTAAACTCTTGCCAGAGATGGACTGTTTGTTTTGCTTTAGCCCTAATGAATGATATTATTCAAACTTGTCGGTTTGATCAATGTCCACCTCTTCCAAGAACCTAGAGTCTGAAAATTCTGCCTTGGTGTGAAAGTCTGGCTTTTGGGTTCTGGGCATCAGAGGCACCAGGAGTATGGGGAGAAGCATAGACTGAATCTTTGGAGAGTCCATAGAGAGAGGGTCAAAAACTACAAGGTATCCCCAGACTCGTCCTATGGCAGAGTGGCATCTGGGCCCTGAGTTCAGAGACTGTGAAGACAGAGTGTCTGTAGTTTGATGTAACCGTGTAAAATCTGTTTATTTGGGAAATATGACATGGATATGTCACATGCCTTCCATGATGCCACTTGACTGATTTGCGAGGCATCACTGTTCCTGCTACGTGAATATGCATGTTATATAAGCAATCTGGCAGCTTAAGTCTTGTTACTGTCATTTCCAAGGTGGCAGACGATTCAGAGCTAAGGGGACTCTCCTGCCTCACAATCGAGCGTGAGTGCATCACCATCCAGGCACATTTCTATTATCCTTGATGATCGTATGTTTAGAATACGCCCCAACCACCAGTTTGAAAGCTCTTGGGCTGGGAAAGGGAATGGCTGTCTCTGTGTTCTGTTTTCTAGAGAATCTGTCTTCTGCCAACTGTTAAGGTGAAAGTGAGCAGGGTGTTCAACATGTTTACATTCCTGCTGCCTGTTGGTCCCTTTCTCTACTGCAGAAGGGACAGGAGAGGGACTTTTGAGAGTGAGTCGTATAGACTGGCTCTTGGCACTCATATACTCTACCTCACTGGGTCCAGAACTGGTTGGAGCCCGATTTGCTGATCTTTGCAGCTCATGAGTGAGTGTGTGTGTGTTCGTGCACATGTGTGCACATATGCATGTGTGTGTGTACATTTGGGGTTGACTTGCTCTGTTCCCTGCCGTGAATATCTGTTGCTGCTGTCTGCCCACATCCATTCCCCCTTCTCCAGTGAAATCACCCTGATTTCCTCTTGGAGAGTCACCTTCTCCTACTTTCAGTCCAGAGGTGGTGGCATGACTCAGATCATCATCTTCCACCTTCCTGCCTTCTGTGACTGGTTCAGGGATGGACACGTGACTTCATTCAGGCCACAGAGAGCAATACTGGCACCTTTGATGGAACTACTGGAGAAAAGATGTGCTCATTGCTTCTGGGGCTACTGATCTAGTACAGTAAAAGCCTGGAGTTGCTGGCCGCCATCTTGTCGTCACATGGAGATGGCCCAGCTAAGGATGGAACCAACACAGAGGAGATGAGACCTGAGATTTGGGAAAAGACAGCCTGCACCAAGCCATAAATGAAGCCCAATGACATGTGGACCCCGTAGAGTTGTAAACCAACAAATTCATCGTTATCATTGTTATTTTTTATTTCCATCACTTCCAACTACAAGTCTTGCCTAAGACAATCTCTCTCAAGACAATGCTTGATTGTCTCTAGGCAGGATCCAAGCTAGAGTGTTGAGACATTTAATCATAGGCGTGTTTAGGGGGCGTTCCCTGCCAATCCCCACGGATATACAAGGTATAGGGAATACGTTGTGACTTAAAATGAGGGAGGGGCTTTTACCTCAGTCTTTAGGTGCCCCTGGAGTTCCTGATGCTCCTTCTGCTCTATACTCTTATACCACTTTGTCCCCCAGCCTTTGTCTTCTCCAAGGACCACGTCACTGCTATATTTTCGTCTAGCCAGAGGTTTGACCAGAGTTTTTTGCCTGTGCTTTCAGTCTCAGCACCTTGTCCAAGCTCCCTGGTATCCCACAGGGATCTGTATTCAAACAGGATACTAGTTCTATCACTTGTGAACACCTCAAACCTCCATAACCCTCCTGTTATGGAGAAGGCAATGCTTAATCTACCTCCTCACCACCAGTCCCCACCCTATCAGCCTGTTTTTCTATGCTGTCAATGAGCTTCCACCTCCAGAACAAAACTAGGGTGGGGGTTGCCTTCTGCATGTCTCATAATTTATGTTTTTGGCCCTTTGGCTGAGATGATAGTTGTCTCCACTATAGACTTGCTCCTCCTTTCATGCCGAAGGAATTTTTAGCTGTGTACAAGTAGATGTCGCAGTAAGGCCGACCTTTACCAGCCTGCCTTGCAACTGGGGGCAGCTGTACAACTAAGTTCTGGCCAGAAGGATCTAGGAAGAAAGGGTGGGTAGAAACTTCTGAGAGCCTTCTTTAAGAGACAGTTCCTACTTGCCATTTGTTCCTTCTTCTTTTTCCCTTTTCCCATCCTGCTGCCTGGAATGTAGGTGGTGCCATCTTGAACCAAGAGCATGATGGTCATATCTTAAAAGATGTTAGAGCAGTGAGTTGGGAGGGGACTTACACTTCAATTATAAAAGATGTGCAGAGGAGGAATCCCCCTCTTCTTTGGCTTCATGTCAAGATGATTGAAATGACAGCTTCCATCTTGTGACCATCAAGGGGCAAGCTCAAGGATTAAGGCAACCACTGAGCATGACAAAATTGAAGGAAGAAGAAAGCTGGGTCTCCGATGACATCACCTTCCTGGACCCTCCTACCTCCAGACTTTTTGCTATGTGAAATGAGGTCTTTTGCCCATTGTTTAAGCCACTTTTATTTGGATATTTTATTATATAAAGTCACCCTAACTGATGGGACATGAAGGAGCACAGTCCCAGAACACCAAGGCTTGGTAACTTGTTCTTAAGATGAAGCAAGGAAACTCCCCCTTGATCTTTTTTTTTTTTTAACATCTTTATTGGAGTATAGTTGCTTTACAATGTTGTGTTAGTTTCTACTGGATAACAAAGTGAATCAGCTATATGTATACATATACCCCATATCCCCTCCCTCTTGCGTCTCCCTCCCACCCTCCCTACCCCACCCCTCTAGATGGTCACAAAGCACCGAGCTGGCATCCTTCCAAGACAAGAACAAAACACAAACAGATATCACAGTAAATTATCCCCCATATGTAAAAAGCACAGCATGGAACCTGACACATTTAAGCAGCCAGTAAAAGGTAGCTATTTTTCTTTTTCTTATTAGCATAATGCCTCAATAAATGTTAGTTTCCGATGCTATCCCCTTGAATGTCTCTCCCTCTGCTGCTAAATTCCCCAGTACCTTTACATTTATCTCCCTTCTTCCCTATTAAACCTGACTCTTGAAATGACTGTCAACTCACTCTCACTGAGGTGTCAGTGATAGATAAGACTTAATGTATGACCTCATTCCCCAAACACCACTGGCTTGAAAGTAAGATTTACATTTAATAGAGGATTAAAGCCTTAAGCCAAAGGAATGAATCTTTAATGGTAAAATCTGAGGCATCAGAAAGCTTATGAGAAACTAATATTGCAGGGGAAGGGTCTCCCCTCTGATGATCCCAGTTTTCTCAGGGGTTCTTATAATGTTCTCCAAAGTTTCCCAGATTTAAAAACATCACGTCAAAGAACAATTCATAGTTAGTGGTTGACAAACAGAGATTCGTGATGAAGCTCTGCAGAACTGGAGTGGGAAGGGGACTTGTGAAATCAAAGGCATGAAAAGAGGGGGCCTCAGGTCCAGAGGGAGCTGTCTGTCGAGTGAGTCAGGCTGCCTGGCCGTGTGGATGGAGCCTCCCCGGGAGCTGGTGCTGTGTTGAACCACATTTGTTTTTTGATGTAGCAGTTTCTTGCTTCCTCTTGACATCAGCGCTTCAGGGGCTGTAGCACGTTATCTTCTTCCACACCCCCATCCCCACCCTGCCCTGTTTTTGCACTTGAGTTTTCTCTCCTGGCCTCATCCTCGTCCCGAGTCCCCTCTCTGCTTGCCCTGACCTCCGAGGGCTTCTTTGGCCAGTCTCCTTGAGTTCTGTGAGCCTGACTTAGGGTCTCTCCTCTCCTTGGATCCACCTCTGAATCTCTGGGCAGCTCAGTTGGACCTCCAGCAGTGCAGATGTGACAGGCTGCCTTCCTGGTCTTTGGGATTTCCTCTCTGAGCACCGCAGCCTTCACTTGGTTTCCTGCTCAACATCTCCTCTTGGATGTCTCTGACACTTTAAACTCAACATATGTGTCCAAATATCTTCCATCTGCCCCCCAGATCCGCTGTCTCTGGGAGATGGAGTCATGTGAACCCCATCAGCTCTGGCTGGGTTAGATCTATGACGAGGGAGGAGGGAGGCTGCGGTGTTTCTTCCCAGCCCCCTTCCTGAGAGGAGCCTCAGCCCCTTTCAAGGTAGCCTGCTCTACAAGACTCCCTCTTTCCAGGCTCTGGCAGCCTTCCTTCTCCTTGCCCCTGCAGGTTGGGGCCCCTCCACTGCTGCCTGCCTCAGGTGAGCGCTCTCCCCCTCACGGTGGGTCCCCTGCCCCAGCTGTGTCAGCATCACCTGGGAGTTTACTCAAAATGCAAATTTGGAGGCCACATCCCCATCCTTATGAGCTAGAAATAAGATGTATTTCTACATTTTCTACAAGCTGCACTTTAACTAGTCCTCTGAAAGAGCACGATTCTGATGCGTGCTGAAGTTTGAGAGTCACCTTTCCGCACTTTTGTGATTAGTAACAAACTCTTCAAAGTATGCCAAATTGAGTGTTACCTCTGTTTTCTATTGAGATTCTAACTGAATAATAATGATGATGATAATGATAAAAATAGAATTCTGATCCTTCTTCACAAAAGTGACCCTCTTCTAGGGACTCTATTTCACTGGATGGAATACTAGGGGATTTGGTCTTACGCATCTTTTTACTCTCAGCACTTACCAGCCTGCCTAGTACATTGTAGGTGCTCAATAAAGGTTCATTTCAATGGAAGTTTTTTTTCTTCCTAGTTCTGTACTTTTCACGACACGCCGTGCATAGATTCAGCCATCCACCCACCCAGGCACCACCACATAGGCACTGGGCATGTAAAGCCAAGTAAATATAGCGTTTGGTGTCATGGGTCTCATGAGTTAGCAGGTGACAGGTCAGTTCCCTGAGCTTCAGTTACGTCATCTATTCACTGAGGAGCATCCCGTTGTTCACCTCATGGGGTTCTTGTGAGGATTAAATGTAGTAATGCATCTAGAATGCTTGGCCCCATGCCTGACAACATAATGTCCAATCAGTTTTAGTGTTATTTACTGTGATCACAGTAGATAAATTATAATGTAGCTTAGGCAAGGCTCGAACAGAGATAAAAACAGAGCTTTGTGGAGCCACTTCAAGCCATGAAGCCAGGTGAGCATTTTGCATGTTGAAGGATCATTAAAGTACTTTGTAGATTACTTGGAGTTCCATAAGTATAAAGGGTTTATTTACTGGTCCGGCTGTTATTCTTGCCCTGTGTGACATCTCTTCTCTGCTTTCCCACTTCAAGGCTACTCTTTAGTTTCCATTTGACCCAGTTTTATTCCTGTTAAAAAGTTAGCCAGCACACAGGACTAACCCAATGATTTATTCTGGGTCGAGACACCTTCAATCTCTGCACTTATTTTTTTCCCTCCAAAATGAATATAATTTTATCATTTTCATTGGTTAAAAAGATCTATGTTCATTGTTTTAAAAAATCATGTGATAAGAAGTACATAGAACAAAATACAAATCACTCAGAGACACTACTTTTAGCTTATCACTCTTTTTGGTGAGCCTCCTTCTGGATGTATCATTATATATTTATCTGCACCTCTATCGAACTTTAAAATTGTACTTAAATGGCGTCATTTTATACTGGCAACCCACTTTTGAGATAGAGGCCATCCTCAGAAGCTCTTGCAAAATTTCATGGAGAGATGCTCCCTGGCTCTCTCTAATATGACCACCAGATGGCGCTGGTTCCGAATTTATCAGAAATTCCCATCCCAGGCGCTGGCTTCGGGAAATAAATGGTCAAAGTCCCAGGTCCCCGACTCTGGTCCTTCACATCACTCTGGGCCAGTGTTGAAGATGGATTGATTTTTGTCTTTAGCGACACCTTTGGAGGGCAAAAGCCATACCCGCATTCTGACGTGGAGCAAATCTCTCGCCTGTGCCCCTCACCACGCCTCGGCAACTCGCTTGGACTGAACCATTTCTGAGTGTTAGTTTGTTGGTGCCTGTCTTCTCTTCCTCTCCCAATCTCCTGTCCCTAATCAGATTGTGTGATCCCTGCAGGAAGAGACTGAGTCCCCTAACCCAGAGCTTTGTGCATAGAAGACATTCAATACCTGTTGAGTTTAAGTTTCAGTGAAGAATAAGGTGGTTTGGAAAATAGAGGTTAGAAAGAAAAAAAAGTATGTGTTTCAGAGTGAAAAGAAAGAAGCATAAAAAGAATATCATACTGGCGTCAGAAAATTTGACTTTTCGGCTTGGATTTGGTATTGACGGGATGGCTGACCTTGGACAAGCCAATTGACCTCTGTGGGGGTCAAGTTGGCTTATGTGTATGAGGAGGGGTTGGACAGAACGATCCCTAGGTCCTCTTCAGCCCTGACATGTTTGGATACAAAGATCTCTCTATTTTTTTTTTCCCTTGGGTCAAACTGCACCTAGAAGTGAATCCCTCTGGGTGATGTCAGGAGCCCTGAGAATCAGGTCCAGCAGCGTCCAGAGCCTGGCCTGGCCTGAGCTCCACTCTCCAACCGCCCTCCTTGCAGAGCTGTCAGCGCCAGCCACCCCATACATCATTATTAGATTCCCTTCATCGTGCTAATTGACACAGGATGAAATATACCCAGCAAAGGAAACAGCAAATGCTTTCTCATTCAGCCAGAGTGGCTGGCAAATGGGAGAAACTGCTGTAAAAGTTAACTGAGATTGAAAACGGGCCTGCTCGCATCTTGTAGGGCCAATGTTTCCTATTACAGGGAACCGGGTCCAATTGGCGGTGGGGATGGGGGGGAGGGGTGGCCTAGTGGTTCCACGTCTGAAGCCTCTCTGCCTGCTGGGGCCCAGATCCTTAGAGAACCAAGACAGAACAAATATAGGTGGAACAAGGGGAGAGAGAAGGGGGCTCCTTTGGTCACTCCCAAACTGCAGTGACCATCATAGCCCCTGCTCGGCTTGAAGTCTGCTGAGAATTATTTTGGCATCAGAGTCTAGTACCTACCGGGCAGAGGGGAGTGAGGAATTCCTAGTGTTGGCTTTAGAGCCATGCTTCTCTACTGGGAGATGGGGATGTGCCCCCCGGGGGACACTGGACAATGTCTGGAGGTGTCATGTGTGGGCTGGGTGTGACACTCGCATCTGGTGAGTAGAGGTGGGGTGCTGGCAGACATCAGACATGCACAGGGCAGCCTCCTCAACAGAGAATGGTCCTGTCTCAAACATCAGTAGTACTGAGGATGAGAAACCCTGTTTTAAAACAGTTTGTGACTTTGGACAGGTAACTGAACCTCTCTGGGTTACTATTTTGTTAAGCTATGTTCCTAGTTTTAGATGGTGTGAAAGATGGCTGGCAAAAATGCCCCAATTCTCCAGCCTCCCTGCCCTGCCCATTGCAGTACGGCCTCCCAGCTCCTGCTATCAAGACCTGGAGTCTGTGTCTGTAGCCCTTGGATCGGGGCTGGCCTTGGGAATCGCCTTGTGATAGCTTGAAGCCTTGGCTTCAGAGGCTTTGAACAGTTCTTCTAGTTCCTTGGGAGCCCGGGTCTGCCGTGTGGGCAAGCCTGGGCTAGTTTGCTGGAGGATGAGGGGCCTCGTGGAGAACAACCAAGGTGCCCTACTTAGGGCCAGCTAATCCCCCAATGTGAGAGGGAACCCAGCCTACAGCAAAACCACCTACCTGACCCACAGCTGACCAGACCATGGAGCCCGGCTGAGACAAGAAGAACCAGCCAGCTGACCTGCTGTCTCACAGGCAGTAAGAGATTCTTACCCTTTTAACCCAGTGAGCTGCAGGGTGGTTTGTTATGCAGCAAGGGATAACTGACACACATGGACTTGAATGTCAGATGTAGTTAATGGGGAACTCTGAGGGCCATGGAGGAACTTCTCAAGATTTGCTTTCTTTCCTAATATCTGATATTTTCTTAAGTTGGATAGCTTTCCATGGTCCAAGGTGTATACAGCTGCGTCTTTGACACCCGGTTAATGGAGCTGAGCAAGCTCTATCTGGAGATAGGTTTGCTTAAGGTCAGTTTTATCCACTTGTATCATGAAATCAGCTCCGACATAAACAATAGGCGAAGGTTATTTATGAGAAGGACTCAGGAAAGCTGATGAATGAACAATCCTCAGGGGCGTGAGGAGTCAGGGCCCCTCAAGGGATCTTGGCAGCAGGGATCTGTGATTCCCCTTCTGGAATGTGTCAGGGGTGACCACAGTGTCCTGACCACCTCCATCCAGACTGAGGACCAGGACGGGAGACTCTGATGGACTTTCTTCTGCCCCTGCCCTGTCGATAGAGGTGAGATCATTTGATTGGCAGCCCAGCCAACCCCACACCGAGAGGGAAAGGGGCATCAGACAGGAGCAAAAGATGCCTTCCACCTTAGTCCTCCGCCTCCCCTGCCCCTCCATCCACAATGGTACAAACTGGGAGAGGGGAAGAGAGTATGCATAGGATTTTTGGCATAATGTCTGGCCATTCAGGACATCTCATCACAGCCTAGCTGGAAAATGAAAAAGCTTAGTCAGAAAGTTAAAAATCAAACTTAGCAGTACTGTTGTAACCTTCCTCGGTCACTCTCGCCTTGTCGTATGGATGTCAGAATTCAGGGTGATGTGTTGGAAGTCGATAGGGAGTGAGAAGGGGGCTGGTCTCACTCTGTGAAGACCTCACTCTTTGAGTCAGATTTGGACCAGGGCATTCTCCGCCACTTATGCCACAGCAGATACCACATATTAGCAGGACCTCCCAAGATTCTCTTGACCAGACATCAAGTTCTGCTGTCCATAAGTCGGCCCAAGATCTTCAAGCTGTCCCAGCAGTAGAGATGGATGAGTTCCCTATTTCCCATCTGTAAATTAGGAGGGCAGTGGTTTCCAACTTTTCTTTTAATCTTCTTGAATCCAACAGGTAAATGTGGAGCCCTCCTCATGGGGGCAGTTGCGTGTGTTGGGGACAGGAGAAGGGGGAGGGGGCAGCCTTGGACACACACTTGGCTTCCCCTCGGCACCACTGTGGCTCCAAAGACGTCTCTATGGCCCCATCCGGGGTCTGGGGACAACTCTGAGAAGATTGTGGGACCGCTAACCAAGCTTTGAGTCCAAGTCTCTGTGAGCAGATTTGGGGCTGGCCTTCCTCGGTGTTGAGCGTAGGAGATAAATGTGACAAAGGTGCCGTGGAGATGGCAGGTGCTGGACCAAGTTCCTGAGACAGTGAACCAAAGGCGATTCAGCGTTTTCACCAGAGATCAGCATAGGCTCCAGGGAGAACTTAAGAGTCTGAGAAGTTAAAGAGGAACAGTCCCAGGTTCTACTCCCCTCAGTTCCTAGAGTAGGAAGTAGATTTGAACATAATAATGAGGGGCCTGGCAGAGTGCTAAATAAGGATGAGTGCTTAGCGCTGTCTATATTACCGTGTCAGCTTGCAAGTTGATGGATAGCGGGATTGGCCACAAAGCCTTTGCTCTTTTCCTCTCACCTCACCGCCTCCTGCCAGAAAGATGATAAAAGGGGGGAAGCCTCCCACCCACGCTGGGAGTTGGCTCTCCGTGCTCCCTCCACCAAGGCTGAGATCCAGTCTCCTTTCTCTCTCTTCCAGGGACCATTTTCTTCTCCTTTTGTCCCCGGTATTTGTCTCCTGGTATTCTCTAGGAATACCAAGAGAGGAATTGAAACAAAAAAGGACTGAACCGTCTGCAACAGGAGGACGGAGCATGTGATAATGATATATAAAGCTAAAAGCACTAAGTGGGCAAAACTGGTGCTCCAGAAATGAGTAAAACCAAGATAAATCTGTCCCCTGGGAGCTATAACGCATAACTCAAATAACGGGAGCAGCAGGGGTCTTCAGTCTGCTGGAGGAGCAGGTCGCATTCCTGTGGAGGAGAGCCTCTGCCCGGCATCCGTAATTGCTTGTGTGCTCGGGGCTGGCCGCTACTCCCAGAACTGACGTTCCAGCTGGCTGGAGCAGGGCTTCTGCTGGGACCAGGTGCCTGCAGGCCAACCTGTCTGGCAGCAGAGATCCGAGGTCCAACCCCAGCCCCGCTACGGAAGGGAGGGAGAACTGGATGGACCCCCAGAAGACCTGGATTTCAGTTCTGCCTCCACCCCTTTTGTGCTGTATGACCTTGATCAAGTTACTTCATGTCTCTGATCTCCAATTTTTCTCTCGTGGAAGCTGGAGATAGAAATGTCTGCAGAAACCCACTCAGCAGGGTGGCTTCACAGATGTGTTTTTAACAATCTATTTGAAGGAGTGGTTCTCCAGGTGGAGTCCCTGGAAGGAACAGCGTTAGCATCCCTTGGGAACTTGCTAGAAATGCAATTCTTTGGCCACACTCCAGACATACTGAGTCAAAAATTCTGGGGGTGGCACCCGACAGTCTGTGTTTGAACAGGGCTTCTGATGCATGGTAAAGTCTGAGTACCATCTCTTTGTAGGAAAGCATCCCCAACTTGTTTTCTTGTTCCCGAGCATCCTAGGTGCTAACTTAACTCATTAAAAAGGACAGCAGAGGCTCAATGATCAGGGGTCCAGCTGGGCTCCCAGGCAGTTCCTGGGATTGGTAACGAGAGTCCCTGTTCCAGGAGACATTTGAGGAGGGCTGAGGGGTCTCCACACCTCTTGGTGGGGGATTCTCTGCAGGTGTGTGTGGTCCCTTCATCTCAGACCCAACCGACTTTCCTCCCTTTCACTGCCCTTGGCTTTAAGCTTTTCCTCTCCCCAGACTCAAGAAATGCTTCCAGTCAGGGAGTTAGGACTTTCTTCTGCCCCATCACAGTTTTTCTACCCCGATTTTCTTTAGAGGTACGCTTCTAAAGCTCAAAAGCCCAAGTTTTGAGATTCACAATATGAGCCTTTTGAAATTAAAGTCTTCTCTCTCTTTTCTGCAACCCATTCCTTAAATAAATAAATGTCATAAAATCTAGTTGCCACGAGAGTGGGGGAAAAAGATGAGTAACAGGACCATGTGGAAGGGATAGCACAGGTGGTGATTTTAATGGTAATGTCTCACCACACATACTTGTAAGACAGAGGGGCAGGCCACTCCACTGAGCCTTGCTGGACAATCTTACCCTTTATATAGGAAACTCTGCACACATCACTTTGTTGGGAGGACAGGGACCCACGTTGAGAACACCACTCACATGCAGCTTCTTATCCCACATCCATGGCCATTGTAATAACTTTCCATCATGTACATAACCTGGGTCTCTCTTCCTCTGACCCTATAGAACTCAGCTAGCTCAAGTGATCCATTCCCATCTTTCATGATCCCCATCTGGGTCCTCCTTTGATAAGAGCTCAATGGAGAAACTTCTTTGTGTCTATTATAAAACCTTATGATGCTGGTTTCAGTGTGGTTTTCAGTAGTTACATTCTGGTTCTGCACTTTTAAGTGTGATTTCACTTTTGTGTATCTAGTTGAGTGGGGATTTAAAGGCATCGAGCAAGGAGCCCAGCTTCCATGTGATTAGAGATGCAAAGATTTGAGGAGGCCACTCCTGGAAGTGTAAAACTCCACTTGCAGCAGGACTGAGAGGGTGTCAGGTAGATATTTCAGTTTTATATTGGTATGATGCATTGGCGTTTATAAGCGTTAGTACATATTAAACATTAAGATGTATTTTTGACAAGCAACTAGTATGAGCTGGGTTGGAGGAATAAGAGGGGTTGATAAGATTTAAGGACCAGTCAGAAAGTTACCAAACAGTAATAGAGTTTATTTCTCTGCATCATGCCTTCAACTGCATATGTTCTGTAGTTAAGAAAACTCATTGTGGATTATATTTAACTTTTAAATAAAATGTTCTGTTTTATGTTATATAGAAAAGACATATTAGAGCAGAATACTCTTAGTAATGGTAAGCCATGGTCAGCCCTGACTAATACCACTTTCTAACTACTATACAGGATAAGCTTTCTAGGGGGTTTCCTTGTAAAGATTTAGCAATGCCATAAGGGTGAAGCCAGAGTGATTGCATGAAGTACAGTGAAGTCAGCAAGATGATGCTTAAGATGACCTTGGTTCCAGTTTTCCTATGGCCCTCTGTCCAGTCTTTTTTTTTAAGATTAATTAATTAATTAATTTTTGGCTGCATGGGGGTCTTAGTCGCGGCACGTGGGATCTTCGTTGAGGCATGCGGGATCTTTCATTGAGGCACGCGGGCTCTTCGTTGTGTCGCGCGGGCTTCTTTCTAGTTGTGACGTGAGGGTTTTCTCTTCTCTAGTTGAGGTGCGCAAAGCTCAGTAGTTGTGGCTTGCGGGCTTCGTTGCCCTGTGGCATGTGGGATCTTAGTTCCCTGACCAGGGATCGAACCTGCATCCCCTGCATTGTAAGGTGGATTCTTCACCACTGGCCCACCAGGGAAGTCCCTGTCCAGTCTTACCAATGGTCAGACAGCACATTTCTGGTTCTAGGTGTAGTTGTAGGTCTAG
Source organism: Pseudorca crassidens (assembly GCF_039906515.1). NCBI lineage: Eukaryota > Metazoa > Chordata > Mammalia > Artiodactyla > Delphinidae > Pseudorca > Pseudorca crassidens. Next base: position 23,822,851 of record NC_090310.1, read on the forward strand.
GTCAAGATCTAGGTCTAGGTCAAGGACTAGGCCAGGTCAAGGTCTAGTTCTGTATTTAGTTCTAGTCACTGCACTGACTTGCCCTTGCTCGTCTGAGAAGTAGTTACTCCTTTACCTGTGTGGTCGCACTCCTATTTAGCGGAAAGGGGATGAGGAGTCACAGGAGTTGGCAGCCTGGAGCCAGCGTGGCTTTTCCTGGACGTCAGAAACGCCAAGCTAGAAACGGTGGCTCACTAATGATAGAACTGGTACAAATAGCATCAACTACAAAGTGAAACTCACTTTAATCTACCTGTATTTCACTGCAATAGCTGTCTCTGAGTTGAATGGCAGAGGTTACGAAGTATATTTGCGCACTATAAATCATTCTGTTTTAGTTTTCCCACCTGTTTTCGTTCTTTTTCCCCAGCCCTTCCTTCTTTTCCCTCATCCCTTCTATGGGCCAATAAAGTTTATTCTTCCACCACTTTAAAAAAAAAAAGAAAAAAAGAAATGCCAAGTCAGGTCCCAAACTGACTTTAGTTCTTCGATCCTGTGTCCCATTAGAGGCACACAGTCCTGTGTCCCGTGGACATACCCGACTGCCTTGTTTTGTGGAGAGAAATTAGAGCTTGGCTTTGGCTGTCATTTCTGAGTGGGATGAAAGGTTTGCCCTTCATCCTCCATGCTTTGCTATAACATACCAGCCAAAATGACCTGCAGTGTGCAGCCATAATCAGACACCAAATAGTCACTTCCCTCTTGTCCGGTAATGAACAGGCCAGATGCCACTGTGGAGGGTGATTGGAATTCAGCGATCATGGGAAACTCTGCCTTAATTTCTACATGTGCTGACAGCAAGGAGGGCAAGTAGCAGGGTGCATCTCAGAATCCATTCTTTCCTGGCTCAGCAGGCGTATGGGTGGAGCCTGATTCAGGACTTGCTAGGAAATCCAGATAAATAGAGACTGAAGAAGATGAGAAAGGATTATTGATTGGAAGGGGTACCTTAGTAATTGTGACGATGGAGAGGGTTTCATAATGATACTGCTTTGGAACATTTCCCATGAGGAATGCTTTCCCACCTTGGACCTGCAAAGATGGCTTTAAAGTGGGGTGTGGGAGGGCTTCCCTGGTGGCGCAGTGGTTGAGAGTCCGCCTGCCGATGCAAGGGACACGGGTTCGTGCCCCAGTCCGGGAAGATCCCACATGCCGCGGAGCGGCTGGGCCCGTGAGCCATGGCCGCTGAGCCTGCACGTCCGGAGCCTGTGGGGAGTGGGAGAACAAGCAGGGGACTCGGAGTCAGGAGGTCTCTGCTCTGTCACATCCTATTCATGGACCCCAGACCCAACCCCTGAAACAACTGTGTCCTGGTGGTAAAACGCCAGTCATTGGCTTGGGATCTATGTTGTCAGTGGGTGTTCAGACTGCCCCTTCTGGTTCCTGGTTAACAGTTTCTTTGCCTTCCTGCTTCATGGGTATCAGAACTCATCAGGAGCAAGAAATAGAAAACTCAGCTCAAACTTGTTCAAGCAAAAAAGGTATTTGTTGGCTTATGTAACTGAGCTAGTTTTAGGCACTGCTGGATCTGGGGACTCCAATGGCTTCATCAGGACTCAGTTTCTTGCCATCTCTCATTTCTGCTTTCCTCTGTGTTCACTCCATTTTCAGCAGGCTTGCTCCTCCAGATGGCAAAACAGCTGCAAAAAAGCTCAGCTTATATCCTCAAAGCTTCGGCTTCAGTGTAGTAGAGCCTCTGTCCCAGCATTCTCAGCAAAAGTCTCCCTGAACTTCACTGGCTTTGGAAAAGTCACATGACGCTCCTCATTTGGGTCTAAGTCAAATGTTTCCTCACTGCAGGAGAAGAAGCCCCACTTGGATCACTTGGGCTAAAAGTGGGGGGAGTGTTGATCCGAAATGAAAAGTGAGGGCTGTTGCAAGAAGAGGGATGGATGATGGATGGATGGATGCAATGAATGGATGCAGTGGTACCCACGCTACATCACCTCCCAAAACGTGGCCTGAAGGTTGACGCAGACTCTCTCCTTGACCAAACTTCATTCAGGCTCCTCTGAGCCCTCTTCTCAACTAATCCCTGACCTTGGCCTTTTGTGTTCACCTCTTCATTGCCCTGTTTTAGCAAGAAACCTGATTAGGTTGGTTTAGACTGAACCCCGAGCTCCAACATCTGATCACCCTTGATATCTGATCAAATTCCTCATCCCCCATGGTCCTCCAGGTGATGTCTGGTCACCCCGATCTGCCTTTAGCAAGAATCCTGTCAAATCGGTTTAGCCAGAAATCCCCCCTTACCCCTGATGTTTCTTCTTAGTAACCTTCCATCCACTGACCCCCACCCTGCTCCTTGGCCACAAATCCCCACCTGTCCATTCTGAATTCAGAATTGAGCCCAGTTCTACACTGAGATCTCTTTTCTCCTACTGCAATAGTCCTGAATGAAATCTATTTTTACGGCTTTAACTACTATCCAACTCTTTTTCTTTCACAAGTTTCTCCAAAGGCAGGGATTTTAGGAGACCCAAATGTCAGTTCCGGTAAGTGGTATGTTGTGAGTTTCCAAAATTAGCTAGAATTCGTAAGAGGTTTGTATTTTTTTAAATAAGTTAGAGTGTGTTCACTTACAGTGTTTCTCAGTGATGGGTATATGGACATTTATTATACTGTTGTTTCTCTTTTTGTAAAAATTTGAAACTTTTCATAACAAAAAAGGTATATCCCCCAAATCATGTCAATTTCACTCGCGTATTTCTCAAGACACTTCCTTGGATGGGGGTGGGGGAACCCAAGGCGCTTGGGCCTGCTGTGTAGACCTGCAAAGGCTTTCTGGCCAAGTGACAGCTAGACTGGGTCTTTAAGGATGAGGGAAGAGGGAACATGAAGGTGAGTGTGCATTTCAAATACAAAGTAGAAAGGGCTTTGCAAACTGCAAAATGCCATAAAATTATTGTACCTGTGTGGAGGGAAGAAGATTTTTGAAACAGAAACATGTTTTTCCCTCATTCGCTTCCCCACTCTCATTGCCTTTGTTTTTCACCTCCCTCAGCCAAGCCCTCTGTCAGGGGAAAGGGTAGGACAGCAAAAAGAAGAAGAGAGTCTTTTCAATGTCAGAAGCGGAGACTTGAGGGGGATAGAAAAGAAATAGAGTTCCCCGGTCTTGCCCATCTCCAGGCTAGCCTGGGGAGGGGGACACCCACAGGTTCTGTGCCTGATGCTTTCCAGTGGTAAAAAGCTGGGCTGGGGAAAAGACAATACCCGATGATGTCCCAAACTGTGGACCATTATGCAGCCATTAAAATGAATGCTGGGGACTTCCCTGGTGGTCCAGTGGTTAAGACTCCGTGCTTCCACTGCAGGGAGTACGGGTTCAATCCCTGGCCAGGGGGGAAAAAAAAAAAAGGAATGCTGCAGTAAATCTATAAATTTATTAGAATGCAAGCACTGAATTGTGTTTTCTAGTTCATGACACATGCAAGACGTAGAAAATGTATGTGACAAAACCTCTTTTGCTAGAACAAATGTTTGCATATATCAATATTTAGATATATTTAGAACATGGACAAAGGTAGGAAAAGATGCACCTTGCTTCCTGGCATTGTTTACCTGGGGAGAGGAAAAAGATGGAAGGGGAGGAAAGGAAAAAAAAAAGAAGTGTTCATTCTAACTGCTGAAAATATTCCTCTCTGGTTGGCTAATTTGTCCTAATGGTGATAGAAAAGCCTGCCTAAATCCAGGAGCTCTTACCAAACCGGAGGGGCGGAAAGGATTTTGGGAGAACTTTCATGTCCTACTTATACATTTCTATATTGCTTAATGCTCTACAAACATTAAGGCATACATTGTGCCTCTAATTATAAAAAGCAATACATATAATACACAGAGAGAGGCATGTATATACACAGATCTACACATGTTAAGAAAGTGTGCACAATAAAAAAGCATTTGTGATAATTCCATTTATGTTAAATTATATATAATGTGTGTGTGTATATATATATATATATATAATATGAGAGAGAGAGAGCTGTGAAAACATTACCACCAACTCAGAACAGATACATATAAGGAAACTCAAGATAAATAAAAGTAACATTTTTGGTATTGAGTTTCCTTCTACTTACCTAAATTGTTTAAATCATTTTGTACAAGGCTCATGGGTTTCTCCACTTCTAAACAGGCACTAACAGCACCCATCTGAAAGATAACACATGTAGATTTTCCGACACACAGTAGGCACATGATAACTAGTTGAAAGGAAAGTAATATAATTCTCAGAATCCAATCAAGCTGTTGTCATTGTGGAGACAAAAAGAACATTCGCTTGGAGAAGCCAAAGGTAGCTGAGAGGAAGCTCACACACCACCCTCTTGTCAGGAAGAAAATCAGACGCAGAGGTTCACGAGGTCCAAAAATGATGCAGGGAGAAGAGGGATTTTGAGCCTGCCACCTTACAACCGGAACTTTGCAGCAAGGGCTGTGGACCTCATGCATCGGCTGTGCTGAGAATTGACCTTCCCACCATGAGCAAAGTCAAAGACACGAGATGGGCCTTCAATTTCCTGCTACAGCTTCGAGTTTGCAGGACTTGGAGCCTGCAGAAATTAATAGCTAATAGTGCTACTTTCCTGCCGCCCTGGCTAAGCTGGGAGCCACTCTTTCATCATTCCTCTGTCCATCTGGGTGAGGAGAGATGAGGTTGTGTGCACCATTTTATTCCCAAGGCCCAAACAGAGCATCTGGCCCAATGCAGCTGCTCAGTAACTGTTGAGTGAATGCACAAATAACTGAGGGAATCGGTGAAGAGAGGATTGAATAAATAAGTGAATAGGTGAGACAATGTATGAATTCATGAATTTGTACCTGAGAAGAAACCCTGACACAGCTTTGAATTCTTCCTCCAGGCTCAGGTGGCTTTGTGAAAAGCCGTCCATCATCCTTGCCCAGTCTCCCCCTACACAAAGATCCACTTGAGGATAATGACCTCTTGGCTCTCAGCATGCAGATGGCAGCCATGGAAGGGAGCAAAATTAACTAGCCTCCATCACCTTCCTTGTCAAACACTCCTGAAACCTTATCATGGGCAAGGCGTTAACCAGAAATATTAAGGGAGAGATGGGAGAAATTCTAGAAACTCCTGACTCTCAAGGAATTTTCACACTTACAGGGTAGCTATTAGACAAATACATAAAAATATCCCCTCCTGGGCTTCCCTGGTGGTGCAGTGGTTGGGAGTCCACCTGCCGATGCAGGGGACACGGGTTCGTGCCCCGGTCTGGGAAGATCCCACATGCCGCGGAGAGGCTGGGCCCGTGAGCCATGGCCACTGAACCTGCGCATCTGGAGCCTGTGCTCCGCAACGGGAGAGGCCACAACAATGAGAGGCCCGCGTACCACAAGAAAAAAAAAATCCCCTCCTAAAATATACCCAGATAGATGCTGTAGATAGTCATCCCTGCAGAAACTCTGGGGAAAATGACATCGGAGGTCACAAATGGCTCCCCAGAGGAAAGGAAGAACAGTACAAACGGCAATAAAAAGTGCAGAGTCTGAGGCCAGTCACTTTTCTTGAATTCCAGCTCCCACCACTGTCTGACGTGGGCAAACTTCAACTTTCCCCATCTGTAAATTGAGGGTCATGAAAGTAATGATCTCCCAACATTGTTGTGAGGGTGGAGTAAGACAATACATGTGAAAAGCTTATAACAGCACCTGGCACATCATAAATGTGATGTGTGAGCTATGAGCTTTATTCTTACTCTACCCTGAAGAGATGAGCTGGTTAGATGACATGGGGGACCCTCAGAGAGGGGACCATGGGGAGAGTCAGGTAGCACAGAGAGCTGGGAAGTTAAGTTAACCTGGTTCAAAGCCTGGTTCTGCCATTTTATACCTGGGTGACCTTGACTTAAACTCTCTAAAGCTCAGATTCCTCACTTAGAAAACGGTAATAACAACACCACTTTCATTGAAAACATATGTTAACCATGCCATGATAAATGCTGGTTATTACTAATGAGAAGCACAGTGAAGAGGATCCCGGAGGGAGGTGAATAAATTAAGCCTGATGACACGCCTTGCTTCTTCCTCGTATTTCCCTTCTTCCCCCAGATCTGTCTGAGGCCTCATCATTACCGGTTTGCATTTCTATTTTAATCATGTTATAGGTTTACAGTATTTTTCCCCCTGCATCTTTATATGCTATAATTTGGGTACTATTTTTACCCAACGAGGCCATTTTTAACCAAGAACAGATTCAATTGTCTTTCAGCATATATCATTTTTTATCTTAATTAATGCTAAAATATTCTTAGGGGGAAAAACACATCCCACAGAGTATTATGCAAGGAAACTTAGCATTCATTTTTGCCTCCCTCTTGTCTGGCATATCAATTTATAAAGGTTTTATAAATCCTATGATTTCAGTGACAATAAGGCATGCTCTTAAACGCAGACATCCATCTGTGGGAATTAAGTCACAAGGTGTCAACAGCAGGTTGCAGGATAAGCACGAGCCAGATGTGTGGTGGGAGGTGGAGGCTTGACAGCTGAAAGAAGAAGGGGACTGTGCTGGTGGGGAGAGTAATGCCAAGCGAAGACTGAAGCCAGGCTTTGTCTCTGATTGATCCACGGGACCATGTCTTGAGTAGAGCTGAGCCAATCCTGACTCTGGGCTCGGAGTGTCCTATGAGGTTGTTATAACTCCCAACCAGTTTGGGCATCTTTGTTTCTGTTCAGCATCCTCAGCATTCAGTCTTCTTCCTTCTAATCGGATGCCCACTTGACCCTCAGGGAATCAGCCTTTCCACACTCAGCCCAGGTATTCTGAGGGAAACTGACTCTCCCTCAGCTCCAGGGATGGACATGCAATGCAGATCTGATCAATCAGTACATACTGTCTCCCTGGCCACAGTGATTGGGTAAGGGATGACTGTGTTGTAAATGAGTGGGACCCTATGGGGCCTTCCCGGGACAGACTGGTGTCTCCTAGGAACTTCAGCCTCCTAGGTCCTCCTCAAATGGCACATTTAATCAGAGAAGTGAGAAAATGCAGCAACAAAGGAAAACAGTCAAGCAAGACAAAGTAATAAGTGTTTAGCTATTAAACAAAGTCAAGGACTTTGATATAGATATCAAAGTGCTATAGATAATATGATATAGATATCAAAGGGCTATAGATAATATTCTGAGCCATACCCTTGAGCTGTTTCGCAGATACTGAAATCCCCATCAGGTGGAAGAAGTTAACTGCATGCTGCCCACAAGCCTGTAGACCCCAGCCTGGTTGGAACGAGAAGGTTGATGGTGTTGACTCTCGATTACCTAACCACCAACCAATCAGAAGAATGTCTATGAGCTGATCACGCACCCTGTCTTTAAAAATCTTTCCCTGAAATCTATTGGGGGGTTTGGGTCTTTTGAGCGTTAGCTGCTGGTACTCCTTGCTTGGCCTTGTAATAAATGCTACACTTTCCTTCACCGTAACCCAGTGTCAGTAGCTTGGCTCTACTGCATGTAGGCAAATGGACCCAAGTTTGGTTGGGTAAAAATACGACCAAATCAGAGCCAAAGAGACTCCATTTGGGGACTTGAGTTGGAGCCATTGGGAAAAGGGGTTCTCTTTCCACTGGGATATTAAGCTGGTAGGAGTGTTACCTGGAGCTGCCATCTTTACTATGAAAAGGGAAGGGCTTGTCTGAGAATGAAGCCAACAAGAAAGAAAGAGTAGAGAGATGGAGGTAGATTCTTGATGCTGTGTCTCCTGGACTCTGGATCAAGTCTTGCTCAAAGCCAAACTACCCTCTGGACCTTTAATGAAAGCCTTTTTGCTTAAGCTAAATTGAGTTGGGTTTCTGTCACTTGCAACCCAAAAAGTTCTGAGGAGTACAGAGTCTCACCAGAGAACTGTGAGAAGCCAGGATACTCTGCTAATGAGAGGGGAATGATGTGGTGTTGACTCAGGCTGAGGGTGTCTCTTGCCCCAGACCTGCTTGTCTTCCTAATAATATTGGACAATCGTTTGGTACCTGGAAAGTTCTAAGCAGTCTTTAAATTGCACAGTCTAGAGGAACCAAGAGGCTGGGTGACAGTGAGATGTAAAATGTGGAAGCTTTACTGGGTTATGCAAGAACCTCTGAGGGGAGTTGACAGGAAGGGAGTATGTGTCAGGAGTATAAAGGACTCAAGCTGGGGAACTAACCTGGCATGAAAGAGATGCGGTGAACTTGAGCTGTATCTGCTGCAGATGATGTGCAAGGGGTTTGATCTGAGTGGGGATGTGAGGGTTGAATTATGAAAAGTGTCCACAGGAAGTGACTAACTTTTATTGACAATTTACCATGAACCAGATACTGTCCTAAATGCTTTACATACAGTATTGTGTTTAATCCTCTCAACAGCCCCATAAGTTACAGGGCTTATTATTTCCATTTCACAAGTAAGGAAACTGAGGCTTAGAGAGGTGAAATGACTTGATCGGCCATAGTCAGGATTTAAACTCATGTCTGTTTGACTCAAAAGCACCTGGTGGGTGGTGACTTTGGGTTCTGGACTTCATATAGGACTTTGGCTAACAGCTCGGGGACATGGAAGAGGGGCCATGGTCAGAGGGCTGCTAAGACCAAGCTCTTGGTCATAGACTCAACAATACAGGGAGACGCTCATCCTCCTGGGGGGATGGAGTACAGGAAAACAGGCATGGGTTTGTTGGAAGGACTGCCCTGGGGGTCAACATGCATCCTGGGCCTTGTGGCAAAGGACAGACACAGGACTCCAAGTTGAATTCCAGGCCCCCTGCCAGAGCTTGTTCAGGGTCAGCTCAGGGCTGGGAGAGGCCGAGGAATGACGGAGACTGACAGAAAGGGAAGGAGAGTCTTGAGATTAAAAAGAAAGATGTTGTGATAAACTATATGAAAAAGAATATATATATAAAACTGAGTCACTTTGCTGTATACCAGAAACTGACACAACATTGTAAATTAACTATACTTCAATTAAAAAAGAAAGATGCCTTTTATTCATTATAAACAAAGAGTACACATTACCTAACACATGGCCACCACTGGACTAGACTCTTCCTCACACACCTGAGGTTCAGAGAGGTCAACTGAGTTGCCCTGGGTCACACAGGAGCTGAGCAGGCATTAGAAGTTAGATATGCTTAAATGTAAAGATCTTTCCATGGAGCCAGACTGAGTCTACATCTCCTTGAGAATTAAAATAATGAACTAACCATCAGTTCTGAAATATGAATCATAAAGACAGCTCATATGTACTGACAGGTACTCTTTGAGAGGCAGGATGCTAAGTACTTTTCTTGGATTATCTCATTTCATCCTTAAAACAATCCCATGACAATTAGATAGGTATCATCATGATCATCTTTATTTTACTGATGAGGAAACTGAGACTCAGGAAGGTTAACTTGACCTCTGTTTGGTCAAGATCACAAAGCTAGTGAATGCAGAATCGGAATCTGAACTGAGGCAGCCTGCACTTATAGACAGACCCCAGCTTTTAACCATGACACCTCTACCTACAACTGAGCCTCAGTTTCTCCATCTGTAAAATGAAGATAGTGGTAATACCCACTTTCTGAGGCTATTAGAATGAACTAACACATACAAAGAGCTTGGAAGAGTGTCTGGCACACACAGCTCAATCAACATTGGCTTTCACTGTGGTTATTTTCATTTTTGCATCACCGTCTTTAAAAGGGCACTTCTCCCTTTCCCAAGGCTAACCTGTAGTGTTCAAGTATGCTAGGGGAAAGGTGAGGTAGCATTCATGTGCACGGGCCTCTTAGGGTAATCCTGAGGCAAGAGATAAAAGAAGCTCTCTTGACATAACTTCATAAACACATTTTAATCCAAACATTGATTTTCCTTTGGAATAATCCCCATCCCGTTCACATGTGTAATCTCTCTACACCTCTAATACAGACGAGGGCATCGATAACATTATTGAGATAAAACAGTCACCTCTTTCTTCTTCCCTTTATTCATCAGCCACCCCGGGGCCTGTCTTTCTCTTTTTCATCCTCTGCTACCCGGCATCATTAACGGGAGTGCCTTCCTATCCCCCACCAGCTGTAACTCAAGGTGAAGATTTCAAATAATGACAAGGAGTAAAATACGACAGATTTTAGCAAATTCAACTGGAAATAATCTGAAAAAATATTATTTGCTCTGGACTCATGCCTCTCTTTTGATCTTTCTTGTCCAGAATACATTTTTTAAAAATGCTCCTTTGATAGCACAAAGCAAGCAGATGCGAAAAGGAAATCTTATGTCTTTGTTGGGAAATAATTAGTCTGATCCAGTTGCTTGCTTTCTGATGGACAAAAGAGTTTTTAAAGAAAATCATTTGTGTTTTCTGAGCCCCTTTTGGCAGTACAGCCTTCTTAGATTTGGGCTTTTTGCTGAGAGCTGGGGAATGGAAAATTTCCCTGAATAAGAAATCAGAAAGTTTGACCTACACTGTTACATTTCTTTTAACATGACAACAATTGGCAATTACTTTTTGATCTGAAGCGTGAGGGTGAATACGGAGAGTTAGAGCAAATCATTCTCCTTCTTCTAAAACTCCTTCTTTCTTTAGCTCAGCACCTGAAGCTGATTTCCCGTTTTTCAGTTCCAAAGACTCAATATAATCTATAGCTGGAAATACCTATATCAGCTGCAGCTGGGGGGAAAAACAGTTGGCAAATCCATGAATCAGAGTTTCTTTTGTGAAGGGTATCTGTTCTGAGAGCTCAAGGATGCTTTGGAATCAAGTGTGAGCTGGTCCCTAGTGTTAGCACACTGCAGAGTTGTTTCAAGCAGCCTGTCTGTAACAAAGTGTGGCGTCCGCCCATGGTCCCAGAGTCTGAGAGACACCAATGGCTCTAACGAAGACAGAACATTATGTTTGATGCATAAGCGTGATTGTTCATAGGTCTGTGGTCGAGAGAGAGGCTCTGAAATCCATCAGACTTGGGCTCAGACCCTGCCTCCTCTGTGATTTGGAGCTGGTTGCTTCATTCCTCTGACAGTCAGTGTCCTTGCCTGTAAAGCAGAGATACTAAGAGTACCTTACAGAGCAGAGTTCTCACCTTGGCACTATTGACACTTCGGGTCAGACATTTGGGCTGCCCTGTGCGTTGCAGGCTGCTGAGCAGCATCCCTGGCCTCCACCCACTAGATGGCAGCGTGTAGTCTCCCCACACCCAACCCCAGGGTTGACGACCAAAAATGCCTCCAGACATGGCCAAAAGTCTCCTGGGAGGCACAGCCCCTCTCCTCTGCCCCCACTGAGATTCGCTGCCATGGAACTATTAAGAAAGTTGAATGAAGTGACCCATGTAAAGCTCTCAGACACTGCTTAGCAGATACTACATAGTAGGTACTCAACAAATATTAGTTGTTACTCTACTAGTAAAACTGTAAAGCAGAACTCTAACACAATATTTTTTTTCTCTTGAGGATTCTTTTTTTTTTTTAATAATTAAATTATTTTATTATTTTATTTTTGGCTCTGTTGGGTCTTCGTTTCTGTGCAAGGGCTTTCTCTAGTTGCAGCGACGGGGGGGCCACTCTTCATCACAGTGCACGGGCCTCTCACTATCGCGGCCTCTCTTGTTGCGGAGCACAGGCTCCAGACGCGCAGGCTCAGTAGTTGTGGCTCACGGGCCTAGTTGCTCCGTGGCATGTGGGATCTTCCCAGACCAGGGCTCGAACCTGTGTCCCCTGCATTGGCAGGCAGATTCTCAACCACCGCGCCACCAGGGAAGCCCCTCTTGAGGATTCTTATGGAATTTGTGGATCTCTGGGGCCCCCAAATTCCCTGGTATTAGACAGGAATCCCCAGTTGCCCCACCTGCTGCTGGTAAAATATTTTGCTTCCTGGCAAAGCCACCAGCTGCTAGGGGCAGAGAAATTGATTTTCAGGTAGTTCAGTGAATGACGGAGTCAAGAAAGGAGAAAACAGATTCCACATCAGTAGTGACAGTAACACTGAAGGTCTGAGTTATTAGAAGCATCCATGCCTGGGGGAGGACATGGCATGTCCAGAAGGGGTGACCACAGCTGTTCCTCAGCAGCTGGAGGGGAAATGCAGAGGGCAGGAGAAACATATAATCAGCTTTCTACTTTTATATTTTAGTTCCAGTTATGGAACTAAAATATGGACTGCTCAGTTTATGCACTGCTCAAAATGGTTAGTGTTGTTTGAACACAGTTATGGGCTGAATTGTGTCCCAGTAAAATTCATATGTGGAAGCTCTAGCCCCCATGTGACTGTACTTGGAGAGAAGGTCTTCAGGGAGGTAAATCTTCATAAGGATGGGGCCCTAATCCACTAGGGCTTGTGCCCTATAAGAAGAGGAAGAGGCACCTGCTCTCTCTGTCTCTCTGTCTCTGTCTCTCTCTGTCTCTCTGTCTTTCTGTCTCTCTCTCTCCCTTCCGAGTGCACAGCGGAAAGGCCATGTGAACACAAGGAGAGAAGGCGGCCGTCTGCAAGCCAGGGAGAGAGGTCTCACCAGGAACTGAACTCTCCAGCAACTTGATCATGGGCTTCTAGCCTCCAGAACTCTGAGAAAAGAGTCTGCTGTTAAGCTGCCCAGTCTGTGGTATTTTGTTATGGCTGCCCTAGTGGACTCATGCACACACTTACCACGTGCCTGGCATAGTCACTCACTTCATCCTCACAACAGCCCTTTGAGGTAGGCACTGTCGTCTCCCCTTCCCCCAGGCCTCCCACATTTTACAGAAGAGAAAACAACGCCAGAGAGGTTACCAACTTGCCCAGTGTCACGCAACTAGGAAATGGACCACTGGGATTTGAATCCAGGCCTGTCTACCCCCAGAGCCAGGACCTTAACCTCTAAGCCATCTGAATGCAGGTCGTGCCAACCCCTCACTGCCACTTATAGAATGTTTGCATCATGCCAGCCTCTTGTAAAGGTTTTAAAATGAGTCAGCTCTTTGAATCCCAATAAAAATCTCAGGAGGAGGCCACCATTATTGTCCCCATTTTACAGATGAGGAAACTGAGGGAGGCTTACATCAGTTAACTTGAAGGGCCACAGTTTAACTCTCCGGCTCCCGAGCCTGGTTTGTAGCTGTTGAGGGAACGCTAAGCAGCCCATTCTCTTGCTTTGGAGTCTCTGGGCAGGATACTGCTGCTGGGAAAAAAGAGCTGATACTTGGTCTTTAGATGTCATAGGAACAGTTATTGAATTTTACCGTCTCTACAATTTTAATCTTACCAAGGATTCTGGGAGTGAGTGAAGGATGCAGGAAGACTTGATGGTGGTGAGTGGTGGTGAGCTCACTCCAGGGCAAGAGGCAGCAAATGCTATTAGTGACTGCATGTTTGCGTCCCAGGAATCTGCATTTATGCAAATGAAAGCAAGAGGTCTCAGCCTGAGGAAGGAGAGTGAACCCCCCTCCCCAACCAATTTCATTCTAAGTTATATCTTTCTGCAGCTGGGGATTTAACAACAAATTGCTCCTCCCTCCTTCACCTCTCTCCAAGGACAATGAATAATAGTAATTCAAAGCAGAGCAAAAGAGCCTACATTTATATGGTGCAAACCTCCACTGTGTTTTGATGTTGCCTGATTTTATCTTCAAATCCCCATGGGAGGCAGGTGCTTTCTGACAGATGAAGTCAAGACACAGAAATCAGGACCCTGGACCTCAAAGCACTATATTTTCCCCAGGTGCTACCACTGGGTTGGTGGTCATGCTGTGGCAACTTGGCATCCCATCATGGTGAAGGGCAGATCTAAGCCTGAATCCTACCCCTAGCCACTACTCTGGCTTTGTTCACATTACCTGACCTCTTTCAAGGTGCTTTGGATAAAATTTAAGAAATGGAGATAATAATGATCTCCCAGGGTCAGCCTCATACAAGTTGAGGTTATCTGTGGAAAGCACAGTGCTTGGCACATAGTAGATGCTTAGCAGTTGTTTTCATTGTTCTCAATGAATGAGAACTTTCTAGAATGTGTAAAGTGAGTACTTTCTCCATTTCTCGTGATCCTCAGGCATTTCCAAGCTGTGGGCTTCTCTGAGCGATGTGGGAAGCCATTCTTATTTTTTCTGGGGCTCCCCTGGGGTAGGGAAGATGACACAGTTCTAAACAAGGCAGTATTTGATCAGTGGTCATCCAGCCACCCTTGGCCAACAACTCTGACGTCTGAGAGTCAACATAGCACATTGTTTGTGAATCCCAGGCTTGACATCAGACTCCAGTCCCAACTCAGTACCTACTAGTTGTACAGCTATGGGCATATGTCCCATTGGGTTGTTAGAATTTAATGGAACAAGGCTTGTAATGTGCTTAGCATGCCTGGCACACAGCTGACGGACGGGCTGACTCAGTCTGCCCACATACCCCTACCCCCATTTCCTCCCAGTGGAGGTGGACATAAGTAGCCCCACCAGTAGGTCAGGTTTCCTTTCTGTTTCTCCTTCTCTTCCCTGCCGGGGGATGACTAAGATAAAAGTCACTTGGTTTTCCTGAAATGACACGCAATGGTTCCTGTGCTAACCCCAGTGATGTCAATATTCACCTTTCCTTTTTAGAAAGGAATTTTCCATCAAGAAGTAAAACCGCTCCTCCACAGTCACAGGTCTGATGCACAGGAGCAAATTGAGGATTTTCTGGATTTTGACCCCTTCCTGATGACTAAGCACTTAGACCTCCTCCAGCTTTGGTTATGCTCATGACATAAGCATGGCATCTGGTGTCAAGAAACCTGGAGTTCCAGGCCAGAACTTGCCTCTTACTATGCACAAGTTGGAGAAGGGCATCCTCTCCACCCTGGACCTCAATTCCTTTAGGCCTAAAAGACAAGGTAATATCTCAGATCCATCCTGGATATTCTGTGTTTCTGCCATTCCCTTGATAACCAGGGAGAAACTTGATCATTCCCAAGACGTAAGATGATGAAACACTCACACCATATCTTGTGTGTCATCCACTTCCCTGTCTCCTTAGCTTAAGTCTCCACCTTTTTTTTTTTTTTTTTTTTGCGGTACACGGGCCTTTCACTGTTGTGGCCTCTCCCGTTGTGGAGCACAGGCTCCAGACGCGCAGGCTCAGCGGCCATGGCTCACGGGCCCAGCCGCTCCGCGGCATGTGGGATCTTCCCGGACCGGGGCACGAACCCGTGTCCCCTGCATCCGCAGGCGGACTCTCAACCACTGTGCCACCAGAGAAGCCCAAGTCTCCGCTTTTGATCAGGAAGATTTATGATAATGATGGTATGTTCTGACCACATCCCTCACAGTGGGTTACAGTGGTTAAGAGCGTGGGTTTGGAGTTCAAATCCCATTCTTGCCACTTACTGGCTATGAACCTGAGACCTGGCACTTCTTTAACATTCATTCATTCATTCCACAAACAAATATCGAGGGATGCTCTGGTTTGTGGATTCAGTGATGAGCAGGGCAGACGCTATCCCTGTCTTCAAAGGTACAATCTAGTGACAAAGATCGTAAAGTGTGACCCGTGCTAGGATGTGGGAAGACCAATGCTATGAGATCACATAGCAGAAGCCCCAGTGTAGTCTGGGCAGGGTAGAAGTTCAGGGAAAGCATCGGTGGAAGTGATGTCTAGTCTGAAATTGAAGAATGAGTGGGACATAGAGTAGGGGAACCATATGCCAGGCAAAGGAAGCCCAATGTGTAGAAGCCAGAGGAATCTAGACTGAAATAAACTCAGAAATGTTCATATGAAGGAAAGTAGAATACGGAGTGTGTGGTGTGACTCTCCAGAGAGATGGCGAGGGCCAGGTCACGAAAGGGATTTGTAAATCACATCAACGGGGATAGACCTTAATCCTCAAAGTAATTGGAACGCTTCAGACAATTGTAAGAGGGAATGACCTGATCACAGTTTTATTTTGGGAAAGTGAACTGCACTGTGGGTAATGGTTTGTGTGGGAGGAGAGACAAGGGAGAACAGGTTGGAGGCTCTGGCAGTGATCTAGGCAAGGGAACACGAGAATGAAGGCTCCTCGAAGCTCAGGATCTTGTCCACTTTTGTTTTCTCATGTATCCCCAGTGCTTGGAACAGGCAACCAATAATTGCTTGTTGAGTGATAATGGCCTAGACCAGGGTAGGGGCAGTGGGGATGGAGAGAAGCTTGTGGATTTGAGACCTAATTTGTAGACCAAAGGAAAAGAGTAATAGATGATTTGGGAATTAAGAATGATGCCCAGGCTTGGGCAACTGGAGGGAAAAGGGTAGCATTCTCTGGGACAGAAAATCCTTAACCCCTTCGAGCCTCAGTTTCCTCATCTGTTAAATGGGACCAATGGCCCACATGTGACAGATATGTAAAGGGGGTGGTCTGGTACCTGGTACACACACGAGAGGGAATCAACGTGTCAACCACACGTCCTCAATGTTCAGACCTCACCTCCCAGAACGCAAGTCCCCTGCATAGGTTAAGAACAAAGACCCACACATTTCCCCAGGGCCTCCAAGTCTGAAGTCTCCACAAAGATGCTGGCGGTGGTGTCAGCAGCAGCAGCAGCACAAGTGAAAAATGAGCAGCCAGGAAGTGAAACAAGCAACTGAGATTGTTAATTGGAGTTTATTTTCTGTCAATGAACTGTGATTCTCAGTACAGCTCAGTCACCTGCAAACCTTGTCCTTGATGAGCTATTCTGCTCTGTGTCAATGTGAAGAATTTTATTGGACAGAGGAGTGGGTTGGTGTTGAGGCTTTCTCTAGCTAAGAGGTCTCTGGGGCGGGTGGGGGGAGAGGGGAAGTAGCTGAAAGGAAGTGTGTTTGTTTTTCAAACTCAATCCTGGCTGGGATGCAATTACTTAGGGTCACTCCTCTGGTTCATTTTCTGCAAAGGAGGAATCCCACCTGGTCGTGGGCAGGAGTGGTGCAATTGAGCTGGTTTCCCAGGGAGAGGATGCAAACACTGCCGCTAGAGAGGCTGAGGGGGTCCCTCGGAGCCACCACCAGCCCGTCCCTTCTATCCACTCAGGGAGTGGAGACCAAGCAACAGCTCTGCCGGGCACCGCACTGTCTCTGTCCTGGGGCTGCAGAGATGCACGAGTCACGGCTCTGCATTCTGCAGGGAAGACAGACCAGCAAACGGGCAGTTACGATCCCATATGATGGGTGTATGTATCAGCTTCCTGGGGCTGCTGTAACACACGATCACAAACTTGGGTGCCTCAAAACAACAGAACTTTATTCTTGCACAGTTCTGGAAGCGAGAAGCCCAAAACCAAGGTGTCAGCCTTCGTGCTCTCTTTGAAGGCTCTAGAGGGTCCTTCCTGGCCTATCCCCAGCTTCTGGTGTTGCTGGCAAGCCCTGGCATTGCTTGCTTTGTAGATGCGTCACTCCAGTCTCTGCCTCTGTCACCACATGGCCTCTCCCTGAGTGTCTGTGTCTCTTCTCTTCTTCTCGGCACACCAGTCATACAGGATTTAGAGTACAACCTACTGCAGGATAACCTCATATTTACTGGCAAAGACCCCATTTCCCAATAAGGTCATATTCACAGGTACCAGGGTTTAGGGCTTGAGCATGTCTTTCGCAGGGAGGGGGCCACAGTACAAAATACCACGTTGTAAGTAAAGGAGTGTTTGATGTTCTCTTTCATCAGATTTCCCTCTCTTACAAGTGTTACGGGAGGAGCCCCAATGATGTGGTCTGGTCTTCCTCCCTCCCTCCTTCCCTCCCTTCCTTTACTCTTTTACTTCTTTCTTCCCCTTCAGTGGCTCAGTCAACACTTCCCTGTGACGTACCTTCTGTGCAGTATGGGAAGCATGGAGGATGGGGTGGGGAGCCAGAACAGAACAGTTCCCACCCTCTGAAGCCTGCTGTGCTGTGGCGGAAAGAGACAGTAACCAACCAGCCACACAAATACATGTAAGATGACAATGGAGATGATTGGAATGGGAGCCCTTCTGAATACTCAAGCTAACGTCTTGAACTGAATTCCTAGGGTCATAGGACTTCTAAGATCATAAAGACCAATCTCTAGCTGTGAACTGCCCATGTATTTCTGCCCCATAAGCTTCAACATCTCCTTATTGATAAGGTATAGGACAAGAGGAACTAGAAGTTCATTTACTTAGGAGCGACCATCTGCATGGAACCTTCTGGCTGGAGAATGGGCATGAGAAAGGGGCCCTCCATTTAGCAGACTAAACAGGGGCTTGGAACGTAGCAACCGCAAGAGTCCCTCTGCAAGGAGCCACTAGGACATAATGATAAACTAACCATCAGATTAAAATCAGGGGCCAGGACATTAGAAATAATGCAGTGACATCCTGAGTAGTGGGAATACCCACAAACTTGGGGTTTCCTAGGGGCACCCTTGGGAAGCCTTTGAGAAGACCATTGTTAGTGGCGAGGGCTACAGTGGTGGGGTACGTGGTGTGTGGGAGCAAATCATAGGCTTGGCTGGGTCAGGGGAGGTACTTCCTAGGAAGTGATGTTTGCCCTCTATCAGAACCATGACAGCAAAGCTGGCGAGAGAAGAAAGGCGTTACCCATGCATGACACAACATGGATGGATCTCCAGGTTTTACACACAAAGGAGTTCATGTTGGATGATTCCAGTACTTGAAATTCTAGAAAAGACCAAAGTAATCTCTAGTGATAGAAAACACTGAGGAGGGGCTGTCGGGTAACGAACACAGGGAACTTTTTGGAGAGACAGAAATACTCCATATTTTGATTATTGTGGTGAGGACAGAGGTTGTGTTTGTTAAAACTCACCAAAATGTACACTTAAAATGGGGGGCATTTGATCATATGTAAATTAGACTTCATAAAATTGGATCTCGAAAAATGCTGGTCATATCCTTTCTTGTTTTAATTCTGGGTACATGGTAGAGGCCTTCCTAATCTTCCCCTGAAGTCCTCTGATCTTGTTATGACGTAACATCAGAGCCAGGAGAGAACCAAAGCCATCATTTCACTTATGAAGAGATTGCATCTTAGGGAGAAGTGATGAGGCCAAGTCATGGAGGTCAGAAGGATACACTGCAGATTGGAGAAATCCAGATGGTGGGAAAAGGGCAGGCTGGCATGTTCTTGGGTGATGCAGCCCACCACTGAGATTACAGGAGTGAAATCTGAGGTCATCCAGCTAATCAGATTTGGGACTGGAATCCTAGCTCTGGCCAGTCCCAAATCTGAAATGCTCCATTTCCTGGCCATGCGTGTCTTCCTGTCCTGAGCGTGTTCTGTGAAGCCTTCCACTGGTCCATTCAGACTCAGTCACCCTCTCACACCTCATCTGTTAGTCATGCACACAGTTTACATGTCTTTTCGTATCTCTTTGCAAAGATTCTTCCACACCAAGTATGTCTTGATGTGGTTCCATGGCCTCAGTGGTCTGGGTAACTATTTAGAATCAGCTCAGACACAGAAAACAGTTGGGGGCCACCATCGTGCAATGGAGGAATCATAGTCTAGAGCAGAGGTCTTCAAATTTTGGTGCGTATCCAAATTAAAGTCCGAATTCCTGGGATTCTTGTCCCAAGATTTTGACCCACCGGGCCTGGGTCATGCCAGGAATCTGCACTTATAACTCAGACTCCAGGTGATTCTGATGGAGGTGGTTCGAAGACCAGGCTTTGAGACTCACTGTTTTCTAGGTAACTCTAAACAAGGGAGACAAAAAGTTAGACCTGGGTTGTTGACTGACCAGTCGGCTCTCAGAGGGATGGGGTAGGGAGGGTAGGAGGGAGGGAGACGCAAGAAGGAAGAGATATGGGAACACATGTATATGTATAACTGATTCACTTTGTTATACAGCAGAAACTAACACACCATTGTAAAGCAATTATACTCCAATAAAGATGTAAAAAAAAAAAAAAAAAGGGTAACCCAGTTCAAAAGTAGATTTTCCCTTTGTCCCAAGTAAGATCATGGGAAAACAACGATGACAACAAAAGCTGGTCCTGAACACATACTTATTTCTGGACGTTTCCCAGAAGTATATTATTTTCTAATGATGTTATTTGTTTTTCTTCCTTTCTGTTAAGCACTTTTTTTTCAAAAAGAGTTTTATTGAGCCATAATTCACATACCATACAGTTCATCCATTTAAAGTGTACAATTCAGTGTTTTTTAGTATTTTCACAGAGTTGTGCAACCATTACCACAATCAATTTTGAAACATTTTCTTCACCTCCACACCCAAAAGCCCATGCCCATTAGTAGTCACTCCCCATTTCCTTCCATACCCTACTACCCACAGGCAACAACTGATCTACTTTCTGTCTCTATAGATTTTCCTATTCTGGGCATTTCATATAAACGCAATCAAGCACTATATGGTCTTTTCTGACGAGCTGCGTTCACCTGGCATCACGTTTTCAAGGTTCATCCATGTCGGAGCCTGTATCAGTAGTTTATTTCCCTTTATTTCCAAGTTATATTCTTAATGATGAATTTTAAAATGTTGGCGCCTCTCTTTTTCGTTAACATTTCTACAAATTGAACAATGTTGTTTAAGGCCCAGGTGACTTTTCCATCCCTTTCCTTGATGTTCTAACCACACACAAAAGTCCTCCAGGTTCCCTCCTATTGGCCTCTGCTTGGGATGACATGGCCCTGGTCTCTGTAGTCAATGCATCATCTAATCCTGAATGCACGCATCTCTTACCATGGGCCTTCTCCTCACTTTTGACCTTCATCTTGGTATACCTCTTTCCATTTCACGTTATAATGGGTGATGGGTATTCTCATCTGTGCTGATGACTCTTCCAAGACAGAGCCTGAGTCTTATTTATTTTTGTATTCTAAGTATCAAACTAGTTCTTGGCAAGTATGAGGTGCTTGGTTCATATTTACTGGATGAATGAATGAATGAACAAGTGAACCAAAGAAAGATACCTGCAGAAGCCGGCGTATACAGCGTGGAAGCCATTTCTCCCAGCAGGTTTTAGTACAGCAGTTTTAGCTTCTTCTGTTTGAAATGATTTGTTTGAAAGAGAGTGAGAATGACAATTTATAGAATATTAAACTGCATAAGCATGAAGTGGTTATTTCTGGGGGAGGGATGGCTTTTACTTATTCTTTCATTACAGACTTCAAAAGAAGAAAATGGTGTGATAATGGGTGATTTTTACTCTTACGGTTTTGAGGAGATTTTTCACATAAAGAAATATAAAATATAAAAGGAGCAAATGAATAAATAAAAAGTACTGTTTTAAAATTGGATCTGAATACTAGGCTGGCTCTGGGTGACTTGGGGCAAATCACTTTTCTCCTCCGAACACAGACTCCTGGCCTGTGAAAGAAGAATGAGAAAACTTGCCGTGTGGGAATATTGTGAGGATTGAAAAGCATGGTGCCTGGCACAGAGGAGGCATCAGACAAATGCTATTGTGATTAGCAATAGTGATAACACTAACAAATAGGAAAATGATAAACCAGGGTGTACACAGGTCTGTTCCATCTGGGACAGTCCTTGGATTCGATTTTATTTATAGCCTGTCTCCTCGTACTGGGTGGCGTAACATATTGATTCTCTGAAAATCCTGTGACTTAGCCCCAGAATGGAGGCTCTTTTAATAAACTCCACTTATTGGGTGATTATGCAGAAGGCAGCTGTAATGACCCCGGTGACCAAAAGAAGCACTGTGATGACAGTCGCTGCCATTTACTGAGCCCTTACTGGAGCTGCTTACGCCTTAATGCAATCCCATGAGATCTTATAATCCCCATTTTACAGATGAGAAAATGAGGCACAGATGAGTTAAATGCTTTAAGGCCATACAGCTGATAAGGGGCTTATACAAGATTCAAACCCAGGTCTTCTGCACCAGAGTTAGGGATCTCTTCATTAGACCTGACGCCTCTCAATTTGCAAATAATGTGGTACAAGATAATGGAGAGGGAGGTGATGCAAAGGGGCACTGGGGCTTTGAAGAAAGGTTTACAGTTTCCCAATTTCCCATCTGATGCCTCATGTCATGCCCCAGTGGGTCCTAGAAGTCTTAGGATGAAGCGTGGTTACTTCTTGCTGCTGTCACTCATGCCAGGGGATTCTGTGAACTCTGACAAAGAATGCAGGCTGTGTAGGTAGGAGGGGTTGCTATGGATACCTGAGGATGCTGAGCAAAGGCCTACCAGTTGTCCCTCTATATCCAATCTCCCTTTCTTCCAGAGTAAAATGATTTTCCATAGAGCACATGGTTGCCTAGAATAAAGACTACATTTCCCACTCTTCCTTGAAGCAATATGTGGCTGCATGTCTGAGTTTTGGACAAGGGGATATGAGTGGCAACACTCAGTTTTTACTTCTGAGCAGAGCATTATGGTTTGCAAAAACAATTTCCTAGAAGGGATGCAGTTAAACTTGAGCTTTTTTTTTTCACCCAAACAACTGTCCTTTGCTAAATTTCACCGATGGTTGATTTAAGGTCAACCTCTACTTGACTTAAAGTCAAGGTGTATTTTTTTAAACATTTCTCTTTCTGGGTCCTACCCGTGGAAATGTCCGAACGTGAGAGAAGGATGGTACCTTGTTCTCCTGCCCCCATGTCCATATATCTGACTTCTATTCAAAATTCATTTAAACTAATATTCAGTGAGCATCTACTATGTGCCATGCGCTGTACTCAGCCTGCGGGAAGAATGAAGAGCAAGACACAGATGCTGTTCTCACCAACCTAACACTCTAGTGGGGAGACTGACAAGCCAATGATATAATACAGGGTGAGAAGCAGGGAAGCAGAGGTTGCAGGGGATCCACAGAGGGACATTGAAGCCAGCTGTGGGATTGCAGAGGGCTTCCTGGAAGGAGTTTTGCCTAGGCTGAGTCTGACATATGGGAAGGAGCTGGCCAGGTGATGTGGAGAAAGAAGAATGTTTCCAGAGGAAAGGTGAGGAGAGAAGGCAGCTCAGCACTGCTGGAGGGGAGTGGGGTGGTGAGTGGAGGGAGATGAGACCAGAGGGCTGGGATGGGGTCAAGTATTTCAGGGTCTTCTCAGTCATTTTGGGCATTTCAGACTTACTCTAAGAGCAATGGGGGGTCATGGAAGGTTTTAATATGGGATGATAAGATCAGACATAAAGTGTAGAACCTCTTCTGAATACAGCTCAGATGAGAGATTGGAGGGACGAAGGCTGCAAACAAGGACACTGATTCGGTAGCTATTTTAGCATATGAACATGCACACATATACACACACCTTTACTTGCAAGCACCAGGGAATGCCCACCATCAAGGGCTGGAAAAGAATGTCTTAAGCTATTCCACTGTTCACTGCCTTAGTTTTCTCATCTGTGGAATGGGAACCACCGCAGCTGTCTCTCAATGTCTCCCAGGATTTCTGAGAGAATGTGAAGGTCACGTGGTCAAAGCCTTTCCAGCTCAGCGTGGATCAGCACAAAGGGCTGCTTCTGCCCCATCTCGTTTCATTTCTTCCAGACCTTCAATCCCCAGCACGTGAAGCATCCCTGAGGGTTGCATATGGACAAGGCACTCAGGAAGGGCATGCAGATGTCAAGAAAGACAAGCATTATTTAGATTCCATTTGGTTTCAAAGTTGAAACTAGGGTGGGGAATTGGGGCTTTACCCCCAACACTAAAATTTAGAAATTACAAAATTGGCTGGAGACTCCCAGGTAAGAGTAGGCATCCATCTGGCCTGGGATACCTTTGAATGGACAGTTCCACTGATTGGACGATGTATTCGTGCTTTTTGTCGTGGGGAGCCTGTGACTTTTCTAAGACTTCTGTAACAAGGTGGCACAGACTGAGTGGCTCAAACAATGGAAATATATTATTTTACATTCTGGAGGATGGAAGGCCAAAATCAAGGTGTCAGCAGGGTTGGTTTCTCCTGAGACCTCTGTCCTCGGCTTGTAGATGGTGCCTTCTCCCTGTGTCCTCACGTGGTGTTCCCTCTGTATCCTTATCTCCTCTTCTTATGAGGGTACCAGTCATATTGGATTAGGGCTCACCCTAATGATTTCATTTCACCTTAATCACCTGTTCAAAGACCCTGTTTCCAAAGACATTCTGATGTCCTGGAGATTAGAACTTCAGCATAAGAACTGGGGCGGGGATGGAATTCAGGCCATAGCAGTGCCCAAATGGCTTATTTATATAGTGAGTATAAACAAACTGCGAGGAACCCAAAGGCTGTGAAAATTCCCGCCGAAGTTTTTCACCAGACTAAGAGTCCCCGACTGAAATAGATTTGCTGCTGCCTTGGTTGTGGCACCATCCACATTTTGCTGTTCGTCTCGGCTGCGATGCGCTGCTGTAGAAAAGAGCCGATCTATACCCGCGTCTCTCTCTCTTTATCACTTTGCCAAACAAGTTTCGCTATGGCAACTGCTAACTGGGAGGAGATAACCCAGGGATGGCCAGTCAGCCCGTGCGCTGTCTCATGCCGACCTGCCCTCTGGTTATCTTGCAGCTGTTGCTTTGGTGATACTTCCTGGGAGATTTCAACAGGGCTCCTCCTGCCTCTCCTGCAGCTGAAAATAATGATCTTCAGACTTCCAATTCTCCTTACTCTCCTCTAGTCCTTTGAAGGTGGGTTTCATCCGTGGCGCCCCTTGGGGTTTGGAATCCAGGTCATTCACAGCAACCCCTCTGATGTGTCAGGAGCAGCGGTTAAGCTGTGGGTGGATGAGGCCGTAATTCAAAAGGATCTGACATTCAAAGAGGCATGTGACTCAATAACTCATCTGCCTGAGAACCATCCTCAGTGTCCCCAGGCCCCCTGGAGACTTTGTGAGGCAGGCCTGTGTGTGTGTGGTAGGGGGGCATGCAGAGCAGGGGGAGTTTGTTCAAGCCTCCCAGCATAACCCACATCCCTGTCGTGTGGTTCCAGGAGTCCTGAAGCCTCTGGAATCTGCCCTGAGTGCCAGGATCTCCTCTGAGGGTCTTCCATTTGCCTGGTGATGTCGGCTGTCAGCCTTGTGCAAAGTTTGCCTGCCCAGCTCAGCTCCTCTGCCACAGTTTAGGAAACCTGTTAGTTGACAGAAATAGCCTTAAGCAGTCCCTGTGGCTTCCTGGGCATCTGTCAAAAGCAAACTGTGTGCATAGAAGCCAACAGAGGTCCCGTGCCTTCTCCCTCTTGCGCTCGGGAAACCAGACGTGGCACCCATGATGGGCACTTGAGATCCCCGGGCTGTTTCTCCCCCTCCCTCCTGGCCCCATTTGGATGTTTCTAGCATTCATTTTTCAGTCATTCATTCCACAAATATTTATTGAGCACCAATGGTGTGCTAAGTACAGTTTAGACTTACTGTAGTTCATTTTATGTGTCAACTTGACTGGGTCATCAGTGGCCCAGACACTTGGCCAAACATTATTCTGGGGTGCCTGTGAGGGTGTTTCCAGATGAGATTAACATTTTTTTTGTTGAAGTATACTTGACTTATAATGTTGTATTAATTTCTGCTGTACAGCAACGTGACTCAGTTATACATATATATATATATATATATATATATATATATATATATATATATATACCATATTCTTTTCCATTATGGTTTATCTCAAGATATTGAATATAGTTCCCTGTGCTATACAGTAGCACCTTGTTGTTTATCCATTCTACATGTAATAGTTTTCATGAGATTAACATTTGAATCCATAAAGTGAGTTAAGCAGGTTGCCCTCCCTGAAGAGGGTTGGCTTCATCTAATCAGTTGAAGCCCTGAGATTACAAGAGGACTGACTTTCCTGTGAGTAAGAGGGGACTCCTCCTGACTGCCTTCAAGCTGGGACATTAGTCTTCTCCTGCCTTTGGCCTTAGACTCAGACTGGAACTTACTCCACAGACTCTCCTGGGTGTCTAGCTTGCCAACTGCAGATCTTGGGACTTCTCAGTGTTCATAACCTTATGGGCAAATTTCTTATAATAAATCAGTCTCTCTCCTTCACATACACACACACACTGTCTCTCTCTCTCTCTCTCTCTCTCTCTTTCTTCTCTCTCTCTCTCTCTCTCTCTCTCTCTCTCTCTCTCTCTATATATATATATATATATTTAAACCCTATTGGTTCTGTTTTTCTGGAGAATCCAGACTAATACATCTGAGACCACAGAATTGAAATAAGCAAAGCTTCTTCCTTTGGGTGCTTACATTGTGTTTTGTGAGAGTGGGGTGGGGGGAGGCCTTACACTTGGTTTGTCATGTATTATGACCAATTTGTACACAATACTTTCTAACCAGAAAAGCAATTCCCTGAACACACACCTCCCTACCCACCCCTCACCCCAATCCCAGAACTCTGTCCTTGATGGGGAAGGGGTTATGAGGTGTGGGGATATATCTTTATACCATTTCTCTTCTGCTTAAAGCAGGGTTCTTAACCTGTTTTGTGCTAGGAACCCCTTTGGCAATTCTATGAACCCCTTCCTAGAATAATGTTTTAAGATATGTAACATAACATAGAGTTATGAAGAAATCCAATTATTTTGAAATGCAGTTCTCAAAGTATTTAAAAAATTGTGAGGTAGTAACAAATGTGCTCCTTTATTCACATGTTAATAACATGATTTAGCAGTGGGTTTAATAACAATTGTGTTTCAAAATACTGATGAGCATAAATGATATTTTGGAATATCTATATTACCTGGACCATAACATGAAGAGATCGTGATTGCCATTGGTGACACAGTCCCAGATACTACAAATGTTACGGTGATTTTTCGCCCACTGTCTTGATTTGCTAGGGCTGTTGTAACAAAGTACCACAAACTGGGTGACTTGAACAACAGAAATGTACTGTCTCTCAGTTTTGGAGGCTGGAAGCCTGAGGCCAAGGTGTCAGTAGCTCCATGCTTCCATTGAAGGTGCTAGAAAGTGACCAAGATGGTACAATAATCTACACATACACTCCACATACTGGAAAGAGGGGTGGGAATTGTTTTTGTAAAAAAAAGTAAAGACAAGAAAAAACACCTTCAACTAGCCCGCAGTCTGTCCCTAGGGTTGTGCTTTTTCCTTGTCAGCCCATTAAGCATCTGCCTCACTCCCAGTCCTCCAAAAAGCAATAATCAACTCAAGTGACCCAATTTTCTAGCACTGAAGCCAGCATCCCCAGGAATATATGATGAAGAGGAACTACTTCTGTTTTTAATCTACAAGTCAAATGTCATCATGTTACCCCCTGGCACTACCTCTTTGATGACCGTCTCTTCACTTTCAAAATCCTTAAAGTGGCAGTCAAGACCTCCCCATAAACTAACCCCTGCTTACCTCCCTAGCCTCACATCACCTCTCATTAACCCCTGTGACACTACGGCACCTACCTTTTCTTGAGTCACTGAATACACCCATCTCTTTTCTGCATCCAGCCTTAGCTCATGCCATTTGCTCCACTGTGGCTCCAAGGATTTCTGAAGATGTTGGAGGAATGTGTCTTTCTTGCCTCTGTGAATCTGCAAGGGGAAAGATGGTGTGAAAATCCAAGAATTTGGAGACCCAAGGAAGACACTTTGTGTATGAGTGAGAATTCAGTTAAACTAAAGCATTGCATTTTTGAATGAAGCCACCAGTTTCCTTTCTTTCACCTTCAACTGGACTTAAAACTTAAGTTATAATGTGTGCATGTGTGTGTGTGTGTGTGTGTAGTGCATGTACTCCTTGGTAAAAATTGTTTCTAACAGACTTGGAATCATGAACTCCCCAGATGTGCAAGCTGCTGGAATAATAACCCACCTGTGCTATGTAAACTGGAGTCTGAAATGTTACCTGCTGAGACAAAAACGTTCTGAGAGGTGGAATTTGACTCGTGCGTGTGTGTGTGTGTGTGTGTGTGTGTGTGTGTGTGAAAGACAGAAACACTTTAACCTAAAAAAGTGTTTCCTGAATTTTTTTCATTTGTGTACTCTCTTCAAAATTTTTATGCAACAACCATCTGTAGTTTCCTATAGGGATTTCCTATATTTTCATAATTTTTTTTCTTTAAATTGATCTACTTTTTGTAAACTTAGATTCAAACTAAAATGAATATCCAAGAAGCCGTACTGGGATAAAATAATTGCAAAATACATACCTGATAAAGGTCTGGTATCCAAAGTATGCAAAGAAGTTTTAAAACAAAAATAAGAGAACAAACAACTCAATTAAAAACTGGGCGAAAGGCCTGAACAGACACCTAAGAAAAGAAGATATACAGATGAAAACTAAGCATGTGAAAAGATGCTCAATGTCATCTGTCGTTAGGGAAATGAAAATTAAAATAACCAGGGGACACCACTACACACATTAGTGTAGAGTGAATGTCCATGTCCCCACCTACTCCCCAATTCATATATTGAAATCTTAATCCCCAGTGTGATGGTATTTGGAGACGGGGACTTTGGTAGGTGATTGATTAGGTCATGAGGGCAGAACTCTCTTGAATGGGATTATTGCCCTTATAAAAGAGACCTCAGAGAGCTCCCTCACCCCCTCTGCCATGTGAGAACACAGCGAGAAGATGGCCGTCTATGAATCAGGAAGTGGGCCCTCACCAGACACCAACTCTGCTTGTGCCTTGATCTTGGATGTCCCAGTTTCCAGAACTGCAAGAAACTTCTGTTGTTTATAAATCACCTAGTCTATGGTGTTCTGTTATGGCAACCTGATTGGACTAAGACCACTTATTAGAATGGCTAAAATCCAGAACACTGACAGCACAACACCAAACGTTGATACGAGTGTGAAGGACAAGAACTGTCCTTCATTGTGGGTGAGAATGCAAAATGGTCCAGTTCTTTGGAAGACAGTTTAGCATTTTCTTACAAAACTAAACACAATCTTAACATACAATTCAGCAATCATGCTCCTTGGTATATACCCAAATGATCTGCAAAGTTATGTCCACAGAAAAGCCTGCACACAACTGTTTATGGCAGCTTTATTCATAATTGCCAAAACTTGGAAGCAAGCAAGATATCCTTCAGTCCATGGTGCACCCAGACAATGGAATATGATTCAGCTAAAAGAGAAATGGTCTATCACACCATGAAATGACATGGGGGAAACTTAAATGCATATGGCTAAATGAAATGAACCAATTTTAAAAAGCTATATTCTATATGATTCCAATATGTGACACTTTGGGAAAGGCAAAACTACGGAGACAGTAAGAAGATCAATGGTTGCCAGGGGGCTGGGGGGAGGGACAAATAGTTGGAGCACGAGGGATTTTTAGGGCAGTGGAAACTATTCTGTATGATACTGTAATGGTGGATACTTGTCATTGCACATTTGTCAAAACGCATAGAATGTACAACACAAAGAGTGAACCCTAATGTAAATTATTAACTTTAGTTAATAATAATGTATCAATACTGACTCATCAGTTGTAAGATATGTTCTACATTAAAACAAAATATTGATAATAGGGGAAACAGGACTTTCAGTTTCCAGTTGGGAGTTGCCACTCTGTACTAACAATAAGTAAAAAGATGAACAGACTGAAAAATCAAAAACTCTACTTGGATCTGTAAGAGAGGGGAAGACACAGGGCAAACTGCTGCCCTCAGACTGTAGGGACAGGTAGGCAAACATAGGGAGTCATGGCTTTGCTGGAGCAGAGACTGGAGTGGAAATCACCACAGGAACCAGAGCTGAGGTCGGAAAACCAGAACTGCAATTGATGGATTACTGGAGGCTCAGTGTAGACAACTCTGAGAGTAAAAACTCTAGAAGGACACAGTCAAGAGTGGGCCACCCACAGTTTTGTGAGGTTTACCTCCAGTAGTTTGACCAGGTTCCTACAGTAAATATTGGGGAAAAAATCCCCTGTGCTTCTAGCAGCGGGGAGGGGAAGAGGAACCATTCTGGAACATGCCAGAGTATTCTATTTTTCTTTAAAAAGCTTGCCCTTGGAAGAAATTGATCAATCAGAGCCTAACCTTCTCAGGTTTCATCAGAGCCTAACTGACCTGGGGAAAGGAAGATACCCAACTCCAGTCAGCTCTAGCCTTTCATGTGGGAGAAGGGAAATACCAACCCCTTAGGTGGGACGGGATGTCTTGATTACTGTAGCTTTATAGTAAGTTTTGAAGTTGAATACTGCCAGTCCTCCAGCTTTGTTTTTCTCCTTCAATATTATGTTGGCTATTCTGGATCTTTTTTTCTCTCCACATAAACTTTAGAATCTGTTTGTCAATATCCACAAAATAAGTTGCTCAGATTTTGATTGGGATTTCATTAAATCTATAAATCAAGTTCATGGTAATTCTATTTTTAGTTTTTTAAGGAACCTCCATACTGTTCTCCGTAGTGGTTGTATCAATTTACATTCCCACCAACAGTGCAAGAGGGTTCCCTTTTCTCCACACCCTCTCCAGCATTTATTGTTTCTAGATTTTTTGATAATGGCCATTCTGACTGGGGTGAGATGATATCTCATTGTAGTTTTGATTTGCATTTCTCTAATGATTAATGATGTTGAGCATTCTTTCATGTGTTTGTTGGCAATCTGTATATCTTCTTTGGAGAAATGTCTATTTAGATCTTCTGCCCATTTTTGGATTGGGTGGTTTGTTCTTTGGTTATTGAGCTGCATGATCAGCTCGGTGGTTTGTGACCACCTAGAGGGGTGGGATAGGGAGGAGGAGGGGGAGGGAGACACAAGAGGGAAGAGATATGGGAACATATGTATATGTATAACTGATTCACTTTGTTATAAAGCAGAAACTAACACACCATTGCAAAGCAATTATACTCCAATAAAGATGTTAAAAAAAAAAATCAAGTTCAGAAGAACTGACATCTTGACAATGTTGAGTCTATTTATCCATGAACGTGGAGTATCTCTCCACTTATTTAGTTCGTCTTTGATTTCTTTCATCAGAGTTTTGTAGTTTTCCTCATATAGATCTTGTACATATTCTGTTAGATTTATTCTTATGTATTTCATTTTTGGGGGTGCTAATTGTAACTGATACTGTTTTTAATTTCAAATTCCATTTATTCATTGCTGATATAGGGAAGCAGCTGACTTTTGTATATTCACCTTGTCTTTTGCAACCTTGCTGTAATAACTTATTAGTTTCAAGAGTTTTTTTTTCTTGTAAATACTTTCAGATTTTCTGCATAGACAATCATGTCATCTGCAAACAAGACAGCTTTATTTTTTGCTTCTCAATCTGTATACCTTTTATCTCCTTTTCTTGTCTTATTGCAATAGATAGGACTTCCAGTACAATGTTGAAAAGTGGGGTATGAGGGGACATCTTTGTCTTATTCCTGATCTTAGTGGGAAAGCTTCCAGTTTCTCACCATAAAGTATGATGTTAGGTGTAGGGATTTTGTAGATATTCTTTATCAAGTTGAGGAAATTCTCCTCTATTCCTAGTTTACTGAGGGTGTTTTTTAAAATTATGAATTCATAGTGGATTTTGTCAAATTATGTTTCCTGCATCTATTGATGTGATCATGTGATTTTTCTTTTTTGACCTGTTGTTGTGATAGATTACATTAATTTGATTACATTACATAATTGATTTTCAAATGTTGAACCATTATTGCATACTTGGGATAAATCTCTCCTTGGTTGTGGTGTGTAATTCTTTTCATGCATTGTTGGATTTGATTTGCTAATAAATTGTTGAGGAGTTTTGCATAAGAGATATTGGTCTATGTTCATAAGAAATATTGGTATATAGTTTTCTGATAATATCCTTGTCTGGTTTTAGTATTAGGATAATGCTGGCCTCATAGAATGAGTTAAGATGTGTTCTCTCTGCTTCTGTCTTCTGAAACAGCTTGTATAATTGGTATAATTTCTTCCTTAGACTTTTGGTAGGATTTATCAGTGAATTCTGGGCCTGGTGCTTTCTGTTTTGGAAGGTTATTAATTATTGATTTCTTTAACAATTTCTTTAAATAGGCCTCCCCCCTTTTTTCCATTATAGGTTATTATAAGATATTGAATATAGTTCCTTGTGTTATACAGTAGGTCCTTGTTGTTTATCTATACCAATATTTTATATATGGTAGTGTGTATATGTTAATCCCAAACTCCTAATTTATCTCTCCCCTGCCCCCTGCTATCCTCTTTGGTAACCATAAGTGAGTCTATTTCTGTTTTGTAAATAAGTTCATTTGTATCATTTTTTTACATTCCATGTATAAGTGACATCATATGGTATTTCTCTTTCTCTGTCTAACTTACTTCACTTAGTATGATAATCTCTAGGTTCATCCATATTACTGCAAAGGGCATTATTTCATTCTTTTTCATGGCTGAGTAATATTCCATTGTATATATGTACCACATCTTCTTTATCCATTCATTTGTCAATGGACATTGAGGTTGCTTCCATGTCTTGGCTATTGTAAATAGAGCTGCTATGAACATTGGGGTGCATGTATCTTTTTGAATTGGAGTTTTCTCCAGAGGCCTCCTCCTCTCTTTAAGCAGTAGACCTTTCCTCTTTTTTTACCTCCAAATATTTCTCAGCATGATGACAGCCTAAAGCAGAACTGCTTGGACTGAGATTAGGAGAGGAGTAAGTGGTGGCCTGGCACTGCCATTCATGCTCTCAAGTACCTGTCACATGTTATCTGAGGCTTGTAGTCTCTCAGAAGTGTCCCCTAGGTGTGCCCTTCTCACACTGCCTATCTACCTGTCCTTCTGTACTTTGTTTTAAGCTACTTAGGACCTGGGTTCTCATCTCCCTCATTGTTCCACCCCAGCTCCTGGCCCATCATAAATAAACAACAAATGTTGTTGAATAAATGGATGGATGAACTAAGGTTTCTAGAAGCCACTCTTTACAAATGTTTTGCTCAGGGTCCTTGCCTTTGAGTCCTCCACTGTATTTGATGTCATCCAGGGTGCTGACACTGGGTATATGGGAAATCAGAACAGTTAGTAGAAAAGTTGAAAAAAAATTCAGTGAATGTGGGATGTTTCTTTCCTAAGGGTTACCTTACTCCCTCTGCACGTGGATGGGTTACTGAGCAAAAGTTGTAATGTTTTAGATAAACATCTGGCCCTTCTCACGAATCCATTTCTTTTGCCAACTGATTCCCACTCCACTTCTGGGTTCAATTTTAGTGTCACTTCTGAGAAGCCTTCTCTGGCCACCCCACCCCCTCCTTGCTGCTATTCTGCCTCATTATCACCATGTTCTATACTGAACTTATCACAACTTATAATTATATATTTATTTGTGAATTCAGTCTTTCCGATGTCTCTCTGCCCCAGGAGACTGTAAACTCCAGGAGGTTGAGGATCATCCTTGTTTTGTTCACACCTTGTCTCTAGGACCTGGCATGGAGCCTGCTACATAGTAAGAGCTCATTTGTCATCATGAGTCTTGTGGCTTAGCTGAAAGATATGCTACAGGGGTTTCCAAAAAAACTTTTTTTTTTTTAACAGCAGAACTCCTTTCATTAAATGAAATTGCTTAGACTTCTTTATATAAACCAACTCATTTGTGTGTTTAAATTGGGGGGCAACGGGGGAATCTGCTTGCCTTGCCTTCTCCTTGCTGCTCCAACAGGCACCTCCCAGACTGCCCCTTGGCAAGCTTTTCTGAGCCCTCCCTTCGAAAATGCCAGAACGGTCTCTTCACCAAGGGGGGCCCTCTTTGTAGGTTGAAAGGCTAACGATGCAGTCTCTTCTCCCGGCTCCCTACGTCAGCCCCGTGGAGCACTTTGCTAATAGAGCCATAAATCCCCCCTCTAAATAAGCATCCTTATTTGATTTGCTCTTCAGATGACCTCTTCCTGGGTAAGATGCTGTGCCTTCCCTGAGTTATGGCAGACTCCAGTGGGTGGCTGTGTTGTGTCCTGCTTCTGCCATCTGATAGTCTAATTCCTCTCCAATTTACGGACATGTCACTTCCCCGGCCAGCTCCCACCTTGGCATAGCTGACCCAATAGCAATATTTACCTGTGTCATTTTGTTCAAACACGGGCATCCCTGCTGAGGAGGCAGCCATCCCAGCCCTAACATCTCATTGACTAACCCTGGCTAACTTTATGGACATCATCGCGGCAGGAAGGACAAAGCACCAGAAGGTAGAACAGGCGTGGCTCCCACGGGAGTGAAACTCTCCTTGTTGACTTGAGCACGACTGCTTCCCTGCTGAGAAATCTCAGGATAACTTCTACCTTTCGAGGGGGTGAGGCTGCTGCCTGCCCTCAAGCCCTTCTAGGGTTTCCACGCCCCTCAACTCTCTGTCTGGAATGCTTGCTTGTACATTCTGTGGCGGGTCAGGTGCAATCCCCTTGCTTTGAATTTTACTCCAAGAGTGGCAAGAAATGGAACTGGGTGTACTTTCTATATGCCTCCATTTCCTGGCCTCTGTAATGGGCACAGTCATATATCTCACACCACATTCTGTCTTGTTACCTAGGGCAGAAAAAGAAAACACATACACACATTTTACATGTCATGTCAAGGAGCTGACAGAAACTGAAGTCCACCCACTAGCCCTAGGTTAAAATATGATGGGCTGGACAAAAATTGGAAACAACCTAAACGTCCATCAACTGGCAAATGGATAGGCAGATGTGGTATATGAGGGAATACTATTCAGCAATAAAAAGGAACCATCTACATTATAAGGCTACGACATAGATGAACCTCATAAATGTTATGCTCAGGAAAACAAGCCGTATGCAAGAGACCATATATGGTATGGTCTAGTTATATGAAATATCCAGAAAAGGAAAAACTATACAGATAGAAAGTAGATTAGTGCTTGAGTGGGGTGGAGACAGGAACTAACAGTAAATGTGCATGAGGGATAGTATTGGAGTGATGAAATGTTATAAAACTGATTTATGGTGATGGTGGCATAACTTGGTAAAAAATTATGCCACCAAAATATCTTGGAGACATCCCAGACCACCACAATGAAGTGAATATCACAATAAAGTGAGTCACACGATTATTTTTTGGTTTCTCAGTGCATATAAAATTTATATTTACACTATGTTGTAGACTATTAGGTATGCCATAACATCAGGTCTGAAAAAGCGATGTACATTACATACCTTAATTTAAAAAGTACTTTATTGGTTTTGATATCCAGTGGGGAGTGTGTGATTCTCCCAGGGGTTGGGGGCATAACGGACTTTCAGATGGGGTGGGTGGTGAGGTTAGAAGTCCCACAACCTACAAGGAGTTGCAGGAGCAGAGTAAGAGTGTAAGTATTTCAGGCTATTGGGTCAAAAGTTCTCTCACATACATACTTCATGTTGCCATTGCTGTGTAGAAACATTGTAGGGCCTTACTGCCTCCCATACCTTTATTTAAGAAAAAATACTTCATTGCTAAAAAATGCTAACCATTATCAGAGCCTTCAGCGAGTCTTAGCAGTAACATCACAGACCGCTGATCACAGATCACCATCATATAATAATAATGAGAAAGTTTGAAATATTACGAGAATTACCAAAATGTGATACAGAGACATGAAGTGAGCAAATGCTCTGGAAAAATGGCTCCAATAGACTTGATCGACACACGGTTGTCACAAACCTTCAATTTATAAAAAACGCAATATCTGTGAAGTGCAATAAAGCAAAGCACAAGAAAACGAGATGTGCCTGTGTGTACATGTGTCTCACGGGGCTCTGGGAGGGCTACATGAGATGCAGGCATGGAAGGGTTTAGGAGTGAAGTGTCACGAAGGCTGTAAGTGCTTTCAAATGGTTCAGCCTATGCCGACAGCTCTGTCAATATCAGTATCTGTATTTAAATCTGTATTAGTTTCCTGGGGCTGCTGCAACAAATTACCACAAACCGGATGGCTTAAAACAGCAGAAATTTATTCTCTCATGGTGCTGGAGACCAGAATTCTGACATCAAGATGTTGGCAGGACCTTGATCCATCCGGAGGCTCTAGAGGAGACTCCTTCCTTGCTTCTTCCAATTCTGACGTTCCTGGCTTTCCCCGGCTTGTGGCCACATCACCCTAATCTCTTTCACATTGCCTCCTCTCTTCTGTCTGTGGGTCTCTTATAAGGACAGTTGTCATTGGATTTAGGGTCCCTCTGGATAATTCAGGATGATCTCACCTCAAGATCCTTAATTCAGTCTGCAAAGAACTCTTCCAAATAAGGTAACATTCACAGGTTCCAAGGATTTGATGTGGTTATATTTTTTGGTGGGGGGCTACAACAGTATCCATATCTACATCTGTAATTGATATCATCTGTATCTGTATCTGTATCATCCATATCATCTACATCTATAGATCAATGGAAAACCAAAGACGTCGAAATGCTAACAGTTTCTGAATCTAAGTTGCAGGTATATAGGTGCTCCTTGTACACACATACAGTTCCTTATCCAAAAATCTTGTGCGCTTGAATTCAGATATTTCTAGAGTTTAGAAAGGCATTTAGGTGCATGCACTGTATATTATTACATCACAGCCTATATCATCAAATATATTAATATGCTTGCAATGATACTTTTGAATAGTCACATAAAGTGGATTAAATAAAGACATAGATAATTCATACTTATCTGGGCCAGGC
The DNA here is from genome assembly GCF_039906515.1 of Pseudorca crassidens. Taxonomy (NCBI): domain Eukaryota; kingdom Metazoa; phylum Chordata; class Mammalia; order Artiodactyla; family Delphinidae; genus Pseudorca; species Pseudorca crassidens. The sequence continues at coordinate 23,859,298 of NC_090310.1, forward strand.
TTTGCTACCAAATGAGTTTTAGCACCAAATGTATGATAAACTTCTGGATTTCAGAGCTTTTTGAATTTTAAAATCATGAAGAAGAGAGGGAGGGGACTGTGCTATTCTTTCTCCATTTTTGTATGTTTGAAAATTTTCATAATAAAATATTTTGGAAAATGAGATCGCGCATGTAACATGCTTAGCACCATGCTTGGCACATAGCAAGAACTCAAAAATGTATAACCGTTAAAGTTAATTTCATAATTATTATTCTTGATGACAGTGTGATAAATCAGGCACTTAGGAGCTGTTGAAGTATTTTATGCAGGGGATTGATGTGGTCAGGGAAAAGAGAACCTAGAAGGATCCCTAAGGCACTGGCATCGGAGGAAATGGAATTGGGTGGGACTGGGATGGGAGGGAGACTGGTTAGAAGGCCCTTGTATGGTCCAGACAGGAGATGATGAGAACAGAGGAAGAAAGCTTGAATTAACCTGACAGAACTTGGTGAGCCTTCTGGAAAAGCAGGATGGATTCTTTTTTTTTTTTTTTTTTTTTTTTTTGCGGTACGCGGGCCTCTCACCGCTGTGGCCTCTCCCGCTGCGGAGCACAGGCTCCGGACGCGCAGGCTCAGCGGCCATGGCTCACGGGCCCAGCCGCTCCGCGGCATGTGGGATCCTCGTGGACCACAGCACGAACCCGTGTCCCCTATATCGGCAGGCGGACTCTCAACCACTGCGCCACCAGGGAAGCCCAGCACACGGTCCTTTTTAACGGGTAATATTTCGTTGTATGCATGTTTCAACACTACTCAGTTCTCTCTTAATAAGCATATAGGTGATTTCCAGTTTTTCACTTACAGTCATCATTGCAGTTAGATCCTGGAATGTCCATCTTTACGCTGATTTTTGCTTTAGGATAAATTGCTCCAAGCCGAGTTGCTGTGACAAAAGATATGTACATTTTTAGGTCTTTTGATATATAGCACCAAACCACCTGTGATTAGCCCTTCCTTTAACCAACCAATTCAAACTACTTTAAGCATCTTAACCTCTTCCCGCCCTCGGGCACATAATCCAGGCAGCAAATTCACAAAAGCAGCTATTGCATCAGCTCAAAGAAAATTAGACTCCTTTCATGTGAATGTTCCTCCCTGCCAATGCACTGTTTAAATCATCACTTCCGGACAATTTGTTTTATAATCACCAGACCTAATAAAGGGAATTTCCTAGAAGTTAATCAACTGAGGAAAAACTGCAAGGGTTTGGTTTGGTTTTGGGTCGTTGTTTTGGCTAGGGACAAATGGGCTCTTTTTAAAAAGTGAAATTTCCAGAGCTTTCCCAAGCCCTAGTGAATTTCACACCCTCTGGCCCTTGTTTTACACCAACCAGAGGTTCAGCTCAGGGTTGCAATCTTCCTAACAAACTTTCACTCTCCTACCCCCTAAGCCTTTGCTCACAAGGTAATTTTCCTCACCTGGAATTTCCTTCAGGTGGGGTTGCCAGATTTAGCAAATAAAAATACAGACACCCAGTTCAATTTGAGTTTCGGATAAACAGCTAGTGTTTTTAGGGATTCTGCCAGTTGCTGAGTATGTCTATTCCAATCATGCATTCCAGAACTGGGGAAGTAACCACAGGATAGGTTCAGGGGCCAACTGGACCCACTGCGAAATGAACCTAAACTAAAACTTTTGATTGAGAGCCTGACCTCCATAAGCCACTACTCTGACTGACTGGTGCACCACAGTGATGCCTTGTTCAGAGCCAGTGTCCAGTATCCCCAAAAGGTCTGATTGTTTCCTTTTTTCTGATACAAGTCACCCTGAGAAAAGGCTGTAGGTCCCTTTTTGGAAGGCTGGGAGAAAGACTAACTGTATAAATTTTGGGCAGTGTAGCAAGGTCCTTCCTCAAGGGGACACAGCCTCCCTTTCATTCAAAGGATTCTGGGTCTATTAACTGACTCCGGTCTGGAAACTGCTTAGGGGGCTGTGACTCTCTGTTTTGGTGATTCAAGTTAGACTTCTGTTCACTCGACCTAAAACTCTTCTGCTTGTGCAGATCAAGTAAGAATTTAGTAGATTGCCCATCTGTTTATTTTCTAGTTACACTGTGATCACTAGCCGACACTATACCAACACCATCTCTGTGAGGTAGACTATTCTGATTACTGTTTTGACCCTGCTTGCTGTCCCTTACTGTAACCACGCCGACCTTGCCTTTGGTGATTAAGTGCTGCCACTTGGCCCCTGACACCCAGGGTCCAATTATCCCTTCTACTTAAATGTTACTGAGTTTTCTTCTGTGCATCATCCTTGAATCATTCTTCTTTTCAAATGGAAAGAAATCAACTGAAGTAACAGTACATTTATTTTTGAACTACCATGTGGCAGTGGATTGAACAGGAAGGTAAGATGGAGAGAAACAAATAGCTTGAGGAATATGGAGAGGAGGTAGACTTTTCCAGGCCTCTGGAAAAAATGCTTTTCATCTAGGGACGTTCAGTTCTGGCACTCCCCACGTACACACCCGGGACAGACATTACTAATCAATCAACATGCTCTTTCCCACTGAACCAAAAGCTACATCAGAATCCGTCTTAAGATGATGCTCCAGGCACCCACCAACAATCAATAAGAGGTGACATAAGAGAAGAGACCTATTTATCATTCCTTTTATACCCTCTTCTTGTGCCTCAGGTAAGCAATACTACACACTGAGAAAGAAGAAAGAACTTTCTGAGATAGAGAAAAAACAACTGGTTTTAAGTTCCTCAAAATCCACCACAAAAGACGAAGTCTTTCCCATGAGATTATCACAGGGCCGCAGGTCATCCTAAGACATGGACTCTGAGAATCCATCCAAAAACAGCGAAAGGAAAACTGCAAAACTCTAGGTCTGTCCTGGCTTGCTCTGTGTTGGCGATTAGTTTGAAATAAAAGTGTTCCAACCCTCTTCTGGTTACAAAAAATTAGCTTTGCCTCATGCTGCCAAGTAACTCTGAGTCTCACATATGTACTTTTCCAACTTTTAAGTTGAAGCAATAATAAAAAAAGAAAGCCAGCTCATAGAAGAGAATAAGAACAAATAAGGTACATGGACCTAGGTCAGTGAGGGCCTGAAGATGGAATAGTAACACCAGTGACACCAATAACAACACAGTATTTTCTACTTGCCGTGCCTTGTGCTAAGGTGAACTGCATGGGTTTTCTCATTTCCTCCCTTTGAGGCGGGTACTATTATTATCTGCCTTTTACAGATGAAAAGCCTGGAAGCTCAGAGAAGTTAAGTACCTTGTTTAAGGTCAAGCAGTTTGCAAGTCGTGAGGCTGTGGGATTTGAACCCATACATGTCTGGTTCAAGAAACTGTACTCTTGAAACTATGCATTTCAGATCAGCAGAGTCTTTTCTCTCAGCATGAAAAGATGACCATTTCAAGTTCTAAGCATCTCTCCTACCACATCACGGAGGGCAAGGACTTATTCATCTTTGTATTTCCTATTGCATAGCATGATACCTGGCACATAATCCCATTCACGTTTGGTTGAATTAAAATTTGCTTCAGTTTGAGGCTTTCCAGTTCAGCAGTGAGCTCTGCAGAACAATCATGGGTTCTTCTAAATCTTCTGCTGCTTGTCCCAGAGCTGGGACGGGTTTTGTTCCAGTGGCCGTGTCACTTGTACTATTGGTGCATGCATCCAACACATAGTTGTTCAGCACCTACTGTGTGCTAGGCAGTATGATAGCAGGACAGCAGTGAACAAGACAGATCGAGTCTCAGCCTTCAGGCTTGCCTGCCGGAGGGAGAGACAGACTTAAGCAAGTGATAATGGTAACACGGGAAAGAATTAAGAGTGGGTAGTACAGAATTGCCTCAGAGGGGCTGTTCAACCTAGACCTGGGGCCTCATGGAGAAGACTCTGGTGGCACGATGATATCTGACACGTGTAATGCTAGCCAGGCACCAGGCACGGTCTCTTATTTTAATTCTCCCATCCACTGTCAATTCATGAGGTGCACCGCTCACCACCAGTGTATAGCTGAGAAAATACAAACCCAGAAACGTTAGGAAGTGGCAGAGCTGGATTCAAAGCCAGCCTGTGACTATAATTCAGCCCCTCTCCTGATCTACTGCTCTGCTCTTTTTTTCCAGTGAGAGCTGCAAAATGAGCTGGAGTTAGCTTGGAAAAATAGGGAGAGAGGACTGTTCAAGCAAGAGGGAGTGGCAGCTGTGACACCCAGACTGCACAGGAAGGGAGGGGAGAAAGGTGGGACGGGAGGGGGCAAGATGGGCAGGAGTCAGAGGTGAAGGCTTTGTAAAGCCCAGTTAGGGAGTCTAGCTTTTATCCTGAGGGTGCCGGTGAGCCATCAGAGGGTTTTCATCAGAGAAGTGGCAGGATGGGGTTTATCCTCTAAAATGATGACTCTGGCTACTGAGGACCCTAATGAGGAGAGAGGTTAGAAAGATGCTGAGGATGGAGGTAGGGGACCATCTGGCAGGGCTGGGACTGGGGTGAGCAAGTAGGGTGCCCAGGGTACTTGCACGCCCCAAGAGTCAGTGTCCCCTTAAATTTTGTGTCCTAGGTACCCCCCTTGTCTCACCCTAAGTCTAGGCCCTACTTCTCAGGCAGCTGCTATAAGAATCTAGGCCAAGGTTGCATAAGCCAGACCCACAAAGGACGTCAGGGAAGCTGGAAACTCACACAAATGGAAAAAATCCCTTTTCCCTCTTGGGTATTTATGTTCATTTCTGACTGTTAGCTCTTATCATTACCAGTTCGTTTTCGCTTTGACATCAGAAAGGGTGGAAAGTTTTATAGGATGGAAATCTTTTTGAGGTTCAGTTCTTTTTTTTTAGATTGACAGTGGAGTAGGGGAGGAAGGGGAGAGAGGAGAGAATAGTAGAGGTGGGAGGAAGTACGACATAGGATTAGATTTTTTAAAAAACAAGACAAAATACCTTCTGTGCAAGAGTAGAACCGAAGGATAAATAATAAAACCGAATTCCAGCAGAGTGGAAACAAAGCAAAAACGCTACCTTGAGTTATTATTTTTGAAACATGATCATTCTTCACCTACATGGGGTGACTCCTTTAAAATCACACCATTTTCGGGGGATTTGCAGTTCTTCACCTTAACAGTTATTCCTCAATCCATATTCTGTCTATATCCTCAATCCAGTTTTTCTGTTTTTCTGTTCTCTTCCTCCATTACTGTTAGTTCTAAAGAGGGGAAAAGAGCAGAGGTAAGCAGAGGTTTCACCTGACAGTGTTAAGTGCTTATTATGCCTTGTTTTTTGTATAATTCTTTATTTTGCTATAATTTCAAATTTAAAGAACAATTGCAAGAATAACATAAAGATCTTTGATTATAGATTCACCTATATCCAGATTCATCTATTGTTTAGATTTTGCTTCATTTGCTTTATCATTCTCGCTCTTCATGTATATGTATATGTGTATGTGTGTGTGTTTCTGAAGTGTTTGAGAGTGTCTTTTTACCCCTAAATACCTAAGAACGAGGTCATTCTTTACATAACCTTCGTTCAGTTATCAAGGTCAGGAACATTGATATACTACTATTGTCTATTGCACAGTTTATGTTCAAATTTCATCACATGTCAAGCTCTTCTCCACTTTGCTCCTAGTCCAATATTCAACCTACAATCACAAATTCTATTTATATGTCTTATCTCTTTAATCTCCAATAATCTGGAACAGTTCCTTGTTCTTTCTTTGTGTTTCTTTTCTTTTTTTTTTTTTTTTTGCGGTACGCGGGCCTCTCACTGTTGTGGCCTCTCCCGTTGCGGAGCACAGGCTCCGGACGCGCAGGCTCAGCGGCCATGGCTCACGGGCCCAGCTGCTCCGCGGCATACACACATTCTTCTAAAAATTCTTTTCCATTATGGTTTATTACAGGATATTGAATATAGTTCATTGTGCTATACAGTAGGACCTTGTCATTGATCCATTCTATATATGATAGTTTGCATCTGCTAACCCTAAACTCCCACTCCCTCCATCCCCGCGCCTCCCCCTGCAACCACAAGTCTGGTTTCTATGTCTGTGAGTCTGTTTCTATTTCACAGATAGATTCATTTGTGTCATATTTTAGATTCTACATATAAGTGATATCATATAGTATTTGTCTTTCTCTTTCTAACTTGCTTCACTTAGTATGATAATCTCTAGGTCCATCCATGTTGCTGCAAATGCCATATGCCACTCTTTTTTATAGCTGAGTAGCATTCCATTGTGTATATGTACCACATCTTCTTTACCAAATGGACACTATTTACATGAGTACAGAGCTCCATCTCTTGCTTCCTTGTTCATGCCCAGCTTCTATGGGGTGACCGTTTATCACTGTGCATGTTAAGCCCATGTCTTTTTTTCTCTTCCTGCTTTCATTCAGACTCTGTTTCAACACCTAAGGCCATAGCCTTTCATTTAAAAAATGTTGTTTGGTCACATACACCTGCCTTTTCTGCATTTCTGCTATGGAGGCAGCACTGCATAGTGGCCAGCGAGTGGCCTGTGTGAATGCGGTCAGGTTATCATTACCTTTCTGAGCCTCAGTTTCCTCATATGCGTGTTTATAAATGACCGTGCAAAAGCCGCATTTATTTGGGGGTTCCAAATATATTTTAGTGAGTAGGCAAATTCACAAATACAGAATCCATGAATAATGAGGAGTGACAGCTCATCCTTAACTCAGACGAGTAAGTCAAACATTCATGGAGCATTTGCAGTGGACCATGAAAATATAAGGCTCACCTCTTGCATGAAATATTACTCTTTATTTTATCTTAGTTTTCCCAGTTTTAAATTTTTAATGTAATTAGTCAAGTAATTTCATGAATACGTGTTCAGTGCAAAAACATTAAAATGACACAGAGCTCCAAAGAATTAAAAAAGAATAAAATGTATTCTTCACTTTATATTTGCATTAGATTCAATTTCTTTCTCCAGAGGTGACCATTATTAATAGTTGGTGTGATACTTTTGAGATTTAAGCACACACGTGTTTAAATGTACACACATGTGTACATCACAAAAGCACACTATCTTCAAAAGTAAATGAGCCATGTAAGAAACGGGATGTTTATAGCAGCTTTATTCACAATAGCCAAAACTTGGAAGCAACCAAGATGTCTTTCAGTGGGTGAATGGATAAACAAACTGTTGTATATCCAGACAGTGGAATATTATTCAGCACTGAAAAGAAACAAAGTATCAAGCCATAAAAAGACCATGGAGAAAACTTAAATGCATATTATTAAGTGAAAGAAGCCAGTCTAAAAATGCTACATGCCGTATGATTCCAACTATATGACATCCTGGAAAAGGCAAAACTATGGAGCCAGTAAAAAGATCAGTGGCTGCCAGGGATTAGAGGGGAGGGAAGCATGAACTGGCAGAGTACAGAGGGTTTTTAGGGCAGTGACACTACTCTATATGACACCATAATTGTGGATACATGTCATTATACATTTGTCCAAGCCCAGAGAATGTACACCAAGAGTAAACCTTACATAAACCGTGGACTCAGGTGACAATGATGTGTCAGTATAGGTTCATCGTTTGTAACATGTGTACCACTCTGATGGGGGATATTGATAGTGGGGAGGCTGTGCATGTGTCGGGGTGGGGATGTATGAGAAACCTCTGTATCTTCTGCTCAATTTTGCTATGAACCTAAATCTACTCTGAAATAAAGTCTTTTTTGCAAAAGCAAATGGGATCACAGTATACATAAAACTTGTCTTTTTCCCTTAACATTTCTTGAAGTTCACTCCACTTCAGAACATAAAGACCTATACTGTGCTTTATTATAGCTGCAAGGCATTTCACAGCATGGGCATATGTGATCTCCTATTGATGGATTTTTAGGTGGTCCCTGTGTAATAGGGGACCCTACTACTAAACCAGTTAACAGTGGACAACTTTGTGTGCACACATTTGTGGCACATTTGTGAGAGGTAGAACTGGGCAGGGGTTGAAAGCTGACCCTCTACCATCCCACAGTCTGAGCTGGAGTTCTAGTTCACCTACTTGCTGGGTTATCTTGTGTCAATTAGTTACCCTCTCTACACCTCCTCTTTCTCATCTGCAAAATGGAGATATTAATAGCCCTGACAGAGTTGCAAGCGTTTGTGAGAAAATCCACCCCTTAGCACTGTGCTTATGCATAGTAGGTATTCAGTGTTGGATAATATGTATATTTTTGGGGGGTAGGGTCCAAGGGACAGGATAGCATAATGATGACAGTATAGACTCTATAAAGTGCTTAGAACAGTGGCTTGCCACACCCTAATCACTGCATAAGAATTTCCTATTATTACTAGTACCCTAGAGGTAGAATTGCTGGGTCAGAACATATGTGCATTGAATATGTTACTACCTACTGCCAAGTCACAAAGCCCTCATCCGACCCTCCAAAACCCTCCAGAAGAAAGGCTCTACCAACTTCCATTCCCACCAACACATGGAGACTGCCTGTTTCCCTACACCCTTGCCAGTACTGGATACAACCGAGCAGTTTAATTTTTGCCAACCTGATGGGCTCATTCTCCTTCATTGAAACTCTGACACCTGGATCCTGTCATCAAATGGGTGTATACGGGCCTCTGAGAAGGCTGTCGGTGAATGCAAGCAAAGGGAAGCATCCCTCTAATTTGCCACGAGCTCATTTAGGCTCTTTGGAGGACTCACAAATGGTTATCAGGGTAATTCTGAAAAAAAGTGGGGGCAGAGATCCTCAGAGAGAACCTTATTATTTCCAGGGGGCCTTTGATTTGATTGGCTGCAGGACCCTTTCTGCCAGATGTCAGCAAATCATAGACATTCATCCAGCTGAAAGCCAACCCGTTCAGCCTTTCTGGGCAACATATTCAGACAGAGCCCAGCACGTTTGGCTCGGGTGGTAAAATAAATAGGGCTTAATTTATACTTTAAAGTCTTTTATCTCTCTTTAAGCCCCTGTGCCTCACTGAAATAAAATTTGATCGAGGTGGAGAGAGGAGAGAACGCAGCTTTAATAATGCATGATCCGCAATCTTGGCCCGCCCTTTCTTCACCTGAACATTTTGTTGGAGGCTCGCCATTTCCCTGTGCTTTCCCTGCTTAATTCTTGAACGGCAGTCTTGTCCCTGTTCTAAACCATATTGCCTCAGCATTCAGATGGTTTCAGATGGGACTGGCAGGTTTGATATCCACTTCGCCCAATGAGAGACACTGGGGACAAACTGGGGTCCTTACCCTTCTCTCCATGAGCCACTGTCTGCCAGTCAGCCCCCATATTGATCAGATTAGCTGGTAATTAACAGCCCAGCCCAGCCAAGCAGAGGAAATGACTCATTTAGCAGAATGTCACTGCATCTAATTTACTTTGCTTATCAGAGATTTATTCTCTAAGGACTACAGGAAGCAGAGCAGGGCACCTTCAGTGGAGGGATCTGAGGGGTTTAAAAGCTTAAATGTGGTCTAACCTCTCTCTGTCTGGGGTTTGTCTGGTGGTAAGGAGGCTTCTACTGCCAACCTAGAAAAGAGACTGTGCTGATATATGTGCCTCGAGCTTGCGATAAAAAAGATTGAATAACTCTCAGCATGAAAATTGGTGCTTAGATTACAAAGTCTTTGTTCCTTGTTTGTTTAAATCCCTTCTCATGTTTTTTAAAGCTAAACTTGTTTATCCTATCTATTTGATGGGAAAACTCTTTCCATGGCTAGTTAGCTTTGGTTGTAGTTAGTAGTAGTAGTAGTAGCTAAAACATTACCTTCAATAATAATAACAAAGATATTTATTGAATCCTTCAGATATGCCAGGCATTGTATTCAACCCACCACCTTGGATGGAATACATTTCACCCTCTAAACCAGGGACTGGCAAACCTTTTCTTAAAGGGACAGAGTAAATATTTTAGCTTTGCAGACAAAGATCTCTGCGGCAACTTCTCAACTTTGCCACTGTATCAAGAGAGCAGTCATAGAATGTATGTAAATAAATGAGCACGGCTGTGTTCCAATAAAGCTTTCTTTACAAAAACGGGCATTGGGACCGATTTGAGTTGTGATCCATTAGTGATAGAATCAATTTAGTGTGCCGTAAAAATAATTTTAAAAAAATATGAAACAAACAAAAATAGAATAAAAACTATACAAATGCATCACATCTAATATGGATAAACCCCTATTTTAGAAATTTACATTTCAGATACAGGCATATATATGCACCCATGTATGCATATGTGTATATATGTGTGTCTGTACTTATTTGCACGTGTGTTCTGGGCTTTGATGTAAAATGTATAATCTTATGGATAATGGTCATAAAATTTGAAAAATACTGTTCTTAACACCCCCCTGATGTAAGTCTCTCTATAACATGCATTTTACAGCTGAGGAAACAGAGACATGAAAAGACATTAAGTGACTTGCTCTAAGTCACACAGGCAGAGGGGCTGGGATTCAAATGACACGAAAATACATCAGTTCCTGGTGGTGGAGGGCAGAGTCTGAGGGGAAGAGCAAAATGCACAGGCTAGTCTAACAGGTATTTTATTCTAAGATGACAGCCTTTGAGATAAGCTTTTTCCCTTTTGCTTATTTTGGAAATGTTAATGAACAGTCAAATGGTTAAAATTCTTTCCAGTGGAAGGAAAATAAAAGAAAACAAAGGACGGGCATATTCCACCTATAGAATGGTTTCCTGCTGAAACAAACTGAATGTCTGTTTTCCTTCCTGGTATTTGCACTGCAATTGCTCTTTATCACAATGTATTTTTTTCCCCTAACACATTTTAGAAAGTCAGTTGGAATTGATTTGAGACTCTAAACAGTCTCCTGAATGAAAAAAGCAAAGTGTAACCTATTCAAACAGCCCCTCTTCCTTAATCTAGTAACTTGTGAGATGCAATTTAAATGATAATGTTAACCAAAATGGGAGAAAGGCAAGGCTACAGTAAAGGGTAGTTTTTTTGGTTTTTTTTTTAACCCCCACTAGAAAAGACAAATGGCTGAGACATTTATATCTGCAGCGCTTATTAGGTAGAAAATGCTCAACCCATTAATTTTATTGCTGTGGTGCCGAATATGGAGTGAGAATGAAGTTCAGAGGCTGTTACAAGGCTCCAGTGGCTCATGCAAGATGGAGGCGAGCAGAGAGGGAAGCGCCAGCAAAATCCAAGGATTCTTCAGAAGAGTCTCCCCTAACTTTCCTCCTGGTGTTGCAGAACAAGTGTTTCTCTAAGTGCGACTCCTTGGAAAATTTTCTTTTAAATTGAGACTTAAGAGTCACTTTAAGTTTTTGTTTTTAAGGCAACCTTCCATAAGATGTTTGCTGATTAATTTAAAGACAGGTCTCCCCGGCAACCATGTTTTACTCGAGTGGATTATGCAAGCAGAAAATAGAACTTGGAGTTATTGGAAATAATGTAAGTAAACGTTAGTTTCAGTAAGAAAAAAAGAAAGCGAGCGTATTAGGATTTTTTTTAAGTATTCCTAAATTTAAAGACATATGTAGGAAATAAGGAGGAAAATAAATTACGTGTCGTAATGCTACCTTACAAGGCTGCCGTTACTATTTTGTAATGGTCTTTTTTCCCAGACTTTTTTCCTATGTGCCTTGGTTAAGAAGCTTCACAATTCCCCACAGTTACCACCTTAGTAAGAAAAGCAAAAATATAAGATGGAAAATGTAGCTATCTGCACTCATTTCTACCTTGTGCCCTCGTGCTCCAGAGTCTGGAATTTGTGTTCAACAACCAGGGATGCTTAGAAGAGGGTGTCCTAAATACCTTCACCCCAAAGCCTTCTCCAGAGCATCCGGGGTACTGATATCATGCCATAAAACTCTTACACATGCCTTGCAGGTTTTTGTATACCAAGGCTTTGTTGGCAAGAAAGCCAGAACTGAGAGAACCCCACTTAGTCTATTATTTCCAAGGCTATGCCTTCAAGTGTCAAGCTTTGCTGACAACAACTTCTAATTATCCAACAAACTCCATATCTCCCATGGTCATGTGTGGCTCAGGGAAATTTAAAAGTCCCTGTACTATGCATGACTGTTGATAGATTTATATATATATATACACACACACACACACACACACACACACACACACACACACACACACGTATATGCACATACACACATTAGTTTATATATGTATATATTATCATATATATAAACATACATACATATATGATCAAAGTTATATGTGCATATACTTTAAAGAATCGAGAGTTCTGCAAAATTTGTTACAAAAAGAGAGCAGATCACACCAGTCAGAATGGCCATTATTAAGTCTACAAATAATGAATGCTGGAGAGGGTGTGGAGAAAAGGGAACCCTCTTACATTGTTGGTGGGAATGTAAATTGGTGCAGCCACTATGAAGAACAGTATGGAGTTCCTCAAAAAACTAAAAACAGAGTTGTCATATGATCTAGTAATCCCACTCCTGGGCATACATCCGGAGAAATCTCTAATTCGAAAAGATACGTGCACCCCAGTGTTCATAGCAGCACCACTTACAATAGCCAAGACATGGAAGCAACTTAAGTTTCCATTGACAGATGAATGGATAAAGAGAATATGGTATATGTACACAATGGAATATTACTCAGCCATAAAAAAAGAATGAAATAATGCCATTTGCAGCAACATGGATGGACCTAGAGATTATCATGCTAACTGAAGTAAGTCAGACAGAGAAAGACAAATATAGTATGATATCACTAATTTGAGCAATCTTAAAAAATGATACAAATGAACTTATTTACAAAACAGAAATAGAGTCACAGACTTAGAAGACAAACTTATGGTTATCAGAGGGGACAGCAGGGGTGAGGGGAGATAAACTAGGAGTTTGGGATTAACATATACGCACTGCTATGTATAAAATAGATAAACAACAAGTACCTACTGTATAGCGCAAGGAACTGTATTCAATGTCTTGTAATAACCTAAAGGGAAAAGAATCTGATAAAGTATATATATATATCTATATATCTATATCTATATATCTATATATATCTATATCTGAATCACTTTGCTGTACACCTAAAGCTAACACAACATTGTAAATTAGCTATACTTCAATAAACAAAATAAAAAAATGAAAAGCAAAAAACAAATGTATTCTGCTGCTAGAAAAAAAACAGAGCAGGAACTTGCCTCCCTTCATTTCTTCCCATTTCCCTCCCTCCACAGGCCACCACTGTTGACTCATTGCTGATTCTTTTGGGACCTCCAGATACCTAAATAATACGCTTATCATGTTACATACTGATTTGTCATATTTAGGCATGTTAGCTATTTATCTCAAGCAAAATGAGAATTTACCTCTTTGGTCACCCTTCCCTGCTTTCGCCACCACTACACAAACTATGCACACTTCCTGTCTCTGAATTTCTCAATGATTTTTGATAGTTCAATATTTGTTTTTTTCCAGTGTCATGAATGATCATGCCAAATAGCTTCCACAGTTGAACCATGTAATATATATTCTATAATTTTTTTTCCTTTACTGCACAACTTTTTGTTTTCCATGAAGTTAATACTTGCCTTCTAAAAATTTGCTCAGTTTTCCACGTTCTTGTCAATAATTTGACCTTCAGTTTTTGACTAGTAATGACATCCATTCTCATCAGGTAAGCTAGCAATTTTACCTTCCAGGAGTTCGAAGCTCCTGGGGCCTTCAAACCCGCCCCTCTGCTCCTGATCGCAGGGAAACCAGCTCTCATTCTGGATCTCCTCACACCCCATGGCCATCCCCTTTGTCCTTGGTAGTAGATACTCTATTTCTCATAGCGCATGTATTCAACACTCCTGATTTAGCCTTTCAGTTTACTTGAGCACTTTTTTCACTAGGTTTCTGAGAAAGGAATTATCATTACTACGTTTGGAGATGTTATATATAAATGCTGGATATAGAATCCCAGATTGGAAATCATTTTCCTCAGAATTTTAAAGACATTACTGTCTTCTAGATTTTAGAGTTGCTACTGAAAAGCCACTCTGTTCTGACTCTTTGCATAGGACCCACATTTTCTCTTGGCAACCTTGGGAAACTTCTTTGAACCAGCCTTTTCAAATGCCATGACCATGTGCCTTGGTCATTACTCTGGCCCACTGGGGCTGGAAACACATGCTGCTTGGTTCTGGAGAATTTTCTTGAATTATTTAAGTGAGTGATTTTTCCCCTCCATTTTTTTCTGTTCTTTTCTTTCTTTCTAAAACTCTTGTTATCCAGATGTAGATTCTCTATTCAAAAATTTTTTCTTCTCTCCTATTTTGCATGCCTTTGTCTTTTTACTCTGTTCTGGAAATTTTTGTCAATCTAATCTTCCAACCCTTTCATACTTTTCAAAGTATTTCTTTGTGCTATCACATCTTTCACTTCTGAGGGCTCTTTCTTGCTCTCCGAATGCTCATGTTTTAATAGCAGGTAGAACAGTCAGTGCAGTGCCCTAAACACGTTAGGGTAACAGCAAAGAGGATGACATGCCTGGTGAGTGTCAAAGCCAAAAAGTTCAGAAAAGTCATGGAGATGAAAGCAGCTCTTTTGCCCCTTTCCCATTTGCCCATGTCTATTCCCCTCTAACCCTGAAAGAACCTAACCGTAGGAATGAGATTACTAGGCAGTTTAAACTACCTCCTGACTTACGCTCTTCTGAATGCACACCATGCCTTGCCTAACCTGTTGATTCTACGCTAGATTAAAAGAAGTAAGAATGAAGAATTAAGTAAAGAAAGACTAGCTCTCTACCCGCAACAGCCCCCTTAGAAATCCTGCAGGCAGATCCTGCAGGCAACATAACATTTGAAGAGAGAGGAGAGAGTCAGCCAGCCTGCACGCAACAGAGAAGGATGCAGAACCCAACCTCCTGCCCCATGATTCACTGAGATTCCCACCCCCCCCCCCCACAACACACACACACTGCCTTTTCCCTTTAAAAACTGTCATGACTGAGCAGAAACTTTGGAGTTGGTCTCCGGACACAAGTCCACCTTTTCCCCAGACTGCCGGCTTTTCTGATTACAGCGACTTTCCTTCCTACTGATGCTTGCCCCTTGAATTATTGGCTTTTGAAGGGTGGGCAGCTGAGCCTGAGTTCAGTAACAGAGAGGAGGGGACACATCATGTAGGGGCTCGTGGAGCCCTGGCTGGAAGTCATGAAAGCTGGTGTCTAAGCCTAGTTTTGTCCCTTACTTAGAAAACTCGCTAGCTTCTCTGAGCCTTCATTTCACCATCTGTGAAAGGAGATGTTTGAATCTCTGAGGAGCCTCACAACTAATATTCTCATGGATCTTTAACTGCATCAATATTCTTTCCCCAAGGGAGAAAAATCATAATACTTACATTTGTGTGTATACACTTTATGCTTTCCTAAATGGCCACGTATATCTGACCCCTACATCACCCAAGAATAGAACTTTGACCTCTGAGGCAACTATGGATTTGTGTTTAAGTGACTTGTCCAAGGTCACACAGGAATTAATGGCAGGGTCAAATTAGAAAGAGGGTCGTTTGTCTCCCAAACTGAACTTGATTGCAGAAGCCATGAGTAAGTCAATCCTCTCAGCCATGACCAAGTAGACGCTAATTCATCAGAAGGAAAGCGCTGAGCCTGCCTTCTGAGTCTTTCCAAGTAAGCCTGCTGCACCACTAGCTGAAGGAAAAGGCAGCGCTAGGAGTTACACGCCAGAAGTACATCATTCCTCAGTCAGGGGCTGACGTTATATAAGTGTCACACAGGCACAGCATGGATCCCACGAAGAAGGAGCCTTCTCAGCCAGCATGGGTTTTACAGCCACATGAACCTGGAGGGCTGGACATTTGGCACTTCAGCTTTCTCTGCTGTTTAAGATGGATTTGTCATACCAGGGACTAGCCTCTGCTGAATCCTCTCTCCTTTAAAGGACTGTCCTCTCTACATTTATCCAATTGATAATGAGAGCAAAGAGGGCCAGGTTGATGGCACCCAAGTCCACTGGAGAGAGATCAGAAAGTGCCAGGAAAACTGTAACTTGCATAATTAGAAAATATTGTTTTAAGGGAACAAGGATCAGGGCTTTCCATTTCAGAGTTGAAAATGCCCCCTGATTAATTTCCTCCAGCTTATTCCTTAATGATATGAAAAGTAATCAAAAGAAGTAATCAAGACAGTCAAAGTGTCCAAAGTAACTTTAAGGTAATAACGACAGTAACACCCAATAACAGCAATAACCAGAATTATATTTTACTTTTGCATTTTTAATGCTATGTGGCAGACACTGAGTTAAGTATGTCAAAGCCTTATCTTATTTCATATGCGCAAAGCATCATGGGGTGGGGACCATTATTCTCGCCGTTTTACAGGCAATTTCAGGTGAGTTGCTTGGAGCTTAGCTAGATGTCCAGAGTCACACAGCACGTAAGGGCAGAGTTGGAATTTTTTTTTTTTTTTTTTTTTTTTTTGTGGTACGCGGGCCTCCCACTGCTGCGACCTCTCCCGTTGAGGAGCACAGGCTCCGGACGCGCAGGCTCCGGACGCGCAGGCTCAGCGGCCATGGCTCACGGGCTTAGCCGCTCCGCGGCATGTGGGATCTTCCCGGACCGGGGCATGAACCCGTGTCGCCTGCATCGGCAGGCGGACTCTTAACCACTGCGCCACCAGGGAAGCCCCGCTATATTGTCTCTTAAAGAAAGCCTTCCTTACTATTGTCAACTCTGAATGTCATCTGGAGTGCAGGAGAGGATGTTTATCTTTTCTTTCCCAGTCAGCAGGAAAAGTCACTTATTTTGCAAATTTAAAAATGTGGTGAAATATACATGCCATAAAATTTACCATTTTAACCATTCTTAAGTGTGCATGAAGTACATTCACAATGTTGTGCAACCGTCACCGTCATCCGTTTCCAGATCTTTGTCATCATCCCAAACAGAAACTTTTTACTCTTGAAACACTAACTCTCCATCCCCTGGAGGGAACCAGGCCCTAGTAATCTCTATTCTACTTTCTGTCTCTATGAATTTGCCAGTTCTAAGTACTTCCTGTCAGTGGAGTCATACAATCTTTGTCCTTTTGTGCCTGGTTTCTTTCACTTAAGCAACTGTTTTCAAGGTTTGTCCATGTTATAGCATGTATCAGAATTCCATTCTTTTTTATGCTGAATAATATTCCATTGTATGTATAGATCACATTTTGTTTATCCATTTGTCTGTTGATGAGTATTTGGATTGTTTCCACCTTTTGACTATTGTGAATGATGGTGCTATGAACATTGATGTACAAGTATTTGTTTGAGTCTCTTGCTTTCAATTCTTTTGGATATTTATCCGGAAGTAGAATTACTAGATCATATGGTAATTCTATGTTTAAGTTTTTGACGAACTACTAAATTGTTTTCCATAGTGGCTGCACCATTTTACATTCCTACCAGCAATGCCCCAGGGTTCCAATTTCTCCACATCCTCTCCAACATTTGTTATTTTCAGTTTTTTGATAATAGACAGGTGTGAAGTAGTATCTTGTATTTTGATTTGCATTTCCCTAGTGACTAACAATGTTAAGCATCTCTTTATGTGGTCATCTGAATACCTTCTTTGGAAAAATGTCTACTCAAGACCTTTCTCCATTTTTGAATTGGGTTGCTTTTCTGATGTTACCAAGTTGTAGGAGTTTTTGTTGTTGTCGTTCGTTTGTTTTTTGCATATTCTTGATATTAATCCCTAATCAGATATATGATTTGCAAATATTTTCTCTCATTCTATGGGTTGTGTTTTCACTCTCTTGATAGTGTCGTCTGATACACAAAAGTTAAAAAATTTTTTTAAATAAATAAATTTATTTATTTATTTACTTTTGGCTGTGTTGGGCCTTCGTTGCTGCGCACAGGCTTCCTCTAGTTGTGGCGAGCGGGGGCCACACTTTGTTGCAGTGCACCGGCTTCTCATTGTGGTGGCTTCTCTTGCTGCAGAGCACGGACTCTAGGCGTGCAGGCTTCAGTAGTTGTGGCACGCGGGCTCAGTAGTTGTGGCTTGCGGGCTCTAGAGTGCAAGCTCAGTAGTTGTGGCGCACGGGGCTTAGTTGCTCCACTGCATGTGGGATCTTCCGGGACCAGGGCTCGAACCCGTGTCCCCCACATTGGCAGGCAGATTCTTAACCACTGCACCATGAGGGAAGTCCAAAAGTTTTTAATTTGATGAAGTCCAATTCATGTATTTTTTTTTCCTTTTGTTGCCTGTATATTTGGTGTCATATGTTAAAAATTATTACCAAATACAATGTCAGCAGACTTTCCCCTATGTTTTCTTCTAAGCATTTTAAAGTTTTAGCTCTTAAATTTAGATCTTTGATTCATTTTGAGTTAAGTTTTGTATATGGTGTAAAGTAAAAAGCCCCAGTTTATTTTTTTGCATGTGGATATCCAGTTTTTGCATGTGGATAACCAGTTTTTCTGTTTGTTGAAAAGACCATGTTTCCCCATTAAATGGACTTGGCACCCTTGCTATAAATCATTTGACTATATATGTGAGGGCTTATTTCTGGACTCTCTTTTCTATCCCATTGGGCTATGTCTATTCTTATGCCAGTAACACACTATTTTGATTACTGTAGCTTTGTAGTAAGTTTTGAAATCAGGAACTTTGAGTCCTCCAGGAAAAGTCATTTTAATTCACATGAGATAAAAATTAAAGTGTAGATTAGTCTTAGATCAGTTAATGCAGAGGAGATGGCAATCAAACTAGTTTGAACACACAAGTTTCTGTTGGCATTATGCAAGTTGTAGACTTTCTCAGAGGCTGTGCCTACCAATTTTTAGTCTTTTAGATGGAGGAAGGGGTTGGGGATGAAGACCAAGGATAGTGCTGGCAGGGCTGTGAATTGGTCCAGTTGTTTTGGGGAACATTTGGAAATAAGAATCATAACCCTTGGAAATGGGCTACCATGACCAAGGAACAGTGTTTTCAGTAGATTAATAACAAATAGACTTACAGAAAAATTTGCCTGCAAAACTGTTCAACCCAGCATTGTTACCATAGTGGTAACCAATAATAAAAAATTGAGTGGAGCTGGTTAAATTACGGCACAACCATACAATGGGATACCAGGTGGCTGCTAGAAACATCTTGCTGAAGCATATTTGTAGACATGGAAAGATAGTAATGATAACTATTTAAATTAAAAACAAATTATATGTACTATGCAATTTCACAGTCATCATATTTGGAGATCATAACATATTCAAACACACACACACACACACACACACACACACACACACACACACACAATGGCAGGATAGACACCATTATTCATTGTCATTACGTTAGGTCTGGCTCTCCAGAAGCAGATCCTGAGATGAGAATTTGTGTGCAATAGATTTATTAAGGAAATGCCTCAAGGAGAAACTGGTAAGGGAATGGGGGAAGCAGGACAGAAAAGAGGAGGAAGCAAAGCAAGGATGCAATTTTAGGCCAAATGCCACCGAGGGTAACTCCAGCCTGATCCCCCAGAGAAACTCTGTGGTGTAAATTATACCTCAGGCTTGTTCTAACCTAAGGCAAGAAAGCGGGGCTTTCAAACTCCCTCACCCAGCAATCATTGGCCAAAGACCACTGTAGGGGGATGTAAACTCCCAGGCAATCTGGACAAAGCCGCTTGGTGGGACAGTCCCCTGATGTAGAGCCACAGGTTACCGAAGTTGAGGAAGAAGTCTGCAAAAATGGAAAAAGGGGTTCTGGGGTGTCTGAGTGGAGCACCCCATTTAACATTATCTAAACTTTTGTAGGCAAAGAAAAGGCATTATTTTTGTAATAACAAGTTATTTTAAAAAATATATGTAGAAACATGGGCTTCCCTGGTGGCGCAGTGGTTGGGAGTCCGCCTGCCAATGCAGGGGACACGGGTTCGTGCCCCGGTCCGGGAGGATCCCACATGCCGCAGAGCGGCTGGGCCCGTGAGCCATGGCTGCTGAGCCTGCACTTCCGGAGCCTGTGCTCCACAACGGGAGAGGCCACAGCGGTGAGAGGCCCGCGTACCACAAAAAAAAAAAAAAAAAAAATATATATATATATATATATATATATATATATGTAGAAACAAATAGCTTTCAAATTTCTTTGTAATCTCACTTCTGTTTCATAGAATTAGGCTTTGTATTCAGCGACAAGAGGCTCTTTCTAGCAGCCATGTTGCCCTGGCTGTTCTGGCAATACTTTAATAAAGCTTTAAGGCTTTAGAATCTTCATTCCAGGGAGATAATACTTGCAAACCATAAAGGGTTAATATTTAAAATATATAAGGAACTCATATAACTCAATAGCAAAAACCCCCAATCATCTGATTTTAAAATGGAAAAAGGACCTGAATAGACCTTTCCCCCACCAAAAAAGACATACAGATGGCGACAGATACACGAAAAGGTGCTCAACATCACTAATCATCAGGGAAATGCAAATCAAAACTACAATGAGATATCACCTCACATCTGTCAGAATGGCCATCCTCAAAAAGACAAGAAATAACAAGTGTTGGAGAGGGTGTGGAGAAAAGGGAACGCTTGTGCACTGTTGGTGGGAATGTAAATTGGTGCAGCCACTATGGAGAACAGTATGGAGGTTCCTCAAAAAACTAAACATAGAACCACCAAACCCACTTCTGGGTCAATGTCCAAAGGAAATGAAATCACTATCTCAAAGAGATAATCTGCCTTCCCACGTTCATTGACACATTATTCACAACAGCCAAGACATGGAAACAACCCATGTGTCCATCGACAAATGATGGATAAAGAAGATGTGGTATATATATATTTCACCTGTAAAAAAGAAGGAAATCCTGCTATTTGGGACAACAGGGATGGACCTTGAGGACATTCTACCAAGTGA
Source organism: Pseudorca crassidens (assembly GCF_039906515.1). Classification (NCBI taxonomy): domain Eukaryota; kingdom Metazoa; phylum Chordata; class Mammalia; order Artiodactyla; family Delphinidae; genus Pseudorca; species Pseudorca crassidens. The sequence continues at coordinate 23,880,159 of NC_090310.1, forward strand.
TATAGGCCAAAGACAAGTGCTGAATGATCTCACTTATATGAGAATCTAAAGAACGCTGAATCATAGAAAGATCAGAGTAGTGGTTGCCAGGGACTGGTGGTTGAGGGAAATGGGAAGATGTTGGTCAAAAGGTACAAACTTCCAGTCATAAGATGAATACGTTTTGAGAATGTAATGGGTAGCATGGTGACCATAGGTAACAATATTGTATTGTTCACTTGAAAGTTGCTATGAGAGCAGATCTTAAATGATCTCTCCACCACCACAACGGAATGATAATTATGTGAGGTGAAGGATGTTAACTAAACTTATTGCAGTAAATATTTTGTAGTATACACATGTATCAAATCATTTTGTACATCTTAAACTTATACAGTGTTGTATGTTAAATATATATCAGTAAAACTGGGGGAAAAAAATCCTCTATCCAGGGACTAACATATATCATTAATGGTAATGAAAACAATAATAACAACAGTGATGACTTTTGGAACCAGCCTGTACATTAGTGTTAGTAATAATAGTAACGTATTGAAGCTCTCTATGGGCTGGGTCCTGGGTAAAGTACTTCATTCATTATCTCATTGATTCTTTATAATAACCTTATGGGGGTGGGGTACAAATGTTAACCCTATTTCCCAGATGGGAAAACTAAGGCTGAGAGAGGTTAAACAATTCACTCCAATAAAACCAGTTAAAGGCAGAGCTTGGACTCATTTTGCCTGGTGCCAAAACTCACACTCAGAATCATTGCAATGTGCTATATGCCAATCCATGTATTTCTCCTCTTATATTTTAAGATACTAAGTCTTGAATTCTGATCATGGGCCAGTTCTACTACTGTTATATTGTGCTCCTTTTTATATGTAATCCTGAGAATATTTCTCTGTTGGTTTTCTTAGCCTCTTTGGACAAGCCATTTTAGCTTCTTTCTGTTCATAACCTCTTGGGAAAAGGGCTGATGGATTTGTAAAATTATGAGCAAACCCATCATTAGCTATGGAGAATACCTGCCCCAGTGCCTGCTGGGTTGAGCATTTTATAATATTCAAACTTCAATCATTGCATTCCCTAAATGATAGCTTTCTCTGATCTAAGGGGAAACCTTACCTTTTTGTCTGCGGCAAATATACATGGTAAGAGTGAACAGAGGCCAAGAGGTGTATTATAACGTGAGAAAAGCATTTTCTAGGACAGGAAAATAAGGGTGATAATTTTAGAAATTGCCAAATAGGATAAGTGGGTGGTTTCCTTCTTTTCTTTAACAGTTTTCCTTTCATCATCAGATTAAGTCTAAATTCCTGGCATAAACTCTACATGACACAGATTGAAAGAAATAGAAACAAACAGATAGTTCAAGAGAAATGGAGAGGATTTAGTTGACACTTACAAGTTGAATTTCTATCCCAAGATTAATTTGCCTGCACTGCACTCATAACTTTCCAGGTTTGTTTACTTATGTATGAGAGAAAAAAAAAAAAAAAAGCCAAGCTCAGCTAGACTGAATCTAGAGATTATTTAAATTACTGAGAAATCCATTATTGAGAAACCTCAATTCCACTTGGATTTGAGGTTTTGTTTAGTGTTGCCTGATAATAACTTTCTGCTTGACTGATGGCTACTAATTCTGATAGTGATACGTGAATGTCAATCACAAGTGGAAATAGACACACAAACTCTAGGACCCATTAAGACGGTTGCCATGATCGCATTCCCAAATGTGTGTTGATTCAAAATATAGGCTAAAGAGATTTAATTGCTTTCTGGATGGGAAACATTTATGATTTGAGTTTGCTGTTTGGGGCATGCAAAAGAGAAAAGAGGAGGAAGAGAAGCAGAGGGGCCTCAGGGGATAGGGAGAGCATCATGCCCTGCTGACAGGTGCAGAGAACAGACCCAGCATCTGTGGAAGGAAAGCTGAGTATTTAGAAACAAGGTGGTAGGAAATTAAAGCACAAAGAGATGGTTAAGATGCTCAGGGAAATAGGCCAGGAAACTGATTGAATTTGTCTCAGTCAGGAGCTGGCTGCATCTCAAATTACAGATGGAGCCCACCAGCCTTCCTTTTCTCCCTCTTCTCTGAGCCCATTGGTGTTGATTTGGTCTTAAAGCATGGAAGGAGCCCTCATGGAGCCCAGCTACATGTCATGCGGTGAAAATGAGCACTTAAAATGTAAACAGTTCTCCCAACTGCATGTGCTCCAGGCAAATGGGTTTGGAAGAATTTCACCCATTGTCCTCATGGAGTGACTGCTCTGTGGGGTACCTCTGGGACCAACTAGGCTGGGGTTTTCACTGTGTTTGTTTTTTGTTTTCTTTTTCAGATAAGCAAACTGAGGCTTAGAGAGGACAAAGAATTTGGGTGGCATTCTACTGTTATGCTCAAGCAAATGGGCTCAAAATCTGGATCTGCCACTTGGCAAATCGCTGGGTGATTTGGGCCAGTTTCCATCTCCCTAAGCCACTGCTTGTTTTTCTGTAAAGCAGGGATGAAGACAAGAATATTGATGACATAGCATTTACTATTAGGCTTTACTGGGAGAATGCATGCAAAACGCACTCCATTTATTTAACGTAGACTCATTGAGCACCTTCCATGTCCCAGATATTGTTTTAGGTGCTACCATAGCCTTGCTTTTTGCCCTTGGGTGACAAACATAGCTAACAGAGGCAGAGGCTGACCTTTCTCAAACGTCTACTGGGGGCCAAGTTCCTGTGCTTATCTCTTACATGCACGTCTCATTCTATCAAACAGCAACCCTGAGAGGCAGGTACTATTTTTTTAAATTATTTTTAATTTTTAATTTTTTTAATTTTTAAAAATTCTTTCTTTCCTTCTTTCTTTATTTTTTAATTTTTTTTTTAGGCAGGTACTATTTTTATCTCCATTTTGTAGATAAGGAAACAGGTTTAAAGAGAGGAATCAAGTAACTTGCCCAGGGTCACACATCTAGTGGGTGGCTGAATTGGGATTCATTCAATCGATCCTTTCAATAAATATTTATTGAGCACCTACTATTGTGCTAGAGGCAGGGAATGCAATGATGAACAAACAGGACAAGTCCTAATGGGGCTTATGTTCTAGCTGGGAGTCAGGCAGCAGCTAACTGCTCAACGACAATTTAGTTCTGTGACAACTTTTAGGAAGGAGATATGTGAAGGCTAAGGGTGGGATCTGACCCGGTTTGAGGGGGTGACATTTAAACTGAGATTTGAAGGGCGAGCAGGATCTGAGCAAAAGGGTGAAATGTAAAGAACATTCCAGGCTGGAGGCCATTTTCACAGTATAGTTGCTACTCGTGCTCATCCTTAGTCTATTAAAAAAACAGTACTATGTAGAAAATGGATAACCAACTACCTACTATAATTCTCCACGCTCTACCTACTGTAGAGCGTGGAGAATTATACTCAATATCTTGTAATAACCTATAATGGAAGAGAATGTAAAAAAAGAATATATATATATATATATGAATCACTTTGCTGTACACCTGAAACTAACATGACATTGTAAATCAACTATATTTCAATAAAAATTTAAAAAAAATAGCGTTGGCTCCAACTCCAGTTGTGGGAGAATCCCGTTCCTTGTTCTCCCAGCTCAGCTGACAGCCCTGAGCCCTGGCGGACACGTTTTCTCTGTAAGTGGGGTCGACATCATCTTATAGAATGAATCTTTTTCCCGAGTGAAGGCTTGTGATTGGTCTTTGGCAAATTGCAAAACTAAAGGCATTGTGTGTGTGTGTGTGTGTGTGTGTGTGTGTCTTGTAGCTGTAAAAATGCCATCTCCAATTATATCTCTTAACCATCCCAATTCTCAGTCCTTTTTCAGTGAGCAGGTAGTGAAGATGGTTGTTTTGAGTGACAGAGAAGCTGACTAGCTCTTGGCAGTGAAACCTGAAAAACCCCCTACTTTCTTAACCACAGACAGAGGAACCCACTTGGCCTCAGGGCCAAGGAACACCGAGCTGTCAAACATGCCTGGGAGAGTGACAGGGCCATCTTCGTGATTTCTCTTTGAGGGGGAGGAAGAGGACAGGCAGCAAACTCAGATCCAGAGGACTTTGAATTAAAAATGAGGAGGGTGGGGCTTCCCTGGTGGCGCAGTGGTTGAGAGTCCGCCTGCCGATGCAGGGGACGCGGGTTCGTGCCCCGGTCCTGGAAGATCCCACATGCTGCGGAGCGGCTGGGCCCGTGAGCCATGGCCACTGAGCCTGCGCGTCTGGAGCCTGTGCTCCGCAACGGGAGAGGCCACAACAGTGAGAGGCCAGCGTACCGAAAAAAAAAAAAAAAAAAAGAGTTTTCTCCTCTCCATCCTCCCGACCCTCCAGGAACTCTTGATCTAATGCAGGAAGCAGATGTGTTTAAACAAGCAACTTTAACATGAAGTAAACTGTGCTCGGTGCCCATCACAGTGCCTGCCCCACAATGGCACCTAAAAAGGTTTTGTTGAATGATTGTCTGCCTCCATGAATGAATGAATGAATGAATGAATGTCTCTGAAAAAGCACCAGACAGACTCCAGTGTGCGAAAGCGAAGTATGTTGTTAAAGTGTGCACTGAGCTTGGGGGTTGATGTATATAAGACTTGACTGGATGAAGAAGAAGGGGAAAAGGAGAGATATGGAGTCATGGGAAAACCTTGACGTTCAGATTTGGGGGCCCACTTTTAAGCATGACTGCATCTCTACCTGCCTTAGAATATTGTGGCGGTCGTATTGTATTCTGCAGTGCTGCTTAAACTTGAGTGTGGATTGGATTTGTCTGGAAAACTTGCTGAAACCCAGATTTGGCGACCCCACCCACAGTTTCTGACATAGTAGGTCTGGGGTGAAACCTGTTGACTGAAAAGAAAATACCCATACCATCTAAAAGTCATGTTTTATTCGGGGAACTTCCTGAGGACTATAACCTGGGAGGCAGCCTCTCAGATAGCTCTGAGGGACTGTTCCAAAGAGGTAAGAGAGGAGCCAGGATATATAGGAGTTTCTGCTGAAAAACAAACAAACAACAAAAACCCCATGTAGTCAAACATCAAAAGATTACTGCTAATCACAAAAAATAGACACCTCAAGTTAATGATTTTAGCACTTTTCTGTATTTGGGAAGATGCAAGCATCTGGGCTCATTGAAATTATTCCTTAGATATGCATCTTATCTACAGCCAGTATCCAAAGCACATGCTTCCTGATTTTCTACATTCTGGATTCCCCCCAGGGCGCACCCTCAGGGCTCGGGGTACTGGGGGCCTGGGGAGGCAGCTGCCATGGCTGATGGCTTGATGGCAGGCAATATTCCTTGTTTACTGGAATGGCAGGTGACAGTTTTTGTTTACTGGAGTGGCAGGCATTTTTTGTCCGCAGCGCTTCCTCTTGGTCATAAATATGACCAAGGTTTGGGAGGCATTTCTTGACCAACTAGTCCCACAGCACTAGGAATTCCCTTTCCTAGGTCAAGCCCAAGAACTTGCATTTCTAGCCATTTCCCATGTGATGGTGATGATGCTGGTCCTGGGACCACACTTTGAGAATCATGGGCAGAGTGCCTTAGAATAAGAGCTCTGGATTCAAACCGCTTAAGTTTAGGACTGCCGGATAAAAAACAAGATGCTCAGTTAAATTTGAATTTCATATAAACAACAAATGCTTTTTTAATATACATATGTCCCATGCAAAGAGACATTCTGTATTTTTATGGGCTGCATCTGCAACCCTATTTGGTATAATTCCCAGCATAGTGGCTCTGGAGCCCTGTTATTTAAGGCAAGTCATTTACGCAATTTGTGCTTCAATATCTCCATCTACAAAATGGGGACGGTAAGGATGCCCCCTACCTCCTAAAACGCTTGAGATGATGAAATGATCATGTAAGGACTTGCCGCAGAGCCATGCCTGTGGCAAGTGCTCTGTAAATGTCAGCTGTTATCATTCACCATTAACCTCAGCTGAGTAACGTTTTGGGGAAAAAACATTATGCAGAGAGTGGTCTGTGAAAGGACTCTATGATTCAGCCTTTTAAATTTTAAACTAAAAAATATTTCTCTTAGAAAAGGTCCTTTTAGCTGCCCCCTCCCATTTCTGTAATAGGAGATTATAAAAAATGGATTGGCTGATTACATCTGAAAGCTCTCCTTCCAGCAACTCCTACTCTGGCTCAGGGCAGGATTTGGCTGTCCTCTCTGTTGTGCCCAAGTGTTAAATGTTTCAGGAGCTGGCAGAGGTAGGTCTTCAGGGCCAGGGCTAATTCCTGCCTCTGGGAGACAGACACAGCCCCTCGCAACCTGCTGCTTGCTATTTAGAGAGAGAGAGAGAAGAAATATGAAGACGTTTCAGTGTAGAATCAATCTGAGTGTGACTCAATACCTTGGAATTAAACTTTCCCCCTCAATTATTCCAAATGTATGTCTATCTGGTTAAAAACAACTGTTTTAGCATCATCAAAAAGCAAAATGGGGTGGGGTCTTAGCTGTTACCCACTCTCATGGCTTCCATGAAAATGTGTGTATATTTATATTTATTATGTGTATACATACGAATCAAAAGCTAGGAAAAGCTTGGGATGCTTCTTGCCCCTGTACTGCGTGGGCAGTGGAATCCTGGTCCATTCTGGAGGCTGGAAAGCTGGTGAAGGTCAGCCTGAAACGCTCATCAGTAGAATGAGTGATGCAGGGGGCCCAGCGTGGGACTAAAATGTCTGGAGATTTCACTGGCCCTTGGTAAAATAAAGTTGACTAGATCAGTATCTTCCAGCCTGTAGGTTGTAACCTGTAAGTGGCTCATGAAGTCAGTTTAAAGGGTCATGACCAGCATATATATATTCATTTATTTATATATATTTATAATTTTTAGAAAAGAAACAGAATACAAAACAATTGAAAACAGAGTGCATTACCGTGTACACAGGGTAAACATTGTATTGTGACACTTTTGATACATATGGGTATGTATGATAAATACAAATGTACGCACATTTTCATCGGACACGGTCCAAAGAATTTGGAAGTCGTCAGAAAAGCGGATGTGCACAACCCCTTCCAACTTTGCAATTTGGACGCTAGACAGTGGTTTTTAACCAGGGGCAGTTTTGCTCTCCCACGGAGAGTTAGCAACATCAGGATGTTTTTGTTGTCACGGCTTTGGAGGGAAGGATACGTGCTGTTGGCATCTAGTGAGGAGAGGCGAGGGAGGCTGCTAAGCACCCTACAGGGCGCAGCACAGCCTCCCAACAACAGAGGATTATCCTTCCCAAATGCCAATAGTGAGGAGGTTGAGGAACGCTGTTCTAAAAGCATGTGTGGATAGAATGACGTATCTATAGCAGTCTTGTTATACTCCCTAGCACTTACTGAGCATTTAATATATGCAGGTACACTTCTAAGTGCTTACATTAATGAGCTCTTTTAATTCCTACAGCATGTGGGAGATACAATTACGTTCTCATCCCCATTTTCAGATAAGGAGACTGAACAGAATGGTGTGAAGGGCTTCCTGAGGTTACACAGTTTGCAAAATTGGGATTCAAATCCAGGAGTTCTGGTTCCAGATTCCTTGAATCAGCACATCACAGTTTCCAAAGCCTTTTTTTGGTGGTAAAATATACACAACATAAAATTTGCCATTTCAACCGCTTTTTTTTTTTTTTTTCTTTTTGTGGTACGCGGGCCTCTCACTGTTGTGGCCTCTCCCGTTGTGGAGCACAGGCTCTGGACGCGCAGGCTCAGCGGCCGTGGCTCACGGGCCCAGCCGCTCCGCGGCATGTGGGATCCTCCCGGACCGGGGCACGAACCCGCGTCCCCTGCATCGGCAGGCGGACTCTCAACCACTGCGTCACCAGGGAAGCCCACTTTCTACAATTTTTGACCACCCCAGATGGAAACCCTGTACCCATTAAGTAGTCACTCCACGTTTCCTCCTCTCCTCAACCTCCTGTGAACCTATAATCTCTTTCCTGTCTCTATGAATTTGCCTACTGTAGATATTTCATATAAATGGAATTATATAATATATGGTCTTTGGTGTCTGGCTTCTTTCACTTAGTATATCTTTAAGTTCATCTGCGTTGTAGCATGTACCAGTATTTCACTCATTTTACGGCTGATTAATATTTCATTGTACGAATATACCACATTTTGTTTATCCATTTCTGTGGATGGACACTTGGGTTGTTTCCACATTTTGGCTTTTGTGAACATTGTGACTGTGGATCCCAAGTTCTTCCATACAGATGGTGGAGAAGGCTTATGTCGCTGAGAACAGAAAACGATGACTGTTTTGGTTTCAGATACTGAGCCCTGTCATCTCACGGATTATTATCTTGTTTGATCTTCCCCACAACCCATTGAGGTTCACCCATTTTTACACATACGAAGAACAGAGAGAGTGAGTCACCTGCACAGGGTCATACAGCCAATCAAGGTGCATCATTCCCTGTCACAAAGGAGAAAGTTGTGTTTACATGATGCAGCAGAACTCTGAGCAGTGGCTGCCTGCTGGAACGGGAGTTGAACTTCATTCCGATTTGCACAGAAATGGTGGTGGGCAAAATTCCCTCACTACTCATATCGTACTGTTTCCAGGTGCTATATTTAGACATATGTGAAGAAGAATATGGGAATAAAGAGTCTTTTCACTGTGCAAGAAGAAAACTATTTTTTATCCCTAAGCTTCAGTGTCGTAATTTCCACTCATTCTCAGTTTATTCATTCCTTCAGTGTTGCTGAGGGCCTACTATGTGCCAGGGACTGCTCCAGTCATGGGATACGGCAGTGAATAGGACAGTTGGAGTCCCTGCCCCCATGAACTAGTGGGAGAGTCCACGTAATGAACAAATGAGCGAACGCAGGAGGATTTCAGACACTGATAAGAGCAGAAAGTTACACCTTGCTCTTTATTTATTTATTTAGATTTTATTTACTTTATTTTTAATGAAAGTATAATTGCTGTACAATATTATACAAGTTACAGATGTACAATAGAGTGATTCACAATTTTTAAAGGTTATACTCCATTTATAGTTGTTATAAAATGTTGGCTATATTCCCTGTGTTGTACAATAGATCCTTGTAGCTTATTATTTTTTTTTTTTTGTAGCTTATTTTATACCTAATCTTTTGTACCTCTTGCTCCCTTACCCCTGTATCACCCCTCCCCCCCTTCCTTCTCCCCACTGGTAACCATTAGTTTGTTCTCTACATCTGTGAGTCTGCTTCTTTTTTGTTATATTCACTAGTTTGTTGTATTTTTTAGATTCCTCATATAAATGATATCATACAGTATTTGTCTTTCTCTGTCTGACTTATTTCACTTAGCATAATACCCTCCAAGTCCATCCATGTTGCTGCAAATGGCAAAATTTTATTTTTTTAATGTCTCAGTAGTATTCCATGGTATATATATATATTACATCTTCTTTATCCATTCATCTGTTGATGGACACTTAGGTTGCTTTCATATCTTGGCAATTGTAAATAATGCTGTGAACATTGGGGTGCATGTGTCTTTTTGAATTAGTGTTTTTGTTGTTTTCAGGTGTATACCCAGGAGTGGAATTGCTGGGTCGTATGTACACCTTGCTCTTTAAACTTATCCATAGAATTTAATGATAGATAGAAGTCTATCCACAGAAGAGGTTCTGAGCCCTAAGGCTGGAGGGCAAACCTAACCCCCTCAACTTTCAAACTCACCGTATTCCCAGAAATGACAATGCATTTACTGCAAGGAATTGAAAATAACATCTTCCCTGATCCTTGGGCTCCCTTTGGTGGGAGGAATAGAGCCTAAAGCTGGACTTGTTCATGTCCTGCTTTTTCCACTCACTTTTCTGGAGTGCTGTTTGTTTAGGAAAACACTTTCAGGTTTCAAGGTTATCTTCTAAATCAAGAATTGGCAGACTTTTTCTGTAAAGGGCCAGATAGTAAGTAGATTAGTTTTTGCAGGTCCCCACTGCCGTTATAACATGAAAGCAGCCAGAGACAATACACAAATGTGTGGACATGGCTGTGTTCCAAAGAAATTTTATTTATAGGCCTTAAAATTAAATTTCACATAATTTTCATGTGTCAGAAAACATTGTTAAAAATTTTTTTCCCAATCATTTAAAAATGTAAAAACCATTCCTAGCTTGTGGGTGGAGGTCTGGATTTGGCCCATGGGCCATAGACCGTTAACCCCTGCTCTATAGCATCCCCCATAAAGGATCTTCTGGCCTCTGAACACCTCCTGTTCTACTCTAGTCAACTGACTACAGCTTAAGGGAGATGAGTCCATTTTCAGAAAGGTGTTGTTTTTAGAAAATATCAATCTTGTATTGAGTAGAAATATGCCTTCTTGTATCATTCATTCAACAAACATTTTTAAAAAATGAACATTTTAACTATGTAGGATGGAAGTTTTAGAATACACATGAAGGTAGAGAGAATAGTAGGATGAATCTCATCAGGCCCATCACCCACCTGTGCAATTATCAACATGTGGCCAATCTTGTTTCATTTTCCAGCCTCACTCACTCCATCGTCATGCACGATCCTTCTAAAGAAAATCCCAGAAATCGTATCACTCCATCAGCTAATCATTCAGTACACACCTCTGAGGGAAAAGGACTGAAAAATTTTACCAAGTTGCCATGATAATAACTAAAAAATTAACCTTTATTTTTTGATATCATTTATATCCAGTCAGTGTCCAAGTTTCTTCTACTTGTTTTTGTTTATAGCTGATTTGTTTAAATCCAGATCAAAATAAGATCTATGTGTTACATTTAGTTAGTAAATCTCTTGTCTCCTTTTTTTTTTATTTATTTATTTATTTATTTTTGGCTACGTTGGGTCTTCATTGCTGCACACAGGCTTTCTCTAGTTGCGGGGGGGGAGGGGCTACTCTTCGTTGTGGTGCACAGGCTTCTCACTGTGGTGGCTTCTCTTGTTGTGGAGCACGGGCTCTAGGAGCACAGGCTTCAGTAGCTGTGGCACGCGGGCTCAGTAGTTGCGGCTCACGGGCTTAGAGAGAGTTGCTCCGCGGCATGTGGGATCTTCCTGGAGCAGGGCTCGAACCCGTGTCCCCTGCATTGGATTCTTAACCACTGCGCCACCAGGGAAGCCCTCTTGTCTCCTTTTTAAATAGGAGACTTATTGAAGTACAATTGGCACACAGTAAACTACACATATTTAAAGGGTACAGTTTGATAAGCTTTGACCTATGTATATAACCATGAAATCATCACCAGTCAAGACAGTGAACCTTTCTCTCACCCTCTAAATTTCTTTGTTCCTCTTTGTAATCTCCCCTTGGCTTCTCCCAACCCCACCCCATCAACCTCCATTGCAGTTCAACTGCTAATTTGCTGTCTGTCTTTATAGATTAGTTTGTATTTTCTAGAGTTCTGTATAAATGGAATCATGCAGCATGTGCACTTTTTTGTGTAGCTTCTTTTGCACTCATGACTAGTTTGAGATTAATCCATGTTGTTGGGTGTATCGATAGTTTACTCCTTTGTTGCTGTTGACTAGCATTCTATTGGGTGTGGGTGCACCATGATTTATTTACCTACTCACCTATTGATGAACATCTGAATTGTTTCCAGTTTTTGGCTCTTCTAAGTAAAGTTGTGAAAAGAATGAAAGATAAGCCACAAATGGGGGGAGAAAATATTTGCAAAGCATCTATTCAACAAAAGACTTGTACCAAAAGAAAGGACCCTCACGTTTTAATAATAAGAAAACAAACAACCCAAGGAAAAAAGGAAAAGAATTTTAAACAGCTGCTTCATCAAAGAAGATATACAAATGACAAATAAGCACATGAAACGATATTCAGCATCTTTGCTTAGAGAAAATGCAAATTAAACCCAGAAATGAGGTATCACTGCATACCTATTATAATGGCTAAAATCAAAAGGGCTGACCTATCAGTTATCGGCAAGGATGGGGAAGAATTAGAACTCTCATATACACCTGTGGGGATGTCAAATGGTACAGCCAGTTCGGAAAACAGTTGGGCAGTTTCTTAAAGTTAAATATGCACCGTCGTAGGCAGCATAGTTCCCTCCCCACCCCCACCAGATGACCTCATGCTAATCCCTGGAACCCGTCAATATGTTACCTTACATAGGGAAAGGAATTTTGCAGATATGTTTAAGAATCTTGACATGGGGGATATTATCCTGGATTATCTGGGAAGCCCAAGGGTCCTTATAAGAGAGAGGCAGGAGGGTCAGAGAGAGAGATTTAAAGATGCTACAATGCTGGCTTTGAAGAGGAGGAAGGAATACAGGTAGCTTCTAGAAGCTGGAAAAAGCAAGAGAATGGATTTTTTCCGAGGGCCTACAGAAGTAACTCAGGCCTGCCGACACTTTGATTTTAGCCCAGTAAAATGCATTCCAGACTTCTGACCTGTAGAACTGTAAGATAATAACTTTGGGCCGTTTTAAGCCGCTAAGTGTATGGTAATTTGTAACAGCAGCCATGACAAACTAATTCATATGCCTACGTATAATCCAGCCATTCCATTTCAGGTTATTCACCCAAGAGAAAAGAAAGCATATGTACGTTTGTATACACACGTTCTAAGCCTTTTTAAATCTGTGAGAGTTCCCTCTCACTCTTTGGCTTCTGCCATTTATAACAAGCACTGAGGGCCTACCACTTCTCTGATCCTACTCCTTAGAAATAGGAAGAAAATAACACTTATTTATCTTTCTTTATGGGGTACCTGATAGGTGCTTCCAGGCCCTGGAGTTCTCTCTCTGTCTTCTGGTTTAAACACGTTCTGTTCTTTTTTTTTTTTCTCTCTCTCTCTTTTTTTCTCTCCCTCTTTTTAAAAATTGAAGTATAGTTGATTTACTCTATTATATTAGTTTCAGGTGTACAGCATAGTGGTTCAGTATTTTTATAGATTATACTCCATTAAAAGTTGTTACAAAATAATGACTATAATTCCCTGTGCTGTACAATAGTACAGTATATCCTTGTTGCTTATCTATTTTATATATAGTCGTTTGTACCTCTTAATCCCATACCCCTACTTTCCCCAGCCTCCTTCTCCCCACTGGTAACCACTAGTTTGTTTTCTACATCTGTGACTCTGTTTCTGTTTTGCTATATATATATTTGTTTGTTTGATTTTTCAGCTTCCACATATAAGTGATAGCATACAGTATTTGTCTTTCTCTGACTTATTTCACTAAGCATAATATTGTCTAGGTCCATCCATGTTACTAAAAATAGCAGAATTTCATTCTTTTTATGGCTGAGTAATATTCCATTGTGTGTGTGTGTGTGTGTGTGTGTGTGTATATATATATATATATATATATATATATATATATATACACACACACACACCACATCTTCTTTATCCATTCACCTGTTGATGAGTACCTGGGTTGCTTCCAGACCTTGGCTCTTGTAAACAATGCTGCTTCGGACGTTGGGGTGCATTATCTTTTGCTCTGTTTTTCCACACGGTCTTCATCTGATTGTGTGGAAGTCTCTCATAAGGTGCTGTGATCCTGCGAATTTTACTCAGAACCCCGGTGTGGTTTTTCAGGGTGCTCAGGGTAATCCAGGATAGGATGTGTAGGATGTTGTTTTCCCTTCCCAGGATCCTTCAACTTTTTTGAGTAAAGACACCCCAGTTTTCATTTGGGGCACCATCCTCCCTCTCTTTTTAGATCATGTGGCTTTGTTGTGGCTTGATTAACCTCACTCTATGGTAACAGGACAGCCACATGACCCGGGCTTGGCTAATCAGAGAACTCCATCACCTGGACAGTGGGGCTGGTTCAGAAATGGGCACTTGGCCTAAGCTGGGTCATTGTGGAAATGCTTGAGCTGTTAAATCACTCATCTATGGGTTTCTGGTGAACACAAAATCTGAGTAAAGGGAATTAGGTTATCCTCAAGAATGTTAACTCATACTGGGAGAATAAGATGGCAGGGAATCATTCTCAAGAGACACTGATGATGTGTTTCTCACCTGGGGACATTTTTGAAGACATCTAGGAAGAGCCTGGCAATGTCAGTGGCTTCGTGCATGTATTTGATCAGTGCACAAAGACACATCAGCCTCAGTGCATCACTTGGCTGGGCCACTGGTGATGGATTGGGACTGGCTTTCAGTTCTGTTTAGGTTTCCAGGCTGTCTGATCCTGACCCTGCTTTACCTACCCAACTACTCCTTCCATCCCTTTTACTCTCTTAAATAGAGGTCTTCCTGCCAAATTCAGACCACTGTCCAAGCCCTGCTCAGCTTCTCCTTCTCCACTGAGAGTCCTCTGACGCTTCCACCTCCAGTGGCTTCGTCAGTCTTCCAGCCAAACTGCGGCTAAAGACAAAACTGTGGCAAACGCTTATTTCTGACTATTCCCAACCTTTCTAACCACATTTCAGGAACTTTGAGGTCAAATGTACCTCTTGTTTGTATAGAGATCCTGGCAGTTCTTTCACAAATATTTACTGTGTACTGAAGTTTCCAGATAGGCAAGGTCCCTGTCTTCATGGAGGTTGCGATATAGTGGCTAGGAAAAACATAATCAATAGGCAGATAAATGAGAATATGTCATGTAATGATGAAAATCAAACAAGGTAATGGTATAACAAGGCATGGGGGGAGGGACCACAGTAACATGGTGGTGAAGAGGCTTCTTTGAGAACGTGGCATTCGAATGGACACTTAACCAATAGATTGACTGACTTCCTTCCCTGTTTTTGGTTTTAGCTTGGTGGTTTGTGGCAAGGACAGTGGCCAGAAGAATTTCTAACTTCCTTTCTTCTTGTGCTTTTGCTAAATTCCTTCTAACTAGCCTGAAATGATCCGACAGAGTATGGTAGACAGCCTGGAAGAGGGCCCCCAATGATCCCTGCGTCTTGGTCTTCATGCCCCGGTGTAGTCCCCACCCCTTGAGTGTTGGCTGGACATACTGACTTTCTTCTGACAAATCGGGTATGGCAGAAGTGATGGGATGTCATTTCCAAGTTTGGTTTATAAAACGACTGTGGCTTCTATCTTGGTGTCTCCTCTCTCTCTTTCATCACTCACTCCAGAGGAAGCCAGCTTCCATCTCAGGAAGCAGCTCTGTGTAGAGATCCACACGGCAAGGACTGTGGGCTGTGATCTGCTAAAATCCACCTGAGTGACCTTGGACATTGACCCCCCACAAGTTGAGTCTTCAGGTGAAACTGCAGCCCTGGCAGACAGCTTGAGTCAGAGGTACTCACCCGAGCTGCATCCAGGTTTCTGAGCAACAGAAACCATGAGGTGATAAATATTTGTTGTTTTAAGCCACTAAGTTTTAGGTAATTTGTTATGCAGCGACAGGTAATAAATAGAGTCAAATAGGTGTGATCATTTATGGGTCAGTATGAGTTTGCTTCTCTCTACTGATGAATGGGGCAGATACCACTGTATCCAGGCAAATCTTTATTAGACTAAACAGCCATCCCAAGGAACCCCTATGATGGTCATTCAAGCGTTTTCACACTGGATTGTAATTGTCTATTTAGGGTATTGTTTACATTACTAGAATGTAAGCTTCACAATAAACTCGAATGTTTTATTTTTTTCCTTACTCCCAGAACTTCATGATCATAATTAACATGCTGAGAATTGAGAATGCTAACTTCTTTTACCTTTATAACAACCCTATGAGAAAAAATACTATGTTATCATTTTGTAGATGCAAAACAAAGACAGGAAACCGTTGTCTAGAGTGATGTCACATATAACTGGAGGAGCCAGGATTTGAACCCAGGCAGTCTGGCTTCAGAGTTCTTAACAAGCATTGGTGTTTAACTAAGTAAGGGAGTGAAACTGACCTGTGACTTCTCAGTACTGTCTCTGGGAGCTTGAATGCGATTTGTTGGCGACATCTTGCAATCTAACTTTGTTGGGCTATTTGTACATATTCTAGAAGCATCCTATGCCCTTTTTCATCTTTCTGTTTACTCTACTAAGCCCTTCACAGAAGGCTAGGCTTTCCTCTATCTTTCAGAGTTATTTATGTTTTACGATACTCTCTTCACCAGGCATGTCAATATGCTATTTGCAAGCAAAGCCTCTTAGAGGCAAAATTTTGAACAATTATCACTTTAGGGAATCAGGTGACAACAAACTTCTCTTTAAACAAATCAGAAGGTCCCACAGGAAAAATCTTTAAGCTCGTCATTGTATTGGAGACTCTCAAGGGGCCTCTCTGACTCTGGGCTGCCGCGCTGAGACATTTCAAACACAGACTCATGATTTCCTCTGGTTGCTGAGGCCCAGACTTCAGAATAGATAATGTGGCTTCATGCGTGTTCCATAGGAATGTGCCTGGAAAAGGATGATTACATTTCTTTTAAAAAGTATTGGCATTTCCACTCTCCCCCAACTGGCCCCCCACTGGCTTAATGTGGGTTGTGATGTAAAGGAGAAGGGTGGAACAAAACTTTCAATAAAACATTTTGACTCACTCTCTATAATGTGATGTTGGCTTGGTTTGGCCTTGATGAATTCAGCACTTTAAAGGGTATGTCAACACAGTAAATTTTATGCCCTCAATAAAACTTGTGAGTGAGCTCAGTGAGAAATTCCAAGGTCTGGGAAGGCAATTAACGTTTGAAATATATATTGAGTTGTTTACTGCGACATTTTATGTGGCCACCGAGCTGTACCCAGGACATCAGGAGGGAAGATTTTCCCTAGGAAACGCAAGGTTTGCTTTTCCAATAGCGTTGCCATGTCAGATTGCTCCCTGAATACAGAGGAATGTAAGAAATGGCTGCTAATGAAAATCCAGTTCTCTAACCACATCATGCCGTTCTTGTGTTCTGTTCCGACTGGCAGTAATCTCTTGGAGGGTATTTGTTGTCAACATCTTAGCAACTTGATTTCATTGGACCATTTGTCTCACTGTTTGCTGTAGTTCTCTGTGTGTCGGGGGTGCATTTGACTTGAGTACAAGCCCCGTCCCTATCTCTTAGTCAATGTGTGACCTTACAGGAGTCATATTACCTCTCAACTTCACTTTCTGTTGTGAGAATTAAACAAAAACAACATGTTCTAAAATACCCTGTTAATTATAATGTGATTTATAATTTAGGAAATTACTATTCTTTGTGTAGGATTAACAAGCTCTTTCTGAGGATGGCACATAGAATGAGGGAAGATCCAAAAATGTAAGCTGTATGTATTAGTTAGTGTTGCATCAATGCTGTGTGACAAACAACCTCAGAATCTCATTGGTTTACAACAGTATTTTTAAAGTATATATTATTTTATTACATACATTTATGTATTTTTGTTTATTTTTTGGCTCCTCTCCTCGGTCTGTGGCTTGGCTGAGATAGCTGTACTTCAGGATGCAGACTGAGTTTAGGTCTACTCTAGGTGTACTACCTGGGGCGTGCCCTTTCATGGATGGTGACAGCAGTGCAAGAAGGGTGATCAGAAACACAGGATGCCTCTAAGTCCTAGCCTCTAAACTCGTACACATTTGCCCACATTCCGTTGGCCAAGGCCAGTCATATTACCAATCCACCATCAACGAAGCTGGGAAGTACACTCCATTGACAGTGATCCCTTTCAAGAGAGAAGGGAAACTTGGGGAAATATAATATCACCTACCATACAATATTTGTATAAGTACAAAGAAGTAAGAATCTGAGGTCATTAATATAAACAAAAGGCACCTAAGAAACGTATTGTTTTCTCTCTTTTACATTGAAGCCTCAAATAATTTGAATTGACCTTCCATTCTACAATCCACATAAGCATTGGGTGCTTTCTTTTCCTTGAATTTGATGAAATTATGGATTCTGGTTCCATCAATGACTCATTTTTCCTTTCAGAAAGTCGTGTACTTATTATTCAAGTTCTCTGAAAACTCGTTGGCTAATTGTGAAATGTCTAGTTTATCAGTTCACCTTTAAATGTCAATGACCAGTCAAGATAGTAAAAGAGTTACGTGTTTACACATCTATTCAAATCAAGTGATACTACAGTGTGCATGAGACCAGGAGTTAGGACGAAATCCAAGGTGGGGTCCCAGCTCTGCCACTAATTTTGGACATGTCTGCGATATTCTCTCAGGATAATCTAAGAGAAAGGAAGTGGGGAAGCTCCAGAGCAAATCATTTAATGATGCTGACTCTTCTCAGTAATCTCTCAGGGCAGAAGTCATTGTCTAAATAAGCATTCCTTTCCAACTGCAGTGTAACCATTTTGCCTAAAAGTTGGCAGATGTTACTTGCCTCAGGGTGTGAATATCTTAAGGAAGATTTTTTAAATGTAGTGTTTAAAAAATCTATAACAATTATGCAGGTTTTTTTTTAAAGTTCATATAACAATTTCACTGCTTTTTGCTCATTAAATATTTCTGTTTTTCTCATTGTTGATCCAGTAATTTGACTTCTAAGGAAATAATCAGAGATGAGGAAAGAGGTTTATGTACCAAAATGTTCATTGTGACACTTTAAAAAAATTAAAGTGAAAAATTGGGCAGAAGCTAAATGTCTAATAATAAGGGACTGGGAAAATTATTGTAAATCTACTTAATGGACTATAATGCAGATGTTAAAGTGATGTTTTAAACAATTTTAATGACTTGAGAACATTCTCATGATATAATATTAGATGAAATAT
Organism: Pseudorca crassidens; assembly: GCF_039906515.1. Taxonomy (NCBI): domain Eukaryota; kingdom Metazoa; phylum Chordata; class Mammalia; order Artiodactyla; family Delphinidae; genus Pseudorca; species Pseudorca crassidens. The sequence goes on from NC_090310.1 coordinate 23,898,773, forward strand.
GTAAAATAAGTAAACCATAATATTGTATAACCATCAGTTCTTTAAAAACGCACATAATAAGATTAAAAGAAAATTCAGAAAAATGTGAATAGTGGTTATCTCAAGATTGTGAGATTGTTAGTGCTTTGCATTCCCTTCTTTATATTTTTCCATGCTTTCTGGTTTTGACAACAAATATTACATCTTAATTTTTTTCATTTGTATTAAAGTAATACATGTACATGGTTAAAAAGCAAAAATCTTAAAAAGACTAGTGTGAAATAGATCAAGTCTAGCGCCCCAGAAATTACTGTTCATTCTTTTTTAACTATTTCTTTGGGTATTTCCTTACATATGTGTATTTAATACGCTTATCCCTCTATTACTGGAATCATGAGTTTTAGAAATTCCCTATTGGCTTCTGGGTATGATGGTTGAAGGTTTAGCTCTTTTTAGTCAACTTTACCACTTTCTCTTCCTACCCTTAATTGTCTCAATTTACTATGTTTCAGTTTAATGATATCAAAATACTAGGTTAAATCAATAATAATGTTTATGTTATTACAACTATATAAATTTTGTTTATGGCTGAAATGTTTAGTTTCCTCTATATGTATTCCTTTTTTTTTTTGTTCTGAATTCCCCCATTACTCTGTTAATACCAGTCAATGATTTTCCTAATATACAGACACAGTTGCACACATTCGATCGGTTCTGTCCTTTTTCCTGATGACATCTCCTTGACCACTCTCATTGGATGACTCACTCTTTAAGCCCGTAGTTCAATATGGTTCTGGGACTTACTATCCCTGGTTTGCCATGTTGAATTCCTCAGATCCTGTTTCTTCCCCTTCCTTTATTTACCCTCTCCTTTTGGTGGAGTACACCCATTCAGTAGCTTCCCAAGAAAGAGTGCATGGGAGATAAATATTTTGGGTCCTTCCACATCTAAAAATGTCTTTCTTGTAGACTCCCATTTGATCGATGGTTGAGCCTGGCATAGAATTTTCCGTCAGACATTTCAAGAACTTTCCATCTCCTAGCACTCACTGTTGCTGTTCAGAAGTGATGAGCTTATGGGTCCTGAGCCATCAGGATGCAGGCTGAATGGGACGGAGAGGAACAGAAGGAGCCTGGACCAAGAGTCTGGCTGGAAGGAAGGAGATGAATAGTTACAGAAGAAACATAAAAAGTCAGTGAATCACAGAGGTCAGATTCCAATGGATCGCTAAGGATGAAAGAACCAGGCAGGGACTGCTGTGAAGCAGACAAGAAATGTAGCTCAGAGAAGGCAGCTCAGGGATGCCCCACAGTTCCTGAGCCTCGGTTCAGAGTTCAGGCTGTCAGAGAAGCAGAAACTTCCTGATAGCCGGCCAGCTGAAGTGAGCTCTGATCTGAAGAGCGGCTCTGGACTCAGGTGTGTGCTCGTTGCTGGACATGGGTCTATCCTGTGCTGATCGCTCCCAGAGGGAATTCAGAAGCCTTCATTGAAACTACTTCTGATTGAGACAGAGAGGCAGAGCTCCTGGGAGCCAAGCAGAGGCTCAGAACTTGATCTTTTTTTTTTTTTACATCTTTATTGGAGTATAATTGCTTTACAATGGTGTGTTAGTTTCTGCTTTATAACAAAGTGAATCAGTTATACATATACATATGTCCCCATATTTCTTCCCTCTTGCATTTCCCTCCCTCCCACCCTCCCTATCCCACCCCTCCAGGCGGTCACAAAGCACCAAGCTGATCTCCCTGTGCTATGCGGCTGCTTCCCACTAGCTATCTACCTTACGTTTGGTAGTGTATATATGTCCATGCCTCTCTCTCACTTTGTCACAGCTTACCCTTCCGCCTCCCCATATCCTCAAGTCCATTCTCTAGTAGGTCTGTGTCTTCATTCCTGTCTTACCCCTAGGTTCTTCATGACATTTTTTTTTTCCTTAAATTCCATATATATGTGTTAGCATACGGTATTTGTCTTTCTCTTTCTGACTTACTTCACTCGGTATGACAGTCTGTAGGTCCATCCACCTCATTACAAATAGCTCAATTTCGTTTCTTTTTATGGCTGAGTAATATTCCATTGTATATATGTGCCACATCTTCAGAACTTGATCTTGATATTACAAAAGTATTCTACATCCCTCACTCTTTCCAGCAACTTCTCCTTGAGTTCCAGTTGGAGAAGAAAAACACTGGCTTTAAACACAAGTCTTCCTGCAGCTTCCAGATCAGCTCACACTCTGCCACCAGAGTCTGTAGGGAATAGTCAGCTCTACAGGGTTGCTGATGGCAAGGGTTATGCACACCCAGAAATCACTATTGTGATCTCCATTTAAACAGTGGTGCCCCTGGAACCAGTCCGTCTGGCCTTATTCTCACAGTGCCATATGGGAGAGACAGACATAAATAGGTTTGGGTCTGAGGTCACATGTGGTTTTCATGCTGAAAGTGATTTTGGTGGAAAGGTAACAGCTTAAAACCTTCTAATGTTCTTTATTGTCTTCAAACAGCCTAAACCAGACAGGCAGGAAATACAAGCGCCCCTTTTAAAGCACTGACCTTCTTTCAAATTAGTTTCCCCAGAAGTTTGAACAAGGAATCAATGGGAAAAGAAAATGATTTGGGATCACAGTTGAATGGTGGGCAGTTTTTCAAAGTGTTTTATTGTCTTGCAAGAGTGGATACGCTTGTCTGGAGTTGGCGGCTGCCTGCCAGGGAGGATTTCGAGCTCAGGAACTCAGCACTTCTGTCTTTCTAGGGTTGCATCTGCTCTAATGCATATATTTTTGCCAAGGTCATTGCCACCATTTATAAGACGATGTGATGATATAGTGTTTGACGTAGCCTGGCCAATGAGTTACTGGCCCACAGAAGAAATTTTTCGGTGACCAGCCCCAGCTTCTTTTTAGGATAAACCCAGGTACCAAGGTACAATGAAGCAGCATTTCTTTGTTTCCTTAACATGCTGCTAAGTTATAATGAGAGACTTTAGGAACACATTTTAATTCTGTTGAGTCCTTGTTATGTGCTAAATTGTTGAGAAGGTTATCAAGGATTCCTAAGATGGTCTTAGATGCTAGAAACTTATGAGCGAGAGAATATAGCTAGAAGAGTGTAGAAAATATTACCATTAGTACTACTACGAACACCACCATCATTACTACTACTACTGTGAATACTATGACCACTACCACCATGACTGACTTATTACTGCTGCTATTACTATTTTACTATTCTTACTACTGTTGCTGCTGCTATTACTATACTACTACCAGTACTGTTACTACTACTGCTACTATTATTACTACTACTTTACTATTATGACCACCACCACCATTACTACCATTACTATAGTTTTACTATTTTACACTCTTACGACTGCTGCTATTACTATTACTACCACTACTATTGATACCACTATTACTATTACTACTGCTACCGCTGCTATTGTTACTACTACTACTGTTACTACTTTACTGCTATGAGTACTACAACCACCACCATCATGACTACTGTTACCACTGCTATTACTGTTTTACTGCTATTACTACTGTTACTGCCACTACTACTGATACTACCACTACTGTTACCCCTGCTACTGTTAACTCCTCCTCCTCCTCCTCCTACAGCTACTACTACCACTACTACTAGCAGCTGCCTTTTTATTTTCAGCACCTTCTATGTGCATGCCACTGTATATATCTGATGTAACTTAATACTCACAAAAACCTACCAATGTAAGGAATGTTGACTCCATCTTATATAGGAAGATCTTGAGGCTCAAAGAGATTAAGGTAAATTGTTCAAGATCACCCAGAGTGAGTGGCAGAGCTAGGGTTTGAAGCCAGATCTCTTTGATTCTATTTATTAGCCACGATGGCCGAATGAAAACACACACACACACACACACACAACATACACACACACACACACAACATACACACACACACACACAAGTGGTAACAGAAGACTCACCTGCCTGATGATTGTAATTCCCACGAGAGAAGACAGGAACAGGATGAAATCCCACAAGGAAGTTCTTGGTGTAAGGACACAGCACAGGGAAACCCATCCCTTCCGAGCTCCCCAGCTGGGTCTCTCTCTTTCCCCTTCTTCCTCTCACACACATTCACACTCAGAAACACACACAGAGCATCTTTGATTGAGCGCACAATTTCGCTTAGCTGACCTATTTTATTTTAAAAAGAAAATGAGCTAATGCCCTAGATTTCGGAGAAGACTGACAAGTCTCCGTTTATCTTTCTACTCACTGCTCTCACGCTAAACCCCAAACTAAGTTGACAATTTTTCTTCTTAATAGGCTTGGGGAAAGGAAACCTGGGGACTCGCATCTGCCATCCCCTTCCTCCTTCCCCATCCTACTCTCAACATTTACACACAATACATTTACTGCCAAGCAGAGCCCATAAAAGGGAGGTCTGTTAATGACTCCATTTGACAAACATGCTGATTGAGCACCTAGTAATAATAGCTAATATCTACTGTACTCTTAACCATGAACCCTTTACACACCTAACCTTATCCTCACCACAGTCTTAGAAGATGGTCCATTATCACCAGTCTACAAAGGACAGACAGTGAAAGCTTGGATGACCTTGTCTAAGGTCACTCAGCTCTAAGCAGTAGAATTATGACTTCACCATGTTATGCAAAATAATAATTATAACTTGATGGGAATAGTTTTGTGTATGTATTGGAGAGAACATACAGATAAATGAGACTCAACTCCTCACTTCAAAATTTCTTAACACCTGATTATGGCAAAAGATGGGGACCCAGGTAAACAAAAGCTTGACCAGAGGACAAGGGTGGGCCAGGAGGTGGGGTAGGAGTTAGAAACCGGGCTGCTGAGTCTGGGCTGAATATGAAACTACTAGCTTCTAGGCCCCAACATGTGGGTCTAGGACCCAACAGTGGGTTACAGTGTTGAGAGACCACTGGGTTGAATCTGATCTGGGGGCAGAAACAGGCAAGTCTGGAGGGTTAGCTGACTGATTGCATGAATGCTGCTGTAGACAGAGTTGGGTTTTTTTTTTTTTTTTTTTAATTGGTACGCGGGCCTCTCACTGTTGTGGCCTCTTCCGTTGCGGAGCACAGGCTCCAGACGCGCAGGCCCAGCGGCCATGGCGCGCGGGCCCGGCAGCCATGGCTCAATGGGCCCAGCCGCTCCGCGACATGTGGGATCCTCCCAGATCGGGGCGCGAACCCGTGTCCCCTGCATCAGCAGGCGGACTCTCAACCACTGCGCCACCAGGGAAGCCCCTTACCTGTACATTTTAATGGCACTCTTTTGTAGCTTCCTATGTTCCTGTCAGCTCCTTGACTGGTCTGTGGGTTTCATGAGAATAGATTGTGTGCATTTGATTCATCTATTTGTACCCAGTGCTGAGTGAACTGCCAGGTAGTAATTAATGAAACAAACAAAAATTTCTGGGGTGCCTCCTGTGTGCTAGATGCTGTGTTCTGGGACTGCGTTGCCATGATCCCTGCCCTAAGAAGCATACAGTCTAGTGAGAGAGACAGGCATAAGTGAAAGAATCACACAAATAAACTGGAACTAGCACTGGAGGTACACAAAGCTTTGAGCGCGTGTAGCTGGGGAGGGGGCTGATCTTGTTGGTGTAACCGAGCCCATGTCCTCTGCCTTCCTTCTGTCTGTAGAAAAACTTCAGTCAAAGAATAAATTTAATGAGAGAAGTGAGAAAATGTGGAAAGAAAGGAAAATAGTCAAGCAAGACCAACTAATAATAGTCATTAAACAAAGAACATTTTAGTTCCTTCTCAAGGGCTCGAGATAATATTCTGAGCCATATCCTTGAGCTCTTTTGCAGATACTGGAACCCCTGCCAGGTGGAAGAAGTTAACTGTACCCTGCCCACAAGCACATAGACCCCAGACCAGTTGGAACCAGAAGGTTAATGATGCTGACTCCCGATTACCTCACCACCAACCAATCAGAAGAGTGTCCACAAGTTGATCACGCCCTGCTCCTTGAGCACTATAAGACTCCTCACTACCCGCGCCAGGGCGAGACATACAGTCTTGAGGGCCTTAGCCTGCTGTGGCCACCTTTGCCTGGCAAAGCAGTAAAGCTATTTCTTTCTACTTCACCCAAAATGTTGTCTTTGAGATTTGATCTGGCACCGGTATACAGAGGCTGAATTCTCGCAACACTGGGAAGGTTGGTGAGTGCTGAGGATGAAGTGATGTTAGAGCTGAGGTCTGCAGGGAGAGTGGCCCTGGCCAGGTGACCACCGTAGGTAGAGGAGAGATTGTACAAAGTTTCAGACCAGTGGGGTGGTTAGTACAGATATTGGGGGAAATGAAAAAAATAAAGGTCAGTGTGGCCAGAACAGAGTGTGTTAGGGCCAAAGAGAGAAAGGGGAGGCTGAAGTAGGTAGGGGCTTGAATCTGTGGGCCATGATCAAGAGGCTGGTCTATAGCCTGTGGTCACGTGCTGGACACAACATTAGGAGGTCTCTGAATATACAGATTTCTGCAGGATGGAAAGTTTGGTCCTCCACACAGAAAAACTGGCCCTCGTCACCCGTACAGTGTGTGCACTGCTGAAGTGGATGTGGATAATCTTTTTCACAACTCAGGAATCCCTCTGCGATGCTGGGGATGATATGATAAACAGAGACAATTCAATGGTGATGTCTTCTGTCTGTAGCCTGCCTTGAGGGAGGTAAAGGAAATACAGTCTAGAACTGGAGTGTCTTCATTTTCATAAGCAAATGCAAAGGAACTTAATTGGGCCAGGACCTCTTCAGTGCAGTGCCCACTTTTATGGTAATGCAAACGGTCTCGGCAGACTAGATCCCCGCCCGTGAGCACAGAGTGTTGCGTCTGGCAGAGAAGGGAACTCACGTGCGGGACCCTCTCTGGGGCTAAAGTCTCCATAACTGCTGCTCAGATATTTTATGAAGAATTCTTGACCTCACTTCTGATCTAATATCAGTAGAGCAAGAGGAGGCTGAGAGAAGGGGTAGAATCAAGGATGACTTTCCTGATTAGTGTTAGGTGGACGTTAATGTCACAGACGAAGGAAAAGGAGATTTGGAGGGAGAAATGGATGAATTCAATCTTTGACTTATTTGGTTTCAGAGTCTGAAGGACATTTTGTTGGACACCAGAAGGTAGTGGGAAATAATGGCCCTGAGCTTAAGAAAGCAGAAGACTCAGAAATGTTAGAGCAATGCCTCCTTCAAAGCCTTTTGCAAACTGTGCTCTTTTCCCTCTCCTCCAGACTCTCCCAGCTCCACCTCTCAGACAGCTGTGAGTGACATTTGTAGGCATCGTTCTCCTGTGATCCTAAAAAGAAAGTCAAGCACTCTAAACACAACTGCATCCGCACACGCTTTCCCCTCTTCCCCAGCTATGTCATCAGGCAAAGCAGTGAATTATCCCCCCCACCCCCAAAAGGGTTCTGGTCTTTAATTCCAATATGTGTGTGTGTGTGTGTGTGTGTCCCCACATAGACAAGCAATTCTCAGACGTCAGCTGGGTGTCAATTCAACTCAATTCTGACTCTACCTACAGCAGATCCTACGAGGCTGCCCCCCGCCCAATCCCTACTTCAGATGCCAGTCCCAAGCCTGGGTTGTCACCAGTGCTTCTGACCAACTGGCTCTAAACTGTGGATTCCAACAACTCCCTCATCAGGTTTGTTTAATTTCCTAGAGTGACTCACAGAACTCAGAGAAACATTTTACTTACTAGATCACCAATTAATTATGAAAGGTTATAACTCAGGAACGGCCGATGGAAGAGATACACAGGGCAAGGCGTGGGGAAGGGGCACAGAATTCCCCTGCCCTCCCCAGGTGTGCCACCTTCTGTGTTAACCAACCTGGAAGCTCTTTGAACCCTGTCCTTTTGGCTTTTTATGGAGGCTTCATTACTTAGGCACTACTGATTAACTCAATTGTTAGGGAAACCACTGACCAAAACCGCCTGCCCTGGCCAGACCAATGGGAAGCACTTGCCTCAGTTATCTTACAACAGGACGTCCTGATAAGGAATGTGGACCTAAGACGCTACCACCAACAGGAAGAATTCAGTAAAGAAGAGAGGAGAATCCAGTCTATATGTCCCGCCAATCTCTCAGAATCCTTCTCACTGCACACGCACCAGGAAGGGCCCTGAGTCACCAACCCTGGGCCAAGCAAGGTGACCGTCCAGAGACAACCCAGAAACTAACCCCATCACCATAAAACCCGAGACTGCAAGCCACGTGGCAGAGCAGTTCTCCTGGGTTCCCTTACCTGCTGCTCTCCGCTCGGGCGCCCCTTCCCAATAAATTCTCTTGCTTTGTCAGCCCGTGTGTCTCCTCAGACAATTCCTTTCCGAGTGTTAGACGAGAGCCCACTCGCAGGCCCTGGAAGGGGTCCCCCTTCCTGCAACACAATAATCATTGGTGATTGAACTCAATCTCCAGCCCCTCTCCACTCCCAATGGTTGGGATTGAAAGTTCAAACCCTCCCATCACTCGCCTGGCTCCACAGGAACCAGCCCCTATCCTTTGGTAGTTTCCAAAAGTCACCTAATTAACATAACAAAAGACACCTTGATCGCTCTGTGCCAGAAACAGGGATGAAGGCCAAATATATGTATTTCTTATTAGAAATCACAATATAATACTCCTTGACTCATCATTGATTTCAATTTTCATAACTTCTTAAAAGCTTCTGGTTGTTAACTGTTCATGAGACCTCCAACTCTTTCATTCATTCATTCATTCACTCATCCATTCATTCATTCAATACTGTGTGCCAGTCACTGATGAACAAGACACACAAAATCTCAACTTAGATCTTAGGGAGAGGGAGACACACATTAAAGTAATAATAACCAAATAACCATTTAAATTTGGATTTTTCATAAATATTATAAGAAAGAAGTACATCTTCCAGTCTGGTCTCAGTGCCTGGACGGAGAGCAATGCCATTTTCTGAGATGGGAAACGCAGGAGGAGGATCAAGTGTGGGTGTGACTTTTGGGGGCAAATAAAACTCAAAGGCGTATGAAGCTTACTATGTACAGAGTGCCATTCTAAGCAGGTTACAATTATTCCCTCACATAATCATCCCAGCAGCCTCTGAAGGAAGGATCATCATTATCCCCATTTTACAGATGCAGACCCAAGGCAAAGAGGGTTAAGTGAGTTTCCCAAGGTCACACAACTAGGGAATGGCAGAGCCAGGATTTCAAACCCAGACTGGCTGGCCCCAGAATCCATACACTTTACCATTTCATGTAATGCAGACTCTCATCAAACTTTATTTAGACACCTTCAGTTGAAGATTCTGGTAGGATAGCTGAGTGACAATTTGATAAACAATTTCTTTATCATTTAAACGAGTCTGAGCTGGGGGATTTCTGTTCCTAACACATACAGACCTGAATGGCTGTCTGAAATTGTAAGATTTAGGAGAGAAGTGTTGAGCTGGACATTCCATCTGGTGACGCCTTCAAGGTCTACTTCTGGCAGTGCATTTTGGGCTATGCCCTCCCCTCAGGGGTCTCTAATCCTGATAGGATTTGCATGGACTATAGTGTCTTCTGGGAGACAAAGACACATAAGGGATTATTCTTCTTTTTAAAATTAAATCCAAAGAGAGTGTCTGCCTGCCACGTGGAGAGCAATATCCATTCACAGATTCTGCGTTCCTGTCCCCACCTGTACAGATACGTAAGCCTTAAGACCCTCTGAAATGACTTTGTTGTGTGTAAGCTAAGTTGGACGTGGTGATGGCTGTGAAAACTGGCAAGTCTGAACAGCAGGAAAAGCAAGTGGAGTGGAAACAGCTCTCTGAGCAACAGAGGCAGGATGTTCAGGCTGCCTGTCTTGGGCATCTTGCATCCCACTTGTCTTGTGGCAAATATTGTGCCTCTACCTTGTTCGAGATTGACTAAGACTGATTAAAGCCCTTTAAATGGCTCTTGTTGACAAGATTTGCTAAAGAACATTTTAATGACTAAACAAAATTATGGTGCAATTTCACTTGATTAAAGACGAAACCCAAGCCTGCGCAATTTCCAGTATAATGTTAAGACAGCAACGGAAAAACATACTTAAAGAATTTAGAACCTGGATTCTGCTGGAGAGAAGCACGACAGGGGGTGTGGTGGCATTGTGTGTGGATTTGCTTCTCTTTACCAAGGCCTCCTGCGTGGTTTTTGTTTCCTTTGTCCTACTGGCTTTGCATGTTCGCAGTTGTCTAGATTGCTTGAAGGTGACCAAGAAAAAACAGATGTTATTTGCAAGTAGTGTTCTATTTCTAGATGTTGTCTGGACTTCACTCGGTGCCAGACTTGTCACGTGTGTTTGTCACTTTCCTGTTGAAATTCCCTCCATGGCTCCAGTCTGAAACTTCCTCCTCATATTGTTACTGAATCAAGTCCAACTGCTCGCTGCTCAAAAATCAATACTTGAGGGCTTCCCTGGTGGCGCAGTGGTTGAGAATCTGCCTGCTAATGCAGGGGACGCGGGTTCGAGCCCTGGTCTGGGAGGATCCCACATGCCGCGGAGCAACTAGGCCCATGAGCCACAACTACTGAGCCTGCGCGTCTGGAGCCTGTGTTCTGCAACAAGAGAGGCCTGCGCACTGCGATGAAGAGTGGCCCCCACTTGCCACAACTAGAGAAAGCCCTCACACAGAGACGAAGACCCAACACAGCAAAAATAAATAAAATAAATTAATTTTAAAAAAAACCTTTAAAAAAAAATCAATACTTGAGAGAGACAAAGGTAGAACAGAAAGTTGCTATTAATCAGAATGACGACAATCTGGGGACATGGCGAACTCAGTGTTCCCCAGAAGCCATCTCTGAAGAGTCTGCTCAGCCACAGAAGTTTTTAAAGGGAGAAAAGAAAGTGATCTCAGTTAGTCATTGGGATGGGGGTTCAGAGGCCTCGCCTTCATTGCCGTCCCCCACTGTGTGCAGGCTCGTGTAAAGGCTTGTAGACGTCTTGTGATTTTTCTTTAGGTGTTATCTTGTTCACACAGTTCGTGTGCAAGATTACTGAAAAGGGAGGCTAGGGAAGAGATCCAGTCCTCTGTTCATTACTTATTCTCCATTTCTACTTCTTTGATCTATGGAAAGAACCAACAGATGAGGCAAGGTATTGTGAGGTCAAAAGATTTGAAAGGTGTGCTAGGGCCAGAGATGAGTAGAGCATGGGGTCTCCCGATTTAAGGTTAGTGACAAGACAAAGGGGCCACCTGCAGAGAACTCTTTCCTGCCCAAAGCTGCTTATGATATCACCAACACAACCTGTTGAGAAGACAAAGTGAGTCTGTTGCTTATGGCTGTAAGGAAGAATCCACCTTACAAAGCGATGGCCGTGCCTCTGCAGGGAAGGGAGGGTCAGAACTGAATGGGAACTGGAGGTTTGATTTAAGACGAGGTCTTTCAAAGTGGACGCTTACTTAGGATGGGTAAGCCTCACGATGCAGCAGTTCAGGGTTGGTGGACACACAAAGGTGTGGATTTTGAGGCAAGGGATGAAAAATCTTGAGTATAAACTATCCATGTTTTTCACTGAAGAGGTGATGAGTCTTTTTCTCAAGTTCTTGTAATAAACGTCAGATCCTTTGCCTGAGCAGGAGACTCCCCCCAAAAAGAGGGTCACGCTAATGAAGTCAGAGGAGTAACAAAATCGTGTTCATATATCAATAGATACGATGTAGTTTTGGTTCTCAGAGTCCAGTCTGGGGGTAGATGATGTCGCTTCTCACTTCTCATGGTTAAAGTTCAGGATGTTTAACGTGGTCTCAGGTCCCGTGTGACGTACCCTTTGCTTACCTTTTCAGTCTCCATCACGTCTCACACTTAGCTTGTACTCTGCAGTTGAGCTCCATTGGCTTGCTATTAGTTCCTTGTTCTTCCCCACCTCAGGGCCTTTGCACATACTGTATTCTCTGCCTGGAATGCCCCTCTCCCTTCTATGTTTAGTCAGCTCCTTGTAGGGCTCAAATGTCACCTCTTCAGGAAAGCTCTGCCGATTCCCAGTCCAAGTTGTGTTCCCCCTCCCCTCATTTCCAACTCCTTTGACATTCCCTACATTTTGGAAGTCAAAAATGCATTTAATACGCCTAACCTACTGAACATCACAGCTGAGCCTAGACTACCTGAAACATAAGAACACTTACTACATTAACCTACAGTTGGGCAAAATCTAACACAAAGCTTACTTTATAATAAAGTGTTGAATGTCTCACGTAATTTATTGAATACTGTACTGAAAGCAAAAAACAGAATGGTTGTCTGGGTGCAGAATGGTGTTTTTTGTTTGTTTGTTTCTTTTTTTTGTGGTACGTGGGCCTCTCACTGTTGTGGCTTCTCCCATTGCGGAGCACAGGCTCCGGACACGCAGGCTCAGCGGCCATGGCTCACGGGCCCAGCCGCTCCGTGGTATGTGGGATCTTCCCGGACCGGGGCCCGAACCCGCGTCCCCTGCATCGGCAGGCGGACTCTCAACCACTGCGCCACCAGGGAAGCCCCAGAATGGTTTTAAGCATGGATTGTTCACCCTCGGGATCTTGGGACTGACTGGGAGCTGCATCCGTAGCTCAGCTTCATAAGAGAGGATTGATCGTACCGTATGTCGCTGGCCTGGGAAAAGATCAGAATTCAAAATTCGAAGTAGTTTCTACTGAAGGTGTACCATCACTTTCACACCATCATAGAACTGAAAAATTCTAAGTTGAAGCTTCATAACTTGGGGACCAGCTGTACAGAGGAGGAGTTGGTGGGGGTCAGGAGTACAGGAGACGGGGCTAGAGGGGTACCAGAGGCCAGGACAGAAAGAGGACGGGTAGAACCCCGTGTCGCCAACTCATCTGAACTTTTCACAGAGAGACCAGAAATCAGGATTTAAAGTAATATTCCTTGATTTTAAGGTTAGTTCAGTAATTTGAAAAAATAATTAAGTACAGCACAGCTAAAACCAGTGGTTCACTACTGGAAGTGATGTTGCCTCCCAGCGGATGTTGGCAATGTCTCGAGACGTTTGTGGTTTCACATCTGGGGAGAGGGGTACTATGGGCGTCTAGTAGGTAGAAGCCAAGGATGCTGCTAAAATCCTGCAGTGCATGGAATAGTCCCCAACAACAGAGCATCGTCAAGCCCCAAATGTCAATGATGCCCAGGGTGGGAAGCCCTGCACTGAAGAGAACGTGCCCACACATGGAGTCTGTTGATGTGGTCAGCAAATTTCTCAAAGGAGCAGTTGGGCCAGAAGCTCAAGGACGGCCCTCTTCCCTCCAGGCCTCCTCAAATGCCCACCCATTTCCTTTATGCTTCAGCAGAAGTGATTTTCCACCACATGCCTAACACCCCTCATTAAGTAATCACCACCCACAGCCCCTCATTTCCACGTCTGTAACCACCCAGGTACAAAAGATACCTGTTCACAAGAGGCAGATGGAGATCAGCCAATTACAAGGCTATTAGACTAAACTCGGGTGCCTTCCCTATCTCACCTCCTTGGGCCGCACACTTCAGCTTGGTAGGTTTGTGCCTACTCAGCCCTTTAGCCCAATGACTGACCAGCCTGGTTCTCTAATTCTTGATGGTAGAGCACAGTTTCCGGTCCTAAGCCTAAATAGTTCCACTGGTACTTTTTAAGCAGCAGCAGCAAAATCCACTCTTTTGCAAACTGTATTCATAGCTGATTATATGAATCATGTTTCAATAGCCTTTGCCTCACTAAAATGAGAGGAAAGATAAGTAATTTTGGATAGACCTTTGTTGTTATGCCAGAGTATGTCTAAAGCAACCGTTTTTGGGTAGATGAACTAGGAGTTGCAAACTGAAAGATGCCCAGGCAGGTATGGGAAGGCAGGAAGCAGGTCCTAAAAAGACAGACTGGTAGAACTGGACGGGCTCGCCCAGCTAGAAGGGACATCTGTCCCTCGTGTCTGACCAGTGCTGCAGAGTGGCAGCTGGGTCCAATGTGGCAAGATCTTTTGACATTTCAATAGAACTAGAAATCTTAATTTTTAACTAAACTTATTTGTTTTAATAGACCCTGTAGGATTTCTCTGCAACCATTCGTGTTGCCTAGATGTGGCTTGTGAATTATCAGATGGTGATCGCTATTTAGATATTTAGGAGCTGTTTGCTTTCTGCATATAAGAGTAAATCCATCCAGAAAGTTAAACATGGGCCAGGTTAAGAAGGAAGGGGTGGTAGATTCCAGACTTGGAAGAAGAAATGGTTTTCCTACCCCTGAAACAAAGCCTCACCAACCTCATCACCATCACAATGGTCACGTGAGTGCTGGGCATCTTATCAGGGTGACCTCGTTTGTTTTTTACAGCACCCTGGGAAATATCCCCTCAGTTTTGCAGATGAGAAGCCCAAGTCTCAGAGAAGTAACTGCTCATGATCACACGATAATAGTAACTTCCCACCTGACAGTATTTGAGCCTGGGTCTATGTGAGCTTTTTATCCATTGCCCACTATTGACCATAGACGTGGTTTGGAATTGAGGATGAGTGTTTCAGAGCTTCAGAATGGTATTTTTGATAGTTTTTGACCATATCTATGCAGGTAGAATGGAACAAAGTCGATTGGATGATCAAATGAGAATCCTAGATTCCTGAAATGCAGGATGACAGCAGAGACAAAGTTGACCAATTCATCATTTTCCTGAGCAGTTCTCCACCCTTGACTGGAGGGAGTTGGTGTATAAATACCCCAGTTCCTTCACCACTCTTAGGTGCCTGTTCTACATTGTCACCTAGGGTTCCCCAGTAGGACTGGGCCCTGGTTGCCCACAGGAGTAACTTGCTTTGTACCCTGTATCGGCTTCTTTCCCTTCCCAATATCACTACTTTCATCTCTCAAATCAGCTCTGCATGTATGGCTCCTTGTCTCAGGATCTGCTTCCGGGAGCACCCAAACTAAGACACAAGGGCACCTCAAATTCTTTTGTTTTTGTGAAACTCAGATTATATTTCCTTCTGTTGGAACTAGGCATGTCACCAAGCTTTAGCCATCTGTATTTATTGTACTGTCTTATGTCATCATCGGGCAGATGATAACAGCATTTAGCAGTAGTTTTGACTCAAACTTATTAGTAGAACAATCAAAAGATGGGAGGGGAAAGAAGATATAAATCAAAAGGATTTGGCCACAAAGAAGATACTTGATTGCTGTGATCTCTGCCATGTTTCCATTGGTTTAAATATGATTGATTGTCTACTGCGCAGCACTGCCAGTGATAAGGGGCCTTTTTCTTTCATCTTTCTGCTTAATTTTCTTTCTAATGACTTTAAAGGAAGAACTCTTTGGCACTGAAAATTACTTTGGATTGTAACAAGAGAGATGCAGACCTCTTTTTCTATTTCTTTTAATGGTCATTCAGGGACACAGTGTAATTGAATTAAGACACTTCCAAGAGGTGAATTATAGGATAATAATTCAGCCCTCTCTGTTTAATAGGAGCTGGCCTGTGGCCTTGTGTCCACTAGATCTGAAGGGGTGAATTACTGCTCCGTAACTCACAGGGTCCCATTTAAAGAGACCCTGGTTAAAGAGAATTAACGTCAAGCACCAAGCTTGGCAAATGCAACCCAAGATCTAAGAGTGAGGAATGAGAGGAGCACAGGAATGAATTTGGAGACGTGACTCCTCACTTCAAAGAAGTCAGACATCAGACCTTCAGTAAAAACGAATGGCCTCTCAGCCCAGCAGAACTCTGGGTATTTTTCACCAAAGCCCTGGAACACATGTGTGGAAGTCTTGAGCACCCCACCTTTTCAGAACTGATAAAGTAACTAACTGGGCTTTAAACCTAGCCAGGACACAGGCCAGGTGTTCAGCAGACACCTGCATCCTGAAGGCAGAACGGACAGAGACATCTTAGGGTACCCTGATGTTTTTCTTCCTGGTTTCCCCACAAGCATTTCTCTCACTGTTGCCTGAAATTTCACCATTCACAATTCATTTGTTTGGGTTAAACATTCAAATTTATTTTCTCTCTTTTTTAAAAAATTTATTTAAATTAATTAATTAATTTATTTTTGGTTGCATTGGGTCTTTGTTGTTGTGCGTGGGCTTTCTCTAGTTGCGGCGAGTGGGGGCTACTCTTCGTTGCGGTGCACGGGCTTCTCATTGTGGTGGTTTCTCTTGTTGTGGAGCACGGGCTCTAGGTGCGCAGGCTTCAGTGGTTGTGGCACGCGGACTCTACAGCACAGGCTCGGTAGTTGTGGCGCACGGGCTTAGTTGCTCTGTGGCATGTGGGATCTTCCCAGACCAGGGCTTGAACCCATGTCCCCTGAATTGGCAGGCAGGTTCTTAACCACCACACCATCAGGGAAGCCCTCTGTTTTCTCTTTTTAAAAAGCAGTCGACATTGTTCATAAATAAATGTGTGGCATTTAACTCACAGACAGATAGGAGTTCATATCTAAACTCCACAACTTACAATCTGTCAAATCTTGGGGGAATTGCTTACCCTCTCTGTGTTACAAGTTTCTCATCTGTAAAATGAGGATTATAATAATACCACCTTCTTAGGGCTGTCAGGAAGATTAGATAAAAGAATGAATATAATAATACTTAGCAAAATGTCTGACATAGACATTTTGATAAAGAATAAACATTATTGGAAAATATCCTTCAGAGGGCAATGTGCATGCCAAGAGTCACTTAACTGACTGCATTCTTCTTTTAAATTCTAGAATATGAATGTTGTTCCATGTAAGAAAAGAAAGGATCACTAATTCAGTAAAGTTCATAGATATCTCTTTCTGATGTGGCACTAATGGGTAGTTAGCCACCGCCTCTGAGGTAAATCTAACTTTTGGAAGTTTCTAGAAACCTAGAAGAAACCACCTCAACTCCAAAGTTTCCATCCAGTTTAGGAGGCCAGTGGCAGACAACAGAACCTGCCCCATTTTCACTTCCTCTGAGACCTCTTGCCTATCATTAGCCAACCTTCTGCTATCTGTCCCAAACTTTCACCTAAAGATAAAAAGAAAAAGCTTATAATTCACTACAGTTCATTAAAATGAAAATAAAATTTATTTTGCATAAAAATGAAAAAATATGACTCATTTATTATTAGCATATAAATGGCATTTTTAATGTCACTCTGCCTCAAAATCACTTACATTTCCAGTGATCACAGCACATAAAATTAATTTTTGATAGCCTTTTGTGATTTGGCTGAAAATTCCTATTTCTTTTTGTGCTTTAAACAGCAAACTGTATCCACCGCTATTCATAGCAAATTTTAGATAATGAAGCAATTAAAAATACATGGATTTAAGATCTTATCTCATTTTTTCCTTTGGCCTCTTTCTGCTTCATTATTCATGAAGGGATATGTTTAATTCAGAGTTAGTAATTGCAGATATATCTAGTATAAATTGTGCCTCGTATTCTTTACCCATTTCAATTTATTTTAGCAAATAGACCTCTATTTGAAAAAAAGTAGTTGAGAGTGGGGAGAGTAGGATAAAAATGCAGAAATCTATATGAGTGTGTGTATGTGTGTTGATGGGCATGCCCGAACAAGATTTCAAAATAATTGCATTTCCTAAGCATTTACCAAGAGCCACGTACTGTGCTGAACAATTACATGTGGCATTTCATTCCGTTCTAAGAGCGATCTTATTAGGGAGGTAAAGTTAGTGCTTCCATGGCTTACATATAGAGACTGAGGCTCAGAGAGGTTGTAAAGTTGACTGGAAGGCACACAGTTAGAAATGACAGAGAACCAGGATTGCGACCTGGTTTATCTGCCTCCAGAGCCTGTGTGTCCAGCCATCCATTACACTGTTTCCTGTGTCCTAGGACTACGTGCTTCTGAACCTCAGAGAGATTAGTCAAAGGCTTGAAATCGTCCTGCCGCTCCACCTCTAGTAGCGTCCCTAGTTCGTAAAGTTGACACCAAATATTTGGAGAATCACACCATCTTAATTTGGTTTGTTCTTAGGGATGCACCCAGTGGTTTAAACCTGATGTTCAAACTGGTTTTTAACATCTACATTTAATATTAGATAGATTGGCGGGTGAAATGCAAAAGGATTTCTCATGATTGGGCTTTTTTCAAAGAGTATGTTTCCTTGGCACATGTAAAACGTTATTTGGGGTGGAAGAAAGCTTGATTTATGAAAATCCTACTTATGCCACAGAGAGGCAGAATTAAGGGCTGCCAATGACCATGTCTAGCAATCGTTTAGAGTGCACGTTTCTCAGCTGCAGAGAGGATTGTGTCCAAAAAATAGGTAGGATCCACTCTGCATGCCAATTGCTATACTGCCAGAAGGCCATGCCATCTGGATGTCATCCTAACATACTCCCTCCTTCACCCAGAGTAAATCCCTGTCATCATGTGTAAGCGTTATAACATAATCTCTGGGTCCCAGGCTTGGCTGGTCACTGCTTAGCTTGGGAAGGTGACCGTAAACCTTCTGAGCCTCAGTTTCCCTGAATGGAAAGGGAAAATAATTATTAAAATGAGGATAAATATGGCTGAGGATTGAAAAAGAGAATGCTTAGCAGAAAGTCTGGCCGATGGCAAACTCTTAATAAGGTTAGTGTTAAATAAGTGAAAAATCTATACCATCAGCAGAGAGCTACCTGTATTTTGTTCTATTTCTTTTCCTTTTTTTTTTTCTGGAGAAAAATGACAGGGACTCACTTTCCAAGAAATTACACTATGTTCAATGCCTTTCCATCAAGAGCAGGCAATGTTCCGTAGCCGGCCATTGGTAAGTATCAAATGGGCTCATGTCAGACAAAGAATGGCTTTTAATCTCCCTTTATTTGCCATGTCACCTGTCAGTGACCTCGACTGTTGCCGGCTGCCTCCTGTTCTGCAGTTTACTGATAACTGTGTTTACGGCTTTTGAAGTCATGTCTGCCGAAAACCACATCTGGTTCACCGCCGCCTCAGCAGACACACAATGAAATATAAAGGCTAATTCTGCAGTGTACACAATCCGTGTCTGTTTTCCCAGAGGATTCCAGATGGAGTGAACTCAGCAGAGGCAGTTCATTGAGGGCTGGAGATTCTGGGGGAGGATAAGAGGACAGGATGGGACTTGAAATCCTCAGTGAACTGACAGGGGTACCTTGACCTCAGACACAGGGATGGGAGAGGGTGCTCTCACCCCAGGGAGGGCTGTGATGTTTTGCAAAAGTCCTCCTTCCCTGTTAGTCTACCAGCCACTTTGTGCAGAGCGGGTCAAGATTTCTCAAATGAAGTAATATTTCCCAGCCTAGTTGTCTCACTTGCAAAACGTAATACGAATATTGATGTCAGGAGGAAGTCTAGTGCTATAGGAGTGGCAGGAGAGGCGTTTTATACCTTATTAGGGTATGAATAATGGCATCTTTATTTAGAAGTCTAATAAAAATGTCAGCCACTGTTTATTGAACATCTGCTATATGCCAGATGCTAGTAGTCTTAAGTACTTTCCTTGCCTGGACACAATTCTGTGAAGTAGCTGTAGGTGTTGTTATGTCCATTTTACAGATGTGGAAATTAAAACTCAAAGAGGTAAAGCAGCTTGCCCAGTGACGGTCAGTCCTTAGCACTTGTGTTGCTTCGTGTTTTTGCTTGTTGGCCTGTATCTCGCTGAAGTTGAATATATGCCTAGTAGTTTAATTGCCATGTCATAGGCTGTACATATGTTCACTGCTAGACCATTTTCCAAAGTCATTATATCAATCCAAGCAGCAGAGCCAAATGTGAAAGTGAGTCTGGCTGATGCCTGCTCTAATATTTTTAGATACAACAATAGATCCCATCAAAGTGCCAGGTGTAAATAACAGGGACTTTCCAGGAAAACTTTGCTCCTGGCAAGTAGAGAGTTTTTATTATGGTGGCTGCTTTGTCTTGTAAACATTTTTATTAACATATAACCGTAACGTACAAACAACGTGGATAAATCTCAAGTGAAGAGCTCATTGAATTTTTACAAAGTGATTACTGCCCCGAGACCTGATCAAGGTATAGGGCATTACGAACACACCCCAGCAGCCTACCTCCAACTTAGTTCTTTTGCAAGACGATCTTTATCACCCCTTTGCATTTCCATACACATTCTGGAACCTTTGTCCACAACAAAAAACCCTGCTGGAATTTTGAATGAGATTGTATTAAATTGAAGCGTTAATTGAGAATTTTATTAGATTGATGTTTTTCCTATCCTTAATACTCAGAAGAATTCACTGGTAAAGTTATTTGGGCCAGAAGTTGGTGTGTGTGTGTGTGTGTGTGTGTGTGTGTGTGTGTGTGTGTGTGTTGTGTACGTGGGCAGGAGGGATGGATTATAATTGCAGGTACAATTTATTTATTAGCTATAGGAGTATTCAGATTTTCTGATGTTTCTTGTGCCAGTTTTGCTAAATTGTTCTTAAAGGAAAGTTCCCATTTCATCTAAATTTTCAAATCTATTGGCTTAAGCCTCTTTTACAATACGTTGAAGGGATTGTTTTGTGTGATAGAAATGTTCTATGTCTTGATTATGACATGTCGAATGTTTACATGGGGGTATACACTTGTCAAGTTTTATTTAACTGTACACTTAAGATGAGTACATTTTATTATTTCACCTATAATTTTGGGGAAAAAATGTTTAAAGTCTGTTAAAATAAAGCGTTGGCAGTAAACTAGTGGACATACTGCGAGAGAAGGTGTATTATTGGTACAACCACGTGAGAAAACAATTTGGAAATAACATTACAAATTGGAAATGTACCTATGTTATCACTTCGAAATTCCACCTATAGGTACATGCTTTAGGGAAATTCTCCTATATACGCTCCAAGAGATAGCACAACATTTATTGCAGCTCTGTTTGGAACAGAAAAAAAAGTGGAAAAAATGTTATTATCATTCAGAAGGTACATGGTGGTGAATAGGCATAGTAGACATTCTTTTAACTTTCCCCCTCTCCTGTCTCTTCAGGAGAAGATGTGTGCATTTTATCGTGCGTAAGCTATGCCTAAAAATATACAAAATAATAAAAATTTAAGAGAGGACGATAATAATTGTATCTGCCTCTTAAGAGGGCAAGCACAGCTTTTCGGTCCTGGAGGTTTGGGCGCCCTCACTCAGCACAGAGGGGAACGGTTGTGGAGTTAGAACGGAGAGGAAGTGATCCGCTGCTGGGATGGCTTGACCGCGAGACTGGGAATGGAGGTTGTGCAAGGGATGGAAGCCTCAGTGACGACTGCTCGTGAATGTAATGAATGAGTCGAGTATAGCGTGGAAATCTGTGGCTGAGTCTGTGGTCCATTGGAGACGAATCTCTGAGGGGCCCCTCTGCATTATACAGAGTCAATGAATATGAAAGTCAGTTATATTAAATGATCTGTCTAAGGCCACACAGTCAGGAAAGGACAGGACCATCTGAGTCCAGAATCCTAGAATTTTCCATTACACCAGACTGTCCCCAAATGAATCCCTTCTTGAACCTACTTCTCAACTATGCATTTTACTTTGAATTTCAATGGAGATAGCTACTTGATTTGTATTCCTTTCCACTTCTCCAAGCAGTTCTAAAGTAGGTAGGGCTTGAGATGGTGTATAAGGAACGAGAGGTGACAGATGGGAGAAATCCCAAGTAGAAATGACGAATCATTACTGTAAAATTTGGGGTATATGTCACCAGTAGGAGCAGTCACTGTAATGTAGTAGAAAACTCTGATGGAGAAATGAGCAATGCCCTGTTTACCTGTAGGCTGGGATAGAATATAAAAGAATGACAGAAATATTGGCAAGGCTGGGGACCAACCAGAACTCCCACACATTGCTGGGGGGAGTTACTCTGGAAAACAATTTGCATCTATTTCTAATAAAATTAAATACACCCCTACCCTATGACCCTGCAGTTTAAATTCTAAAATTATACCCAAGATAAATAGGTACATATGTCCACAAAATAATTGGTATAAGAATGTTCATAGAGGCTTAATTCATAATAGTCCCAAACTGGAAAAATGCAAGGTCTTTGATAGGAAAATAGATACTTGGGGTATGTTCATATAATGTAATATCAATTAAAAAGTATGAATATGGAAAAACATAATAACATGGATGATTTTCAAAAACATTATGTTGAGCAAAAGAAGCTAGATACAAAAGAGTGTCTACTGTATCACCCAATTTATAAATAGCAAAAACAGGCAAAGCTAATCTATAGTGATTAAGGTCAGACAGTGGTTACATCCAAGGTAGGGGCACTGGCTGGAAAAAGGTCATGAGGGATTTTCCTGAGATGATGAAAATGTTCTATAACCACATCTGGATGGTGGTTACATAAGGCATATACCCATGCATAAATCCACTGAGCTGTACACGTAAGATGTGTACATTTTGGGCTTCCCTGGTGGCGCAGTGGTTGAGAGTCCGCCTGCCGATGCAGGGGACATGGGTTCGTGCCCCGGTCCGGGAAGATCCCACATGCCGCGGAGCGGCTGGGCCCGTGAGCCATGGCCGCTGAGCCTGCGCGTCCGGAGCCTGTGCTCCGCAATGGGAGAGGCCACAGCAGTGAGAGACCCGTGTACCGCAAATAAAATAAAATAAAATAAAATAATGATAACAACAACAACAGTAACATTAATAGTAACCGTAGTTACAGAAGCCAAGAGTTATTAAGCCTGACACTGTATTAGGAGCTTATTTTATGCAGCAGGTATTTTCCCAGTCACAAAACTCAGATGGGTGAAAATGGAACTTTATTTTTCTCTAACTGAATTTAATTTCACTCTCAAGCACTCACTTCCACTATACGCTGGAAAATTGAATTAGAGGAAATGAAATCACTTGTGGCTTATAAGCCAGTCTCTTTTGGATACTACTCAGTTGATCCAAGTTTCTCTCTCCAATTGCTTTCTGTCCTTCTCACCAGGGATGCTTGAAGGTGCTGGTGTGAAGTGGAGACTTAGCTTTGGGGCATGCCAGACCATGGGGAGGAGTGTCATCCTCTGCTGTCGCCACCTTGTATAGTTGTGTATGCCTGTTGCTTGTATCGCTGCTGACCATGTTTCTACAGTAACCTTTGGTTTGCAAGTCAAAGTATCCACATCCCCAACCCCCAACCGTGAGGACATGTTTTGGTCTCCTGGTTCTCACAGCCACTTCTGAGCCTTTCTCAGGAGACTGAGAGCTCTCAACTGCTTTCCCCACACCACACTCGTACGATAAGGATTTACAGGTCTGCCCTCACCTCTATCCACCCAGACAGTCCCCTCAGCCTCTCCTACTCTATGGCTTGGGTGCCATGTTGGACAAGGATCTTCTGTATAATTCTTACAGACTCCTGGGGAATGAGGCAGTGGCTTCTCTGCTCTAGGATTCCCCCGAACTCATCTATGGCTTTGTTCCTCATCCTAGATTAAATTCATTCTGTTTACCTAGAGTCAGCATGTACAATCCTAGTAGTTTCAAATGACCTTCAAAAAACATCTCCTCCAAAGATAGGCCAATCAGTGCTCCAGCTGAAGATGGAAAACAATCAATACTGCTTTGTAATCTGGATAATAACAATGTAAGTTCAGGACTGAAATAACAGCAAAGGCCTGAAGTAGGAATCAATATGAATTAGGATTCTCTGTCCATTTATCATTAAGGCTAATCAGTTGTTGGCTTTGAACAGAAGACTCAGACCTTGATTAGAGCTGTCGGTGGTAAAGAGTCAATTAAAATGTGTTTGGCTGCACTAGTGTGTTTGAATTTCAAATCATCTGAAATCCTGGTGTGGCGTAAAGGGCAAGTTTTCTCATATGCAAAAGGAGGGAGTTGGAACAGACAGCTGATCTCAAAGTTCTCTTCCAGTTGTGAAGGATTCTCTTTGGTAATAGGAAGGTAAACAGAATCTTAATTCATTCCTTGTTGACTTTAATTCTTTATTTTGCATAAGGGAGGAAAAGCAGCCCACGTTTGGTATTTAAGGAAAACATACATTTATAACTCATCTATATGCAGTCATATACATTATAACTGTGAGTCCAAAAGATACCTCCCTTAATAAGCAAGTGAGAATTTATAAGCTTGCTTTCACCCACCTCACTACCATTATTTATCTTATATTAATGGCCTTTCTACCCAGTAGACCGCTCTAAGTCAATTAACTTTTTTTTTTTAATGGCATCTTTGGATTTGGGGCAAGCCATTGGGCTCTCAGCTCATTTGCAATTTCTCCATTGTTTATGAATGCCCTGGTTTATGTCAAGAGGATGTGGTGGTTCATTTTGAGCCTAATTTTGGCTTTCACCTGGATTCAAAGCACCTGAGGATGTCTTATGGGCCTGGCAAGTATCTATTTGAATGAGCTAATTTTTATGATGGCAACAGAGTTGTAAGGGGCAATAGAGAAGGTGGTTTATACACAGGGTACCTCGGGAGAGCAACATAGTCATAAAGACTGCTGGCTTTGGGGACAGACATTCTTGGTCCCTCTTCCTATTTCTGTGATATTGGGCCAGTTGCTTAAACTTCTGGGCTTTGTTTGCATATCCACAAAGTGAGGACAATTACTACCAACCTCCTGTGGTCATTCTGAGGGTTCGGAGTAGCAGTGCATACTTGGGGCTTAGCTTGCTGCCCTGCACAGAGTTAAGTGTTCAATAAACCTTAGCTTCTATTTTAATGTCTGCCCCTTATCTGGTCCCTTTAACTTGTTTCTGAGCCTTCCATCAGAAGGTTTTCACAAAAGAGCTGTTTTCACAAGGGACCATGTGAAATATTAAGGTGGGTCCAGAGATCCTGGATTTTATTTTTGAAGTCAAGAGCCAGGGAAATATGAGTTATTACTATTCATGACCTCATTTGTCCCTGAAGCTGATGAGACTCAAGGGAACTCTGAATACATTTATATTTGCTTTCCTATACACATACCTTTCCTTTTTTTTTTTTACATCTTTATTGGAGTATAATTGCTTTACAACGGTGTGCTAGTTTCTGCTTTATAACAAAGTGAATCAGTTATACATATACATATGTCCCCATATCTCTTCCCTCTTGCGTCTCCCCCCCTCCCACCCTCCCTATCCCACCCCTCTAGGTTGTCACAAAGCACCGAGCTGATCTCCCTGTGCCATGCGGCTGCTTCCCACTAGCTATCTACCTTACGTTTGGTAGTGTATATATGTCCATGCCTCTCTCTCGCTTTGTCACAGCTTACCCTTCCGCCTCCCCATATCCTCAAGTCCATTCTCTAGTAGGTCTGTGTCTTTATTCCTGTCTTACCCCTAGGTTCTTCATGACATTTTTTTTCTTAAATTCCATATATATGTGTTAGCATACGGTATTTGTCTTTCTCTTTCTGACTTACTTCACTCTGTATGACAGTCTGTAGGTCCATCCACCTCATTACAAATAGCTCAATTTCGTTTCTTTTTATGGCTGAGTAATATTCCATTGTATATATGTGCCACATCTTCTTTATCCATTCATCCGATGATGGACACTTAGGTTGTTTCCATCTCCTGGCTATTGTAAAGAGAGCTGCATACCTTTCCTTTTGTCTTGGTGCTTTTCATATTGATTGAGCCGCAAACTGCCTGGAAGGCACCCTTAAGAAAAATGATTTCTCTACTCACAGAACACTTCTGACATCAGTGTGTCAGGATTTTCCCCACACCAACCAATTCTCCAATTCTCCAGACACCAACTAGGTGTCCTACAATTCATTTCTGATCCTAGTTATCCAGAGTTAGGGTGGATCCCACAGATTGAAGCCTCAGTCCCACAAGACTGCCCACCTCGTCCCCCAATTTAGATGCCAGTTGCAAGTCCCAGGTTGTCATCTGTCCTTCTGACCAACTGGCTATTAATTGGAGGTTCTCACACCTCACTCCTCTATATAATGGCTCACAGAACTCAGAGATCCACTTTACTTATGTTCACTTGTTTATTATAAAGAATATTATAAAGGATACAAATGAATAACCAGATGAAAATGTACACAGGATGGCATCTAGAAAGGTCCCGAGCATAGGAGCTTGTCCCTGTGGGGTTGGGGTGTGCCACGCTCCTGACATGTGGCTGTGTTCATTAACCTGGAAGCTCTTCAAACCCCATTGTTTAGGGATTCTCACGGAGGCTTCCTCACCTGAGCCTGACCCATCATTAACTCTTCGTCTTTGGAGGATGGGGGATGGGGCCGAAAGCTTGGTCTTTCTGGTGACCCGTCCCCATCCTGAAGGTATCCAGGATCCCATCAAGGGTTTCCTTGTTAGAGCAAAAGACGTTTCCGTCACCCAGGAAATTCCAAGGGATTTAGGAGCTCTGTGTCAGGAACCGGGCGCAGAGACCAAATATATGTTTCTCACGGTGTCACACACCCCAACATTCTCCTCATAACAGCTAACATTTGTGAACATGTACCGTATGTCAGGCACAGTGCCATGTACTTTGACATGAATATCTCACTGAATCCTCATGATAATATTTTGAGACAGGTCATCACTTTATAGATGAAGAAATGGAGGTTTAGGGAAGTGAAATCATTTCCTCAAGGTCACGTAGCCAATAAATGAGGGATCTGGGATTTGAATCTTGCCTGCCCGGAGCACCCAAACTTAACCTCCACTTTGTCCACACAGTTCCACGGCCTTCAAAGCCCTCAACTTTTCACCAACTAGCTCTGTTTGATGAGTTGAACCCCTACATGGGTGATTCTGCAACGTCAATACTCCACATGCTTTCTCTCCAAAGACTGGGGCTGCTTAGATCATCTGCACAAATACATCCAGCCAAAAATGCCAGAGAAACGCTGCCTTGTGCCTCCAAGTCCCTTCATTTCTCCCACTCAGCACAAGGGCTTCACGTGAGAGAGGATTTGCAAATGATGTACACATACACCTGCTGACACTCGTCATTTTTAATCGAGACATCGTCTCCTGCTACCCAGCTTTGACACTCTGCTTACGCAGCCCTCTCTGGTATCCAGACAACAGCAGTTTTCTCTGTTAGCCAATTACCCTTCACTGAATGTTCCAGTACTCTCATGCCTGCAGAAAACGTTTCTGGGGAAGGAGGCACTTTTCCCAGAGCCCGGATGGTGATGAATTGCCACCATAATGCTGTGTATTCACCTACACTGGGCAGATTTTCCTTCCCTGCTGAAAGAAGGGATCTCATTCTGCAAATACACTAACGATGTGTAATTGTCATCACTGCAAGCCTTCTACACATCTGGGCTAATGGCGCCAGCTTCCATGATGATTCTCATATTTTTTCCCAGTTCTGTACTTGAATAGTTCTGTGCTGCCCCTGGTAGTGGGAACAGTTGTCTTCCAGGTAAATTTAAACATCCTGGCTTGATACACCTGGGTTATAACATGTGACGATAATAGCGTCATCACACGTTTCAATCATATCTTTACTCCTCTTGGTTGAATAGTTAATTCAGTTTTGTTAAAACTCAGTCATCTTTAAAACAGCCCTGCCTGACAGAAATAGTAACGTCAGGAATTCATGAGCAATTGGACCCCAAGGTCAAAAAAAGGGAATGTGTAGTCAAACCTAGCCTTGCTTGTCACAGTAGAGTGGGGCTTGGGGAATTATTAAGCAGCCACCAGGAAAAGCAGAGGAGATAACGTTCTTTCCATGCAAGTGCTTTTTCTCAATGCAAAATGCTCTTTGGAGTCTGTACGGGGTAGTTTCCACTCATTTCATATGGAGGAGGTATGCATCTAAGCCCTCAGACTCAAGTATGAAAGAAATATCACTTTTTATCTTCCTTATTTTAACTCAACTTTACCCTGAACTCTCAAACTTCGAGGTTGGTAAAAATATAATTTCAGTCAGTACTGAGCTTCCTCATCCCTAGAGTTCATTTAGTATTTGTTGAGTTGAATACTTATTTGTAGGAGACCCACTGCTGAGAAGCACTGATCTGTGGACCTTCTGCTTCTATGTTAAGCTTGGAGCCCAAGACCCTTTGGTAGGGCTGAGGGTCCCTGAGATTTGGGTCCAGCTTCCAGAGGGCTCCTTATAGCCTGTCCTGATTTTCCAGGCATTGCTCCTACACAGGCCGAATTTTCTACTCTTCAAGGGACCCTCATTCTCCATTTTCACCCTCTTCCTATCTCTTGAGGGAATCCCTGACTCCCTCTGGCTGTTTCTCACTCCCCTGAATCTGGTAAAGCTACTTCATCCCTTTCTTCACGTGAAACTTTAACAGAATATGGTAAACTTTACTGACTGTAGAGACTCTGCAGTCTGCTCAGTAAAGATCCCTGAGCTCTCTTTGGGATGGAAAACCAAACAAACATACAGTGAAAAAGCTACAGATTAATAATTCAAAAAAATGTATCTACCACAGGTAGAAGAAAACAAACTCAAAACATTAATTTCCTCCTATACTTTCTCTTGCAGTAGTGAACATACAGGGCTCAGATTCCATGGTAATTGGAACAAGAATCACAGAGCTGCATTCCAGTTTTTAATTGGATCATTAGTACTTCTTCAACCATCTTATCTCATGGGTATCCACCCTGCCTTTTATGGCTGGGGTGGTCCCCCCTACCCCGGCCCCCTCTTAGATCTTAATTTTGCAAATAAGGACTGAGAAGTGGCATTAAGATCAGCCTCATTATCACGTTTCAGTTTGGCACTGTGTTTCTCTCTCCGTCTTTATTAGCAGAGTCTGATTCTTTACGCTCATTTGCATAATTCCTAACGTCATGGGTTTATTCAGGAGGCCCTTTGATGAAGAAGATCCTCTCTACACCAAAGGGCTCTTCATTAAAATGCAGTGGAACATAGCACCTAGGAAAGCAAACTGTGTAGGTTGCTGGACCGCCTGGATTGAGTTCTGATCAGCCACTTCCTGCCTGTGTGACCCTTGGCAAGTTGCTTAACCACTCTGGGCCTCAGTTTCTCCATTTGCAAAAATGACAGGCGTGTGGCAACAGCAGCTCCCTGGTAGCACATAGTTCATGATTTGCCAATCTGAATTAATCCGTGGAAAGCACTTAAACAGAGCCTGGTATGTACTCCTAGGCATTATAATCATCATCCTTTTCTTTTTATTAATGTAAACATTTTGTTGAAGAGTGACATACGTACAGAAAGTGTCTGAGTCGTTAAGGTAAAGCTCAGTAAGCTTCCAAAAGGGACACATCTAAGTAAGCAGCACCCAGATCAGCAAACAAAGCATGAGGAGAATTCCAGAAGTACTTTCATGTCCATTTCTTGCCACTAACCCCTTACCCACAAGGGCTAACCACTATCCTGGCTTCTAAAAACTGCAGGTTTGTTTTTGCCAGTTTTTGAACTTGATATAAATGGAGTCATACAGGATGCACTATTTTTATTTGATTTATTTTGCTTAATATTTTTGTGAGTTTCATTCTCTGTTTTAGTTGGTAGAAATAATTCATTTTTCATTGCTGTGTAGTGTTCCATTTGGGGAATAATGTGCAACAGTATGTTTATCCATGTGGTGCATGTTTGAGTTGTTTCTATATTTTGTCTATGAAGTATAGCCATGCTATAGTACATTCTAATGCACACTTTTTGGCAGAATTTGCATATATGTGCATTTTTATAGATCCATATTTCAGTATGAAATTGCTGAGTCATAGGGTATGAATTTGTTCAACTTCAGCAGACACTGCCAAACAGTGTCCAGTTGCTCCACACCCTCACCAGCATTTGGTATTATCCATCTTTTTCCTTTTAGCCAATTTGGTGGCTGTGTCATTGTATGACATTGTATTTTATCCACCAAATATCTGATACAATATTTTATTTTTCCAATGTTTCATTTTGAAATAATTTCAAACTTATAGACAAGTTTCAAGACTAGTACAAATTATGTATGCTCTTCACCTATATTTATCAACTGTTAATTTTCCACGTTTGCTTTTATTTTCTCTCTACATGTGTGTGTGTGTATATATATATATATATATATACACATAGTGTTTTTTAAACATTTTGTTTCATATATCGTGCCCCATTTACCATGAAATTCTTCAGAGTGTGTGTGCCAAGAACCATCTCATAAGTCACAGCAAAATAATCAAAATCAGAAAAAAATTCAGTATTCACACAATATAATTATCTATAGACTTTATTGTAATCTCGCCAGATGTTCCTATAACACCCTTTATAGTATATTTTTTTCAGGTTCAGTATTCAATCCAGGATCATGCGTTGCCTTTAGTTTTCATGTCTCTGTCTTTACTCTGGAATGTTGCCTCAGTCTTTCTTTGTCTTTGGGATATTGACATGTTTTGAAAAGTGTTAAGAATGTCCATAAATTTTGGTTTATCAGATGTCTCCTGATTAGATTCAGGTTATACATTTTTACCAGATTATTAAACGAGTGATGTTCTGTCCTTCTCAGTGATCGTGCAGTTGGTGTATGACATTGGTTTGTTCCACCACTATTGGTATTAACTTTGATCACTTGATTAAAGGTTTCTCCATTATAAAATTACTTTTATGCCTTTGTAATTAATCAGGAATTTTAGGGCATATACTCTGAGGCTATGCAAGTATCCTGTACCTCATCAAACTTACACCCACTCCTTTTAGCATCTATTGGTGATTTATGCCCAAATCAGTTATTACTATGATGGTTGCAAATGGTAATTTTCTAATTCCCTTATTCCTTCCTCATTAATTAGTTTGCATTCTACAGTAAATGCTTTCCTTTCCCTCAATTAATTAATCACCTCCTGAAGAAATAATGTCATTAGACTAACAAGAGCAGCACTGTGATACATGCTGAGTTGTGGACACGGCAAAGGAAAGCTCACCTAAAGAAGCAACATTTGAGGCTTCCCTGGTGCTGCAGTGGTTGAGAGTCCGCCTGCCGATGCAGGGGACACGGGTTCGTGCCCCGGTCCGGGAGGATCCCACATGCCGCAGAGCGGCTGGGCCCGTGAGCCATGGCTGCTGAGCCTGCGCGTCCGGAGCCTGTGCTCCGCAACACGAGAGCCCACAAGAGTGAGAGGCCCGCGTACCGCAAAAAAAAAAAGAAAAAACATTTGAGCCTAAAAGGGGGCTGAAAGAGGACTAGAAAGAGTGAGGCAGTGGGAAGAGCAGGTCCAGAGGCTGGGAGTTAAAAGAGGGTCTGAGAGGCCTTCAGCCTGGTTGGAGTGTAGCAGGTGAGGGGATGTGGGTTGAGAGGGTGGAGGGTAAGCCTGGAGCAGTCATTAAGATTAATTCAGACATTACACTGGATTTCCCTATTTGGAAGACCTTTCTCACCATGCCTGCCCTTTCATGTCAGGCTCACCTACATTCAAATTCCCACCTCTTTCTTTTATCTATTGCTTTTCAACAAATAATCCCAAAATTTAGTGGCTTAAAACAACAATGGTTTATTATTTTTCATGCCTCTGTGGATTTTGAATTGGGACAGGGTTCATCAGGGTGGTTCTTCTGTTCCATGTGGTGTTGGCTGGTGTCTTTCGCTCAGCTGCCCTCTTGGCTGCCTAGGCTGGGATCAAATGTCCAAGAAGTTTCCCTCACATTTCTGAGCACTTCAGTTCTCCTTCCCATGACTCTCTCTGTGTGATATCTCATCATTCAGTAGTCCAGGCCAAGAGTCTCATATCATGATGGCTGCTTCTAAGAGCAAAAGTGGAAGCTGCCAGGCCTCATAAGAGCTAGTTCCATTTTCATTCTATTGATAAGTCACCAGGCAGCCTAGATTTCATTGGGAGGAGAAATGGTTTTCATCTCTTGATGGGTGGAGCAGCATGTACGTACAAGCAGGGAAGGAATTGGTGGTGGCCATCTTTGAAGACTATCTATCATGCCACCTCTTCCAGGAAGTATTTCCTGACTTTTCCAGGCCACCTTCCTACCAATATATAACAACTATTGTTTTGGGCCTTAGTTGGGCTTATGTTATACAGTGCTTTATATTATTTCCAAATCATTCCAAGTATCGATATTTTAGCTTCCTTGATTCCCTAGAATATTAGTAGACCCTAATTTACTTTAATACAGTAATAAATAAATTTGGGTAGGAATAATATGCCATTTATTGAATGACAACCATGTGCTAGGCCTACACTAGATACTTTACGTTAATTATCTACTATATCCTCTAAGGAATATATAAAAATCTCTATTTTTTAAGAGAAAAAAAAAAACAGGATCCAGAAAGGAAACATAAATTGCTTAAGATTATCCCGCAAATTTGGGTCAGTGTTAGCACTGATTCCCAGGTCTGTGTGATTCTAGAATTGTGTTGCAATTTTCCGACATGTAAAGTAGTCACTTACTGAGTAGTCACTATGTGCTTGGCCCTTTGCTTAGTGCTGGACATCCAGAAGTGCGTAGATTTCTGCCCTTGGTCTAATGGAGAAGGAGGATTTGTAAACAAATAATGACAAAAAAATGTTTAAAGGACAACATGTTAAATGCTAGAGTAGAGGTCTGAGACTCCAGACCTGGGGTCATCAACTCTGCCAGAGACAGTGGGGGGAGACGTGACAGTGTCAGAGACATTTGAACTGTGACTTGAAGGATAAATAGGAATTCACTAGGTAAAGGAGAATAAGCGGGGAGAGTGACTGGAGATGAAGTTGAAGAAGCAGATTGGGTTCAGATTGTGAAGCAAAGGAAATCAATATTATTGAGTAGCCTTTATAAGTGATCACCTGCCTTGTCACTGAATACTAAAATATCTCTGACAAGGTTATTTTCTTTTCCCCGTTCTTATAGATGGGGAACTGAAGTTCAGAGAGATCAGTAAAATACCCAAGGTTACGTTAAATAGTTTGGACTTTATCCTCTAGGTACCAGGGAGCCAACAGATATTTTCAAAACCAGAGCATGACCTGAGTTGATGGAGACATGAATGCTGGTGCCGTACAGAAGTGATAAAGAGTGGGCAGAGGCTGGCAGTGTAGAAACCAGATCTAGGAGGCTCTTCCTAGTACCATCTATGAATTGATGAGGACCTTGATGAATTTGATGGCAACAGGATGGAGAAGAGGGGCTGAATTTAAGTAGCATTTATGAGGCCTAATTAATGGGATTGAGGGACTGATAGGACACAGAAAGGAAGGAAGAGTCAAGAATGATTCAAACCTTCCAGTTTGTGAAATAGAGTCACAGATGTAAAAAACAAACTTATGGTTACTGGGGGGAAAGGGAGGGGGGAGGCATAAATTGGGAGATTGGGATTGACATATACACACCACTATATATAAAATAGATAACTAGTAAGGACCTACTGTATAGCACAGGGAACTCTTCTCAATACTCTGTAATGGCCTATATGGGAAAAGAATCTAAAAAAGAGTGGATATAGGTATATATGTAACTGATTCACTTTGCCATACAGCAGAAACTAACATAACATTGTAAATCAACTATACTCCAATAAAAATTCAAACAAAACAAAACAAAAGCTTCCAGTTTGGAAGATTACATGTTTGATATTTTCATCAGTGGAGACATGAAGGCAACAGAGCTCAGCAGTTAAGCAAACTCAGGGGTTTGTGTCCTGGTTCTGTCCCTTACTTACTTCATGACTTGATCTCTCTGAATCTCCCTTTTCCACACCTGAAAATGGGAATAACAGTATTACCGAACTCATTAGCTGCATTAAATAAGCTAACACACGAGCAGTGCTTAGCACAGAGCTGGGCTCATGGTAAGCATTTAATGAATATCAACTACTATTTGTTCATTCAGTGGATATCTGTCGAGCAATTTCCACTTTCCTAGGTTCTGGGGATTCAGACTATAAATAAAATCGTCAAAGTTCTTTCATTCATGGAGATTACATTCTTGAGGGCAACATGAGAACACAATAATACAAAAGCTAACTGCAGAGAATGTGAAATACATGAAAAAAAAAAAAAAAAGATCCAAAAGGGCTAAAAGATAAAACACAGTTGTCAGGGAAACTCTAGGTGGGAAATAGTTCTTAACTGTAGATGACTTGTTCCATCCCCTCCCCAGGGGACATTTGACTATATCTTGAGATATTTTGGGTAGTCACAACTTGCAGGGAAGTGCTAAGGGCATCTAGCGGGTTGAGGCCAGGGAAGCTGCTAAGCTTCCCACAATGCACAAGATGGTCCCCACAAGAGACAGTGATCTGGCCCCAGATGCCAATAGTCCTGAGGTTGAGAAACTCTGAGAAAGGATCATGAGAGAAAGTCTTTCCGAGGAGAGTGTATTTGATCTGGGAGTTCAAGGGGGAGGGGGAGGAACCAGTCTTGAGAATGGCTGACCCTAGAGCATTTTAGGCAGAGGAAACAACAGCATCTGCAAAGCCCAGAGGAGGGAAAGGGCATTGTGCATGGAAGGATCAGAAGAAAGGCCAGGTGGCTGGTAAACTGTGATAAATGGGAGACAATCTCTGCATTAGCCGAGACTAGAGAAAAAGTTAGCCGCCAGATCATACGAGATCTTAAAGAGTTTGTCTTTTATTCTAAGGATACATACCTGTTCAGGTTTACATTTCATGCTGCAAAAGGCTCATGCTGGCTCCATGTGGATTGCAGGGGGGCAGGGAAAGGAGGCTGCAGTGACTCCTCACGAGATGGTGACACCGAGAGTTTTATCAGTGGGGGTGGAGAGAAAGGAACAGAGCAGAGACACATTCTGGAAGCAGAACAGACGGCACTTAAGAGACATTGGATCTTAGAGGCGAGGGGGAGAGAGAGAAATCAAGGACTACAGCCAACTGTTTGCTGGAGGCGCTGAGTGGGTGGCGGTGTGTTAACGGAGTTGGAAGGATCAGGATGGGGTTCGGGTGGTGGGAGCTGGGGGGTCATTTGGGACTTTCAGGTCTGAAATGCTGATTCTCTATCCAAGTGAAGATGCAGGTACACAACTCAGTACACGAGTTTGGAGCTATAGAGGGAGGTCAGGGCTGGCTAAGTACCTTCCACTACCATCATATGTTATACATTATAACATATCTGATGGTACAGTTCTGTCTTTCTGAAGTCTCCCTCTGTATCATCCTGCATGCAGATGTCTGAAGTCTCGCAGAGGCATTTCCTCAGAATCACTGCCAAGCCCAACACTGTCATATTTTTAAAGTGTCACATCCTCCGTGCCCCTCTGAATCAAGTCACACTTTTTTTTAAATTTTATTTTTATTTTTTTGGGCTGTGTTGGGTCTTCGTTTCTGTGCGAGGGCTTTCTCTAGTTGCGGCGAGCGGGGGCCAGTCTTCATCGCGGTGCGCGGGCCTCTCACTATCGCGGCCTCTCTTGTTGTGGAGCACAGGCTCCAGACGCGCAGGCTCTGTAGTTGTGGCTCACGGACCTAGTTGCTCCGCGGCATGTGGGATCCTCCTAGACCAGGGCTCGAACCCGTGTCCCCTGCATTAGCAGGCAGATTCTCTCAACCACTGCGCCACCAGGGAAGCCCAGTCACACTCTTTAATTAAGTTTCTACAAAGCACCGTGCTGCGCTCTCTGCTTCTCCCTCTCTCTCGCTCTCTCTCTCGCTCTCGGTCTTGGATCTGCCAAGAACATTTTTATACTCGATTCCTAATTGGCTCTGGAAATGGGGGCCTTGTGGTGGAGGGCATTTAGAAAGCACTGTTCTCGAGAAGTGGAGTCTTCACAGACAATACAATCTATTGACTGAAATGCAGCAGGAGGATCATTGCATTAGGGGAAATACCCTAAGAATTGACTCAGGAGACCCGTGTCCTCGGCTTGGTCTGACCACGTGTCAGCTGTGTGACCTTGGGCAGGTGCTCAGCTTTCTGTCCTTCCTTTGTAAAAATGGAAGATGGTAATCCCTGCCTCATTCGAGTCTTTGTGAAAATTGGACGAGGTGGTGTGTCTAAGGTCTGGAGAGTGTTATGCACATTTTACAAAATCCATCACTTCTCACCACCTCCATGGATACCACCCTAGCCCACATCCCCATCGTGGATCACCCCCGTTGCTGCAGTGGCCTGCTGACTCTCTCTCTCTGTTTCTGCCCCTGCCCCCTCACAGTCTATTCTTAACACAGCCAGAGTGATGTTACAAAAATATGTCACACCATGTCACTTCTCTGCTCAAAACCCTCCTACAACTTCACATCCCACTCATGGTGAAATTCAGAGTCCTTAGGGTGCCACTCCCCACTTTCCTGTCTGATTTCATCACCTATTCTCACCTTCCGCTCAATCTACTTCAGCCACACAGCCTTCCTGATATTCCTGGAACACACCAGGCAGAATCCCACCCTGGGGCCTTTGCACTTGCTGCCTCCTCTGGCTGGAAAGCCCTTCTGTCAGATGGCCACATGCTTCCCCCTTCATCCCTGTCATATCTTTGTTCAAATGCCTCCTTCTCAGGAAGGCTCTGCCTAATAATCACCTTAACACAGAATGCCCCTCCCCACTCCCCCCGGCCCACATTTTCTGCATCTCTCTTCCATGCTTTAATTCACAGTATCTTACATTTTCTTCTGTGTATTGTCTGTCTTCACCCAGTGGAAAATAAGGTGAGTGAGTGTGGAGATTTGGGTGGGGGGTTGTCCTGTTTTGTTCAGTAGGGTATTTTTCATGCCCAGAATAAGGACTGGCACATAGAGACAGATATTTATTTAGTAGGGTATTCGTCGTGCCCAGAATAAGGCCTGGCACATAGAGATAGATATTTATTTAGATAGTTATTGCCCAATAGATACTTCCTCTGAGAAGAATGGACAGATGAGGAAATGGAAAGACATAATATTAAAATAATTTACCCCAAACTGCAGATCTAGCATGTGGCAGGGCAGAATTAGAAGCCCGGCAGTTTAACATGAGAGAAGACTGTGTTATCACCTAGATTCCTTCATTTCCTCATGTCTTGACTGTTTTCCTCCCAAGTCGAGTGAGAAGCAAAAGAAATGTATGCACCCATCTTAGTCCATTCGGGCTGCTTACAAACAACAGAAATTTATTTCTGACTATTCTGGAGGCTGGGAAGTGAAAATTGGACTCAAGATTAAGGCACCTGGCAGATTCAGTGTCTGGTGAGAGCTCACTTCCTGGTTCAAAGATGGCCATCTTCTCCCTGTGTCCTCACGTGGGCAAAGAGCTCCCTTTTATAAGGGCACTAACCCCATTAGTGAGGGCTCCACCCTCATGAGCTCATCACCACCCAAAAGCCCCACCTCTTAATATCACACTGGAAGTTAGGCTTCAACATTTGAATGTTGAGGGCAGACAAACATTCAGCCTACAGCAGCACCTTCCCCTCAGAAAGTGAAACTCCTGTCCAGACGTATCCAGGGATCCAATGAGGCTGTGTGAGGGGGTACTGTTCACAGACACCTTTGGTGCCCGGACCATCTGATTTCAGATGTGGGCAGCTGTGTGCATGCTCCAGATGTCTCACCTCAGGGACAAACTACAGGTGTCTCCCCCCTCTTCCAACCCCCCACTTTCTCTGATCAAGGGGCTCAGCGCCTGTACAGAATTTACCTGGCTGCACGCAGGAGGTAGTGTCCCTGGGCACTAGCCCTCAACCAATGGGCGTCGGGGGAGAAATGCCCCAGGTCCACCCTTCCTGGGGTGAATCTGAGGCACAGTCTACATGGGTCTGCAGAGGGTCTTTGCACGATTG
This sequence comes from Pseudorca crassidens, assembly GCF_039906515.1. NCBI lineage: Eukaryota > Metazoa > Chordata > Mammalia > Artiodactyla > Delphinidae > Pseudorca > Pseudorca crassidens. The sequence continues at coordinate 23,936,296 of NC_090310.1, forward strand.
CACCCACCGTGGTAACAGCCCTACTCTGCTGCCCGTCCCTCCTTCTCCACCTCACTCTCTCCTCTCACTTCTCCTGGCTCCTAAGTCACCTCCCAAGCATATTTCCTGCATCCATGCCCATGTCTCAGGCTCTGCTTTCATGGGAACCCAATCTAAGAGGGTGAAATCAGACAGAACTGGCTTCAAATTCCAGTTCTGCCACTTGCCCCTGGGCATCATCCTTAACTTCCTTGCACCTCCGCAGCGAGTGGAGATAGTAATGTGCACCCTGCCTGCTTGTCAGGAGGAGGAAGGCATGCATGTAATTGCCTGTCCTAGTGCCTGGCAAGCATCGGCTATCAAAAAATGGAAGCTGATATTATGACGTGACTGATATTTTTTATTACCCATCTTTGTCGCTCAAGGCAAGAGATGAGGAAGAGGAAAGGGCAGGAGGAGGGATGTCCTGGGGGAGGAGGATGAGGGACCCTAGCATCCTCATGTTCCAAAGCTGCCACCGTAGAGGGTGCCCTTTCCCTTTCCCTGGAGACTTAAGGTCTCATCAATCCTTCAGTAAATACGCTTCTGACATATTCCATCAACCCAGTGTGTTAATGTGTCTCATATTTATAATTAACACTCACATGGAGTTTTCAACGTGGCAGAAACTAGTGCATCTTCTCAACATTGTAATAAGTTCTTTATCCCTATTGCACAGATGAGGTGTGTGAAGTCCAGAGAGGCTGGCCAACCTTTGCAAGGTCACACAGCTAGGAAAGAGCAAAGCTGAATTTGGACCTAGCTGGTCTGCTATATTGGCTCTTTGCACAAGATCAGCAGAGCCTAAGAAGCAGTTGGCTGCCATCCCAGCAGACTAGGGGGAAAGAGACATCATTTCCTTATTTGGTAACCTAATAAAGGATGCATTTAGCATAAAGCAGTGGTCCAGAAACTCCAAGCTTCTCTCCTCTCTGCAAATTTTCACCCAAGGTTTTTACCTCTGCTCAGACACTTCGGCCTCCAACTTCTTCCCCTGGCCAGCTGGATCTCCCTGCAAATAACAAGACTACGATATTCCTGTTGAAGAGAAGACTGTAGTTTTATAGAAGCTGAATGGCAGGAACCATGGAGCTTAAATGATCAGGCTGTGATGGCTCCCACTATCAGGCAGGTGGAGAGAGAGCGCCAGATGGAAGAAGCCCACTTCCAGGAGCTCTTGAGCTCTCTTCCTGTCAACGTCGACTTACATGATAGATTCGAAGTGGAAAACGGGAATTCAAAATTATAGACAAAGATGACAGTTAGTTTAACAAAAGCAAAAAGTGGGATTAAAAAAACCTAATGTTTTGCTAAGTAAGTCAGTGCTGGGAACAATTTTACCAGGAAGTAAAAATAAACTCTAGTTTATATGCATCATGGAATATGTTACGTCTTTTCTCCTGTGTGTTTATGGCTGTGTTAGGGCAAGAGCTGTACCAAGACCAGCTGGAGGCACTGCAGGGGGATTAGAGATGCAGGATGTGAAGTCAAATGGCCTGAGTTCAAATCCTGACTCTTACCAGCTGTGCAGTCTTAAGCAGGTTTGGAATCCTCTCTAAACCTCAGTTTTTGCATCTTATAATTAGCCTTTTGCATAGGATTATACTGAGGAGTAGATGAGGTAATCATCTAATCAGCACAGTACCAGGCACATGGTAAACTCTCGGTAAATGATAACTATTATGATGACAAATTTATAAAACGGGTGAAATCTTATACCTGGTTTCGAAGATGTAGACACACAGAAGGGATGACTGGATCTGGGTCTCTGATGCGACTTTTAAAAGTTGATGACAAAATGAAGAAACGATTAACAGCAATGATTAGAACCACCTCAAAAATAATCTGAACAGGAGGCCATTGAATTTACTAATTGTTTTTCCTACTGAAGACTGTAGCATAATTGTCCATATCATTGATCTTGACTTCAGACAAACAAGGCTTTAATTTTCACTTTATTTACTAACCTTGGGCAGCTACTTAATCACTCTGAAACTTGGTTTTCTTATCTGTAAACAGGGGTAATCATAGTACCAAAGTCATGAGGTTTTTTCTGAGGATTAACTGAGATAATATATGGAAAGCACTTTGCACAACAACCAATAACTTTTATCAGTAATTATTATAAACATGTATACGTGCATGTGTTCATAAATGCTTATAGCATGTAAAATTTTTTCGTTTGTTTTTTACCCAACAGAATCAATTTTACTAGTTCTTTTGAATGTCTGGGTGATGGAAACCAATAAGCTAGCTCCAATCAGTTGTCAGTGTCTGGGTTACAATGGTGTTGGGAAAGATTCTGAGGTCACATCTGGGCTCATTAGGAGAGTGCCCTGATTGACTACTGATGTCTGCCACTGGCATGGAGATGGAGAGTGGCAACGTTTTTTTAAATCACATATTGGTCTTATGGAATCTAGATTGTGGCCTTCTACTCATTTGCACTAAGGAAAACTCTATTATCTTTGAAGCGCGATATGATTTTCTTTCAATATCTCTCAGAAAGAATAAAGTTATTCTACCAACACTTATTGAATGCCAACTCTGACAAAGCATCTGCTAGGTGCTGGAGTTACAGAATTGAATAAGACATCACCCCTCAAGGAGCTCAAGTTCTGATAGAGGAGACATACAAGTAGACAGGAACCTTTGCTGGGGAGAGAAGTGGTCCCAGAGGGGATCTGGTGAGAGGGATCACTGTGATGTGTGGAGGATGGAGCCATTCATCCTGTGTGAAGCCAACTGGGCCAGGAACAGGGGTTGGAATTGGGGCTTGAAGAGTGCATGGGAGTTGCCCTGGGATAAGGTGAGAAGGACATGGGAGTGTACGTGTGTGTTTGGGAAGGACGCCTGCTGGTTGGGGTGATGGCTGCATCTGGAAATGGGGGAAAGGCCTCTTAGAAAGGGAGTTAGGGCCACTTACAGAGAGGCCTGGGTTCGGGACCAGGGCAGATTCTCCCTGTGTCCTTATTTGATTGGCTCCAGGTGGCTCCAGAGAATGGAGCGGGTCCAACAAGTTCTTCTCCTTCTTCACCTCCTCTGATTTCCAGTTTGACTCAAACGCTCTCTCTCTCTCCTCTCATTTTCCCCTCCTGTTTCTCCAGCCTCACACCTCCATCTCTTTCTTTCCTCCTCTCTCTCTCCCTCTCTCATCTCTCCCCCCATGTCTCTCTCCCAAGTGTGTCCAGTTCTTCTCCATCTCCCTCCTCTCTCCCACATCTCCCTTTCTCAGCTCTCTCCCAGCCATTTCTTCCCCATCTCTCTCTTTTCCATCCCCCTCCCCATCTCTCTCTCTTTCTCCATGACTTCCTCCCCGCCCATTTCTCTCCCTCTCTCTCCCTCCGTTCCTCTGGCTGCCTCTCCCTCCCTCTCCCCATGCCTCACTCTGTCTCTGTCTCCCTCTCTGTCTCTTTGTCTCGGGATGTGCATTTTGGGTCTCTTTCTCCCTCTGACAGGTTCTTCTTTGGCTCCGTGCTGTATCATTTTCCTTAGCAGGTGAGATTCTCTGGCATTTCTAAGTCTATTTTAAACACTTTGTAAGGCTTGATTTAAAGGAAAATCTGATTTTCACAGTTTGTGCATCGGTGCCTCAGGGGACTCTTAGTTTGATCATGTCCTGGAAAGTTAGTGACACAGCTCAGGCTCTGGGAGCCCGGAGAGGGGTGGGCCGGTGTGCTGTCAGCTGCTTCCTGCTGGATTCTGGAGGGCTCTTAGGGGCCCAAGAGCCTCTGGGCCCCTCACGATACAGTGCCTGCCTTGTGTTTTCCCCCAATTTTAACATGCATATAAATCACCTGGGATCTTGTTAAAATGCAGATTCTGATTTAGCAGGACTGGGGCAGGGCCTGGGATTCTGCATTTCTCACAAGCTCCCAGGTGATACTGATACTGCGGGTCTATGGACCACATTTTGAGTAACCAGGATGTAGTGCGTGTGTCATTTAGAATGTTTCTTCTGCCACAAAGCACTCTAATTTCCACTTGGCAGACAGAGTTGCCCCTCCTCTGTGCTCCCACAGAACCCACAGAGTCTTCTGTCGTATTTCCAAAGGGCCTCTTCCCATTTTAGAGTCTAACAATCTCTGTCCTTGTCACTCTTCAGTAGACCGAATGCCACTCTGGACTTGCCATGGAAGAATGAGTAAACAAAAAGAACATTCCAGGCCAGTAAGTATAGTAGGACCATTGCAGGCCACGCACACTAATGCTCCCTTCCCCGGTTGGGCACTGATTGCTGCTGTAAAAAGCAGTGGCTTTGCATCAATGGGTCACAATTCTGGCCTTGCCCAGCAGAAACATGCTGCCCTGGGATCCTTTGAAACCCTGGACTGGCCCCACATGCAGGAGATTTGATGTTTCCTCACTAGACTTCAGATGAGCTAGGGATCTGTGTAACTTCTTCCATTTTTTGTAATTGATCTCATTGTGTTCAACGTCCCCACCTCTGGGATGCCTGGGATAGGAGTTCAAGAGGTACTGGTTTTACGTCACTTTTTCAAGCTAACTCAGTCCTGGCAAAGCATCAGTCAACAGTCAAAGCCCTCTAGGGTGGTTGTCTCCTCTCTCCAGGGCTCTTTCTCCTCCATCTCTCGAAGGTGGTGTCTGCCCTCATGAAGGTCAGGTGTTTCAAAGCCAAGGAGAAGTGGTCTCTGTCCATGTGTTGTTCCCTGTCCTCTCCGGCTGCCACTGTGGGATTCTGGGTCTTGTCTTGGCCCTGCGTGTCCCGTGCTGGTGTCCACTGCAGAGTGACCACTGTGTGGTTAATGTTATGTGTCAACTTGACTGGTCTAAGGGATGCCCAGATAGCTGGTCAAAAATTATGTCTGGGTGTGTCTGTTAGGGTGTTTCTGGAAGATGTTAGCATTTGTTATTTTATTTTATTTTATTTTATTGATGTATAGTTGATTTACAATGTTGTGTTAGTTTCTTCTGTACAGCAAAGTGACTCAGTTATATTAATACATATATATATTCTTTTTCATATTCTTTTCCATGATGGTTTGTTACAGGATATTGAATATAGTTCCCTGTGCTATACAGTAGGACCTTGTTGTTTATCCATCCTATATATAATAGTTTGCCTCTGCTAGTTCCAAACTCCCAATCCTTCCCTCCCTTATCCCCTCTCTCTCTTGGCAAACACAAGTGTGTTCTCTATGTCTGTGAGTCTGTTTCTGTTTCATAGATATGTTGATTTGTATCATATTTTAGGGTCCACATATAAGTGATATCATATGGTATTTGTCTTTCTCTTTCTCACTTATTTCGCTTAGTATGATCATCTCTAGGTCTATCCATGTTGCTGCAAGAAGTTAGCATTTGAATTGGTACACTGAGTAAAGAGATCCACCCTCACCTATACAAATGAGCCTCACCCAATCTACTGAGAGCCTGAATAGAAGGAAAAGGCAGAGGAAGGGGAGATTTGCTCTCTGCTTAAGCTGGGACATCCATATTTTTCTACTCTTGGACATTGGTGTTCCTGGTTCTTGGGCCTTCAGACTTGGACCGAGACTTACGCCATCGACTTCCCTGGTTCTCAGGCCTTTGGACTCAGATTGAGTTACGCCACCAGCTTTCTAGGTTCTTCAGCTTGCGGATGGCAGATTATGGGACTTCTTAGCCTCTGTCATCATATGGGCAATTCCTATAATCAATCAGTCTCTCTCTCTCTCTCTTCATATATATATACACACAGTGTTCTCCAGAGAAGCAGAACCTATATATATCCTATAGATATACGTCCTATTGGTTTTGTTTCTCTGGAGAAATATATATATATATATGGAGAGAATGAGAGAGAGACAGGGAGAAAGAGAAAGAGAAACTGTTGTCTCATGATGGGCATTGCTGGACATTGCTCCCTTCTCTTCGTGTTTCTGCCATAATTATCCCAATCTTTCCTTTCCAGGGCAGTGGGTGCTCTGGCTGAGGAAAAGACACATTCGTGTATTTCAGAAACGATTGTAGTTCTATCTGGGGCAGTGCCTAGAGCAGAGTAGCTGATCCGTAAACATGATTCCTCCCGATCACTGCAGGAGATACGAGAGAGAGCGCTTCAGCGTCTAGAAACTTTGATTGGATATGAAACCCATCCAAATGGCGTGAGATATTCTGAAGAACCACCTCTTCTGTGGCAGGAAACAAGTTCTGTCTCAGAGACTGAAGCCTAGATCTTGAAAAAGGGCCTCAAACCACGACAGCACGCAGATGTGGCCAAGCTGCTCTGGGACTCCAAGGCAGCTGGTTTCTCAGCGATGCATCCCCATCCCACCTTTATTTGACATTCAGCTGATCATTTCGGAAGAGCCTCCTTTTCTCGCCATGGCTGCAGCCAGCAGACAGCATTTGTCTTCGATAATCACTCTTTACACTCTTGTTTCTAATTCCTGCTTCCTTGGAGGCAGAGCCAGCAGGCAGCCCTCATGGTCTCTCGACTCTCCAGCTGGCATTTCTGAAGGACACTGTGAGCCCACTTCACTTCCGCTGCCTTTAACCCTCCCGCTAAGTTCATGGCTCATGAATGAATGAGCAGCAGCATTTCCCTGGCCCGTGGGCTCCCCACTGTCACCGGCAATGGGCACTCACCATCACCAGAGAGCAGGTGTTCCGAGAAGCCTGAACGAGCTGTGGGTGGTGAGGCAGACTCTGGGCTTGGCTCTGGAAGCTTCAGCTCAGAACATTGAGCTGAACCATCTGAGGCTCCTCCAGGAAACAGGTTGTGCAAATCTCTCTTCCCCCTCTCTGCTCATGCATATTCATTAGTAGAACAACTCCAGGCCGAAGATAATGATTCATGCAGGAAGCGCCGTTCTGAACATTATTATCTGGGAGTGACAAATCAATTTCTAATTCAACACGTGTATTGGACAAATAGATCACAAGAAATTTAAAGTCAAAAGCATCCTTTGGAGTCATGCAACTTCTGTTGCAATGTAGCGTAAAATGATAGAGGAAGAAATCTCCCCACTGGTGGGCTGTACATAGCTGTTCCCTTCAGAGCAAAGGAGAAATGAAAGGGACTGAGATTTCAAACACCGCTTGAGTCTACAATAGAAGCCAACAATAATGACTGAGAATGAGACAACAATGACAACAACGAAGAGCCAGCCACTGGCACGAGCTATCCCACTGTTTCGAGTTATTACTTGGGGATGAGCAGAATCCTCCTTTTTTTCCCCAGGCTGGTAACAAAAATGGAGTGGAGGCCAGTTGGGTTCATTGGATGCCCAATACGAATCAGAGGGCAATAAATGCAAGGCAAGACTGAAGAGGGAGTGGTGGAATTGATTTGAGCTGCATTTCAACACCAGTTTCATGTTGAAGTTTTCATTTACGGCATGATAATGTGATCGCTACACTCTCTGCCCGTCTGCAAAGACTGGCCACTTCCACTTGTCACAGCTGACAGTCAAGTATAAAACGGCTACTGCCAAGGAGTGGCAGCTCTTTGAAGACTGTCTTAAGCCATTCCTTAAAGTTCTGTATTCCTTTCATCACGGCCACCCCACCCCCAATCCCTTTTCTTTCTAAGTGAGAGAATAAACCGACTTCCCATTCCCCCATCTACTGTAGCATTCATCCAAAGCCCATGGCAAACTCATAGCCTTCTAGAGCCTAGATAGCTACTCTTGGGTTTTGTGGGGTGTTTTTTTTTTTTTGAGCTAATAATGACATTTTAGAATATTTATAGGTTCCAGGTACTGTGATAAAGCATATACCTCTATGTCCTCATTAAATTCTCACAACAATCAATGACAAAAGTGCTAATATCCCCAACTTACTGATGAGGAAACTGAGGCTCTGGAGAAGCCAAGTGACTTGCCCAAGTTCATGCAGCCCATGATTGGTGGAGGCTGGAATAGAGAGCAGGTCTGCGTGACTTTGGAGACCACACTCTTTACCACAAAACTATGTAGATCTAATGTTGGGGAGGGGTGTCTTTGTAATGATGAGTATACAGATCTTGACCAGTGGAACCCTGGTGAAGGATCTACTTGAGACCTGGACAATCAGGTCCCCTGGCCTCTTTCAGCTGCTTTCCATCCATGGGACGAGGTGATGATGGGGGCCAAGGAGATGTGGTTATCTTACACCCATATTCTTGCTACATCATGCTCTGGAGAACCAGGCTTGCAATCTCCCAGCTCAAGCTCAGCAGAAAAGCTTTTGTTTTTCTGTCTCAACTCTGATTAAGTCACCTGCCCCTAGTAAACCAGTCACCAAGGTCCAGGGATGTGGTGCTCTGATTGGCCAGGCTGAGTCACATGCTTCCTGTTGGAGTTGAGGATGGCATCACCTGAGTGATGTGGTCTGAGAACACAAGGTGGTCCCTCTCAGGACAACTGGGGTGTCATGACCAGAAGTAGGAGAAAGAGATGCTGACCACACAAAACCAAAAAATGCCCACCACACTTGTCAAGCCTCACTGTCTCCCATCTTCTCTGGGTTCTGAAGGTTATAGGAGAGACAGAGGGAGTGATTTGAGGAGAGACACAGAGGGAATGGAGATAAAAGGGAAAGATAGAAGGATCCTTACAGAGAGGTTTGCTCAGAAATGGAAACACAGAACTAGAGAAGAACCAGAAAGATTTCCCTTCAACTCCTCAAGAGAGAGAACATATAGGAAGAAATGTTTTAAAAGCCCAACCCTGTATATCCAGACAAGACTATACAAAAAGATACATGCACCTCTATGTTCATAGCAGCACTATTCAAAATAGCCAAGACATGGAAACAACTTAAATGTCCATAGACAGATGAATGGATAAAGAAGATGCGGTACATATATACAGTGGAATACTACTCAGCCATAAAAAAGAACCAAATAATGCCATCTGCAGCAGCAACGTGGATGCAACTAGAGATTATCATACTAAGTGAAGTAAGTGAGAAAGAGAAAGACAAGTACCATATGATATCACTTATATGTGGAATCTAAAATATAACACAAATGAACCTATTTATGAAAGAGAAACAGAATCACAGACATAGAGAGCAAACTGGTGGTTGCCAAAGGGGAGGGGGTTGGAGGAAGGATGGAGCGGGAGGTTGGGGTGAGCAGATGTAAGCTTTTATATATAGAATGGACAGACAACAAGGTTCTACTGTATAGCACTGGGGACTATATTCCATATCCTACGATAAACCATAGTGGAAAAGATTATATATAAATAATATGTATTATTATATATATAAAGAATATATGTATATAAAGAATATATATATGTATAACTGAATCACTTTGCTGTATAGCAGTAATTAACACAACATTGTAAATCAACTATACTTCAATTAAAAAAATGAAAAAAAATAGAAGCCCAGCCCCGATTCCCTCATGCCTTCAGGTTTTGCTCCGTAGGTATCCAGAGCTCTGGAAGGATTCCTCAGGATACTTTAAAAGGAATTGGGGAGTGGGATTCAGGAGGAAGGTCAGTGGGTAGAGCTCAGACCCCTCCTGGCTTCAACCAGATCTTCCTCACTTTCATCTGTCTTTTCAGTGCGTTTCTGTATACGATCTTGTTTGGGGGAAAAAAGGGGTTCCTCTCTGCTAAACACTGTTCTACACGGAGATATTCTCAATAAGAAAGACCTTTTGTTTACCTCTGTCTCTCAGGTGCTTAGTGCAGTGCCTGGCACACAGTAGGCATTCAGCTGTTAAGTGGATGCCTGAATGGCAACAAGGGAAAAGCTACTGAATAAAATTATGACTGGAGAACCTGAAGTCGTGGAAAGGAAGCTAAGGGCTTTAGGAGCACACAGAGAACTGGTGATGCCCTTCATGAGGGTATAACCACAGACGAAGCCTTGCCTGCAAAGACAGCTGACCGTTGACTGCCCCCTTTTTGACTTAGACACAGCTCTAACAAAACAGGTGAAATGTTTGTGATGAGCCGCTGCTTAATATGACTTCACTCTTTCAACATTTCTCAAGAGCCAGATATTTGTCAGTAATCTCATTTAAATCTCATAATGGCCCCATGAAGTGGATGATACAATTAATTATTTTGCTCACGTCACAAGAGTTTAAGAGAGATTAAGCAACTTGGCCAAGGTCATGCCTCTGGTAAGGCAAGGCCAGATTTAAATCCATCTCCCTGATCCAAAGGTCCCAGTACTTAAGCACTCTGCTATTTTCTCACCACATCAGAGGGCATTTATGTTGGTTCTGCAAAAATATTGTGTTGGGGCTTCCCTGGTGGCGCAGTGGTTGAGAGTCTGCCTGCCGATGCAGGGGATGTGGGTTCGTGCCCCAGTCCAGGAGGATCCCACATGCCGCGGAGCGGCTGGGCCCGTGAGCCATGGCCGCTGAGCCTGTGCATCTAGAGCCTGTGCTCCGCAACTGGAGAGGCCACAGCAGTGAGAGGCCCGCGTACCGCCAAAAAAAAAAAAAAAATTGTGTTGGCCAAAAAGTTCGTTTGGGTTTTTACCATAACAGCTTATGGAAAAACCCAAATGAACTTTTTGGACAATCCAATACCTCATGGTTTAGAGTTCAGGCAACACAGTGAGAGGAGCATTGATAAACTGAAGCATCTTAGATGGCCAGGATGAAAGTGATGGAGGGATGGATGGAGAACCTTTGTAGGAAGTGAGTCTCTTTATCAAGGAGAATAAAAGGACTCTTGGGGGAATGAAGAGACCCTTCAGATCTCTTGAGAGCCGTTGGGAGAAGGAGGAATTAGATGTGTTTGGGGTAGTTTCAGGGGTAGACACATCACATCTTCAAGCTGACAGATTTTTTTTTAATTAATGATGTGTGATTTTATTTAAATAATGAAAGAGCAGAATCAGGAAAAAAATAAAAGCAGTTTGAAATTCACCCTAGTAGTTTCACCAGCTTTCCCTGCCCTCCCAGCCTATGAAATGTTAGAGTCTCAGGTACATGGGGACTATGATAGCAGTGGGAAGCGACCACGTCACAAGGAGGTTACTGATGGGGGGTGGGCAGGCTTAGAGAAGAAGCCACCTGTCCTGCTTTTCCCATGAGCAAACAATGTGCCTCAGCCTCCTGTGCTGTGTGGCCCTTTTTCTCTGGGGAGCAGGTAAGTTCCGGTTGTGAAGTTGTTGGATTCCAGTCTCAGAATTTTCTCCTGTGGCTGTAAATCCAGGCTCTTTCCTGAGATTTTTCTGCACTTTCTGTGTCTTTCCTTCAGGCTCCGTGGACACTGAGCACCCGGAGTCCCGGACATAGAGAACATTTGGGTGTTGCAGCTTTGCTGGTCAACCTGTGAGTTCTCTTCTCGCTCTTCCCATGGGCCTTTTCATCCAGGTTTCTAGTCCTACGACACAGGGTCATCTTTCTCCTCATTCTGCTACCAAATCAATCCAATGTTCTTTAGCTTTCAGTATCCAGATTGAAAATCTCCTTATTTTGATTGGATTGTTTAGACTGCTTGCTTTTAATATGATTAGCAATATATTTGGATGAAAATGCCTCTTGCTCTTGTTTTCAACTTGTTCCCTCTACCCTATTTCTTTTTTTTTTTTATCATCTTTATTGGAGTATAACTTCTTTACAGTTTGTGTTAGGTTCTGCTGTATAACAAAGTGAATCAGTTATATGTATACATATATCCCCATATCCCCTCCCTCTTGCGTCTCCCTCCCACCCTCCCTACCCCACCCCTCTAGGTGGTCACAAAGCACCGAGCTGATCTCCCTGTGCTATGCGGCTGCTTCCCACTAGCTACCTATTTTACGTTTGGTAGTGTGTATATATGAATTGACAGATTTCTGTGCAATATGGAGGGTGAGCTTTCTAGAACAGCACTTCTTAAATATAAGTGTGCATGAGAGCTTGTTAGAACACAAATTCATAGGTCCCATACCTGGAGGTTCTGATCCAGTAGGTCTGGGGTGGGTCCTGGCCATTTGCATTTCTAATATGCTCCCGGATTCTGCTATTTCCCAGATCACACTTTGAGTAGCAATGCCCTAGACCAAGAGTCAGTCAACTTTTTCTGTAAAGAGCCAGAGAGTACATATTTGAGGCTCTGTGGGCCAGTCTGTGTTGCAACTACTCAACTCTGCCACTGCAGTGTAAAAGCAGTTACAGACAAAATGTAAAGAAATGAGCACGTGTTCCAATAAAACTTTATTTACAAACACAGGCAGCCAAGCCCTTCTGGTCAGTTAGGCTTCTTAGCTGACAGCAACGAAAATCACTGGGTAGTTTAATGAGACAAGGACTTCCTTACCTCTTTCCTTGGCGGGTCACCATTGAGCCTATCGCCACCATGGGCCATCACCTTGCCCAATGTTACTGATCCTTTAAGAACACCCAACATCTCCTTTCCATTGTACCAAGTCATCTCTGCATCTTTGATCTCAGTTGGAGGAAAGCAAAAAGGGATGTGCTCCATCTCTGCCCATGTGACGTCTGTGCACATGAGCAGCCCTCTGAAGCTGGAAGATGTCTACACAGGTGTAACTCATGAGCGATAGAGTGCTGGCAAAGCATCCACATCTGAGTGAGCTCCGTCCTCCCACGTCCGCCACCTCCACAAGATCTGCCCTAGAGCTGACAGATCCAGACTCTTTGCCAAGAGCCTGGGAAAGGCTCAGGCCCAGTCAGACAAGTCTTCAGGTCTAGAGCAGAGTATATGATTGAACCCAGCTCAGGACCAAACTCCAGTTCCTTGAATGCCAGAAAATACTTATCTCCAAAAACTGAGTCTTTACCAAATCCAACTTACCTATTAGTTTGAGATCACAGTGACTCTGTTGGTTATGACATCAGATAATCCCAAGTGCAGTCTCCTGGACAAGCACTGGGACCCGTTTCAAAGATTTCCTTGAACCAGCCTCATTCTACTTCTAAGCCCCAATCAGCTATGTTGAACAAATACGTACTCACGCGTGCACACGCACGCACATGCACACACAGAGATTTCATTAAAGAATATTTGTCACGCACACTCAAGGAATCTCCGAAGAACCTGGCTTAGAGGCCGTAGATTCAGAAGCATCGCTGAAACGGCACCACAGCCTTGTGCAAGGACAATGACCAAGGGGCTTACCCTGACTCAGACACCCTGGTCCAACGGTTGGCACCAGGCAAGGGATGCTATTGCAAGGATCTCTGTCTTTCTGGCCTCTGGAAGCTGAGCATTCCTGCTGCTCCTCTCCCCAGAGTGGATCCTTGGGGACAACCAGCTTCCTCTTCAAAGTCTTGCACAGGTATGGCTGATTGGAGGAGTCTATGCCACATGCCTGTATCGTTGCTGCAAAAGTTGCCGGGAAAGAAAGTTTTAAGCTTATACCATCAAGTGGAGAAATCTCCCAACCGAAAAGGATATGCAAAGGAGCAGAGTGGTCAGAAAGAATGCCCACTACACCTCCTAAGACAGATTTTGGGGATTAGATTCAATGCATCTAGGGCCCCAATCCAGGGTTTCTTCTACTTTTCCCTCTTCCCAGATTAACTTCAATTTCCACCCGTGTCTTCTATGTTCTTTAGCCCTTAAAGCATATGCTATATTACCAATCACTCCCCACCCCTGGCCCCTCAGGAAGAGCTTATTTCTCCTAAGACTGGAATGTGCATTCTTAGCAGTGCAAAATTTGTTTTCCTCTTTCCTGAAGAGGAGGGAGTCTCCAGTTTTTAAAAACACATGACAGGGCTTCCCTGGTGGTGCAATGGTTTAGAATCCGCCTGCCAATTCAGGGGTCACGGGTTCGAGCCCTTGTCTTGGAAGATCCCACATGCCGCAGAGCAACTAAGCCCATGCGCCACAATTACTGAAGCCTGCACTTTAGAGCCCGCGAGCCACAACTACTGAGCTTGTGTGCCATAACTACTGAAGCCTGTGTGCCTAGAGCCCGTGCTCTGCAACAAGAGAAGCCACCGCAGTGAGAAGCCCACGCACCGCAATGAAGAGTAGCCCCTGCTCGCCACAACTAAAAGAAAGCCCGCGTGCAGCAACAAGGACCCAACACAGCCAAAAATAAATAAATAAATTTATAAAAACACGTGGTAGGAAGCAGAAAAAAAATCAAGAAAGAGATGAGTTGAGCAATTCATATTATAACAGGTCATCTCCAGCTCATGTAAGAATCCAAACTGAAAACTAATTGGTTTAAATTGCGACAAGACAGCTTTCTGATGTTCAGGCTTGTGGCAACATGGAATTCTTTCCTGGAGATCTCTAGGGAATTGGCTGGATCCACCAAGTTGGCTGGCATAGCTGAGACATAGTTGGGTGTGGAGATAGAGATATACATTAAGTGACTCTCACATGTCCCTGCTAGCTTTGCATGCACGCTTTAGTGCGTGGTATCAGCTGCACAGGATGAAGGTGCAAAGCTAGACATTCCAATGAGGCCAGGCACGTGAGTGTATGTGTGCCTGGTGGGGCGGTAGGGGGGCAGGGGTGCAAAGTCAGCTGGAGCCAGGAACAAAGGACTGATCCTTGGTGTGGCTTAACTGCTGCCGATTCTCCCCTCTCCATCCCAAATAAGTTTTGCGATTGCTAGAGAAATTGAAATTGCCAAAGAGAGAAGTTGGGGTGTATGCGAATATTTTCTCTGACTCTTACTTAAACACTGGCAACTTTCCTGAGACTGTAAATGTGATTGGGGCTCAGCCATTTCTGTCTTTGTAGCCTATGAAAATTAATTTAGTCCACAGGGACTGCAATCACCGCCAAACCCCCCAAGTGTGGGCTCTTCTTCCACACTGAGAAAAATAACAGTTAATTAGGCTGCAACACCCAAAGGAAAGTGAACTTACACCACCAAGCGCGGGGCAGCATGCAAGATGTTGCCATGACAACTGGCATTTACCGACTCTTCAATTTTAATGTATCAAAGGCTAGGGATAATTTCCTAGTGAGAATACATGAGGGTGGATTCCCCCCCCCCACCATTCCTTCTGCCAGTCTTTTGCCAGTACAGGAGCTCTATTCCTGTGGCAACCCGTTTAAAAGGAAGCCTTATGAGAGCATTAAACACCAGGCATGGTACTCCTGGAAATGCCCTCTGCCTTGGGAGGCCCAGGAAGGGTGGTACAGCCTGCTTCTCAGAGTCCAGGCTGGGCGGAAAGAATTCCGAGGCAGGTGAAGTGTGACCTGTGAACCTTTGCCCACATTTCCAGGTGAACTTTCTGTTTTCATGGACGTTCCTTCCTTCCTCTCTCCCCTCCTTCCCTCGCTTCATCCATTCCTTCCTTTCTTTCCTTCCTCCTTCCCTCTCCTTCCTTCCTTCTTCCTTTCCTCCCTTTCTTCTTATTTTGTTGAGTGCTTACTCTGTACCAGGCACCTAATAGGCATCACCCCATTTATTCTTCATAACTACACTGTAAGATAAATATGATTCTTATGTTACAGATGAGGACACTGAGATTAAGAGAGGTGGAATGCCCTGATCACATAGTAAGTTGCAGAGCCTGGATTTGAAGGAACTCAGATGTCGCTACCCAGGGCCCTCATACGCTCTATAAATAGAGGTAAATATGTTTATTATTATCATCATTGCCCTCACTGCCATGTATTAGTCAGCTATTGCTGCATAACAAACATCTACAAAATCTCAATGGTATACAATAATAAGCATCTATTTCACTTCAGGATAGGGTGGCTCTGATCCTCATGTGTTTATTCTGGTGCCCAGGCTGAAGGGGAGGCAAATACCCAGGGAAAGCTCTTCTCATGGTGATGGTAAAGTTATAGAGGGTCTGCCCAACCACACAAGCACATTTCAAATCCCTCCTGTGTCATGTCTGCTAATATCCCATTGACCAAAGCAAGTTGCATAGTTGAGCCCAAAGTCAGGGTAGGAAATACACCCTCCCTTTCGTAGGATGAATTGCAAAGCTTTATGGCAAGTGTGTGGATACAGAAAGAGGTGAAGAACTGGGGTCCAAAAGATCATAGAGTTATTGTTGTCATCATCATCATCCTCATCCTCATCCTCATCACATCTATGGACCAGGCCTCTCTTTACCTTGATCTGTGTTTAAGTAATGAGTGATTTCTTTACTAAGCTCTTCAATAGTACCAGTCATTACTGGAGCAGCTAGTCATTCAACTGGATTAAGTTTTCCATTAATTTTTTTTTTTAAAGAACCTCATATATTGGTTTATCATAATTTAAAAAAATATTGTGGTGATTGTAGTTCAATATAATGTTTCTTTTGAATCACTATGTACTTCACTTTATACATCTAAAAACCTAATTTTTCTGAGATGGGGTTCATAGGCTTCACCAGACAGCTGAAGATTTCTTCTGCACAAGAGTATTTAAGAACTCTTGGTCTTCATCGTGTTTTTCCCTGGCACAAGGCATCAACTTGATTTGTAATCACAGCTCTACACGTTTGTAGCAAGCTTTACAGTTGACAAAGTCTCTTTCCCCCATCTTTACATTTCATCTGCATAGCTATGGGGACCCGCAGGTGACATACCCACATAAGGTTTCTAAGAGCCATTCCTTTGGTAAATGAGGCATTTAACCAGAAATTGCAATAATTTCAGTATCTGAGCCTAATAAGTGAGGAGTGGTCAATTTTACTTAGAGAAAATCTGAAAATATAAGAAAGTAGACTCATTGTTTTAAAGAAATAAAAGCTATTTAAATTTTGTGTTCATTCTCTAAATTTCCACATTTGCAAACCTCAAAATGCTCAAAACACCTTACTTGTTCAGAAACAAATCAGGAATAAGGACAATCTTGAACTATGAAATATAATGAAAATGCAGGATTATTTCTTATAGGTTCAACGAGGTACAAAGTGCTTTAAAAATGTTTGCTTAAACATTCCCTTGCAATTTGTTTATATATTACTGTAACCTGAGGAAAATATTTATTTGTCTTTTTTTCATAGAGTTCTTACTAGCCACTCCATCTCCAGCATTTAACACAATACCTGGTATAGGTATAAGCTCAATAAATGTTAAATGAATGCATGAATAAATGAGTGGGAATTTTTGGAAGGGCAAATCCCAGCTCTGGAATAGCTCACATGGCTCATAGATTCTAAATCCATGAGTGTTCTCTATTAGTAGGTAATTCTGCTGAGAGAGGTGGGGCAGATCTGGAGTAAATAGAAAAGCAGCAGATGAACAAGGCCATTCTTGTTGCAGTGACGCATTGGTACAAAGCGATTATTTGTTTTCTCTAACACAATGTAAAAAGTGCTAATGGGATTAGCCTTTTGTGATGAATACTAATATGATATGAAAATGAATGCTAATATGCAATGTGAAATGGCTAGCAAAGGAGAAGATTGCTAATAGAATTCAGTGGACCTCAGTGACAAATGTTTTGTACATCCCTCTGGTCTGGCCAAGGCTATTCTCGTAGCACAGGAATGGCAGTAGGCTGGGGGGAAATCATAGCATATGAGTTGCTTGGTGATGGGTGGATTTCAGTTGCTTCCTCTGAAATTACCTCTTTGTAGGTGGGGATGTGAGAGAAGGCACACACAGGATAACCACAAACCTACCCACTTGGGCTTGCGGTGTGTGGAGGATCCAGTGGAGAGGTCTCCACAAGGAAGCTAGAGCATGGCCCTTTCCACCTCTGTGTCAGGCCTTTGAACTTTTCCAGTGTTCTCTCCCATCTATCATGCTGGTTGGCCTTATTACAACCTTGGGCAATTATGAGGCAGGCATGCAGATAGAAAAGTAGACACAGAGAGAAGTGTCTCACCTATAGTCACAGAGGTGGCAGAGCTGGTGCTCGATGCTACTTCTGGGTCTTCCCCGGGCTCCCGCATGTCCCCGTCCCATCTCCCCACCTTCCATCTCCTCTACTTCTTCCTCCTCCAGGTTCTCCCCTCTGCGTCTCCTTCCCTTCCTACCAGCATACTGATTTTCCCTCCTTTTGTTTATGGCAGGAGATGGCTTAAATAAATGACTTAGGTTGGTTTAAAAAAATCAGTCTGTGCTAACACAGGAAGTGACCAGGTTCTGGTCTCAGGTTCTGAGACCAGTGATGGCAGCATAGGGTGTTTTAACTCAGATGGGTGACGCAAAGAACTCTTGGAAAGTGAAAACTTTAGATGAAGGTCTTCAGGCAAAGGAACTATGGAAGGAACAAGAGGAGAAGGCAGAGTAAAACACTTAAAAAAATTCTGATGACCCAGATGCGAAGTGTGATTCCTTTGAGGAAGGGAAGTTGAGGCACCACCTCAGGGGCAGAGCGAAGAGGATCTCGCCCTACACAAGAGAGGATTCCGTGGGAGATAGAGGAGAGGACGATGATTCTTTGGCTATCAAACCACCCTAGAAAGTGTTTCAGGAAGAAAAGGCTTATCACAGGAAAGAGGAAAAGAGAAATGTAGGCATCGAAGTCATTCGAGGAATAGGACACCAGTGGACATGTGGTCGATAGGCTGCATCTTTGGGGGGGCTGCTGACTCAGAAGCCACTATTCCCCGGGAAGGTGGAAATCAGTTAGCTCAACATAGTGTTTGAGGACCTGTGGACCCCCAGTGAGAAAATCTAGCCTGGCTACAAAGACCTCCCCACAGTCAAGAAGATGACCTTCACCAAGCACCCCCGTAACAACCGCCTTTCTCAGACCTGGGCTTCCACCTGTGACCTACTTCCCAGGGTGGAGGGTCAACTCGGAAGACAGCCTCGTACACGAGTATTTCCATGAGATCCCCCAGCCCTATCGGCCCCCCAGTGTCCCCGATGTGGCCCATCAAGAGCGAGCAGCAAAGAGTGAAGTGAAGAGTGAGGAAGGCCTGGGTTACAGCTGGCTGGGCGTCGGCCTCCACAGACGAGGGGGCCTCAGCTGCAGACCTCGCCTTCAGCCTCAAGTTCTGAGGTTCAGAGTGGACCCCAGGCCAGCCCTGGGGAGGGCCAGCTGACGAGGTTCGGCCAAGACTAGGGGCAGGCGCTGGAAACAGACCCAGATCCTGCCCGGACTGGACACACCTGCTGCTGGTTTGGGTTGCCCTGGGTCGTGACCCTGTAGTCTTGGATGGCTGGTCTTGTCTGGTCTTCCACGTTGCGTTTTTGTTTTATCTTGGCTTGTACATTTCTAGAATTAAATCACGTTTTCTTTCTCGTGGGAAAACATCGAACTTACTCATCTATCCACTTCCTGCTCTCTCTCTCTCTCCTCCCCTTCCATCCATACCCTCTCCACCTCCCTTATCCGTCAGGCTCCCTCCACATTTTCCTCCTCCTCTTTCTACCCCTCCATTGTTTCTTTCTTTTCCACCTCATCCCAGTCTTCTCCTTTTCCCAAATCCTTGGCCTCTACTGTTTGTATCCCAGAATCATTTGCTCCAGCAAAAGCTAACATTTATTCTGAAAACAGACTTTGGTTTGGGAGCAGCTCATTTTGAAATCAAAGTTAGAGTGAAAACTTGGCTCAGGTGCTCATAAATGCTGCGAAGATACAGAAATTCTCTGAGCCTCAGATTCCACATCCATCGAATGGATTTCCTTAAAGGGTCGCTGCAAATAGCCAACCTTTAATTGCAACTGTGATTGCAGCTAGGACTATATAGTTATGTGAACTGTAATTGCAACTCTTCAAAAGTGGGTATGCGTGGGAGAGAGGAATGGGAAGGAAGATTGAAAGACTGAAAATGGCTGACTCGGGTGAATATTTTTCTTCTTCAAAATTTTCTTTAATAATGTTGTTTCATTGTATTTCTATGGTTCTCCACCTTGTCAGGCTCAATGCCCTTTTTTTATAACTAATATTTTGTGACGTCCCCTTTACATGAAATGAAATTCATAGGTTATATAACTCACACATAATTTCATAAAAAATTAATAGAATGCCTTAACTATATTATACAGGAGAATAACAGAAAAGTAATTTGTATAAAATAATTTGTACTTCAATAGATAACTGCTTGGCTGTGAATATAGAAGAGATGATGAAGGCAGATTCTTGCATCTCTATCTAGACTCACCGCGAATGGGATGCTTGCAGAAACCAACTGACACAGATGTGTTTTGCTGGGCACTCTCGTACCTTGAGTGGCTTCGCCACCAGTGATGGGGGTTCCTGAAATAGTAAAGGAACTGCTCGTAGTGTTCTTTTTGTTTGTTTGTTTGTTTTTGTTTTTTTTTGCGGTACGAGGCCCTCTCACTGTTGTGGCCTCTCCCGCCGCGGAGCATAGGCTCCGGATGCGCAGGCTCAGCGGCCAGGGCTCACAGGCGCAGGCGCTCCGCGGCACGTGGGATCCTCCCAGACCGGGGCACGATCCCGTGTCCCCTGCATCGGCAGGCGGACCCTCAACCACTGCGCCACCAGGGAAGCCCCTCGTAGTGTTCTTAATAAAACAAAGTGAGGTTTACAATTTAGTCCGCAGACATTTCAGTATAAATTAAGACTGTGAAAAATGAAGTTTGTGTTTCTAGGGAAAGCAGACTTTATAAATAAATTTTTCATTGATTGAGTGTACAGAGGGACATTAGAAAGTCAGCTGGGACTTGGGCAGTTCTGCATGGGCTGAAGTGGTCCTCTCTGTGGCACGGATCCTCTCTGTGGCACGCTCTCAGTATGCATGGTACCGTACCTCCAACAAGCAGACAACCCAAAGCTTCCACACGTTTCCAAGATGCCTTCTGGGAGGTGGAATCTCCCACGCTGAGGCCGCAGCTATGTTTTCATTAAAAAAAAGCGAATACTCCCGCTCTGTGAGGGCTTTGACAACCTCTGGGGTGGCGTCATTCTCTCTCTGAGGCTAAAAGCAGCAAGAATAGCGGCACTGATCCTACATTTAGAGAATTGAAAGTGAACTGATTTTTTATCATCTAACCTGACAGGTTCAGCACAGCTCTCCTGTCACATTCCTGTCTGTCCTCAGAACTGTTGAACAGAATCTTTCCACAGATCCGTGTTATTGCTAATAGGATTTGTCTTAAACTAAGTGTCCAGCCTCCTCTTGTTTCCTGAGACCATGGTGGATTCTCTCCTCTCCTCCCTGAGCCCAACCTTCATTGTATTTCAGCTAATCAAATAATTCCCTGCCAGATGGCAGGGAGAAAGCATGGCCCCTGGGAGAAATGATGGTGCTGTCACCAAAGGCTGGACTGGTCAGGACCAGTTTGGATTAAAGCCAGATACTCTCAAGGTGAGATGAACAGTGAGGTTTGCAACAGACAGTCCCATCTGGACAAAGCAGACGTTCCAGGATGCTGGGACTCTCCAGTGGCGAACAAGCTTTGGTCCATGCGATGGGCCTGTGGAAATCTCTTCTGACGTCAGTGTTCTGTCTGCTTCAGAGTTGGGGGGATCTTAGTACGGCTTGGGATTTCAAAAGGAAATGGTTTGGCTCAAGTGGAGAATTCAAGGTTCTTGAAAAAAGCTCTCTATTCACCCTGCGATTCTAGCACCATCCTGGAGGCTGAATCCTTTGTCCTAAGCCTTTTTTCCTGGAACGTATTATTGTTAAAAACAAGACAACACAGTCCCCAAATGGAGTCGCTTATGCTAAGCCCTACATCACCAAACTGAGATTCAATTTAACCACAGTTTCAGCCCTCCCAGAAGTGCAATCTTAACATAATCAGGAATCACGTGCTCAGCGCTAGTGAGGTCATCTGCTGATAGACCCTCACCAGCCCCTAAAGGGAAGTGACCTTGCCATGACCAGTCCTAGTTTGTCTAGTATAACTTCCTTGTTCTGCTCCCTTCTGCCCATAAACGTCTTTGATTTTGTACAGAGGCTCAGAGCTCCTTTCTATGTGCAAGGTAATGCATGATTCATGAATCATGGAATAAAAGCAAGAAAAATGTTAAAAAATTACTCTGTTGGATTTTTTTGTTTGTTTGTTTTTGCGGTACACGGGCTTCTCACTGTTGTGGCCTCTCCCGTTGTGGAGCGCAGGCTCCGGACGCGCAGGCTCAGCAGCCATGGCTCACGGGCCCAGCCGCTCCGCGGCATGTGGGATCTTCCCGGACCAGGGCACGAACCCGTGTCCCCTGCATCGGCAGGTGGACTCTCAACCACTGCGCCACCAGGGAAGCCCTGGATTTTGTTCTTTAACATTATCTTTGGAGGTTCCTTCAGTTGCTCGGCCAAGACTTTGGACTAAGCTTCCTATTCTTTAGAATCTGAAAGGAAGGTACAGCCCCGACCCTGGAAATTCCTCCTCCTCACCCTCCTCTAAAGTATTGCCTTGTAACATTTCCCTAGGGTTAGTTCCATCCAACCAGTGAAATATTATCTAAAGATTATTTAAAAGTAAAAAACACTAATCACTGGATTAATTAGTGTGGCTACCGATTGTGTAAGGTTTGGTTATTGTGGAGTGGGGATTGGATTGCATATTAATATTTAAGTCCTTTGGAAGTGGCACCGAAGGAAGACCCCTCCCCCAATCCTTTGGTTCCTCCCCAGCCCATCCCCCACGAGATGGGATTTCTTGGGGGCTCCAAACAGAAATCCCCTTATCCCAGGCAGCACAGATTACAGGCCGGTCTTGGACTTGCACTATTTGCATTTCTATAAAGGAAGGGCCTGGTATTATGTAACTGTGTGTGGGTTCTGAGGGCTTCTAATGGGCCTCCCTTTGTACAATTTCTTAGCAGCCAATTGAAGTTTGTAAGTTGAAACTAAGAGACTGGAGTCCATCACTCCCTGACCACACCTCTGAGTCTGGCCTGCCTCTAGGAAAGCTAGCACCTCCCCTTCTCTTCTCAGAAAAGTTCAGCAATCCTTGTTCCATCATGGTTCCTCCTGGGAAGAAAAAGCTAGGTAGGGACCAGCTGTGTTCTGTGGTTAGAACTTCAACTGAAGCCAGGGAAAGTCTTCAAAAGAGTTGACCTGCATTCATTCATTCTAAAATGAGGTAATGCTGCCGAATAGTGTTAAAGGAAAATTCAACTGAGTAAATTTTAAAGATCTAATTGGCTTTATTGAACAATTCATAAATCAGGTAGCATCCCATCCAGCAAGTAGAAAGGAGCTCTGAGGAGCTGTATAAAATGAAAGGCTTTTAAGGGCAGAAGGGGGAAGGGATAAGGAAAGGGCTGATTACCTCATCTTTCTCTGGGGGAATGGAGTGGGTCTATGTGGCAGATTACTGCATTGGCACTGTCCAGGAAATTCCAAACTGACTGGTTAAGGCTACATTCCTGGGGGAGGTTGAAACAGTAATTAGGTTAGGTATCAAGCTCTGGTTCGGTGGTGATGTGGGCTTAGCGCAAGTGACTCCATTTTGGGCCTGTTGTCTCTTTTTGACAATAGTCAAGAGTATCCTTTAGGGTCAGTAGGAATCTGGGCTCTGTCACTTATTAGCTGTATGTCCTTGGACAAATGATACTTCTGGGTTTCAGTTTCTTCATTTGTCACACAAGAACAAAAATTGTACTTTCCTCATTGGTTGTCTGAGAGCATTAAGGTACATCATACATTTAACAAATATTTATCCAGGGTTATAGCTCCCTATTTGTCAGGTACTATACTTGGTGCTGAAGGCACCAAAGTAAATAAAATAGACAAAAAATCCCTGCCCTCATGGGGATTATATTCTAGTAGGAATAGACGGAAAATAAAAATATAAAAATATATAAATACTATGGAAGGAGATAGAGAAGCTGATGGTATTTGTGAGAGCATGGTGGAAAGTATCACTGGGAATGAGACCATTGGGCAAGACCTGAAACACAGTCCAACTAAAGACCTTTATATGGTGCACAGAGGTTGTAATATACATGTTAGCTATTTTTTATTCATTAACTCATTAATTTTGTTAGCCACTCCTCCATTCACCTCCGCATTCGTTCAGTAATTCAATGACTAATTCTCAATCACCCATCTATCTCTTCATCTATCCATTCATCCTTCAGAAAATGTCAAGTGAAGGGATATATGCATTGTGGATTGAATGCCCATCTTATCATCTGACCCGAGGTTCATTCAGGAGGAATTAGGGAAGGGAATTGAAGGCTTGGGATGGTTATTGATCAGAACATGGTGTATTAGAATTTTTCACAAAACATAGGATAGAAAGAGCCTAAGTGGTTTCTTTTCAAGCTAACGTTTATTGAGAATATACTTTTTGCCATGACCTGTGATAAATGCTTTATATGCATTATCTTATTGAGCACTGAGAAGTTAATTTGTAGTTGCTACTTAATTTGTAGATGAGAGAACTGAGTCTTGGAGATAGCTAATCAGCCTAAGGTCAGAGAGTGATTGGCAAAGTTAGTATTCAAACTTGGGTTTGACTTCAAAATTCATGGGCTTACATGCCTGGGCATATACCCAGATAAAACTCTAGTTCAAAAAGCTACATGCACCCCTATGTTCATAGCAGAACTATTTACAATAGCCAAGACATGGAAACAACCTAAATGTCCATCGACAGATCAATGGACAAAGAAGATGTGGTGTACACACACACACACACACACACACACACACACACACAATGGAATACTATTCAGCCAAAAAAGGAATGAAATAATGCCATTTGCAGCGACAGGGATGGACCTAGATTTTATCATACTAAGTGAAGTAAGTCAGAAAGAGAAAGACAAATACCATATGATATCACTTATATGTGGAATCTAAAATATGACACAAATGACCATATCTATGAAAGAGAAACAGACTCACAGACATAGAGAACAGACTTGCGTTGCAAAGGGGGAGGTGGGGGGGTGGGAGGGAAGGATCGAGAGTTTGGGATTAGTGGATACAAACTAGTATATACAGGATGGATAAACAACAAGGTCCTAGTGTATAGCACAGGGAACTATATTCAATATCTTGTGATAAACTATAATGGAAAAGAACATGAAAAAGAATATATATATGTATAACTGAATCACTTTGCTATACAGTACAGCAGAAATTAACATAACATTGTAAGTCAACTCTACTTGGATAAAATTTTAAAAACAAACAAACCAAACCAAAAAAACAAAATTCATGGACTTAGCCGGTTTACTGCAAGGACTCCACCAACTCTGGGTCCGTAAGCCAGTCAGCTGACCCCTTTTACCTTCATGTTCTCAGTCATCACATGTAAGATTCCATTTCTGCTCAAATCTCAAGGTTGAATGAGAGGACGTATGGGTGTGGACAGGCATCAGGAATTAGCAACCAGAAGGGGTGCCATGATTGATTCACTGAGCTCCGGCTCCAACACGCCTGAAAGGGCTTGTTATTACATGACCTTTCATTTCTCAAGCCTCTGATGACGGTAAGACAGCAGTCTGCATGCAAGGTGAATTTGAACTGCTACCTGCTTTCCAATTCCCCCTGGAAGGGCCCTTAGCAGGCTAAGAAGCTGGAAGAGGTATTTCACTCTGGTTTCCAGTAATTTGTTCTGCTCTGTGAACTTCTGTGTCTGCTTGTCCAATTTCATGAAAATTGGATTAATGAGTGTTAACTGGTGCTGCTTAGCTAGTTTAAAAGGGATAGTGTCGGGCTTCCCTGGTGGCGCAGTGGTTGAGAGTCCGCCTGCCGATGCAGGGGACACGGGTTCGTGCCCCTGTCTGGGAGGATCCCACATGCCGCGGAACAGCTGGGCCTGTGAGCCATGGCCGCTGAGCCTGCACGTCCGGAGCCTGTGCTCCACAACGGGAGAGGCCACAACAGTGAGCGGCCCGCGTACAGCAAAAAAAATAAAAGGGATAGTGTCAAATGGAGGAAGAGCGTCCTGGTGTGATGGTTGGATCCCTAGGCTGCTAAGAATCAGGGTTCTGCATGAATGCCAATATCACGAGTTATTGTGGCAGCCTCCTCCAAGTTACTCTTACAGAAGGCAGTATCGCCCCAGAGACCTTTGAAAGGAGGAAGGACGCTTATTCCACTAGAACAAGGAGAGGATTTGCTTAAGGGACTGGTAGTCTTGGTCAAGATGTTCATTCATTCATCAAATCTTTTCCAAGCACCTGATATGTGTCAGGCTCTGTTCTGGGCTCTGGAGAACCAGTGGTGAATAAAACAAATTTTCTGTCCTCATGAAGCTTATGTTTTATCTGAGGTAGGTAAACAATAATCAAATGAATATATGATTTAATGTCAAGCAGCATTTCCATCCGATGCTTCTATATTCTCCACTAAGTATGAAAAAAAGTTTGTCTTTTTTTAAAAAACAGCTTTATTGAGATATAATTCACATACTATAGAACTCGACCATTCAATGGTTTTTAGTATATTCACACATATGTAAAAATCATCCCCACAGTCAATTTGAGAACGTTTTCATCACCTCTGAAAGAAACTGTAACCTTTAGCTATCACCATCTTATATCCCAACCCTCACCTCCAGCCCCAGGCAACCGCTCATCTACTTCCTGTCTCTATAGATTTGACTATTCTGGACAGCAAAAAGGTCTTTTGAGAGTGAGGGGGCAAGGGAAGGAGCTTTTATTATCTCCACCTCCTAAAATGAGGCCTCTTGGACTCAGTTTCCCTTGGAGCTTTCTCCAAGGAAAGATGCAAATTTCCATAGCTTTGGTGTTTGGAGGTGGTAGGGGGTGCTGGCCAGTGTCCTGACAGAGGCATGACAGAGATATGGCAGGTTCAGTTCCAGACCACTGCAATAAAGTGAATATTGCAATAAAGCAAGTCGCACAAATTTTTGGGTTTCCCAGTGCATATAAAAGTTATGTTTATATTATACTGTAGTCTATTAAGTGTGCAATAGCATTATGTCTAGAAAAATTATTTGCATACCTTAATTAAAGCATACTTTATTGCTAAAAAGCCTAACCAGTATCTGGGCCTTCAGTGAGTTGTACTAGTAACATCAAAGATCACTGATCACCAGCACAAATATAATAATAATGAAATAGTTTGAAATATGAGAATTACCAAAATGTGACATGGAGACATGAGGTGAGCAAATGCCGTTGGAAAAATGATGCAGTAGACTTGTTTGAAGCAGGGTTGCTGCAAACCTTCAATTAAAAAAAAATGCAATATCTGTGAAGTGCAGTAAAGTGGAGCAGAATAGAACAAGGTGTGCCTGTACACAGTTACTCTTTTATTATCTTACCTTCCACCTCTGCACCCTGCCTGAGGTTACATGCTCCCAGCCAGAGTATGCATGCGCAGACACAGAAGACTCCTGTGCCCTGTGCCGTCACATCTGAAAGCAGTAATTATCATGTCATGTTTATAGAAGCCCTGCCTCAGTCCAGTTGCCATAGTTCCCCACCTGGACTCTGCAGGAGCCTGCTCTCTGGTCTCCCCATTTCCCATCATCGCTTCCAACCTGGTCTTCCTAAGATACCAGGATACATGTTCTAAAGCATGAATCTGACCACGTCGCACTGTGCTGATGAAAATTCTACATGGTCCTCATTATAGTCGAGGTTCCTCTTCATGGCCCTGTAAAACCTGGTCCCTGCCAAACCTCTCCAGTGTTATCCATCACTATTCCCCCTTCACTATCTGAATCACTTGTGGTCCCTGCAAAGTACCATGCACTCCCTAACAGACCTTTGCACATGCTGTGGGCCTCTCTGGAACACTCTCTCCTGTCTATATTGCCTAACTCCGGCTCATCCTTTAGGTTTTAGAGATTACTTCCTTTGGGGAAGGAATATTTCTTCAGGATGTGGTTAGGTACTTGTATTAGTTTTCTATTGCTGCTTAAAAAATTACCCCCAAATTTAGCACTTTAAAACAACAGATGTTTATTATCTCATGTTTTCTGTGGGTCAGGAATTCAGGAGTAGCTTAGCTGGCTTGTTCTGGATCAGGGTCTCTTGTGAGTTTAGTCTTGACATTGGCTGGGGCTGCAGTCATCTGAAACATGATGAGGGCGAGAGGATCTGCTTTCAAAATAGCTCACTCATATGGCTGTTGGTAGGAGGCCTCAGTCCCTAGCCCCATGGGCTGCTTCATAGGACTGTTGAGTGTCCTTATAACTTGGTAGCTGGCTTCCCCAGAGTGGTCCAAGAGACAGCTGGGAGGAAGCTACAATGCTTTTTATGTCTGCAGTGAACTAAATGTTTATGTACCCCCAAAATTCATATATTGAAGTTCTAACCCCCAATTCTAAGAGGTAGGGACTCTGGGAGGTGATTAGGTCATGAAGGTGGAACCCTCGGGAGTAGGATTAGTGCCCTCATAAATGGGACCCCAAGGACTCCCTCTCCTTTCTGCCATATGAGGATATGACAAGAGGACCACAGTCTGTAATGTGAAAGAGGGTCCTCACCAGAACCTGACCATGTCTGCACCCTGATTTCAGTTCAGTCTCCAGAACGGTGAGAAATAAATGTGTTGTTTATAAAACACCCACTGGCATTCTGTTATAGCAGCTTGTGCAAGGTAAGGCAATGTCCCAGAGGCCGATGTCACATACTGTGGCTTCTATCATATTCTGTTGGCTAGAAGTGACTCATTAAGTATGGCTTACACTCAAGGGGAAGAGAATTAAGCTCTACCTCTCGAAAGGAGGAGAGTTTGTGGACACATTCTAAAACCGTCATAGAGCCCCTTGTCCATGGTCCCACAGCGTCCTCCAGTTATCCTTACATTAGCTCTTAGCAGACCATTTGTCACAGTCTGTCTCCCTCACTACTGCACTGGGGGTTCCCTGAGCATCAGGACCAGTTTCCATTTACAGTTATATTCCTAGATCCTACCACAGTCCCTTGCACAGTGCTTGGTAACCGTCTGTTTGTTTGAATGACTCAACGACCTGTCTGGACACATAAAACGTATAGATCAGTGCTTTTCAAATTTCCATGCATATACAGCACCTGGGTGGTTTGTTAAAATGAGGATTCTGCTTCAGTAGGTCTGGGGTGGAGCCTGGGATGCTGTTTTCCTAACAAGCTCCCAGGTGATACTGATGCTGTGCTTCATGGAGCAGGAATCTAGATCACGTGATCCTACTCCCAGACAAGCTTAATAACCTAGCTGGGGAGACACTTCATCCGGCAGGACAGCCCGGGGCCGCCCACAAAGCAGCGCAGCCCAGTCGTGGGCACACCTACTGCATGCTGGGCTCCTCTTCCTTCAAATGCCTGGGATGAAAGAGGACGTGTCAGTAAAAGACAGTCGAGAAAGCGTCTGCGGAATACAGAAAGGCGTCCAAGGTTTGTGTGTTCTCAGTTGGCTCTGCAATGCTGGGCAGGGGTCACTCACATGTGGGCGAAGGGATTGTGAGGCCTGAGCAAGGGCCAGAGGGAAACTGGCTGAAGTGCCAGTGGGCAGCGGCAGGTGATGGGGTCCCCACACCCACCCCAGAGAACCTACGGAACCCAGTCTGTCTGTGTGATCCAAGCACCACTTTGGCTGGAGGCAGGGAGATTAAGCAGACGATATATTTGTACCGCTCTTCACAGTTCTTGGGATGTGCAATTCTACGAGTCACGTTTTAAGGAAAATTGAGTAGAGCCAGACCATTGAGATGTTTTCCGTTAATACCTCGGATCTCACTTTTATCCTTGTGGCTCTGCTTTTAACAACGTGGGGCACTGGTGTATATGTGTAAAGTCTGTGGTCTTAAGACAGGAGATTTCTTCTTACTACATGAAGGGCTGATCTAAGCATAGGGTAATAATGATAATTCCCAACATTTGGGGAACAGTTTCACATCCATTTAATCTAGGGGTTCTCAACCTTGACTGCACATTAGAATCACTGGGGAGCTTTACTGGTTACTGAGGCCTGCGTCCCACCTCCAGAGATTTTGACTTAATTCATCTGGGGTGTGGCTTGGACAGCATTTAGAAATCCTCCCCAGGCAATTCCACTTTGCGGCCATTGTTGAGAGGCACTGATTTAACCTTATAAGAACCCTTCACTAATAGGCAGATAAGATTATCTTTTCTTTTCCTCCCTCCCTCCCTCCCTCCCTCTCTCTCTTTCTTTTCTTTCTTTCTATCTTTCTTTCTTTCTTTCTTTCTTTCTTTCTTTCTTTCTCTCTTTCTCTTTCTCTCTCTCTCTCTCTCTCCCTCTCCCTCTCTCCCTCCCTCTTTCCCTTCCTCCCTTTTCTTACTTTCTCTCTCCCTTCCTTCCTTCCTTTCTTTTCGTTCTACAAATAAAAAGCTGTATCACGAAATTGACTGATTGGCTCAAAGTCACACAACCAATAAGTGGGAGGTTCAGATCTCAAACCTATGTTAACTGGTTGTGCTCTTTCAATTTGTATCAGTATTGCCTCCAGGTGGCCAGTATTATGCCCGTTACAAA
The DNA here is from genome assembly GCF_039906515.1 of Pseudorca crassidens. NCBI lineage: Eukaryota > Metazoa > Chordata > Mammalia > Artiodactyla > Delphinidae > Pseudorca > Pseudorca crassidens. Next base: position 23,966,405 of record NC_090310.1, read on the forward strand.
GAAAGAGAAACTGAGTGTGATGGTTGATTTTACGTGTCCACTTGACTGGGCCAAGGGGTCTTCAGATATTTGGTTAAACGTTGTTCTGGGTGTGTCTTGGATAAGATTAATATTTGAATCAACAGAGTGAATAAAGCAGGTCACTCTCCCTAATGTGGGTGGACCTCATCCAATCAGTTGAAGGCCTGAATAGAATAAAAAGACCTTCCAGCAAGTAAGGGGGAACACCTCCTGCCTGACTGCTTTGAGCAGGGACATTGGTCCTTTCCTTTCTTCAGACTGGAACTGAGACATCAGCTCTTCTGGGGTCTCGAGTCACCAGCCTTTGGGCCTGCAGCTGCACCATTGACTTTCCTGCTTCTCGGGCCTTTGGAATTGTACTGCAATTTACATCATCAGTTCTCCTGGGTCTTCAGCTGCTAACAGCAGATCTGGGGACTTAGCTTCCATAATCAGGTGAGCGAATTCCTTACAATAATAAATTTTCTTTATAATAATAGTAAATAATAAATATTATTATTATTTATAATAATAAATCTTATATTCTAATAATATATCTCCTATTGGAGAACGCTAAGGGATGGAACAATTAGGTTTCTAGATAAAGGTCAGACTTTGAGCTAGGGGACAGTTAGTTAGGGTTCCAAGTCCCTTACGTCCCTGGATGTTCCTTAGTCTCTTGTTTCTAGTCTTTGAAGCTAAGTTTGGGCCAATACCCATATCAGATAAACAAATTCTAGACTCCTTGATGACAAGGTCAGTGTCAGTGTCTGCAGATGCAGGCCATGAATAGTCAAGGTTGGAAAATAAAAGTTGGCAGGAAGGACTGTACTTTATTGGGACCAAACCAAGGACGTCAGTGATCTTAGTTTTGAGCCATTCTTGATCCTGGAGTTCATCCAAGTTCTCCTTTGGACTCTTGCATCCTACCTGCCCATCATCCATCCCCAGTGAAATCAGCAGATGTTAATGATGGAATTTGGAGATGCTGAAAGGATTCCCATGGTGGTGAGGAAGATCCTAAATGTTTTACAAAAAAATAAAAATAAAAAGTATTATTTAAGGAAAGGAGCCAAAGTGCTCAGACACCACTTGGCAGCCAGGGAGTGTGTTAAATCGGAACAATCAGGAGGGAAAAGTACTTTGTAGTAATTTTTTTCGAAGCTGGTTCCAGAGCTCCTTCCTCTTAGGAGAGAACTGTCTATGTTTAGAACCAAGGAGAGTCTTACATTTAGAGTTTTCTGTAGGTGTGGAGTGTGAGTCCCTGAGGGACTGGTCTGCAAAGAGACAGTGGGATGATGAGATAATGGGGCATTGAGCAGGGAGGTGCCTGACAGCAGACAGAAGAGAATGAGGAGAGGGTGGCAGACACATGCCTGGATGCTGGAGAATGTGCAGGCGGGTGGCTGATCAGGGATTTGGGGATTTTGAGAATGGGAACATCTAATATTAAATTCTAAATCGTTTGAAATGCTCTCATGCACTTTCTTACCTGAAAGCTTTGGTAAAATCTTCGGTTTACATAGTCTAGCCGTAGTATTTTGGGGGATTGATGGATTGGGGTGTTTATTAGGAGGGGTGATATGGTGCAGAAAGAAGAAAAAGTATGTCTGGTATTTTTGCCATAAGTACTTTTGCTGCGTAACTAATTGACCATAAGGCAGGTTTGTTGTAAAAGATAAAATAAGGAAAAATAAAAGAGGGGCATTAAAAAGGACATAATGAAACATGAAAAATGGGTAACAAAAATTAAAAAGACTTTATTACAAAATACAAAATATTTGAATACATTTGAAATGTGTGTAAATTCATGGCAATACTGCGCAAATAACTGATTTTATTTTGCATGTTGTATCTAAGCACTTGTCTTCCAAGTCTTTCATTCACAGTATTTTATACTATTTATTTATTTACTTTGTTTGCTTGTTGACTTGTCGCCTCATTTGGCATCACACGTCTTCTGTTTTGATAAAATTCTTCATAGAGAGGCATCAGCTTCCAAATACTAGGATGTATATTTGTACCTGAGCTTTGTATCGCGTTGGGAAAGCTGTTTGTTCTTAGCAGGTTGTCACATGTCCACTGATAGACGTTCCAAAGTTTTATGGAAGGTGTGGGTTCAACTCTACACCTTCAAATCACTGAAAGATTTGCAACTGATACATTATCATTTTCTAGTACAGCATTCACTCTGGCTTTACACTCTCTCTCTTTTTGTTTTTTTTAAAGAAGATGTTGGGGGTAGGAGTTTATTAATTAATTAATTAATTTTTGCTGTGTTGGGTCTTCGTTTCTGTGCGAGGGCTTTCTCTAGTTGTGGCAAGAGGGGGCCACTCTTCATCGCGGTGCACGGGCCTCTCACTATCACGGCCTCTCTTGTTGCGGAGCACAGGCTCCAGACGCGCAGGCTCAGTACTTGTGGCTCACGGGCCTAGTTGCTCCGCGGCATGTGGGAGCCTCCCACACCAGGGCTCGAACCCGTGTCCCCTGCATTAGCAGGCAGATTCTCAACCACTGCGCCACCAGGGAAGCCCTTTACGCTCTCTTAATCACACTTCCAGTAAGTTTTATCACCGTCTTTTCTACCAAGTCCATGTAAGTAGTTATCATCTACTATTTTAAGACTGCCATGCTATTCATCACTGTATAGACTATCACGAGGGCTAAGATTGATGGAATGTAAAAACTGGAGTCCTATGTCCACTAAGAAATGAAACCAAACTGTCAACAACTTAAAACCAAACTTTCAACCAGTTATCTTTTACGGCAAGATTGCCTTATGGCCAAGTAGTTATGAGGCAAAAATGTTTGCAGTAAAGATGTTTATGGCAAAGATGCTTACAGCAGAAGTACCTAGAACTGAAAAAAAGAACCTGCAGAATAGAGGAATAATTTGTACAATGAACCAATTTAGTGGAAGTGGAACCCAGGTTGTAGCTGAACTGAGGCACCCCAAGAAGCTCCAAAGAGACTGGGGGCAGTGCTGTGCTTCCCTTCATTCAGGGCATTTGAGAAAATGTCACTTGCACCTTAGAAGTCAAGGTGATAGACACCACCTTGTCATGAATAGAAGACATCAATTCTCAAATAGAGAATAATTGTTCTGACCAGACAAAAATGAAACGCCCCTGAAGAAATTATGGAAGTAGTGGCAGTCCTGTTCATTTATTCATTCATCAAACACTGGCACACCATTTTGTGTCAAGCCCCTTAATGTGTGCTGAAAATATAGACATTGTCTCTGCCCTCAAGGAGCTTTACCTTGGGGTGTGAAGGCAAGGGGAGCTGACCTTTTTTGAGCTCCTCCTAAGTGTAGACAGTAGGCTTTGTATTTTATGTGCACTGTCTTTCTAAAATTCTCCCAACAGCTTTATGAGTAAGTAACTATTATCACCAAATAGGTAAGCTGAGGCTCAGAGATGTTAGGGAATTTGATTCAGCTAATCCGTAATGAAATCTGTGTTTGAACACAGGATTATCTGACTCTAGATTTGGAGGAGGAGTCCTTATTTTGGTCAGTGGCACTGGAAAATTGGTGGTAAGGAGTTCAGACTTGATAATGTGATTTGAAAAGTTCTCCCCATATTTGTCCTGAGTCCTACCCAATCTGCTGTGATGCCCAATCAGCTTATCTGCTATCAGTGCTTTTCAACTGGGTTAACCATTACTTTCCTCCTCATCTCCTCTTTTAGTACCTTAACACCAACTCAGCAAGGCTCTGTCACCTCATCATGGATGAATTTACTAGCATGAGGGTTTTGGGTGCCTGCTGCGGGGGCAGAGGAGAGACTGGGAGCCCAGGAGGTTGATGCTACAGAAACATGGAAAAATATATTGTTCTTCTTTGTCTGGTACAAAGACTTTGTGTCAGAGTCTTTGGTACACAGACTCTCTCTTTGTTGATGCAAGTTAGAACCATCTACCATAATTAGCAAAGGGCAGTAACATGAGCCTTTTAAATGAGTCCTGTGCCAGGCTACAAGGAGGAAAGGAGGGATTCATCATGTTGTTTCATAAGCATAAATACAACTAATTAAGTGAAGGTGAAATCTCTACCATCTATGTGATGTTTATTTAAAATGATTTGCTCAAGACATGCCCAGAATCCTTCTCTTTAGGAAGATAGCTAGGAGCTGGGTGGAGACAATTTGGGCATTTGAGGAACAGGAACAAATTGGACTGCAAAGCTGAGAAACCACCTGAGCCAGGAGTTGGCTGTGACCAGTGGATGGACATCTGCTGTTTTTTTTTTTTTTTTTTTAACATCTTTATTGGGGTATAATTGCTTTACAATGGTGTGTTAGTTTCTGCTTTATAACAAAGTGAATCAGTCATACATAAACATATGTTCCCGTATGTCTTCCCTCTTGCGTCTCCCTCCCTCCTACCCTTCCTATCCCACCCCTCCAGGCTGTCACAAAGCACCGAGCCAATACCCCTGTGCCATGTGGCTGCTTCCCACTAGCTATCTACCTTACTACGTTTGTTAGTGTGTATATGTCCATGACTCTCTCTCGCCCTGTCACAGCTCACGCTTCCCCCTCCCCATAACCTCAAGTCCGTTCTCCAGGAGGTCTGCGTCTTTATTCCTGCCTTACCCCTAGGTTCTTCATGACATTTTTTTTTTCTTAAATTCCATATATATGTGTTAGCATACGGTATTTGTCTTTTTCTTTCTGACTTACTTCACTCTGTATGACAGACTCTAGGTCTATCCACCTCATTACAAATAGCTCAATTTCGTTTCTTTTTATGGCTGAGTAATATTCCATTGTATATATGTGCCACATCTTCTTTATCCATTCATCCGATGATGGGCACTTAGGTTGTTTCCATCTCTGGGCTATTGTAAATAGAGCTGCAATGAACATTTTGGTACATGACTCTTTTTGAATTTTGGTTTTCTCAGGGTATATGCCCAGTAGTGGGATTGCTGGGTCATATGGTAGTTCTATTTGTAGTTTTTTAAGGAACCTCCATACTGTTCTCCATAATGGCTGAACCAATTCACATTCCCACCAGCAGTGCAAGAGTGTTCCCTTTTCTCCACACCCTCTCCAGCATTTATTGTTTCTAGATTTTTTGATGATGGCCATTCTGACTGGTGTGAGATGATATCTCATTGTAGTTTTGATTTGCATTTCTCTAATAATTAATGATGTTGAGCATTCTTTCATGTGTTTGTTGGCAGTCTGTATATCTTCTTTGGAGAAATGTCTATTTAGATCTTCTGCCCATTTTTGGATTGGGTTGTTTGTTTTTTTGTTATTGAGCTGCATGAGCTGCTTGTAAATTTTGGAGATTAATCCTTTGTCGGTTGCTTCATTTGCAAATATTTTCTCCCATTCTGAGGGTTGTCTTTTGGTCTTGTTTATGGTTTCCTTTGCTGTGCAAAAGCTTTGAAGTTTCATTAGGTCCCATTTGTTTATTTTTGTTTTTATTTCCATTACTCTAGGAGGTGGGTCAGAAAGGATCTTGCTGTGATTTATGTCATAGAGTGTTCTGCCTATGTTTTCCTCTAAGAGTTTGATAGTTTCTGGCCTTACATTTAGGACTTTAATCCATTTTGAGCTTATTTTTGTGTATGGTGTTAGGGAGTGAGCTAATCGCATACTTTTAAATGTAGCTGTCCAGTTTTCCCAGCACCACTTATTGAAGAGGCTGTCCTTTCTCCACTGTACATTCCTGCCACCTTTATCAAAGATAAGGTGTCCATATGTGCGTGGGTTTATCTCTGGGCTTTCTATCCTGTTACATTGATCTATCTTTCTGTTTTTGTGCCAGTACCATACCATCTTGATAACTGTAGCTTTGTAGTATAGTCTGAAGTCAGGGAGCCTGATTCCTTCAGTTCCTTTTTTCGTTCTCAAGATTGCTTTGGCTATTCGGGGTCTTTTGTGTTTCCATACAAATTGCAAAATTTTTTGTTCTAATTCTGTGAAAAATGCCAGTGGTAGTTTGGTAGGGATTGCATTGAATCTATAGATTGCTTTGGGTAGTAGAGTCATTTTCACAATGTTGATTCTTCCAATCCAAGAACATGGTATATCTCTCCATCTGTTTGTATCATCTTTAATTTCTTTCATCAGTGTCTTATAATTTTCTGCATACAGGTCTTTTGTCTCCTTAGGTAGGTTTATTCCTAGATATTTTATTCTTTTTGTTGCAGTGGTAAATGGGAGTGTTTTCTTGATTTCACTTTCAGATTTTTCATCATTAGTATATAGGAATGCCAGAGATTTCTGTGCATTAATTTTGTATCCTGCCACTCTACCAAATTCATTGATTAGCTCTAGTAGTTTTCTGGTAGCATCTTTAGGATTCTCTATGTATAGGATCATGTCATCTGCAAACAGTGACAGCTTTACTTCTTCTTTTCCGATTTGGATTCCTTTTATTTCCTTTCTTCTCTGATTGCTGTGGCTAAAACTTCCAAAACTATGTTGAATAAGAGTGGTGAGAGTGGGCAACCTTGTCTTGTTCCTGATCTTAGTGGAAATGCTTTCAGTTTTTCACCATTGAGGATGATGTTTGCTGTGGGCTTGTCATATATGGCCTTTATTATGTTGAGGAGAGTTCCCTCTATGCCTACTTTCTGCAGGGTTTTTATCATAAATGGGTGTTGAATTTTGTCAAAAGCTTTCTCTGCATCTATTGAGATGATCATATGGTTTTTCTCCTTCAATTTGTTAATATGGTTTATCACATTGATAGATTTGCATATATTGAAGAATCCTTGCATTCCTGGAATAAACCCCACTTGATCATGGTGTATGATCCTTTTAATGTGGTGGTGGATTCTGTTTGCTAGTATTTTGTTGAGGATTTTTGCATCTATGTTCATCAGTGATATTGGCCTGTAGTTTTCTTTCTTTGTGACATCCTTGTCTGGTTTTGGTATCAAGGTGATGGTGGCCTCGTAGAATGAGTTTGGGAGTGTTCCTCCCTCTGCTATATTTTGGAAGAGTTTGAGAAGGATAGGTGTTATCTCTTCTCTAAATGTTTGATAGAATTCGCCTGTGAAGCCATCTGGTCCTGGGCTTTTGTTTGTTGGAAGATTTTAATCACAGTTTCAATTTCAGTGCTTGTGATTGGTCTGTTCATCTTTTCTATTTCTTCCTGATTCAGTCTTGGCAGGTTGTGCCTTTCTAAGAATTTGTCCATTTCTTCCAGATTGTCCATTTTATTGGCATAGAGTTGCTTGTAGTAATCTCTCATGATCTCTTTTATTTCTGCAGTGTCAGTTGTTACCTCTCCTTTTTCATTTCTAATTCTATTGATTTGAGTCTTCTCCCTTTTTTTCTTGATGAGTCTGGCTAGTGGTTTATCTATTTTGTTTATCTTCTCAAAGAACCAGCTTTTAGTTTTATTGATCTTTGCTATTGTTTCCTTCATTTCTTTTTCATTTATTTCTGATCTGATTTTTATGATTTCTTTCCTTCTGCTAGCTTTGGGGTTTTTTTGTTCTTCTTTCTCTAATTGCTTGAGGTGCAAGGTTAGGTTGTTTATTCGAGATGTTTCCTGCTTCTTAAGGTGGGCTTGTATTGCTATAAACTTCCCCCTTAGAACTGCTTTTGCTGCATCCCATAGGTTTTGGGTCGTTGTGTCTCCATTGTCATTTGTTTCTAGGTATTTTTTGATTTCCTCTTTGATTTCTTCAGTGATCACTTCATTATTAAGTAGTGTATTGTTTAGCCTCCATGTGTTTGTATTTTTTACAGATCTTTTCCTGTAATTGATATCTAGTCTCATGGCGTTGTGGTCAGAAAAGATACTTGATACAATTTCAATTTTCTTAAATTTACCAAGGCTTGATTTGTGACCCAAGATATGATCTATCCTGGAGAATGTTGCATGAGCACTTGAGAAGAATGTGTATTCTGTTGTTTTTGGATGGAGTGTCCTATAAATATCAATTAAGTCCATCTTGTTTAATGTATCATTTAAAGCTTGTGTTTCCTTATTTATTTTCATTTTGGATGATCTGTCCATGGGTGAAAGTGGGGTGTTTAAGTCCCCTACTATGAATGTGTTACTGTCGATTTCCCCTTTTATGGCTGTTAGTATTTGCCTTATGTATTGAGGTGCTCCTATGTTGGGTGCATAAAATTTACAATTGTTATATCTTCTTCTTGGATCGATCCCTTGATCATTATGTAGTGTCCTTCTTTGTCTCTTTTATTTTTTTTATTTTATTTTTTTCTTTGTCTCTTTTAATAGTCCTTATTTTAAAGTCTATTTTGTCTGATATGAGAATTGCTACTCCAGCTTTCTTTTGGTTTCCATTTGCATGGAATATCTTTTTCCATCCCCTTACTTTCAGTCTGTATGTGTCTCTAGGTCTGAAGTGGGTCTCTTGTAGACAGCATATATAAGGGTCTTGTTTTTGTATCCATTCAGCTAATCTGTGTCTTTTGGTGGGAGCATTTAGTCCATTTACATTTAAGGTAATTATCGATATGTATGTTCCTATTCCCATTTTCTAAATTGTTTTGGGTTTGTTATTATAGGTCTTTTCCTTCTCTTGTGTTTTTTGTCTAGAGAAGATCCTTTAGCATTTGTTGTAAAGCTGGTTTGGTGGTGCTGAACTCTCTCAGCTTTTGCTTGTCTGTAAAGGTTTTAATTTCTCCATCAAATCTGAATGAGATCCTTGCTGGGTAGAGTAGTCTTGGCTGCAGGTTTTTCTCCTTCATCACTTTCAGTATGTCCTGCCACTCCCTTCTGGCTTGTAGGGTTTCTCCTGAGAGATCAGCTGTTAACCTTATGGGGATTCCCTTATGTGTTATTTGTTGTTTTTCCCTTGCTTTTTTTTTTTTTTTTTTTTTTTGCGGTACGTGGGCCTCTCCCGTTGCGGAGCACAGGCTCCGGATGCGCAGACTCACCGGCCATGGCTCACGAGCCCAGCCGCTCCGCGGCATGTGGGATCTTCCCAAACCGGCGCACGAACCTGTGTCCCCTGCATCGGCAGGCGGACTCTCAACCACTGCGCCACCAGGGAAGCCCTCCCTTGCTGCTTTTAATATGCTTTCTTTGTATTTAATTTTTGACAGTTTGATTAATATGTGTCTTGGCGTATTTCTCCTTGTATTTATCCTGTATGGGACTCTCTGTGCTTCCTGGACTTGATTAACTATTTCCTTTCCCATATTAGGGAAGTTTTCAACTATAATCTCTTCAAATATTTTCTCAGTCCCTTTCTTTTTCTCTTCTTCTTCTGGAACCCCTATAATTCGAATGTTGGTGTGTTTAATGTTGTCCCAGAGGTCTCTGAGACTGTCCTCAGTTCTTTTCATTCTTTTTTCTTTATTCTGCTCTGCAGTAGTTATTTCCACTATTTTATCTTCCAGGTCACTTATCCGTTCTTCTGCCTCAGTTATTCTGCTATTGATCCCATCTAGAGTACTTTTAATTTCATTTATTGTGTTGTTCATCGTTGCTTGTTTCATCTTTATTTCTTCTAGGTCCTTGTTAGCTGTTTCTTGCATTTTGTCCATTCTATTTCCAAGATTTCGGATCATCCTTACCATCATTATTCTGAATTCTTTTTCAGGTAGACTGGCTATTTCCTCTTCATTTGTTAGGTCTGGTGCATTTTTATCTTGCTCCTTTATCTGCTGTGTGTTTTTCTGTCTTCTCATTTTGCTTATCTTACTGTGTTTGGGGTCTCCGTTTTGCAGACTGCAGGTTCGTAGTTCCCGCTGTTTTTGATGTCTGTCTCCAGTGGCTAAGGTTGGTTCAGTGGGTTGTGTAGGCTTCCTGGTGGAGGGGACTAGTGCCTGTGTTGCGGTGGATGAGGCTGGATCTTGTCTCTCTAGTGGGCAGGTTCACGTCTGGTGGTGTGTTTTGGGGTGTCTGTGGCCTTATTATGATTTTAGGCAGCCTCTCTGCTAATGGGTGGGGTTGTGTTCCTGTTTTGCTAGTTGTTTGGCATAGGTTGTCCAGCACTGTGGCTTTCTGGTCATTGAGTGAAGCTGGGTGCTGGTGTTAAGATGGAGGTCTCTGGGAGATTTTCGCCGTTTGATATTATATGGAGCTGGGAGGTCTCTTGTGGACCAGTGTCCTGAAGTTGGCTCTCCTACCTCAGAGGCAGAGCCCTGACTCCCGGCTGGAGCACCAAGAGCCTTTCATCCACACGGCATTCTTGTTCCCTCCTATAGGCATCTGCTGCTTCCCATTCGTCAAACCTAGAAAAACTTTCTGTAGCTTGGACTTTTCCTGGGCTAAATCCAAGGTACTAGCCACATCTGCTGTTTTTGTCTGTTCAGCACATCCTTGGGGAAATGTTCTTCTTCCACTCTGACCATGTGATTGGGATGGTGCTGCCAATCACAGTTTCTTACCCAATCACCTGGCCACAGGGGTTGGTACATGATCCACACTCAGCCAATTATAGTACCTTGTTTGCTTGGCCCCAGTGATAGGTCCAGTGCTGGGCATGTGACCCAAGCTTGCTTGTTGGAGCCATTTCTTTTGGCAATGAGAACAAAGGACATAGATCTTTTTCTGTCGTGCAGCTTAAAGGATAAGAAGGAGGGACTTCTAGGGCCTTTTTTCTCTATCACGTGGCATCAGCTGTCTGTAGGGGAAAATAGAATCAAAGTGGGAGCAGCAGAAATGGAGGAAAAGGGGACCAGGAGTATTGAGGATCCAGTTCCCATTCTTGAGTCTCCTAGAGAGGCTCTCATTCTTGTCCTTTGCATTTTAATTTTGTTCTTTTCTGCAATTTCATGAGTCAATAGATTCTCTGCCTGATTAAACTTGTTTGATTTGGGCTACTGTTACTTGCAAGTGAAAGAACCCTGACTAACGTAGATAGGAACATCAAAAAATCATATTTTGAGAACATTTTCTTGTAAGGAGCTGGCACCTTACGTGTTCTGTATCGAGTGCTTGGTTGAAACTTGGACCATGTAGGTTGGGGCAGCATGCAGCTTCCCAGCAGAGAAGGAGATCAGACCAACTAAATACGGAGGCACAGCATCAAGAGTGTCCAACACCTGACCTCAGGCCAGCCATACCTCCTTTGGGCACCAATTCTAAAATCCCACCCTTCTGACTTTCCAAGACCAGGTAAGGGGTGAATTATTTTTAGTTTGGTCTCATTCTCAGAGATCCAGCCTAGAACTCATCTCACAGCACCCTGGCAGCCAGGTTTCCAACCAACCCCACCAAAGGTCTAGAGGTAAGAGTTTTAAAGCATGGTCGTCTACATACCTACCCCCTGGAGATACCAAAGGGACTGGCTGAGGAGGAGAGAGGGAGACACTGCTAAGACAATTTCCACTCCCACTTCAAATGCACCAGCCCTCCCAGCCCCCGATTTCTTTCATTTTGTTTTATTCTATTATTTTAAATTGAAATATTTAGTTGATGTACAGTATCATGTAAATTTCAGGTGTACTACATAATAATTTGACATTTGCATACATTATGAAATGACCACCAAGCTAATTCTAGTAACCATCTGTCCCCATAAAAATTGAGCACAGTATTATTGACCATATGCTTTGTGCTGTATATTACATTCCCGTGACTTATTTATTATATAACTGGAGGTTTGTATCTCGATCTCCTTCACCCATTTCCCCCGCCCCCCGCTTCCTTCTTCCTTCTGGCAACCACTGTTGTCCCCTGCCAGCCCCAATTCCCCCCGCCCCCCGCCAGCCCCAGTTCCCCCCGCCCCCACCGCCTTTTTTTTCTGGCTGCGCCACACGGCATGCAGGATCCTTGTTCCCTGACCAGGGATGGAACCCGTGGCTCCTGCAGTGGAAGCACGGAATCCTAACCACCGGACCCCAGGTCTTTTTTATATAATATGGGGGTTTAATGCACAATTTTGTTTGAAAATGGGTTCCCTTAAAATAAAACCTTTAAAACCATTAATCTGACGAACTTAAGGCAACCACTACTATTCTCTGAACAAAAGGTGACATGTGACCTGTCAAATAAATCAGTAGGAAAGAAATTCCAACCAACTCTTGCATAAAAAAAGTCCCAGAAACATCCTTACTGAAGGGAAAAAATCACTATTTACTTTACAATAACGCATGTTTTGCCAAATATTATCAATCAAATGTTAGATGTAAAGACAGCATCTTGGACAAATGACCCCATGCCCATATGTTAATTAAGAAATATGGCTTTATTCGCTTGTTCATTCATTAAATACTCACTGAGTGCCCATACCTTGGGCTTACTGTGCTAAGTGCTGGGAACACTAGGTGAACAAGATCTTTGATCTTTCCGCCCATGGAGATTTTGGAAGTTTATCCTTCCCTTGCAAGAAAACCCTTTTTTTTTTTTGGAGGACTTATCTTTGAGCAAAGGAGGGGGAGATTGGCTATAAGATCCAACTGGAAAAAAGGTTTTGGCACTATACCTGGGGTCCAACCGTCCTTCCAAACATAGAGTCACTTACCTTCTCTAACCAACTTTGCTCCAGCTATAAAGTCCCATCTGGGTCTCAGGGCCAACCTTTGCCTTTAGGATTCTGAAGGATGATTTAAAGGCATGTCTGTGACCCAGCACCTGGGCACTCTCAATCCTTGGTTGTGGCCGTCAGGAGTCACTATAAATGTCGTAATGAGGCCAACCAAAGGATGGAGAACCAGTCCTCCTAATGACTTGTGAAACTCTCTGTGGGATAGGAAACCTTGGTTCTACTTCTGACCGTGATACTCATATCTTGGTAGCTTCACCCATCTGAGTCTCTGTATCTTTACCTATGGGATGAAGGGGCTGAAACTTGGACTTTCCCAGAGGACTATCTGAGTTTCCATATCTGGATGAATTAGTTAAGGTAAGGCTAGCTACTGTAGTAGATAAATTCCTGGTGGCATGACATAATGCATGCTTCTTTCTTTTCACATCATAGTCAGATGGGGTGGTCTTCCATGTCACCATCTGGGGCCCAGCTCCTCCCATATTGTGTCTCTGCCCTCTTAAGTTGGGGGCTGTGTGAAGCTTCCAAGAAGAGCAGTAGAATAGACAAATTTATGAATGCCCCAAATCAAGATGATTTAAAACACTTGAGCTGGTAAATGGGGAAAGAGAGAGAGAGAGAGTGAGAGAGCGAGAGCTCTCTGGGAAGTTTTATGGGCCAGGCCTAAGAAGTGTCTTACATCCATTCCACCCACATGCCATTGGTCAGGAGTTGGTCACATGACCACACCTGAGCGCAAGGAAGTCTGGGAAATGCAGTCTAGCTGTGTAGTGAAGAGGAAAGGAAAACAGGTTGTTACACAACCGGCCAGCTGGGTATAGAAAACGCTTGCCACTTTAGATGGCACTCCTCCTCACCATCCTCTACTTACCAAAGGGATTTAAAACCAAACACTTCTACCTTAACCAGGGGTATCATTTACAGGAGGGTGTTGCAATAATCTGGTTGGGAGAGGACAGCAGGCTTGATTACGGAGTGTGTGCACATCAGGTTTTCCCAGGAGAGACGGTCTCAGCAGGAGGCCAGTGCAGAGGAGGGGGGCGAATACAGGATTGCATGAAGATGCAGTTATCACTAAAAAGTCATACACCCACTGTTCCATAAAGACAGTATTTTTTTTTAATTTTAAAATTCTGCATCTGAAAACACAGTATGACAGAAAGCATCTATATACAACCTGCAGTGTTTTTGGTATGATACAGTATTCAGTACATCCACTGTTTTCTGCAAAAAATTTTGCTTTGTCAGACAGAAACAAACTCCCCTAGACAAAAAAATACAGCTAAGGCACAATTTCGTTGTTGTTTCTCCGCTAAATGAAAAGACAGAAAAGGTGCAAAAATGGGCCGGTAGTGCAATTGTTTCTGAGAATCACATTCTACTGCGAGGAAAAGCATTCGGATGATTGGAACTTTGATTACTGGTCAATTTCAGATAGTTCAGTATCTCTTAAAATACTCCTTTAAATAAATAGCAAAGTATCTACATCTTTCAGTGTGTGCCTTTCGAATTCTCTCTCTTTTTTTAAAAACTTTATTTACAGTCTCTCTTTTTTTTTAAATCAATACATTACAAAATATTTCTGTACAGTTTTATGCGTATTATGATCTATAACAAAATAGTTATTTTTTAAAAACTATATCACCGCATGTCTTTGAAAAACAATGAGGGGAACGGTAATAACTTATTGTGATGCCTCTAAAAAAAATACCCAAACGTCTTTGACAACATAATTTTTATATATATATATATATATATATATATATGTATATATGTATATATATAAAGACAAAGGACGACAAAGACGATTGCGCTCAATTCCAGTGAATTTCCTATGAAAACCCTGGGGTTGTCTTTGGCCTCCATCAGCCCTGGAGCGATGGCAGGGAAATGGGGGGATTCTGCAAGTAGGTAGAGTGTGATCCCTTTGAGAACATGACCCATCCGCTGGGACTATTTAATGCTATCACTTTCCAGGCAGGAAGGATGAAGAGATATATTGAGAAACTCTCCTGATTTACCCATGAATGAAGTACCTAAAGTCACCAAGTTTCGGGGGTCGGGGGAGGGCTGGAAAGCCCACGTCGGCAGCCCATCGCAGTGGCGATATGCTCTAGGAGAGTGCTTCGGGAGTTGGTTGAGGTTTAGATGAGCACCCAAGCCTTCATGTTACCCATAGGAAAAACAGAAAATTTTTCTTCAGGACGACAAGAGACGCCATTTCTATCACATCTGCAAGCTACAGGTTGGCAGCCCCTGGCTTAGGAGGTTGCCCCGAGAGCTTCAAGATGCTCTTTCTTCTCGGATGTTGGTGGAAATGGGAGGGGGAGGGTGGTTAGCTTTCCCAAAATAATTTTAAGGCCTCATTTCAAAAAGGAGAAACCTACGGCTTTTGGGGGTGGGGGAAGGGAAGGATAGGGAGGCAAACGAGGGGTGGAGAGGATGGAGCTGCGAACGGCGGCGGCGAGGTGCAGAACCTGCTTTCCCGCGGGGTGTGTAGGCAGAGGCGGCTGGAGCGTTCCCAGCCGAGGGGAGGGCGACGGAGGGCTGCCTTCTCGCTGCCTGGGGCTTGGCAAGGACAGAACCAATGACAACGTGCGGGGCAGACACAGGTGGCGCGTGAACGCCCTCCTCAGTCTTAAGAGGGGTCTGTACAGTATCTTGTTTGCCAGGTAAAAAAAGTAATACTTCTGAGAGAGCGAGAGAGAAAGAAAGAGAAAGACAGAATTTGCATAGATTATGCATTTAGCTCCAGCAGATTTTGGACACCTTTATCCCCCCACCCCCACCCCGGTAAACTTCTCAGCAGACACATGAGGTAGCGCCTGTGGTTGACCCATGGGCATAGTAAGGTAAGTGAGGCAGAAGCAGAGGACTTCCCGTGAGCACGGCTTCCGAAGATGTTTCCGGACATGTGGCAAGATGGCTGCTAAAACCTGGGATCTGGAGAGAGCCGGGCTGTTTGACACGCCAAGCCCTCCTCCTGAAACACATCCTGGACCTCTCTGCCTGGTAGGATGGAATTCTGGAAGGCGGGGACCAGGCCAATGTGGACCTCCGTACGTCTAAGGGGCAGCTCTTGGGGTCTGCAAATTCTGTGCCATCTTCCCTTCAGTACAAACTGTCTTGAGGCCAGGAGAGCTGAACACGCCAGTTATGAGACACTTCTCCTCTGAGGGACCGTTTCTTTGGGACGGGAATGACTAGTAAGAGGTCCCCATTCCCTTCGGAGCTGGACATGAGCTGTTAGTTTTTTGCCCCTTCCTAGTGGTGTCATTTCCCTCCCCCACTGGGACAAGCCTAGCTTCCTTTCAAACCACGTCTCCAGAGAGCAGAGGTTGCTGGCAGCGCACAGGCTGAACTGTGAGGTTTCTCTTTGCCTACACTCTGGAAAGAAAAAAAATGCCAACATTTCAAAATCACATTTCCTATAAAAATATGGATTTCTGGCTTCCCTTACCAAATTAGATGATTCTGCTGCACTGTGCCCGTATTCTCACATGCAACTCAGGCTGGAGCTGAGATGCAGCTGTAGTTTTTTGTCTGTGTCATGTGCACACTGCAGACTACAGTCCCCACCACTCCCTAACGTCTTACACCAACGGCGTCACTCATCTGTGCTAGTGTTCTGGGCCCTATAGCCACTTGTAACCCCTGCCAGAGGGTGTGGCTTCGATCTGCCAGGTGTTTGCTAACAGCTGTTTCTAGCACAGCCCCCTTGGGTGCTGCTGGAGGAGCGTGTCCTGAGTCCCCAGTGAACTTGGCTACGAAAGGGATCTTTGCTCAGGCCCCACACCCAGCAGCTACCGCCCTCCCCTGCACCCTCTTGGCAAAGAGATCAAGGTTCCAGCCAGCATCCTCCTTGTACCTGCAAACTGGAGAACCGGAAGGAAGCATGGTCCCCCCCAGTCCCCGCATGTGCCCAGAGCATCTGTAATCTGCCCTTTTGGGGCGGCGTGCTCATTCCTTCTCAACTCCACTGGCATTTTGAAAGTTAAATTAACAATGGCAAATGAAGTCGGAATGATTCCTGATAAGATCAGAACGGCCTTTCTCCAAAGGGAGGAGCATCTGCACTTCTGAGAACATGGGGGTCCTAGGAACTGCTCGTGCCCTCCTTGGAGACAGACCGCCTTGCACATGGCCGGGGAAGCGGGACTCAGGAAGGCTGCCTGCCTCCTGAGCGTGGTTTCCACCCGAATGTCACAGGGGTGAATGGCAAATTGGACAGAGTGTCGCAGCTTATTCAATGTGTCCTTCTCCCCCAAGCCCACGTCCCACCTCTAAGCCCTCCTGAAGTCCGAGGACCTGGTCGGTGACTCAGCCCACAGTCACTTTGCTTCTTTAATAGGATTTCCAGAGACCATGTTCTCAGGTTTTGAAACCCTCAGGCAGCCACAGCTCAAGGTTGCCTGACCAATGGCCTCTAACTAATAAATCATCCTCAGGTAGATTACAAAAATGAGTTCAACTATTTCTCCTGGGAAAACATCACCTTTGCTCAAATCATCCTGGGCTTTGTTTGTTTGAAATTCTCCCTTTTTTCCTTAAAGCCAAATGTAACATCGTCAAAGTGATTCTCTGGTTCAAAAACAGAAGATGTTGAGGAACATCCCATGAGGCCCCTGAGCTTCCCAGTCTCCTGGCGGTGAGTAGGGAATGGGGCCTGGGCCGTGGGGGTGGGGGCCGTCCCCAGAGTAAGCCAGCTCTCCCATTTCTCCACTTGTTCCCAGATGGAACAGGAGTCAGCAATGTCAGGGTGCAGGTGGGGCCCCGTCGAGGAGTCTGCAGGCTCATGGGCGCGCAGGGACATGCCAGGGCAGAGCCCCCAAAACCATCACAAATGACACACAGGGCCCTAGTGGCGAGAAGGGTGAAAGGGCGGCTCCCCGGGCAGCTTCCACAGGCTCAGGGAGGCCCTGGCCAGAGGCAGAGGCCGGGGGCAGGAAGTGGATGTGACACGGGCCTCTTGGCTCCCACAGAACTTGCGAACCCATGTGGAGCTCATGTGGGCTTTCTGAGAAAGCCACGCCGAGGTCCCTGGAAACACTGGGCCAGCTCCTGGGCTCTCCTGGCCGGGTCTGACCCCCTACCATCTTCCTAAAATAGAGATCTTTTCCTCCAGGGCGTGGAGGGAGCCTGCTTTCCCTCACATGGAGGCCCACGGTTAGACTGGCTGCGGGAGGGCAGTGATGGAGGAAGCGGGGACGCCCCAGGTTCTGCAGCCGGCATAGCCTCCCTCTGCAAGTCGCTGGCCTGTTGCGTCCCTGTGCTGGGGGTGGGGTGGCGGGGATGGCTCAGGAATTCCAACACCCCCAGAGCCGGAGGGCTGAGTCACGCTAACACCCTGCATGAGGAAGAGCGAGGCGCCACTGTTCCCAAGGACACCCCACTTCTGGCCAGTGGGTGATGCTGGTTGAGGCGTTCTCCTCATGGTGTCCAAGTCCCCTGCTTCCCACTGAGGACACGGAGAACGCAGGGCAGAGACAGAGATGATAGACAGATAGATAGATAGATAGATAAAGCAGCAGAGAGACAGAGACAGACATGAGGGGCTGGGGGATGAGAGGGGGAGGGAGTGGAAGGGTGGGG
Organism: Pseudorca crassidens; assembly: GCF_039906515.1. NCBI lineage: Eukaryota > Metazoa > Chordata > Mammalia > Artiodactyla > Delphinidae > Pseudorca > Pseudorca crassidens. Next base: position 23,984,439 of record NC_090310.1, read on the forward strand.
GGGAGGGGCCTTTAGTGAATAAAGGCAGCTTCAGTTAGTAAGATAACGTAATTGACAAGCTGCAAAAACAGCACCTACTAATTAGTCATTGACTAAAACATATAAATAATAAATATCTAAAGTGTCCCTTCTCTATATCCTCCATGGCCCATAGGACATTCTGCCTTGCTGGGCTGGGGGTGTGAGTAGGGGGCGACAGCTGACAGGTCACTGGGAGCAAACGGCGGTACCTTCAAACCCAAACTGGAGGGGAATCGCCAAGGACCAGCTCTCCGTGGGAAGGACTTTTCCAAGAGAACCCTGTCCTTGGGGGGAGGGTGGGATCAGCGGAGGAGGGGGCCTCCGGGGAGGGGTCTCCGGATGAGCAGGGCAGCCCTCCGATGTACACATGGCAAGGAAACCCTTTGCGTTTCTAGTAACTCAAGCAATTTGAATAACACTGTTCTTTAGGTTTCAAACCACCAGATACTCAAGCTTCCCACTTTTACACTGCGTGTCAGATGGGCCTGTTGGCACCTTGGATAAGAAAGGGCATGAATTTAAAAACTAAATCTAAAATGCTCTTTCCTGGCCGTGAAAAGTCTGTTCCATGCAGTTTGGTTGCTCCCAGCAGCACCGAGTGTGCGATTCACAAATGTTCCAAACAAACACCTGACCTCAGAACAAAGGGCTCAGGCAATACAGGTATTGCTGTACTGACCAGCTGAGGAGTTTTGCTCCCAAGGATCTCTATGAGTGAGTTTCATGGCCATGGTCCCCAAAGTTCCCACTGTCAAGGCCCAGAGGGGTCATGGTCTTGATCTCCTCGCCCACGAACGGCTGGGGGTTTGACCCTCACGCTCATGAGCATCGCCCAATTTCTGCCTCGAAGGAGGGTGGCCTGGAGCCCAGGATGTCTGGCGGTCACAGTTTGGGTGGACCTTGGCCGTGGCACATCAGAAGGCTCTCCGGCTCATCTAGTTACGAAGGAGGATGGCTGAACCTGAGAAGGGCTGGTGGGAGGCCTCCCTGGGGACGGGCCCACGAGAACGTGACTTTAGTGTCCTGTCACTTCAGGGCTGGCACAAGGGTTTCCTGGCCCAGAGGAGCTGAAGGCGGGGCTGGAGAGCAAACCCACCCTCTGGGCAGTGCTTTTCAAACTAGGTTTTGTAGAGCCCTTGGGTTCTGACGAGGTACCTTAGGAGACGCCCTTGGCAAGGGACTGCCCGGTGGGCTGAGCTTTGAGAAAGAATCTCACGCTCGCAGCTTCAAGCAGAGCAGCCTGGATTTCCTCCTCACCCGGGACCTCCCTCCGCCTACGATTTAGTCAACAAAGCTCTGCTGCTCAAAATAAAAGTTTTGGAATCACTTGTCCGGGCGGGGTGGGGGGGGGGGTCAGGTCATTGAGGGGAAGACAAGGAACCTGTAGCACTCGAGGATCAATCAGAAGAGGTAAGACCACCACGGTGCTGGGACTGAGCCATCCCCACCCCCGGGAGCCGGCCTGCTGGGTCAGGTGGCTGGCAGAACCTGCTTCGGCCTCCAAACCTTCCCTCCCGTCATTCGATGGCCAGGAGAGCCCCGCTCACAAAAGGCACCCCCACCCCCAGGGGGTGGGAGCCCAGGGTCCGGCTCCCACTGGCCCTCTGGCTGCTTCCCCTTTGAGATCCGCTGGGGCCCCCACGTGCCCAGTGCTACCTGAGCCGGCCGTCGGGTTTGACTGCGCCCAGCTCCGACTTGGGGTCAGGGCTGAAGGAGCTCCAGGCCGTCTGGCTGCAGGTCTGCATGACTGGGCAGACGGTGGGGCCTGTGGCACAGATGTCCATGGCGGTCCACATCCCGCCCACCAGCGAGTCCAGCCAGTGCTCCAGTGCGGCGCCGGTGGACGCGGCGTTCCTCCGAGCCAGCTCCACCTGGGCGGGGTTGATGGGCAGGCTGAGGACGGGGTTCAGGCTCTGGAAGCTCTGCTCCATGTAGGCGCTGCGGAGGGGCCCGTTGTGCAGCCTCAATGCCTCCTCTGAAAGCCAAAGGGAACAATTACATCATTAGAAGAGCCATGGACCGGTCACCTCCTACTGTGTGCTTGGCACTGTGCTGGGCACTGTGTAGCACCATTCAGTTCGCGGGACAATCTCACGAGGAAGTTCCTTTAGCACTCCCATTGTACAAAGAAACTGAGCCTACGAGGACATTCCTTCAACAGGTACGCGCCCACTTTGTGCAGGGCATGGTCCATTCACCTATTCGTTCAGCATGTATCTATGGAGCCCTTTCTATAGGCCAGACGATAATTCATTCAACACATATTTACGAAACATCTACATCTGCAAGGCATTCATTCATTTATTTATTTGATACAGATTTATTAAGTGCCAGGCTCTACTCTGCGGTGGAGCAGACCAGACAATGAAGGAGACTGCAATCCAGGGGAGGAAGAATGATGACAAGAAAGAAAGAAAGAAGTAAATAAATCAGGTCATTCCAGAAAGTGATAAGTGTCATGAAGGGAATAAATGGGCTGTGTCGAGTCAGAGCAGGGGCTTGATAAACTACGGGCCTTGGACCAAATGCGGCCACCACCTGTCGTAAATGCAGTTTCATTGGAACATGGCTATGCCCATTTGGATACATACTGTTTATGGCCGTTACCACAGCACAGCTGAGTAGCTGAGACAGAGATTGTATATGGCCCACAAAGCTGAAAAATTTGCTATCTAGCCCTTTACAATAAAAGCTTGCTGATTCCTGGGTTAGAGAGTGACAAGGGTGTTCATTTTAGCTGGGATGGCCGGGGAGACCTCTCTGCGGAGATGACATCTGAGCTGAGCACTGATTCACGGGAAGGAAGAAGCCACGTGCAGATCCTGGAGAAGAGAATTCCAGGCATTGGGAACAGAGGATGCAAAGCCTCATTAAAGCTCATTAAAGATGCAAAGCATCTTTCCCCAAATCACACAGGTGATGAGAGTCAGAGCCAGGGCTGGAACCCGGGTCTGTGGACCTCAGGGCCTGGCGAGCAGCCCCACCCTTGGCTGCTGAATGCCCACCATGAACTCTGTATAAGACCTGGATCTCTGCTTCGGTCCAAGATGTGGGGCATGAATGGCCCACAGCAAGGAGTCCTGGAAACCGTGAAGCTGGGACCAGAGTGGGGTGGGGTGGGAGGTCCAGCTGGCTCCCAAAACAGCTCCGCCTTGCTGAGCACTGGGGTCTCACGCCAGAGCTCGGGGACAGCAGTCAGGCCGTCTGGGTTTGAATCCCCATGTCCCGCATACCAGGTGTGTTACTTCTTCCTCATCAATAAAATGGGTGGAGAACCGGTACCTTCCTCGTAGCTGTGTTTGTGATGATTAAATGTGCTGGCTCGTGAGGTGCTTAAAATGGTGCCTGGCGTATTCTAAGTACGTGGGAAAGTTTAGCTAGGATCAGTATTATTGGCATTATTAGTACACAATACACACACACAACTATAGGGCGGATTTTATCATCCCTATGTTACAGATGAGGAAACGGAAGCAGCTGTAGTTTAGAGACAGACCTGGAGTTAAATCCAGGGCTGGCTGACTCCAAAGCCCGTTCTTGTCATTACGATACTCTACCAAGAGGCTCATACAGCAGCAGGAAGCTAAAAGAATGCTTTTGTTCTTATTTTATTTTTCCATCTGGGAGCTAGTCTTTTGCAGACTTGGTTTCCCCATCTGCAAGATGGGGATACTCACCCTTTCCAGCAATTAGACTCACTTCTACCTGGCACGAGGCTCAGGCAGAAGTTCACGTGCTTTGTAAACAGTAAAGTAATGTATGAACAAGAGAGACAGTGACTGTTTCCCAGGGCTTAAAGATGGGGAAGCAGAAAGTCTAGACATTTGGACTGAAGGAAAGAAGCTAGATGTTTCTATCTTGAGGAAGTTCCCACTCATGGCTTATTTCATTGCCAAACACAAGAATATATTTTTTTGAAAAGACTGGCTAATGATTCTGGTGGGTTGTGTTTTACCAAATCAGGTTTTGCTATAGCCAAGATCACTAGGATTAGAAGAAACCTCCTTATAAGACAATGTAGCATTCAGATGACAATGCTTCCTCTTTGCTTGATGGTGGCTGTCACCCTCGGAGACAACCAGGAGAGCCTGGATAATCAGCACGTTACTTTCTAATATGTGTGGTCCTGAGTAAGGAAGAAAGACCGTGTATATATGCCTGCCCTTCAAAAAGCAATGGGAGGGCTTCCCTGGTGGCGCAGTGGTTAAGGATCCACCTGCCAATGCAGGGCACACGGGTTCGAGCCCTGGCCCGGGAAGATCCCTCATGCCACTGAGGAACTAAAGCCCGTGAGCCACAACTACTGAGCCTGCGCTCTAGAGCCCATGAGCCACAACTAATGAGCCCGTGAGCCACAACTACTGGAGCCCGTGCTCCGCAACAAGAGAAGCCACTGCAACGAGAAGCCCGCCGACCACAACAAAGAGAAAGCCCGTGCGCAGCAACGAAGACCTAATGCAGCCAAAAATAAATAAATAAGATAAATTCATTAAAAAACCAAAAAGCAATGAGAAAGCTAGTTGAACTAAAAATATGCTTTGACTTGCGTGTACGAGAAAGTCATTCCTTTAGTTCCCAATGCCCCAGGAAGCTGGGGGGGCTGGACTCTGGTCTGGAGGGGAACCGGTGGGAGAAAGCTGAGAAGCACGCCTGGAGCACATGTCCTATCTCGCTATACTTAGCAGAGCTTCTCTTTCTCGAGTTCCTTAAGGAGTCTGGCCCACCTCTCCCTGATGCCCACCAAAGGGTTTTCAGGAAAAAAAACCCTGTTTTCTTTTCCTCTGTTTTTTTCAGGAGGACAGAGTCTGTTCTCTTTGGAGCAGGTCCTGACTTCCCTACTAGAGCCTCTCAACGCCTTCATCTCTGCAGGGACTGCAGAGATGAGAAGCTGGGGACTGGGGAGACACCCAAACTGAGAAAAGGCAGGACATTCAAAGTGAAAAGAGGAGTTAACAAACACTTGAACGCTGGTAACCAAATATTGTGGTTGGTGCAGAAAACCCTTATGAAAAATGAGGTTCATGTGGGAAATGCTATTATAGCATCAGCCCACAAAGCTCGCCTCTATAATTAAATTTCCCTCAATTCCACCTCATCAGATTTCTTGAGATTACCAGGGATGCATCAATAGCAAATTACTCTTGATGAATCATTCTACAAATTGCATCGCTCCCACCTTCGTGTTCCCTGTCACCAGAACATCATTAACAGATCCAATTACTGATGACTGGGGGGGCTGCTCCCGGTGGGGTAAAATGACCCTTGGCTCATCCTGGACATGCGTGGGGAGAGCCTCGCTGTCCTCAGAAATCCCAGGAGAAAAGATCGGAAGAATCAGGACCCCACGAATGGCCCCGGGCTATTTTACTGAGGTAGGGATGGATTCAGGGTCACTCGTTTTCTGTCCGATTAGCTGTATGGGAAGCAAAGAGGAGACGGCCACTTCCATCCCTCTCCTCCACGTCTGGCTTTGGGAACCCTTAGAGAGGCTAAGGACGTGAGCCTCATCCGTGGGACACTTGAGGACCCTAAGTGGGTGGGCTCTGGCCCCGCTAGTTCTGGAGGAGCTGTCTTTTGCCTGTTTCATGGGGGAGAGGAGAAGCAGACTTCCATTACCTGAAAACATGAGGTCCAAATCTTTCTGCTTGTTCAGCACAGAAACTTAGCAGAAAAACTTAGCAGAAATGGACAGAATTCACATCAACACTCCCTTCTTAGGACTCCAGGTGCCCTTCCCCATATCTATGTCCCCCTCTCCTCGTGTCACTGGCTAAATGACACCCAGCCCAGAGCTCTTTTTAGCCAACAGAGGCTGTAATGCGTTTCTGGCTTCTGGGTTTGCGATCTGTTAAATGGAGGTGAACAATTTCAAACACCAAGAGACCTGGAAATCCTTTTTCTAGGAATCTATGTTATGGATGCATCTTCATGGGCACATACTATCTTAGGTTCAAGAATCTTCTTTGCAGTGGTATCTGTAACAACAACAACAAAAGAAGCTATGTGTCTACCCAGGCGGGGGTGGGGTAGGGACAGACAGATTGTGGGTCCTTAACCCAAAGGAACACTAGGCAGCTGGCAGCTTTACATATATTGACTCGGAAAGTGAAAAAAGCAAGTTTCACTACGAAGTGTATCATTCTATTCTTAAAAGAGTGACAATGTCTTTGTGATTTATGTCAATGCTTTAAAAGCACTGCGAAACCTCTAGAAGGACTGTACACCAAACTGTTGGCAGTGGCCACTCCTGGGGATGGGATTGAGCAGGGAGGAAGACGTTACCTGTGATAAAAGAAAGGGGGGTGGGGAATAGAAAAATAAAAGAAACCCTTTTGGAAAAAAAAGAAAAAAGGCAGGCATGCTAGGAGTCTGACACCCCTCTCCCTGACCCCATGCCCAGTGGGAACCACCATCCTGAATTTCCTGTTAATAATTTCCTTCATTTCTTTACAGCTTTCTACTGATACATGAACCCTGAAATACTGTATTGTTGGCTTGGCCTGTTTTTGAACTTTAGATACATGCATGGTAATTTTGATATCCCCACCCTAACATTACGTTCTAGAACACGTCCTACGCCGTGTTCCCTGCTGCGTAGACCTCCACTGTCGGAACAGACCACATTGTTGGTCCATTGGATGTCAGATATTTGGACTGGTTCTGGTTTGGTGCTATTATGAACAACTTGCTGTATTTCTGCACAAGTCTCTATGGCCTCTACCTCGGGTGGAATTTCTGTGCGGTAGGGTGTGTGTATATGTTCAACTTCACCAGCAAATGCAAACTCATTTTATTACATGGCTCTCTCACTAGCACTTACGTGGACAGTTATTATTCTCCATCTTGACCATCAAATGATGTTGTCTCATCTTCAAACATGTCCTAAACATGGCAGATGTGAAGTGGAATCTCTTTTTGCTTTTAATTTGCATTTCTCTCATTCTTCATGAGGCTGAGCATCTTTTTATATGTGTGTATATGCTCTCTCTTTTTTATTTCTTTTATATCAGGGATTGGCCCTTTCTCTAAAGGGCCAGATAGCAAATACTTTTGGCTCTGTGGGCAGCTACTCAATGCTGGCGTTGTGGCCCCAAAGCAACCACAGTCAATATGTAAATGAGTATGACTGCATTTCAGTAAAGTTTTATTTACAAAAACAGGAAGTGGGCTGGATTTGGCCTGTGGCTTGTAGCTTGCTCTGACTTAGGGGATTTCCGAATTTGAGTACTTTTTTGTGTGTGCAAATATTTTCCTTTAGTATGTGATACGGCTCCTCACCTAGTATCATGCTTTTGATGAACAGAGATTCCTATTTTAGTTATTTTTTTTAAAAACACTGAACAAGATTTGCTGAAACTCAATCTCAGCTTGGGTTTATTTCCCACCTGTCTTAAATATGATCAGGACCTTCTAGAAGTCCAGTGAGAGAGCATCTAATAAATAGGTGTCTAATACAAAGACAGATGACATCACCTCAGTGTGCAGAGACAGGCAGAAAAGTAGAAGGTTCTGTATGACAGATGAGCAGGAAAAAATCCTGAGAACAGAGAGCACTGTTCTCGAAGGTGGCCCACATGCCCCATGTCTGAGCAACACCGCCCGCCCGGGTGAAGGACCCAGGAGGCCTCGGGCAATGGAATATTACCCCACAGAAATAGTGGAAGTACTCACCCGGTTTGATGGGCTGCCTGTTTGAGAAGGTCAGAGGCGCGACGAGGAATTTGGTTTCTGCGACTGGCACCCAGTGGTGGAGAATTTTCACTGTCCAGACCCCAGGCCTCAGGGGCAAGTTCAAAGGGGGCTTGTAGTGGGTAAATTCGGCAGTGGACTCAATCAGGATGTCGTAGGTGGCTGCGATGATGTTGACGGGATCCACCCAGACGACAGTCACAGTCACATTGGGGCCCTTCCCCCATTTCTGCATGCCGACTGGCTCATCCATGGGCCCCAGGAGACCCCCAAAGTTGCGAAAGAGCCGCTCCTTGGCATCCCAGTCAGTGCCGACCTGAAACAGGAGAGCGAGTTCTGAAATCACTGGGCCTCTTAGGAAGGCCTAGGCTACTGCTTATTGGGCTTCCTATACCCATGTAACAGACGAGGAAACTGAGGCTCCAATTAAGTTACTTGCACAGTAACTTAATGTTGGACAGGCAGTAAGCAGGAGACCTGGGATTTGGACCTAGTCTGAAGGATTACGAGGCCTGTGGTCCATTTCACTAAACCTTTGGGCCTCCTGTGCCTACTGTGTGGTGTGTACATGGAATGAATGAATACCTGCTTGCAGGCCATTCCATGGAAACATACACCCTGCCACTCAACAGGTGCAGGTGATTTCCACTTTAGTCACTGGCTTTCCAGATAATGTGCCTCTTTTCAGTACAATCATTCTGAACAAGAGTGGAGCTCAGGATTTGGAGCTGCCCTACTATAAGCTAGGAAACCTGAGGGCCCCTTAGTATCGCCCATCATTTGCAGGAGTTCAGGTGGCTTTCCAGGGAAGACACAGCTTCGGCTTCCCTAAAGCATTCTGAGCTGGACTCTAGGGGTGGGAGATGGTTGTACCATATCCATCCTTCCTGCCAGCCAGCGGGGTGTGTGTATGGCTTTGACCCCCCAGAAATCTGCTCTTGGCTTCCATCCTTCCCCTTTTGCTGCCTGCAATTTATTCTCCACCCAGTAACCAGAAAGACCTTGTGAAATGTCCTCTCACTGCTCAAATCCCTGTGGCTGGTCCCCTGCTGATTCCTGGTGCCCAGCACTGTGCTTGGTACATAATCAATGCTCCATCAATCACCTGTCAAATGAATGCATGAATGACTTGGCAAAAAATGAATTAACCACATACATCCCTGATACTGAGCTTTGATACTATTTCAAGTCAGATTAAATTAGGGGCTCTTCTCTCCCCCGGGAGGTTTAATATAATGTTGTGAAGACACAGCATGTGGGCACATGGTAGCAGGTGATGAGCACACTACAAGGACACTGATGCCGTGGTCCTTCTGTGAGCAGCATCTCTGATGTGTGTGTGTGCAGGCTGGGGTGCAGGTGTGGCTAAACATGTCTACACCCTCAGCAGACTTCACATGTGCAGTGCAAACATGAGCTGGTTTACTTTCTCGTTGTTCGGGCCACAAGTTACTATACCCAGGACACAGGGCTCCACGGCTAATATTTACTGAGAGCTTCTGGTGTGCCAGCCCTACTGCTAAGTGGGTGGGTGCATCGATCTGGCTAACATTCCCAACTCCACGGAGGGGGGACCCTTGACGTTATCCTCACTTCACACATGAGGAAACTGAGGTTCAGAGCAGTTGGATGACTAGCTCTGATCAGTGAGGGGGACTCAGGAAGTCTGACCCCAGAGTCTGGGTTCTTATTCACTCTTCTATATATTGCCTCCCATTCACTCACTCACTCACCCACTAATCCATTCATTCATTCATCCATCCAAAACACATGTGCCGGTGCCTACCACCTGCTGGGGTGGTTGTAATACGTGCATGTTCCTGGCCCACAATGTGCTTCAGGTTTCCATCTTTAGGCCAAGATTGGCCTTGAGGAGCTGTCCTAAGGGGCAGCAGAGGGAGTTATGCTGGGACAGAGGCGGCCGTCCCTCCCAGCCTTGGGAGATCTTGGCCTGTTCTGCCACCCTGCCACCCTCTCCAGGTACTGGCTCCTACTGAGGACCCCTGGGGCCTAGCACAGCAGCTGAAACACAGGAGGAATGAAAACAACACTGTCTATTGAAGAAATAAATGAATGAGTGGGCAGGATGCAAGCTAGGCCTCAAAGTCAGAGATTGTTCTAGAGAAACCTGATCCTGTGACCTCCATCCATACAATCCTTTCTAGCTCCTTCCCACTGTTCACGAGTCCAGTCTTTCCTCCTGTCCTATCCTGCGAGGTCTGGTCCTTTACGATCCGACTCCAGCTTCATCTCCATCCCTCTCCCTCCCCTCTCCTCCCCCATGCTCCAGGCCACCCTGGAACACTCTCGGCGCCTCTGCCAGAAGGGCTCTCTCTCCCCTGATCTTCTGTCCACGCCTGGCCCTCTTTCGGGCTCAGTCTTCCTTCCTTCCCCGCCCTCCTCCTGGCCAGTTCATCATCTAGCTCTCAGCCCAGGTGTCACCTCTACCTGGAAGGTTTCTTTGCTTACAGGCACCCCTGATGTGCTTGTCTAAGCATTTGCCCAGCATAGCCTTTTAACCTATCTATCTATCTATTATCTATCTATCTATCTTCTATCTATCTATCATCTATCTATCTATCTATCTATCTATCTATCTATCTATCTATCTATCTATCTATCTATCTGTTTTGCGCAGTATCACAACTTCTAATTTACACGTCTCTCTCCATAGCTCAAAACTGTCATGTGAAGAAGAATATACACATATATGTGTGTGTGTGTAACTGAGTCACTTTGCTGTAGAGAAGAAATTAATGCAACATTGTAAATCAAATATACTTCAATAAAATAAAAAAAAACCCCAAACTGTCAACTGCATGAGGGCAGGGACTACATCTGGCTTGTTCACTACTATATCACTAGTGCCGAAGAGTGTTGAGCATGTGGTCAATCCATCCGTTATCTACAGTGTCATGAAAGATTAGGGGCCGAGCACATGGACAAATGGATCAATGATCACAAAACCACTCTGGGGTCCTACTTAAGGAAGGGATGTATGACCCGTTAGGGGAGCGGGGGGACAGTCCAGAACATCATCTTTGGATCCCCCAGAGAAATGGGGGTGAACAGGTCTCCTAAGTCTGAGTTCTAAAACCAAGATAACCCAGGTGGAAGAGCTGTGGAGCAGCTGACGGTGGGAAACTTGAATTTGTCCTGTATCTAGGAGAGGAGGAGGACATCAGCTACTGCCTCCAAACATGAGGGGAGGCGGGGCTGCCCGAGAGGGAGCCCCATTGCTGTCACATCGTCTGTGGCCCTCAAGGTCTTCTCACCAGGCCTCACTGTGGAAGTCCACTGCCATTCACTGCCAAGTGGTCAATTACTCAAATTTAAGTACGTGTTGAAGTTCAAGCTCAATATACTGGTCCCCAGCTTCAAAGTCACCAAGGCTTCCTCCCCACTGCACCTAAAATGCAATTCAAACTTCCTTCTAGGGCCTGCGAGACCCCTCATGATCTGTCCTCTGGCCCCCTGAGACCTTCCTCCTTCTCACTGGCCACGCTGGCCTTGCTGCTCCTTGAATATGCCAACCTCCTTCCTGGAGCCTCAGGACCTTTGTGCACGCTCTTCTCTTGGAAGATCCAAGAATGTTCTAGGTCTTCCCACCATTGACTCTTTTACAGGTTTCAACCCTAAAGTTATCTCATTAGTAAAGCCTTCCCAAATGAATCGTTCCATCAAATGTAACCCAGCAGGACTCTACGGGGCCTTCTACAGACAGATCCTCCTAGGTCCTCCACCTGCCTCTTGTCTGGAATAAAAACTTTACCCTCCTAGGCCTTCCTTGAGTTCCACAGAATAAATTTAATTAGAGAAGTGAGAAAATTCAGAAAGAAAGGAAAACAGTCAAGTGAGACAAAGTAATAAGAGTTTAGTCATTAAACAAAGTCAAGGACCTTTTAGTTCCTCCTCAAGAGCTATAGATAATATCCTGAGCCATATCCTTGAGCTGTTTTGCAGATATTGAAATCCCCACCAGGTGGAAGAAGTTAACTGTATGCTGCCCACAAGCACTAGACCCCAGATGGGTTGCAACCAGAAGGTTTATGATGTTGACTCCTGATTACCTCACCACCAAACAATCAGAAGAATGTCCATGAGCTGATGATTCACCCAACAACCGGCCTCCCTCATCCTGTCTTTAAAAACCTTTCCCGAAAAACCATCAGGGAATTTGCGTCTTTTGAGCATTAGCTGCCTGGACTCCTTGCTTGGCGCCCTAGAATAAACGCTGTGCTTTCCTTCACCACAACCCGGTGTCAGTAGATTGGCTTTGCTGTGCTTGGGCGAGCAGACCCAAGTTTGGTTTGGTAACAGAAAGCTGTCCCTACCAGCCTCTCAAGTCCTCAGGAATCACATGAATGAAGTTTTATTTTCTTTATAATACTTGCCTTTAACTGGAGTGTTTTTGTTCATTTATTTGCTCACTCACTGGCCGAGTGCCCCACTAGACTGCAATTCCACAATAACAAGGGCCTGGTCTGTCTGGTACACCACTGCCCCTCCCACACCTCATGTATTGTAGGCACTTGGGGGCTGCCTGCTGAAGGAATGAGCATGTTTCCTCTAAGCCACTAACATGGGACTCCCAGGGATGGAGAAATCGGAGCTATTCAATGACACTGGCCGCCTGCCATGAGCCAGGCCCTACGCAAAGCCCTGGGACAGTGCTGACCCGACGGAGGTTCTCAATAGCCCACAAAGTGGCCCTGCAGTTTGTTCCCCCCTTCACATCCAATTTTACACTGTTTGCCTTAAAACTAAGGGGAAAAAAAAAATCAAGACACAAGTTTCAGGGTTCCCTGCATCACATGCTGTTACTCTGCCGGAGAGCTGGGTGGTTCCCACACCAAGGGCACCAGAGCTGTAGCAGAAATCCTCACAAATCACTTGTCACAGAGGGGCCAACATCCGTCACTGCCGGAAGTGCCCAGTTACCCACTGGCAGGCTGATAAACAGGGAGAGCCCAGCCACCAGGCATCCATCTCCCTAATGGGACATTAATGTCTTCAACTGGCCTCTTGGGCCCCCAGCACAGAATCCAACTGGGACAGCGTCTAATTGCCCCCTGATGCCAGTAATTTATGGAGTGGGCTCCCATGGCAGCTCGGATCCGGCCAATCCATGTGGAGCCTTAACTGAAAATGGTGGCTGAACAAGAAACTTCCACCCATGCCTGTTCAGTGCCCATCCAGTCGGGCACAGGTCGGCCAGGTGGGGCCAGAGGGACTGGAAAAGGACCAGCAAGGAAAATGGAAGCAACTCAGACACTTCCTCCCACCCCACTCCTGACCTTCAAGATTCTCCATATTCTAAAACAGGATTCTTCATCCCTAACCCAGCAGCCAAACACATTGGGGATGTTGAACTCTGGGAATGAAATCACCCGTTTAGCTTCTTGCTGACGTGGGGAAGTTAGAAATCAGGTGCTGGAATTCTGTGTGGGCAACGCTCACCAAGCTTGATCATGTCTCCCCTTCCCACCAGCATCGCTACCCAAGCACGTACACTCACTCATTCAGAAATCTTATTCAGCATCTACGAAGGCTGCGTACTCTTGTATGTGCTGAGGGTGCAGCAGTGAGCCAGTGCTGCGATCTCTGCTCTCTTGCAGACAATCACCAAGTGATCAGAGAAATCAACAAGATCACTTGAGATGGTAAATGCTAAGAAAGAAATAAAATAGAGATGTGTTGGGTGTAGAAAGGTGGCATAAGTGGGTGGGCACGGAAGGCTTCTCTGAAGGTGCACTATTTGGACTTAGATCAGAATGAACAACAACAACAAAAAAGGTGAAAACCTGGCGGACAGTATTCTAGGAAGGAGGATCACCACGTGTCAAGCCCGAGGCAGGAACAAACTTGGCATGTGTGACAAAGATGCAAGAAGAGTGAGCGGGAAGGAGAGTGGTCCTGGATGAGGCTGGAGAAGCAGACAGAGGCCAGACCATGTAGGGCCTTTCAGGTCTCGAGGTGGGGCTGATGTTACGAGGGTGGTGTTAGGTGAATCCATCTCCCCAGGCAGAAAAGTAACTAAAAGCCAGTGCGGTCCTGGGGAGGTGGGAACTGCATCCCATGGACCCATGCATCAGACCATCTATCTGTCCATCCACTGACACCTCTGTTCATCCCTCTACGCACGCATGCATCCGTTCACTCATCCGTTCAATGACTGATCTGGTGCTTACTTTGAGTTAAACCCTGTGTTAGGAACTGGGGAAACAAAAGCACAATTAAGCATGGGATTTGTGGCCTAAGAGACCTGGATTCAATGTTGAGCCCTTCTGCTTCCTCGCTACGATCCAGAAAATCACTGACTCTCTATAGGCCCCAGTTCTCCAATCTGTAAGATGGGACTCATGCCACAACTTCATTAGGAAACTGGTTTGTTACTGGTTTATTACTAACATAGGTTTAGGAGGAATCACTGGTTAGGGTGAAAAATGAAAAGGAATAGAAGTTCTACTATAAAAATATACCAAAGCTCCGGGTTGGTTGGTGCACTGATATCGACCACCCTGAACCTTCTCCAGGCACAGGGCCAGCTTATCTTGGGGCCTCTTCAAGTCCTCTTCTCCTCCAGCTCCAACTACAAGTGTCAGAGCAGAAACAGAACCCAGCAAGTGGACTGCCAGAGGGGATGTCGTGTGGTAGTTTCTGGCCTCTTACCTCAGAAAACTGAAGCCTCCCAAAGTCGCTGGGTGGGCTGGCGATCTTGAAGACTTTCTTTGGCATCACCCATGTCTCCAGGGTCTCGAGTTTGCTCACGGCCAGATTGGTAGCATGATGCTTGATCAGAAAGCCCTGGAAACGGTCAGCAAGGAAGTAGAGGTGGACAGAGGCTGGGTGGCCCATTGGATAGTACCTGAAAAACATGCACAGGCTCATGCAAGCTCATGGGTCAGGGCTGGACGTGTGTTGGGTCACAGTGGGGTTCCCCACCCATCACGCTGGTCCTGTCCTTAAAATAATCCCCATTTTATACAAAGCTCGCTGTGTTCCCGAAAGCTGCTTCCTGTGATTCTATGATCTCAATAACTGTTAACAGTAACCTTTTGCTGATCATAAATGTAAAACATGCTGACTGTGTGAAAGCACAATCAAGAAAATAGAAACGACGACTACTGATGCTTCCTTCCATAGACGATGTCAATTCACAGACATTCACTGACCCTCCAGCGCTAGGTACTGAGAAGCGACAACGGTGTGCAAACAATGCCATCGTGACATATTTCTTTTCAGCCTTATTTTCTACACACATATTTACATAAATCCTACAGAGCTGGGACCATAATATACACACTGGCTATATCCTGCTCTTGCTTCATAGTATTTCCTGAGCGTTATCATGTCTTTGAATAGTCTCTGAAAACATGATTTGTGTGTGTGTGTGTGTATACATTCTTCCATTGTATGTAATACCATGATATGGAAATATAATACCAAATATGGCATTATTATATTATAGAGAAAGTTCCCCATCATTGGGTGTTCAACTGGTTTCTAATTTTTTGCCATTCTAAACAATGCTGCATTAACCGTCCTTGAGCAAAAATGTTTTGGGGAACATCTCTCTTCCTCTGTAATCTCCAAGGGGCTCTTGATGTCTGCTGCCCAAGTTTATCAGAAAGGTTGTACTGATTTACACTTCACTGTCCTTACCAGTGGCACTGGGTATGGTCCTTAAAAATTATTGCCAAACTGAGATAAATTCGTACATACACAAGTAGGTAGCTCGTTTTAAGATGCATGCCTTTGATCCGCAAAGGCTTCTCGCTGAAAGGGGCAGGGAAGCTAAGCAGAGATGCCCAGAGGAGGGAGGAGCCTGGACTAGCCCAGTTCTTTGTCCTTCCTACTTGTGAAGTGAAAAGCTGTCGGCTTCTGCAGTGTGTAAGGCGCATGGTACTTAGAGGGTGCTTGTGGTTCCTTAATGACAGCATTCCACAAATCACTGTCCCTCTCAGCCTTCCTTTCCTCTGGTCCTGCTCTGGAGTTTAAGTCTTTATGTCTGATTATAACAGTTAGGGAAGCTGCCTTCCTGTGTTACGCATCTCCTGAAATCACTGCCTTGTTATCGGATGCCTTCGGGGCTTTGAGAAAAAAAACCTGCACTGTCTTCAGACTGCTTGCTGGGCATTCCCGGCCCACGCAAGTCCACTTTGGTCTGGACTTTGGAAGCAGAAAACCCTCCCTCTGGACTGTGCTGCAGAACTCACTGCCATGATGGAATGTTCTGCATCTGTGCAGTTCAGTTCAGTAGCCTCGGCCACTTCTGACAACTGAGCACTTGAAATGTGGCTGGTGTAACCGAGGAACTGCATTTGAAATTGTAGTTAATTTAGACTTAAATGTCTCCTTGTGGCTAGTGGCGATTGTGGACAGCACAGATGGCACTGTGAGAGTGTCCTGGGGTTGCCTGCATTAACGTCTGCAATTCGTCACCTCTCCTGTCTCTTTCCCATGTGACTCTGTAGGTTTCCTTGCACCGATGAGGTGAGTCTATTCCCCCATCTCAAATCTGCTTTGGCCAGAAGAGGGGGATGTATCATGCCAGTTCTGAGCCAGGGCCCCAAGTAGCCTTGCACGTTTCCACTCTCTCTCTTGCTCTTCTGTGATCACGAGAGCACGCCTAGAGTAGCCTGTGGAGGGATGAGACACTCAGAGCAGAGCAGAGCCACCCCAGGTATCCCAGCCGAAGCCATCCTAGACCCGCCAACCACTCCCAGCCAAGACCTACAGCTGGCTGCAGATGCAGGAGAGATGCCAGCTGAGCCCAGGAAAACTGCCCAGCTCGCCCGCAAACTTGAAGGCTCTGTAAATGCTTAACGTTTCAAAGCACTGATTTGGGGCTTGTTACACGACATTATTGCAATAGGTAAATGGTAGGTCGTCAGTGTTTGTTCTGTAAGGTCGTCAGTGTTTGACTAGTAAAGGTGGAAGAAAAGCAGGACAGATTGTTGTCATGGGAATTAAAAGAAGAAAGTGTTTCCAGAAGGCGGTGGTCAGTTGTATGGGGCGCTGCTAAGGGGTCAGGCAAACGAGCAATGGTCAAGTGCCCCAGAAATCTAGGAGTTAATCTTGGGTTGCTCGCTTTCCCTTATCTTCTTCCAAGAAATCCTGTTTTCTCCACCTGAATCCATCCTCTACTGTCCTATGCACCGCCAGCATCTTGGTCAAGCCAACATCACGTCTTGCTGGACCTTTGCAGAAGCGTCCTTACTCGTCTTCCTCCTACTTTTGTCTGCTATAACTGATCCTCATAGTAGCAATATGCATTGTCCCTTCCTTAAATACTGCAAGGGGTTTTGCTTATGCTTGGGTAAAACCCAGACTCCTTACCTGGTCTAAACCTCCTACCTCTTTCTCTAGCCTCATCGTTTCCCTCCGTCCCAAGCTACCACCTTCTAGCCACGTGGACCTTATTATTATTATTTTTTTTTTGCGGTACGCAGGCCTCTCACTGTTGTGGCCTCTCCCGTTGCAGAGCACAGGCTCCGGACGCGCAGGCTCAGTGGCCATGGCTCACGGGCCCAGCAGCTCCGCGGCATGTGGGATCTTCCTGGACCAGGGCACGAACCCGTGTCCCCTGCATCGGCAGGTGGACTCCCAACCACTGCGCCACCAGGGAAGCCCCACGTGGACCTTATTTTGGATTCTTGAACATGCTAAGCTCATTTTCACCTCAGGGCCTTTGCATAGGACATTCTCTCTGCTGGAGATGCTCTTTTCCTCTTATGGTTGCATAGTTGTCTCTGTCTTATTTTGCTTAAATGTTACCGTCTCAGAGAGACCTTCCTTGACCCCTGAACTTAAGTCACCAGCTCACTGCTGTTACTTGAGTTTATCTTCATTCTTCATTCTCTATAGATCTTCTGTTCTTGTTTCTGTGAGCTGGGGTACAGCCTGCTTTCACACTAGCATGGGAGGGCCTTGAGCTCGGGACCTGGTCTGTCTGGGTCATGGCTGAGAGCACCCAGTGCCTAACACAGCCTGCCACATGGTAGGTGCTCAATCCATACTTACTGTTTGAGGGAAGATTCTAGAAGGATTTTCTCTTGAACCCTTTGCTTCTAAGGTACATCTAGGGAACCTGTAACCCAGGACTGAACACAAAGCCCACTGGTACCTCCTCTAGACTCTATATGGTAATTAAGTAATTAAGACTAAGAAGGGAGTTGTAACAAGATGCCAGGTGCAATACAATAGGACCTAAAGGATGCCTCAGGTGCGTTCACTTGGCCCAAAGGTGCTTTTGCTTCTTATTTAAATGAGGTGGGTATTAAAAAATTTAGGAGGCTCACACAAAACTGTGGATTTCTGATTTGTCTTGAAAATTCAGGAGATGTGACTGGCAACTCCAAAGGTACATTCCTACAAGGAATGTGCCGGAGGGCAAGGATATGCTGGTGTTCAGCCCCGGGGCCCCGGCGGGGGTCCCTGGTTTACAGGTCAGCCCACCCCGTGCGGAGGATACATGCTTCCTGCCTGGTCCTGATGGCATCTGAATTTGAGGACATGTAATAAAATACTGACTTCCTTATCTCTGGATGGGGCTCACAAGAAAACTTTCAAACTGCCATTTTGAGATTTTCTGCAATGAACAAATGTTATTACCTAATGAGAAAAAAATCAATAAACATTTTTATGAAAGGTTATACTATAGACTAGAAAGACACAATTTGCATGAAATGCCCAGAGGAAATGAGACTCCTGAAATAAAGTTTTCACTTGCTGTTTCCCCAGAGAGCCCAGGGGTAGAAATTTACTCTTTTTTGCCTTTGGGACAAGGGTCCTTTGTCCTGATTTATTTGCAGGCTCATATTCATAAATATATATTGGCTTTTCCCACAGCCAGGCACAATGGTTCCATTATAATAAAAAATGTGGTAGAAGCCAAAGGATTCCGGGCCTGAGGCAACTTGATGGCTTGCTTAATCCCAAAACAAATACCAGGTGAAAATTTCAACAACTATAAATCAATTGGAGGAATCTTCTGAAATTTTCTGTAAGATTATTTTCCTTATAAATGCTATGCAGCCTGGGATTAAAACTACTCTTAAACGGCATTTGCCTCCCAAGCATCGGGCACTGTGCCATCTACTGGGGACACACATGTGGTTCCTCGGCCAGGGATTCTAACCCCGGACCAGCAGGGGGAAAAGACATTCACCAACGGCCTTGATCCAAGACACTGCTGCTAAGTGCAGTGGGAGTGTTGGAGGCTGCTTTGGGCTCAGGAGAGGCACGGGGTGGGCTATCAGGGGAGCTCTTAGCAAGTTTCACAGAGGATGTGGCACCTGAGATGACCCTGGAAGACTGGGAAAAGGTAGAATGAGTGGGGACAGTGGCGACGGTCAGCAAAGAACAGCGCAGAGGAAGCGATGAACAGTTCATGTAACCAGTGATGGAGCGTGTAGCTCGCACAGCCGGCTCCCTATTGGCTGCTCTTGGCAGTTTAAGAATATTGGCAACTAAGATACCAACAACAGCATAAACATGTACCAAGCACTTCATACGTAAAATACTGTTAAAATGGGGCTAATAATAATAATACATAACTCATAAGGTAGTTTTGGAGGATTATCCCCTTTAAACCTCACACCACCATATGCTGTAAGGCTTATGATCACTCCCATTTTATAGATGAGAAAACTGAGGCTCTGAGAGGTTCATGACTTGTCCGAGGTCAATAGCTAGTAAGTAGAGTGGAGTTCAAATGGCAGGTCCTGGGTTCCTAACCCATTCTGGTCTCCCTTTTAACTAAACCAGAACCCGCAGGGAGAGGAGAGGGAAGGCTGAGGGAAAAACTGGTGCAGCCCTGTGGAAATCCAGCTGGTGTGCATGCATGGGGCCCCATGTTTTCAGAGTTTTAGGGAACAAAATGGTTCCTTTCCTCTCTTTCTTCTGTTCTTGAGAAGAGGGAAGAGCGGGGCAGGGAGGGACACAGAAGGCTCAGTGGGGAGAGACTGATACTAATACTTTTTTTTCTTTGTTGTTTAAAGAGGAAGGTGGGAGGCAGAACAAGAAGGAGAAGGAGAGTGGCTAGAGGCACTTCTGGGAACCCATCCTCAGGAAATAATCAGAAAAGAGAAGGGGGATAAAAGAGGCTTTCTGCAAAAAGATATTCATCAGAACATTATGTACAATGGTCCATTACTGACAATAGCAACAGGAAAGGGCTGAATTAAGCAAACTCCGGAATTCCTACTCAGTGGAATACTAGTGGCATTAAAAAGGGTCATTAGGGCTTCCCTGGTGGCGCAGTGGTTGAGTCTGCCTGCCGATGCAGGAGACGTGGGTTCGTGCCCCGGTCCGGGAAGATCCCACATGCCGCGGAACGGCTGGGCCCGTGAGCCGTGGCCGCTGAGCCTGCGCGTCCGGAGCCTGTGCTCCGCGGCGGGAGAGGCCACGATGGTGAGAGGCCCGCGTACCGCAAAAAAAAAAAAAAAAAGGGTCATTATCCTTAAGGAAGCTGCAGAGCAGCAAGGAGAAGACGGGCTAGTATTATAATGCCGAGCGAAAGAAGCAGGACACCAAATCCTTGTTGTCACTGTGGAAATATCTGCAATGTACATTGCTAGAGAACGGAAGAGAAGGTACACAAAATGAGAAGGGCTGGCTGGCTTAGGGAAAGGCAGGGGAGAGGTGGGGTTATGTTGAATCGTTTTCCCACCTTCCGTCTTCTATTCATATATTCTAGACCATTCTTTCCTGAAGTGTCAACTGGTACCCACTAGTGGTAGGTGAGATGATTCTAAAGGGTACATGAACATTTTAAATAATAGTTATGCCTTTTCGTGATGTTTTTGGTTGTTTTTAGGTGTAACAATGATAGTATGGTTACATTTTAAAAAGGAGTCAATTTTCAGAGATAAAATATTTATGGGATTTGCTTCAATCAAACTGATCTGGGACGAGGGGAAGGTGAGTGAAGGCGCAGATGAAACCGCATTGGCCGGGAGCTGGTAATTGCTAGAGCTGGTGATGAGAGATGGGGTTACACTTTTCTCTCTATTTGGTGTATATTTGACATTTTCCATAATAAAAAGTAAAAAAAACAGTTCTGTATTTTCATGATTACTTTCCATGTGGAACAAAAATAACTATCTAATAAGGTGACATAAAGCTTCCTTCTAAAATACATATATTTAGCACAAAGAATGAGTCCACAGAAAGGAAATAATTAGGTAAATATTAGATCGGCTATCCTGCGAAGGTAAAAGGGTGACGAAGGCTTAGACAGGAAATGCTCTGAACGCTGGGATGTCTGCGTGGATGGTTTTAGGGAGAAGCTTGGGTGGAGCCGCAGCCCCTACAGAGGAGGACGTTCCCTCATCCCTGGTCCCCCTGCTCCCTGGCTCACCTGCAGCTGTTCTCCCCGGCGTCGTGCAGCAACAGCTCCGCCCGGCGGAGGCCCAGGCGGGAGAAGGAATGATACAAGGTCAGTGTCACGTCGCTCAGGCTGTGGATGCCGTCAGGCTCATCGTAGACATTCTCCCAGTACGCGCGGAGGCCCGGGGTGCCCGCGGGGTAGTTCCCATACAGGTAATAGTCCAGCTGCCCAATGATTTCCTGATTCACCACAGCTTCGAACTTGCGGGCAAAGAAGGTGGGCCGGGCTGTCTGCTGCGCTCATGAAATAAAAAGAACAATGTCAGCAAGTGGGGATGAGGGTAGGTGGGCATTTAGGAGCCGGGCTCTGCAGCCAGCCTGCCTGGATCCACATCCCAGCTCTGACACTTACTGCCCTCTCTGTTCTCAGTTTCCTCATCTGTAAAAAGGGTGTTAGGATTGAATGAGTTAACATTTGTAAAGCATTTAGAGCAATGATGGACATGTAGGAAGCATCACTTAAATATCTGTGAAATAAATTATATCCTAGATGTTTATAGCTGGGATGGATCTCAGAAATCATTTAGCTGGAGGTCTAATACCTCTTACGGATATATTTTAGTTGTCCAGAAGAATGTTTTAAAATTGAATTAGCTGACAACATTTAAAAGGTAGAAGACTTCACAGAAGCAACTTTTGGTTTCCCTCTGAACAGAAACGATCTGGCCCCATGTTCCTACACGGTGACAAGTAGTTAAAGCTGAATAGCACCTGTCCCTTTAGATGGCCATGGGGTTTTTGGCTCACCACAGTCCCTACCATTCCCTATTGCCTCCTGGGCATTGTAACTGACTTACAGACTCACAAGGAACACCCTGGATTTACCGATCGGAACCTTCAGGAGTGGGGCTTAGAAATCTGTATTCTGCACAGGCTTTGAAGGTGGTTCATTTGCTCACTAGGGTTTGAGGCTAATGCGAAGGACACCTGACCTGGCTGCACATCAGAGCCACCTGTGGAGACTGCGGAGTCCTTCCCGCCGACCTACTGAACCAACATCTCTGAAGATGAGGTTTAGGAATCCGTATCCAAAAAAAGCCTCCCAGGTGACTGTGCTGCAGTGTTTGAGAACCATTTATGTAAACCAAATTTTCAAGGAGGCTGAGTCCCAGAGAAGAAAGGGACTTACTTATCTAAGGTCACACAGCAAGGTAATGGCAGAGCCAGGATTCAGATACAGCATCAAGGGTTAGAGAAATCAAATACTGAGCCCTTATTATCCACCAGGGGTAAAACTATGGTCTGGGGCAGAGATCAATAAACCTTTTCAGCAAAAGGCCAGACAGTAAGTATTTCCAGCTTTGCAACTACTCAACTTTGCTGTCATAGTGTGAACGCAGCCGCGGACAGGTAAATGAACGGGCAGCGGCTGTGCTCCAGAAGCACGTTAGTTACACATACAGGTAGTGGGCTGGATTTAGCCCAGGGGCTGTAGTTTGCTGACCTCTGGTCTAGGGCTACGGAAACAATTAAAACACAGACCGCTCCCTTGAGGAGCCTATGATCTAGTGTAATTATTGACCTTAACTTGGGTCTAGCATTGTTCTCACTGCAGTGGATTAATAGCAACAATAATGTCAATAAAAACTACTGAGCACGTGCTATATACAGCGCACTGCATTTTGTCATTACCTCTAATCCTCCCAACTCTACTCCTCGTAACTCTGCAAAGCAGGTGTTACGATTCCCATTTTACAGATGAGGAAACTGAGCTTGGAGAGGGCAAGTGATATGTACAAACTCACACAGTTGTAAGATTTGAACCCAGATCCGATGACTCTAAAACCCAAGCTCTTTCTTCTGCATCATCCTAGGATCACACTGCTAGTTGGGGGAACTCGAAGCCTCAATACCAAAAACCCTTGTTAGTATTTGGAACATCCCACCTGCTCTCTGCTTCATGACCCTTGGGAACCACACCCCCTTCTCTGTGGTGAAGGGGTCAGGTCAGCTCCCTTATAGTAGCACTGAAAAGAGCCAGACCACGTAGGTTCAAATCCTCATTCTGCATCTTTCAAGCTGTGTATGTCTTTGGGCAAGTCATCCAGGGCCTCGGTTTCCCCATCCTTAAAATGGGTATAATAATATGGGTACTTAGCATAGAGTCTGGCACACGGTGTTAGCAGCTATGAGTATGTGACTATTATCACTACACCCTTAAGCCTGCTACCAGGGGCTTCCAAGTCTTCATTTTCTGGAGGCAGAGAACCAGACTCAGTGGCAGGGCAGCCTCCTTTCTCCTCCCGAGATTCTCTGATCATAGCTGGAGCTCCTAAAGGGCACATTTCTATATTTACAGTTCTCTTCCTCGGAGTTCTTTCAACAAGAACTCAAGAGTTCCGGGCAGGCAGCAGCTTCTTGAGTCTAGATGTTGGGGGATATACTTGATCTTTGTTTACTGCGAATTAAAGAGCTGTGAGCATGTAACTCAGTCTCTATGTCAGCTCATCTTTATCAGAGACCACAACGTCCCCAGGATGCTGGGACTGGAATACAAGTGCCGGCGCCCAGGAGTGGCCCCAGAGGGGCAGTGCACCCAAGAATCACCCGGCTTCTTGCTCTAAATGATGAAGGTCCTTTGCAATGAGGGTGATGACTGGTCCTCTACGAAAGTGGGAATTCTTCTCTATTTTCTCTTTTGAATAGGTCAAATATTCCCCTCGCCACCCTCCTTCTGCTCAGCAGATCCTTTCTGCACGGACAATGGAACTAAAATGTCACCCAAGTTCATGCCTCAATTAACATGGGTTTGAGGAGGCCCCCGGGTAGCTCTCAATCTGCTACCAAAAACAGACTAAAGAATACTTATTGCAGCGACTGCTTACGCAGGCGGAAGACGTTAGGTGGGAACCTTGAGGGAATAAGAAGGATAGGATGAAACCTGCTGTGTATTCTGCACCCGACCAGGCATGAGACCAGGCTGGCAGCGGGGTCTGGTGGAAAAAGCCCAGGTCTGGAACTGGAAACACCTGTGTGGGACCTCCCACCCTACCACTCCACAAGCTGCATGTCCATGGACAAGCAAGTCCCTGCCTCTGTGCCTTGGTTTCCCCACCTGCACAATGGAGATGATTTCTACCCGGTGAAGGCAACGCCCACAGAGGACCAGGCACACAGCCTGGGATAGAACAGACCCATACCTTGTGCTTCTCAAACAGAATAGCCTTCTAGTGGCTTGGGGGTCTCGTTACGATGCAGATTCTGACTCAGCAGGTCAGGAGCAGCAGAGATCCTGCATTTCTAACAAGTTCCCTAGTGATGCTGCTGCTGCTGGTCTGTGGACCACACTCCGAGGAACCAGGCTACGAGGGTGGAAGCTTCACGTGGCAGTCCGTGTCCTCCCTGGACGTTTCCGTTACGTACCAGAGCAAGGCAGCAGGGGCACCTTGGACTGGGTTACCAGTCTG
Source organism: Pseudorca crassidens (assembly GCF_039906515.1). NCBI lineage: Eukaryota > Metazoa > Chordata > Mammalia > Artiodactyla > Delphinidae > Pseudorca > Pseudorca crassidens. Next base: position 24,008,951 of record NC_090310.1, read on the forward strand.
GCACTGTTGTCCCCCCCCATCCTCCCCCACGTTAGTGGTTTGGGAAGCAGCACATCATCTCCACGTGGTGGCTCTAGTGACGTCAAAGTGACTTGTTTAACCACTTTGTAGCCTTCTGTTTGTGCTCTGGGCAGTTGAGGCTGGGCATGGTGAGGGGGAGAGGAGGAAGAACTCAGGGTACTGGCCTAAAGGGAGTGGGAGGTGTGCTCACACGGGGTGGGAAGAGGTCGCCATCCTGAATAGGTCTGGGGTCCAAGGCACCCTTGGTGCTCACGGGAAGCAGATGGGGCACTGGCCACCCTCCTGTCTCTGCTCTCCCCAGAACTATGAATCGATGGGCCTTGCAGAGATACCTGTGAAGGCAATAACGTTTCTTCTTGTTCCTCCTTTAAAGTTCACAGAGCGCGGTGTTTTACAAACTTGTCTGCTCATCAGAATTTCTCAAAGTGTAATATATTAAAAATAAAAATTCCTGGACCACACTGGAGATCAAAAGCTCTCAAATGGGGATGAGTTTGCCACCAGTGGACAGCTGGCGATGTCTGAAGACATTCCTGGTTGTCATAACAGCAGGGTGCTACTGGATCCCCACAGGGGACATTAGGCAGCATCTGGGGACGTCCCTGGTTATCACAACAGGGGGAAGCGCTCCTGGCACCTAGTGGGTAGAGGCCAGGGAAGCTGCTAAACAGCCTACAGCCCCCTCACCCCAACACAGAATTATCCAGCCACAATGTCAAGAGTGCTGAGGTTGAGAAACTCTGCCCTCTCATCAAGTTTGTACCCAGAAATATATTTTTAACAAATATTTCAGGAGATTCTGATTGAAAGGCAGTATAGAGAAATGGATACAAGTATGGGCTTTGGAAACAGATATGTTGGGCTATGTGACGTTGCATAAAGTTATGGAACTTTCTCTGCCTCAGTTTCCCTATCTCTAAAATGGAATAATAATCTATGTATGTATGTATCTTCCAAGGCTGTTGTAGGGTTAATGGGTCAATACAGGGAAAGTGGTTAGAACATCCCTTGCATGGTGTTAGTGATCAATAAATGTTGGCTACTGTTGACGTTGTCATGATTATCATCAAGAACCAGGGTTGGGGGTCTTCCCTGGTGGCGCAGTGGTTGGGAGTCCGCCTGCCGATGCAGGGGACATGGGTTCGTGCCCCGATCCGGGAAGATCCCACATGTCACGGAGCGACTGGGCCCGTGAGCCATGGCCGCTGAGCCTGCGCGTCCGGAGCCTGTGCTCCGCAGCGGAAGAGGCCACGGCACTGAGAGGCCCGCGTACCGCAAAAAAAAAAAAAAAAAAAACCAGGGTTGGGAATTGCAGGATCCAATGACCTGCAGGGCTGCCTTGGATGTCTGCGGACGCTGGCCGGAAGGCGCGGCTCACCTGGAAGCGGTGGAAGTCCTGCGGCTTGAAGTCGTTGGGGGAGCAGCCGCACCAGTCCACGATGTGCTTGTACTGGCACTTGCAGCCCAGCTTGCGGTTCCAGTTGGTGATGCGCAGGTTGTTGTCCACCATGGTGTCGCAGTGGGGACTGTTCTCCAGGACCGTGTGGAAGAAGGACTGCGGGGCAGAGAGGGACCAACCTGAGACCTCGTCCAGCCTCCCTCGAGTGGGCTGGAGTGAGGGGTCCTTCCCGAGGGCCACCTGACAGTGAAGGGACTCTCCTGGAGACTCAGCTGTTCTCTCTGCAAATGGGGTCAGTGCCAGTCCAGGCCAACCAAGGGTACCCTGGAGGTTTTGTCCAGGGTGGCTTAATGCTGCTTAGAAGTTACTGCTCCGAGTGTTTCTCTAAGATGTCTCTCCCCAGCAGCCTAGAAACTGATTTCAAGACATCTCTTATCACCCAGGACATCCTCTGTCCGCTCAGCAGAGAGAGAAAGTCCCTTAGGGTATGTCAACACATGGGGACCAGAGAAAAACACTGGGACAAGTTTGTAGAAAACCCTGGGCCAAAAGGGCTCTTGATTTTGCAAATAGTTAGACCTGAAACCAAAGAGACTCAGGTCTGAGATATCTTGAAAACAAAGATTGAAGCTCTGGAATTTCACTCCTGGGAGAGGGAGGCCAGAATCACGGATGCCCTCCTGCCCTAGTCACTGGAGTAGCGACTACAACACTGGGAGGGGAGGAGGTGGGGGTCCATTGGGCTTCCCACTGTCCGTGCTGCTGAACTAGGCGCCGTAATCTTCCCCCATTCCTGAGGCTTGGTCAACCTCTCCTAGGAATCTGAGAAAGAGGCAATGTTGAGAGTGAAAAGAGAGACCAGAGAAGAGACACATAGTTGGAGCTGCTGAAAGAGAGAGAGACGGGGTGTGTGTGGGGGTGTGTGTGTGTGTGTGTGTGGGTGTGTGTGTGTGTGAGAGAGAGAGAGAGAGAGAGAGAGAGAGAGAGAGAGAGAGAGAGAGAGAGAGAGAGAGACTGACTTCTATTTGGACAACTGTTTTATAACAACCTCAGATACCAGGCAGATACGTTCTCCCCTGCTCTCTGCTTCCTAGGGAAAGTTGCTGGGGAACACGTGTCTTCCTGTTACAAATTCATGGCACAGCCTTCAGATTTCTTCTAAACTGGTCCCCTGGAGGTGGTCTGGGAGAAGGGCAGGACAGAAAGGCTGGGATGGAGGAGGTGGGATCTAACAGGGATGCTGGAGTGTAAAGTGCCTGTGTGTGCTGGGAAGTGGGTGATGGTTGGGACAGAGAGAACCAGCATTGGATGGGCACCTTGATTAAACAGCCAAAGCCCCAAACAGTCTCTTCTCAATGGGTGAGTGGACAAAATGAGGCTCTATCCACACCCCAGCTGCCCTTCTTATGATGTTAAATGACATGCCTGTGAACCTGCATTTTAAGCTTGAATTGTCTACAAGCCCAGAGAGGCACATATTCTCCATCAAGCAGTGGGGGAAAGTACCCAATTATCGATTGCCCTGTGTCCTTTTGTAATGATACAGAAATTCCCTGCAAGATAATGGACGAGGAGGTTATCAGACTTGATAGAAAAGGTGATTTTTGCTGAAATAGGATTAAAAGCTGATTACTTAACATGTGTGCAGAATAGCAAAACCTGGCCCAGTGATGACAAGCCCATCATCCCTCAGGATTGAAGTGGGCAGTCAGCCTTACTCAGAGCTTGGCCTTGTCCCAGATGTCGGTAAGGGATGTGGAAACCATCAAATGAGTTGCACTGACTTGTCTGGCCTAGAAACACACAATCTGAGTGGTCCAGAGATGGGGCACAGCCAGGAATGGTGGGCCATTCATGGGAGGTGTTGCAGGCTCAATAGAAACAGAACCAGCTCTGGAATTTTCTGAAGTTGGAAATTAGGGTGAAAGTGAACTGGAGGTCAGGGAGCTAATCTAGAATCTCTCAGTCCAGGTCTGATAAGAAGGCCACTGGCGTGTCAGGGGCAACACTTCAGCACTGAGTCCCTGCCCATTTCCAGATGGGGCTGGTGCTGTTTCAGAATACCCTGCAATCTTACACAATAGAACTTCTGAAATGGACTGAATGTTTGTGTCCCCCCAAAATTCATAGTTTGAAATCCTGACCCCCAATGTGACAGTGTGAGGAGGTGGTGCCTTTGGGAGGTGATTAAATCATGAGGGTGGGGTCCTCATGAATGGGATTAGTGCCCTTATAAAGGGGACCCTCACCCCTTCTGTCATGTGAGGACACAGCAAGGACTGTCAGTAGTCAGCCTGCAACCCAGAAGAGGGATCTCACCTGACCATGCTGGCACCCTGATCAAGGACTTCTAGCCTCCAAAACTATAAGTACATCCATTTTATTGTATTTTGTTTTAGCACCCTGAACTAAGACAGTTTCCCATCCTGAGGTCTGAAAAGTGCTGACAGACTTCCCAGAGCTTTTCAAATACTTCCAAAAGCCGACAGGAAATGCCGAGTCCCAAGCATTTGGACACAGTGGCTGTCAATGCAGGGAGCTAGTGCAAACGCAACAGAAGCCCTGGCTTTGGGATCACTGGAATTTCTGGTGTGACTGATGAGGCCAAAACTACTGTCTGTCAGGGAATGATAGAATACTATTCAAAATTAGAAAAGGAATTCTTGGTGTTGAAAAGTTATTACAGGATTGGTAAATGTGGAGGATCTGTCAATAGTTGATGTGGGTGTTTCCTGAAAAAGCCAGCATATACAGTTGTGCAGGTTACACACTGCACAATTCTAGGGGGCACCATTGCTATTGTAGGTATGAGAGCTTTGTATTTATATAAAGAACAGTTTTCTGAAAAATGGCAATAAAGTGTCTTGTTCTAACAAAATCAGTATATGGTGATGGTTTTATGACCAATGGGAGCCAAGTGTCTTGAGGAAGAACTGCCTTTTCTACTTTACATCTTTAAAGATGTTGTCTAGATTGCTGGTGGCAGCATTATGCATCTACTCCATACAACCTCTATGTAGACTGGAGGGGACCAGGGGCCCTGCTGTGACAGCAAGGTCCCTGGTAGCCAAAACAGTTCCCCATCTTCCTCTGGATGTTTGGAGGACAACGTATTGAACCCTGCGTGGCTTTGCCAAAAATTCAGCAAAAAATTCAGCATCCACTTTGCTCCAAAGGCTAGAGCCAACCCCTACCTTTCTCAGGGATTTTTTCCTGGATACTCACCTCTGCAGGAAGCAGGGTGTAGGAGTAGAATTGCTTCATTTTGGTCACCAGATCATCTGTGGAGAACGTCACATACTCAACAAACTTCCGGTTTAGCAGGAACCAATCTGAGCCGCCATCCACGGCAATGCCCTCTGGGATCCGCCGGTCCCCCAGGCGCCACATGTGGGCATCACACTCCAGAAAGAGCCGGTCCAGGCCCTGTTTCCGGATGAACCTGGGCAAGACAAAGTAGTGCTTAGCCCTGAAAGAGCGCCACCTAGAGTCCAAATGAAATGGCACAGTCTCGGCAATAAAGGCATTTATTGAGTACTTACTGTGTGCTAGATACTGAGCTAGGGGCTCTGTGTGTAGTTTTTCACTTGATCTTCACAAGTGAGGCTGGTGTCTATAACCCTATGAGGTAGGTACTATTATTATGCCCATTTTACAGATGAGGACACAGAAGCTTAGAGAGCGTAGGAGACTTGCCCACCCAGCACAATTAGATGCACACTGCCCACCAGCACAATGATCATCTGCTACATCTGCTTCCTCTTTAGAGAACTTCTGAAATCACCTTTTCATGCCATGGACGCCTTGGCAGTTTGGTGAATACAGCCTAGGGACCCTCATCTCAGAATAATGCTTTTATTTTTTTAATTTATTTTTTAAAATTAATTAATTAGTAAATTAAGTATAGTTGATTTACAATATAGTGTTAGTTTCAGGTGTACAGCAAAGTGATTCATATATATATATATATATATATATACACACACACACACATATATATATATACACATATATATATTTCAGATTCTTTTCCTTTATAGCTTATTACAGGATATTGAATATAGTTCCCTGTGCTATACAGTAAATCCTTGTTGTTCATCTGTTTTATATATAGCAGTGTGTATCTGTTAATCCCATACTCCCAATTTATCCCATTGCAGAATAATGCTTTTAAATGCATACAACAAAAATACACAGGGTTACAAAATATGTTCACAAACACCAAAGTGATGATATAGTAATTTACATGATTCTTGATTCACACATTAAAATGAGTATTACAAAATATTTTTTAAAACACCACATTTATGATAATTACATGTGTTTCCTTTTTAACACATTTAATCACAAGGTCTTGTAGTAGGTCTAAAAACTACTGTAATTTTGAAGAAGAGGTGAGCATATATGACATTTAGAAGTGGATGCCTCAATTATAACGCGATTTGAAAATATGTGATTCCTGGGCCTTTCCTGGCGGTTCAGTGGTTAAGACTCCACGCTTCCAATGCAGGGGGCATGTGTTCGATCCCTGGTTAGGGAACTGAGATCCAATATGTCATGTGGCATGGCCAAAAAAAAAAAAGTGATTCCTAACAGTAACTGCTAATACTGTGGTGGTTTGTTACCCTACATTTTGCCTACATTTAGCTAGATTTCAGTTAGAGTTTAGTGAAAATTAAGATCATTTTCTTCCTATTCAAAGTCACAGACCCCTGAATTCTATCCATGAACCTCAGATTAATAACTCCTGCTCTAGGACACACACACACACACACACACACACACACACACACACTCTTGGGATTCTGCAAGCCAGGCAAGGTGGAACTGGCATTTCCTAATTTGTAGATGCAGAAATCAAAGGTCAAAGAGCTGGTAAGGGGGGTGTGTTGGGAGGGTAGACAGAACTAGGGCCAAACTCTCTGGCCAAAACTCTCAGTTCATTTGCAGTTAGCACTAACTTCGCACCTACTATGTGCCAGGCATGTGCTGGCCTTGAGGCAAGGAGAAGTGAGGATGGTCCCTCCTCCTCAGGAGCTGGTTATCTCGTTGGGAGTTTATAGTCTACAGGTCTCCCCACCCAGGGATCCTGCTGCCCCTCCAGCTCATACAACATAAAATCAACCATTTTAAAGCATACAATTCAATGGCATTCGTTCATTCACGAGGTTGTGCAATCGTCATCTCTAGTTTCAAAATATTTTGTCACCCCCAAAGGAGACCCCCATCCTCATCAGCAGTTGCTTCCCATTCCCCCTTCCCTTCAGTCCCTGGCAATCCATCTATGGATTTTCCTACTCTGCATATTTCTTATAGAGAGAATCACACAAGTTGTAGTCTCTTCCACTTAGCTTCGTGTTTTCAGGGGTCCTCCACATTGTAGCAAATAACGGGGCTTCATTCCCTTGTTTCTGTCTGCCCAGCATCCATTGTCTGGGAACCACACCTTGACTTTATTTTGGACACTTGCTCACCCTCAACTCTCAGTTCACTTGGCTTGCCTCACCCCCAGCACCAGGGGTGGGAACACGACTCAGCCTGGTCAATCAGAGTATTCCACCCGCTTGGCTGCCATAATTGCTTCCTGGATGCGCACGCACCTCAAGCTGAGTCTGAGACTAGGTTCCGGAGTTTTGCTGGAAATACTAGGAAGGAGAGCTTTTCTAGGGGATTTTTTTCTGGAAGAATGCAAGCTGAGGGCTGCTGACAGCCATCTTGTCACCATGAGTACAGAGGTTGTCTGATCATGAAGGTAACATAGAAGAGAAGACAAAAAAAGAGAGATGGAGAATGGGAGGGAGGGAGGGAGGAAGTAAGGGAGGGGGAGAGGCAGACAGACAAGGCCTTGATGACTTTGCTTGAGACCCTGGATCCTGCTATACCCGATTCACCCCCAGACTTGTCAGTAAAGTGCGTAAGGCATTTTAAGATGGGATTCCGTGACTTGCAATTGAAAGGGTCCTGACTAATACATTCCTGAATGATTTCACCTTTATCATTACCGTGATGAATGCAAATGTTCTTAGGCTCCAGATAGGGCAGGTAGCCATGGCTGTGGCACATTAATGCCACCTCTTCCACTAGAGCAGGCTGCATCCCCCACTGTGTGTCTAGAGGTCTTTGTGCCTCCACGGCAGACCTCATCTCTGTCTTCACATTAGAGTTACCTGTCTCCTCTGAGGTAGATGCTGTGCTCACTAGAACTGATCTTGGCTTCCTCCTTTCTGCCTACCTTACAGGTCCTGGAAGAGTGCAAGGCATCTGCTCAGGAAAGGTCTATGGTGATGACCAGACGTCAGAGCACAGAAGCTGAAGACAGTCCCACCCTGTTGGTCATGCTGAATTCTACAAAGAATCTCTCCCATTGGGCCTCCCACAAATCCACCAAAGGGAACTGCCTGAAACCTCACTAATAAACCCACATCCCTAGCATTTTCTTCTGCATAAATAGAGGACCTGCTTCCTGACGTTGGTCACTCACTGAGCACGATGGTGTAATATATTTAATTCTTAACCAAACTGATGCTAGTGTAATAAAAGTGGTGACAACAATGATGCTGGTGGTGAACGGACTTAATTCTGCTAAAATGTGCTTTTCATCTACATTGCAATGTGGCTCTACCAGTAACCAGCTGGGTGAATTTGGAAAATGATGACCTTGACTCAGTTTTCCCCCATGGGAAACTGACAAAGTTGGGCTAGGTCTAGGTTATAAAATTAAATGTCTACAGGGGTCAGACAAATAATATAAGTTTGTGAGGGGGGCTTAGTATAAGATAACAGGGTAGGTGGAGTCAGCAAAGACGTAGAGACTGCATTTTCTGAAAAGCACTCAAATCCCTTAAAAAAAGCATTTCTGGCTAAATAAGACATATCTCTAGGCTGAATCCAGCCCACAGGCCACCAGTCATAATAACGCTGGGTTAGGTAATCTCTAGGGTACTTTCCAGCTGTGACATTCTCTAAGTCCCTCCGTTATACTCAGCAAGAGGTGTGGGGCAAGCATTAGACGGACGCATGGGAGCCCAGAGAAGGCTGACAGCTTTTCTGAGGATACAAACAAGGGCAGAAGCCGACCAGAAGACCCACGTGTCCAGCATCCCTGGCCCTGTTCTTTCCCTAACACACCTTTCCTAGTGCAAAATCCAAGTTCGTTAGCAAAGCCATGATCTCTCTGGGGAGCGACCTGGTGAAGGGTTTTCAATACGCTCACCATAGCACTCACTGACACTCACGGACCCACTGAAGGAAGCCGCCGAGTCTGAGGCAATAAAATCCTACCTCGACTCTGGCTGGTGCCAATTATATGATAATGTCCAGTGGGCACACTTAACTGTGTTTAAAACTTTAAATTTGACATACTCTATATCAAAACTTACATGGTAATCAAGACCAACTGAGAATAAGAGAGAGAGAGAGAAGAAATACAGGTGGGACGACTTGCAGAATTTTTCTTTCCGTGGAGCAGCCTTTTAATTTCATGTTCCATTAGATGGGATAACAGCATCATCTTGCAATTTTAATGTGATGACCCGGACCGCAATATCCAAATACAATATTTATGCAGTGATCTCCAAAATGAAATATTCACGGGGTTGGGAGATTGGCCGCTGTATTGACTGCCTTCAAAAACTGATAGGCTGCAAACACATGCTTTGGTTAATTATGAGTAAACAGGGACCACAGATTGCCTAGGTATCAGAAAGGGGCTACCAGGAACTTAGGTCTGGACTCAGATAAGGTGGCAGACGCCCAGAGTCTGGGTATCTAGCAGGCGAAAAGAATCAGCTGTTTCAACAGTGATTTGCTTTTTATTCTTCCCTGTGGATTTACTGTAACTTGAAAAGGTAAAGGTCGGAAACCATAGTAAGTTTGTGAACACCCGGGTGAGTCTTGTCATCAACGCTGGCTCACCAGGAAAAGGTGCACGGCTCTCTCACCTGAGGGATGGAGGGAAGATTTGCAGCAATGGGCCCAATTCACAGAAGGTGACCAGTGATGCTGCCCTCCCTTCAGTTTTGTTTCCAGTTGACCTGGTTACCTGGTAGAACTGGGCTCAACAGGTGATACCATAGAAGAGCAGACATGCAGAGGATCTGGTACCGATGCTGTCTCTGCTTTCACTGAGAAGTGGGGCTGGCTTAACTTCTCTGAATGCCAGTTTCCTCACCTGTAGGATGAGCTCCACGACACCTGTCCTAACAAGTTCCCAAATCAGCTGCAAAATTGTGATGGGTGACTGTTTACAAAGGTCCTTGCAAAGTAAGCACTCTTCACCCAAGCAATGGGCTGACCCAACCATCAGTTCTTTTTTTCATAGAGACACCATCCCTCCCCAATCCTCCTTTGGTGTTTTACTTTTCTCCATAGCACTTTTCACTTTCTAATATAATATACAAGGTATTTATTTAGTTTATTGCCTATTTCTACTACTGGATGTAAGCCCCAAGAGGGCAGAGATTTTGATCACCTCTGTATTCTACTACAGTGCCTAACATACAGCCAGTGCCCAATAAATATTTGTTGAGTGAACGAATGAAGGGAACAGTAACAGCCACGTCTGTCAGGCAATCAGGAGGTAGCTGCCATTACTTAGCCAGGTATCAGATTTTTCTAACACACGTTCGACAGACAAAGGAACTGAATCACAGGAAGGTTAAGTAATTTCTCCAAAGTCACGCAGCTAACAGGCCTAGACGTGAATCCAGGTCTGGATGAATCCAATGCACATGCTTAACTACGCTGCCATTTTTCATCTCAATTCGCCAGGGTCCCTCCAAAAGGACCCAAATGAAGGATCTGAGAACTTCTATTTCCTCAAAAAGACAATGCCCGGAAATGAGTGAACCAAGAGAAAACGGCTCATTGCTGGTTGGAAGAGGCTTTCAGCCAGTCCTCACAAGGGCTTCTGTCTTCAGAACAGGTTACTTGAGGGCAAACGTGGTATCGTTTGCATTTGGTTTTACCTCCTGGGCTCTCAGGGATGGTTTGCCTCCCTGAGATTTTTCTCTACTGTCACGATATGGGACAAAGTCAGAGCTAAATATGCTTCGACTAGGATGTCACAAGGACCAAATCTACTCAGTTGGGCATCAAAGGAAATCAGATGGAGGATGGCAAGGGGTCCTGAATCTCCCCCGTGGGATAAGAGGTCAGTTAAGAAAGTAACTGTAGCCTTTGGAAATGGCCTCAGAAAGGGCAGACAATGAAGAAGTCTCTCAATTCAGTTAATCCCCTGGCTACAATCTCGGTATATTCATCAAGTGTGGAATTATTCCAGAACTGTCTTGTCCTGTAATGAATTCTGAAAGGAAGAACACTGCCCCTCAGATTTTACAGCACGTTTGAGCAAGAAGGAATCTCAGCAATCAGCGAACATAACTAATTTTACAGATAAAAAACCCCAACACACCGAGACTCAGAAAGGACGTGTGATCCAAAGTCACACAGCCTAGAAAAATATTTTCTCTTCTTCTATTTCTCTCTCCAGCGATCTCCCACTGAACCCAGATTACTCCTTTAGCCTAAGTACAACCTAAGCATTTTAGTTTAAAAATAAAGTCACGGAACAAAGCATGAAAACACAATGTATGGAATCAGCCAGCTATGTGAATGGACTCACACAAAACAGCCATGTCACACAGGCGCCAAACTTTGGGCTCTGGAGCCAGAATATTTGGTACAAGTCCTGGATTTGCCACTAACCTTGGGCGACCTGAACATGGATGCCTCAGCTTCTTACATGGAAACTGGCGATCGTCATAATATCTGCCTCAGAGAGTTTAAGTGAGATTATATTATATATGGAGAGGGCTTAGCGTAGTGCTCGGCACTTAGTAAGTGCTCAATAAGTGTTCACCAAGATACTTAACTTTTTCCCTCATCAAGCCAGGAAATTAAAACTTCTATCTGTCCTCTTCTCTGTTCTGGGATTTGGTAGACAGGCATGTGTAGGGCACCTCCACAGCTAAGGAGAAACCCTTTATGCTCTGAGAAGAATGCCTTTTCAGCACCAAGGACAGAAGCCCCAAAGCCCTCACAGCGCACCCATGTCCTGCAATTATTTTAGTTCAGCAATGCCCATGGCTGTGGTGGTAGAGGGTGACAAGCAACACGGGCACCCTGATTCTGTCTGAGAACCACAAATTACAAAACCCTCCCATCTTTCCAAGGCACAAGTCAGTGAGGATTCAGGTCACTGGGTTCCTAGTTTGGCAGCTCCACGGGCTCTGCTGGCCATTTCTCACATGTCCAGTGTGGGTTATGCCCCTTCCCAAGATGGGCTGGAGTCAGCTGTCAGGCCTCAACTCTGCAGTAGTTGGAAGAGAAAAGGGGCTCGGGGTATTTGCTCATTCAGCAACTCTCCAAGTCTCTGTGCTGAGAATATGGTTGTGAAGAAGACAGACATCATCCCTACCCTCTCTCTTCTAAGATGAAAAATAAAACCATAATATTTACCATTTATTGAGCACTTGCTACTTTCTAGGTCCTGTTCCTAGTGCTTAACATATATTCTCTCATTTAATCTTCATCACAATCCTACGAGGGTTCATTTTCCAAATGAAGGAACAAAGACACAGAAAGGTTAACTAATTTTCCCAAGGCTACACAGTTGGTTGGTGGCAAGGAAGGGATTCACACCTTAGCAGTCAGGCTCTGGATTCCACACTCTTAGCCACAAGACTATAACACTACTCTAGTAAATAGGTAAGTAGTCATAAACAGCTATGAAACACATGCATATGTAACTAGATGTTTGTGATAAGTGTTATACAGGAAAACTTAGAGTGCAATGACAAAATAAAGAGACAGGGACTTAATTAGTGGAGACTATTGGGGAAGACTCTGCTGAAGAGGTGGCACTGACAAGAAGCATGAGAAGGAACCAGTCATCTGAAGAATTCTGGGGAAGAGCTTCATAGGAGACAGAAATAGTGTGTGCAAGAGCCCAAATGAATGAAAAGAAGCTAACGTGGTAGGAGTGGAAGCTACAGGAAGAAGCTCAGCTTCACTACCTCACACCAGAGCAGACCAGTCACAGGAGAGGCAGACTCTGACCTGATTGGTGGAAGGAATGTATTAGCCGTAAGTACATGTGGCCTGGACATGGCAGGAAACTCCACAATGAACATACTTAGGGAAATGGTATAGCACGGTGGCTAGGAATGTAGACTCTGGAGCCAGACTGCCAGGGTTCGAGTCTCTTTCCCCGTTCCCAAGCTGTGCGTTGTTTAATCTCTCTAGCCTCAGTGTCCCTATCTGGAAAATGGGCATGATAATGACTGCACTTACACCATGGGATTGTTGTGAAAATTGAAAGAATTAATATCTCTAAGGCATTTGGGACAGTCTCTGGAACACAGTAAACTCTATCATTACACATGCCCTGGGCAAAGAAAGCTGACTTGGTTTTGACATTCAGGAATGGAAAAAAACCCAGCCTGAGCAGAAATGCAGAGTTAGGGGCCCAAATCCTGGAACTGAGAATCCCAGGCTTGGTGGCCCATGCTCTTCACGTGGGCCCCAATCAGCTTGCACCTCCCAGAGTCTAAAGGTCCATTGAGGGCTAACTGATTTTCCCTATTTCACACATATTTATAAACAAAGTCTACTGCCTTCTGTTCTTATTGTAAAAGTAAAGGGGGCTTCCCTGGTGGCGCAGTGGTTGAGAGTCCGCCTGCCGATGCAGGGGACGCGGGTTCTGGGAAGATCCCACGTGCCACGGAGCGGCTGGGCCCGTGAGCCATGGTCGCTGAGCCTGCGCATCTGGAGCCTGTGCTCCACAGCAGGAGAGGCCACAACAGTGAGAGGCCCGTGTATCGCAAAAAAAAAAAAAAAATAACGCAGTTCCTCCATAAAAGGCATGGAACACAAAAAGAAAGAAAAGAAGGAAATAAAAAATCATGCTCTACGTCTCAGAGATGACACTGCACATATCGTCCTTCTAGCCTTTGGTCCACCTTTGACATGTATTGTTTTGAAAAAAGAAAAGATTGAAAGTCGACCTCAAAACTCATACGGAGGCCCACAGAGCGTCTGTGTACACAGCCTTGTATGGGTGCCCGTGTGATGCTAAGCTTTATTTTGACATGGCTACCATAACTGGATTAAATAAAGTGAACATGCAAACAGGGATAAACTCACCGGTTGGGTTTAAGAAAAGCAAGAGGGAAATGCAATCTGCTTTCCCCATTGGAGATGAGATATTAGTTACCTCCTCCCATCAATCATGGTACTAGGAGACAGATGGGGAGAGAGCTCTTCTCCTGATAAGCAAGTTGGCACCAAAGGGCCTCCTGAAAGCAGATTTGCTTGGAGGAGGTTCCTGGCCAGGCTCTCGATGGATTTGACAGCTTTCGGTTAAACAATTGCCTATTTATACATCAAGAGAGGTTTGGGCCTGAAGATTAGTTCAATGTCAGAGAGAAGAAGCTGCTGAAGCTGCTTTAGCTGCCATTCTGGTGCCCAGCGAGGGACTGCCGCCTCTAGCAGGGGGGGCCCGGACCAGGGAACAGGAAGAAACTTGTTTATGCCACTTCTGACCTGAGGGCTGGGACCCCTCCTAGCTTCCTTCTGGTCTAGTCTTCCTACATTTGAAATGCTAGCTGTTTCTCTAAGAGTTGTAGAAAGTGTTTTGAAAACATTAATCACGTGTATATATACCATCTTCAAGGCTTTTCCACTGTTGTCACCATCACCACTATCAACATCACCACCATCATCAACTTCATATGCGTAACTAACTATTCCAAGAGCTTACTCACATATTCACTCACTTAATTCTTGCAGCAATTCTATGAGATTGGTTTTATCATCATGATTCCCGTTTTACAGATGAGGAAACTGAAGCACAAGTGATGGATGTAACTTACCCAAGGCCACACACCTAGTGAGTGCTCAGCATACGAACGCTGGCAGTCGGGGTCCAGGACCCAGATTCTTAACTGCCATGCTATAGGTTTTATGACGTCTGTATGAGACTTTCCTTAATATTTCTTTTCTAAACCAACTTTAGATAGCTTCAACTGTCTTCTTTTAAACTTAGTCTTATTCTAAGCATCATGTCCATTAAATCATCGATTAGGTGGCTAATTATATAAATTTTCGTTGATATACATAAAATCAGTACTAACTCTCCCATGATGCCCATTCGTGAACACCCCAAAATAATCTCACATATCACTGGTGGACTGTGAACACACTTTGGGACAGGGTGACTCTAGAAAGCAGGGGGAGGACTGATTTTCCTCTCTTGCTCCTTTACAAATGATTCTGCTTAAAATCAGCAGAGCTTTGCTCTTTCATCCACACACTCCAAGAACTGAAAACAACAGGTCCTCTCAGATGCAGTCACTAATCATGGGGGGATAAAAGTCAGACCTAACCAGACTCCAATGCCAGCCGTGTGGAACCCTGAGCAAGTTAAACCAACTCTGCAAGCCTCAGTTGTACTCTTTAAAAGAGGATAACACCACTCGAAAGCGCCTGGCTCGGCACTTCCTGTGGTCAGCGAGGATACTCAGTCCTCCACGATCCCCACATCACTGTCCGGATCTTATAAAGAAGAGGACATGAAGACATGGAGAGCCAAAGCCATTTGTCAAAGTCCCCTGGCTGCCATACGGCAGAGCTGGCATTTTGGCACAGGTGTCTGGACTCCATTGCCCATGCTCTTACCACCACACCACACTCTGCCCCAGGGCTAAGCACTGGGGCCCTGGTGACCTTGAATTATTTGGAGAACTTAGACCAATCAAGGCCGGAAAATTCCCAGAGGAAACTATTCCGGCTGGGAATGAGGGAAATGATTTTCCCTTTCCATCTCCCTGTAAGGGGCCTGTCCCTACACACTGAGCTTTGATCAGGCTGCCGAGATTTGGGAAACTTCTCCGATACTCCCCGAGCAGAACCCAGGAGTTCCTGGGGATGTTTGCCAAGACCTGCTTACTAAGGGCACTTACTTCTTTTAGCCCTGCAGAGGTTATCTGGGAAACTGATAATTGTGCTATATGTCTTTCAATATATCTAGCTACATTTTTGGAGGAAAGCAAGGAAATACAGTGAACACAACACTCCCCTTGATTTAATTATAGGAACAGTCAGGACCAATTTGGCAGTTATTAAAGTACCAGTTTGCCTTTATGCCATCTCTTAGCAGCGGGAGCTGGAAGTCCAAATTGGCTGCTAAAGGCTGAAGTTGGGGACAGGAAGGTCAAAACTGCTATTAGGAACCACGTGGAATTAAAAACTAAGGCGCCCTGTGGCCTATTTGGTATCTCACTGCTTGCTTTTGTCCCTCTCCATCTCTCTGTCTTTTAAACTCTCTTCCTCTGTCACACTGTCTGGTCCCGAAGCATGAAGCATCAGAATGGGAAGGCATTTGGAGATCATGTCATTCAACTACTTTGTTTTTCAAAGGGAGAAAATGAAGCCCAGAGAAGCAGAGTGGCTGCCTCAAAGCCACCCAGCATATTGGAGGAAAGCAGGACCAGAACACAGACAGGCTGCATCATGCAGGGATTTGAGCTTGGGCTCTGGGGACACACTCACTTAGGTTTGAGCCCTAACCCCGCCCTAGTTGCGTGAGCTTAAGCAAGTTACTTCACCTCTCTGAGTCTCAGTTACCTTATCAGTAAAATGAGGCTAATACGTTGAGGAGGGTCGCCGTCTGGAGCCAGAAAATTAAACACAAAGGGAAAGAGAACAGAAGTTAATGGGTGGGGGTGGTCAAAAGGTACAAACTTTCAGTTATAAAATAAGTAAGTTCTGGGGATGTAACGTACGGCACGGTGACTACAGTTAATAATACTGTGTTGTACATGTTTGAAATTTGCTATGATCTTAAAAGTTCTTATCACGAGAAAAAAGATTGTAACTATGGGTGGTGATGGATATTAACTAGACTTATTGTGGTGGTCATTTTACAATATATACATATATTGAATTGTTATATCACTTACTTGAAACTAACATAATATGTCGGTTATATATTAATTAAAAAAAAAGATTCTTGCCAGTGAACTACTTGGCTATTTGATGTGATGTGTTTATTTTACTTTAACCCTCTCCAGAAATAATAAGAAATAATTAAGCAGCCAGAAAAAAAAAAAAAAAAAGAATTAACAGAGTCTGGGCTTGGTGATATCATTTGAACTGCTTGATTCAGCTATGCCTGAAGTCAGATACTAATGTTTTAGTTGCATCACCCAATAACTTCCCTTACTACCCTTTAAGCGAGTTTGAGCTGAGTTTCTGTCACTTCCCACCAAAAAAGGGTCCTTCCTAACATGCCATCAGTGCAGAGCCAGAGCGAAGCCCCACTCAGGCTGCGCCCGTGGGAGACATGAGGGAAGATGGGCGTGGCTAGGTTTGTTCACTCAGCAGGTGAGGCCTCAACTGACAAAGAGGAGAAAGTCACCGTCGACGGCTCATTTTACTACTGAATTAATTCTAAATTCATCTCCTGAATTCATCTAAGTGAGAGAAGCCCAGCTGAGGACTCATGCATGAGTGTTGGAACTTGTGAGCTGTTTTGTCCAGAGAGCCTTGGGTTTTAGGGTTTTAGAGGGAGATGCAAGCAACAACTCCTTAGCCTGCGTCTTTATCCTGCCCTTTATCCTGCTGGGCCGTTTGGGTACCACCTGTCAACTGCTGATGCACATCAACTGGACAAGATGTACTCATACACCCAGAGGCACAACTCTGGCCTATACACCATCTATTTATTTCTCCCACCTGCAATATGTGAGTCCAACGTTTATCATGGCAATGACATCATCACTACCACCACCACCACCATCATCATCTTCACAGGGCATTTATGATATGCCAAATGCTTTACATACAACATCTCATTTAATCCTTCCAACAATCTCGTGCGCATAAGTCCATTAATGTTTCCTTTGTACAGATAAGGGAACCGGCTCAGAGAGGTTAAGTCACCAGTCCAGTGAAACACAGACAGGACGTGGTGGATCAGAACTTCAACCTAGGAGGTATGACCTCAAAACCTCATGATTTTAACCTCTGTGTTGTAGCCAGTTCCTAGCACAGGGCCTGGAAATAGTAGATAGAGAATAAATACTGAGCAGGCTGAAACAACAATACTAGGGTGGATGTAATGCAGACACAAGTCTATCAACTTACAGTGGATTCCTTTCTAACGATATGACTTTGCACAAAACATGTATTATAAGCTACTTGGAAGTGAAGAAGCATCTTCATTCTCTACCTAAGGGTGGGGATACCAATATCTGGTCTAGTTCTGACAACGTACCACCTGCATGGAATCTTGTTCAGCTCTACCCTGCTTCCATGGGCTTTGGGGCCAGAGAATTGGGTTCAAACTCCAGCACTTACCAGCTGTGTGACTTTGGGAAAATCATTTGGGCTCCCAAAGCTCCCCTTTCTTCTCCTGACAAATGGAGATAATAATACGTATTTTTACATTGAGTGACTGGAAGAATAAAGTTGGATCCCGTGCGAAAAGGGCCCAGCAGAGCGATGTGCACTTAGCAGGAACACAGTCCACTATATGTCTGCCATTCTTCTTTATCCACCAGGCCTCTCCAGTGTAGTGGCCAGAACATGCTATGGTAATCTGTGCTCATTTACAGAGCATCTTCAAGTCTGGGTTAAGTGTAAAGAGTGCAGGCTGCCAGTAGGACAGGCCCAATCTGGATATAGACAGCTGGATGCCATCAACGTTAAAATTAAGGAAAATGATACAACCCAAGGATTCTGGGGTTACGTCTTGAGAACTCAGGAAATGGAGCTCACTGCTTGCCTCTGTCCCCCCCTTCTGTGGATATCTGGGTAAAGGGGATCACAGAAACAGCTAAAATGACACCTCCGTCGGCAGTGGCAGAGAACACCTACAGCAGAGCCGGCAAACTGAAATGCCAACAGGGTGAGGTAGGGGAGAGGGCAGCGACGGCTGCAGCAACCTGTAGAACGTGGGCTTTGTCTAAGAACCAGATCATAACTTCCACGAGAGAATTCAAGCACAGATGTAGTGGACCTTTGGCTCTTTTAAGATGAGCTGGAAATCTGGAGTTCCCTGGGAAATATTGCTGTTTTTAAAAGGGGCTATTAACTTTCAAATGAAGCACCTGAATTAAACAAGACAAAACCAGCACGAAGGCCAAAGAAAACACATTAACACGCTAAAGGTATCCTGTGAGCTGCCAGATTAAGTTCTGAAGGCAACGCTAGGAAAAGGCTCTAAGATGGCAGAGCGATCCTGGGCAGTGTTTTATGTCCAATGGTGGAGCGGACCCTGTGGTCTCTCCTACAGAGGGTGCTCAAGACTGTGTCCCTTCTGGCTGATCTCTGGCCACGGGGATTTAGGCTCAGCTCAAAGCGGGACTGCAGTGATGCTGTTTGGCTTTGCTCAGTTTAAGTGAGAGAGGCACAACAGATCCAGGTTGGGCTTCTGGTGCCTCCAATCCCTGCCAACATCTTAGGCAGCAAGAGTGAGGCAATGGTGAGGGCGCAGCGCTGGGAGTCGGGATACTTGAGTTCAACTCCATGCTGGTATGAGACTCTTTCCTGCTAGAAGGTAAATTCCATGAGAGTGAGGATTTTGTCTTGTTCTCCTCTAGAAGGGTGCCTGGCACATGCTTGGCACTAAGTGAGTATTTGTTGAATGACTGGCTGACCGAATGAATGATCTGGGGACATCATTTACTTGAACTATGGGCCTCAGTCTTCCTACCAATAAATTGGGTATTAAAATGACTACCCTAGTTTCCTTGAAGGACAGCCATAATGTGATAATGGACTCATGAAAGGGCTTGGGGGAAAAGGTGTAAAGGACTATGACATGATGAGACACATTCACTGTTATCTCTGTCCCTGGCTGGCAGGAGACACCATTTCAGATGCTACAAAGAAAGGGCCAAGGCCCATGCCATGCCTCTCTCCCATCCTCAACTTTTCTCTGGCTGCATCAAACCAGCCTAGAAGGAAGCCCCCAAATGATCACTCAGATTTCCATTTCCCTTTTGCACAAGGGTAGGGGGAGGATACACTACCTGGCGTTGTCCCGGCCGTGTGACTTCAAGAAATTCATCTCTCGGTATCGGGAGAGAAATGCCACCAGCTGGTCATTTGTCCTGTGGAAGCAAACCGAGAGGAAAGTCAGGGTCCTCCAGAAATCATGCAGACTTTGTGTCCTGGCTCCTTTCTTTGTCACAGAAACCAGGTCCCCTCCTTCTTTCACACCATGCAGGTAGGGAAGGCATCTTCTTTCATATGTCGCCATCATTGAGCTTACCACAGCATGCTAAAATGGACTGTCTGTCTCTTACATACTCCATATGCTGTGAACTCCTTGAGAATAAGCATAGTACCTTATTTGTTTTGGAATCTCCAGTGCCCAACACTGGGCTTGGCAAACCGTAAGGCATCAGTGAATACTTCAATGCCAGATACAGAGTAACCTCAGGGCCTTTGCACTTGCCATGCCTGGGAAATTCTACCCCATATCTTTCCATGTCTGCTCTTGTCATCCAGGTCTCCTTTCAAATGTCACCTCTTCAGAGAGGCTTTTTTTTTTTTTTTTGCTGCCCAACCTAAAGTAGCACCTGCCTCTCCCCACCCCCATCACATCACTATATTCACAACATGAGCTCATCACCATCTGAAAGAGCTATATTTGCTTACATTAGGACGTAAGCTCTGTGAGGACAGAACCTAATGCAACTCACTCATCACTGGCACATGGTAAGAGGTACATTAATGTCTGTTGGATGAATGGATGACTCAAGGTGAGATGAGTTTAAACTGACTCCTTCAAATGTGTTTTGAGGAATGAATGAGTCAATGAATGGATGAATCCATAACCCCCAGGCTGACTGAGAGAGCTTTAAGAAATACGAAGTGTGATGCAAACGGGTGACATTGTTCCCGGCATTGTTATCCCAGATTTATCGCCATCAATCTCAGCACTAGCGGTGTAGTCACAGCTAATCAGCTTGTGCATACAGCTGTGACAGTACTTAAAAAGGCAGTCACACGGGGTCTCCATCTGCCAGAAACGCGGTTGCCTCTTACGCTGAATAAACCCAAACAGGTAAATGGTGCTGAAGTGACAGCTCCTTTATCATCTGGCTTCTCCGCTCAGGCATTTTTACTTAGAAGGAAAGGGTTAACCATTGTTTCAAATTGGGAGAAACGGTGAAGGCGCATCTCTGGGAAGAGAAAGGAGGCTAGACTCTGGGGGGCAGGTGGGTGCCTAAGAAAGCGATGCCTGTGCTCTAGAAGCAGAAAGGGCTGGGGAGAGATCCCAGCTCCACTTCTGACCCAGCTGTGTGTCCTACGGTAAGTCATTCAACCTGAGTGGCGGCCTTCACCTGGCTGCCCTTCACACAGTAGGTATACATACTGATGGATAACTGGGTGGACTTAAAGGGCATACAGTAGGTGCACAATAAATGCGAGCTGCTCTGCTCTTGGCCTCCCAGCACCCAGTCAGGGCCGCCCTCACCCCTCACCCCCTCCTTCAGTTCCCTGCATCACCTGCAGTCGTGCCACTCCAAGCCCCTGCTCTCTGGACAACTATTGTTGACCAACTCATAATTTCAGCGGAGGGGGACGGAGAAGTTAACAGATGCTGCAGTGGAAACGAGCACGGCCGACATCCCGTACTCGTTTACAGAAATCAACACCACTTCAAAACCTGCCGTCCTAGTGGCTGCAGATGCCAGAAAAACCCCGTGTGCCTACAGCAAGGTAAACCCACCCAGACACAAACGCAGAAAGCTTAGTCCTGCGGATGCGCACAGGGGAATCCCAGGGACACAGGCAAAAGGCCAAGTCCACGTGTCCATGCGCACGTGGAGCATCTCCGCAAACAGGCGACGTAAAGCCCACGCGTGCTTCCCTCCCAGTTACGGGTTGCTGTGGGCAGAGGGCCTCTTGAAGTTGCTGGAGAGGTGGAAACTAAACCAGCCTGCAAAGGAAATGAAAGCAATCTCTCTTTCCGAACCATAGAGGCCCGTTCCATCTCCGCGCGTCTTAGCAGTTCCTGTTTACCAACCCCCTCTCTACTCTCTGCGACAGTTCATTATTGTCCTCCTGATGAATACCGGGACAAGTTAACCTCTGAATGGGTCCCTGGCAGCAGGAATAATAAAGAGGGGCCTCTGAGCGGCCTCCGTGGCAGGATTGAAGGGGCCGGGCTGGGGCTCCTGGGCCCCCTCTCACGAAGCCTCAGGCCTCCCAGGGTCAGCGGCTGAGGCTCCATTTAGCAGCCCCAGAAAGCGCTTTTCAGGGCCCCGAGCTGGGGCCATTGTCACATTTACCGCTTCACTGCGTCCCCATCTGACGGGGATGAATAGGCATTTAGCGAATTTACTTAGCGATGCTTCCACATGAAATCGTCTCAAAAGATGACATCTTAGGGGAGGGAGCGTAGACAGGGAGGGGGCTGCGGATTCCAGGCCCAGAGCCTGTGGGTAAAGCGATTTTCAAAGCACAGCGCTGGGTCCTGGCTGGGCTGGACACGGAGGGGACCCTGCCTCCCCCTCCCTGGGTGAAGAGCCTGCCCCTCGAGCTAAAACCTGTCCCCCAGCCCTTCTGCAGGGGGAGACAGATCGGCTGAGGACCAGGTTTCCCTGTGGGGCTTTCCGACGCCTGTTGGTAATTGCCTACATAATATTTAGTTCCCTCTGATTAATTAACAGCTTGCGATCTGTTGTCATATTACCCAGTTCCGTGCTCTCTCCCACTCTCTCCCCCTCACACGCATTTCTCACTCCTTTCTGGTGGGGTCATTTGCCAAATGAATTCCACAGCTCATCACTTGCGTCTGTCTCCTCCACAATTTCCTTCCACCTTTTGTGGAAATGATCAGAAGACACGTCTATGCCAGTTCCTCCGATTCATGGTGGGGCCTCTGGGACCCATCACTGTGGCCTTTGGGGCCACTGGGACACCTTTATGGGAATAGGTAAGTAAATAAGTATTATAGTAAATAATTTGTTTTAATAAATACATTTATTTTAATGTAAATAAACTTATTGGAACCATGTGGGAACCTCGGTTAGAAGGAAATACATGCAGAGTAAAATGAGCTCCCGAAGCACCACCATTAGGAAATGTCCACCACGCCCTAGGCCCCCGGGCGGACTTTTGCTACAATTTATTGCACTGAATAATCACAAAGAGTCTCTAAAATGCGAGTTTCATTCCCATTTTACAGATGGGCAACTGGGACTCAGAGGAAACACCCCTTAGTGAACAGTGCAGAACTAGGATTGGAAGCTGGTTCCAAATGCAAAGCTCGTGTTCTTTGCTACTAGATGGCGTCTACAAATGGGTGAATGAATGGGTGAATGAATGGGTGAATGAATTCCATCCCAGGTACAAGAGAAAACACACGTGTTCCACTGCCTCCTTGTTCAGAGCCTGGTCTTGGGACCAGCAGCGTTAGCCCACTGCTATTAGACATGCCCTACCTCAGGCTCCACCCAAGATATACTGAGTTAAGATTTGCCTTTTAACAAGACTCCCAGGGCATGTGTGCGCCCTTTAAAGTTTAGGAAGTGCTGCTTAAAGCCAAGCATGAATATTGGTAGTTAATTCTCTTCCTCTTCATCTTCTCCCCACGGTCTCTCCCTGAGAGCCCAGACTTCAGGCAGGTTATTTCATCTCAATAAGCCTCAGGTGTTGGGAGTATTAAATAAAATAATGCACGTAAGACCCGTGCGGTAGCACCCAGCCCACCGTGAGCCCTTGATAAAGGTTAACTGCTGTTTAATAGTATTATTATTGCCATCGTGAGCATCAGAAGCTTAAGACATGTTGAACTGAGGACAGCAGTATAAAGACCCAAGCTGATTTGAACTCGGAAATCTCTCTGTGCCTCATACCCACGAATTTTCTGCGGAGCATGGTTTGGGAGACGCTCCACAGAAGGGAACCTGTCTACAGTCTCCCAGCTGGCATCACAGTTATGAACTGGCTCCCAGAGGACCACCACACTGCTGCGTGTGTCCGATACGCATGTAGCTCTGGGCATGAAGATACCCAGGAAGAAGGGGGATAGCTCTTAGGTCCTCGGGTGCCCAGAAGTCCAGTCACAGCCCAGCCTGTCTGCAGGCAGCGAGTGGCAGGGCAAGGAGCGTTTGGGACCTGCTCGGTTTCACTTGGAAGGAGCCCATCACAGAGCCAACTGCCCTCCTCTGGGTCCCTCCTGCCTACCCCGATAGCCCTTCCCTGATACAGGATGCTAATACGCTGCCAGAGGTGTTCATGGCTGATGGCGAGGCCGACGGCGCTAAAGCAAAGGTCAGCACAGAGTTTCGTGAATGTCAGGATTTCAAACCCCTGATGCTGCCAGGTATGCCCAGACCCCAGAGGGCACCGGATGCAGCCCTCCTGGAGGCAGTGGGCGGGCCATTTGTGGAGCGAAGTGTGTGTGAGAGGCAGTGGATGGAGGCCTGTGGAATCGGGCAAGCTAAGCATTGAGGCACCTTCAATCTGCGCTCAGAATATACTACAGTATTTCCCCAACTTCTTCCACTAGTGTATCATCTGTACAGTTATTTCCTATATATGTTCAGTTTAAGTACCACCTTTGCATTACCCTATGCGACAATATTTGCGGTAGCTGATGTACCCTTCTATTTTTCAAATTTCAAACGGCAAAATACACATAAAATTTGCCACCTTAACCAGCTTAAGTGTACAGTTTAGTTGTATTAAGAACATTCATCTTGTCGTGCAACCATCACCACCATCCACCTCCAGAACTCTTTGCATCTTGCAAAACTGCAACTCTGAATCCGTTACACAACAACTCCCCGCTTCCCCCTGCCCCCGGCAACCATCCTTCTACTCTCCGTCTCTGCATATTCAGAGCAGTCAAACTCTAGGGACCTCACGTAAGTGGGACCATACAGTATTTATCTTTATGTGACTGGCTTCTTTCACATGGCACAATGTCCTCAAGGTTCCTCCCTGTGGTGGCATGGGTCAGAATTTCTCTCCTTTATAAGGCTACATAATATTCCATCCTGACGTACCGTTTTGATGTTTTCTCCTATGACATGTGAAAAGCAACAATGATGCCTTGTCCGTACTCCTCCTAAAGCCACTGGGCCACCAAAGGCATATGGAGAGTGGCCCTCTGCCCCGGGGTGCCCAGGACACAGAAGTTTTCATTTTAAACTCAGATGGTTCTGGGCACATGGACCTGCCACAGGATGTGTGACCCCGGGAGAAGCGTCATCCTCCATCTTTCTATGATAAACCTGAGTGCAGAAAACCACAATGATGGGAAGGCCAGCTGTAACCCTCTCCTGTGCTTTCAAAATTATAACTATGACACTCAGGCTACAGCAAGATCATGAAATTACAGCAGAGGCAACAACAGCACCTAACACTTGAGTACCTACTATGTGGGGGACACTATTTTAAGCACTCTGTACCTATTAACCCACTTATTCCTCATGGCGACCCTATGAAGTAGATGCTGTTGTATTTATATCCATTTTTCATTACAGAAACGGGAATATGCATCTTCGTGGCCTTTTTTTTTTTTTTTTTTGCGGTACGCGGGCCTCTCACTGTTGTGGCCTCTCCCGTTGCGGAGCACAGGCTCCGGACGCGCAGGCTCAGCGGCCATGGCTCACGGGCCTAGCCGCTCCGCGGCATGTGGGATCCTCCCGGACCGGGGCACGAACCCGTGTGACCTGCATCGGCAGGCGGACTCTCAACCACTGCGGCACCAGGGAAGCCCCAGACTTCATCCTTTTAATGGCCGCACAGCCTCCTATGGAATGGGCACAGCCGATCCCCTAGTGATGGACATTTAGGTTGTTTCCTCATTCGCCTCCCTGCTTGCAGGTATCGCTCCTACGAACATCCTTGCACATTTATCTTTCCACATGTGGGTATGACAGATGTTTGTAGGATTAAATTCCCAAATGTGGAACTGTTCATGCAAAGGATGCCTTTGAGTCTCTCTTTGCTTTCAGAAAGACTCATTACATGGACTGAGGCTGCCCCAAGGGTTGAGGGCATGGCTGGGGCTCACATCATTACACAGGAACTGACCAGCTGGCTACCAGTGGTGTGGGCAGGGAGAAGGAAACTGTAAAGGGGATGGAGGTGGGGAGGCTGGTGGGCTTCTCCAGCAGGGTGGCCAGGCCTGAGCAGGGGCCTTCTTGTTTCCCCAGGGTACCAACAGCCAGTGGGACCCAAATGAACCTTCTGTCGAGCAGCATGGGTGTGTGGGGCACGGCAGAAAACCATCCTCCTCAGTACTCGGGGCAGCTGTTCCAGCTGGTGCCCATCTGTCCGCTAACAGCCCCGGGATTTTCAGTCGGGCACCTTGGACGATACTTTTCAGGAACCTGGCTAGAGTCATGAGGCGAGCAGGCATTGGGTCTAATTCCATTCTGTTCCTCCAGGACCCGGTACACAGTAGGTGCTCAACAGTGATTCAGCACAGCGTCCGCCCCACGGGACGGGCTCAGCTCCCGAGGGCGGAGAGCACAGGCATTCACTTCTACATCTGTGCCTTTGCCCATCCCATTCCCTCTGCCAGGAATGCTGCTCCCTGTGTCTCTGACCTGGGAGAGATGTGGGGCAGAAAACAATGAGGGTAGAAAACATGCCTTTTGTTGCCTGCAAAGTGCTAAGTGCTCCTCCTTCTTTTAATTTCACAGTAACCCCATCACGTGGGTACTAGTTTATATGTGAATAAAGTGGGACACAGAGATTTAACAGTTTGGCCAAAGTCTTAGAAGAGGTGGAGCTGAGATCTGGACCTCAGCACCCCAGGCCGAGAGTGCAGGCTCTTTTCAATCCTGCTTTCCCCATGGTGAACAGGCTACAGGAATGTGCTTCATTTCTTTAGAAAGAGTCAGGAAACAAGCAGAGGAAACTGCAGCCACCTTCTGACGCCTCCTACTTCCTTCCAAGGGGATCGTTGTGGAGCATAGGTTGCACATCAGGCGTCGTCTGTCCGGGGTGTGGGCCTTTCTGTGGCGCCGTCTACAATCTGACCCCAGCCACCTGATTCCTCTCACTGCACTCCATCTCACAAGTGGATTCAGACCCATTTTTCCATCCGGCTTATTTCTTTTTGGGTTGGGGAGAGGCACTCCCATCACTGTCCTCGACTTTCCAGATGGCTCATGCGTGAGCCTTACTGAAGTCTTATCTGCTAGGAAATCTCTCAGGAAGGCCAGAACTCCAGAACAACCAGAGGAAAGGCCAAGTTCAGGGTTCCCTGAAGAAGAGGCAAGAGCAAAGGCAACTGGAGACAAGAGAAGGCAACCCCTGATTCAAATGTAGTGGAAGCTCATAGCGAGACCTGAGTGCTAGCATACTGGGAAAGCTAGATGCTGTAATTCTTCCTGGACCCTGGGGGCATAATTACAGCCATAGTTGGGTACCTGAGGAAAAGTGAACTGGATAAAATGCAGCCCCAGCTTCTAGACTCCACTCTAATCCATCCTTGGGGAAGCAGTTGTAAGATCTTCTAAAACGTAAGTCTGATCGTGCCCCTTCTTCTACTTAATACCCTTGGTGGTTCTCCAGCCCCTGCAGGACAGTGTCCTAACTCCTTAGCAAGGCTAGAAAGTGGGTTGTCAGCTGGCTCTGCCTGTTCAGTCTCAAGATTACTTGAAGTTCTCTAAACGTTCTGTGCCCTTTCATGACTTTAAGATTTTGCAAGTTCCGTCTGCTCTCCTGGGAAACATGATTTCCCAGTTTGATAGGTCAGAGGCCAGACCCCTGGAACCTCAGTGGGTAAGGCAGTCATGGTACCTGTCCTCCAGTGGCGGGGACAGTGGGGCAGGCAGACAAACAGGGAGATTCTTGGGATAGGGGGTGAAACAGCAGGTGAACTAAAGCACAAAGCATTCTGGAGGCACCAGGGGACAGCTCTTCCCCTCCACACAGGCAGACAGCGAACTAGATAACCACCTGGATAATAAAACCCAATTGCTTTTAATTGGATGCATCTTTTCGTTACTGGTGACAATGACGCAGAATTAAAACATGCTCACTGCGTTTCTAGGAACTGGCAAACCATTTCTCAAAGCCTCAACACTTTCACAGAACATTTGTAAAACACACATTTTTCATTTTAAGCATACATCAGCCATTCTAAGAGGCAGTTTATCTGACTTTCCATCGGTGGGAACTCTAAACACGTCAGCCCTTCCTCCAGATGGCTGTAACGGAAAGGTAACTGACAAGAATCAGAACCCAGAGGCCGAGCCTGATAAAATAACATTGCTGGAATCATGAATGAAGAACTGAATTGCCATTCAGCTGCGCGTGCACGCGCGCGTGTGTGTGTGTGTGTGTGTGTGAAGTCTGTTTGATTGTATTTTAATTCTCTGAAATCTGGTTGTCCTCATATGCCACGAGACATCTCAAATGAGCAGAACATTTGGTTAACTAAATCCTGCATCCCTTTACAACGACGGATTACAGCCAGTTATTTGATTTGGTTTTGAGGGGGACAAGACAAGACCTCCTTTGGAGGACATCAAAAGACTGAATCTTAAAAGTAAATGCGATTTATGTGGGAAAGCCAAAACTTCGCTGCAATGAAAGCTGTTTTTAGAAAGGTGTTTGTAGAAGTTTCTCTCTGATCTTTGCCACTTTCTTGCTGTTTGATTTTAAGCAAGCTCGCTGAGTCTTAGTTTTCTAATCTGCAAAACAGGAATGACAATGGCCTCCGAGTTGCCTGTGTGTTGGGGGTATGGCCCGCACAGTACCTGGCCCATAGTATGTGTTCAGTAAAAGGGAGCCTTCAGAAGGAAGTCCCTAGATCCTTTGCTTAGAAATGCTGGAGGGAAGGCATTCCCACTCCTTACCAATCTTCTATCAAGCTGTGACATTTTAACTCTTATATGCCTTGTGTTCCCATTTGTAAGTTATATATGTTCAGTTCCCTTGACTGTAAGCTACCTGAGGACATGAACCTTGTCTGATTCGTCTCTCTTTCCCCAGTGTCCAGCACAGGCCTGAAACAGGGCAGGTTCTAGCAGCCACATGCCTCTTCCTCTTTGGGTCCTCATGCCTGTTTTAGAGTGGTCCACAGAAACTGCTCTAAACACGTGTGCTGCATTCCAGAATGAGGGCTTTTCTGTACCGTCCCTTATGCTGGCGACACCTTTCCTACACATTTGCCTGGTCAATTCCTGCCTGTTTTTGCAAGAATCAGCTCAGTGTCAGTTCAACTGGCAAGGGATAGAGTATAAATGAGTGTTAAACTAAACTGATCTGTATTGATAAGTTCAACTTTCCTTCTGTGTGTATGGCTAAAAACAGATATCTTACACCATTTCACATTCCCCTGGGTTCAAAGGACGGCAATGACCTATGATCAATTCCAAGTCACCAGACAAGTGTCCCAATGCACCAACACTAACACATCAGTATTTGAAGTGGTTAAAATAATACAGAGAGATGTAGGTTCAAGTTCTGGTTCCACCACTTATGAGCTGTGTGGCCTTGGGCAGGTCATTTCATCTATTTGAAGTTCAATTTCCTCTTCTTTAAAACTGAGGATGGGGGCTTCCCTGGTGGTGCAGTGGTTGAGAGTCCGCCTGCCGATGCAGGGGACACGGGTTCGTGCCCCGGTCTGGGAAGATCCCACATGCCACGGAGCGGCTAGGCCCGTGAGCCATGGCCACTGAGCCTGCGCGTCCGGAGCCTGTGCTCCGCAACGGGAGAGGCCACAACAGTGAGAGGCCCGCATACCGCAAAAAAAACCCAAAAAACAACAACAAAAAACCTGAGGATGATAACAATACTTACACTTTATGGGGCGGCTATGAGGATTAAATGAAATAAGAGGGCATTAACTGTTGCTTGCAACTGAACAATCCTGGCTGATACAGAAACCGGTATCAGAAGTGGGATAATGACTGGTGGGCAGGGGAGAGCAACAGGGATCACTCTAGGTTGAGTAGCTTAGCCCACAGAAGGCTGAAATGCTAGCTATCATTATCGTTGTTATTATTATTACTTCTCTAGGACTGAAGTCTGCGTTCTGCTGGGGGTGGAATACAACAAGGATCTCCATCTCCCAGAACATCAGGGTTAGGTCAGTTCAGATTTCAGCCCTGGGGTGAGACTTAGCTCAGAGGACAGCTGACTGTCCCTGAGCACCTTGGCAGCCTGCCAGGTTCACTAGCCTGTTCGTATTGGAACCAGGTCAAGATGCAACACAGAAGAGAAGCCACACACTCCCCCACGGAAAAAGAAATGCTGTAGCCACCCTTGCAAACCTCAAGCAGACACAGATTCTTGGCTCAAGAGAGATTCTGGAGGATCAGGACATGCTGCACCCAGGGTATTCTTTTTTTTTTTTTGCGGTACGCGGGCCTCTCACTGCTGTGGCCTCTCCCGTTGCGGAGCACAGGCTCCGGATGCGCAGGCTCAGCGGCCATGGCTCACGGACCCAGCCACTCCGCGGCATGTGGGATCTTCCCGGACCGGGGCACGAACCCGTGTCCCCTGCATCGGCAGGCGGACTCTCAACCACTGCACCACCGGGGAAGACCGGATTCAGCTTTTTCAACTGGTATCACTGAGTTGTATGGACCCATTTCAATGGGGGTAACTTAAGCCCCGCTTTTATTTGACTGTCCGTGAATTCATGCATCCTGCTCATTGGGTAACGCCTATCCATTTACAGGCACTCCTGATGTGTTTACTAGGGGTAATGCCTTAGTCCCACTCCCTTTTGTTCTTATAGTGACAGTGTTTCTTAAGAAAATAAGCTTAAGAAATGTCACCTGGGACTATTCCAAAGACCTGTTCACACATGGCTATGCTGGAAAGGTACTGGTACAAATTCACTGATCATTGATAAATTATCTGCAGTGCGAGGTCCTCGAATATTTGAACGGTTTGGATTATTAAAGAGGACTGTATTGTAAATTGTAAAACAGGATGTATGTATGCTGCATGAGGGGGGGAGTCATGTCTATTTTGTTCCCGTCACTCTGTCCCCGCTCATCCATTCAGCAGATATTTATGTTAGACCTACTGTGTGTCAGGCACTGTTCTAGATGCTGGAGACATAGCGATGACTGACTGAGACCATGTCTCTGTGAGAACTTAGCCCTGCTCCCGGGGCATCCACTGTATGTCCTGGATTAGCTTCCCTCCTGTGTATCGGGAACGGTACTAGGTATGTTCTATACTTGCAGGAATCAAGAACATAGTCACCCTGATGATCTGCTGTGTTCTGAGGTTCAGATGAGGAACTCCAGCTGAGAGAGGCTTGGCTGGCACAATGTCTGGCACATAATAGTTGCTTAATATACACAGGGACAAAGGTTGAATGAAATCCCTGAGGCTGTGCAAGGTCCCTGAAATGGAATTGCCAAACGTACATAGAACCCCCCTTACACCAAGGCAGATACCTGGGCAGGTCCAACTGAGTGATAGCCAGATGTGCCACTGTCCTGCAGGGACATCACTCTGCGTTGGGTGACCGGGTTTGAAGCTTGCCTATCTGCTTCCTTGCTGTGTCATCTTGTAAGTTACTTTACCCCTCTGAGCCTCCGTTTCCTTGTCTGAGTTGGGCAAAGACTTCATGAGATCATGTATGTGAAAGGCTCAGCCCCGTGCCTGGCACACAGTAAGTGCTTGATTATCCCAGAGCTCTTGTTGCCTGTTCCCTCTGAGGGAGAGGAAGGATGACTGGCTAGCTGGCTTCCCCAGGCACACCAGTTACAGTCATCAGGGCTTTCCCCAGGGGGATCTGTGGCCCTTGGGGCATGGACAGCGCCCAGGAGCTCAAGAACAGCCCGGAGATGGAAACAACCTAAGTGTCCATCATCGGATGAATGGATAAAGAAGATGTGGCACATATATACAATGGAATATTACTCAGCCATAAAAAGAAATGAAATTGAGCTATTTGTAATGAGGTGGATAGACCTAGAGTCTGTCATACAGAGTGAAGTAAGTCAGAAAGAGAAAGACAAATACCATATGCTAACACATATATATGGAATTTAAGGAAAAAAATGTCATGAAGAACCTAGGGGTAAGACAGGAATAAAGACACAGACCTACTAGAGAATGGACTTGAGGATATGGGGAGGGGGAAGGGTAAGCTGTGACAAAGCGAGAGAGAGGCATGGACATATATACACTACCAAACGTAAGGTAGATAGCTAGTGGGAAGCAGCCGCATAGCACAGGGAGATCAGCTCGGTGCTTTGTGACCACGTGGAGGGGTGGGATAGGGAGGGTGGGAGGGAGGGAGATGCAAGAGGGAAGAGATATGGGAACATATGTATATATATAACATATGTATATATATATAACATATGTATATATATAACTGATTCATTTTGTTATAAAGCAGAAACTAACACACCATTGTAAAGCAATTATACTCCAATAAAGATGTAAAATATAAAAAAATAAAAAATAATAATTAAAAAGAAAAAGAACAAAGCCAAGACCAAACTCTCTGTGGTTGGTTCCCTTGCTGGTCCCAAACAGCTGAGGTTGGCAGAAAAAGGAAATCCAGATACAGAAGCCGAAATCCCTTTTTTCCTACTTTATCTTTGTACTGTTTCTTCCTTTTCTTACATAGCTGAACCACATATGTTAAAAAGCCAATAGTACTCCGACGAATTGAAAACGGGTGTTCAGAAAACCCCTTGTATATGAATATTCATAGCAGCACTAGGCACAGTAGGCAAAAAGAGGAAACTACCCAAACATCTACTGACAGACGACTAGATAAAGTAAATGTGGTCTATCCATGCAATGGAATATTACTCAGCCATAAAATGTAACGATACTGACACACGCTTCAACATGGGTGGGGCTCGTGAACACGATGCTCAGTGAAAGAAGCCAAACAAAAAAGACCGTATATTGTACGATTCCACTTATGTGCAATGTCCAGAAGAGGTAAATCTATGGAGAGAGAAAGCAGATCGGTGATTGCCAGGGGCTGGGAAGTGGGGGAAACGGAGAGTGACTGCTTAGTGGGCACAGGGTTTCCTTTGGGCTGATTAAAGTGTTGGGAACTAGACAGTGATGGTGGATGCACAGCACTGTGAATGTGCTAAACGCCACTAACGGTAAATTTTACGATATACGTATTTCACCACAATAAAAAAATACCCGTGGAAGCCCCAAATTCCAAACTGAAAAAAAGTCATTATAACATAGCTACAATAAGAATCATGCTTGGGGGCTTCCCTGGTGGCGCAGTGGTTGGAAGTCTGCCTGCCGGTGCAGGGGACGCAGGTTCGTGCCCCTGTCCGGGAGGGTCCCGCATGCCGCGGAGCGGCTGGGTCCGTGAGCCATGGCCGCTGAGCCTGCGCGTCCGGAGCCTGTGCTCCGCAACGGGAGAGGCCACAGCAGTGAGAGGCCTGCGTACCGCAAAAAAAAGAAAAAGAAAAAGAAAAAGAAAAAGAATCATGCTTGGTATTTCGTATTTTGTATGCACTATTCACTTGATCCTTGAACCACTCCAGATGGTAGGCAGCAGTAGCTGTATTTTACAGTGGAGCAAACTGGGCTTCTCAAAGCTTGGATAACGCATCTAAAAATGGTGATGATGGTGATGATAATGATATTGATGATGATAATGATATTGATGATGATGACTACTGAAGATATAAATCATGTGTTCCAGGCACCTGCCATATATTGACTCATTTTGCCTTCTCAACGACCGCTGTGATGGGTGCTGTTATCATCACCCATTTTGCAATGAAGGAGTACAGAGAGGTTAAATTACTCGTGCCAGGTTAGACAGTCCACATATAACAGTAACAGGGATTTGCACCTGGCCACCTGACCTCAAGGGCTTCACCAAAGAGGCCTGGAGGATACATGGTGTGGTCATGGAAACTGGAGGGAAAGTGCTGCTATGTCTGCCTCCCAGCCCCCTCTTGTGGAGACAGGGACAGCTGAGATACCTGCCTTATGACATCAGGGAATTACATGTGATATCGGACCCTCTCCCGGCTGCAAGGGAGCCAGCATGTGGCCGGACAGGTGTGACGTGTCACCATCCCTTGGCCTGCTGGGCCCCCAGATGGGGCTCCTCTCTATCTGTGCCGGCACCTCCAGTTAAGGGGAGAAGTGGCTGAGCCAACTTTAGGATTTACGAGAACCCACCATGGCTCATCGCTCTTCTGAAATTGACTCTCTGGCTCTTTGGAATGTTTTCCATTTTAATGGCGGAGAGATCTGAAAATGCCTCTGGTGGAAAGAAATAAGTAAAGACAAAAACCTTTCCACTGGTCTTCAATCTAGGAAAAAACTGAGATGCTTTTAATAATCATGGAAGTAAAAAACATGCAATAAAGGATAAGCAAGTCTTCCACCACTTGGGAATAAATGGCAACCGGCACTGCAGCCCCAGTGGTGTTACATGGGACGGCCATGGGTCCATTTGCTCCCTGATTTCTTACTTCAGTAAGGACTTACTGAGCTCCTACTATGTGCCAGGCACTGCCCCCGGCACCGGAGACACAAGCTAAGTGAAACAGATGTTGTTTCTGCACTTGAAAAACTGTCAACCTAGTGGGTTTACCCTCTTGTCACCCTATCGTCATCATTTATTGATTGAGCACTTTCTCTGTGCCAGGCAAGCACTTCACATTTCACAGCTTCATCCCCACGGCGAAGGCTGAGGTAGGTGACTGATGGTTCCCATGTGACAGATGAGAAAACCAGGGTATGGAAAGGATGAGCAACTTGTCCAAGGTTTCATGACCAGTAAATGGGATAGGCTGGCTTCAGACTCTGCTGACTCTGCAAGTGTACACTCGGATCCCTTTGCTACACTTCCCATGGCCTCAGTCCTGGAAAATTTCTGCCAAACAAGAGATGAGAAAGGTTTCTGGGTCTGGCTCCAGGTTACAGTGTCCCTACAGGAATCCCAGGGGTCTGGGGACTAAGAAACCCGAGTGGGGCAGAAAGGCCCAACAAAGAGAGAAAAATAACTGTACCGAAACAACAGAGGGGACTGGCCTGATGGAAAATAATTACCTGAGCTATAATGTATATATCCACTAGCAGAAAATATTAGCTATTGTATTTCCCCTCTTCCAGCAGCCTGGTATAGCTCTCTACTTTTTTTCCTTCCTTTTTTTTCCCCACCGCCAAGCAATTGATTAAGAACTAAAGCAATCTCATCATGGTGCTTTCCAATAAAAAACTTTTCACAGGTAACCTGATGCTTTTAGGATAAACTGGGGCTTCTTAACATGGCCCTCAGGGTCCCACAGCATCTGGGTCAGCCTACCTCTTCAGCCTCATTCTATTGGCTTATCCCCTTACCATACCCTGTCCACCTAACACTCTCAACTTGCTGCATGGGCCATGTTCCCTCATGCCTCAGGGCCTTTGCACACACAGCCCTCTCTGCCTGGAATACTTGGCCCCTATTTTTTTTTTCTTCACCCAATTAGTTCTTTCTCTACTTCTCTCAGTTTAAGAACACTTTTCCAGGGAAGCTTTCTCTGATTCCCTAGAAGAGAAAAGGTTATATACATGTTGGCTTCCTATATTATATGTATGTGAACTTCTGTCCTAACAATGTCATAAGGATATAATTATTTAATGCTAATCTATGAAGACAGGAATGTTAACTACCCTGTTGGTGGCTGTAACTGCAGATCCTAGCAAATGTCTGGCACATTGTATGTTCCCGCTAAGCATGTGCTGACTAGTCAGTCAACAGATTGACTATATGAAAGGATCAATCAATCAACAGTGAGGAACTTATATGTATGTGTATACCTGAATCACTTTACTGTACACCTGAAACTAACACAACACTGTAAATCAACTATACTTCAATAAAAATAAATAGTGAGGAACTAAAGCTGATATTTCATTAGAGTGTACTTTGCGGTCATCACCTTGGTTAAAAATTCATCTCTCTCTTGTCAGATCAACACTGCAACCTGTAGCAGACTCATGGGACAAATTACAGACAGGGAGCCCAGACACATCCAGGCAGAAAGATGGTGGGGAACCAGACACACAAAATCAACCAGATTTACAGAAAGCACTACAGGAACAGGCGTCCAGTCACTCTGGGAAATCTTTGAGAATTAGCTGGCTTCAGGGCATTAGTCAGCAACTTGCCTGAGCAGCCAAGGAAAGACAAACGAGTCTTGTGCTTTGAGGGGAAGCGGGAAGCTGGGGTACATCCTGAAATCAATGAGTCTCAGGATTCAATGTCATTAACCTTTTTGATTCAGATTGAGGTAGGTAGCGCAGGGTGATTTAAGTGCTAAGGGGCACCAGCTATTTCTGACAGGCTTATGCAGAGAAAGCTGAGTGGTAAGAACATCCAATTTGCTCTGGTTGACACATACTATGAAGGGCTGGATAGGCCTACAGTCCTGTAGGCCCCTCTGTGAACAAATGACCAGGGCCAGGCAACACTGACGGGTGAGCTGGATTTCATGTGCTTCTTTCTAGCTCAACTTCAGTACTGGTAAGCCATGCAGGTTGGGGAAAAATAAAGTAGAAGAAGACTGTTGTTTTATGTCAAGTTCAGCCACCCACGGCTGGGTGGGGGTCCAGGCCAGACTCCAGAGGATGTTGACCAGAAGACCCTGGCGATCTCCACCACCCTTTCTCTATCCAGGGTCCTGAAAGTTGAAGCAAGGAGTCCATCAACGTTGGCACCTTGGGTGACAGACTCATCTGAGATAATGCAGGAAAGGCCTGCCTGGGAAGATGGGTGGGTGGACAGGGAACTAAATCTGCAAAGGCTGAGACAGGTGTGTTCTGGGCAGGGCCATTATCTGAATGTGGGAGATCTGGCAGAATGGTCTAGTGCAGGGGTCTGTGAACTATGGCCCAACACATGTTTTCATATATAAAGTTTTCCTGGAACACTGCCATGCCCATTTGTTTACATCCTGTCTACGGCTACCTTATTGCTGCAGTGGTAGAACTGTGTCATTGTGACAGAGACCATACAGCTTGCAAAACCTAACCTAAAAATAATAAATATTTTATTTACTATCCGGCCCTTAATAAAAACGTTTGCTGACCCCTGCCATTATGCTGTTCCTCCTTTTTTGGTCATTCATACATTTTTCTCACAACGTTTTGGCATATCCACCTTATCAAAGCGCCTTCCTGGCCCACCCTCCCTTCTCTTTCCGATGCTGTAATTTTCCTCAGACATATTTCCACTCTACACATGACCCATTCTCTTATCTATTGTCTCTTTCTCTCATCGGCACCGGGTGGGGTGGTGGGCACACCATGAATATGCTTTATTTATTGTTGTATCCCAGCCCCCAGAAAAGTGCCTGGCATACATAGTAGACACTCAATAAATGTTTGTTGAATACTCGAAGAACCACTCACCCCTTGTATTTTGCTTTATTAATATTTTCTTATTTAGATCAACTATTTTTTTAAAAAGAAAACTTCAACTTCAGAAAGCTGGAGCATGCTAGTTTTTCCTTACACGTGTTAATATAGATAAATACTGCCATTTTCAAAAACTCAACTGCGTACTCCTTTAACTCATCTGGCTTACTGCGGCTAAGACTCGGGAAGCCCCGGCTTGTGGTTAAGGACAAGTGGGTTGAAGCCTGAGCTCCATCTCTCAGTAGATGAGTGACCTTGGATGAGTCCTCACATCTCTTGTCTCTCAAATGGGGGTGATGAGGTCCTGCCTCACCAGGTAGCTGAGGGATGAAGTGAGACCACAGGCACTAGCACAGCACCCTGCGCACGCTTGGGGCTGGATGAACAGAGGCGGGGACACTGGGGGAGCGGGCACCTCCTGGCAGATCAATTCACGACAAGCCGCACCTCGGCTCTGCAGCCGTCGCTCTCAGTGAAGCCCACCTCGGACACTGCCCTCTGCTGCACCGCATCCCGGCAGAGCAATTTGGATTAATGGGACCATTTAGCTGTAGGTGTTCAGAGAATGCATTGTTTAAAGTAACTTGTTAGAAACTTCCCCAGGGCGGCAAAGTTTTAAACAAAGATTGACTCTGTAATAAAAAACTGCTTGGCCTTAAACCACATTCCAGCATCTCAAAGAGCACATTTATGCGCAGAAAGGAGTGGCAACGTTTGTGCCCCTGGCTGGGTTTGCCAAGTAATGTTGCCTGATGAACACAATTAAACTGCACCGAGGACACTCCTTCTCTTGGGGGAGGAAAGGACACAGGAGACAGCCGGCGGCTCTTGGGGACACAATTTCCATCCCTCCTCCATGAGGGAACAAAACACTGATGTGGGATTCCACTCGGGCCCTACCCTGGGAAGGCTGGCCAGCACCACCAAACGGCCTCCTCTTTCCCACTCTCCACTTTCCGACTAAGCAGTGTTATGGTCACTGGGCCAGGGCCGGAATCCGGGTTAGATGTCCAATCTGGCCTCAGTGGGGCTGTTTCTCTTCAGATGGACAAGAGTGTGAGGGAGGAGGCTTGCGACTCTGCTCTCTGCCTTGGCATCTACTCCGTGACTATTTCCCAGGCTGGGACCCACCCAGATGTCAGAGCTGACATCTGACACGTTCAGAAACTGCCTGGGAGCCTTATAGTGGCCACCAGGTTGGTCAGGGACAGATCGTTTGAGCCTGGTGATGGGGTGGGGGAAGTGAGGTTGAAGAGGAGGTCTAAGGTAGAACTTTGGAGGAAGGTTCCAACTTGAACCTTCAGGGAGATTGCAGCTGCGATGACTCAAGAGTGTTGCTTCAGCCCATTGCAGTCAAGCAGGCTGATCAACACCAAGGCTCTTTTCAAACAGCCTTGCATCAGGGAGGGGCAATGGGGGCCGGGCTGCTCAACTACAGACTGACCACAAAAGAAGGCCAGACCAGGGCTTCCCTGGTGGCGCAGTGGTTCAGAATCTGCCTGCCAATGCAGGGGACACGGGTTCGAGCCCTGGTCTGGGAAGATCCCACATGCCGCGGAGCAACTGGGCCCGTGAGCCACAATTACTGAGCCTGAGCGTCTGAAGCCTGTGCTCCGCAACAAGAGAGGCCACGATAATGAGAGGCCTGCGCACCACGATGAAGAGTGGCCCCCGCTTGCCACAACTAGAGAAAGCCCTCGCACAGAAACGAAGACCCAACACAGCCATAAATAAATAAATAAATACATTTAAAAAAAA
Organism: Pseudorca crassidens; assembly: GCF_039906515.1. Taxonomy (NCBI): domain Eukaryota; kingdom Metazoa; phylum Chordata; class Mammalia; order Artiodactyla; family Delphinidae; genus Pseudorca; species Pseudorca crassidens. Next base: position 24,047,493 of record NC_090310.1, read on the forward strand.
AACAAAAATAAAAAACAAGCTTTTAACAAAAAAAAAAAAAAAAAAAAAAAGGCCAGACCATGATTTTGGTGCAGAATGAATAACTGTCCAGGATTTCTAGCTATCATAAGAAGAACAATAAGAGACCCATTTTCTCGGAACTTGTAATAAATGCCCAACTCTGCACTGGGCCCTGTATTTTACTATCTCTCATTTTTATAATGACCCTAGGAGGAAAGTGTGGTGGGGAGGGGGCTCCGGCCTTGCTTTGCATATCAGGCCCTCCTCTGCCCATCTCCTTAGGTTTACCCGAAGGGAGAGGAACTGACGGTATGATTACTCAGGGCCGGAGAGATTGCTTGGGCATGGTTACTAGTGGGCTGGGTTACTGTTTGGTGAAAGCCCCTACCTGGATTTCACTACTTTTTCTCATGTTTCTTGCCTCAAACCTAGGCTGCATCTGAACACTTGGGGCCTGAATCAGTCATGCTTTCTTCTTCTGCCTCCTCCGTTCATGGAACCAGGTGGTCTCCCTGGCGGACCCGGACATCTCTGTCTCCTCAGTGCCGTCACCATGGCTGAGCATCCTGGGCCCAACGTTTAGACGGTGCGAGAGATGAACACGAGGACGCACGTGGGTGCCAGGCCCGAGCCTTTGTGCCCACGCCTGGTTGCATATCAGACAGCTTGCAGAGCTGGACCTCAGGCAGACCTTGGATTCCCACCTGGCCATTGGTAACACTATCATCTCCCTCTTACAGGTGAGAAAATCGAGACTCAGGAAGGTTGGATTCACCTGTCTTGAGATCATGCAGGTGGAAGGGGATGGAGAGAGGATTCAAATCCAGGTCAGGATGACACTGCGTGCTCACTCACGTGCCCTCGTGGAGCGAGTGATGGCGCAGAACACGCCAGCATCGTTTCGATTCTGCAATGGAACAACTGTGCACGTTTGGAGGGATGGCAGCCATTCGTTCTTAATTACACTGCTTGAGGCTAAGGTTTAAACGAGTGAGAATTCCTTCAGCACTGCAGTTTGGCAGTTTGGGGAGGGGTCTGGACGGTCTGAGATCAAAAGGGACAGGATTATCAAGGAATTTGAAAGCTAGGCGTTCCCAGCTAATGCAGAACAGCTGGTTCCTCCGTCCACGCTTACAGCAAACACAACTGGTAAAGCCCGATCTTCCATCAGCCAGAGGGAGACAGCCCACAAGTGTGGAAATGGGAGCACACGAGCCATGATGGTCACGTGGTGCGGTTTGCGCTGTTGTGACTGGCTTTTTCCCCTGGGGTCCACCGCCGGCCAGCCTCACAGTGGGGCAGCTGCGCAAAGCCGAAAGAGGTTGCATTTGCGAGTCACCTGCACCCGCCTTCAAACCCAGGCTGGGCCACTGCCAAGCTGTGTGACCTTAGGCAAGTCACTCAAACCCACTGAGCCTCAGTGCCCTTCTCCGTGCCAGCCCCCTGGGGATGCTGTGGGGACCAAAACAGAAAATGACGGCGGAATGCTGGTGGCTCTGGATTCAGGTTCTGATGTGCACTGCTCCTCTCTTGGTTATTGGACATCTTTGCCACCCGGATTCTCTTCCAGATGAAGAGAACGAGGGTTTAGATGGGGAAGGAATGAGCAGGAGAGCTTTGGTCCACAACAGCTCAGTGGGTGCAATACGACCTATTGGTGAAGAACTCAGGTTATTTTTCCTTTTTCCCCCGGAAGCATGAGTGAATCTTGGTTCTGACCCCCACCAGTTGTGAGGCACAGGGCAAATTCCTTAACTTCTCTCGGCCTCGGTTTCTTCATCTGTAAAATGGGATGCAGACATAGCCTCTACCTTCTGGGGTTTCTGTGACTTTAGGTAACACATGGAAATCTTCTGGCTCAGGATGCCACATATGGTGAATACAGCCATCCTTCAGCATAGGCAGGGGACTGGTCCCAGGACCCACTGCGCACCTACCAAAATCCGAGGATGCTGAGTCTCTTCCAGTCGGCCCTCCATAACTGCGGGCTCCACAACCAAACCACCTGGCTGTGGACCTGTGGATACAGGGGCCGACTAGACTCATGAAATGCTAGCGAATATTATCAACCACTGCAGCCTGGCAGATCGTGAAGGGCTTCCCCGGGCAACTATTCTGAGAGTCCACTAGTGACCATTCTCCGTGCTGGGCAATGATTCAAAGTGGCAGCAAGTGGGAGGAAGGAAATGAATGATGATGATGATGAAACGCACAGAGTTTCCATCTATCCACCCAACAACTGGAACTTAACCCTGTCCATTGGGCCCATGTTCATCTAAATCTCTGCTATCATCAATAAAAAGGGGTAGAAACTCCCCTCCTTTATCCCACTTGACCTTTTAAGACATGCTGTTCCTCTACAATGCCCTTGAGGATAATCTCCATCTGCAGTTACATGTGAGGGGGAGGCAGGGGAAGAATAACAGGCTCTGCAGTGCTGATCGCCCACATTGTGGGCCACCTGGGCTCACACTCAAATTCCCAGGGTGCACTTGGATGTGCTTAGAGCATCCCAGAGTGCACAGCATCCCTGCTCTTTGCCACTGGTGGACAAGCCACATCATTGAAACTTTCCCGAGATGCAAACATGCTCAATGCACTGGACAGGAAGATGCCTAGGGCTGGAAATGTCCCATCAATGGACACGTAGAGAGCTTTTGCCAAGAGGAAGAACTATGAGATCTGAGGAGGGAGGAGCTAGGAAGAAAATACCTTACAAAATTCATGGCATGGTCAGTCTGGGATGTGGTGAGACCATCAAACTGGCAGAGCATAGAGATCACATTTGTTTCTGAGCTGGTAGCATCCACTCTCTCTTGTTTGCTAACAGCAGTGCAATTCTCTCTAGTGGAAGTATTCCTGCCCCACGACAAGGTCCACAAGGGCAGGAGTTTTTAAAATCATTCTCTTTACTACTCCATCTCGAGCATCAAGGACGGTGCTGCTTAATATGTTATTTGTTTACATTTAAATTAAAATCAAATCACACTGAAGATTTGGTTCCTTGGTCCCACAAAGCACATTTCAAGCTCTCAGTAGCCACATGTGGCTGGTGGCTACTGCACTTGGACATCAGCACAGTAAGTTCTACTGGACAGCGCAGGTCTAGAGCACTGCCTGGCATCCAGTAGGGTGTCAATAAGCGTGCGATGGATGAAGGAAGGAAGGAATGTCTGAAGTGCTCTGCCCTGCTGGCCAAAGCCAGGACACATGACTCAAGATAAAACCATCCACCTCCTTTCCCCAGGACTGAACTTTTCTCAGTAATGAAAGAAGGGAAAACAAAAACAGCAAACATACGATATGGCTGGGAAGTATTTAAGCCAAATGGCGGTATCCCTTGGGTGAAAAACGTCATGTCATTCTTGCCTTGTGTTCTGCCACCTTCTGTACCGATTATGTGAACTCCCTACATCCTCCCAGGAATGTCCTTCCTTACCTATTTTAGCCAACACAGTGTTCTACCTTGACCTTCTGAGGAGTCTCGGTGCTTTTCATCTGTGTCCCATGAGAACTCCAGCCTCCCTCTGTCCAGGGGATGCTCTGGGTCGGTCCTCACCTCCAGAAAGGCTGAAGAGCTGTCCAACCGAAAGTACAGCTCAGGAGACCCAGACGGGCCAGCAAGGGGAAAGCAGACTGAGTTTCTGCAAAGGCAGGAGTGCGACCCGTCAGGCTGGAAAATAACAGGGCTGAGGAAATGATTATTTTGCTACTCGATGCAAACAGAACTGTTAACGGCATAATTACTGGCATGTTTTTCCAGTTCCCTCGTGACCAACAGCCTGAGTGGATACTCCCTTTCCGACTCACACATTATCTGGGCGGAGCTTTCCTTGGATGGTGTCCACGTGGGTTTTGGGGTCTCAGGAAAGAGGATGCGCATCTCTGATCACCCAAAGAATAAAAGTGGCTGGATGCTGAGAAAGCAGCCAACAAGAGAGCTGGTCGCATCCAGAGATCTGGTGTCGGGCTCCCAAATATGACCTCCCACGAAGTAGTGAGGTTAACATATTTTCCACCCTAGCACTCACCTTGCTATTTATTACTGTAATTAAGGGATGAATGTCTATGTCTCCCCCAGACCAATGATCTGCAACTCTCTCTGTGTATTCCAATCCCCTGGGGAGCTTTAAAAAAGAGATAGATTCTTGCTTCCCGTAAGGAATTTATATTCAACTGGTCTGGGTTGGAGTCCTAATATTTTAAAGAACCTGATACTTGAAAGATATTTTAGAGGAAATTTCCGGGAATCACACAGAACTCTGATTTTCCCTCATTGAGAACCGTGTCACGGGATGCCATGCTCCCCGTGGCAGGGACCCTGTCTGTCCTGCTGTCTGCTGTCCCCCAGGGTCCAGAGGTTGGTAGGTGCTCGGGAAATGATTATTGAATGAAGGAACTGGAGAACGTCAGCTCCATCCCCACACAGGGCTGAGAGGATGGGTTCCTTGACAGAGCTGCCTTCAGAGGGGGCTCCCAGCAATGCCCACTCCAGATGCTGCTGGAGACCAAGGACAGCACCGTCCCCTCCCGCAGAGAAGCTGCGGGCAGGCCCAGCAAGGGGCGGAGGGAGGCTGTACCGGGTTTAAGGGTGTCTCCCCTCCCCAAATTCATATCCACTTGGAACTTCAGAAGGTGACCTTATTTGGAAATAGGATTTTTGTAGATGTAATTAGTTAAGATGACTAGGGTGGGCCCTAACTCCAATGACTGGTGTCCTTATAAAAAGGTCATGAGAAGAGAGACAGACATACAGGGAAGAAGGCCAAATGAAGATGGGGGTAGAGATTGAAGTGACGCGTCTACCAGGCAAGGAACACCAAGGGCTGACGGTGACCACCAGCAACTAGGAAGAGGCAAGAAATGTTTCCCCTTCCAGCCAGCAGAGGAAACGCGGGCCTGCAGAAACCTTGATTTCAGACTTTGAGCCTCCAGAACTGTGAGAGAATAAATCTCTGTTGTTTTAAGATACCCAGTTAGTGGTCATTTCGTACAGCAGCCTGAGGAACCCACGACACAGGCTAAGGGCACGGAGAGCAGAGGCAGGTGGGCAGAAGGAGGAGTCAGAGGGCTCGTGTGTTTCTCCAAACTCACCTTGCTCCACCCCCTGCCTCCATCACTCTGCTCCACCTACTTCTCTTCTCCTTAGTTCCTGGACGCGCTGGGCTCTTCCCTGCCTCAGGGCCCTTGCATGTGCTGTTCCCCTTCACCTGGTACCTCCACTCCCTCTTTTGCACAGTGGGCCCCATTTCAGGAGTTGGCTTAAACAGCACTCTTTAAAAGCATCTCATCTTCCCTGACCATGCTCCTTAAAGTAGGACCCCCTTCTTATTCCCCATCACGGCACCCCAACATGACTTTACTGAAGTCATCACCATTTCTCCCATAGATTGTAAACCCCCTCAGTGAATGAGCGAGTCCGTTCCTCTGCTGCACCTCCCAGTCCCTAGCACAGTGTCTGGCACTCACCCTGGCTCAACACCCAGTCGGTAAGTGAACTGCACACTTGCTTGAGTAAATAAATGATTATATCCTGCAAGCTGCTCCCAGAGAGGGTAGTGGCCGCTGCTTTTCCGAACGGCCCTGGAGAAGCTCTAGCCTGTTTTCAGAGTCTGGCTCAGACTATGTCCTCTTGGGGAACTCTGAAGGCCCAGGTGTGAAGCAATGAGGGTCTGAATTGGGCCGAGATAGAAGAATCATAGGTGGAAACACACATGAGAAAGATATCAGGGTTAGAATGAGAATATGCAGGCCCCCATGGAGTGGTGAGATGGAAGGCACACAGGTTTCCAGCTGCTGGTGAACCGGTGGTCTTATTCAGAAGGATGGGGAATGAGAAGGGGGACTGATGTGGGCTGGGAAGAAGTTCTAGAATAATCATTTGAGGGCTATGATCCTGTGGGGAGACAACTGCCTGTAGCTAACCTCATGGGTCTACTGAGAGTTGTACCAGCTACTGAAAGCTTCCAAGGGTTCCAGGGCCCTTGTTTTGGGAGTTTATGTTCCTTAAAAAGAATAAGAAATAAACCAGTCACAAAAAGACAAATACTGTCTGATTCCATTTCCATGAGGTACCTAAAGCAGTCAAATCCACAGAAACAGAAAAGAGAATGCTGGTTGCCAGGGCCTGGGGGAGGGGCGATGGGGGTTTTGCTTAATGGGTGTGGAGTTTCAGCTTTGCAAGATGAAGAGTTCTGGAGCTTGGTTGCATAACCATGTAAATGTACTTAACCATTGAACTGTACACTTCAAAATGGTAAATTTTATGTTACGCATGTTTTATCACAATTAAAACCAAATGAACAAAGAGGGGTCTCGAGCCACTTTCTTTCTCAGTCCTTAGCTGTCCCCTCCTGCCTCACACTCAGTCCTCTTCTGAAACTCTGGCCTCAGGCCCCCAGGCGTCCTGGGTCCTCTGCACCAGCCCTGCTCTACGGGTCTCCTGAGAATGGGGCTGTTCCGTGCAGATGGGGGGGCCTGAGCGCCACACAGGAGGCGGCCTGACTCTGTGCCTCAAAGGCTGAGCTGCTGCTTGGATTCAGGAAGCTCACGATGGCTTACAGGACTCTGGCCCCTGCCGGAGGTGCAGGGAGAAGGGGGCTCCCTGAATGTGGTTCTAGGTCAGCAGCTGCAGCCCCCATCCTTCCTCACTGGTCTCCCCTTTCCTGCTCCGTCCCCTCCCCACTCTTGTCTCACAGTAGCCAAAGTGATCCCTCCACATTGTAAATAAGGTTACTTCACGCTGAAACCACACAGCTCATGGGCTAAGGATTCAACCACCGGACAGGTGATCAAAAGTCCCTGCAGGAACTGGCTGGACCATCCTCCCTGGTAGTAAGGCAACCCCTGGCTCGCTGTGTTTCAGCCACGTCAGCCTTCTTTTAGCTCCTCAGGCATGCCAGCATCCCTCCTCCCACCAGGCCTTTGCCCATGCCATCCCCTTTCCTGGAACACTACCCCAGAATCATCTTGCACACTTCCGCTAGCTAAGCCCAACCCATCTCGCACACCTCAGTTCACGTGCTGCGTCCTCAGGGAGGCCACCCCAGGCTCCCTGGTCCAGGTGAGCTTTGCTTGCTAAGTGCTCTTATATCGCTCCTTCCTTTCAGAATACTTGCCTCACTTTGTGACCACGTGTTCACTCGTGTGATCATTCTGGTTAATGTGTCTTCTCCCATCAATAACAATGGCTGCCACACAGACAGTACTTACCAAGTACTTACTAAGCACATTACACACGTTAACTCGTTTCATTCTCTAACAACCGTGTGGGAGTGGTACTGTTATTGCACCCATTTTACAGATGACGTAACTGAGGCCCAGAGATATTAAGCGATTTTTCTCAAGTTCAATTTCACACAGCTAGTAAACAGAAGAGCTGGGATTCAAGCTCAGTTGGTCTGGCTTAAGTCTGCACCCTTGACCACTAGGATGAGGGCAGGGACTGACCATGTTCTTCTTTCCCGTTGAACACCTGGTACCCAGCACAGTGTCTGGCACATAGTAGGTGCTCAATAATTATCTGTTGCATGACTGAGTGAAGTCAGAGGAGCCCTGTCTCCTGATCTCATCTGCGAGACCATTTTCAGCTGGCCTCACAGGCAGGCCTGAACTCTTTCCTCCCCAGGACACCCCCAGGCTGCCTTCAGAAGGGGCTTGGACGGTGAAAGAAGGAGGAAGGGAAAAAGGGAAGCTTAGAGCTCTGACCCTAAGCCTCCATCTTTCCATCTTCAACCTCAAATCTGCCTCAGCCAACCGGAATCACTGGAAGCTTTTCTGCTAGAACCAGGCAGAGGTGGGCCAGGCTGAATGGGAAAGGTTACCAGGCTTCTGTGGACGGCGGTGCATCAGATCAGCACCCCTACCCCGACCCCAGCATCATCAGGGATCAGTCAACAAAAGTCCCTAAGTACCAATGCTGTGCAGAGTCCCACGTGATGGACCTGCATCTTCTTCAACCTGATGAGGTCTTCACCTCAGGACATACGGCACAATCCAGGCTGGCCAAAAGACACGGCTTTCGGGGAGCTCTTAAGAATCCCGGCTCTACCGCCTGATGAGTGGGCAAACAAATCGTGGTATAGCCACACGATGGAATAGTATTCAGCCATAAAAAAGATGAAATACTGGCACATACTACAAGGTGGGTAAACCATGAAAATATTATCCTAAGTGAAAGAAGCCAGGCACAAAACATCACACACTGTACGATTTCATTGATATGAAATATACAGAGTAGGCAAACCCAGAGAGGCAGATTAGAGATTGACAGGGGCTCATGGGGGGAGGTGAATGGGGCGGGATGGAGTTTCCTCTTGGGGTGATGAAATTGTTTTGGAACTAGATGGAGGTTCTAGGGTGCACAGCATTGTGCATGTACTAAAAGCCACTGGATTGAGCACTTTAAAATGCTTAATTTAATGTTAAGTGAATTTTGCCTCAATTTAAAAAAAAGATCACTGGCTGTAACCTTGTGGTCAAGTCCCTTAACATCTTTGTGCCTCAGTTTCTTCATCTGAAAAATGGGATCCCCAAAGTATGTATGTACTTCATGGAACTGCTGTCAGGACCATGGATAGCACTTAGAATCACGCCGGGGATGTACTAAGTGCTGTAAGTGCATTTGCTGTGGTTGCATTTGCTGTTAACAACAGGATTTCCGTGACCCACTCGAGAATCACTGAACTGACTAGAGGAATGAAAAGCAGGGGATCGGCTGTGCACAGATGCCTGAGTCCTCTGCCCAGATCCCAGGGCGACCAGGCTCCGTGCCGAATATTATCAAGGGCTTAACTTTTCTGCAAGGTTCACTAGAAGTTCTGTTTGAATACTAACCTCTTTAAACGTTTTTACACACCAGAAGTCATGTTTTAAGGGATGAGGATTAAGACACACACGTGTTAAAGGTCCCAGCAGAGGGCCTGGCACACAGTAGGTACACAGGAAACAGCTGCTGGATCTGGGCTCTAGTCTTGCTTGATCAGTGCCATGGAGACCCTGGTCTTGGGGACGCTGCAAAGAAGCCAGGACACCTGCTTCCTGTCTGTACGAGCTGGCCTTTCCTGCTGAGGAGCTGCAGAAAACCTCTTAGGTTCCTGCTCTGGGTCCCTGGTGGTATGTCAAGAGAGAGGTTTGGGTCTAGGTCAAGTGTAGCTTAAATATCCACATGGTAGGTCCCGCTAGGTTAGACCTTGTTGCTGTGGATCCCCAAGAGGCAGAATTAGTAAATCCTGGGTTTAGCTTGAAAAACTGAAATACTGTTTTCCCCTACCACATGCTCGCACACACCTACACACATGCATGCATGCACCCACGCATGCACACATACACCACAGACAGAATATGAGCCCCAGAGGGGCCGTGGACACACTCGGCCTTTGCATCTGATTTGCTCTGGGACACAGAGCCCAGTGACAGACTGTGTGGGGTCTGTTGCTACTGGCCCAAACCACGCAGACCAACGGCGCAATGCTTTAGGGTTTCATCCCTTCCTGTGGCCCATCTAACCGAAGAATGCTAGCGCAGTGTCCAGCCTTACTCAGTACATAGAACATATTGAATAAAACCATCATGTCCTTTGAGGATTCCAGACCTAGCAGGGTCTCAGTGCTTGAAAGCATCCATTTGCATTCACACGCTGGATACGTAAACATCTCCAACCAGAGCCTACGTGGGCCAGGCGGTCACATCAACGGCGAAGGAGAAAGACCTGGATTCTTAAACACACTTCGCTTGCATATTCCAAACATGAGAACAGTCTTCCCATTCATAGACGAGTTGGTTCTATCCTGCTTCTCTTGAAACATTTTAGGCTTCAAGTCTAACTTTGATTTTCCCACTTTTGAAAGAGATGTTCAAGAAATATTTTCCTGGTCTTCTCACGAGTGAAGGGAAAAAGGAAAGCAACTCAGTTGACGGTGAAGTCCAGCCCATGGGGTCCACGCTACTCCACCACTATAATAATAACAGCCTGCATTTAACGAGCACTTTCTGTGTCAGGCACTGTGTTCAGCCCTTGACATGCAACATGTCCTCTAATCCTCCTAACTGTCCTATGAAGTAGGTACTGATACTGTGCCCCCTTTTAGGTGCTGACGCTGAGATGCAGAAGGCTGAAGCTGATGGTACCAATTCACACGGCCGGCCGGTGGTGGAAGATTCTGCAGTCAGGCTGTCTGTGTCCACGGTCTCATCGAGGCTACTGGCCAGTGAAGACCAATGAGTCTGGCCAGCAGTCAGAACTAGGCAGCAGACCAGGCAGGCGATGTCAAGTCACAAACAGCTCAGAGCAGCCATGACAGGTGGCCTCTGCCCTTGGATATCCCCCCAGGTTTTCAGAGCCTCGTAGAAGCTACTGACTTGGGCACTCACGCCCCTTCGAGAAGGCTCCTAAGTTTGCTCATCCTTCCTGGGAGGGGAGAAGTCATGGTTTTGGAAGCTACAGATGGAGCGGCAGATGGGAAGTGAAAGCTTATCAGAGTTGCCCAGGATAAAACCATTCATCTGCAAAATTCATATGTTTCTGTGTGGGGCGATTTTACGAAAACAACAGCAAGAGGAAGCAGCAGTGCCTGATGCGTGAAGTGCCTCTGGCCACGAGGCTGGCAACGTGAGTGGCCAGAAGAGCTTGGGGTGGGGCGCATGGGAATGAGGGCCGTGGGGGGCAGAGGAGACACAGACTGACAGAGATGTCGAGACAACTGAAGCATTAAAGCTAAAAAAATGACGACTCCCTTCTCTGAACCCCCAAATGGGTGGGGCGCACGGTCTGAGAAAGGATTTCTGGATCTTTCTTGGAGATTATGAGGTGCAGCCTTGGAGACAGCATGGGAATTAACAGTTGACATTTACTGAGCTTTCTAAGTGCCCAAACTCTGCTCGGTTCTATTGTTATAACCTGATTTCACAAAGATTGAATTTACTGGCCAAGGGTCACCCGCTCGTAAGGTGGCAGAACTCAGAGTCAAACCTTGAGCCATCAGATGGAAGCCTGAGCACTCATCCTCCTGCATATGAAATGCTAGAAATCCTGACATCCTGGCCGAGGTGAACTGGCTAAGTGGCCGCTGCTACAGCTTCAACTTGCAAATCAACAGAGGGCCTCTGGGGGGCAGCACTGAGACCTGATGAGATTCTCCGGGGAAGGGCCATGGGCTGGCCCACCTGCCCTTGAGATCTCTGGCCAAGTGTCACCACCCGACCGAGGCTGAGATGAACTCTGAGGCCTCCACAGGAGGTCCGGAGGTGGGAGAGTGAGACCCTAGACCCTTGATGGGAGTGCCTGCCACGCTAGCAGCTGCACTCAGCATGCTGGGATATTTCTGAATGCGGTCCTTATTTGGAAGGTGGAGGGAGAATGTTCTAACTCACCCATGCCTTGTGCTTCTCTACACTCACCTCTCCTCACCGTTTTGTTTATTATACTCCAGCCATGTTTAAATTTCTCAACGGCAACTAGTTCATCTCTGACCCGAGTCCAGGCTGTTCAGACGGTTCTCAGTTGGAGGCGATTTTGCTCCTCTGGGAACAACATCTGGAGATGTCTGTGCTTGTCACAAGTGACTGGGGGCGGGGCCCACTGCTGGCATCTAGTGGGTAGAGGCCAGGGGTACTGCCAAACGCCAGCAGTGAGCAGGGCAGCCCCCAGGACACAGAATGATCCAGCCTGATGTCACTCGTGTCTAGGTTGGGAAATCCTCGTCTAGAAGGATCTTCCTGTTTTCCATTTGTCTGCCGATCCCTTCTTATCCTTCAGGTCTCAGCTCAGAACTGCTGCCATTCTGACCCCCTGGTTATGCCCCTCCTCCACTCACACCATCTTCCTTTCTTTACAGTCTGTTCACACCTACTATGATGTGTCGCTTGCATGATTATCTAATTCTATCCTCCCAGCTAGGATCCATGCTCCACTGAATGCCCAAGGAGTGCTTGTAGTACTCAACATAGTAGTTGCTTAATAAATGTTTGTGGAATGAATGTTTGAATGAATGAATAAGTAAGTAAAAGTCTGCCAGAGATACTTCATAATCACCCCCTTGTATTCCTGCCACCCTATGAATAAAAGAAAACTGGTATCTTTCTAATCCCCATTATTTTCCTCAGGTTCAAAGAGTGCCAGGAGTATCCTACGTCAACTAACCAAGGATTGTGCTTTCCCCTGATCTCCTCCAAGGTCCAGATTCTCCCAGCAGATGATGGGATGCCACCAGGCCCAGGACTGAAAGGGGCACAGGAAAGGAGACAGAAGCCATTGCTAGTTTTAAAGAGAGGTCTTCCCTCCATGCCTGTATCTTCTATGATCTTGATTCAAAACCCAAACTCCTGGGAATATGTGATCTCCACATTTGATGGCATTAAGAATGACTGTTAATATTTGGGGTGTGATAATCAAATTGATGTTAAATTCCAAGAGAGACTTTACCTTTTAGATATGTTTACTGAAATATTTACAGATACAATTGTATGACGTCTTGGAAATGCTTCACCAAGGGTTGGTGGAAGAGGGTGAAAGTCTGTACTTGTATAGAAACAAGGTGAATTGATTACAGTTGAAACTGGGTGCCGTGGGGGTCACTATACTAGTCTCATATTCTTGTGCATGTTTGAAAATTGCCCGGATAAAGGAATATTAAACAACAATGACAAAAACTTTTATCTAGCTCTTCTGGGAATGCTATACCCAGTGCCAGGAGAGGAAGGAAGGCCCTCTCCCCTTCATCCTGTTCACCTCTCCTTTTCAGCCTTGTCAAAAATCAAGATGGGGGCTTCCTTGGTGGCACAGTGGTTGAGAGTCCACCTGCCAATGCAGGGGACACGGGTTCGTGCCCCGGTCCAGGAAGATCCCACATGCTGTGGAGCGGTTAGGCCCGTGAGCCATGGCCGCTGAGCCTGCGCGTCCGGAGCCTGTGCTCCGCAACAGGAGAGGCCACAACAGTGAGAGGCCCGCGTACCGCAAAAAAAAAAAAAAAAAAAAAAATCAAGATGGAAGACACAGTCAAGCAAAGAGTTGCCTTCTTGATCGGAAATATAGTTCATTTTCTTGCCTTTTTACCCCTCTACAGATCTCCAGGGGTTTTCTTTGCTTACGTCTCTTTTAAAGAGTAGACCAATGTTCGTGCAAAGGGACAGGCCTTCCTGGTGGCATCTGAGTTTCTCTCTGCCTAGGGGCTGCTGGCTGTTCCGCCAGCTGCCCACAATTGTGGCCAAGCAGCCTGCAGGTTCAGTGGGAGGGCTTCAAGAGAAGCTAGAAATCTGGAGTTTCAGTTGCAATCTCCCAGTTTTAAAATGTGGGCAATCAACTCATGTGTTAAAATCTGAGAGGAGCCAGGTGAACACACCACGGGCCTCCAACCCGGAGGCGCCTGTCTGTGATTCTGCCGGAGCCGTCACAGCACTCCTCCTTCTTCCATTTTGTCCCTTTCAGATTAACACGTAAGTCAGACCTTGACCCTCTTCTGCCCCAAACATGCCAGCGATTCCCATCTTTCTTTGAGTAATGGCCAAATTCTAGAACCTCCATGATCTCACCTCAGTTTTCTCTCTGGCTTCTGTCTCTTACCACTTTCCCCTCACTTACTCTGTTCCAGCCACGCTGAGCCCTGTTGTTCCTGGAACACACCAGGCATCCCCAGGGCCCAGCACCAGCTCCGCCCTCCTCCTGGACCACTCTCCCTGTCTGGGTGGCTCAAGCGGCGTCTTCCATTCTTCTCGGGAAGGACGTTCCTGGCCACTCTCATCTTGCTGCTCTCTGCCTTATTTTTCTGATGTACCATTTTACTTATTTTATGTGCTGTCTCCCCCACTGCAAAGGTTTTGGCCTTTGCAGTGTGTTCTCAAACAGAGCTGGAAAAACCATGTACTTAAGAAATCTCTGTTGAACGAGTGGATGAATGAGCGAATGCTCACATGATTCTCAGGCTCAGGGTGGACCCTGTGCAGAGAGATCTCATGGAGACAGTGCATAAGCGTCTCACAGAGGCACAAAGGCTTCTCCAGACAGGAGGCAGGCTGCTTCTGCCTCTGGCTTCCCAGCTGTGACAGGGGAAGCAGGACTCCACAGCAGGCTGGCCTGGGGCCGGGCCGCCTTACCTGATGGGGTAGTCAGCCGCGCTGAGGTTGATGAAGAAGTCCCAGGGCCAGTCGGTCATCTCCAGGAGGTCCCGCATGCTCTGCAGGTACGTGGACAGCAGGCTGGCTCCCCCCCAGATGGTGGCCATCCTCCAGGGGGTGACGCGGACGTTGCTGTACTGCCTGGCGAACTGGAGCACTTGGCGATGCAGGTAATTAGAGCGCTTTTCCCAGGAGAGAAAGGGTGACATTCAGCAGCGCAGAAAACACTAAGACCTGTCCCTTGCCCCCTCTCTGTCCCTTCCCTTCTAGTTGACAGGGCTTTTGAACTTTGCCAAGTAACTGATTCAGGCCTAGGGTGTCTTTCTGCATTGCTATTTGAACTTCATTATTTTTAAAATGTTACTTTAGCTATCTGAAATGCAGATTCCCTGGCCCCGCCTCTAAGCCACTGGTTCACTAGGTGTAGGCGGGTGCCTGGGAGTCTGCATTTTTCTACAAGATGGATACATATGGTCTGAGGTTAACAAGCTAAGAAATATAGCTGCATCTAGACCTGATGAGTATTTCAAGAGGTAGAATTTCTCCATTACCCTCTCACAGGCCTGCAAGAAGCAAGCTTTTTGGATAGGCATCCCCTTTGCCTTCTTGACCAAAGACCTAGTCATGTCACGTCAGCAGACCGACAGAAACCTCTGGAACAAGATGCTCAGGGGTCAGCAAGCTGGCTGCAGGTTTTTTGTAAAGTTTTATTGAAACACAGTCACACACGTCCATTTACGTATGTTTTTTATGACTGCTTTCATGCTACAATGCCACAGCTGAGTAGCTGCGACACAGCGTATGGCCCACAAAGCCTGAAGTACTTGCTCTCTGGCCACTTACAGAAGCAGTGTGCCCACCCCTGGGTTAGTTATCTTCACAGAGCGACAGGCACTGCATCAGGCAGTGGGACAGTGAGGAAAAGAGGTACGAATGACAATGTTTATGGAGAAAGTCTAAAGTCACAGCTGGGAACTTTGAAACCAACACACACACACACACACACACACACACACACACACACACACACACACAGCACTTCAAGACCAAATGCTCTGGGGGGAAGCAGGGAGGTCAGCTTGGAGAGAGGCAGACAGACCTGCAGAGAAAGGGCGGTCCTCACCTTGTCCACGTGGATGTAGTAGAAGTGGTCTCTGTGGTAGATGGCCTTGAACATGCGCTGCAGCTGCCGAGAGGCGCGGCCGTGGACCACCAGGACAAAGGCGATTCTGACCCGGTTGGCCAGCATATACTCCACCGAATCCTCATCCCACTGAATGTTCTTGTTGGCTTTGCCTGGGAAAACCCGAGAAACCACAGAGGTGGGGTGAGCTCGGTCGCCCTCGGGGGGCGTTTCTCTGATGCTTCTCCCCGGAAACTATTTGAGGGGCAAAGTAGTCATATTGGGCCCTGAAACCTGATTCAACTTAACCAAACAAGTCCTGGACCCTTACGCTGTCCTGGTACAACAGGAGTAGGAACCCTGAGGACCTGAAGATACGGTTTCCATCCCCAGGAAGCTGAAAAGAACGGACGGAGACATGTGTACACATATTAAACTACTGAACAAGGCAGGAGGAGATGAGAGATGGAAGAGCTGTATTTCTGAATCACAGAGGAAGGAGCAGTTAATTTCAAGTTGGGAAACGCAAGATACACATGCTGTTTTTGCCTGTCCAGAATACACTCTCCCTTCTCCTCCTAAGAGCATCCGTTTTAAAAAAATTGTAGAAGAACAGATAACATGAGATCTACCCTCTTAACACATTTTTAAGCGGACAGGATAGTACTGTGGACTATAAGCACAATGTTGTACAGCAGATCCCTAGAAGTTATCCATCTTGCATAATGGGAAATTTATCATCTGACATTTGGGGGGGCATCATCCCCCTCCTCAATTCTCAGTCTGTGTGGAAGGAGAGGGTCTCTCTCCATTGTCGATTTCAGGGGTGGTCACAGGGATGAAGCTTGGTTAATC
Organism: Pseudorca crassidens; assembly: GCF_039906515.1. Lineage (NCBI taxonomy): Eukaryota > Metazoa > Chordata > Mammalia > Artiodactyla > Delphinidae > Pseudorca > Pseudorca crassidens. Next base: position 24,063,580 of record NC_090310.1, read on the forward strand.
AGGACACCGCCTCTCTCTGGCCACAGTAGGTATGGTTCAGCCCTAACCAAGCTGTTCAGCTAAGAAGACAGAATTCTGGACTTTCGTTGGAACTACTAGATGAGAGACGTTTGCAATCCATGAAACTGGCAGATGCTCAGAGCCCTCTGGTCCCCACATGGAGAGGAAAGCCAACACAGAGGGAAGCACTGCTGAGCGATGGAGGGGGTCTAGGTCCTCATGAACCCACCTGGGCTCCTGGATCAGCCCGGGTGGAGATCAGCCGCGGTCAGAGCTTCCTTTTCTTTGAAAGCCCAGAACCTGTACCAGAGGCTCCTGAATAAATGATTCCAGACCTCTTTTCTCCTGGAAGCAGCCTCAAAGACACCTTTTCTCCTTTTCTTCCCTTGCAAATGCTCCAGGGGCAAGGTTTCAGGGAGGAACACAGCTTACTGGTTCAGTTCATTACAGGCCCAACTAGAAATATCCTGGTTTTCCTGAGCCGAATTTCCTTTGGGTCTAAGCTGATTTCTTGTGGGTTCTAGGTTTGTGGGACTCAGAACCTTGTCAGGGTAGCAGCTGCAGGTGTCTCCGACTGTCAACTGGGAAAGCTGAGAACTAGGACTGTTTAGCCTGGAGGTCAGGAGATTGGGAGCCTGTCAGCTGCCACTGGGAAGCTGAATGGCCACCAAATGAGCGAGGCTCCTTCTTTGTTGTCCCAGAGGACGGAATGAGATTAGCGTGTATCGTGTCCACGGCCTGTGGGACCTGCTTCCCGCAGATATGACTGCACACCCCTGGGCCTTGATCGCCCCTACCATCTACCTCGCCCCCTGGCCTTTTATCTTTTCCTTGAGCAAGCTCGTCTCTGCCTTGGGACCTTTCCACTGGCCATTCCTGACACCTGGGACACACTCTCCCTAGATCTTCGTATGGCTACATCTTCGTGTCACTAGTTCACAGGTCACAATAAGGCCACCCGGCCCCCACCAACCACATCACTCTCTTTCACCTCGACCTATTTCGATTTTCTGCATAGCATTTAACACCATCTGAAATTGTTTCCTTGTTTATTGTCTGAACCCCCCTACTAGAACATAAACGCCAAAAGATGAGGGACTGTATCAGAATGTTTGTCATTGGATACATAACACTGTAAGAATATCTGGCACACATCTGGTTTTTGGTGAAAATAAAAGTTACAGGTGGGTACATTTTGGTACCATAACGATTACAGTACCTCTTCTTGAGCATTCAGCAGTCCTTACCATTAATTATTTCATTTAATCCTTATAGCAACCCTGAAAGGTAGGGCCTTTATCTCCGTTTTGCAAATGAGGAAACCACAGCTTAGCGAGGCCAAGCGATTTATCTGTTCAAGGTCACACTGCTTTAATTAAGTTACGCTGAGATTCAAACCCAGGTCTGTTTCCAAAGCCTATGTGCTTAACCACTAATATACACTACATTACCATACCCAGAATTTGGAAATGTTTATAACAATTCTGCTTAGTTAATGAAATATCTTGTAAATTAGTTATTGCAGGTAGATCGGCATGTACTTGAGGAAGTCAGAGGCATTGCAAGGTGGATTCCTGTATCATGTGGGAGGCTGACTCTAGGTAGTCAATAAGGTTACATCTTTTCATCCGCCCTCCACCCACCCACCCATCCATCCATCCGTCCAAATTCAACCACCCATCCAACAAACCATTTAACTACCCACCTAGCAAAGCATTCAATGGCCTATCACCTCCCCCAAAAAGCCCAACCATCCATTCATCCACTCACCCATCCTCCTCCAAGCAAACCATCCACGCATCCACTCTTCCAAACATCTAACGATCAACTCACTGATCCACGCAATATTAACTTAGCCTATACTACGTGCCACATACTGTGCTAGGTACTAGAAAATTAAAATTGGGGGAAAAAATCCTTGCCTTTGAGGAGCTCTCAGACAAGTGGGAAAAACAGAAGGCAATGCTCAATTGTTTTATGATAGAAGTGTGCTCTTGGAGGGTGGGGGAGGAGTGAACAATCTGCCCACAGGGACAGAGGAGACCGCAGAGAGTTTAGCCCAAAGCTCCGGAGCCCACTTCCCCGGCTCTCCTGATACCCCACCATCTTTGTCTCCTTGACTGTTCAGTCAGTAGCTGCGAGCCTGGGGATAATTAACAGCTTGGCTCTGGTTGAAGACAAGCTGGGGAGCAGAGGTTATCCTAACCACCCTCTGATCTCTCCAAACCACTTGCAAATACACTGGGCCTTCCTGGTGGTCGTACGAGAGGTGTGCCTGGAAGGATCATGTCCCTTTAAACACTCACACAACAACCTAGTCATCCATCCACCCATCCATCCAACCAACCACCCAGAATCCTTAAACCCTCCTACTTGCCAGTCCTGGACACAGTCTTGAGCACAAAAGCACATGGGATGTGAGGCTGTTTTCACAAATGGATTATGAATGGATTAAGGAATGTGAGAATCCAAAGTAAAAAGATAATGACATATGAGAAAAGCTTACATTCTCTTTCCCACAACCACAGCCCACAGGCAGCGTAATTATCACAGGGCTGGCTGTAACCTCTCTCCGCCTCCCTTGGAGACTCTTTATCAAACAAAGGGAGGGATGCTTAAAAACAATGGCTACTGGGCTTCCCTGGTGGCGCAGTGGTTGGGAGTCCGCCTGCCGATGCAGGGGACACGGGTTCGTGCCCCGGTCCGGGAGGATCCCACATGCCGCGGAGCAGCTGGGCCGTGAGCCATGGCCACTGAGCCTGGGCGTCTGGAGCCTGTGCTCCGCAACGGGAGAGGCCACAACAGTGAGAGGCCCGCGTACCGAAAAAAAAAAACAAAACAAAAACACAATGGCTACTTGTGTCACTTTTTTCTCCCTGGATTTCATTGGGTGATTTTTCAAAGGTTTAAACGTGGATACGATGCTTCACAGGAAGTCCACTCTGTAGGAGTTCCCGGTGGCACTCAGATAATACTGCTCACCCCTGCCCCAAGGCCTCTGGGTAACAATGATCTGGAGTTCCCAGCAAGTGAGCTTTATGAGGCCTTTGGGAACAGCCACGCTCTCCAGCCCTGGATGTCTCTTGCCATGTTGTTGAATGAGTGAGTGAATGAATGCATTCTGGAGAAGACGGGCTGCTCTGGTCCAGAGGAGCTGACGTCATCTGAGTGCCGGTCCTGGGGGCTCTGTGTGGGTCATTACTTAGCTCCAGGAGGAATTCTACGTCATACTCGAGACTCAGAGAGGTCAGCACGTTTCCCCCGGTCACACAGCGAGTGCGCACAGAGGCGAGAGTAGGGGCCCCAATCCAGCCCCGCTCCTGCCACCCCCGCTCTGCTGCACTGGAGAGCAGTACGGGGAGTGAAGGCCGCTGGTGTCTAAGGGGACTTGGGTGTTGACGATGAGAAACGCCTTTTGTAACTTCTCTCTAGGGTTTTTAGAAAGCAGAGCAGATTCACAGACAGACAGACGCAGACATGGATACACTGCCACACCAGCAGCAGAGGCTCCCGGGCGTGAATAGCATAAAGCCATCCTTGGGTCAGACGGTCGGTCTGGGGAGCAGTAAAGACAAGGGGGAACAAAAACCTAGAGTTCTTCTGGAGCACAGCTATTTTGGGGATAAGGGTGGGTGAGAAAGACAAAAAATATCTACAGAAAGGAGACAGAGAGATGGAGATGGGGATGAGAGGTGGGGATCAGGGGAGGGATACAGAGAGGCCACACACATCGAGAGAAACGCAGAGAGAGACCTGCAAACAGACAGGAGGACCTTCCCCTCCCACGCATACGGGGGACCACGCATGTAGAGAGAGACACACAGAAACGCGGGGAAAGACAGACACACGGACATAAATGGAGACAAACACACATGACCAGACACACACACTGAGACAGCTTAGGCAGAGGGAAGGAGGGGAGCCACGCTGTAAAAGCTGGATGCACTCGACCTCAGAGCACTGCAGCTATCCTTAAAAGCAAAGGCCAACGAAAGTTCCAGAATCTCAGAGTCAAACAATGCCTCCAGGCCTGAGACGCTGCCTGTTCCTCTCCCCCTGCCCCCCAGTCTACCTCCATCCTTTACACACCTGCCCCTCGCCTGTGCCCTGACCAGTCCTGTCCACATATGAGCCCAGAGGTAGAGGAAGAAGGTGAGGCTCAGGGGGGCGAAGCGCCTTGCCGAGGACCCATCAAATTGGTGGGACAGTCTCCGGCTGGCTCCATGACCACAATGGCAGTGTTCCCCATCTGGCACATGGTTGGACCCTGAGGGGTTTTATCGAATAAACAGGAGACTGAATGTGCGAGTTCTCTGCCCCGAGTTGCAGCAGGGTGGGGTACTGTTCAAAGGGGCCGAGGTTCATGGTGCCCTTTGCCAGGTGCCAGTAACCAGCTTCCTATAGTTGCTCCACACCCCCGGCTCCTGCATCGCCCTTTCTGGCAAGCTGCTCAGACACAGGGTCACTGGACAGGACAAGAAAACACCCCGTAGACCAGGCAGAGAGGCCCCCCCTGGGGGTGGGCCTCCCCCACCCGGGCCACCGTTTCTGGGACTGTGCTCCTGAAAAGCACCCAGCCTCCTGCACCAGGAGTGGGATCGTCAGTGGGTTGTGGTGAGATTCCCAGCGGGGCGGGAACTGGGGATGGGCTCTCTCCCACCCTGCTGGAGGGAGTGGCAGCTGGCACAGCTGGCTGTGATGTGGCAACAGCATACAGTGTTAAACATGCAGTCCCCTTGACCCCGTAACTCCATGCCTAAAAATCTATCCTGGGGGGAGGAGAAGGCAAATATGCCCATCTCTATGTATAGGATGTTCTTTGTTCAATTAGTTACTCATGCGGCATCTCCTCTGTGCCAGGCACAGTTCCGGTCCTGTCAGTGGACACAACAGAGTCCTTTCCCAAACGCTGCTTAGGCTAGTGGGATAGAAAGCCACTAAAAAAGTAAGCAAATAGAGAATACGATTGCAAACAGTGACACAGGTTATGAAGAAAAAAATTTAAGCATGTTCAGGGCGGGGTTTATTTGGCTATGGTGGCCAAATGTAGGCTGATGTGAAGTGGATACACTTGAACAAGCCTGAACGAGTGAACTGAGGGAGTGAGTCATGCAATTATCATGGATGGAGGAGGATTCTGGGCAGCTGGCATAGCAAGTGCAAAGGTCCTGGGGCCTCCACCTCAATAGTGTGTATAATGGTCCAAAATAGGAGTCGACCCAAAGGTCTTAGTAATACTTGTTGATACAGAACATTGCCTATAATATATTAAGCCAAAGAGAAGTCCTACAATGCAATCCATAACAATTTAAAAGACATGGACCCAAATATTAACAGAGGGTCAGATGGTGGCATGACGGTTTTCATTTCTTCTTTACACTTTGCCGTGTTAACTGCATTTTGTAAAATGGATTACTTTTATAATGGAACCTAACAATAAAGGTGATGCTTATTGCTAGTTCTAATACTGTTTACTGAGTGCCTACTATGTGTAAAACAATTTCTGTGCATGACTTTTTTACTTCTATCCAAACCACTATGAGAAAAGAGTTATTACCTTCCTCTTATACAACTGAGGAAGCTGGAGCTCAGAGACATCCCAGTTAGGAGTTGGCTGAGCTGGGAACGGAGCTGGTCTGTGATGCCAGAGCCCTAGCATGGCCACTATGCTCGATCCAATTGTCCCCATTTCCAAAAGACAAAAATCTGTTCCTAGAAGCCTGTCAGTTGACTTTTTTCCAGCTGCAGGACAGAAAACAATGGCATGTGGTCAGAGCTATGTGTGTCTTTACAGACGGAAACCCAAACACTGCCCGGCTCCTAAAAAAAAGCTATGAATTTAACAGTATAATCAGATTCCTGTGGTACAAAACAGAAAATAGGTGGAAGAATCAGAGTGATTAGAGGCAGCGGGGAAAGCTGACTTCAGACACATGTTAAAAACCCAGGGTTGTAGGGAAGCATATCAAGTATGTTTTTGTGATGCAGGTGTGGAGGCCAAGGACTCACGGAGGGCTGTGGCCTGTTACCCACCCAAGCTCTGTGTGTCTCTTTATCATCATTTGGTCAAATAAGGACGACGTAAACCTCGGGCCCTAAAGAGATGGCGAAGATGAAGGTACTTGGCAAGGGTCAATGGGTTGTGCACATGTCGTGATGCTAGCAATGATCACGCCTGTGGTACCTTGTAGGAATACGATCTGGGAGGAGAAAGTTAAGCTGCAGGGATTAGGAGTGTGGCCTCTGGTCAGGCAGGTCTGCGTGACCTTGGACCAGGTAAGCCACCTTTCTAAGTTTCGGTTCTCTCATCTGTAAAAATGGGTATGTGATCATCAGAGCCTGTCTCTCGTGGACGCTCATGGCCATTAGAATAGCTCGCATCACCATCAGTGTTACTCTATTTGGCTGTTCGTCCCCAAGGATGTGGATCAAGTCTGGTGGACCCAGTGGGCCCAGCTCCAGCGTCCTACCCAAGGCGGCACAGTCTCCCAGGGCTGTGTATACCCCAGAGCCCACGGGTTGCAAATAAACATCCACACCCTGGATGTCCCTCTGCAGCGTCTGCCTCTGAAAACAATGACTAAATAACAAACGCAAAACGAAGGAGCCTCTGGACTGGAATAGTTATTCCAACCAACAAAGCCCTCCATTCTACCTATACTCTGAAAGGGGCTCTTCCGGCGACTGCGAGGGGGAGCTTTCTGACTTGGTTCCAAATAAGAGGGGAGGCTGGGTCTTGGAGACCAGTGGAGACGAGGCTGTGTGCAAACGGGGCTTGCATCAGGGGTGGGCCCAGCTCCCTGCCGCCAGCGAGGCACGGGCTCTGCGGCTCAGAACTGGGTCCAGCTCTGCCTCTTCACCGCGGGGGCTTTGGAAAGACACCTCTCCGGTTGTCACTTCTTCTTCTATAAACTGGGTTAGTCACAGGTAGTTCTACTTTTAATATGTCGAGGAACCTCCATACTGTTTTCCATTGAGGCTACTCCGTTTTGCGTTCCCACCAGGATGAACGCTGAGGACATGCGCAGAGCGAAATAAACCAGTCCCAGAAAGACAAATCCTGTGTGATCCCACTCATATGAGCTATCTTACATGGTCTAATTCATAGACTCGAAGAGCGGAAAGATGGTGGCTAGGGGCTGAAGGGTTGGGGAGATGAGGAGTTATCATCAATGGGCAAAAAGTTTCAGGCAAAAGGCAGATGAACGAGCTCTAGAGAACCTGAGTACAGCACTGTGTCTGCAGCCAACGGCATTGTATTATGCACTTAAAACTGTGCTAAGAGGGTAGAGCTCATGCTAAGTGTTCTTCCAAAATACAATAAAATTTTTTTAAAAATAAAGAGGGATGAGAGATCCATCCTGGCCCTGCTGACGGTGGGGTGATTCGTGCTTGTGGATGGGGCACCTTTGCCCACCAGGCACACCGCACGGAGTGGGGTTCATGTCATCGGAGGGGAAAGCCTGACAGGCTCCAGGTTCTTTGTCAGACTTGGGCCGAAGGGCCTTTCTCTCACTGGGCAGCACACCAAGGGCCACAAGTCTGGGTCCAAATCCTGCTTCTGCTATGAATCAGCCGTGGGGCCCTAGGCGAGTCATTTCCCTTCCTTGGTCCTGAAGACTCTTCTAGAAAAATAATGATGTCTGAGGCATATTGACCCCTAAGCACTATGCATACATGATTTCATTACTTAATTTTCCTAAGGCCTACGAGGCAGGCACCGTGATTATTACCCCCATCTCACCATGGAGGACTCTGAGGCTGAGAGGCCCTGAGTAACTGATGAGTTACCCTCTCTGTAGAGTGTCGGCTCAGAGACAAACTCATGCTTTATTCTAGCAGATGAGTAGATAACATTCCCATAGTCTGGGATTCTAGCCCAATCATGGAGTCAGCATCACTGAATAGAAAACTGTCCTCCCTTGAGACAGGGTTGGTTTTTGGTAATTCACTTAGTTTCTTCCTCCCTCCCTCCCTTTTTCAGGTTTATTGAGGTATAATTTATTATTATTGAGGTATAACTGACATATAAAGTTGTAAGATAATTCAAGTTGTACATTGGGGTGATCTGATATACTACACGTTGTGAAATGATTCTCCCCATCTAGTGAGTTAGCACATCCACCACCTCACTTATTCGTTTGTTTATTATGTATTTTGGGGGTGAGAACATTTAAGTTCTACCCTCTCAGCAAATTTCAATTGTACAACACAGTGCTATCAGCTATGGTCACCAGGATACAGTCACATTAGATCCTCAGACCTTATTCATCTTATTGCTGAGAGTTTGTATCCTTTGCCAACCTCTCCTCTTTCCTCCACGCCCCAGCCCCTGGTGACCATTTCTCTACTCCCTGTTTCCAAAAGTCTAACTGTTTTTAAGTCCACATGTAAGTGATATCACAGTGTTCGTCTTTCTCTGGCTTATGTCACTTAGCATCATGTCCTCAAGTTCCATCCATGTTGTCGCAATGGCAGGGTTTCCTTCTCTCTCGAGGCGGAGTGATACTCCCTGGTATATACCACATCAGGTGGGCTTTCTTGATAGCTGGCAGTTCCTCATGAGCCGAGGCCAAGGTTTCATCTCTCCTAGCATGCCATCCCCATCACCTACGCCCCCGCCCCTGCCGGCTCAGGGGAGAGGCCCTCAGAGAGTGAACGATTCGGACTGATGGATTAAGCCGTTCAGCGCCCAGGGGGCCGAAGTGGAAGCCTCAGGGCCGAGCTGTTGCATGGGACGGTCTCCGCTCATGTGAACTGGCTGAGGGCTGGACCCCGCTCTTCCCTGTTCAGGAGCCCCAGGCCTCCCTGGGAGGAGCCGGGCAAGTGCCTGGTCATGTCTCTAACATCAGGGCTGCTGCTCTGACTCCTGTGGTCATGTCACCTCCAACCTGACCTGATGGGAAGTGAGGGGAGGAGATACTAAGCAGGGATCGTGGAGTCGGGAGAGGGGAACTGAGGGAGCAAGTCCAAGGATAAAGCTGGCCAGGCCACACGCTTCGGGGCTCAGGAGAAATGGCCCTTTCTCTGCCAAGCCATCCCTGACCCCCTCCCCCATCCCTTCCTTGCACCACCCTCCCACAGGCCCTCCAAGAATCCTGAATTTCTTCTTTTTAAAAAAAAACCTGTGGTAAAATACACATGACTTAAAATTTACCTTTTTAATCATTTTTGAGCCTACAGTTCAGTAGTGTTAAGTACCTTCACATGGTCGTGCAACCGTCACCACCAACCTTTTCGTCTTGCAAAACTGCAACTCTATACCCATTAAACACTAACTCCCATTCCCCTCCCCCAGCCCCTGGCACCCAGTATTCTACTCCTGTCTCTATGACTCCTCTAGGTGCTCACATAAGTGGAATCATATAATATTTGTTCTTTTTGCAACTGGCTTCTTTCATGTAGCAAAATGTTGTAGCATGTGGCAGAATTTCCTTCCTTTTTAAGGCTGAATGATATTCCACTGTGTGTATGTACCACATTTCGTTTATCCATTCATCTGTCAGTGAACAGCCGGGTTGCTTCCAACTTTGGGCTCTTGTGAATAAAGCTGCTATGAACATAGGTGTTCAGATATCCCTTTGAGACCCTGCTTTCAATTCTTTTGGGTATATACCCAGAAGTGGAATTGCTGGATCATATGGTAACTTAATTTTTATTAAGTTATTTTTTGAGGAACCCATCCTGCACTACTGAACTCAGCCATCCCATGTAGGGGCTCAGCCTGGGTCTGTATCCTGAACCCACCACTTACTCACAGGTCATTTGGCTGCTGTGTGCCTTTGTTTCCTCATCTGTCAAAGCGTGCTCACCTCCAAGGGATGCTGTAAGGACTAAAAGCTATAACACAGGCAAAATATGGTCATGCAGCTCGACAATGGAGAAGCCAGCTGTTGAGCCCATGTGGGGTGACTGTGGAACCCTTGCCCAGTGCAGTGAAACTTGTAATTGTTCACACAGCTGGGCGGGGTGGGGGGCGTGGGGGCAGGACCTGACCATGAGGACTTCAGAGCTGGTGTTCTTCCCAAGGGAAGATTTACATAGCCCACACACAGGACATCAAATGGCACTAAGTGAGAATGGGAAAGGGATTCCCTTTTCAATTATCATCCAGCCTTTCTGATTAGCCAGCCCACCAAGGGAGTCTCAGATCAACGCAAACATCTCCTCAACAGCACGGGGACTGAACTTCCTCTCCCAACAAGGGGAGATCTGCCCACAGTATTGGTGTCTCTGGCAGAAAAGAGAAGTAACTACGGGCACTGAAGACCACTGTTGTGATTTCACCGATTCATTTGCATGGTTGCTGTCTCTATGGCAAGGGAGAGAGAGATCTCCACTTCTGGCAGTGATGCAAAATGACTTTCAAAATACAATTGACTTAAGTAAAGATGAAAGCGAGTCTACTGCAATGAAAACATTATGCAAATAATAGGGCATAATGGCAAATAGGGATTTGGCAAAATCGTGAAGGTGAGAGAGTGTGAAGGAAGCTTGGAGAATATTAATTAGACTCCACAAACTTGCTTTCCAACTAGGATGTGCTGAGGTTGCTAAACAAATGAGGGCAGGTGAAGGCCAGGTACAGACTGATGCCCAAGCAGCCTCGTATTTCATGGAAGGACCTGTAGGTCCAGATGACATTTGCTTTCCAGGCTTCAGGGGCCCAGGAGGGTTTCGTTGGGAGTTTTCTGGAGTAGCCACTGGGAGACCACCTTCCTGCCACAGAGAGAGAGACAGACAGACAGACACAAGGGTCTGCTGAGAAACACTGTCCTTTTGACTTGCACTCCAATATGTTGAGCATTTAATATTTATAAAGTTTTTTGCACAGACTTCTTACCTCTCATAGCAATGCTGCATATAGAAATTATCCCCATTTACAGATAATTGGCCCAGGCTCAGAGAGGGTGAGGAACTCACCCAAGGTCACAGAGCTAGGAGGTGAAGAAGAGATGAAGAAACAGAAACAAACTGACCTGACTTCAGATACTAGGCTCCATGCATGCTCCTAGCAAGAATCTGGGCATCTCGGTCTCCACTCAGGCTCCCACTGCCAAGCTCATCTGGACCCAAAGCATCGTATTCCCTGAATGGCTTCTAAACCACTGCCTACTTTAGAATGGGGTTCTGCAGTCTGGGCATGATTGATATTTGGTACCAGATAATTCTTTGCTGTGGGAGATGAGCGCCGTCCTATGCACTGTGAGACGTTTAAGTCACATCCCTGGTCTTTAGTCACTAGATACCAACAGTATCCTTCCGCTTGTGAAAAAGCAAAAATGTCTCCATTCATTGACAAGTGTCCCCTGGGAGGAGGGGCAAAATCACTCTCGGTGGAAAGCATTGCTCTAGAACAGAAGTTTTCAAAAGGTGGTCTCTGGTCCACAGCAACAGCATCATCTGGGATCTTGCTAGAAAGGCAGAATCTCAGGCCCTACCCCACTCCTTGTGAATCAGAAACTCTGGGGTGGGGACCAGCAATCTGTGTTTTAACAAGCCCTCCAGGTGATTCTCAGGCAAGCTGAAGTTCGAATCCACTGGCCCAGGCTAGTGAGGCTCACCTCTGCCCATTAGAATGACCTGAACGTGGTAAGAGAACAAAACAAAAAGCAAAACCCATGCCTGGGCCCCACCCCAAGAAATAATAATTTAATTACTTTGGTGGGTGCCAGTATTGGCAAGTTTTTAAAGCTCCCCAAGGGATCCAACATGCAGTCAGGGTTGAGGACCACATTTTGTACCTTCTTTTCCTTTCAACCTCCTCTTAAAACCTGCATCTCTCAAGGTGGAAAGAGTTTTACCCAGATACTCTCTGGGTGCCACCTCACACGCTCTCAGCCTCCTGTTCCGCTGGAGACCCAAGGCTGTCTCACTCATTATTTTTCTCCCGCTCTGAGAAACGTCTCCCTCCATTCCTGATCAAGCACTCAGGAAACTTTCCTGCTCACTGATTTTTTTTTCCCCCTCATTCAAGTCTGGAGTTATTAAACCACAGCCCATGGCTGAACCGTCTTATTGATTTTATTGTCAAGAGCCCTGGGATATTCTAATGATGTACTGCTCAATAAATGGAAACCAGTGGGATAAATATTGATGGCGTATGGTGCATTTCACTGCAATTCACTGGGTCCCAGTCACTCTGCTGGTTACCCAGCAAAAGCACTGTGCTGAGGCCTGCAAGCTCTTGTCCATCCTGCTGATGTTACTTTTCCCACACATCAAGGATGAAAGTGCTATTATGATGAACAGCTACTACTGTGTACCAGGCCCGGGCAGAGTGTTTTTAAGCAGATATTATCTCATTTACTTCTTACAGCAGACCTATGAGGGAGGTATTCTAATTATTCCCATTTTACAGATAAGGAAGTCAAGACTCAGAGTGGTTATGTGACCTGGGGCCCGCTAATACACTGTGGAATTGGGATTCAGATCTCCATTTGTCAGCCACTAAAATGAGGGCTTTTAACCCCTGCTATGGTGTGAATGTTTGTGTGCCCCCCAGAATCATATGTTGAAAACCTAATCCCCAAAGTGATGGTATTGGGAGGTGGGGCCTTTGGGAGGTGATTCAGTCATAGGGTGCAGCCCTCATGAATGAGGTTAGTGCCCTTATAATACAGACCCCAGAGACCTCCCTTATCCTTCTGCCAAGTGAGGACACAGGGAGAAGACAGTGCTCTATGAACCAGCAGCAAGTCCTCACCAGACACCAGATCTGCAGGACTTTCTAGCCCCCAGAACCATGAGAAATAAATTTCTGTTGTTTATAAGCCACTCAAGTCTGTGGTATTTTGTTATAGTAGCCCAAATGGACTAAGGCAAGCCCTAAGCTAAACCATGCAAGGAAAAAACAGCTTCTATTGTCATCTGAGTAACCTTACAGATGGTTTTGGTACAGATTAATATTTCACACATTTCTGCCCCTTCTCAAGCAGTGTTTCTCAACAGGGGTCACTGGCATTTGGGGAGAGATAATAATTCTTTGTTGGGTTGGGCTGTCTCATGCCTTATGGGACATTTAATATCCCTAGTCCCCCAAACAGCCTCTTCCCCTTTATATTTCCCAGAGTCCCCTATAGCGAATCAATACGGTTGTTGCTTGAGAACCACTCATCTTACTGGGAGGCAGAAGGTTCCCTGCCAAGATGGCCTACTTCACTTTTGGCAACATGGGCAGTCACTCTGGAAAGGCAGCATGGCAAGTGGAAAGAAGTTTGGCTTTGCAAACTTTGCAATCAGAGAGATCGGGCTTCCAACCACAGCTCTTCACTCTCTAACTCTGTGAGGCTGGGCAAATTATATCACCTCTAAGATTCTAGTCCATTATCAGTACAAAAAGGGTAAAATATTGACTCCTGTTTCACAGGGAGGGACCCATGGAATCATGTGCTCAGAAAAGTGCCTAGTAAGAGTGGTGGTTTTTGTCCATGCCACCACCCATCTCCTAGGTATTCTTTCTGAATTCCCGATTCCACAGAATCAATGTGCATAAAAAATGAAGTGTTCTGTGCCACTGTGTTTGGGGTGGTTTTTTTTTAACTCAGCAGTAGTAACTGGAACAGGCACCTATGACATGCCAGGCAGGCAGTGTTCTAGGTGTAACAGAGCAAAGCACATGCCACCGAGAGCCTGGGCTTCTGAAGAGCAGACCTTCCCAAAGGGAAGACAGACAATAAACACATACAATTCCATGATATGAAGAAAATTAAATGGCGGCTGTCATTACAGTTACCTTACATAACGACATGCAAGGAACTGCATCCTATTTCTCTTCTCCCCTTTCCAGCTCACTTCCCACTGTACTCACCCAGTTTCCCTTTCCGGGAAGCTGTAACATAATGTCATCAAACCCCTGTTTCTGTTCCTAACTGTTCTGTTCCTTTTTCAAAAATATGACTTGCTATGAAAGGAACTGTGTCACTCACCCAAATTCCTATGTTGAAGGCCGAACTCCCATGTGATTGTGTTGGAGATGGGCCTTTTAGGAGGTGATGAAGGTTAGATGAGGTCATAAGGGAAGAGCCCTGATCCAATGGGATGAGTGCCCTTATAAGAACAGACGTCAGAGACCTTGCTCTCTCTCTCTCTGCCACACGAGGGCACAGGGACAAGGCAGCCTGCCAGCCAGGAAGAGCGCTCTCACCAGAACCCAACCAGCTGGCACCCTGATCTCAGACTCCCAGGGTCCAAAACTGTGATAAGTAAGTGTCTGTTGTTACACGGTATTTTGTTATGACAGCCTGAGCAGACTAATATATTAGTCAGAGCTCAAGGGATGCATTCCTTGGAGTAAGATCTACAGGTTGAGTAAGAAGTTGACTAGGTAAAAGGGGGGAGCAGAGAGTGTCCCCAGGCAGAGGGAACAGCATATGCAAAGGCCCTGGGGTGAGACAGAGCATGGTAAGTGAGGGGACATGCAGGAGGGTCAGTGTGGCTGGAGCACAGAGGCCACGACAGAGCACAGGGTGAGATGGGGATGGAAAGACAGCAGGGGCCCCATGCAGGGCCTTGGGCACCATTTTAAGGGCTGCAGTGGAAGAGAGTGACAAACCATCACAACGGGCTTGCTGAGGGTGGCTGAGGAGTGGACTGTAGGTGGAACCACAGGTGGGCTGGTGTGAGAAGCCTGGCTTCAGGGTGCAGAGTGGAGCCTGGGCCCTCCTGCAGGCTGCAGCTTGAGGTGTTAAGATCACCTGCTCCCTCCCTGCCTTCTGAGCCTGAGCTGCTGTTCACAGGTTCTCCTAAGAGCCTTCCCGTCGCCTGACACTTTCATCTCTGTCCTCCTTTCACCTCTCCTGAAGGTCCTTGAAGGCTCCATAAATCCTGCCCTAGAAAAACACAGGGACTCATCTATTTTTATTACAAATGGAGCCACTGGAGGAGAGAACAACACTTACTTACTTCTCAGGAAAGGGTTTGAGAAAATAACAGGTTTATTTTCTCCAACTCTCCAAGGACTAGAAGGGTAACACACTAAAGTAACAGTACATTAATTAATGCCAAATTGGTTGGAATTTTCCTAATAAAAATCCTTATAGTAATTACATAAGGGCCATTAACACTGCCTCCTGATCCTACACCATAAATACGTCCTGCAGGTGCCTTCTATTTAAACAGGGATGTTTCCTCCAGTTGTTACCCATTTGTCACGTTAATGCTGTCACATCACGGCACGCAGACGGGAGTAATGACCTAGGCTCACGTTTGTGCAGCCTTTACTCTGTGCTGGTCACTCGGCCATTTAGTCCTTGCAGCAAACTTAGGAGATGAGTGCCACTGTCATCCCCATTTTCCAGATGAGGAAACTGATTCACAGAGGGGACCTGCCCAGGGCCAAACAGCTAGGAAATAATGGAGCTGGGCTTTGAATCTAGGTGAGCTGATTGCAGAAACCTCAGCCATCCTGCCTCTGAGAAACAAGTACCCGTGGGAGCCTCTTGGCTATCCCCAGTGCTAACAGGCTGTCCAGTTGATTTCAACAGCAGTGACAGACACAGTTAATCCAATACAACATTAGGTTTTGTTCCTACTGGGCAGGGATTACGTTTTTCTTTACTTCTGCCTCCCTGGGGCTCAGCCCAATGTCCAGTGACAATGCCAGAAGCACCTGGGACACACTGAATACATTCCCGTTGAAGGAAGAAACAGATGTCAAAATACACGTGCAAGAGGGCTCATGGCAATGAGTAACACAGAATCGCAGGTGCACCTGGGATCACGATAGACCCGTTTCCCTGCACTGGTGAGACTAGGGCACGGGGACAGACGCCCAGACCGGAGAACACGGCACTTGGGAGCTGCAGTTACAGGATTAAACCAAGAAGAAGCCCATCTAGCTTTGCCAGCTCTGGATGGTTTCTTTGGTGTCTCTATGTAGATTAACATATACTTACTATAGGAAATTCAAGCATACAGAAAAATATGAAGAAAGGAAAAAAAAGAAAAAACTCAAATAGTAGAGCATCCAGATATCACTATTGTTAACATTTTGGTGAACGTTTGCCAAATATTTTTATGCACACACATTACATACCATTGTGTACATTCTGCTTTGTCATATGCGTTCTCTTTTCAACAATATGCTCTTGACACCTTCTCCACGTCAGTGAGCACAGACGTGCTTTCTTTCCTTCCTTCACAAATATTCACTGAGCATCTACCATGAGCAATGTCCCCGCCAGGAGCTGGGGGATGCTCACAAGAATGAAACAGATATTGAATTTGTCTTCAAGGAGCTTACAGTCCAGTAGTGGGGTGGGTGAAGGGAAGAGACAAACATATTTTACAAAAGATGTTTAATGCAATGAAGAAAAGGTGCAGAGTACCAGCAGGAGGAAGACGGGGTGGGGGGATCAATGCAGACCAGGTGTTCAGACTTTTCTGAAGAAGCAACAATGAAGCCCAGATCTGAAACATGAGGAGGTGGGAGCCAGGTAAAGAGGGTGTCTCTTCAGGCAAAAGAAAGGCCGTGAGTCCAGGTCTCAAAGAGGTAAAAACAGTACTTTGCAGAATTTTTTAAAGGGGTGGGGGTCTCCGTTTGGTTTTTCACAATCCTTTCCTGTGTTTGTTTGGGGTTTTTAAATTATTTATTTTTAACATTTTTATTAGAGTATAATTGCTTTACAATGGTGTGTTAGTTTCTGCTTTATAAGAAAGTGAATCAGCTATCTTTCCTGTGTTTTTGAAATTTCTCTAGTGTAATGACAAAAAAACATAGTGAAAACATAGTGAAGGGTCTGTCAGTTCTTTCTTGAATGCCTCCAAAGATGCGCACCTCAGTGCCTTATGCAGCAGCTAGTCACGCTTGTGGACAGTGTTGAGCTGTTTTTTTCCCAAAATACGCCTGCCAGAAGGTTTCATCCGCTGGTCCTAATTCTGCCTTCAAAGACAGCACTGCAGCCTCTCCGGTACTTGGAAATTGTTATTACGCAATTACCCCGCCCCCGACCAAACTCCAAGTCCAGGCCAAGTGTGCGCCCCCAGCTCACTTCAGTTCGCTCCTGCTGCATTTAGGGTGTCTTCGTCACGATCTTTCCTGAGACTGAGTAGACGCCATCAGACTTTGGCTGACATCTGTGGCACAAGTACAGCTTAAGATCACTGTAAAAATTTTTTTAGAAGTCTCCTGAGCACGTGACACCATTCATTTGATACATAATTATAAATGCCCGTGAGTGCTATGCCCTGGGGCGGGGCAGCGCACAACAGGATGGACACAGGCCCACCTCGTTTTATTGCTCTTTGCGGATACTGCATTTTTTACAAATTGAAGGTGGGTGGCAACCCTGTGTTGAGCAAGTCTATCGGCATCATTTTCCCAACAGCACTTGCTCACTTCGTGTCTCTGTGTCACATTTTGGTGATTCTCGCGATATTCCAAACTCTTCCATTATTGTTATATTTGTTATGGTGACTTGTGATTGGTGATCTTTGATGTTACTGCTACGTCTCAGTGAAGGCTGAGAGACTGGTTAGCATTTTTTAGCAATAAAATATTTCTTAATTAAGGCATGTACATTGTTTTTTTAGACATAATGCTATTGCATACTTCATGGGCTACAGTATAGTGTAAACATAACTTTTATATGCCCTGGGAAACCCCAAAATTCGTGTGACTCGCTTTATTACAATATTTGCTTTACTGCGGTGGTCTGGAACCAAACCCGCAATGTCTCCAAGGTATGACTGAGTATCACGTATTTGAGAAATAATTATCAGATGCCTGCTACTGGGGACACACTGAGGGGTCCGGCATGGACCAGACAGGCGCAGTCTCTCTCCTAGCGAGTCTCTAAATAAATGTGGAATGAACAAATGCTATGTCTTGTCTTTCACCACTAGAGCTTCATGGTGGGATAACCATCATTTGCCATGGTGTTTGTATTAATCAAGTCCCCTAACATGTTGGGTTGAGACTTCTTGATCAGCCTAGAAGGCCAAAGAGACCCTGGTTTCTCAACCGTGGCTTGGAAGCTTCATTTAAGCCAGGGGACTTCTGAGAAGACCCTTTCGTAAATAAGAACCCCTATAAATGAACTGGCAGACGAAGCTCATCTTACATGTGGACTAGACATTAGACCAGAGAAAGCAGAGTTGTAGCTTTTGAGACAGGATGGGGTTAAGATAAGCCTTTGAGGAGACAAGACCCGCACTACTGCAGCTCTGGAAGGCCACTGACAGTGACAACAATTTAAATTAAATTAAATTCAGTCGGCTCCAAAAGGAAACATGTGTAATGTTAATTTCATGGGGGTACCAATGTGTAAATCGAACAGATGATGCTTAAATGAGAAAGGCAGAGAAATGACATTTGGTTAAATAATGCATCAGTGGGTAGAATTTGTTAAGACTGTCATAAAAAATATACAAGCACAACTGAAAGTTCAGCAAGCTGTCACCCGGGCCAGGGCCCCTAAGCGTTCTCAGTACAATGTGCTTGAGAGAAGCAGTGGCAGCTTGGGCTGGAGGTGGTCTGGATGAATCGAGGGGACTCTGGCCAACGTCCCTGTTGACTTTTCTCATGTTTTTCAATTGACATATAGTTGATTTACAATGTTGTGTTACTTTCAGGTGTACAGCAAAGTGATTCTGCTATATGTTTATATACACACACATATACATACATATATATATATATTTTTCAGACTATTTTCCCATATAGCTTATTACAAAATATTGAGTATAGCTCCCTATGCTATTCAGTAGGTCCTTCTTATCTATTTTATTTTATTATTTTTTTAGATTTATTTTTTTATTGAAGTATAGTTGATTTACAATGTTGTGCTAATATCTGCTGTACACTCACCTCAAGAAACAAGAAAAATCTCAAATAAACAATCTAACTTTACACCTAAAGCAACTGGAGAAAGAAGAACAAAGAAAACCAAAAGTCAGTAGAAGGAAAGAAATCATAAAGATCAGAGCAGAAATAAATGAACTAGAAACGAAGAAAACAATAGCACAGATCAGTAAGACTAAAAGTTGGTTCTTTGAGAAGATAAACAAAATTGATAAACGTTTAGCTAGACTCATCATGAAAAAAAAGGGAGAGGATGCAACTCAGTAAAATTAGAAATGAAAAAGGAGAAATTACAACTGCCACTGCAGAAATACAAAGCATCATAAGAAACTACTACAAGCAACTAGATGACAATAAAATGGACAACCTCGAAGAAATGTACAAATTCTTGGAAAGGTAAAATTTTCCAAGACTGAACCAGGAAGAATTAGAAAATATAAACAGACATATGACAAGTAATGCAATTGAAACTGTGATTAAAAATCTCCCAACAAACAAAAGTCCAGGACCAGATGGCTGCACAGGTGAATTCTATCAAACATTTAGAGAAGAGCTAACACCTATCATCCTCAAACTCTTCCAAAAAATTGCAGAGGGAGGAACACTCCCAAATTTGTTCTACGAGGCCACCGCCACCCTGATACCAAAACCAGACAAAGATATCAGACAAAAAATGAAAATTACAGACCAATGTCACTGTTGAACATAGATGCAAAAATCCTCAACAAAATACTAGCAAACAGAGTCCCATAACATATTAAAAGGCTCATACACCATGAACAAGTGGGATTTGTTCCAGGAATGCAAGAATTCTTAAGTATACCCCAATCAATCAATGTGACACAACCATATTAACAAATTAAGGAATAAAAACCATATGATCATCTCAACAGATGCAGAAAAAGCTTCTGACAAAATTCAACACCCATTTATGATAAAAAACTCTCTAGAAAATGGGCATAGAGGGAACCTACCTCAACATAATAAAGGCCATATATGACAAGTCCACAGCAAACATCATTCTCAGTGATGTTTTGAGAAAGTATTTCCTCTAAGATCAGGAACAAGACAAGGATGCCCACTCTCGCCACTCTTATTCAACATAGTTTTGGAAGCCCTAGCCATGGAAATCAGAGAAGGAAAAGAAATAAAAGCAATATAAATTGGAAAAGAAGAAGTAAAACTGTCACTCTTTGCAGATGACATGATACTATACATAGAAAATCCTAAAGATGCCGTGAGAAGACTACTACAGCTAATAAATGAATTTGGTAAAGTTGCAGGATACAAAATTAATGTACAGAAATCTCTTGCATTCCTATACGCTAACAACAAAAGATCAGAAAGAGAAATTAAGGAAACAATCCCATTCACCATTGCAACAAAAAGAATAAAATACCTAGGAATAAACCTACCTAAGGAGGCAAAAGACTTGTAGTCAGAAAACTATAAGACACTGATGAAAGAAATCAAAGATGACAACAGATGGGGAGATATACCATGTTCTTAGACTGGAAGAATCAATATTGTGAAAATGATTACACTATCCAAAGCAATCTACAGATTCAAAGCAATCCCTATAGAATTACCAATGGTATTCTTCACAGAATTAGAACAAAAATTTTACAATTTGTATGGAAACACCAAAGACCCCGAATAGCCAAAGCAGTCCTGAGAAAAAAAAAAACAGAGCTGGAGGAATCAGACTCCCTGAGTTCAGACTATACTACAAAGCTACAGTAATCAAGACAATATGGTACTGGCACAAAACCAGAAATATAGATCAATGGTACAGGACAGAACTCCCAGAGATAAGCCAAAGCCCCTATGGTCAACTAATCTATGACAAAGGAGGCAAGGATATACAATGGAGAAAAGACAGTCCCTTCAATAAGTGGTGCTGGGAAAACTGGACAGCTACATGTAAAAAAATGAAATTAGAACACTCCCTAACACCATATACAAAAATAAACTCAAAATGGATTAAAGACCTAAATGTAAGACCAGATGCTATAAAACTCTTAGAAGAAAACATAGGAATAATTATCTTGGACATAAATCACAGGAAGATCTTTTCTGACCCACATCCTAGAGTAATGGCAATAAAAACAAAAATAAACAAATGGGACCTAGTGAAACTTAAAAGCTTTTGCACAGCAAAGGAAACCATAAAGACAAAAAGACAACCCTTAGAATGGGAAAAAATATTTGCAAATGAATCAATGGACAAAGGATTAATCTCCAAAATATATAAACAGCTCATGCAACTCAATATCAAGAAAACAAACAGCCCAATCAAAAAAATGGGTGGAAGAGCTAAATAGACATTTCTCTAAAGAAGACACAGATGGCCAAGAGGCACATGAAAAGATGCTCAACATCTCTAATTATTACAGAAATGCAAATCAAGACTACAATTAGGTATCACTTCACACTGGTCAGAATGGCCATCATTAGAAAATGTACAAACGATAAATGCTGGAGAGGGTATGGAGAAAAAGGAACCCTCTTGCACTGTTGGTGGGAATGTAAATTGATACAGTCACTGTGGAGAACAGTATGAAGGTTTCTTAAAAAACTAAAAATAGAGTTACCATATGATCCAGTAATCCCATTACTGGGCATATACTCAGAGAAAACCATAGTTCAAAAAGACACATGCACCCTAATGTTCACTGCAGCACTATTTACAATAGCCAGGTTATGGGAGCAACCTAAATGCCCATCGACAGACGAATGGATAAAGAAGATGTGGTACATATATACAATGGAATATTACTCAGCCATAAAAAGGAATGAAATTGGGTCATTTGTAGAGACGTGGATGGACCTACAGACTTTCATACAGATGAAGTAAGTCAGAAAGAGAAAAACAAATATTGTATATTAACACATATATGTGGAATCTAGAAAAATGGTACAGATGAACTGGTTTGCAAGGCAGAAACAGAGACACAGATGTAGAGAACAAACGTATGGACACCAAGGGGGGAAAACGGGAGGGTGGGTGGGATGCACTGGGAGATTGGGATTGACATACATACACTAATATGTATAAAATAGATAACTAATAAGAACCTGCTATATAGCAAAAAAAAAAAAAAAAAAAAAAACAACCAAGAAACAATGTCTACATTGAACCTGCCAGAAATAGAATACTGAGAAAAGCTCACATTTTGTTGAGCCCTTACAATATGCCAGGCACAGCGTCAAGTGTGCTTTTTGGTTTTGTTTGTTCTGTTGCACTTTTTCCCCATTGAATCCTCATGAAACACTGTGAGGCAGGTACCATCGGCTAATCTGATTTCAGAGACACTACCCGCTTCTGCTTTAAATGTATTGTGAACCTGTTTCGGGGGACAGGTGAGGGAAAGAAGGTGACTGCTTCTCACGTGGAAGCCTCTGAGCACTAGATCTTGTATTAGTCAGGGCCACACAAGGCTCTGCTGCAGTAATGTGTACGCCCTCAAATCTCAGTGGCTTGACACAACCAATGCTTATTTCTCACTCGTGTGCCATGCTGGCAGCTCCTTCCAGTGCCTATCCTCCAAGAGGTGACTTGAGGACCCACCTTGTTTCCACTGCAACTCCACCATCTCACTCAGAGTCCTCTTGCTGCACAGAGGGGTTAGGGATCAGGGTGGGGTTCACACCCACCCTTAACTGCCAGGGTCAGGAAGTGAACCATCACTTCCACTCATGTCCCTATTAGGGAGACCCAGCCCCAGGACCCCACCCAGAAGCATGGGAGTGGGCAACAGAGAGGAGAACATGGGTCCCTGGGGAGCATTTACAGTTTATGGCACAGAAACACAGTGAGTCATGTTCTAAGCCAACCAGGGGCAATTCTGCCCCCTCTCGGGAACATTTAGCAATTTGTCTGAAGACGTTTTAAGTTATCATGACTGGGGGAGACGGTGCTACTTGGATCTAGTGGGTAGAGGCCAGGGATGCTGCTAAACAGCCTACCATGCACAGGACAGGCCCCAAAAGGGATTCATCAGATTCAAAATATCAAGTGCTGAGGTTGAAAAACTGCTTGAAACCAGTGATTTGCAACAGATTCACTGGGCAGCTTATCAAAAATGCAGATTCCTGGGCTCCTCCCAGGAGCTCACTCTCCTGGCAGCTTTCACAAGGCCCTCTGGTGATCGTGATGATCGCTATTTGTGGACCCCACGCAGGGGAACCTTGCTAGGAAAATGAGACAAGAACACCAAGGGTGAGGGGAAGAAGTGCTGATGGAACGGTGCCGAGACACTCCCCGAACGTGTCAGGGTCAGTGTGAGACAGCTGTGCCAGGGAAAAAAAAGCTGACATTTGTTCAGTGCCTCTCTCCGTCTCTCTCTCGCAAGCCTTGAATTGCAGGGAACATATTCTAAGACTAACCTGTCAGCCAATGACAACTAAATTACTAACCTCGCCTTCTCCCGTGCCCCGTATCCCTGTCAGACATGCAGCCACATTAACAGAGGAATGTTTCCTGGAGATGCATCCCCAGCATCGGGGAAGGTGACCCTTTTGCCGGAAAAGAGCCACGTGGTCACATACTTCAAAGGGGCCAGGGGACTTGGGCTTGGATAGAAATAACCCAAAGGAGGGGGAAGCAAGACCAGAGCAGTAGAGGAAGCAAGACCAGAGCAGTAGAGCAAAGCAGAGTGGCGCAGGCTCCTTGGTAAACCCATTTCTGCTTTTTCCTTACCACTCGTTAGAACTGACTTCCCAGCATCCTCTGCAGTTACATCTGGCTCAATGACTGCACTTTAGCTAATACAGTGCAAGTGTAAGTAACAAGCATGCATTTTAGGCTTGACCCGCGGGTACCTCCCTCTCACTCTCCTCCATGCTTTCCCCCCTCCACTTCTGGATGCAGAAGAGCACGGCAATCTGTGTGTTGAAGCTGGTGGAGCCAGAGGACTGAAGGGGCCCGGGTCCCTGAATCACCAGTTGGAGGGGAACCAATTTCCGGAACATCCATTTTGGATGGCATAGCATTGAGAGACAAGCCTCCTTCATGTTTGAGGCATCATACGTTACCAGGCCTGTTTCTTACAGCAGCAAACGTTGCCCTAAGTAATATACTGACTGCACATTTGGGCTCTGAGAGCAGAAAAGTCTAGGACCAGTGCCTGCTAACAGTGTGATCTGGAGAAGTTACAGGAACCTCTCTGAGCCTAATTTCCTCAGATGTAATGGAAATAATATACTTGGGAGGATTAACCTACATATTTTAATTAGAGGGTGTGACACAGAGTAACCATGTAGTAACTGGTAGCTATTACATATGCGCTCAGCCTTGGCCTGTCAGCAACCAGTCGGGGACATGAACGGAAGGCAAGGCACCGAGCCAGGTACAGGTGCAGCCTGAACTTTCCAAATGGGCTTGAATGAGCAAACACCTTTAGCAGGATCACCTTTTATGAGGATCAAGCATGTGCAGGCCTCATCTGCCCTCCAGGGCAAGATCCACTGTGACTCAGCTAGTTTTCTTTCTCAGTCTATAGAGTGCTCTGTGCAGAAGATTACTCAGTGCATGTCTGTTTGTGACCTGATGCAGGTAAACTACTACAATTTAGAAAACATGGACTTTAATTAATTACTTATACCTGGACAATTTAGTCAACATCCTATCCCAAGTGCTTAGCCCAGGGCCTAGCACAGAGTATACCCTGATTCAGTATTTATAGAATAAATTTGTAGTATCTTTTTCGACACAAGCAGACTTCATTTCTTATTTTACATCCCTCAAAAACCATGGTGCCAGCTCCTGGAATAAGAATGACAAAAGAGAAACTATGCATGTTTATTTATTGAAGAGAGGAAAAGGAGAGGATGTTGGAGAAATGGGGAAGTGACAGGTACATGTTTTTATATCAGATCAAAAAAAGAACATGCACTTTAATACTTTCAAGTCAGGTGGACCTCTCTCTGTGAGCAAATGGTTCAATCTCTTGAAGTCAATGGGTGTGGCAGAAACAGCTAACCACCCATGAAAATCCATTCTCCCGTCTCTTCTGTAGATGGGAAAGTGGCTGCCCAGCTGAGACAGCACTTCTGAGCCTCTCGTGCAGCCAGGTGGATGAAGCTCCCCCCCTCTTGGTTTAAGACAGGGCTCAGCAAACTTCTTTTGTAAGGGGCCAGAGAGTAAACATTTTGGACTTTGTGGGTTATACAGTCTCTGCTGCAACTACTCAACTCTGCCCTCGTATGAGAAAGCAGCCCTAGACAACACCTAACCAAACGCATGTGGCTACATTCCAGCAAAACCTGACTTACACGACAGGAGTGGGGGCTATAGTTGAGCAGCCCCGGGTTTAAGAGAAACTCAGCCACCCAAATATAGTCACTCGCCTTCCAGAAAGAGCCATCTGATTAGACATTCTGCCCTGCCTGACCTCACAAGCCACCGATTCTTACGACACACACAGGCACACAAACAGATACACGTATTTTTCCAGTTATAACTGGTCTGTGTCCCAGAAATTCTCACCATTTCCTTTCACATCAACTCTTGCCTCACCTTTGACCACACCTCCACGGGCCACATCACTGCCCCGTTCCTTCCCCTTTTGCAGGTTGGACTCCATAATTTGCACGGCCCAGTATAAATGAAAACGCGGGGCCTCTTGTTCAAAAATGATGAAGAATTTCGAGAGAGTGAAATCAGAGCAGTAAGTTAAGTGCAGGCCCTTCTGGGCGTGGGCTCTGAGCGACTGTCCAGCTAGCACGTCTGTCCATGAGCCAGCCCTGCTCATTTGTATCACCATCATCCAGCCCCAAAAGTTTTCTAACTTCTTGACAAGTAAAGAAACTTTCTACCTTCTTGCTGCCTGAAGGGTTTCGGGAATGGTTTCACACATCACAGGAAGAAGGAGAAGAAGAAGGGAAAAAAAAGAAACCCAATTTTCTTTTAGTATATTACTTGTCAGACAGCGAAATGGGATATAATTACGGTGTGACATTTCCAACAGCAAATATGTTCCAGTGTAAGCAATTAACACCAGTTCTTTTGGCAGGCTTAAAACGATTACTCAGAGACTGTGGTAAGTTACAGGGCCCCATGAATAATAAATAATGTAAAATCCGGCTAAGTTGCACACTGGGACCAACGTTCAGATTTCTTCATGAAAATGGATTGAGTACTGTTAACCCTCTGCCGACTTCATAGGGTGTAAGCAGATCGGATCATGGGTTCTCTGCATTTATCTAAATTACTTATTTACCTTGCTCCTAAGAGCATCTGCTCCCTCCCCCCACCCCCCCCAAAATTTGCATGTATTTATTTCAGCTGCTGGAAATCTGCATAAAGCAGTGGGTTTGGAGGTGACCCCTCAGGGGTGGACAGACTGGGGAGCAGATAGCTACACTGAGACCTATCTATCGTCTTTGGGTGTTGTCATGGTTTAATGTCTTTTCAGAAGTCCTATGATTTAGAATGTACACCTGGATGTGTGTCCCCATCCAGTCTTGATGTCACCAAAGAGAGGGCGGCTCCTTCTAACTGTATTTTTG
Source organism: Pseudorca crassidens (assembly GCF_039906515.1). NCBI lineage: Eukaryota > Metazoa > Chordata > Mammalia > Artiodactyla > Delphinidae > Pseudorca > Pseudorca crassidens. The sequence continues at coordinate 24,089,894 of NC_090310.1, forward strand.
CAGTTTGTAAGCCTTAGCAACCAAAACCAGTGAAAACACCAACAGTTCAAAGGTACACATACTACAGAGAGGTGCTCAAGGCCATGATTATCTGCGAAGGGTTACGGGCAGGGTTTCTCACCATTGGCACTATTGACAATGGCGGCTGGGTAATTCTCTGTTATTGGGGGCCTGTCCTGTGCATTGTAGGATGTTTAGCAGCATCTCTGGACTCTACCCACTAGATGCCAGGAGCATCCTCCATTCGGGTGTGACAATCAAATATGTCCCCAGACATTGCCAAAATGTCCCCTGGGGGAACAGTAGTTTAGACAGAAATGGGTCCTTCCTGGGTGTGGCCTTGAGCCCATAAGTGCCTTTATCTCTCTGAGCCTTGGTTTCCTCTCATGCAAAATGGAAAAGAAGCCTGACTACCTCATAGAAGAATGGAGGATGGTGATGCATGAAGGTGCTTAGCCCAGTGTCCGGCACAAAGTAAGTGGTCAATAAAGAGATGCTACTTATCCAATCACTTCCTTGATAAACAGCTAGTGACCACCATAAAGCCATGATAGGTGCTGAGGACGTAGTGATGCATGAGCCAAGCCATCGTCCCTGTCCCCACTGTGGGAGCTAGAAAAACTAGTGGGCAGCCAGACATGCAAACCAACCACGTCAGGGAAATGGGACACTTGCTGAAAAGGAGGCACAGGCAAGGGGGGCTTAGAGAAAAATGCCCACATCTTGGGGACTCATAGAGATGACACCTGAGTGAAGGAAGAGTTTTCCACGCAGACATGTGTGAGAGAGGGCATTCCAGGCAGAAGAAACTGCACATGCAAAGGCCTGGCGGTATGAGTCGTTCATAACTACCCAGAGCTCAGGATTGTTGGGAGGTGAATTCCACAGTAGAGGTGGGGGAAGGGCTGGAGCAGCAAGAGACAAACAAGACCGGCAGGCAGAAGGCAGGTGATGAAGGACCCTGACATATCAGGGCCAATGAGCTCATAGCAAAGCTCTGTTCAAATCCTGCTCAGCAGGACACAATGCAGTGATTGATCAGTAATGTCTGCTTGGGCCCCGGAGGGAAGAGGAGACCCAAACACGCAGTGTTTATTTACTGGTTTTGTGATGGAAGGATCTTCATCAGGCGAGTGATATGAGCAGAAGGACGTTTTTAAAAACTCATTCTGAGGGCTCCCCTGGTGGCGCAGTGGTTGAGAGTCCGCCTGCCGATGCAGGGGACACGGGTTCGTTCCCCAGTTCGGGAAGATCCCACATGCCGCGGAGCAGCTGGGCCCGTGAGCCATGGCCGCTGAGCCTGCACGGCCGGAGCCTGTGCTCCGCAACGGGAGAGGCCACAGCAGTGAGAGGCCCGCAAAACAAAAAAAAACTCATTCTGAAAGCCATGCTTTTTGTTATCTTTTTGTTGTTGTTATTGTTGTTTTAATTGGAGAGGCGTAGAGGCAAGAGACAGAGTGGGGGAGTGACAGTAATACCATAAGAGAGAGCTCATAAAGGCCTAATGGGGGGAACACGGTGGGGGAGGAGGAGATGGACACAAGAGATGTTTAGGAGTTTAAACTGAGAGTGACCTCATGGATTTAAGGGAGTGGAAGTAACAGAGACTCCTGGGCTTCTGGGTAGATCCCAGGGTAGAAACGTCCATTGACTGTAGGATGGTTGGAGCAGGAATCCAGATGAGTGATTCGGACCAGGGTCATTGGCTTACACACGGCAGCTGTCATCACCGGGCAATCAATCACCTATAACCACCCTGCTCCCCCAATGCCCGGGAAGGCCCAACTGTAAATGAGGAAGACAGCTCCTTCCACTGGGATTCTCTCCTAATCTAAAGCTATTCCCAATTGACAGGATTAGTGAAGGAGGACAGAAGAAAAGTCATTACTAAATAATCCCCTGCACATTTCACAGTCAATGCCACATTCACAAGATCCTTGTAATCCAATTAGGCATTGCAGGAAGCTATATCTTAATTCCTGTCTTCATTGTGACTTGCTGGGTCACAGGCAGACCTTGTTTTAACAAAGTGTCACCTAAACACTGGATGGTGCACATGAAATGAGCACAGAACATGGGTGGGGGTGGGGGAGAAGGGGATGGGTGGTAGCTGCTTAAAAGACTTCCCGTTTGAAACGGCCAATGGGTGACTTAGAATCCTGCTGTCCTCCTTACTGAGGCTTGTAGTCGGGGGAGGCCTCGTCTTCCCTCTTCTCCATCCACTTTGCTCTCCCTGACCTGTGAATGCGATATGCCATCTGTCTGGTGACCTGGAACTCATCTAACAACAGAACTGGTAATAATTTTTCACGGTTGCATTTATCAAGTGCTCATTTCAAACCTGGGACAGTCTGAGGCACTTTACACACATTATTTCCTATTCTCACAAAATCCTCATTCGAAGGCCATACAGGTACCTGGGGCTGGCCTTAGAACTCAAAGTCAGATCTGTTTGATTTCTAAAGCTGGCACCATGCCCTTCTGAAGTGCGATTCCAGAACCACCACCATGGCCAAGGGCCTCCTGAACTTTAACTGGAGAAACACTAGCAGACCCAGCCAGTCCTGGTCCAACACCCACAGGAGGGCCCAGTGGGGTTACCCGCTTGTGTAATCCCAGCTGTGTGCTCTAAGCTGGATGGTTGAACATGACTGTGGTTAAACCTAGGATCAGAAAGAACATCAGGGGAGGATGACAGCTGATCTCCATCAGACCGTCAGTAATTTAGAAAATGGGGCTCTGCCCCCAGGGTTTTGGCCAGGCACCTGAAACTCCAGCCCATACAGGGGCCACCCAGGTAAGGTCAATGAGGGAAGCAGGCTGGGCAGGAGCTGTGGCAGGTTAGAACGAGCCCGCTCACCCTAACACGGGCAATCACTTGTCTGCGCCAACTGTTTTTGCCATGGGGGATACAGTCCAGTGTTGCTAAAGCTTCTGGTTTTCCAGAAGACTCCAGAAATACTGATTCTTTTTTTTTTTTTCTTTTTGCGGTACGCGGGCCTCTCACTGCTGTGGCCTCTCCCGTTGCGGAGCACAGGCTCCGGACGTGCAGACTCAGCGGCCACGGCTCACGGGCCCAGCCGCTCCGCGGCATGTGGGATCTTCCCGGACCGGGGCACGAACCCATGTCCCCAGCATCGGCAGGCGGACTCTCAACCACTGCGCCACCAGGGAAGCCCCAGAAATACTGATTCTTATGTTCCATATCCCAATGTTTAAAATGGTTATTGAGTCAAATTTGTAAAAAATCTGTATGTGAATATACTGGGTTGAGTAGCTGTCTCCTCAAACTTCGTATCCACTCGGACTTTATTTAGGGTCTTTGGAGATGTCATTAGCTAAGTTAAGATGAGGTCAGCTGTGAACCCCTCTGCTAAACTCTAGCCCTGTTCCCCCATGTAGGTCAGATGGTCAGCCTCTGGGCTTGGGAAGAGAAAACTCTGCCATGCCAAAACCCTCAGGCCCTGGAGCTGGGTACTGGCTCTTTTAGCCAGCTTTTGTGGGAACTGCCTTTGTCTGAACCATTAAAGGAGCAAAGGCAGTATGAGGCCCCAACTACCAAGACAGACCAGATGTCCCTCAAAATCAACTGGGGCTCCCAGCTACAGACCCTAAGAAGGTGAATCAAACCTTTTTCCTCACTGGTTTTTCTTTTCAAATTTATTTGCTTTTAAGAACTATAAACTCTGGCTGTGGTTTCTTTGTTCTCAGGGCCCCTGGGTAGACAGACAAAGCTTGATGATTTCAGAGCAGATACAGGCCAAGAAACCATGGCATTGAGTGTGCTGAGTCCAGACTAATGATATTTATATACACATCCAAATTTGAAGAGAAAACGTATTTCTTCAGGTTTCAAACCCTGTAATACATATAAAGCAAAAATAAAAACCTGTTGCAAAGAAAAAAAATGATGAGGTCAGCTGGATTAGCTGACCTAAATCCAATGGCTGGTGTCCTCATAAGAATGCCAGGTGAAGGCACACAGGAAAGACAGCCCCGTTAGGAGGCAGAGATGGAGTGGTGCGTCCACAAGCCGAGGGATGCGAGGGTGGCCAGCAACCACCAGCGGCCAGGAGAGAGGCATGGATTCTCCCTCTGACCCCTCCCAGAAGGAACTGACCCGGAACCAACCCTGCTGACAACCTGATTTTGGACTTCTGACCTCCAGGACTCCCATTCTTTAGAATGAACCAATAAATTCATGTTGTTTTAAGCCACCGAATTAGGAAACGAATACAGTGGGCTAAACCAAAGATGTCTGTGAGTCTGTGAGAAGCAAGTGCGCACCGCCCCTCTTTTGGTGAAAGGATCACGTCCTTGAACCTTTCTCTGCCTATCCCCTCTTCTGGATCTTCATCAACCCACTTCCTCCTTGACTCCCTCTCCACCATGCCCTCCTCCGTCCTTCTCTGGACCAGGTCAGATTTTCCCATCTTAATGGCATTTTCTGCTATTGGCTGCTCTAGTCCTTCCGTGGACTAGAGCATACTGTGCCCTCAGCTGGAAGTGATTTTGTCTCCCATTATGTCAACGTGTGGAGACATTTTTGATGATCACAACCGGGGGAGGGGGTCCGACTGGCATCTAGTGGGTCAAGGCCAAAGCGCATCCAACGTGTATACTGTAGCCCTGCCCAAAAAGAAGGATTCAGCCCCAAATGTCAATAGTGCCACAGCTGAGAAACCCTGAGCCCACTTAACCCCACTGTGATGCTCTTGACTATCTATCTCATGATCTGTGTTTCTCAAGGAACCCTAATCTTGACCACATGCTCAGGGCGTAAAGGTTCCTGCATTGCTTCTGGGAGATTCCCAATGTGTGTTTACACTTGGAAGGCTCTGACAAGTTCTGCAGCCAAACCTGCTTCACTTTCTTTGAGCTACCATTTCCTATAGGTATTTGACTACAGAAGCCCTTTGACTGGGCAAGAGCCCTTAACATTCTTCTGAAAGAATCTACAGTCTCTAACACTTACTATGTGCCAGCAGCACCCTAATCCCTTCACATGTACTCTGAGGCCTTTGTCCCCTTCAGGTATTGGTGTACGGCCGGCAGTGAGATGCAGGGGTTGAGTGCAGGCTCTGAAGTCAGGCAGTTGGCTTGGAATCTGGAGTCACACTAATGAGCTGTGAGAAGGTAAGTCCCCTCATTTCTCTAAGCCTCAATTTCCTCATCTTTTTTTTTTTTTTTTTGGTGGTACGTGGGCCTCTCACGTTGCAGAGCACAGGCTCCGGACGCGCAGGCTCAGCAGCCATGGCTCACGGGCCCAGCCGCCCCGCGGCATGTGGGATCTTCCCGGACCGGGGCACGAACCCGTGTCCCCTGCATCGGCAGGCGGACTCTCAACCACTGCGCCACCAGGGAAGCCCCAAGGACTTTATTTTAAGCTCTCAGTAATGTTGGCTATTGATTCACTGAGGATAGTGAAGATGGTGGTGGTGACGGTGGTGGTGATATGATGGAGGTGATGATGATGGTGTTGGCGATGGTGTTGGCAATGGTGTTGGTGATGGTGCTGGTGGCGATGGAGATCATATGATGGTGATGGTTAGTGGCTGATGATGGTGTTGGATGGTGATGGTGTTGGCAACAGTGGTGGCAATGATGGTGATGGTGGTAGTGTTCTCCCTCTGCCTGGACTGTCCTTCCTCTTCTCTCCTGAACTGGTGAAATTATATCCACACCTAGCGATTTAGCTCAAAGACTATGACACTTTCACCGATGGCCTCCTTTGGGCATAATTCTTCCCCACTTGTGTTCTGTAGCATTTTGTTAATGCCTCCACCATACTTGCCGTATGATCTCAGGATTCCTGTACCTACTTGTCTCCCCTGCCCTACAGGGCACCCCTCCCCTCACCTGGCCCATGCAAAGAATGGTCATTTAGTAAACGCACGCTAACAATGAATGGGGTGGATTACTACGCCACCTAAATGGTCCAATTTGTTTCTCTCAACCCAAAGAAACAATGAGAACAAAAACAACTCAGGGGAAACTTGCATCCCTGCCTGCTTGAAGGAGACGCCCCCCCCGCCCCCCCCGCAAGGCAAACCCATCCCCAGCTTCAAATCACTCTGAGAGTCGGGGCAGCCCCAGAAGACAAGCTTCCTTACAGGGTGGAGCCTGACCATCCTTCTTGTGAACAGTGAGTGATGGGTGCTGGGGCTGAGCCCCGCAGAAAGAGGGGCTGGAAAAGAAGCAGCCCGGCTCCCTGCTGCCAGCCTGTGTCAGAGATTTCTCACTGCCCGGAGACAAGCAAGGGTCCTCCAAGCAGAAACTGAAGTAGGACGAAGTGTGCAGGAGGCTTTTAGGGCACCTAGTGGCCTGCAGAGAGGTCTTCCTTCACAGCAGAGCTTGCAGGCTGGCAGCCCCTGGGCCTGCCCCATCTGCAGACAGGTTTTGTTGGGCTCACACTCTGTTTTAAATTAAAATAATTGTCAGTTAAATCAAGAGATTTTGGACAAAACGTCAGATTTCTTATTTTCAAAAAAATTAGGAGAGTGAGCAAGCCTGAGCCTGTAATCCACAAGGCAAGATCGTGTGGGGCTTTAGATGGACCTGTGCTATTATTCACATCCCCGCCTGCCTGCTCCAGGCATCCACGTCCTGCCTGGCCCCTCAGGGTATTTTGTGACCCTTGCATTAAACAACACAGATGTATGAAAATGCTCACTTCATACTGGTTCAGAGCATGCACTTGGGAGGACAGGAGACTTGCCTTCCTCTCCTGGTTCTGCCTCAGGCTGGCTTGGTGACCTCGGGCAAGGTGCTCACTCTCTCTAAATGATAAATTTCTTCCTGGGTAAAAAGCAAGAATGCCATGACACTGGTTCCTCCATACTGAAGACTTCAACAAGACAATACACAGTAAATGCAAAGCATTCATCTACATAATGGAACCACAGTGCGGGAGTCCTGTGATCACCCCCAGCTTGCAGAGGAGAAATTTGGGATTAGAGGAATGATGTAATTTGCCCAGGAATTCCTAGCTCGTGAGTGACGGGGTCTGGGTTCAAATGCAGAAGGCCTGCCTCTTGCACTCAAGTTCATCATCACTGCTACTCTAGGGGCTACACTTCTGAGGCCGCCTGCATGCAGTGGCAAAATCACCGCTCCAGTTTTGCTATAAGCAATCTCTGTGCATATCTCTATCCCTGTATAGCCTAACTGCTCAGCTGCGCCCTTGCCTCTCCCCTTAGTCCGTGAGCAATTCGAGATCTTGTGATACTGATGTCTGCAAGGCCAGGGTTGGGCCCTCCGCCATACCCTATCACCTGTTTGCCTAATGAATAATGAATAAATGAACCTAATGAATAAATAAGCACATGAGAAATCAATCAAATCCACTATGGGGTATGGAGTAGATAAAAACAACAAAAAATTAAATAAGCTCACTGGTTACCTTTTTTAAAAAATATTTCTGCAACCTCTATTGGATCATTGTAGATTACACAGCAGTACTCCAAGCGTCCTCCACCTGAGAACCCAGCAAGCTGAGCTATGTGATAAATACGAAGAAAGTAAACTATCTTCTCCCCTCCCCAGCTCAAAGGCTCCATTCCACCATGAACAAAATGAACCCAGTGCTCTTTGGTGAGGATCCACAGTAAATGATTACTTAGCCCACAGAGAAATGTCTGTCTGCAAGACTGTGTTAGTGATTATCCTATCATAATAAAATAGATTATGCTCTAGTAACTAATATGACCATAATGGTTTGCTGGCAGCTTAATCAACGCATTCCTCAACTGCAATTGAGCAAAAATAGGTAATAGAGTATCATTTGATTCACATTTTAATTAATTTGATGCCATTTGTCTTCTGGTTGTTTTAATGATCTCTCATTATGAGAAAATGGGGAAACTCCCTAAAAAAAAAAAATAGAGTCACAATGCTCCATTTTAGTCATTGTTTTGTTTTAGTGTGGAAAAACAGCTCACTCCAATTCAGTTTGGGAACGAAGGTTCCTGATGCCAAATTAAATGAAGTTCTGGATTTCAGAAAGAAAAACTCCCTGATCCCAGACGCATCAAAGCCATTCGAATCACACATAAGATGAAGTGTGTTGAAAGTGGCCTAGAGTTGGTAGAATCAAGCCTCCAACACCATCATGATGCTGTTTTTTTTGAGGACCTACTATGTGCTACGCATAGTGCACAGCGCTCTTCCTAGGCCTCCCACCGAATCTGCAAAGGGAGGTACCAATATCCTCATTTACGAAGGGATCAGAGAGGTGAGTGGCCTATTGAAGGTCATAGAGCTAGAAAGCGGTGGCAGCAGGATCTGAACTCTTATACACATGAGAGGGATTGTTTATTTCTCAGTCCCCAAAGATGCGCTGACTCAGGGCAGGAATTATGCATTTGAGATATTGAGTGGGGAATTATAACAAATGCCTTCAGAGTAGTTCCTTTAAGGATTGTGTCTCTCTTGATCATGGGGCTTTCAGGCTGGAAACACGTTTGCCTAGTGCCTGCATCTATTTACAGAAAATCTGATGTGTTGATAAAGTGGCACCTCGAGCATCCTTCAAGAAACAGCCAGTTCCTAGGTGCTATCATCCTTATATTTTTAACCATGTACTTTATACTTGATTATTTTATCCAAGACTGTATTGATGGGGAGAAGGAAGGACCAAAGTCATTAAGAGGTGGGGGAGATTCAGTGGAAACTGGGGGGCTCACTGGCTGATGGGATGGTTTCATTTCTCCTCACCATGGAAATTCTGGAGCCTTGTCCCCACTTATCCACTGTGCTGGAATTGGTCCCCTGGCATCCTGCCAACTGCTGTTGTCAGGGGTCAGGCGGGTAACCTGATGAATGAGGAGGGCCCGGGGCGGGGGCGGGAACCAGACTGCGTGGTGGGGACTGCAGGAGAGAGAATCTGTGTCCCAGCAGAAGAGGTTACTTCTCAGAAACAGATAAATGTTGCAACATGGGGCATTGCAGGCTTGGGGCTGCCAGCTCTTCCCATTAATTTCAAGGGAATCTGGAAATTTGGAAATTTAAATGAAGATCTCCAATTTTTAATTATTAGCAACTGATTCAGAAAATTTAACATCTCATCCAGACCTGCCAGTCGACGAGCCCTAGCCCCAAGGCTAAGAGTGACAGTCAGAGGGTGTTAGGGTTTAAATCCTCTCTTTTGTTTACTAGCCTAAATGGCTATCAGGAAGCAAAGAAGACACTGGGTTGTTAGTTAGAGTGAATGACTGAAAAAGAGAATACCAGACGGCTGGATTTGGTGGAGGGTTTGGGGTGCCAGAGGGACCTCTGGGAGGCGATGTCTACTCTTTCAGTTTCCTGGGCTGCCCTACCAAAGTACCACAAACCAGGGGCCTTAAACAACAAACTGTCTCAGAGCTCTGGAGGCTGGAAGTGGAGATCCTGAGGGCTGTGAGGGAGATTCTGTCCCATGCCTCTCTCCTAGCTTCTGGTGGTTTATTGGCAACCCTTGGCATTCCTTGGATTGTAGATATATAACCAGCATCTCCACTTTTATATTTCATGGCATTCTCCCTGTTTATCTCTATGTCCAAGTTTCCCCCTCTTATAAGGACACCAGTCAGATTAAGGGCCCACGCTAATGACCTTATCTTAACTTGATCATCTGCAAAGATCCTACTTCCAAATAAGGTCACATTCACAGGTACTGGTGGTTAGGACCTCAACATCTTTTGGGGGAAATGATGCAACCCATAATATCTACCTAGCAATTGAGTGTAGGATTCTGTAACTCTGGGAAGAGGCCTGATTTGGGACTCACCAGGATTGACTGTTCACTGTTCATGAAGATGGAGAACAACCTTCAGGTGAATCTCATTCAGGGATTTAAAAAATTAAAGATCCAATTATGTGTAATAACGCTGCTTGGTAATAAAGCTTTGGTGCTTCTCAAACTTTAATGTCCAGAAGTGGAAATAATGGCAATCAATGAGCATTACTATTATTATTTTCATTATTATAATTACTATTATTTGAAAGAGTTCCAGAGTCAGATCTGTATTTTCCAGTATTTTCTTTCCCAGTCTCGCTTTGGAAAGAAGCTCAAAGAAATGGAGGAGAAATTATTCATCTTTTTTCCAGATGGAATTTTCTCACCCCACAAGCTGGTGTGCCCTCCCCTCGCCTGCCGGGCATAGCACTGTGTCTTGGTTGAAGATACCAGTGGTGTTCAAGGTTTAAGATCAATGCCCTTTTTCCTGACAGGCGGTGAGTTCGTTTGTCAGAACCTTTCTCATGGTTTCAGGAAGTGCACATGTAATTAACCAGAGCCCGTTGGGTTTCAGATGAGCTGCGAAGTATGCCTGTGGCAAAAGGTCTCTCCCTTCCTGAGAGAGGCAGTGCAGTGGTGTAATTAGAATCCGGAGACCGTAATCATCAGCATTTCTTACCAGCATTTTAAAATGATGATACCATATTCATCTGGGCCCAGTTCTGCTCCCTGTGAGACCACAGTGGTGTCGATGATGTGTGTCGTCTGCTGGCAAAATTCAGGGCCTCCTCTGGTGCCACTTAGGTGAATACTGGGGGTTTAGGCCATTCAGGACAAGTTAGCTGATTGAGAGCCCAGGTAAAAGGCAGCAGCAGGCTGGTAAGTCTTTATCCTATTTCCAAGTCAGTATTAAAACACTCCAGGTGAGAGGCCAGCTCCAAACTCCTCTGAAAGTTATTATTCATCCATTAGTCATTCCACAAACATCTGCTGAGCATCTGTTATGTGTCAGGCATCCTGCCTTCTGCAGCATCTCTCCAGTGAGTGTAGGTGTATCTGGGACATAGGGTGGAGGCTTTTTTTATAATGAGCTAGAATCAGAGCATTTTTCCTCTGACTTTTCCATCCATCCACCCCATCCCTGAAAATCAATTGAAACCCTGCCAAAAGGTTTTAGTCACACCTTGTTACATTTTTAACTTATTCCCGTCAATCTGTTTTGAAGGCTATGGCAAATCTGTAAAATGTTGGAATATACACAGGACATAGCAAGCGGGAGCTTTTATCTTAGAACAAGGGTCAGCAAACTTTTTCCGTAAAGGGACAGACTGTAAACAGGCTTTGGGAGCCATTCAGCCTCTGCTGTAACTACTCCATTCTGTGCTTGAGTCTGGGAACCAGCCACAGGCAGTACATGTGTGAATGGGTGCAGCCGTGGCTTTACAGAAGCAGGCTGCCAGCCCATGTGGACCAAGGACTCCTGTCTTTGAGAAATCAGGTGTGGTTTTTGTGATGCTGTTGGATCCCACCAAAGAAAAATTCTCAATTCCTTTTCACGGCCTACAAGGCCCCGCCCAATCAGACTCTACCCTACTCTTTGTCTTCATGGCCCAGCGGACCCCCCCATTCCTTACTGATCCTCAGTCACCCATTCCTCCCGTCTCTTCTTGGTCCTGCCAAGTGCTTGGCTACTTCAGGATTTTGCACAGCTGTTCTTCCTGTTTCAAAAGGTCCACCCGAGGGCTTCCCTGGTGGCGCAGTGGTTGAGAGTCCGCCTGCCGATGCAGGGGACGCGGGTTCGTGTCCCGGTCCGGGAGGATCCCACATGCCGCGGAGCGGCTGGGCCCGTGAGCCATGGCCGCTGAGCCTGCGCGTCCGGAGCCTGTGCTCCGCAACGGGAGAGGCCACAGCAGTGAGAGGCCCGCGTACCGCAAAAAAAAAAAAAAAAAAAAAAGTCCACCCGAACTGGACTCCAGTTTAGTTCAGAATCTAGGAAATTTTTCCCACTTCCATCGGCTTTTGCAAAATAGCCAAGGAGTTTACATTCTCTTGTTTACCTTCACAACAGTGATGTGGGTGCAGTCATCAGCTTCATTTTCCAGACATGGTAAACGGTAAATTCTCCATTTCAGCTGTTTTTTACCAACACCAGCCCGTCACTCTAATGAACAATCCAGGCGTCTCCTTTGATTCCTCTCCATCCTTCGTCTCTACAGCCAACTGACAAGTTCTATCAAATCTGCCTCCTGAATTGTTCTCAGATCCAACCTCTCCTCTTTCTTAATTGAACCCATCGTCATTTCTCGCCTGGACTAGCTCCGAAACATGTTTATTGGACTCTCTGCCTGCAGATTTCGATTTCTCTAATCCATCCATCCACTTATTCATCCATCTGTCTGTCCATCCATTCATCTAATCCACTCATCTTTTCATCTATCCATTCATACATCCACCCATCTTCTGGTCTATCAACACATCCATCCATCCATCCACTCATCCATCCTTCCTGGGTACCTATTTTGTGCCAGATGGGGTAAGTAGTGAATAAAAAGGTAGGACCGACCTTCCTGGATATTTGAGTCTAATTAGGAAAAAGATGCTAAAGAAACAACCACAAAAATATATGTATGTGACAAGCCAGAATAAATGTTATAAAAGAAAAGTAAAGGTTCCCTTGAGAAAGCATAACTTGATTTAAACTCAGGTCCAAGGAATGATGGGAGCTTGTCAGGAGAGACACGAGAACAGGAGTCTGGACAGGGAGATCAGCACGTGGGCTAGGCTTAGTCTGAAGTCTGCTTTCTCTAGGGGCTGCAGGATGCTGGCGGGCCCTGGCACCGTGAGCCATGGGGGAAGGAGGGGTGAGAATGATGGGAGATGAAGCTGGAGAGAGAGGTGGGGCTCCGAAGGGTGCCGTAAGGAGGCAGATTTGCCCTAGTGCCACGGGCAGCCTTTGGCAGGTTTTCGGCAGACAAGGAGCAATGTCCACAGTATACCTTAAGAAGAACGCTCTGGATGCAGACTGGAGAATCACTTGGCAGCAGGGTAAGGGGGGTTGCGGCGGAGCAGATGTGAGAAGATGAGTTAGGGACATATTGGCCCCACCCACACAAGAGATGTTGGCAACTCGTCCAGGAGACAGAGAGACAGGGACCAGGGAGTGATATTCGGGAGGCAGAAAGGAAAGTTTTCAGTGCTGGGTGAGATGTGAAAATAAAAACTGACTTTTTACATCTCTTCAGAAGCAAGCCTGAGCCAGCCTCAGTACCTGAGCTCCTCAGAAGGGAATACTAATCCAAGTGAGGACAGCAGAAATAGGACAGTTACTACTGTACGAGCACCTGCTCTGTACGTGCCAGGTCCTGTGTTACGTGCTTCATACGCATCACCTCATTTAACGGAACCTATGCGTTAGATACTATCTTTAGTCCCACTTTACAGATGGGAAAAATGAGGCACAGAGAGGTTTGAACAGCACACCCAAGGTTCCATAGCTAGCCCTGGAGAACCAGGCTTCACCTCCAGAAGCCCAAGGATCAGAACCCCCGTGTCCTTGTCCAGCAGCTCAGTAGTCCCATTTCTGCAATTCTCAATTTCGCAAGGATCCTGCCCAGGGTAATTCAAATCAGGAAACCCCAGTGCCGACAACCCCCTGGAGAGGAGGCTTATAGGATTCCAGCTGCATAAATAAAGTTTGGAGGCGGAGCTCCACTGATCTGCTGGAGTCTTCACTGTTCTGCAAATGCATTATTAATCAGCCACTGGGGTCCTCCCCATAGAGCCTTTTAAATTACAGTTAAATTCCTTGATAGCGTTCCATGCCCCTTCACAGTGCATTTCCTGTGTTCACAGCAATAAACAGGGGGAGGCGGGAGGCCTGGATAACCAGGGTGATTGCCCCTTGAGGTCTAGGCTGAGAAAGCGATGGCAACAGCACCTCTAAATTCTCTGGGTCCCCAGCTGCAATGTTAATAAAGTCTTGAAACAAACAACACTCTCAAGCCAGCATCCAGGGCCCAGATGGCTGGCCTGGCTGCTGTGGCTTCGCTGGGCCTCCAGGTCACCTTGTCAGGGTCCTGCCCCCGGGGGCTTTCAGTATAATCAGGGGGAGCGGAGGCTGCACCTAGGTTGGGACCTATGGGCCACCAGTGGGGGCTTGCTGCTTCCCTGGGAGGCTCGTTACAAGTTCCAGGTGATGACATGGGGGACTCCCTTGGGCGTATGGTTGGGGAAGAGGCAAGGAAGTATCCTGTCTTCTGCAACTCTTTTCCCAACCCACCACAGCTGAGAGGTTACAGCAGTCAGCTCATTATGAAGTTGGGGTCAGCAAACTATGGCCCTCGGGCCAAATCCAGCCTGTCTGTTGTGTAAATAACGTTTTATCGGTCACAGCCATGCCTATTCACCTCCATCCTGTTTGCACATTGAGCTGAGTAGTTAAGACAAAGACTTATATAATACGCTGTAAAAGACTAACTGGCCTTTTATGGAAAGTTTGCTCCTGTCATAGAGCATGCCACTGTTCCTACTCAAAACCCACCAAGGGCGCCCTACTCTCCTAGGGAAATGCCTTACCCAGACTTCCAGAACCTTCTAACTGGGCCCCAGTCTAATGTCCCACACCTTCTCCGTCATTCGTCTGTATGTGTAGACCAATCACCCAGCCTCACTCGGTCTTAGGATCCTCGTCTATAAAATGAAGACAACGAAGCTGACCTCACTGAGGCCGAGGGAGGCTCACATGAGGCGATACATGTCTGTAGAAGAACTAACTTTACTTTTAATTGTGGTAAAACACACAGAGCATAAAGTTTACCATCTCAACCATTTGTAAGCTTTTAAGTTTAAGTGCAGTTCGGTAGCGTTAAGTACGTTCACATTGTTGTACAACCAGTCTCTAGAACTCTGTTATCTTGCAAAAGGGAAACTCTACCCATTAAACGGCAATTCTCCATTCCTCCTCCCCCAGCCCCTGGCAACCAACCACCCTTCTACTTTCTGTGTCTATAAACTTGACCTTTCTGGAGGCCTCATATAAGTGGAATCACACAGTATTTGCCTTTTTTACACCTGTCGTATTTCATTTAGCGTAATGTCTGCCAGGTTGATCCGTGTTGCAGCATGTGCTAGAATTTCCTTCTCTTTTAAGACTGAATAATATTCCATTGTATGGACAGACCAACTTTTGTTTATCCGTTCATCTGTCGGTGGACACTTGGGCTGCTTCCACCTTTCGGCTCTTGTGATTAACGCGTCTATGAACATGGGTGTTTAGATATCTCTCTGAGACCCTGCTTTCAATTCTTTTAGGTATAGACCCAGAAGAGGAGAGCTAACTTTTATCAAGCACTTCCTAGGGCCAGCCTCTGCATGAACACTCCACACAGATCACCTCACTCAGTGCTCAAACAACCCTACAAGGTTAGACTATTATTATCACGAGAGAGACCACAGAACTTTATTGCCCACACTGGGTAATTCTAGAGAGGGAAAGGGGGCACTATTAATAATTGTACTGGGACAACAGGCACAAATCGAGACTGTCTGGGATAAACTGGAATGCCAGTCATCATCCCCATTTTACAGATGAAAAATGAGGGACAGAGAGGTGAAGTTACTTTTTCAAGGTCACACAGCTGGTGAGTGGCATAGCCAGAATTCAAACCCAGGCCAACTGACTAAAGCTTTCATTGTGAAGCACAATTCCACGTACATAGCACGCAGCCTGGCAACAGCTGGTAATCAATACATGGTATCTAATTGTTATTGGCTCTTCAGACTGGGGAGATGAGCCTTCAGGGGGAAAGGAGCCAGCTAAGGGCTCAGAAAGGTGGTGGTGGGGGGGGTGAGGTTGGAGGTATTCCATGGCCAGGAACCAGGCTGGGGATGCGACACAGCCATGCTGAATGTGAGCTAGGCACGTGGAGGAGATGAAGGCCCCCGGAGGGAGGCAGATGGCCCCGTCTCAGACACACCATCCCGGTAGGACCACAGGCGGGTTTCTCAACCAAGGCACTATTGACATTTTGGGACGGAAAAGTATTGTGTGGCTGTTCTGTGTACTGTAGGACATTTGTCAGCATCCCTGGTCTCTACCCACTAGTTGCAAATAGCACCCTGCCCCTCCATCAGGTTGTGACAGCCAAATACATTTCCAGGTGTGGCCCGATGTCCCTTGGGGGGCACAACTGCCCCATTCAGAACCAATGACCTGGAGAACGGGCAGAACTAGAGGGGATGAATCATTCTTCCAGGTCAGTAGTTCTCAAAGTGTGGTTCTGGAGCAGCAACTGCAGCATCTGTTAGAAATGTAATTTCTTGGGTCCCGCGCTAGACCTGGACCAGCATCTCTGGGGGCAGGCCCAGGTGCCCACATATTCAGGAGTTCAATGTTCAAACTACTGTCCTGGGTCATGGAGGAGACTTGCTAGGATCTCAGAAGGTTGGGATGCAGAGCCATTACTAATTTGAAACCTGACCAGGGCTCCTGGGAAGAAAGCAGATCCCTTTAGGAGGAGGAGGATGTTCTGGAAGCTTCCAACATCCTGTGTATGACTAACACAGGATAGAACAGGCTGCCATAATTGGTACAGCATGTTTGCAGGATAGTGTGATGGTATTTACTGAAATTTAAAACAGACAAGCCTTTGGACCCACCAATTCCATTTCTCAGATGCTCCGAGCAGCCAGTCTCAACTCAGGGTCCCCAAGAGAATTAAGCTCTAATGTCCTGAGGCACCCACCATAAGCAGCAATTAGCTTTTCTCTGATGCACCTAGAATGGTAGAGGTTATGCACCATCTTTGGGAGAGTTGAGAAAAGAGCCACCCAATATACGAAAACCTGGCAACAACCTTAAATGTCCACCAATAGGGGAATGGCTAGTTAAGCTGTGGTGAGGCCATACTCCAGAGTAACAGTCAGCCATGACGAAGAGTTATATAGGCAATAAAAGAGACTGGGTAAATAAACATTATACTGGGAAACAGAAAAAAAGGATTATACAGTTCTCCATCTCCTGACAGGGATACAGGTCTCAGACGTAGATACACGCCCAGATGAAAAGAAGCAAGTTCCAGAACCAGATATCAATTTCACATGATTTTTGAATTTTCCCATGCCCCAAACCAGATTTGATATTTTTGTAAGTTCCAGATTTATACATCAGTTTCTTATTATTTATAAACCCTCTGTTCCAAAACAAACTCTATTTTTGCAAGTGCTGGTTTTAAAGATCTAAACAAAACCAAAAATGTGCTTGCAGTCGTTACCTCTCCGAGGGGACTGGCCAAGTTTTTAAAGATTTTCCAGTTATCTGCTGCGTTTTCCAGTTTTTTGAAATAATGAGAATGCATATGGTCCCACTTGAATAAAGGTATTATAACAAGCATGCTTTCTGTATTATTTGAGCAAGTTTTAAAAATTAAAAAAAAAAAAATTCTGCTTCCCTTCCCGCTGCCCTGTCTTCTCCCCATCCTTTCACTTTGGCCGCTGGAAACACCACCAGGGCCAGGCTCCTGGCAGCATCCCAGTTACTCAGACGAGGCGTCTCGCTCAAACGGTGCCACGCTTTGAGGTGAGCTATTAATTTGCACTTTGTGCCTCATCCTCGATTCTGATTTAGGGCAACATAAACCCCCCTCAAAATTCCGAGAAGTAAATTAATTTACTAATTTCGCCATTAAGAGTTTCTCAAAGCGAGCCCTATTTCAACTGTCCTCTAATCAATCACCATTTCCCATGTTTATCTCCTACTCAATTTTTACCACAGGGTTCTCCATACATCAATTTGCCTAATGCTCTTCCTACATATGTTTTAAATTACTTTATCATTGTATAAATTTCACAGCCATTAAAAGGCTCTAGTACCAGAATGGCTGACATGGTGTTAAAAATTGGATTCAGTTCCATGGGGTAATAAATTGTGACCTAAATCCAATTTCTCATGGGTGACTGAGGGATACAATGAAAAATGATTGCTTTGTCATTTTTACACTAACACAAATATACCATGGAAACTAGACACTGGCAGAAAAATGGGAGGCCACTGCCACTGGCAATTTCTCACCCAACGCAGCTTTGCAGGTGAGACCTGAGGTCTTTCACAGGATCAGCCCCCCTCCAGCACCAGGTAGATCACCTGACTGCGTGGTTCTCTTTGCGACAGACAGACAGAGCTTGAGGAGGAAAACTGCAGCTAAAAGGCAGCCGCTGCTAGAGGGATAGAAGCACGGTGGTTCAGCATTTCGCCGCTGGCACCAAAGCCTCTGAGCTCAGAGCCTGGCTCTGTCACTGAGCAAATGTGTGATTTTAGGCAAGTGTCCTCCCTCTCTGTGCGTCAGTTTCCTGGACTACAGAGTTGTCAGAAGAATGAATGACCTAATATGGCTAAAACGCTTAAGATAGTCCCTGGCACTTAGCAATCCCTAGGTCAAGGTTAAGCATTATTATCTAAGCACAGGTTCTTGTACGGAGACCTCGGCGCCCTGCTCTTTCTGGTTGCAGGGAAGGAGAGTAATGAACAGCTAGAGATAGGTGTTACCATTGCCTCTGCATTTCCCTTTATCTTTGGAGAAACTGGATTACTCATTCGACACATTCCGATGGCAGGTTTACTAAAGGCTCCACAGAGCAGAGAGGCTGAGATGTGGGTTTTGAAGTCAGGCAGAGAGAACTGAGTCTGAAAGGTCTCCCACTTGCAAGTGTGACCCCGGGCAAGCTACTCGACCTCCCCAAGCCTCAGTTTCCCCACCTGTAACATGGGGTTAGCAAACAGCAGGGGCTGGAGATATGACCTGGAACACAGATGAGATTGGCCTCGTGGCTAAATGGGGGCTGCAGATGACCCTGGCAACTCCAGGATAATGTGATGTGTGCTCCACTGGTGAGCGGGTAAGGTGATTTGGGGGTACACAGTCTGAGAACCTCATGGAGAGGTAGGGAGAGAGTCCCAGAAGACTTCCAGAAGGAAGTGATGTTGAAAGAAATTCTTAACGCTTAATTGACAAATAATTTGAGAGAGGAGAAAAAGCAAGCTGGTTTTATTGATTTGTGCAAAAAGGAGGGACTAGCTCAGACTGACTGTCATCCACCAGCCGCCTCAAGGGCCATGCCCGGGCTCTCCTTCCGCACCAGGGCTCTGATTTCCAAGCCCTGGGCGGCTGACACAGAAGCAGCTGCACCCAAAGGAAGGAACGGCTCAAAGCACAAGAAACTGTCCTAGTGACTACCTAGTCCCAGGGCAGGTTCTGGGCGAGACACTCACGGAAGCTGAGGAAAGCATCCTAAACTGCCCGGCTGCGTAAGCGGGTCCACTGTGCCCACCCTGGAGGCTGGCTTCCGAACCGCAATAATCTAATGCTGACTTGTAACAGGTGCTTGTAAATATTCGCTGACTGAACAGAGGGCAAATTTTAAATATTCTCAAACACGGTATTTCATACAGCAACCCGAGGAGGCAGGAGAGGCATCCAACAACCCATTTTACAGGTAAGAAGTGAGGCTCAGAGAAAACAAGTGCCTTGTCTGAGGGTCTGGCAGCTCACTCAGTGGTAGAGGGGCCGCCAGGCTTTCCTGGGGAGACTGGTTCAGAGCCTTCCCCTAAGCCTGCACTAGCTCAGTGCCAGTGGAACACCCCCGGGCACACTGCCTGCTTGAGTCTGTCTCACCGCTGGAGGCACTGAGGATTCCCCTCTGTGCCCTGGATGTCCTGGAAAACGAAGGTGCCACAGGAGGTGAGGCCCCCAGGAGTTGGCAGCCCGCGTTCAGGCTGGGGTGGAGGTGGGGGTCAGGGCCCAAAGGTGGAAGGAGCACGGTTCTCTGGAGGGGATGTGGGACCCGTCCCCGGTCCCGGACTGCCAGAGCCTTGCCTGTCTTTCGGGCTGGTCTTCCCTTGGCTCTCCGGTGATTTCGGTTTGGTCCCTACAGATGCCTCTGCTCCATTCTCCTCACTCAAAACAAAGACATAGATCATCTAGACCCAGTGATTTGGGGAATTAAAATCCAGCTGGGAAGACGACAGACCAACCCTCCTGCTCATAGTCAGAGTTCCCCAGGTGGTCTTGTTAGTTCTTCAACCTCCTTACGCCTCCTACTGCCTCAGAGCCTTTGCACACGATGGACCCTTGTCCTGGAAGACTCCCCCTCCTGCTCTTTCCCTAGGTAATTCCTCCCACTCTTCATCTCTCAGTCCCACTAAAATTCAACCACATGTCTCTGCAGAATCGGTGGTGCGGTTGCAATTCTGCACTTATTTTTGTGCTCACTGGATTCGTGTGTCTCCCCTCCCACGTTTAACAGGCTGGAAGCTCCATAAGGACAGGGATTCTGTCTGTTTTCCTCCCAAACAGATCCCGCAAACCTAGTGCCCCGCATAGACAGAGGACGCTCGGTGGGTAACTGCTGAATGAGTGAATGTTGAAGGGAGTGGGGGACAGACACTTTCAGTCCTCAGCTGGTGGCTATGCCACTCACAGACTTCTAACTGTTCCATTCCCATCCCAGTGCATGAGGGCGTCTGCATAGCTCCCGGGACAGGTAGCTTGAGCCACTGAAGCTCAAAACAACCGTGTTATCTTCTTACCCAGGGAGGATAAGATTGAGGCCTATGACATGCCAAGCAGTGCTATTCTCAGATGAGTAAGATAGAGCCCCTGCCACGTGGGGCTGGGGCAGAGACAGATAAACAGTAGGGGGCGCTTTCTTCATGCCCCATGTGCAATCTCAGAGCAAATGCTGACCAGCGACTCCTAAGAGCTCTCCTGGCTTCCGTCCTCACCCCTAGCAGCTACTGTCAATACCGCAGCCAGGGGATCCTGTTACACACGTCAGGTCAGCCCCCACCCCCAGCCCTGCTCAAATCCCTTCAGCAGCTCCCCCTGGTCACCCAGCTAAGAACAAAATCCCTACTGGTCTGCAAAGCCCCCGATTAGTCAGGCTCTCTGCAGAGCTGCTCCAAGCAGTGGTCCACAAATGCAGGGTTATCAACATGCTCCCGGTCCCCTAGTCTCTAGATGTCATTGTGAGCACATGAGAAGGAAAAAAAAAAATCCATCTAACCATGATCCCCTTGTCTCAGATACACTGCGGAAGCCTTGGGAAATGTCTGCCTGAAGTTTCCGAACCGGTTGCCCGGGTGAGGCCGGGGAGGGCGCTAATCCCGCTCTTTCAGGGCTGGTGTTTTCATCTTCTTTCCGTGCCTAAACCTTTCAGCTCTGCCTTCTAGGCATGGCAGTTAGGGAACAAACACACCCTGATGACAACTTTCAGAGTGAAGGGCAGAGCCTGCAGCTGGCAGGCCATTCCGGGAGGAGGAAGGTGGGAGGGAGGTGGGGGGGGCATTTATGATATTTCCCATAACTGCATATTTCTCTTTCTAAAAAGCCATGTGGGCAACAGCTGGCTTTTTTTTACGATTCCCAAATGGGGAGGGGGTCAAATACCACGGTGCTTTAGCAGGAGAAGGCCACGTGGGATTGGCCTGTGGAGACCCACCTTCCGATGGGGGGCCTTGGGGGACTGTTGGCCACACGACCTGGCACACAGCAGAGCTCAATAAATGTTTGCTCAAGGGTCAGGCTTGAGTCGTCTTTGTGCCCCAAAGGAACCCCTCAGCCCAGAACACCAACAGTTGGTCACCCCCATCCAGTCCATCGGCCAATCCTAGCAGCTTTTTCCTACTACCCTATCCTCTCACTGGGGCCGCGGCAAGAACCTCTCCACAATTTCCCTGTTTCTACTCCTTCCTTAAAGCTAAATCATGTGAGAAGCAGGACTGGTGGATCGTACAGTAGTTCTGTTTTTCATTTTCTCAGGACCCTCCAAACTGTTCCCCACAGTGCCTGCACCATTTTGCATTCCCACCAACAATGTACAAGGATTCCAATTTCTCTGCATCCTCACCAACACTTGTTGTCTTTTGTGTGGGGTGATATCTCACTGGGTATTTATCGAAAAGAAGTGAAATCAGCATCCCAAAGAGATATTATATTAGCACACCCACATTCACTGCAGCATAGCCAAGACGTGGAAACAACCTCAAGGTCCACTGAGGAATGAAGGGACTAAAAAATTCGGACTTACAATGCAATATTATTCAGCTTTAAAAAACGAAGGACTTCTGCAATGTGTAACAACATGGATGAGCCTGGAGGACATCATGCTGAGTGAAATAAGCCAGACACAGAAGGACAAATACTGAACGATTCTACTTATACGAGGAATATAAAACAGTCAAACTCATAGAAGCAAAGAGCAGAATGGTGGTTGCCAGAGGTTGGGGGGATGGGGAATGGGGTTCCATGGGTATAAGGTTTCAGCTGAGCAAGATGAATAAGTTCTAGCGATCTGCTGTACGACCCTGTGCCTGTAACCAGCAATACACCATTGTGCGCTTGAAAATCTGTTCAGAGAGTGGATCTTACGTTAAGTGTTCTCATCAAAATAAGATAAGGGCTTCCCTGGTGGCGCAGTGGTTGAGAGTCCGCCTGCCGATGCAGGGGACACGGGTTCATGCCCCAGTCCGGGAAGATCCCACACACCGCAGAGTGGCTAGGCCTGTGAGCCATGGCCACTGAGCCTGCGCGTCCGGAGCCTGTGCTCTGCAATGGGAGAGGCCACAACAGTGAAAGGCCCACATACCACAAAAAAACCAAAAAAACAAAAACAAAAACAAAATAAGATAAAAAAATGTTAAAGTAGCATAAAATTAAAAAAAAAATTCAAAATCAGATAATGTTAAAACTCTTCAGTTCCTCCAATGGCTCCCATCTCTTTGACATCAGTATCCAAACCCCCTGCGGTGGCCTGGCCATTACCCCTGGCCTCTGACCCTTCACCCTTCTGCTCCCCTCACTGCTCCCTCTGCTTCAGCCATACTGTCCTCCTGGCTGCCTCTGGAACAAGCCAGGCTGTTTGCTAGGACTGTTTCCTCTTCCCGGTGACACTGCCACCGCGGCTCCTCAGAGGGGCCTTCTGGCCACCTACCTAAAACGTCCACCTCCCCTGTCCTGTCGCCTGCTGTGCTTGTCTACGAGCTCTCGTCACACCAGACAGTGGACTGTAGGTCTACTGGGTCACCGGTCCCCTCTGGCCTCTCCCATTAGGGCAGAAGTGCTACCAAGGTGGGGCCTCAGGCTGCACGCCTCCCAGAGTCACCATCCAGCTTGTGGCAACAGACATGGTGCTCTGAGCTGTGTAGGGCAGAGGCCCTGTGGGGATGAGGCGTCCTGTGCTTTTGTTCACTGTTACGTCCCCAGATACTAGAATAAGAGCTGGCAAAGGGCAGCTCACCACTGCCTGTTTTGGTATGGCCTGCGAGCTAAGAGCACTTTTTACATTTTTAAATAACTGAAAAAAAATCAAATGGATGACCTTTCGCGACACATGAACATTATGTGAAATTCACATTCTGATGCCCAGAATCAAGTTTTATTGGAACACAGCCATGCTGGTCGTTTATGTATCGCCTGTGGGTGCTTTCATGCAGAGTTGAGTAGTTGTGACAGAGACCCTGCAGCCTGCAAGGCCTCATACTGTATTTACTATCTGGCCCTTCGCAGAACACGTTTGGGGAGTGCTGGCCTGGGACGTCCAATGGCACCTAGTGGGCGACCAATGAATGGGGTCTGCTGACTTTTTCTGGACTGACTGCGGTCAGGGTCCTACCCATCCCTCAGAAGCCCAAGGAGGGCCTTTGGCATGAGGTTACTCCGACCCCGATGAACTGTTACTGGAAACCTCCTTTTCACTGGGGTTTGACGAGAGAAAGCCGAGAAAGAGTCCTCTGCAAACCTGGGCTTCGGGCACGTCGGCCCCATCGGCTTCGCTGAGCCGCAGGAAGATCATCTGGCTTCATCACGGCCACCCCGGTAGCGCGGTGTCTCTGAGTTGTCCACGGCTGTTCCCTCATTGTCTCATACTGAGCGATACAGCAAAGACCCGGGAGAAAGCAGTGTTCCTGCCCCGACAGATGGGGAATCTGAGGCGACAGTCTCCCCTCAGCCACCTCCATCCGGAAGCCATCTGTCCAGAGTCTCTGGCTTCCTGCAAAGACTGATGGGTAAAGACGGGTTGCTGCGTCCAAGGATGGTTGCCTTTTCATCAGAAACCTCCTCCAGTCCGTCCTCACTCCTAATACTGGAGCCACTGCCCCTGCCACGTGCACGTGCTTGCAAACCTGCAGCCGGTCAGCTGACTGAAAAGGGAGAGCCCCTGCTCATCACTCATCGGAGGACCACCGGCCCACTCAGAGGCTCGGGCCTGGAGCCCCCGCTACGGTGGCCCCCAACCCCGCTCTCAGTGACTGCTTTCCGTGGAACCTCTCCGTTTTCCTCTCTCATTCTTCACCTGGACACCTGGGCTGCAGTCACTCCACTGGCTTTACCTGGCACAGCAAAGAGTGAGGAGGTGTCAGAGGCACCCTGGTAACCGGTGGGGCCTCTCTTGAGATGTTGTTTTTTTTTTCTCTTGAGGCATTTTAACTCAAGATGAAAGGAGGCTGGTGGCCTATGAGGGCTGTTGGAGAGAGCATCTTGACTTTTAATTGTTCCCAATATAATGAGGTATTGCCTGCTTAGAATGCCTCCTACAGGTCAAATGGTCTTTATTGGGAAAGCTACCTCTGCCCCTCACCAGGGTTGGTGTGTCCTCTGTGGCCGGGGCTCCCCGCAGAAGGTGTGGTCCAGGAAGGCTTCTCTGAGGAAGAGGCATTTAGGCTGAGATCTGGAGAGGGAAGAGCTGGGGTGGAGTCTGCAGTGGGAGCAACAATGCAGGGGGCTGGGACGAGCAGGAGGGAGTGGCTGAGGCACGCGGGGCCTTGTCTGAAGACCAGAGCGAGACATCTAGGGCTGGGCAAGGGGTGGTCACCCTACAGGCGGGCCTTCCACTCTTCTCAACGCCACCACCACTGCCTTGCTACAGCCGACAGCCAAACACATTCGCCGTACCCTACCCCCCTCTGCACCAGGGGTTTCATATTCACGGCCCCATGTCAGCCAACAACCCTATGAGGATAGGGTACGAGTATCTGTGTCCATTTTACAGATGAGGAAGCTGAGGCACTAGGAAGTCAGGGTCACACCACTAGCAAAGACAGAACCAGGATTCAAAACCCAGTGTCAGCAGATCTTCCGATGGAAAAGCTTCTTCCAGCCCAGGCCACCCTGGGCCTTCCATCCAACATGGTTTCATTTCCATGGAACTCTGGGAGGTCCGGTTGGAGTGCCTGGAGGCTCTTGGGTGATTCTGGAGCCTAAGGAAGGGACAGGAGGCCTAGGCAACTGTGGGAGGTAAGGGGGGCCACTGGGGGCTGGGCCACCTGGGTGGGGAACGTGGGCGGGGGTGGGGTCCGGTGGCTTGGCGGCTGCAGTGAGCACGGGGGGCTCTGGGAGGAAAGAGGGGCGCTGCGGGATTAGAAACAACCTGCTCGGAGGCCAGGCTTGGGGGCCGATGGGGTAGAGGACCCCGCCTGACCTCACCGCATCTCACTCCTGGGGGCTGTGAGTAGATGGTCCGCAGATCCGCGTTTTCCTCCTGAAAACATGTCACCTTTCCAACTGCTTCCTCCCAGAGGCTGGCAGTGAAGCAGATGAGTCACAGGGGCAAGGTATCCGTGCAGAGCACACCAATCCGGGGGTTCTAGACTCTTCCTTTTCCCTGAAGGTGCTGGGCCGCGGGGACTGGAGGCATGGGGATCGGAGGAGGAGCCCTTCAGCAAGCCAACATTTCACATCGATCCCCTCGTAACTTTTCAGACTTCAAGCCATGAGGAATTGTGTCCTTAGGGATATTCAACTTCCGGCATCCTGTCAGCTGAAGTCTGGGTGACGCTGAGTTCGGCAAAATGACAAACAGTGCGTACATCTGCGTGCGGAAGTGTACGTGTCTGTCTGTTTACACACATACCTACTTCCCCTCCCCTCCCCTCCCCACTTGGCTTCCTCACTGCCCTCAGAGCTGGAGCTCAAATCCCTCCTGAGCGGAGGGAAATCCGGCTGTCATGGTTTCCAGAAAGGGAACGCGATCTCCGTATGGGGTGTAATTACATCTTAGCTTTCTGCAGAAGAATAGTTTACGGTTTAAATGCTATTAATTGTAAGCTGTTTTGTTCCACGGGAAGTTGTTCGTTGATAACTACCCAATTAGGGTTATTTTGCAATTAGTCTATTCACAGAGAATTTATTGCAAAAGGGGAAGGCTGTGGTGCAGTAAATGAAGGCACTGCCCGGGCTGGTGTGCCAAGGCTCAGACACCCATCTTATTACCCAGCTCCCAGCTCCCTGGAGGGTGTGCCACTTTGGCGGACACAGCAGAGGCCACAGGGAATCCCCCAGGCTGCACAGCCATGCTGGAGGTGTCTCAGCGGGACCAGGACAGGCCACATCAGCCCGCTCGCTCCCCCATCAACACCCACCCTTCTCCTTGCAACTGTACTGATGGTGGAGAGAGACAGCCTGCGGGCTCAGGACATCCCCAAGCTCGGACCGTTTAGGCTAAAGTGAAACCTTCTGCCTCCTGAAGAGGGAAAGGCTCTCGGGAGGACTCAGGCTCTGTATTCCTGCGATACGATACCAGCCCTGCCATCTACTAGCCATGCACCTGTGACCAAGGACTAAACCTCGTTGAGCCCCCATTTCATCATCCATTAAACGGGTCGATAAGAGACCGACCTCATAGGGCTGGTGTGAGGATACAGTGGGATGGGAGGCACAGTGCTGGAGGTATTACTACACAGAACTGGTACCTTGCAGGGATCAGCACACTATGGCCCATGGGCCACATCCCACCCACAGCCTGTTTTTGTAAATTGAGTTTTATTGGAATAACCAAGCGCATTTGCGTATCTATTGTCCTGGCTGTTTTTGAGATATAATGGCAGAGTTGAGGAGTTGCGACAGAGACTGCACAGCCTACAAAGCCTCAAATATTTACTCTGGCCCTTTACAGAAAAAGTGTGTTGACCCTTGGTACACAGCGAGGACCCACTGTCATTCTCATGGAAAGACATTCAGCTCAGGCCTCCGCCAGGCCATGCACTGGCTAAGAAAAAGATTTTGGAAACATCTCCACTTATTTATTCTGCCACCATCTGCCAAGTCGTGTCAAGAGTATGACGGGGACCCCGGGACTGCTTAGACAAGGTTTAAAATGCAAGAGAGAAGCAAACCTTTTCTTTTTAGACCTTGCTATTGAAAAGAGAGTATAGTACAGATACATGTTTCCAACAGAAAACTTAAAAAATACAGATGAACTTGAGTAATGAGTTGAAGCTGTCCCCACTGCACCCCACCCAGAGGGCCACGTGAAGGGCTTGCCGTGGACACCTCCAAGCCTCTTTACACACTTACCCACGTGGCCATCCCCCACCTGAGCCACACCCTCCGTTCTGTGACCAGCGGTCAACAGAGAAGCATGTGTGAGAGATGAGGAGGCCTGAATTTTAGCCCAAGTTCAGCCTCTAACTGATTAGGTGACCTCGTTGATAAGTCTCCTCTCCTCTATGGACCTCGTTTCTTACCTGTCCAGTGGAGAGACGGAATTAGGATTTCTCTAGGGGTGATCTAGTCCCCTTTTCCTTGGGAGCCATTCTTACCATGCACATCCTTCTCTCGAGAGAGATGGGGGATTGAGGAAGCACTAGGCATCTTCCTGCCTGGCTTCCAAATCCTCCAATGTTGGGGGAACTGAGAGCCCCCTGCCCCCACCCTGCCTCTTGGTCCAGCTCTGTTGTCACCTTTCCTGATGCTCTGACCTTCTGTCTCGACAAAGAGGCGGACCCAGCCACTGGGACCATGGACCCATTCCTCTTCCACGCGTGGACCCTGTCCCTGCCCCATGCAGGTCTTTCCACGTGTCCTCCCCCAACCCCTGCCCTCAGGACCTCTGGGTTGTCCCATGGTCGGGGACCTTCTCTCTCCACTTGAGAGTGAACTAAAGCATTTGGTGTTATTTGAATTCAGAAGCAACAAGGAGGTATTTTGAACGCTTGACCATTTAGTGAGGGATAGCGGGGTACCCCTTGCACTGATTATGGCCAATGAGAATGAGGGGTGACCAAGAGCAAATTGGGAAATGGGCCGCAAGGGAAGACCAAGTGGGAAGACCCTTCGAGTATTTAATGCAGGGCACTCCCTGGACACATAAGGAAGACGGAACCAGCGAGCGGAAAGGGCTTTTCCTATCAGTTCATGGCTGAACTCCACTAGAACACAATCTCTCCATTTCAAATGCATCCCTCCCTGTCTGTTCCCAATGACACTGGCTCTTTCTTTGTAGAAAGTGTCTTTTGGATGCAGTCCGCCCTCTGCATGGAGAAAACCACTGGACGAACTAATTCACAAACTATTTGGGATGTAACGTCTTCTGCAAGGAAAAATAAATCTACTGGCTCACAACGAGCTTATGTGGGGATGAGGGTACATGGGTGAAACAGTAGTGACCACCACGAGTTAACTGTAGCCAGACGATGGGAACATGAAGGTTCTCCCTACTCTGCGGTGGGTTTGAAATTTTCTGCCATAACATATTTTTTTTTTTTAAGAAGGGATCTTGACAAAATATGACCTAACCCAGGATGGCAATATCTCTATCTCAGGATGTCTCTACCTGCAGGCTTGTAAGGCCACTTACAAGCCACGTGACCTTAGGGAAGTTGTTTTACGTCTCTCACGTGTAAAAAAGTTATGCTCACGATGACGGTGCTAGCCTCACTGGGCGGTGGGTGAGATGAGCTGATTGAATGCAAAGTGCCCGTGCTGTGCCCGGGACACAGTGAGCACTTGGTAATTGTTATTACCCCCCTTTCACACGCACTGGAAAAGGTGAAACCTGCCAGCAAGGAATACGTGTCAGAGGCGTGAGGTGAGATGCAGAGATGCACGGTGATGCCTCACCTGTGCAAAACTGTCCCCCCCCAGTTTCTGAGGACCCTCCCCTGTGCTTGTGAACGCCGCTGTTACAGCTCTGACTCGCACTGCATCGCAGCAAGAGGTCTGATTTATCACTGGTCATCAGCACAGAGAACAGGGCCCAGCACAGGGCAGGAGGGAGGGAGGGAGACAGAAGACGGGAAGGAGGGAGAAAATAAGGAAGGAAGGAATTTTAGGTGGAGGAAAATGGGAAGGATGTTTTCCAGAGCCTCCAATGTCAATGCAACCAACTAGAAACCTTTCAAATCTTATTCAATTACAGTAACATTGGTGTCAATTTTAATCCCAATACTCTGCTGAGACAGAAAACA
Source organism: Pseudorca crassidens (assembly GCF_039906515.1). Taxonomy (NCBI): domain Eukaryota; kingdom Metazoa; phylum Chordata; class Mammalia; order Artiodactyla; family Delphinidae; genus Pseudorca; species Pseudorca crassidens. Next base: position 24,118,846 of record NC_090310.1, read on the forward strand.
AACCATATCAATACCACTGCCTCCTACGACTTCCACATTAGCCCCGACTGCACTGTACTTTATCCTTGGCCACCAAAGCGACAGGTTAAAGCTGTAACAAAAGGTAATTTGATTTTGCGAAACTTTTCTCACACGAGACTTCTGAATTCAGGGAGGCCCAAAACAAAAGATCTCCTGTCTTCATCTGGGGTTTGAAAACTAGGGCGGTTATTCTGAGAAGGTCTGAGAATGTGAGCAGAACGGGGCTGGGACTTACCTTCGAGGGGGCAGAACCGAGTGACCTTCTCGGGCATCAGCAGCCCAAGCTTGTGGCGGCAGTAGGTCTCCCCGATCTCCCGGCGGCAGTGCTTGGACTTGGAGCGGGACAGGGCGGAGATGGCCTCCTTACCCGAGATGTCACACTTGAGGGGCCGGTCAGACTTGATCTCGGGGGAGCTGCCCCCACTCTTCCGGGCATGGGGCTGTCTGGGGGCATCCTTCCCTCGGCTGCCATTGACCGGGGCTCTCGCACCAGGAGGCAGCACCTCGTTGGCACCTTTCCCTGGGGACAGATGCCCCTTCCCCTTCTCCTCCTGCCCCAGCTTCCTCTTCAGAAGCTCCTTCTGTCCTCTCGGGGGCTTCTTCGTCAACTCGGGCTGGTGCTTTTGCTTTTGAGTCCTGGGTGCGAAGTTGCTGTTGTCCACGTTCTCAAAATCCTTGGGTACAGAGTTCTCATTGTTGCTGTCTGTTCGCACTTTCTCTTTTGGCCGGTGAGAGAAGTAGCCATCCTGGAGAAGACAGGAAGGAAACACAGAAGAGAAACTTGACTTTGCCATCACGCTAAGCAGGCCCTGGAGGGTGGGGCACGTAGGCTTGGAAGTCTGGGCCCTGGTTCCACGCCCTGCCTTTGCTACGAGCTTAATGTTAGACTTCATGTTAGGTTTTTCTCTTTGAACCTCAGTTTCCCAACCTGGAAATAGAAGATGTTCCAACTAGAAAATAAAGCTTTTGCAAGCTCTAACGTGCTACGACTATGATCCTCAATGCTTGTTATTAACCACACCCCCTTTTCATATAAGTCTCCTTGGTTGTCTCTGCTACTGGAATCTGGACAGTTTGTTCCAAGCTTCCTGTTTAAATTCTAGCAGCAAGCACTGTGATGGTTTATTTAATGGCTAGAAATGCCATAATAAAGCTCTAAGGGGAGAAAATATTGGTAGGCTAGTATATAATTTACATTGCCTTTAGGACATGCTCGTAGATCTATGCCCGTAAGAGAAATCAGACCGTGCCATAGTGAATTCTGAGGGGGAGGCATCACCGGCTATCTTGAGGGGAATATGCCCTTTATAGGACAATCCTATGCAAGGATCCTACAGTGGGTCCCAGGGGGATGAAAACTTGTGACAGTCTTATGTTTGAGCTTTGACTCTTGATGTCTGTACCTAGAGCAGAACTGATTAAGTCACGGGGTGGGGGGGCAGGGTGTCAAGAGAAAGGCCAAGAATCATTCTGGAGAAAATGAGTCTTTCTGGGAAGGCGGGCACCCCAAACTCAGCTTCTCCATGGGTAGGTGGGCCCTGGCCATTTTGATCTCGGATCAAATGCACTGGTCAACTACCATCCTGCATCACTTCCAAAACACATTGCTTTTGCTTAGAGCCCATTATCAAGGCCTTAACCTGAAAGAGAATCCACTGTCCCAAAGCTAGTCAGAGGGGACACAGAGGCCACAGAGAACGCTAATTGACTCCATAAATCTACACCCATTGCTCTAGAAACACACTGGCAATGAGTAGCAATTCTGAGGACAGACATCCTTGTGCGTTTTCCTGAATGTGCCAATTAAAGGTTCTCAAGGAAGAGGGTGGTGGAGAGCAGTGGCGGTAGTGCTGGTGCCCAGGATCGGCTGACGTGCAGCTGACACTGAGCGTGGCTCCTCCTTCAGCAGTTCTGCAAACTACTGCCCTCCCCGAACCAAATCCTGCCCGCCATTTGTTTTTGTAAATAAAGTTTTATTGAAACACAGCCACGCCTGTTCATTTATGGACTGTCTATGGCTGCTTTCCTGCCACAACAGCAGAGGTGAGCGGTTGCCATGGAGACTGGTCTGCAAAGCTTAAAATATTTCTAGCTGGCCCTTTAAGAAAAAGTGTGCAGACCCCAGCTCTCCAAGAACTGTGAGTTTAGAAGGTTCTCCCGGGCTTGGTTTGACTGCCCTTGTCTCCAATGTCCCCATTTGGCCCAGCAACGTGTCTGCCCTCTTCTTGCCTTTGTCCCATCTCCCCTAGCATCAAGCACCAATTTCAAGAGGCCGTAAGAATGAAGACTACACTAAGATACCTCGTGGCCATTCTGTAAGTTGATGTTACTTTTATTCTCATTTTGCAGGTACTGGGCATCAGTGACTTATCCAAGGTAACTCAGCTGGTTGGTGGTGAAGCTGGGATTCAAGCCAGATAGACTGCAGACCCCATGCCCTAGGCTACCAGCTCCACCAGCCACTTCCGGGAAGCCACAGAGCCCTTCTGATCCCCATCACTCTGTCCCCTTAAGCACTGTAGCCTGGCTCCCTTCCCAGCCACTCCCACCCAGCTAAATGGATCTGGGATAGGCATGTCATCTCCAAATAGCCGTGTCAAGGCTGGTCAGTGGCCATTAGGTGGCAGGGAGTCACAGAGAGGGAGAGGACAGTAAGGAGGGGCTACGAAGCACCAGGAGCTTGAGGTGGCAGGAGCTGAGAGGCAATGGGTAGGAAGAAGGAAACAAGGAGAGGCCGAGGGAGAGTGGAGTCTGTGACGGGTCCTGGAGTGGCTACTGGTCATACACAGGAGCTGCTATTACATGCTGGTCTGTGAAGGGGAACTTCTGGTTCTGACACCCGTTTCCAGTCTTTCTTACCTCTCCACGTATCTTGCAAGAAATCCCCCTCAGTGAGGGGCCGCTCCTCTGTTCTTATAAACAAACCACACTGATATTCCTCTTTTCCCTTCTTTCTGTCCAGAGGCCCTTGAAGAATCCCAAGCAGCCTCTCAGATGCACTTTCTGAGCACTCGCTGTCAGCAGGCACCATATGCAAACGACACACAGGTATTACTTACTGGATACCAACAGTCGTCCCATAAGGGGTACCCTCCTCACTATTTTACAGAAAGAGGCGTCAGGCTTGTTGCTTTAACACTCTCAGGCACGGGCACGTATCAAGTGCCAGGCACTGTGCCAAGCCCTTCCATGTTTAACCTTCAGAAGTAACTTTCAAGACAGGTATTACCATTCCCCCATCTTACAAAAGAGGGACAAGGGGGACTTGGGGATGTTCAGTGATTTGCCCGACATCATTTAGGGGAGGCTGTGAACGCGTACCCGTTTAATTCTAAAACTTGCTATAGTTTCGTGCCTCTTCTGTTTGGCTGAGAGGTCAAGGGAGGAGCATTTAGCTCCCCCCTCTCTGTGGGGGAATGGATGGCGTATCTCTCTCTTTGCTCATATTAGCCTAGGCTGGGATGGAGCTGGATGGGGGGATGGTATTCAATAAAGCCCTTGACAAATATTCCAGTTCTCTTCCTTCTAGGCACATGACACAATTGTACTTCCCATCCCCTGCAAATGAGGCACAGCCAATCAACCTGCCGTGGCCAAGACCAGTGACTCGGGCCAGGGCACAGTTTGCCATGTCCCTCCTTCCCCCATAGCATCCAGCCACACTCCTGATGGTGAAGGCCCTGCATTCCTGAGTGAGGCCAGGGTGGAGGATAGACTCCACCAACCCTCCATGGGCAGAATAAACCTCTGCTGCTGTCACTGAGGTTTGGGGATCTTTGTTACCGCAGCATAGTCTAGCTCATCCTGATTAATACAGGAGCCAACCTGATCTGCTTTCTTCCTCTTAGCTGCCCTCAGATACAGAAGCCAGTTTATTATCATTTTTTGCCTCTAACGGTTGGAAAATCAGTTCGATGACTCCTGCTGCCTGAGAACAAGAATTTAAATTCTGTCCCTAAGCCCGTTTTCTAGAAGTTAACAAGAAGGCAGAGAGTTGAGCAGAAAGGCCTCTGCCCTCACAGCCATCTGCATCCTCTCTCATCAAACACATCCTCAGTACTGTTCCCGGGTTGTTCTCTTTCCTCATCATGAACTGATGATCACCAGTTTGTCCCCCAAGCAGAAAACCTCCATAAAACCACTAATTTCAAAAGCTCACGTTCTCTATCTACCACCTTCTGGCAGAAGTTCTCCAAGCAACACCAGTCGCAGGAAGCACTGCAATCAACGAAGCTAATGTGGCCATCAGAGAACGGCTGGCTCCTCTGGTTAATTTGTGATATCAGGACCAGGCGCCACCATCAATTCTAACAGGACTCCTGATTAATAAGCGTCGTCTACTTAGAGACACCCCCGCGATGGGGATGGTGAGCTCACGGTGGCCCCTTGGCCTTCCGCCTGGCCCCAGGTGCTACTCAGCTGCCAATCAAAAGATTCGAGTGTAAGAGAAAAGGGCAATATTTTGTCTTCTGGAATGAAGAGCTCACAGATATTCGATAGCTTCCAGAAAAGCCACTGAGCCATAGTCAGTGAGAACCAGGCATCACCCAGAGGCCTGGGATGATCTGTCACGCTGAGTCAGGGTTGCTTCCTACAATAGCTGATGAGTTCTCCTACACCTTCCCTCCACAGTTTTCTTTCTTTTCTTGTACATTTTATTTTATCGTGGCAAGAACACGTAACATGAGCTCTACCCTCTTAACAAACGTTTTAAGTGCACAATACAGTATTGCTACCTACAGACACAAGGTAGTACAGCATATCTCTAAAATGTATTCATCCTGCGTAAGTGAGACTTTATGCCTGTTGATTAGCAATTCCTCATTTCCCCTCCCCCAACCCCTGGCAACCACCATTCTACTCTCCGAATTTCTGAGTCTGGCTGTTTTAGATTCTCATGTAAGTGGATCAAGCAGCGTTTGTCTTTGTCTGTCTGGCTTATTTCACTCAGCATCACACCCTCCAGGTTCATCCATGGCATCACATACGGCAGGATTTCCTTCTTTTTCAAGACTGAATAATATTCCATTGTACGTCTATGTCACATTTTCTTTATCCATCCATCCCTCGATGGGCATGAGATATCACCTTACCTTCCCTCTAACTCTTCACCTGCTCGCCAAGAGGCAAACGGGTCTCAGCTTTTCTCTTCTTCCCCTGGAGAATCAAGATCCAGACATCCAAACCCAGGCTCCCTTCCCTGTAAAAACCAATCTTGGGAGGTTTCCAGGCAAATACACGCGAGATGACTATCATATCCTCAGCACCCATGTCCCCTCATACTCTGGCCCTTCACGCACCTTGTGTCTCTAATCCTCTCGAATGCCCAGTGAAGCAACAGCATGAGTCCTAATGAAGGGGAGGAAAGTAAGGCACAGGGAGGTTAAATAACCTGACCAAGGAATGAATGTGATGCTAGAAATGACATGACTCAAATTCTGCATGCCTCAGTTTCCTCATCTGGAAAATGGGGGTGTGAAAATAATACTTATGTCATGGGTATTTGGTGAGGATGAATGTATGTCAAGACGTCCAGAATGTGCCCACCACACCCAAAGCAGGAGAAACAATGAGCAAAGAAGTTTCCCTACTAATCAACACTGGGCCTCCACCACCTCACCCCTGATGGTCTCCACCTGGAGGACCGATCAGTTAGTATTTCTTCATTACGATCGCTAGCTGTGTCCCCTTTATTCTTAAGCAACCCAACACTCTCACCTTGGGTTATTTATGCAAATGCAACCCTTCGACTTATTTTATTTTAATGTACTTATTGCAATGATTGCACATTCAAATGTTTGCATGCGAGCTCCAAAACTCTAATTGCTCTGCTGTTGCCTTACCCCTAAGCTGTTGCTAGAATCCATTTTTATTCTGGAGAAATAATTAAATGCAATAATGTCCTCTATTCCCATGCAACCTTGGGCATGTTTAGAGTCAATTTCAATCAGGTAGAAATATGCCAAGCACAAGATCGCTTCGAGAGGCAGGTTACAGGACCCAGGCTGCTGTTTCAGAGACGCCTGGGTCTGCTCTGTCCTTCCTGGTTCTCTAACGTTCAGACTTCAGGATGGATCTCTCCTCACTTGATCAACTGAATCGGCCCAACCTCCTCCCCTGTACCCAGGTCCTGTTTCCGAGGGGTGGAGGTGGGCTGCTGTGTTTTCAAACTCTCCACTCATTGATAAACCTTTGCTCTTATTTTTGTGTAGAAAGAACACCGAACAAGAAAGGAGGAGACCTGGGTACTTGTCTTGCTTTAGCGACCATCAGATTTTCTCATCTGTAAAATGACAGGTCCTGTGTGTGTGCTGCTGAACATTCTCTGAATTAACCGTTAATCGATACAATCGATGAACAAAGCTCTGCCATTTCAGATCATTGAGAAATAACTGATGGATTTTAAGAGACCAGGGACTGAGGGATAGATGGACGCTCCTAAGTGCATCGTCTTCTCCCCCTGCCTCATCCTGTGATCATTTTCTCCAGCAGCTCTTTGATCTGGGACCGACCATTTCATCTCCCTGCACCCTGACGTCCTCATCCATCCCAGGGGCTGAGGCTGGCATCTAACTCCCTGGAACTGAGAGAACAGACGAAGCACAGGACACAGTGATTGACACGTGCAAGGTGCTTACGAAACATGCATCTATTAGAAAATATGCATACAGTGCTGGCTCTGCCCCAGGCTCTGTTCCCAAGCCCTCTGCAGAGACTAGTTCATTTGATCCCCATGAGGACCCTATGAAGGAGATGCTATGTTATTCTCCCCATTTTTTGGATGGGATCATGAAGGTTCAGAGAAGTTAAGTGACTAAATCCAGATCTAGGAAGTGGAGGAACCAGGATTCAAACCCAGGCAGTTGGGGTCCAGAGGCCACACCCGCCAACACTGCACCGCCTCTCTGCAGCTATGAGGAATAGAGATGGTGTCAGAGGGGAGCCCCGGCCAGGTGCGCTGTGCAGGCGTGAGGGCGCCTGTCCCACCTGCTCACTCATCATGACCCGTTTAGGGCTTTCTTTTGTGCCATGTGGACACACTGCCAGCTGAGTAGCTGTTTGCTGTTGAACTCAGTGTCCAAGGCTTCATTCCAATCACCAAGGTGATCAAGGCCATTGAGAGGGGCACATGGGGGAGAAGCCCACACCTGCTTCCAGAAGGACTTCTGTGCCAGGGCAGTGGAATGGAGGAGGCGCAGTGTGCATGGCTGCACCCAATTAGGACATGCAATTACCGGGCTGCCAATGCAAATAGACCTCACAGAGGCCCGGCGCCCACCCGCCTGGCTCATTTGCATGCACAAAAAGTGGCAGGGCTGGCCAGAGCTTAGAAACCCGTGGTCTTTGCTGGGCACGGGCAGGCCAGGCTTTAACAGAACCCTCAATAATAAGCCTGGTATAATTTAGCAGATTTAGTCATGTTAACGGGACGCCCAGCATGGGGTGAGGAGGGAGGGAGCTGGATGGATAGAGCTGGCTTGGAATCCAGCCTCTGCCCCTTAACCCTGAGATACAGAGGAAGAAGCTTAGCCTCACACAGCCTCAGTTTTCTCATCTACAAAAAAAAAAGGGGTAGGAAGACCTACTTTGCAAAGGTGCAGGAGAGATTAAATAATAGGGCACACTCATATTTAATTCTAGTTAACAACAGAACAATTAGCATGAGGCTTGATATGTACTCAGCCCTCAATCAACATTTTTACCTGGCACCCCATCATTTGAGGAGCAGACCTAAATCATTTGGAAAGGCAGGGTCGGGAGGTGAAGTGCGTTCAGATCCACCCGGCCTCTGCCACTTGCTCACTGAGTGACCCGGGGCACAGTACCTACCTTTGAGAGCCTCAGTCTCCCTCTCTGTAAAATGGGCATAATAACCAGTACCTACCTAACCGGGCTTTTACAACAGCTCAAAGAGTTAAATACGTGTAAAGCACTTAACACAAAGCCTAGAACTTAATAAATGTTAGCTACAATTGATTTAACTGGAATTAATGCTTACTGTGATGATCTAATGAGGTAGATCTCAAAGTGTGCTCTGGGGACTCCTGGGGGACCCTTTCAGGGGATCTTCAAGGTCACCATTTCCATCATAATTTGAAGATGTTATTTTCCTTTTTCTCATTCATCCTCTCACACAAGCACACAGTGGAGTTTGTAGAGGCTCCATGATGTGTGAAATCGCAACAGATTGAAAGCAGAAGCAAATGTGAGAATCCAGCTGTCTTCTATTAAGCCAGATATTACAATGCCTCTTTTCACAAAATTTGCTTTTGTTGTACAAAACATATGCATTTTTCATAAAATTTTTTACTTATATTGATAGGTAACGGGTTATGGTTAATTTTTTTTTTTTTTTTTTTTTTTTTTTTTTTGCTGTATGCGGGCCTCTCACTGTTGCGGCCTCTCCCGTTGCGGAGCACAGGCTCCGGACGCGCAGGCTCGGCGGCCATGGCTCACGGGGCCAGCCGCTCCGCGGCATGTGGGATCTTCCCGGACCGGGGCACGAACCCGTGTCCCCTGCATCGGCAGGCGAACTCTCAACCACTGCGCCACCAGGGAAGCCCGGTTAATTTAAGTAAATCAATAAATAACCATTTTAAGAATGCCCTAGTTTCAATTTCAATATATAGCAAATAACTGATAGATATAACCTACATAAACAAAAGCTCTTTGGGGGTCTGAAATAATGTTTGAAAATATAAGGGGGTCCATGGAGACCACCAAGTTTGAGAATTGCTGAAATACTTGTCATCCGAAATATCTACTCATTGAGGAAATAAAAAGTTGAGGGCCTTTTTAAGTTGGGTCCTTCCCTATACACCAAGCCTGTGGAGTTACATTTTACTCTCACACACAATAAATACACACACACAGATAGAAATCTAGGGCAACTGGAAATGGGGTGCTGATAACTACTTTTATCTAGAAAGAGGCAGAACCCTGAAGCCCTGGCCCACCCTCTTGGGGGGAGAGTGACCTGCTGGCAAAGATTTCCCCTTTGACCAAACTCTAGCCCAGCCCCTCCGAGCCCCTCCTCAACCAGGTCTCAACCTTGGCCTGTAGACTTGAGCAAACACTAACATAGTTTCTGACATTTCAAGGACACAGCTCTTGCATGACATGAGCCCCCCGCATAGCGCCTGCCTGAGAAAACTCAAGGCTGCTAATAGAATCTAGTTTGCTCCAGCCAACCCCCGACGACAGGGCCCCAGCATCCGTCCCAGCCTTTGTGGGAGGGAAGAGGACTAACCTGGAGAAGCGCCAGTCAGCAAACCCAGATGAGTTTCCTGGGGACAGAGCCCCCCCTTTCTGCTTTCTGTCATTTTTCACTTCCCTGACTCTACTGAGCCCCTGCTCACCCCCGCACTATTCCCTCGTGCTCCCTTTAAAAGACCCAGTCACGCTGTACAAATCACAGTGGAGTTCAGTTCACACTGGACCCTTCCCCCTAGTGCAACAGTACTTTGCAGATCAAAATCTGTCCTTACGGTCTTGTTTATCTCTGACACTGCCCAAGGCCACATGGTCTGGACCTCAACCCCATAATGCCGCGTCTTTGGGGCCTCAGCACAGGAGTCCAGACTTGACCCACGCTGTCCTTGCAGCCCACCAGGAGGATGTGACAGTGACAGTGACAATGAACAACCCAGCCTTGCTTCAACAACAAAGCCTTCTGGATTCCTCTAAGACGGACTTTCTTAACTATGATATTATGGACATTTGGGGACAGATCATCACAGCTCTCGTCCAGCCTGGCCCAGGTCCCCTTACCCACCCGCATGCCGCGAGCCTGCTCGAAACCAAGGACCCAGGATCTTCAACGAACTCAACTTCAGAGCCTTGCCTCAAAGACCTCAGAGCCCTTAATGAATCCTTTAATTCCAGAGTCTTCCATGGAAGTGGGACCGCCCCCCACGGGGTGTTCTGAAAACATGTGATGCCATTTTGGTTGCCACAATGACCGGGGGTCGCTCCTGGAAGAGACTGGTGGCAGGACACCAGATCCCTGGCAATGCATGTTCCCAAAGCAGTAGGGAAGTGTCTCACATCCTGCAGGACTTCTGAATGTCTCTACATGTCACGTGGGTGAACAACTCATCTTTCATTTTGCAGGTCAGGAACCTAATACAAATTTACGTATGACAGAGCACTTTTGAATGCTTTTAATGTAACTGAATTTTCTAGGAAAGTAACTACCTTTAACTCAAGGGGAGATCCTACATCATACAGAATTTTAGTACGATTTCAAAAAAATCCTATCATCAACAGCCATGCAAGCTGTGTGTAACTGTAATTCTTGATGATTCAACATCCAGCACGGGAACTTTCCATGTGTCTTCCAGGCCCTCGACACTCAAAGTGAGGCTCGTCAGCCGGCAGCATCAGCATCCCTGGGAGTTTGTTAGAAATGCAGGATCTCAGGCCCCCACCTGGACCCACTGCATCTGCATTTTAACAAGACCCCCAGGGGGTTCATCTGCACATTACAGTTTGGGAGGTGCTAGTCTGGCGGTGTTGTGCCTGATCACTTACAGAATGAAATACACATTGTTTTTATTTTAAATTACTTTTATATATTCGTTATATTATTATCAGGGCAGTATAGTGATACGTTTCAGAGTTGTGAGTGTAAGTAGGTTATAACAAGTATGGATTTCATTTCATGAGAGACAAAAGGAACATTTTCAAAGATTTTTTGCAGGAAGAGGGGTTGGGTCCAATAGGGTTGAGAAGCACTGATTTATTCACTCTATGTACCTACCAGGCACGGCGGAGGCAAAGGATAGGAAAGTGAATTAAGACATGCTTCCTGCTGTTGCTGGAGTTCAGACACAGGACAGGGGAGTGGGTGTGGACATACATTATTCCAATACAGGGCGGGAGTGAAGGCGGGCAGGGGGGCGATGAATGAGTGCCAAGGGTTTCATCAAGAGTTGGAACCTAACGTGGTCCGGGGTCCAAGGAGAGTAAAGGAGCCTTTCACAGAGAAAGCAGTTTTCCTGCCCAGTTTTGAGAAGAAAGAGCATGTTCATGAGGCAGACAAGGGCATCACGGGCAGGCGAGCCCAGCACAACCAAACTTGGTAACAACAACGAGCACAGCTAACACTTATAGAACGTTTATTCCAAGAACTGCGCTAACACTTGACACAGATTATCTTTAAAAATCCCAGAACCATTTGTTAATGAACTCAGTGGGGTTCCCACTGAGTTCCTTACATTGCACACTTTAAATATCTTACAATTTTATTTGTCAATCATACCTCAACACAGCTGAAAAAGAATCCCAGAACAACTCTTTTGGGTAGGTACTATTAGTATCCACATTTTACAGGTGAATGAATGTATGGAGGCACAGAGAGGTTAAGTAACATGCTCCAAATCACACAGCATGGCTATAAAAGCTACACTCTACTCCCTCAGGCTGTTAACATCCAGGCTTGGAGGAGCGTCCGACGTGTACCCAAAATGACCCCTAGGGGGTGACACCACCTCCACCAAAGACCCTGGAAGAGAGCAACCACTAAGTGGGCTGAAATCTTTAAGCGCGGAGAGAGGGTCAGCAGGCAGAGGGTTACTTGAACAACTTGAGTCCTTGGTGTAAAGTCCTCTTGCGCCGCTGCCTTGTCTCCGTTACTTGAGACTAACCCCAGCCTTGTACCCGCTGGCCTCAGTGTGCTATCTGTTGTGGTTTTATTTCCCTGCACACTGTCTATGTTTCTCTTGCCCCAAGTCCCTGGAAGCCCTCGTGGTACCGGCATCTCCTGCTTGATGTTCTCCCATCCAGGTCCTCTGGGGAAGGGGCACTTGAGGAGACAAACAGGCCTCCTGTGGATGAATCAAACTCATCCTTTGCATTTGCCGGGTCCCCTACTCCCCACACACCCTGCCACAAGTGGGTAATGAATGACCCACTTGTAAGCTCATTACTGCAAAGTCTCTAAAGAAATGTAAATGCTCACGGAGGCAGCAATATAAATAAGGAAAGACGCCTGTAAATAAATAAATATATATGCACAAATACATGCATACAAACCCAATTAATTTATACCATCTGAAAGCCAGAGCCATTTGGGGTGGGGAGAGGAAACAAGGGAAAGGCACCTGACATTACCATCCACGTGATTTCAGAGCTGAGCTTCCCAGCAGCTCCCAATAAATCATCTTTATTATGCAGGGGTACAAATGAGTGTGCTGCTGTCACCCCCTAAATCTCCTTTACGAGCGTGTGTTTGCCTTGGCCCTACCTACCAGGGATGGGGCCTCCATGCAAGGTTTCACTGGCTAAGTTCCCAAAGAAGGCTGCCTTTTTGCGGGCCTACCCCCTGCCAACTGTAGGAGCCCCACCGGTACTTCCTGTTTACGTGTGGGTTTGGCGTGACATGGAGAAGAACAGCCATCTCCGTCGAGGGCCATGGGGATGGAGGTGACAGTGGTACCCACTTCAACAGCTGTGGAAAACGGCTTCTGCCTCCTGGCCTGAGGGGGCTGTGTGATGGGACATGCCATTCACCGCCACACGGCCCACGAGCCCCTGACATTCTCTGTCAAGCTTCAGGATGGAAAACCTCCTCACAACTAACTTTTGTGTGCCCTGTTCTCTCCCCGCAAAGGAGAGTTCTGGTCACTCCCTTCAGATGGGATGTGTCTGATGTTCATCTCTCAAACTGTGCTGAGTCAGAGGGGGCAATGGGCAATCACGGCCACTGTGACATGCTGGCGGGTTACAAGGGCATGCTCTGGGGTCACTCCTCTGGATTTGAAACCTGGCCCTGCCCCTTTCTAGCTGTGTGACCTTGGGAAAGTTAGCTAACCTCTCTGAGCCTTGGTTCCTTCCTGTGTAAAACGGGTATAATGATATCTAAACCTCACAGGGTTGATGAGAAGATATACCGACTTTGTGCAAAAGCACAGCTCAGAGCACAGACAATGGAAGCTGTTATCAACATCATTTCACCCAAACTGCTAGAGTAACTTTCTGTGGTGCACCAATTCATGCGTATTTACTGAATGCCAAGTACACGCCAGCCACCGTCCTTGGCAGCAGGGCTATGTCTATCACTAAGATACAGCGACGCCTGCTCCTGTGAAACTTACATTCTAGTAGAACAAGACAGACAACCAACCTACCAACAACTCAATAAAAAGACAAAAATAGACGGGACGTGCTGCGGATGCAATGCTGAGCATCTCTTACATGTTTTTATCCACCCATTTTAAAGATGAGGGAACTGAGGCTGGAAGAGGTTCTCTAAGCAGGTTGAAGAGCCAGGTCTGTCTGGCCCCAGAGAGTTGGGAAAGCGAGAAGAGGAACTGGAGAGAGGCTGGGTGCCCAGGCGACAGGTAAAAGGGCTGTTTCTGCTTCCTCTTGCCCCTCCTGTCCTGGAGAGTGACACTCCTCCCCCAGAACACGTGCCATCTGGGTTGGGGAGATGGTTTGCTGTTGGACAAGTTCCTTATTCAAGGAGCTGTTCAGCGGATCTTTCCTGGCAGACGTGCCCTGACTTCTCAAGTCGGGCTGCAGTCAGACAAAGGAGCTCCCCTTTATCCTCAAACGACCCATGAAACAGACCCAGCAGAAGGTGGTTCTGGGAGACCCAATGGACCACAGTAGTTCAGGCCACTAGATGGCTCTTCCCGTGAACTTTACAGAGTGCAACTAGCTGTACGGAGGTTCTGAAGACAGGCTGCCTTCTCTCTGGACGGGACACATCTCTAAGTAGTCCTTCTGAGTCCTCAGCTTCTGGGGAGCCCTCTAGGGTCTCCTCGGGTCTCCTGGCTGCCTGACTGCCCCAGGGCGGGTCACTTTCCTTTTCCTCCCGTCAGGATTTTTCACTTCAGAAAAGTTTAAGACAGCAAGACAGGGACTCCCACGCTGACTACTACATACAGGCCAAATGCCCGAGTCATTGCAGCTGCCTCAGTAAAGCAGGGCCTGCCCACTTTCCCAGCTTCCTGCTTCATCCCACCTCCTGCCGTTCTGTATGTCTGCTTCATCCCATCCCACCTGGCACTCGCTACACGGGAGAGCGCCTGCACCTTACCTAACACTTTGCAAAATTCCCTCCGTTGACCTTCACGTTGATCTCTGACATACGGGATGTTATCATCCTCACTTGACCTAAGAGTAAACTGAGGCCCAGAGAGGAGGTCATGTGACTCACCCAGCGTCACACAGGTAGTAGGAAGGGGCAAGGCTGGGATCAAACCCAGGCCGGTCTGATTCCAAACCTTGTGCTCTTAACTTCCCAGCCTCATCTCTCAATAGCCTCAGAAGTGTCCGAAGTTGGACCAAGGCCACCTGTGAACTTTGCCCTCCTGGCTGGACCTCAGGAAGACAACAGAATATTACCTGTTGTATCCACACGCCTGTAGTTGAGACTACGAGAATCCTAGCTGACAGCAGGTGTTCATGATTTCATGACGCAGCACCACTGCTAGGGCAGCATTTTCCATGTGGTCTCTCGCTGAATGCTCCCAACAGCTTTACAAAGAGGCAGTGTTGCCAGCGGCCATGGCCATGAGCACTGCAGTGGACGACCTGGGTCCCTGTGCCATTTCAAAGCCCTGCGATTTGGGGCAGGTTTCCCAGCTGTAACCAGCTCAAAAAAATTACTAGGAGGATGCAACAAGTCATCGCTGGGAAAGCGTGTAGGACAGTGCCTAAAACACAAATCACAGCTGTAAATAATACTCCTATTAGTCGTAGGCTATCCTTTTGGACAAATGAGTAAACAGAGGCTCAGAGAGGTAAAGACACTTGCTCAAGGCCACACAGATCGGGGATTTAAACCACAGTGCCTGACTCTGGAGCCTCAGCTCAGAGACACTTCCCAAAACAGCCCCATTCGAGCCACAGTCTGGGAATGAGCTCTTCTTGTTGGGAGTGAAACACCTAGAAAAAGGCTGGCAGTTTCTCTGGGGACGGCCATGCCTGCAACTTCAGATCCACCCTGGGCTCACTCTCTGTGCGGAGGATGACCCGCGGAGGTCAGCTGCCCAGCACCATCCGGTTCCATCCACCTCCAGGCCACTGACGGCTCCATCAGGATGGCCAGAGAAGTTCATGAGGGTCAGGCTGGGCCTCCCCGACTTTCCCCTTCCTGTATTAATTACCGCTTGTAGCCAAGGCTTGAGGTGTCCACGTCAGGAGTAACAGGACAATTCCAAGTCCCGGAAGAAGTCAGGTGGAGAGCACTCACCTTCGCTGGGACAGCCTCGCATGATAAGGACCTTGACTTCATTCACACCCCCAGGGGGTCAAGCTGTCTCCACCTGTGGGTCTCTGCCCTTTCTCTGTCCCTCTGTCTGTCCATCTCTTCCTTCTCTCTCACCCCACTGTCCTGCGTCATTCCCCAATCAAAAGGCTGCCCGTGGCCTGGGACATTTAAAAGTTGCTAAACTTCGGAAGTGAGGTGGTCAAATTATGGTTTTTACATCATTTTCTCAAATGGATCTAAATAGTTTCTTAATGCAAATGTTTATCAAATTTCTAATAGAATCATCATTTAATCATGAAAGATTTCGAAACATACTGAAAGTACAGAAAAATAACCTAACGCCCCCATGTACCAGTCTTGCCATGCTTTTTTCAGCTCTTTAAAGGAAGAAAACTTTAGATACAGTTGAAACACCTCTCATCACTTAATCCCCTTTATCAAAAACCCAGAGGTGGGCTTCCCTGGTGGCGCAGCGGTTGAGAATCTGCCTGCCAATGCAGGGGACACGGGTTCGAGCCCTGGTCTGGGAAGATCCCACATGCCGCGGAGCAACTAAGCCCGTGCGCCACAACTACTGAGCCTGCGCGTCTGGAGCCCGTGCTCCGCAACAAGAGAGGCCGCGATAGTGAGAGGCCCGCGCACCGCGATGAAGAGTAGCTCCCGCTCGCCACAACTAGAGAAAGCCCTCTCACAGCAACGAAGACCCAACACAGCCAAAAAGAAATAAATTAATTAATAAATTTAAAAAAAAAACAAACCCAGAGGTCACTTCTACCCTTCACATCTGTGTGTCTATATCTTTAGTAAATTTGTATGTTTCCACATACAGTATGTAATATTGATTTTTGTGTTTATAAGTTTGACAAAACGGCACCAGGCTGGCTGTAAATATCCCCTTTGCAATCTGTTTGTTTCATTCAGTATTTTTTTAGCGTTCCCCACCCGCCGTCTCCCCTTAATTTTTGTTCTCAATTCTTCTTCCCTCAGATAACATGAGGCACTGAGAATGGGCAGAGTTTTAGCCCACTGGTTCTCATCTTTGCTGCCCACTGGAATCACCTAGAAGCTTTTAAAAAATACTGATGCCCACGCTGCAACCTGGGAGATACGACTGAGTTAGTCTGGGCTGGAGCCTGGGGACGGAAACTTCTCAAAGCTCCCTAGGTGATCCCAATGTGTAGCCAGAGGTGCAAACCCCCGACTCAGCCCCCTCCAGCCTCAGGTCCTGTTGTGAATCACAGTCAGCCCTGCCCAGACACCAGTGTGTTTTGGACGATGGTTGGGGAGAAGGGGTTGTGTCCCTAAAGGTGTCAGTGTGAACTTTGCTATAGGTGACCATCTTTAAGACAAGTTGTAAAGCTGTAGAAAGAGGATGAGTAACACAGGTGGGAAGCGGGGAATGAACATTCTTACTGAAAGCAAGAATTAGTATTTACTGCATACTTACTCTATGCCCCCCGTCCACTGCAAGGGATTCAGATACATTATATCATTTCATGCTCACAATGATCCTTATATGTAGCTGCCGCTATTGCTAAGCCCATTTGACAGGCAAGGAGACTGAGGCACAAAAACGGCATGACACCTGCCTAAGGCCTGCTAGTAAGCAGCTGATCCAGAGTATGAACTCCAGAGCCCACCGCCTCCCCACTTGTTGCATTCATGCACTTCCCCACATTTCCAAAACACCTAGGACGTGCCCAGTCCTGCGTGAGTGGATCGAAATGAATGGGCACATCCTGCCCTGGCTTGGAAGGAAAAAGGAGCGGCCGTGGAGAGCTGACAGGCTGGCACGGCTGCAGGGGAAGCCACGCCAACGGGAGCAGATGGGGCCCAGGCGGCAGATGTTAATGCAGTTTGCTTTTTCCATATGCTTTTCTGTTTAGCCGAAATAAGTGAATTGTTCTTTAATATCTGTCAGGAGCTTAAACTCCGAAGGCCAGTGGCAGTCACAGTCACTCAGAAAGACACAAAGGAATCTGGTTGGGCCGTCCCCCCACATCACAGAAGAAGGGTGCGGAGCATCAAGAAAGAGGCCACAGACAGCATGGTCCAGGCCTGTGTACCCGCGTGTGTGTGCTCACACACAGACACACACACACAAGCACACAACGCTGCCTCTCCCTGACAGCCAGGTTCTCACTTGACATTCTAGAGTCTCTGAAAGCCCGTATCAGCCTCCTTTGTATTCAGCAATGAGATTCAAGTGGAGTTTCAGATTTTCCCTTTGGAAAAAAAAGCTCCAATTTGAAAAGATGTAAATGGCTCAGGCCGCTTAGCTGCTTGGGACTTTCAAAGCAAACACAGCTCATCTTCTTGATGAAGTAAAGCAAGAAAACTCTGGAACCCTGTCTTCTGGCCTGTCTCAGGGTCCTTCGTGTGTCCTGGGTCAGACACACAACCCCACCACCACCATTCCAAGGGGGTGGGGTTTGATGATGGTGGCCGCAGGCAATATTTTTCCACTTGAAAACCACTTGAACTTTCAGACGGTCTCACCAACTTCACTGTCTTTCATGGAGCCAGCTGTGATTCTGTCGACAGCAATAAGCCCCCCTGAGCCCTTCAGCCAGGGAAGGGGAACAGAGGGCATGGCCCCCTGTCTTCACTATTCCAGTTCAACACAGAGCAGGGGTTAAGAACGGAACTGAATCTCAGCATCACCCCTTACAAGCTGGGTGATCTTAGGCGAGCTACTGCTAACATCTCCAAGCCTCAGTTTTCTCATTTGTAAAATGGGAGGAAATAGCACCAACCTCAATAGGCTTGTCGTGAAGATCAGATGAGAAAACGTAGGTAAAGTGGTTAGCCTGGCGACAGACACATGGCATGCACTTGAAGAGTAGTAGCTAGCGATCGTTATTATTATTATTACTACTACTATTCTATCTATTGTTACTACTACCTCTTATTCATTCATTCATCCCTCCAATATGTGAGCACCTTCTAAGCAACACCTAGCGCTCTGGGTGCTGGGGAGTGAACAAAATAGACCCATGGAACTTACATTCTATAGTCAGAGAGATAACAGAGCAACAAATGGTTGTAAAATATGATGTGATATCGCGTTGAGTCCTTTAAAGGAAGACAGCAGGAGAGAGGTGGGGAATGACAGATGAGCGTCAGGGAAGACGTTTCCAAGGAGGTGGCATTTGGGTCTGATGTCAGGAAGAAGCCGACACGAGAAGATTCTGGGCGAGAGGCACCAGGCAGCGGGAACAGAACAGCAAAGTTCCCGAGGCAGAAATGAGCCTATGTAGGCAGCAGAAAGAGGCCGGTGGGGCTGTGATGGGGTCACGGGGTCCGAGGTGCAACAGCTGAGGAAGGGAGGGGTCTGATGGGGCTGGGCCTTGCTGTCCACCTAGAAGGACTCCAGATCTCATGATAAGGCCTTGGGAAGACACCAGGCTTTTCAAGCAGGAGAACGTGCCACGATCAGACTTATGTTTCACAAAGGTCCCTCTAGCTGGTGTGAGGAGGGGCCCTGTCCCTCACCACTCACAGACGCAGGCAGAGAACAGAGGAGGGGGGACAAAGGTGCAGGCAGCCCCCACCAAGTCCATGATGATGAGAACACATTTCCTGGGCGCTGCTCTGGCCTTTCCCCGACTCTGGGGTGTTGTCAGGGACGGCTGGGGACAGGCACGAGTAACACTGGAAGTGATGGGAATTTATTTAATAGTCTTCGGCTGCAAGCTTGGGTGGCCATAACCACCCAGCACCCCGTTGTGATCTCACGCCGGTCAATGGTCCTAAATCACAATTCTAATGTGTCGCAAGTACCAGGGCAGCGCTGACTAATTTGAAGCCCCCCAGAAGCCCTGGCTGCCTGTCCTGGAGGGGCCGCATCTGACCTATCCTCAGGAGGTCCCTAGTGGCGAGTCGGTGGCAGAATGAATGACTCTGTCATTTCCCACCAGATCTGGGGCTCTGATCCCTGGTGACCTGGGGCAGCCCCTACCCTGTCACGGTCTCAGAGTGGGAGATGCCTACCTGCTGGCATGCAGTGGCTACTGTGTGTTCATGCCCAGAACCCAGAATCAGCATTCAACCCAGCTGCACGTTCCGCCACCACCCGGAAGGGCTGCTCTCTGCCGCTGCCTTGGCTGAGAATGTAGTTCACCCACAAGCTAGCATTCAGAGGACTCCCGCTTTCCGTCTCCCCTCTGCTTTACAGCCCTGTGCTCACCAGACATGCTTCTCCTCCTCTGCACCTACAAAACTCTGTTCTCACCTCCACACTGCATGCGGATAACTGGTTAGCATAGGTGTAACCTCCATCCAAATACGTACTTCCAAGAAGCAGATCTTACTTATGTGTATAACCCCCAAAAGTCTAGCCCCAAACCTGCTGCGTGTATGTGTGTGCACGTGTGTGCAAGTTATGCCAACAATAACACCAGCAGCAGCTAACATATGAGGCTGAGCCCATGTCCCTCCCCACATGTGCTGGACACCTGACTTGCCCTCACAGTAAACCTGCGACCTCTCATTATTCCCATTTTATAGCAAAGAAACTGAAGGTTAAGATGGCTAAGAAACTTGCCTAAGGTCACACAGCTGGTCATCGGTAGGACTGGGGATATGAACCAGGCTCACTGAAGCCCATAAGTCAAGCCCCTTCATCACTACTCTGAACCTCAAAGGGTGGACCGAGAGCGGGTTATGGGTGGGTAGTAGCGTGTGGTACTGGCTAGAGCATCAGGAAAGAGGATGGCAGATGGAAAATTAGAACCACTACGTCAGAGACTCTCTTCCCTCTCCTGGTGGAACAGTGGAAATGCCCATCGGCTTGCCGACATACAAGCTGCTGTTTCTTGCATCCCAAACCACTCACCTTCAATTATCCACGGCTGCTTATTCATGGCGAATGCTCTAGCCTGGACTGACCTGTTACCCACATGGATCCTTGGTCACAACAGCACTAAAACTGGCTTGCGTGGCAGATACTTAGGCGCTAACTAAATCAGCACTTTATAGATACTAACTCGTTTAATTCTCACCATGACTCCATGGGACGGTAATATTATTATCACCCCATTTTAAAAGATGAATAAACGAGAGCATTTAAGTAACTTGCCCAAGGTGTCACAGCTAGCAAGTGGCAGAACAGAATTTGAACTCGGGTCATCTGCCCTCTTAACCACTAGGGGTAACCATTATTATTATTTATTTATTTATTTACTTTTTTGGTACGTGGGCCTCTCACTGTTGTGGCCTCTCCCGTTGCAGAGCACAGGCTCTGGACGCGCAGGCTCAGCGGCCATGGCTCACGGGCCCAGCCGCTCCACGGCATATGGGATCTTCCCGGACCGGGGCACGAACCCGTGTCCCCTGCATCAGCAGGCGGACCCTCAACCACTGCGCCACCAGGGAAGCCCTAGGGGTAACCATTATTGATTGGGCCTTTTTACTATTCCAAGCATTTTACAAATACTTGATGTGATCAACAAACTCATGATGTGGTACTATTTTCATCTCTGTTTTATAGATGAGGAAAGTGAGGTTTAGAGAGGTTGAACTCTCCCAACGCGACCCAGCCCAGACTGTTGCTCTCTCAAACTGCAGTTCTGTAAGAATTATTGACAAGAATTGTCCCTTACTCTGGGCAACTTTAATGCCGAGTTTAGGTGCACGCCTTGCTGACTAAACTGCAAGTTGAATTTTAGCTCCAACTTGTTCCCTTGTGCAGTGTACATCCTGGACAACTGTACACGGAAGTAGTGACCCAGCAGATAAATGGCAGACCTGAGATTCCGACCCAGGTCCGACTAGCATCTGGCTTTTAATCACTATAGGTGTTCCATCACCCACCTCAGACACCACACCCCTCTTTTCTAACGCAATTCTAGATTCAATCCTATCCAAGGATGTTCAGAAAATGCCCAGTCCAGTATCCTTAAGTGGGCAAAAGCTCAGTCAAGGTGTACTGGTCGAGAGAGATCCTTCCAGAACAGACCCCTTCCATCCCCAGGAGCTGTGACAACTTCATCCCAGTCTCAGAGAGACTCTGGGCTCACAGACGGTGACTCTCCACTGCAACAAGACAATTGTCGAATTCTTGCAGTGGGTACCTCGGTGGCGCTATCTCCCCACCTCAGTCAGGCAGCCACTTTGCACAGTGACCCTTCCCGATCTACACTGTCCAGCTACAATTTGGCCATTCCTGGGACCCTGCTCTGCTTGAGGCTTCTGCAGCCCAAAGCGCTTGTGACCAGGGAGCACTCCCAGGGCCCTGGACTCGGAGCAGATGTCACTTTGCATTAAAGGCTCACTGGCCTGGGCTCCCAGAGATAGAGCACAACGGCTCTCTGCTAAATGTCGCCAAGAGAGAAGCTAAATGAGGAAGAGGGAGAGGGTAAGAGAGAGAGAAAGAGGGAATGAGAGACAGAGGGGGATAAAGGGAGCGAGGTGAGAGGTAGGGAGAGAGAGAGAGACCGGGCATCTGAAGAAGAAAAACAGAGACACCAACCCCAAGTCTGTGTGGAAGGGAGAGCCTGGTACTTCTGACGAGCAGTAGAAATAATAACAAGATATCAAGTTTATCAATCACTTATTAACAAAGACTAACACTAAATGGGGGCTTAACAGGTGCCAGGCGCAATATTCAGTGCACTTGTTCAATCGCGGACCTGCAGCAGTTACCTGCCCTTCCCCAATATAAGCGTGATGCCCTGCCCAAGCAGGGAGGCCACGAGATACACCCATCGCAGCCACACCCCTGGAGTACAACCCTAGGTGTGCAGCCTCACTCCTGCAGCAGCTGGGATTTCTTACCCGCCTCCTACTTGTCAGTCATGGTCATGACTCTTTTGTTCCTACTGGGGCCTGTCTTATTAGGAGTAGAGTAGACCCGCTGCACTGATGGCCCCAAGCCACAGTCTGCTGTATCCCCGCCCTGGGCGAGGTCACTTTGCATGTCCTACCATCACGGACTGGAATCTGTTTCCCCACATCTTAAATGTGGGGCTGCCTGGAGCTTGCTTTGGCCAAA
Organism: Pseudorca crassidens; assembly: GCF_039906515.1. Lineage (NCBI taxonomy): Eukaryota > Metazoa > Chordata > Mammalia > Artiodactyla > Delphinidae > Pseudorca > Pseudorca crassidens. Next base: position 24,141,081 of record NC_090310.1, read on the forward strand.
AGCATGTGGTGGAAGTGAGCCCGTTCCAGTTCTAAGTCTGGCTTCAGGAAGCCTTGCACACTTCCTGCACTCTCTCTTGGAACCCTGCCACTGCCATAAGGACAGGCCCAGGCTCCTTTGCTGGAGGAGGAGAGACCACACGGAGGACAGTCCGCATTTCCCGGATGAGACAATCCTAGAGCCGCCCATAGCGAGTCGATCCCCAGACGTGAGAGCCCGCCAAGATCAGAGGAGCCGCTGCAGAGACCCGAAGAACCATCTAGCTGACCCAAAGACCTGTAAGCAGTAACTAAGAACAAAAACACTTACAGTTTTATAACACCGAGTTGGGAGTGCTTTGTTAAATCACCCCAATGATAGAATGAGCATTATACAGACAGAGAGACAGGCTTGGAGACGTGAAGATGCTTTCTAAGGCCACGCGGCTAATAAGTGATGGAGCAGGGATTCTGCACCATTCTCAGAGTTTTTACCCACGATGATCGAGACCATCTAGACCATAGGGGTCGACAAACTATTTCTGTAAAAGGCCAGCTAATAACTATTTTAGGTTTTGTAGGCCAGTCTCTGTGGCACCTATTCAACTCTGCCATTACAGAGCCAAAGCAGTCATAATCCATATGCAAACAAGTGGGCATGGCTGTGTTCCAATAAAACTTTAGTTACAAAAACAAATGGAGGGCCAGATTTGGCCCATGAGCTGTAGATCACTTCCCTACACCACCACTGTTCGTACCACCCTTTCTTCCCTTTCTTTTCCCTGTAATTTCACTTCTTCCTTTTCTCTAGGATTTCCATGCAAAACCCCTCATTACATTGCGCCATTTTTATATTCTACTCCACGACATGTGACAACTAACTCTAAACTCAGTGGCTTTGTTTTCCCAGCATGTGTGTAACTCCACTCCCTAATTTTGCAAATCTCTGTCATTTCCAAAAATCAATTTGACTGATATGTTTTCCTAATGTTAGGTTGATAGCTCTCCGGATTCCCCAGGTATGGGAACTTTAAAAAGTTATGATTATATTCTAAATCCAAGACCCAACATCATCACCGTGACAGTTGGGAATGCAAATTACTCCTGTTCAGAACATTTCAAGAAGAAGTTTCAGATCTGTAGCTGTAGAAATTTGACTCACTCCAAAAAAGTCCCCCCTCCCCCCCCCCCCAAAAATCCAGAGTGATACAGAAGTAATTCTGAGAGCTTTTTCATCACTCCACACACCCGGTCTCTGGGGCAACCTCTCTCTAAGAAGCAGACGAGGCATGTGATGATGACTTCTTGCAGAGAATAAAAACTGGGGTTGGAACAAATGAAATCTCAGCGATTTTCAGTTTTATGGATGGACATCTCATCCAGAAAATAAAATGTTATAACAGATTTCAGTTTTTCCACATCTTTCTTGAGCCCTTTTCACTTCTTTGCTGCCCTACTTAAAATACAGAACCTTGCTGGCAATGAAAGTGAACTCTGAGCTTGGCTATTTTTTTCCTTCAATTGGAAAAAAAAAAGTAGACTTAAGAGTTTAGCAAAGGAGCTCATCCAACTTAGAAGCTGAGAGCCACGTCTTGAAAATTTCATCCAAGGTTAGTCAGGGTTAGTGTCAAACTTTCCAGAATTTTTAACCTTCTAAGTAAAAATAAAGATGTCTATCTGGACTGACTTAAGTTTTAAAGTCCTAAAACTAGGAAGGCAGAGGAAGACCCATCTCATTTTTCATTATGGTTAAATTCAATTTCCAAGAACAGCCGCCCTTGGTCCCAGGACCTGGCAATGAGTGAGCTGTTTCTGGAGCCATCATTACCACGATGGCCAAGGGCGAAGAGAAAAGAGATGCCTCACAGAACAGCGTCCTCAAGTACGTGGAGCTATGTGTGTACTCCATGTCCAGAACCCTCTACTGTAGTTGGGGCACCCTAATTAGTCTGATCCACTCAACGAAGAGCCCAAAGCCAGCCACAAGCATGTACTTGTCAATGGCTCCCAATGACGTAGGCTTGCTCTGTGCTAGAAGCTGTGTTAACCACTCTGTACATAATTATCTCAGTTATACAGATAGAGAAACCGAGACCAAGACCCAAGGTCCACAGCTAGCGAACGACAGAGCTGAGATTCACAGCTAGCTTGTCTGACTTCAGAGACCTCTCTTAATCAAGACGAAATAACTGACTTAGCAAAGGGTCATATTTGTGTGGGTGATGACAGTGTCCAGGTGTCTGTCAATACCTCTGGATCTCCCACTAAATCCCGACCATCCTTGGGCCACCTGCCAACTGTCTTGTTTTAAAAGGACTTTCATTTGATGAGCAGCATGTAAGATATGGGACCTATGAGGTCAGCAGGTAAGGGTAATTATTTCCCACTACAGAGATGTGGAAACTGAGGCCCAGGGAAGGGAGAAAAGCCTGCCCACAGTCACCAGCCCGTCGTTAGTGGCACAGTCAAGAATGGACCACACATCCTGGACTTCCAGCCCAGAGTCGATAAAGGGGTGTGGATTTGGCTGGGGGCTGGGGGCGGGGTGGGGCGGAGTGCCCACCTTGCACAGCCTCTACACACTCCAAGGCCAGGAATCCTGTGAGCCCTCTGAACTGTGCTTTCCTAGACCTCTGAAGACCAAAATATGCTTCTGAGTGCCTCACATTCAGAATATACTGAAAAGGGGTGCAGGGGGGCAAAACATGCTTAAATAAAAGGCATACGCACGCAAAAGATATAGCCGCAAATTGTATTTTTATCTCGATATCTATTTATCCCTGCTCTTCCATGTTAATAAAAGGCTTAAGCAAAACACACTATTCCACTGACCAAAGATTACAGACAAAACACAGGACGTAGGGGGAAGTAAGCAAGGGAATCAAGAAACAGGAAACTTAATTTGCCACCAGGACTTGGTAAGCATCCAGAAAATTACCACAAGTCCTGGGCACTTGTGAGAGGTATGAATTCTGTCTCTGAGCTTCCTAGTAGGCAATGCAAAGAGAGAAACAAAGCTGGTTATTTGCTTCTGTGTCACAAATGGGAGTCCTCATTTTTTCAAAAAAAGGATACTCTGTCACCCCTCATTTTTCAGTGTCATCAGCTCTGATTGTATGGCGTTTCCTATGCGTTAGTTTTGTCTCCGTAACTGCTGAGCTGATTTGGAATGATCTGCTGCACAGCTCTACAGAAAAGCTCAGATGAGCTGGCCGGCTCACATCCCTGCACCCCTGGTACAGTCAAGTGTTTATTTACTGAGTGTCACATGAACAAACTGGTGATAAAGGAGAAGTCTAAAACCTCTTTGGTAGGAGACTGCGCCACCAGAATAGCAATCAGAAGTGAAGTAGAGAAATCTCTTACTTTAAAGCGGAGGTGAATGAAAAAATGAACGTTTGGGTAGATGTCGTATCTATGCGCCACACAGATTTTCTGAAACCCTTTTCTGTACAAAGTGAGGCACCTGGGGATAAGGTGCCTGCTCCCCACTTCTCTCCATGCCCTACCCAGTCCCTCTGGTGAAAGGATGTAAGGCCCATCCAACTGATCTCAGCCCCGAGCACTGAGAGGGCCACGTGGGGCACCGCATGTGAGAGGCAGGGACCAGCCTCTGGCGGACACTGCTCTGCTGGCTCCACGCGCTCGAACCATAAACTGAGCTGGGCTCGCTGACCACGTGGGAGCATTCCTGGGCCAAAATTCAGGTCTGCAGCTGCAAGCGAAGGAGAGCCGAGAATGCCTTTCCACCCTCCAAGCCCTGTGCACCAGAGCAGCCCTTTTAGGAGAACGCTGCGCTAGGACACAGGGAAGATGATTCCCTGTCTGCTACTCTAGCTGACGTCCAGAGATCCTAGGAAACCAGGAGGGAGGATGGGTGACGGGCGGGACAGGTATCCTGCCATCCCGGACTTTAATGCCGTCAGACAGCTCTGGAAACCTCTGTTTAATACCCAACAGCTGCTCTTTAATCTCTCATTCTGTTGACCTGCCCGCATCTCCCTAATGTAACCTCCACTTAGCAAAGCCACTGTGGTTCCCTTAGGATAGTTGTACCAATTAAATAATGCGACACTTTAGAGGTGTAAAGCCATGTATTTACTCCCAAACCAGAGGCCTGAGGGCTCTAACTTAAAAGATTTTAAGTGGAAAAAGAATCTCTCTCTGAAGAGTCGACATTAGTGACTACTGTTTGCTATTCAGAAAGGGCATCAAAAAGCAGCTGCAGGCAAGAAACCCTGGAGAGCTCTAGGGGAAGGGCAGAGGGCAGGGCGGGGCCAGGACGGGGCCCTGCTCCCAGCGTGGGCTGGAAAGGAGAGGGTGGGATCCCGGCTCCACCTTCTACTGCCCGCACCCAGTGTGATCCTGAGCTGCTCACTTCACGTCTCTGCACCTCGCTGTCCTCTCATCTGTAAAATGGGGGCAAAGACAGCTACCAACTGGTGGAGAAAATTAAAGGAGAGAAAATGTTTCGGCCAGTGTCATTAGGCGTCCCCAAAGCAGCCTTGTGGCTGGAGGCAGGAGCAACTACAAGGGTCAGGACAGTTTCCCTGCATGGGTTCTGCTCAGCACAGCCTCCAAATTTGCTTCTGTCCTATTCTTTAGGGGTTGCTGACCAAGACGGGGGATGGAAGGGGAGGTTTCTGGAAAACCTGGCTGCCAGGGCTGGGTCCATCTGGCCGGTGTCCCTGACAGCTGAAGACGCATGCCAGACAACGGGGCACCTGGGAGGCTGTCTCAAGGCTGCTCAACGCCAGGGAGAAATGATGAGCTTGCGGGCCCGACCTGTCAGAAGACATGTTACTGCTGGAAAGTACAAAATAAGCAGAGTGCAGGTAACTAAACACTATTTTTATCGCCTTTCCCACACTCTCAGGCCACAGGCAAGAGCTGCTGCCTAAGGCTGGATGACAGGGAAATGTTTATTCAGAGCAAGGGGCGGCCTGAATATCAATGGGGCCCGCAGGAGGCTGGCTGCGGGGAATCCCAGGGGCCAGGGCCCTGCCCTGCCAAGTGAGGAGACCTGGCGGGGAGAAAGGCCCTTCTCCCCAAACTCAGCCCTGCTCCCTGCTGCCCCAGGGGAGGGCCCTGACTTCTAACTGCCCAGCCCAGGGATCGTCACGCTCCTTCTTCCTGTGGCACCGGGGACAAAACTTAATCTTCTAGCTCTGGGCAAGTGGGATCTGCGTGATGACCGTTCTGACCTCTGTCCGGGCAGGACCCCGATCTGCCGTGCTCACCATTACCTTCCCAGTGTCCGGATAACGCCTGGTGCACGTACACAGCAGGCACAGCAGAAATCTATCACAAAAGAAGGGCTTATCCAAGGGCCTGGGAGGCATCGGTGAACAATGCAGACAAAACTCTTGCCTTCATGGAACTATTCCAGCGTAGGGAGACAGACAATAAATAATAATAACAATAACAATAATATGTACAAGTAAGGGGGGGAGGAGGGGAGAAGAGAGCAGGAGAAAGGGGGTTAGGAGGCTGGGAGGGGTGCAACTTTTAAAAGAATGTTCAAGGTAGGCTTTGAACTGAGAGGGTAGGATTTGTACAGAGGCTCAAAGTGGGTAAGTGAGCAGGCTGTGTGGATAACTAGGGGAAAAATGTTTCAGGAAGACAGAACTGCAGTGCAAAGGCCCTGAGGGGACAGTGCGCCCCGCAGAGTTCACCTTGCCAGTAAGGTCCAGCAAGGAGGCCAGTGTGGCTGGAATGGAGGAAGTAAAAGAATGAAAAGTAGCTTAAGTCAGAGAGGGGGAATGGGGGCTAGATCATACAAAGCCTTCTAGAACCCTGGTTCTCATGGGGGCGGTTTCACCCCTCATGGGACATCTTGCATGTCTGGAGACATCTTTGGTTGACACAGCTGGGGGTGGAGGGTCCTGGCATTCTAGTGGGCAGAGGCCACGGAATATGCTAAGCTCCTACACTGCACAGGACAGCCCAGCAAATAATTATCCAGCCCAGTAAGTCACCAAGTGCAAATCCAGATCACTGTAAGGACTTTGGCTTGAGTGAGTTGAGATTATTTGTTGAATGAATGAACAACCCTACACCTGCACCAACGATAACACAAATCGTAAGTAGGGAGGTATGTTCCATCTTCTTCAGAACCCTTCCTCCTATTAATAGAGTCAAAATGAAAGAAAAGGGACCTTTCTTCTTGCCAAAGCACACAGTGGAACTCCTGGTTTGGAAGTGTCCTACTTCATGTGCAGCCTAAAAGGAGGCCAGCTGTCCTCTGGTCTGGTGACAACAGAAGGAACTTCTTGGAAAGCCGGCTGCGGGGACATGGAGGTGGCCAGGAGCTTCCCAAGTGAAAAAAGCAAAAATCAACAATAACAAACATGATTGCTGGGACCCGGGGCTGTGAGGGGGCCCCAGAGGAGAGCAGATCAATGTTTGTTCTCCCCATGTGAAGACTGAAGGCAGGGGCTTCCCTGGTGATTTCTTGTGTTTTCACCTCTGATCTTCAAATCCTGGCCAAGCCACTTCCAGATACCTAGAGTCTTGCCTGAGTTTCACGTGGGTGATTAAAGCACGGACGACTCGAGTCTCCGTTCCTGCCTCTGTTGGTGAATAATCAAAGGCTAATTAGCCATGGTCCCATGGGACGAGGAACTAGCTGTGCAAGACATCTAAGAAACTCTGAAAATAAAACTGTGAGGTGGATCTGAGACAAATGTCAGCGGGGATCGCTGGGGATGAGGTCAGCTGGGGCCAGAAGCCCAGAGCCCAGGGCCAAATGGGGGTGGCTTCTCCAGGGCCAGGCTGACCCTTTAGCTCAGACCAAAGACACAAGGACAGATGAGTTGCTAAGGTCCAGCCTTCTTCTGTCAGCTCACGGGTAAATCAAATCAAAGCAGCAAGAATCCAGAGGGCGCTTCCAGATGGGAGAGGGCAGGGGAAGGCTCTCCAGGCTGGAGTCAAACCATCAGGGTTCAAATCCTGGCTCCTTCACTTCCTGGCTGTGTTAAATAGTCTAACCTCTTTGAGTCTCAGTTTCCTCGTCTGTAAAATGGAACCAAACAGCAACAACCAGGAATTACCCTTGGAAATCACTTTGGCCAGGAAGGGAAGGAATGGAGAAGAGAGAAGTCATATTTACTGATTCTAGGGCGCTGGATGCCGGGCTAAATGTTTAGACTTATTAGCTTGTTAAATTCTCATAACAACCCAATGTGGTATTGGGTGTCCCATTTTAATACGAGAGTGCTGTGATTTCGAGGGATTAAACCGCATCTTGACCAGGGAGTGGAATCCCCTTTTCTCCATGTTCTGTTAGTGACACTACCATACGCAGAGCACATAGAACTTCCCACGTGTGCTGCCAGGCCAGGTCCTTGTAACACACCTGAGAGCCAGCTATGAGAATCACAGCTCCCTTTCACAGAGGAGGAAACCGAAGCACATCCCTCACTGCTCCACTTGCCAGAAGTCTTCATCGGGAAAACAGAGCCCCCAAAGAAAAGTCCAAACAAACGCAAATGTGGTTTGGGTCAGGTGACAGCCACGTAAGGAAGGATGGGTATCATCCCTGGGGGTGAAGGAGTAGGCTGGGGGGGTGGTATATTCAGTACCAAGAAGTTTGGGGCCCTAAGATTCACTACAGACTAAGCTACTGCACATCACACACGGAGCCCATGTGTTACTTAATCCTCACAGTGAGCCTGAAGGTAACTGCTCTCATTATTCCCATTTCACAGATGAGGCAGCTGAGGTCACTTCAGGGGAAGTGAAGTAATTTAAGCCACACAGCTGGTGAATGGAGATGTTGGGAGTTGAGCCATGTTGGTTGACATGACACTTGAGGCCCCTCAAAGTGTGAGGATGGGAGTCAGTAGTCCTGAAAAACTGTTCCACCAGCAGCTGTATGATTTGGGGACAGTCAGCTACCCCTGCTCTGGCCTCAGTCTTCATCTGACAGGGCAGGGGCTTCACTGAATAGCCTTCAGCTCTGACCTCCTGTGGTGCTCTTTGCAGACCTTACACTGGTGCTTCCCAAGGCAAATGCTGTAACCAACCTCAGGGCCTTTGCACTTGCTGTTTTCTATACCTGGTAAAAATCTCCCCCTAAATATTCTCATGGTTCACTCCTCATGCAACTGCTCAGAAGACACCTCCTCCAAGAACCTCCCCCTGGTTAACCCCACCACCACCCACCGTGGAACCCAGCTACATCCAATTTTCAACTTGGCCGCCATGTTTAATCAGCCAAGCTGAGTTGGAGAAAGTTTACAGAATGGGAGTGGGGTGGCAGTAAGCGACAGCCAGACTTCACAACCAAAGTAGGCTGCGAGGTTCTATTTGTACCAAATACTATTCATGCCTTCCCATCCCGTTAACCAGTCTTCCTCATGGAACTTAACAGAACAAACCACTGCCAGACACCCTTAGGTTTAATTACTCAGATGATTTTAATAGTGCACAGGCTTTAATCACAGCCCACGCTGCAGCAGAGAGCGGCTGAAGGCACCTTCCATGAGTTTCCAGTCCCCTTTCCAGTCCCCTTTCCACCTCAAGGTTTTCTCACGGAGATCACAGTATATGGGGGTCGATTTAGTCTTGACTCAGCCATAGAAACTCTACCACTAAGGTCTAGGAGAAGCGATTTTAATTTGCCCCTTGCAGATACTGAAGCAGGACAACTCATGCTGGATTTCCCTGACTGCCAAAGGACAGCCCTATCCCATATAAGTGAAGGTCAAGGAAAGTCTGCAGACTGAGACTTCGCTCTTAGAGAAAGTTTCAAAAGGACTAGCAACACGGGAAGGATTTTGCTTTGCCCCCAACCCGAGAGGCGTCGAGACCTGGGAGAAGCGATGTGCTGCCTCCTTCTAAGCCCTCTTCAAGGCACGTACCCAGGTGGCAGGAATAAAAGCTGGCTGCCCAGGCTTTCTTTTAATGAAATGAGAATTGAAGTTCAAAAATAACTGTGCAAAGCCTCGTAGGGAAATACCAAATGACACAAGGACAATCCAGTGCCCAAATGCATAAAAGGTGGCAGGGGTGGGGAGCGCATATCTAAATCAATAACCAGGTCAGGCGGAATGAGGGGGTCAAAACAGTACCTTAGAAGTTGAGAAAGTCGTCCAAGTCTACTTTGGATGGCTTGGTAAGAATTTCAACAGTTTCCACACTCCCATCCAAAATGCTATCTTTTAGCAAGTGTGCAGCGATTCCATTTCGAGGAATTTAACCTTCAGGGCTGCTTGCACTTAGGTAAAATGACATATACGCAGGGAGGATTGTTACAGCTGAGTTTGTAATTGCCAGAGACTGGAGATAACCCCAATCTTCATCAGCTGTGGCCTGGATAAATAACAGGCTATGCTGATGCAAATGGAAAATTATGCGGCAATGAAAAGAACAAGGTGACTCTATATGAACTGAAACAGAGCAGTGGACAAGGTATACAGAGAAGGGAAAAAAGCAGGACACAGAACAGAGGCACAGTTAGTTGGCATGTGGCTCAAAGCACAGTCTAGAGTCTGGCTGACTCTCTAAGATTGAATTCCAATTCCCTCTCTCTAGCTATGGGACTTTGGGTAGGTTATTTTACCTCTCTGGGCCTCAGTTTCTTCATCCACCAAATGGACTCTTAAGAAGCAGCAATATCTCTACAACACACATTCTCATGGGGTGATATCATCCCCACAAGGGAGCAAAGACTGGCTCAGAGAAAGCAGTGGTGAAAAAAATCTTAGCTATTACAATGGTTTGTGGTCCTCCAAAGCTCAACATTACATGATCAATCTTATCTCTTATTATTTAATTTCTCTCACTAGGGAGAATTTAAATTAAATTAAATTTTTCTTCTTGGGAGGATACTAATGAAAAAAAGGTTGAGGAACCCTGATCTAAAGTTCTCAGCAGCACAAGGCAAATGGGGATGACATTTACCTTACAACAGGGCTGTGAGGCTTAAACAGAATGAGAGCTGCAGAGGCCGCAGGGCTGTCTTTCCATCCGGGTGCTGAATGCTAATATCAAGCCCCATTTCTCAGATGATGAGCCTGAGGTCCAAAGAAGTGATGGGACTAGGCCAAAGGTCAAGAGCAGAGGCAGAATGTTCACCTGGTCTCCCTGACTCAGAGCTTCCACTTAAATGCTCTAGTACTGCTCGGAGGCCACAGGGTCCAGATGTTTATGAAGCTGCCCTGAAATCCACTCTGGCGTTTGCCAGGTCAACCCAGGCCCAGATACCCAGATGTGTCTTCACCCATCTGAGCAGCAGTCCAGGGACCGCGGTACCCGACGGCCAGGAACTCCCAGCATGTCCGCTGTGCGGAAGGCTCAGAGCTGCTATTCCTTTGCCCTCACAGTTTCCTCTCGTGAGTCCCTTTGGAGACATTTTCAACCGACCTGAGTGCTGAGAACAGCTTCGCCTGCCACGAGCAACGATCTGGGTCAGTTATTTGGACACAGAGTGGTGGAAGGGAGTATATTTGCTTTTCCTGCTGGCTGCCCAGAAAGCTCTGAGCCGAATCTCCAGTTTCCGCACAAGCGAGGTCTTCGTGGCCTGTGTTCTAAGTCAATTCTGACTCCCACTTGAGGCCCCAGCATCGTGTTTCCTTCCTTTGGCCTCATTTTAATTTATGCAATCGTATTTTGCTTTGCTGACTGCCACACACCCTCCCTAGGACAGGACGGGGTGTAAAGAGATCAATCAGTACACACACAGAACTCTGAGAGGTTCCAGAAAAAGCCACTACTGGCAGAATAACTCGTTGGGCTACATCACCCAACTCCCTGGGGCCTTTTGAGGGAGGCTGGGAAAGTGGGAGCGGTCTCCTGGGCCTAGAGTGGTGAGAAGGAGAGGCAGGCCGGAGAGAAGGTCAAGGGAAGGAAAGGGAAGTACGTGTATGAAGAGGAAAAGCGAGCTTTAGTCACGGGGTCTCAACAGGCAGAAACCACAGGTCCCTGGTTCATTCATTCATTCAAGACCTACCATGTGCAAAGTACTGTGTTCCCTAAACGGGATACAATGATGAACTAAAAAATGGCAGGGTCCTTTGCCCTCATGAAGATTATACTTAGTTCAGAAGTCGGCACGCTCTACCTGCTGCGCCCAGTCTGGCCTGCCAGCTGCCTTTTGTAAAGTCTGATTGGAACACTGCCCCGCCTGCTCCTTTGCATGCTGTCTACAACTGCTTGAGAGCTACACCGGCAGAGCCGAGCAGTTGTGACAGAGGCCATCTGGCCCACAAAGCTCCCAATATTTACTATCTGGCTCTTCACAGAAAGTCTGCCCACCGCACATTTTATTTGTGAGTATTTAAAAATGTTTCAATCAACAAAAATGAAATTCTGATACCCTCTCTCCCCAGTTTTCCCTTCTATTAAACTGGTACGATAAGCATGCCATCGTGGGGATTAAATGGGAGAATGCATGGGAAGTACTCAGAAGCAAGCCTAGAACACAGGCGCCCGCAATACTTTTCTATCCTCCTTATTTCTGATATTACAGTGGTTGGAAGAAGAGAAATGATTTCACTCCAACACGTCTTTAAAATACATTCCGCGTTTTCATCCTATTCCAGGAATAGGTATGACTAGTTGATCTAAGTGATCCAGGCATTTTTCAGGATACTTTTTACTCTGTTCTCTTGATTTTAAGGCAAACATTTTTCCCCTATTTTAACATTTCTGAAATTAAGGCTTGTCTTATAATTAATGTGTACACATGATTTGTTAATTCTTATTTGTTGCAAACCAATGATGTGGCAGACTCTCAGGATATATGAACATCTATGTGAACATCTATGTGAACAATACATATACGTATGTGTACATACACGGGGGTGTGTATATACGTGTATATATATAGTTCATAAGACATAAAGTCATGTTCGCATGGAGTTTACATGGGAATGGGGGAGCAAACAGTGACAGCACATAGTAGGGCAGTTGCTAATAAAAGCTACGAAGAAAAACAAAGCAGAGCAGAGGGACAGAGAACAGTGGCAGTTTTGCAATTTAAAAGTGGCGATGTGGGGATGGCCTCCCCAGAAGATGACCCAAGACAGGGGAGGGAGCGGGCCTGCTGGAATTTGGGAGCACAGGGCTCCAGGCAGAGGAAAGGGCAGGTGCAAGTTCAGGTGCAGAGATGCATATCTGGCAGTGTGTCTTTTGTTCCCCCTCCCCTCACCAAAGCAGTGACCAATGGCTCACTCTCCTTGGATTACAGAAGGACCATACGTGGATGGGACAGTCGAGGCGTGAAACAAGGGACTGGGATTTGGGCTGGGAAGGGGAGAGCGGTCAGTGACTGCAACACACTTTATTTCAGCTGACTCCTCTCAGCTCCTTTGAAACAGCTGACATGTGTTCTTGGTCCTAAACCTGCTGTAAGCCTATGTCCAAATGAATCACCTGCCAAAAACCTACTCAATCCACAGGTAAGACTTTTTTTTTTCCCCAGAAAGTCGTGGGAACTGGATGGGTTGTCATCGGAATTGTAGGGCCAGTTGAGCAAGTTCCTTCTTTGCACCTGGCCAGTAAAACTGAGCGAGAAGGTGTCTGTTTCCACAGAATGTTTGCAGAGCACTCAAGACAAGTAAATCAAAGTGTGTACATATCCCCCAACTTTGCAGAGACAGAGGAAAGGATGGGGTAATGAGGTCATGGCTCCGACATTCTTCTGCAGGGATTCTCGGTCGGCAAACTCACTGAGAACAAAGCCACAGACCCAGAAAAGGCAGGGTCATGGCATCCGGGTGGCCACGAAGTCTTGACCCCAAAGCCCACGTGCATGTGTGCAGTCACACTTCCTAGTGTCTCCCGCGGTCACACCCGGCGGCCCTGCACATCACCCCCGTTGAACAGGGAGGTGCTGACTCCGAAGCTCGTTCAGTTCCCTACGTCAGGATGCCCTGGCCTTGACCAACCGGGACAGGAGCTCAGCTCACTCTCAGATTGGGATTCAAGCTCACGTGTCCAATGTGAGTATAAATCTACGGCTACTCATCGAACCACTTTCTCTGGTTTCTAAAAAAATGTCCTTCTGGATGCAGATGAGAATGAGTACGTGAGTGTGAACGAGAGGACAGGAGAGGAAGGCTGGGGAGGGGAGATCAATACGGCCTCCTAGAAGCAAGCGCACTGAGAAGGACGCTGCAGAAGGGAGGAGAGGGCGGAGTCAGTAGGAGTAGGTGCGGGGAGAGGGGCCTTCAGTGGACAGGCAGAGAGCTCTGTCGCACCCTCATACCTCCTTCAGGTGTCACAAACCACAGCACAGCACAACCATCAACGATGATAATGAGGATGCCATTGAGAACGCTGCATTCTGTTCCAGACCATGTTTGATAAAGCACAGACGTGACACATCACGTTAGAGGACAAGTCAACTAAACCGTGTGTGTGTGTGTGTGTGTGACTTCCAGGGGTCAGCTTTTGGTCTCTGAAACATTTATTTACAATACAGAATACCTTTCTGCTGAACAGATGAGGTTTTGCTCTACTAAAGCAACACCCTAGGCTGTGGCTTCCAGACAGTTTTTATTTCCAGGTGAAAAGAGCCAGGTCTGGAGCCCACCCGTGTGAGAAACAGTCAGTCCTGTGTGCTGACCCCCTTCCCGCAGACCAGACGCTTGGGCGGCCATGGGGAGCCTGGGCGGGGGTGTTAACTCACTGCTTCTAACCTGACGGTGACTCACCCATCACTCCTTCGGCCTTGGGTAAGGCTACCTATGGGGGATGGGGTGCCCTCTCCAGCTGGGGAAAACTGCCGTGTTAAGCCCCTTCCCCGACACACGCAGAGGGAAGTACACCTGAGCCAGGAAACAGCTATAAAGTCAACCCCGAGGGCCTCTGAGAAGCAAAGGGCAGCTGAAAGCTCTCCACTCTCCTTTCCATGCGGGCGTCGTTTCCTGAGTAACTTACCAAGAGCATTCTTCTATTAGGTTACGTATGCCGGTTTCCCCCAAAATTCATGTTAAAATCCTAACCTCGCAATGGGATGGTCTTAGGAAGTGGGGCCTTGGGGAGGTGATTAGGCCATGAGGGTAGAGCCCTCATGAATGGGATTCGTGACATTATAAAAGGGACCCTAGAGAGTTCTTGCCTTGTTCCTGCCACGTGAGGACACAATGAGAAGTTGTTTGTCTGAAGCCAAGAAAAGGGAAGCTGACCATGTTGGCACCCTGATCTCAGACTTCCAGACTTCACAACTGTGAGAAATAAAAGTCTGTCGTTTATAAGCCGCTGAGTCTACGGTATTCTGTTGGAGTAGCCTGAGCTAAGACGGGGCGGGGATACGTCATATGTGTATTCGAATTAAGAGCATTCAAATGTAGGTCACTGAGGAGGGAAAAAGAGTGAAAGAATGGGAAAAAAGTGAGAGAAGTAAAGAGAGAAGGAATGAGAGAGGAGAGAGAATATACAAGATAGAACAAAAACTCAGACCACACAGGATTCTTGCTGACTTTTAAACCTAAACCCCAAGTAAGATACAATTCCACTGTACACGTGTGTTTCACTTTATGCAGTAGATGCTCTTCTGAAAAATTGGATATGAACAGAATTGTTAAAAAGTCCTCTTTGTATACATCTTTGAAAGCTCACAACTTGAAGGTATCCATCTGTCTTAGCCCATGTGTGCTGCAATAACAAAATACCGTAGACTGGGTGTCTTAAACATCAGACATTTATTTCTCACAGTTCTGGAGGCTGTGAGTGTGAGATCAGGGCACCAGCATAGCCAGGTGCTGGTGAGAGCCCTCTTCCTGGCTTGCAGATGGCAGCCTTCTCACTGTGTCCTCACATAGTGGAGAGAGAGTGCTGGTATCTCTTCTTTTATTTACAAAGGCACAAATCCCATCTTGGGGGCTCCACCCTCATGACCTCACTGAACCATAATTACTTCCCAAATGCCCCACCTCGAAATACCATCACATTGGGTGTTAGGCCTTTGACATACGAATTTGGAGGGGGCTGGGGTTACGAATGTTTAGCCTCTAACACCATCTCCAAACCCACTCACAAAGACAAGGGTCCTCTGGGAAAATGAACACCAATTCCCAGCCTCTAAAGAGTATGCTTTTGGTAAGTTTTGAGTTTCCAAGTCTTGAATGTCCCTACATTCATGAAACCAAAGGATATTAGAGGCATGTATTCCAGCCTCCTCATTATACACAGGAAGAGTCTAAGGCCCAGAGAGGCAAAGTTACTCGACCAAGATCACACAGATGAAGTGAGTCATAGCTGAGTCTCGAACCTGAGAGTATGGTCTCTTTGGCGGTACACGTTCGGGTGGTTACTCACTTGTGCTGCCTGAAATAAGTGGGCCAGTGCCTGGGGCTTGGGAATCCGTTAGTTATATGAGCCTGTAGTTTTAACATCCTATTTTCTGGAAGTCAAAACTACATCACCAGGGTGTTTCTCCTTTTCATTACAGCAGTCATCTCTATTTTATTTATATTTTGCAGCGAAATGATTTAAACCAAATGAGCTTGGGCACAGAGGAAATTTGACCTGAAAGAGGGTTTTTGTGGCAGGATGATAGCCAGCAGATCCTTATTTCCTGAGGTCAGTAACATCCTGGTGCAAGGGGATCCATCAATACATCTTTCATAAGGGCTTCTCTGAACAGTGAGGTAGAAAATCTTTCCAATGACTCCGGCCCATTTGTAACTTTGCCCTGAATAAAAGAAGGGATTGATCGAGGCTTGGACTGCTTCCATGCCCGGGGGCCTTCCTGCGCTCTCGGAGGCAGAGTCTACAAATGGAACTCAACTGGGCAATTGCTCCTGGAGGGAGTGCCCAGTAGGGGCAAGCATGGCCTCTGAAGAGTGGGCAGTGATGGGTTGATCGTGCTCAGCCTCCGTCTGCTGGGTCTGCAGAGGGGCTGATGCCTGGAAGTCTCAAGCTTGAAAGGGATCACAGGAAAGGCTTGCCACTGGGAGTTCAGAAACAGCAGATCTGTCTCCCCTCTTGGTGATCACCAACGCACGGTGGGTGTAATATAGCCTCAGCGCATCCATCAGCCAGTCTGTTGGCATCTCTTAAGAATCCACAATGGGCTGGGCAGAGTGGGAGAGCCCGAAGGCTCCAGAACAGGGCAAAGGGGTGTAGGGGGTTGAGAAGGATGGCCCATTCCTCCAGACGTTTCCACGACCCCAACTGCCCAAAATGGCGGCCGATGTCCTGAGCGCTCCATTGGCTGGGAGACCAGGAGGCCTGAGTTCAGTCTTAGATGAGGCTACTGGCTAACTATCGCCCCTTGAGCAACAGACTTCTCCCTCTGGGCAGTGCTTTCCTTTCCTGCAAAACTGGTGTGAGGCTGCTTATCTTACGGCAGTGGTTTTCAATTTGTGGGCTGGGGCACTTTTACCTTCCAGGGGACATCTGGAACTGCCTGGAGACATTTTTGGTTTTCACAACCGGGGGAGGTAGGGTGGGATGCTACTGGCTTCTAGTGGGCAGAGGCCAGGGATGCTGCTAAACATCCTACAGTACACAACCTCCTTGCCCCCCACAACAAAGAGAGATCCAGCTCGGAATAGCAGCAGTATGTCAGAGCTGACAAAACATGCCTTAAAGTTGCTGTGTGACGTCCCCAGGGCTATGAAACATGCGCACAGACCAGGGCCAGGCACAGCACAGACCTAGCATGAAGGGAGCTCCTGCCCTTCTCCTCTTCAGAGCTGGTGAGGGTCAGACTCCACTAGCACCGACACTTCTCGCTTGGTTTCTCTAAGGCGGCCGAGGATGCAGAGAAGACGGAAGCTCTATCTGCCTCTCACAGGCTGGTTTAGTCCTAAGACACCTGCCCATGCTCTGCAAACCAGCCTAAAGATCGCCCCGATCCCAAGCTTCTTTCCCACTTCCTAGGCCTGTGAACTTGACTGAGATGCTTCTCTCATCCAAGCGCCAATGTTGGGATAAATGGGATTATAAAGCCTAATTCATGTCAGAGTTGCCATGAGGTGTAGAAATCAGCATCCTTCCCACTGCCTGGCACACGATGTTCAGTACATGGGATTCATTATTTTCTGTGGGGAAAAATGCCTATTTCCTCTAATTGCCGTGAGAATTAGAGGTAAGGTAGGAAGAGCAGTTAGCATGGTGCCTAATGCCACGACTGATGCTGAGTAAATCTGGGTGGACGGAGACAGGGGAATGAAAACCTGAATGACCAAAAAAAATGAAGGTTCGTGGAAAAGCAAATCTGCAACGCGGAGCCTAGCATGAAGGAGAGCTCAGAAGACATCTGCCCAGTGCGGAGGAGGGGCCAGGGAGGCTCAGGGAAGCGCAAGGGTCTACAACAGGGCTTCTCAACCTCAGCATTACTGACATGTGCGGACAGATGATTCTCTGTGGTTGGGGGGCTGTCTGTGCACAGTAGGATGTTTACCAGCATCCCTGGCCTCTACCCACTAGATGCCAGCAGCATCCCTCCCTCTGCATCCTGGAATGGAGACAACCAAAACTGTCTCTGGCCTTTGCCAAACATCCCCTGGGGGGCACAAGGGCCCCCTGGTTGAGAGCCACTAGTCTGAAGCACCCGACGCACAGTGGGCCCTCACTCAGCAACTACTTGTTGGAAGAAGGCGGGGGCAGAGGATCGAGGGCACAGCACTGAGCCGCCCCTGCCTGCTTCAGCCGGGAGAGAGGCTGTCCAGGGCAGACACCAGCTCAGTTTCTCTGAAACAGTCGGCTGCTACGAGAGTGCATCGTTTGTGCTCTGCCTTGTGAAGAGGGAGACTTTTCTGAGAACCTACTTTTCCAGCCCTGAAGATTTCATGTGGATATCGTAGTAAACATCCCCGCCACTCAACCTGCCTCTCGTTCCTCTCCCTCCAAAGCGATTCTTTCGAAGCACTTCTCGTCCCCAATGGTTTAATGTTCCTATTCCGTGGAGGAGCCTCTGCAGTCGGGAAGATGAAGAGGTACGGAGTTAAGCCGCAGGTTTGTGGTTTGGGCTTAGAGGTGGCAAAACCCGCGCCTCTCTTTAGCATCTGAACGTAACCTTTCAGGGGACGCTCAGGGAGGCTACGGAGAGAGAAAGCAAAGTGCAAAGGTCACAGGTACATGGGTGGAAGGACCCCAGGGGAAAAGGGTAGCAGGGGAGAAAAGTCATGTGAGCTCAAAGGCAGCTGGGCTTGGAGGCTGGCGGCAGGGCGTAAAGATAGAATTAGACTGAAACTTCCGGGATCTGCCTTTAGGAATGAGCTGCAACCGAAATGAATCACTGGACGCTACCTCCTTCTCTCATCCCAACTCCAATCCTTTGTCAAGTCCTAGGTCTCCCTTGGCCCCATCCACTTCCCTCCAGCTCCCCCATCACCTGCACCCGATGAGAAGTGCAGATTCCTGACTGAGCCCCTGCATGTACCTCCCCCGCCCATCCATTCCTTTTCCCCTCCGGCAGCCAGAGCGATCCTTTGAAAAGACAGATCAGATGCCACTCCTTCACTTAAAATCCTTCCATTCTCCCTATTTTTCTTGGGACAAAGATGGAATTCTGACTGCAGCCTGCACAGCCCTGCTAGATACAGCCCCTGCCCACCCTCCCCTTCCCTTCTCCACTCTCTCCTGCTTCTTAGCTTTCTCTCCAGTCATTATGAGTCGGAATGAGTTCCCACTGAGCCTAGGACCTTTGCCCATGCTGCTTCCTCTTCCTCAGTTAATCCTTACCCAGTCTACACTTCGTTGTTTCAGCTTAAATGTCACTTCCCCAGGGAAACTCTGTTGACGCTCCCTGGCCAGGTCCTGCAGCAGAACCCCTCAGAACACTCAACCTTCATCTCACTGCCCTTATCACTGTCCTGCTCAATGACCGACATCTTTCCCCAAACAGACGATGGCACTGTCTGAGGGCAGAGTGGGAATCTATTTTGCCCACTAACGTGACTTTGCTCTACTCAGTTTCAATAAACGTTTGCAGAATAAATAAGTGCATAAATAGGAGGAGGAAGAGAGAGGCTTGCTCCAAGCGTAGACAAAGAGTGTCCCTTTCAGGGGTCACGTCCCATGGCTCCGCTCCCAGACACCATTAGGATAGAAAGGGGGCCGGGCAGAGCGTGGTGTCTGCCTGCCTGGATGGTCTGTGGCCAACCCTTCTCTCGCCACTTTACAAGCTTCCCTCTTCCAGCTGCAGCCACGTGAGGACGGGTCCTGGCTGCCTGCCCCCCGCCCTCCATGAGAAGAACCGCCCCTCAGTCCAGGATCACCAGTCCCTGCAAATCCACCCGCTGTTTCAACAACAACAACACGTTGCCAAGTTCCTACTGCCTGGGCAGTGGAAAGGAGATGTGGACTGTGGCCTCCAGGAGCCCAGCAGCAACTGCATCACCTGCGGGCTGGTTTGGAAATGCAGACTCCCAGGCCCCACCCCAGACCAGCTGAATCAGAATCTGCGCTTGACCAAGAGCCCGGGTGTGATTCGTGTTAAAGTGTGAGAAGCTCACCTGGGGGGTTTGTTAAACTGTGGATCTCCCTACCCCCCCATCCCCCCTCAACTTTCTGATGCAGGAGGTCTCCGGGGCGTGGCAGGAAAATCTGCATTTGTCTCAGGTTCCCGCATGATGCTGATGCCGCCTGTCCACCCAGGACCATGTTTTGAGAACAACTGCTTTATAAACTTGTGAGGGTCCAGGCAGAGGTCACGGGGGCCCAGGAAGGTCTTCTGAAAGAGGCAAGTGTGAGCTGGAGCGCACTGGACAAGAAGGGTTTGAGGGGCATTCCAGACAGAGGGCACTGCAGGAGGGCCGTCAGCAGCAGGAAGCAAGGTGTGCACAGGGAATGTCCTGCACCAGCCAGGTGGGGGGGGAGGGGAGAAGGGGAGGGAGCCTGGAGGCCACAGAAGCTCCGCTTCCTCTTGGCCTGTAAGATCTCTGTGGCCCAGCGCCATAAAGGAGGGACTGAGACGCCATAAAGGAGGGACTGAGGCGCCATAAAGGAGGGACTGAGACGTCCTCACACCAAGCCTTGTCCTAAGGCTATTTACATACTTTAACATATTTTCCTTTCTTTCTTTCTTTCTTTTTTTGTTTTTGGCGGTGCGCGGGCCTCTCACTGCTGTGGCCTCTCCCGTTGTGGAGCACAGGCTCCGGACGCGCAGGCTCAGCGGCCATGGCTCACGGGCCCAGCCGCTCAGCGGCAAGTGGGATCTTCCCGGACCGGGGCACAAACCCACGTCCCCTGCATCGGCAGGCGGACTCTCAACCACTGCACCACCAGGGAAGCCCTTTTTCTTTCTTTTTCAACTTTTTTTTTACATCTTTATTGGAGTATAATTGCTTTACAGTGGTGTGTTAGTTTCTGCTTTATAACAAAGTGAATCATCTATACATATACATATATCCCCATATCTCCTCCCTCTTTTGTCTCCCTCCCTCCCTCCCTATCCCACCCCTCCAGGCGATCACAAAGCACCGAGCTGATCTCCCTGTGCCATGCGGCTGCTTCCCACTAGCTATCTACCTTACGTTTGTTAGTGTATATATGTCCATGCCACTCTCTCGCTTTGTCACAGCTCACCCTTCCCCCTCCCCATATCCTCAAGTCCATTCTCTACTAGGTCTGTGTCTTTATTCCTGTTTTACCCCTAGGTTCTTCATGACATTTTTTTCCCTTAGATTCCCTATATATGTGTTAGCATACGGTATTTGTCTTTCTCTTTCTCACTGACTTCACTCTGTATGACAGAATAATTATAGACTCACAGAAGTTGCCAAGATAGTCCAGGGAGGTCCATGTTCCTTGGCCCAGCTTCCCGCAAAGGTGACATCCTATGTAACGGCGGTGCAATATCAGAGCCAGACAATGAACATCAGTCCAGTACTGTGAACCAGACCACAGGCCTTAGTTTTCAGATTTTCCTTGCACTCACTTGTGTGTGTACGCGTGTATTTACTATTGATTCCTCATAACCACCCTATCAGAACCTCATTTTGCAGATGAGGAAACTGAGGCGCAGAGAGAATAAAGCAACTTGCACAGGAGGGGCAGGGGGCAGAAATATTAATAAATTCCAGAAGTTTGGCTCAAAGCTGACACTCATTATTGCTTCTCTGGCAAGTTCTGACATGCATGCAAGCTCTCATGGATCAGGGATGTTTCTGGGACCATCCACATCTGAGAACAACTGCTGGGTGGCAAATGGAGGCTCCAGGCTTGTCCTGAAGGACCAGGTCCTCTGGGAAAGAGCCCACTGGCAGAGGCTGGGTGGAGAAGCCGGGGGAGAGGGCTGTGGCCACAGATGCCCCGTCCCATTGGCTCCCAGGCAGTCTCGCTCCGGCTCAAAGGTGCTCCTGTCTGCCAGGTCTGCCCCCAGGTACCTGGTCTGGTGATGTTTGCAAGGCTGGCCTGGGCTGTCTTGCCAACATCAGGACCAGACAAAAAGCTGCAGTTCCATGTCCCAGCCCCTGCCCTGGCGCCTGGCAACCCCACAGAGGCCTGCTTGTGAGGGCAAGAAGCAGGAGGCTGGGCTGCTTGGCCAACCTCTCAGCCCCTGGCTGCTGGGGTTAGGGTGGGGTGCAGGAGCGGGGAGAGGGGATACACAGCGAGGCCTTACAGCACGGAACAAGGCCTCCCTCACCAGCCAGGCCTCCAGAGACTGCCTCGTGGCCAGCGACCTACCAGACAAGGCTCCCCTTTGCTGCTGACTTTTATGGCATGTGGGGCTCCTTGGAAGGGAGCGTTCGTTGTGCTTAGAAATCTGTAAGCAAGATCTATGTGTGTGGACAGGGACTGCCCAGACCCATGTACGCTGCACTTGGTTTCTGGCCAGATAGATAGGTGGGGCTGCGGGTGAGTTCTTTCCTTCTTCAACTTGGTGCTCTGTTCCTGTTGCTATAATGCTATTGGTGTAGTTAGGTAGAAGAGGTTTCTTTTCATTAAGAAAAAAAAAATTCAAACCATATGGGAAAAAAAGTTTGAAAAACTCCACTACGGCACTGGGAACGAGTTTGCGTCGATGTGGAGCAACTACTGTCAGGGCCCGATCAAGAAGCTCCTCTCTTAACCTCTCTGATCCTCAGTTTCCCCAACTGGAAAGTGTGCATCAGGCTGGAAGGATCCACCCTAGACTGTTAACCCACAGAGCTCTGTATGGGAGAGAGTAGGATTGAGCGGACAGGGTTAAGGGGGAGGGGCGGTCTTTTACTTCTCTTCTGTCCAGAGATTCGAAGTGCAGCCCCAGACAGGGTGCAGCACTGAGTCATGGTCATTGATCCGCTGTAGGAGGGCCGGAAGCACCGGACAGGGCTTGTCCAGCCAAGAGAACATGGAAACCCAGTTGTCTAAAAAAATTCTACGGGTCAAAGCAAACTTGCTGATTCACTAGTTACTGGTTTTGATTTCTAAATAACCCTTTTCCAGGAACCATTTCAGGAGCTCTCCATAACCCTTGGACTGGGAGATTCAGAGAAAGTTCTGCAGTGACAGGACCGGGGGTAATGAATGGCGGCCCTGGAGTGTCACCCAGCTTCCCACTCTCTGGCAAGGAACCCGATGGGGCTCTGACTTCAGAAGCCTCCGGTTCATCACCCACACACCAGCACCTTGGGTGCTGCAGAAGAGGAAAAGTCAGCCCACCCCAGCTGCACCGGCTGTGTCAAAGTCATTTTTAGAGCCTTCTAGAAACTACTAGCTTCGATATCCCAGAATATGCATCGCGGGTCCCCTCAGAGTGCTAGAGGGTTCCCTCTCCCCCCACAACGCCAACAATTGTTTCTCCATGAATGGCATCGATGCGCCTGCTCTCCAAAAGAACCCATACTAGGGGGGAAATGGACACACCGTTAGGTTACCGCAACACGTGAAACCAACTTACAAGTTACACCTTCCCATTCCAAAAAAAGGCAGGCCTGTGATGAAAGACACAGAAGCCAGACAAGGACTGCACTAGAGGCAGAAGTGATGAAGGGGAAACTGTACAAACCAAACCTAACAGAATGATTACGACTGACATTAGATGAGGCTCTGAGCTTCCTGGCGGCCAAAGCAAAAAGGGATGTCTTGTTTTATATAACTCACGATCCGATAACCTGGAAGCTTAGGCAAAGAAAAGAGAAAAGCTCAGACCTGGTGTGATGTGCCTGCAGGGAGGGAGGAGACAGTAGGTGATGAAGTCCAGAGGTGAGTGGCAGCCTGGCCAAGGATGCACCTTTGGCTTATACTCCAAGTGGCATGAGAGCCACTGGAAGGCTTTGTGCAGAGGCATGACCTCATCTGACACATGATTTAAAAGAGCAGCTCTGGAAGCCATGCTGAGCATATCTGTTGAGGGGAGGGGGGTGGGGGAGGGAAGGGAGAAAGAGGGAAGCAGATGTGGAGGCTAAAGCAAGAGATGGTGCAAACGCTTAGAATAAAACCATGCTACTTCCTGGGACCTACCAGGCTTGGCACGCTCTGAACGCACCTCTCCATTCAACCCCAACTCATGCCTCTTTCCTTCCGTCCCCTCCCTTCCGCTACCTTGATCTCCATCCATTTCTTGTCCTGTGTGTTTATCACTTTGGGCATTTGTGCACCCTCATCCTTTGCGTCTCAGCTCAAAGTTAGCCCCTGGAGAGCCCTTTCCCAAACTCTTATCTTATGTAGGACCTCCCTCAATTCCAGACCTGTTCTCTTCTTTCCTAGCACCCAGTCACAGCGGGTCATTATGATCTCCACCAGGACATCTGGTATCTCATGAAGATCAAGACATGCCTTCCACTGCATTTCCTCCAGCATCACAGCCCCAGACCTGATACATAACAGGTGCTTAAAAAATTCTGGTGAATAAGTGAGCCTTATGAGGTAGACAGAGAATGATTCCTAGATTAGGAAACAGAAGCTCACAAGGTCACCAACCTGCTGGTGGTTCCCAGGTCTGCCTCCAAGGCCAGGGCCCTTGATCCTTCCCTCCAACTGCTCTGGACTCGAATCAGAAGATCCGGCCCTGATGTTACTCTGCAAGATTCTTGCCACTGAATTAAATCAAGATCTTTGTGCTTTGACCCGGGGCCAACAAGAATGTGATGACGACCTGCAAAGCTCCCAGAAGAGGGTCAGTAAGTTGCAGCCATACCTGGGTCAGGCCCCAGCAGAGTGCGAGAGCGAAGAGGGATGAGGCAGGATCCCTACTCACAACACAAGCTGTCTTCCCTGAAGCACACAGCCTTTATCTGATCAGTTTTCTAGGCTGCCGCAACCAAACAGTGGAATCCACAGGAAATTAAGCTTATTGACTCAGTCTTTGGATACCACGTGGAGAAGAGATACTTACACATGTCATCTGGGCCTGGGGTGCTGTAGGTTATTGGCAGCGGGTATGTACTGAGTTTTGAATGACAGCTGGGGGCGGGGTGGGCGTGGGGCACAGTTACCCTGCTTCCGCACTCCGTGCGGATTTCTGAGTCGGGGTCCCTTCTCCTGAGGCCCTGTTTTACCTCTACTTGGCTGGCTTGGAGACTGGAAGGATTTGGGATAAAGCTAATTCTCCACAGAACCTGGTATCAGAAAGAACTGACTTTTAAGCTCCAGACAGATTTAATGGGCATCTCATCATTGGCATGAACTGTGGATGAACTGTGATGGGATTCCATTTCTAGGTGTTTGCCTCGTGCCATCTCTTCATGGCTCTTTGAGCTGTAACTTCTTAGGTCATTTAGGACTGGAGAGAAAAGGCAACCTTTGAGATTCATGGCATATACTCCAGAGGTCTGGGGAATGAATGTCCAAATAAAAAGTAACCATAAATAAATAATGAAACAAACAGTTAATATTTAGAGGACCTAGCACACGTGCCAGGTACTGTATGGATATTTATATGCAGTATTGCATTACCCTCATGTGTTCTTTTGTAATTAAAATAAAATCCCAGCTCCCTATCACAGCCTGCAAGGCCCTATGGGATCCGACGACTGCCCCCCCACCTCGCCCCGTCAGCCCCTCCCTCCTCCCCTCACGCATCACTATGTTTCAACCACCAGGCCAAGCTCATTCCTTCCTCAGGACATTTGCACATTTCACTCCTCTGCCTAGACTACTCTTCCCTAAATCCCTGAATGTCAGTCTGATTGATTCTCATCATTCTCTCAAAGCTAGGCTTAAATACCACCTACCCCACACAAGTCGTTAGTCCATCTCATCACCCTTCTTTTTTAATAGCACCTTACCACATCCCTGAAGTTTCTTATTTATGACTTTGCTTAGGTGTTCCTAGTCTGTTTCTACTTATTGAGCTCCATGAAGTCAGGGACCTTAGACTCCCAGTACGCCCAATGCCTGGAACGATACCGACACACAGTAGATACTGAATAAATACTCCGGGAAAGAATGATAGAGAAAGTGGAACCTGAATTTGGTTGATATCACTCCAAAGCTTGAGTTCTTAACCATTGGGCAACACTGCCTCAGCACAGGACATCCTGCTAAGTCTGCTGGACTTCCAAAGACACCACCATGTTCCAAAGACATGCTGGTGCATGTGGCTTTGGGCGGGGGGGAGGGGTACCTTTCACCAGAAGGCTGAGATCTGATTTTGTTTTGTAAACCACTGCCTAAGAATCACCTTGGCTCCTGTGTCAATACTTCCCTAACATACGGGATCAGGGGCTCCTGGCTTGGTTCTAGCTAGAGGTCCCTTTCCTGTACGCTAGGACCAAGCTGGTGACTTAGCAAAATGCAATGTCAGGCAACACAGAAATCAATGACGTAGATCTCAAGCGCTACTGCAGCTCAGAACCTGGCCCATGAATTCAACAACTGATGCTACAAATGTATATAACGAACTTCCAGGCGTCACGGACAACGCAGGGACAATTCAGAAAAGCAGAGTGGAAGAAAGCATGGTGTGTTGTCAGGTAGCCCGAGCTTCCTCCCAGGGCTCTGCTTACTCCCTTACTGGGTGAGCTTGAAAGAGCTGCCCCCACTTTCTAGGCCTTGGTTTTCACATACGTAAAATGGGGACAATGAGAGTCCATTTATTTTAAAGGGCTTACCTCCAATGCCATGTCCAGAAATACATGGCAAGTGTCAATTACAGAGCCTGGCGCCTCACAGGCAGTGGTCACGAAAGATGTATTACATGCCTAAGAAGTTCAAGTGCAGTCGGTACCTTGCCGGAGTTTTCTCTGCCTCTTAGATCCTAGAAGCATGACAGGAAGAGCCCTGTCTTCACTGCATTTCTCAAACCCCACATCAGAACATAAAGGCTGACCTCGGGGCAGAGGAGGAAACAGGGACCATTCTGGACCATGTCACGTCCAGGCCGCACAGCCTGGATTTGAAATCGGCTCTGACACCAGCTGTGTGACCTTGGGGAAACAATGCACCTTCACCCTGTTTCTGGCGGTTAGTTTCCTCAGCCGTCAAGTAGGATAACGGTCGGTGTCATCCGGTCCCTGTCCACCTCTCTAACCTCACATCCTACTCCCCTGCCCACCCCATGCATAAGGCCCCTCCCCGCTGGACTTCTTCAGGTCTTCAATCTGGGCCTCGAGAATTTACACCTGCCATTCCTTCTGCCTGGAACAGCCTTCCTTCTGGCTCTATGGTGTCTTGGCTAAACTGGTCCCTCTATGAGATCTGACCACAGCTCTGTATTAATTTTCTTATTACCACCCCTCAACATGTGTGGTTATATACTGAGTGCCGTTCCCTGGTTTCCATTCTGTTTCTTCCACAGACTGTGAGACTGTAAGCCTCCTGAGGACAGGGGCCATGCCTTTTTTAGTCAGCAGTGTATTTCCAGAACCTAGCACAGTGCCTGGAACACAGCAAGTGATCAATAAAGGTTTGATGGGGCTTCCCTGGTGGCGCAGTGGTTGAGAGTCTGCCTGCCGATGCAGGGAACACAGGTTCGTGCCCCGGCCCGGGAAGATCCCACATGCCGCGGAGCGGCTGGGCCCGTGAGCCATGGCCGCTGAGCCTGCGCGTCCGGAGCCTGTGCTCCGCGACGGGAGAGGCCGCAGCAGTGAGAGGCCCGCCTACCGCAAATAAATAAATAAAAATAATAATAAAGGTTTGATGAGTGAATGGATGAGTGCTTGGCATTTCTGTACACATCAAAGCCGTCACCCAGCCCAGTCCCCCAAACTCCAACCAAACCACCCCCAGTGCCCCGTCCTGTCCTTTTCCCGCCTCACATCCTAAGGCAATGGGGGCATGGGCTCTAGGGCAACGGACGCGTCTCCTGGTTCCACCGCTTTTAGCTGTGTGACCTCGGAAAAGTTTTTAACCACTCTGTGCTGTGCCTTAGTGTCCTTACCATTAAAACAGGGGTAATGATACCAGTACCTACCTCACAGACTTGTTTTCAGCATTAAATGAGTTAACATATGTAAAGCACTTAGAATTAGGTCCTGTACGTGAATAAACGACGTCTAGTAGTAGTAGCAGCAGCAGCAGTGATAATACTCCTGTCACTACCATTTTGTGGCACAGAAACACGAGGTCCACCCGAGTACCTTACCTTTCACACAGGTATGTCCACTCCGAAACCAGGCAGTGGTTCTCAACCCGGGCAGCCCATCAGAATCACCTGGGGAGCTTCACGTTATCCTCATGCCTGGGCGGCATCCAGCTCAATTAGAGCTGACCCTCCAATAACACGAGTTTGAACTTCGCGGGTCCACTTAAACATGGATTTTTTTTTTCCATAGTAAATGCTACCGTAATACACAATCCATAGATGGTTGAATCCGAGGATGAAGAACCTTGGGTACCAGGAACTGTGGACGCCTGGCAGCACGGATATACAGGACCGACTATAAGTTATAAGCAGATTTTCAACTGCGTGCAGGGCAGGCGCCTCTAACCTCCGAGTTGTTCAAGGGTCACCAGTACATTGGCGCCTCTAGCGGGGGGCGCAGGCATCAGTTTTTTATCCTCCCTAGGTGATTCCAGTGCAGAGCTGAATTCGAGAACCACTGTAAACTCCTTAAGCTCAAAGGGCCTCAAAACCATCAGTTGTATACTCCCTTCTCCAATAGATTTTTACCATTTTTATCCTACTATCCAACGATCATTCCCAAAGTAACAGCTAGTCTACTTGTTCTATTTTTCTCTAGAGCAGTGGTTCTCAGCTGGGGGCAATTCTGCCCCACAGGGGTATTTAGCAATGTCTGGGACACTCTGGATATCACCCCTCAGGGGAGAAGGATGGTATCAGCACCTAGTGGGCGGAGACCAGGGATACTGCTAAACACCCTACAGTGCACAGGACACCACTAGAGAAAAGACTTATCCAGCCCCAAAAGGCAATAATGTCAAGGTTGGGAAACCTTGCTATAGAGATACCCTTTCTGTAGGTGTGGGGAGGACCACAGACAATGATAAGAAAGAAGAAAACTCCAAGGGAATTTGTTATTACTGAGTATCAACCTCGAGCCCTGTGCCAAGCAGATGTCTCATGAAAAATGACAATAGCTACTAGTCTCTGAGGATCTACAACAGACTACAAGAGGACTAAACCACAAGGCAATGTCCCCACTTCATCCAAAAGCAAGCAGGGACAGCAAGGGCAGGTAACCAGGCTAAGGTCACAAAGTTTGCACACAGCAGATCTAGATTTTAGCCCATTCTGTTTGATTCCAAAGTCGAGGCTGCCCTGGCTTACACTTCCTGAGCCTCACCACATGCCAGGCAATGTTCTGAATGCTTAACATGTATGATCTTAATCTCCACAACAACATTGTGAACCAGATACTACCATGGTTATCATCATCATCCCCATTTTACAGCCTGGAAATACTGAGGCAGAGTGGGGTGAAGTGACTTGAAGAATTTCACACAGCTCGTAAGTAGCAGAGGTGGGATTTGCACCCAGAGAGCTTGTATCCAGAATCTGGCTCATTGCCACCATACTACTGCCTCCAAGAAAATGATGCAAAGGAAGGATCAAACTCCTCCCTGCCTCAGGACCTTTGCATAAGCTGTTCCTTCTGCCTTAAACACCCTTCCTCTGGCCTCTGGGTTCAGCTAACCCTCCTTCCCCATTAGCACTCAGCTTATATACTTCACTTCTCTGGGATACCCTCCCTGACCCTC
Source organism: Pseudorca crassidens (assembly GCF_039906515.1). Classification (NCBI taxonomy): domain Eukaryota; kingdom Metazoa; phylum Chordata; class Mammalia; order Artiodactyla; family Delphinidae; genus Pseudorca; species Pseudorca crassidens. Next base: position 24,170,045 of record NC_090310.1, read on the forward strand.
AGACCAGGTGAGTTACCTCCGTTAAACCCCCTCCTAGGTCTCCTTCACAGCATTTCACAGTTTACAATGAACTAAAGACTCATGCAAGTGTTTGATCAACATCGGTCTCCTCCTCTAGACTACAGACTCTGTGCAGACAGGGACTGTGCCTGCCTTGATCAGAGCTGTAGCCCGGGCGCCTGGCATGATGCCTGGCACAAAAGAGGTGCTTAAGAAAAGCTTGTGGTTGAATGCATGAAGCAGAGGACCAGAAGCCAAAACAACAGCTGGTGCCTGACCTGTCCATTTCCCCATCCCCAGAGAGGGACAGAGCCATCTAGCGGGGCCTGTCCAAGCGCCTCCAGGACAGGGCAGGGCTGAAGAGCGCCCCAGGCCAGCCGGCAGTGGGGGCCATAAACCAACTCGCCGGAGCCATTTCTTCTTCATGGTCGCTGGTCTTTATCATCTTCCAATCAACGCTGGTTGAGTTCTAATTGATTCTCTCTGATATCCCTCTCCAGAAGGGAGAAAGGCTCTGTTTACTGGGGCAGAGCGTAGAGGACAGGCCTTTTTCTTCCTGCTGTATTTAATGCTGCTGCTAATCACGGAGATTAGACTAAAACAATTACAACAGCTAATTAAAGAACAATGCAGTTTTTGGCATCTTCGCACAGACTGCACCATTGGGAATTCCTAACTTGGTCAAAGCAGGGATAATTAAAACCCCTGCTCGACTCTTCCCACTCCAGCAGCTGGACCACGCTGATTAAACTGCAAATAAAACACATGAAACCAACACTCTGTAGTCTATCCAATTTCACTTAAAAGGGCTTTTAACTGATTCATAAACAGAGAAGCCGTAAACAGCAAATTATTTAACTAAAGCCAGTTATTTTGGCATCGCGGTTTGCTTTATTCTCAGCACTGGCCTTGTGCGTGTCATCCAGGGGACATCAGGCTGGTGGAGCCTGAGACGCACATTCCAAAGCGTGATGTCACTCACTCCTGCTCACCGGCAACAAGACGTCACCAACGTGCAGCTGTCTTCTCTGGGTTTGAAGCCCGCTGAGAAAAAGATCAGGTACTGCATATGCCCCCCAAAATGCCCAGTTAGCTCTTGACTCTCCATCAAGGAAGGATGGCAGGGATAGAGAAGGTGACAAAGTGTAGCTAACGTGAAAAAAAATGTTCAGCCGTAAAACACATTGAAGTTATTCAGAGACGGCCAACTTCAGATCTAAAATGCAACCAGTATCTACTAAACAAGAAAAAGCCTCGTTCTCCAGCTGTGGGAGGATGTGTCACAACAGCTGGATGAAAACGCATGTTCGCTTTACACGGAGCCACTCTGAGACCCCAGTAAGACACACTTCCCAACTCATTCTAACAAGCGTAAAACTGGGGTTTGCTATCCTCCTCCCTTGTTACCAGGAGATAAGAGGGGGAGAAATGAGAAGAAAAAGGGAGAAGAGGAAAAGGCAGGAACAAAGAAAATGAAAGACATCCTCAATGTGAGCAGCAAAAAGGGACAGAAAAAGACAAAAAAGACAGCAAGAGAGCAAACCCAGGAATTTTAAAAGCCTGTACCACACGTGTGGTTAGGATCAGAGAAGAAGCATCTGCCCTCCCTGTGCTGGAGCCCGGGCGTTGGCTGGGTTATGTAGCAATGCTTCTCCATCCCGCTGGGATGAAAGGTCTTTTTCCTCCTCTCTATCTCAGACTGATGGCTTTGTAAAATAAAACAAAAAATGAAGTATCGGAAAAAAAGGGAAAAAAAAGAGATGCTTGGCCATGCTTGGGCGCCAGGCAATGCCCAATTACTATAAAAGTTTCTAAAAGCTTGCCCTCAGTTTCTGAAGTTGTCTCAGCACAGACGGTGACAAACAAACGCTTCGTGACTGGCCCTGACCCATGGACCTCACTTTGAGGAGTTCTTTTCCCACAGTCACTGGGAATGCACTTAATCAGATTCATAATATTCTATGTAATGTTCACCACATGTTGTTCAGCGACAAAAAAATGCAGGCTTTCAAATGCATACAAACATAGGAAACCAAGACCAGAAAGAAATGCCCCAAAGACTATATTTCAGGATGATGATTTTACTTCTTGCTTTCTTTCCACCTTTTTTAAGCTTTTTAAATAAAACACCATTTTTTTTAACATAAAAAAGAATCAAAGTGATTTTTAGCAAAGAATATTCCATCTATGAAGGCAAGGGGATAAGATGCTTTATCATAAGACACAGTTATTTGTGTATAATTATTTATGTATGATGTTATAATAAGTATATTAATTACTACATAAAATAGGATAATACTGTTCAGTAAAAGTTACATAACTGCATGCAGACACACGATGGAGTTTTATACAGCCAATAAATATGACGTTTACAAAGAATACTCCATGATTTAAGGAAACGCTTTTGCAATTTGGTTGAACGTCAAATTGCCAATACAGTATTCAACCCTTTTTGATCTACAAAAACAGCAATTTCATACGGTGTAAGCTAATATAATGTTAAACGGAATATAAAGGTTCAACGAATAGACTTAGAGATCAACTATTTAAAAAACGTGCATGCATGGAAAAGAAGATTGGAAAAAACACACATAAACTGTGGCATGGTGACTTGTTTTTTCTTCTTGGTCATCTTCCAAATTTCCAACCATGAGAATGTATTACTTTTGTAAGCAAGAAAGAAAATGCCATTCAAATTTTTAATTCAGGGAAATTGCTAGCATTTTTGAGTTTTGTCCTAATTTTTATACTATCAATAAGAATTCCATTATACCACTTTCGAATGTTACAGACAAAACTGGTTACTTACTCTGTGTGCATGTATGTTGGGGAAAGGGGGATAAATGGCAAATTTAAATTCATCAGTATTAACTGCTTAGATTATTATTAAATTCGCTCATCATCCCTAATCATGAACTGGGCAGGAAGCACTGCCTCTGTGTAGGAGAAAGGGGCTGTAATCACAGGGACCTGAAGATCGGGGGTCCCACGTCTCTGAATCTGCCATCCATTGCCCTGTTTCCTTGGGCAAGTCACTTCCATTTTTGTTTTGGCCTCAGTTCCTCCATATTTAAAATGAGGGGTTTTATATGATATCACTTGTATGTAGAATCTAAAATACGACACATATGAACTTATCTACGAAACAGAAACAGACTCACAGATATAGAGGACAAACTCGTGGTTGCCGGGGGGAGGTGGGTGGGGGAGGGATGGATTGGGAGCTGGGGATTAGCAGATGCAAACTATTATATATTGGATGGATAAACAACAAGGTCCTACTGTAGAGCACGGGGAACTATATTCAATATCCTGTGATAAGCTATAACGGAAAAAAAAATATATATGTATAACTGAATCACTTTGCTGTACAGCAGAAATTAACACATTGTAAATCAAATATACTTCAATAAAAAAATACATTAAAAAATTAATAAAATAGGAGGTTTGGAAGGCTGATCTTGAAGCTCCTTCCAACTTTGATATTCCACGATCCTATTCCATAACGGCCAAAATCAGCTACGTAATGTGCGGGGCCCAGTGCGAAATGAAAATGCATGGCCTCTTATTAAAAACTTACTAAGAATTTCAAGGCAGTGACAAGAGAGCATTCAACCAAGTGCAGGGTCCCACTGAGCACGGGACACACGCCCGTCTAGCCCTGCCCTCATCTCTAGCTGTTGCCATCTACCAGCAACCACCCACCGAAACAAAAGCGGATTTAAAAGTGTTTGGCAGACCAAGTGTGTACATTTCAATAAGAATTACTCACAATTCTTACTTTCAATAAGAAACACTCACACATGTCAACAAAACTAGTTAACCACACTCAGGTCGGGTGATTAAAAAACGAGTAACAATTGCGTTTTCATACTTGATTACAATCAGTTTCTATTTTAAAGACACGTCTCTAAATATGAAACTGTGCTTGGATTTCAAAGGCAACTGAGTTTCCCAAGTCTTAAATTCCACCATGTTCAGCCTTATTTCTGCTACCATCTGTGATGAAGATGAAAGTAAGTCAGTCAGCTCTGGCTACTGAAGCTCAAACCTGAGGATAAGATTCGGTATTTTGCAAAGTGAGAGGCGCCAGCCACACTCACCATCTGCTTCCGGTGCTTGCTGTTTCCTCGGCTACCGTCAATCTGAACCCTGGGACACCAGGGCCATCATGGAGAGGGAAACACGGACCACTTCCTGCCTTCAGACAACAGCAGGAAACCAACACATAAGGTGTCAACTCGCTTCCATGGAGCTCAGCTACACAGAACAGCCAAGGACAAGAAGGATACACAGGTGTCAGCTTCGGAACCACAACCTATTTACTCTCTGTCCATTTCTAATGAGTGCGATGATTTCTGGAGTTGAGAAGCAGAGCCAGCTGAGGGTTACAATCAGCCACATTGAAAGCGGGGAGAAATAACAGTGGGCGAGAAATGTAAGAGCAGGAAAAATGATTGAAAAGCAGACAGAAAGATTAGTTCTAAAAAAAGGACTCTGGGGCCATTGAGTGAAGAGCTACAGTATTCTCGATTCCATCAGGAGTCATTAGTGCTTTTAGCAGAACCCAGAATCTAGTGCTTAAAATGATGGTGAGATTTCTTCAAGGAAAGTTTAACACATGCCCAGCATACTCTGCCTCAGAAGGTAGGAAAGTGGGTGATATAATTTAGAAATATTCCTTATGGGTAAAATGTAACTTGAGGAAATGAGGTTTGTCTTATCTCCCAAAGGCTCCAGAGGGCTGGAGTTTTTTTCTGTACACATGCAACATACACAGTATATGTACGTGTTCACATTTTTTAGCATTTCTTTTTTACCTACTTTAAAAAATCATTCTTACCACAGGCCTTATATCAGAGTCTAGAATAGGAGTTTGCAAACCTTTTCGGTAAAGGCTCAGATAGTAAAGTCTTCCGTCTCGGTCATAATGGCTCGGCTATGCTGTTGTAGCTCAAAGCAGCCACGGACAGTCTGTAAGGAATGGGCATGACTGTGTTCCTAATAAACTCCACTTACAAAAACAGACAGCTGGCCGAATTGGGCCGGTGAGCCATAGTTGACCAACCGTTGGTCTAGAGCAAAGAACATGGGCTCCAGCAGGGCCAGACCTGGATTAGAACCCTGTCTCCACCATCTTGTTACTCAGAGGCTCATTCTCCCTCTTTCAAATTGTAACATGGGGGACAATAATACCCACTCGTCTGGGTGATTATGAGCTTCAAATGGAAAACTTAGTAGAGAATTGATAAAAATTAACTTTCTTCACCCAATAGTTTTTCTTTCCATCTACAGGATACTTTTCTTGGTTCTTTATCCATATGATTCTTTTCAGACAATGGCCTTTCTTGAACATTATCTCATTGCCCCCAACCCCCCTGCCCATATTCCATGAGGCTAATAGACAGACATCATCAACTGATTCACTGATAAGGAAACAAAGACTCATGGCAGTAGATACCATAGCCGGAGGGATAAAGTATACTCTCAAACCCAGTAACCCCTGGCTTTGGGGCTACTCATACAAACACGGATGCACACGAATTTGTAGACATGCCCACTGAGAAATCTATCCATGTAGATAGACGAGGCACCATGGTTAGGGGCATGACTTATGAGTTCCGGCTCGGCCGCTTACTGGATGTATAACCCCAGGCAAGGCACTTGACCAACTCAGCTTGGGTCTCTTCATTTGTGAAATGGGGTTAATAATAGGATAGGTTCTAGAAGGCTCTACCTTGAAATGCTAAGCTTAGTATTCAATATAATGCCTCGCACATATTGTAGTAAGTGTTCCACCAACCTCTGTTGCGTGTGGTCGTGAGGATTAAATGAGAACAGTATTCTCAGGCCCAGGGCCTGACATTCAGGGAATGTCCCATCGATGATCATTGCTTTGTTAGTGACAGGCCTACACACACCTACACACACATGCAAACACATGCACACACGTGCACACAGGGATGTGAGTTCCATGCAGGCAAGAACTATATCTGACACAAAGCATGGGCTCACTGAAGAGCTGTTTGCTTGTTTATGAACACACACATGCATGTAAACAGATAATTGCAAACAGCTGATAGGTGGGCTGGGCTGGGCTACCCAAGGTCCTCACAACTGTCCATCCATATCCATTCGTCCCCTGGAAGGTGCTGAGGAGTGACCCAGGCGTGGGATTATGAAATTCTGCTGGCTGCTTGCCAGATTCCAGAACACCACCACCCACATTGCTCAAAGAACCACACCAGTGGAGTCCCCTGAGGTGCTCAGCACAGCTGCGAATCCAGGATCCCAGGACACACCAAGGCTGGGGTTTCCACGGAGAATGTCCCTGCCAAGGAGGAGGGTGAACAAGAAGAAGCAAAATCCTCAACACACAGATGGAACTGAAGCAGCAAAGGAGGCTTGAGGGTGGTCCCTTGAACTGCTGGGATGAGGCTCTGTCTTTGAAGAAAGACAGTGTGTGTATCTGGAAGGAAAAAGCCAACGGATGCCCCACTGCTCTGCATGCAGGGGGTACTTCTGCTCAACCAGGTCCCTGCTGGTCCCCTGGGTGTCTGTGCAGGTGAGGCCACCGCTAAGCTAAGAAGGCAATAGCTCACCTCTGGAGGAGCTGCAGCGTACAGGGTCATCGTGCTATGGGGCTGCCTGGTTCCCAGGCAGCTGCCTTCAACTATGCCAAGGAAAGCCCTTGGAGCTTGGCCTTCCTTATCTGAACTAGGGCGGAGGCTGTGTCCTCTTAGCATTACATAAACTAACAGCCTGGCTCCTTGGCCCTGAATCAGAATGAGCCAATGTCTGCCTCTGTCCATGCAAAACCAAATCCTCAGTAAGTCAGTGGAAATAGTACATGGAGGGCCAGATGTAGCCTTTGGCTGGAAGAACTCAGCTTGCTTAACTGACGCATCTGCTCTTCATTAAATGCTGTTCTTGAGTTGGTTGTGGTTATGTTGTTGTTTAAAGCTGGTGGTGGGGATTAAACCACCCTTTTGGAAAGGAGAAATGTGTGTGTGTGTGTGTGTGTGTGTGTGTATGTATCTATGTATGTGGGTAGATAGGTAGATAGCTATACAGGCAGACATACATACACACACACACTCACGCACACGGTAGATGTTAACATCCCCGATGGGCTTATTGAGGATCCATGAGCTGAAATGCTAATCAGTAACACAGCCAAGATTCAAACCCAGATATGATGATTCCACCATCCAGTTTTCCCCCCACCACGTTGTGACCTAAGGGCTAAAATTAATAATATGCACTGCCGTGATATCTGGGGAAAACCTGGAGGGACTCAAAGGGCCTGAATGTAATTCCCCCTCTACTCTGCTCCCCGGGATAAGGTCCCCTAGCCAAAGGACCCTCCCTATTACAGGCACCAGGTGCAATTCCTGCTCATCCCTGCTTCAGTTCCTCGGAATTATTCAAAGAAGGTAACCATGTCCTCTTGTGGGAACCAGTGGTCCCCTCATCCTCTTGATACTACAAAGTCAGCCTCCCGGAGGCCCTGGATGGTCACTCTGTCCCTGAGTGCAAGTCCCTGCATGGCTCTTCATGGCATGTGACATCCTCCTCCCTGGGGCTGTATCTGGGACTAAAATACTGCTGCCCGTCTCACCTGTTGGCACTGGGTGTCGTGCATTCAGCCATCCCCAGGACCCTGGGTGGGAACCCCAGCCTCGCACGCTGCCTTGCTTTCCTGAGAGAATATATTGTTGCCAAGTCCCCCTCAAGAGGTCATCTGGCAAAGTGCCTCCTCGCAGGTGCCGAGGGCTCTGGCATTCAGATAACCGGGTCTCGATTCATCCCCAGACTGGGCACTGACAGCATCCAGCAGTCCTACTTCTTTCAACATTCCATTGTCACCCTACCACGTGTCCACAGGCAGGAGCCCTGAATTCTGCAACCCGTACCTTTCTTAATGGAGCCTGGGCAGGAGCCACAGAGAAAGCGTGAGCAATTGATAACAAGTGGTGTGCCCTGTACCTGGTGAGAGGTGACAGTAGATGCAATTAGAGGCAAAGCCCTGATTAAGTGAACTCAACTAACCAGAACCATCAATTAACTGAAATCTTTTTGCTTCCTCTCAGGAGACCCCGAGCTTAGGAACTGAGAACATTATAATTTAAAAAGAAAAATTGGAGAATTCCCTGGCGGTCCAGTGGTTAGGACCCAGCGCTCTCACTGCTGGGGCCCTAGGTTCGATCCCTGGTCGGGGAACTAAGATCCCACAAGACACGTGGTCAAAAAAAAATTTTTTTTAACTCTAAAAAAGTAAAAAGAAAAATTGTTTTCTAAGGTTTGGCTCTGATCCAGCCCGATTTCCTTCATCATTGTGTGAACCATGAATGTAACGTCATGGTTACATTTCTAGTAGCCAGTTTAAAAAAAAATTTTCTAGTAGCCAGTTTAAAAAAAAAAAGGAAAAGAAATGAGAGATTGATTTGAATCATCTATTTTATTTAACCTAATATATCCAAAATATTATAATTTCATCATGTAATCAAGATGAAAAAGTATCGATGTGATACTTTGGTACTCGTTCTGCTAGAGCACAACTCAACTTGAACCAGCCTCATTTCAAGTGCTCAGCAACCCCCATGCTGGTGGCCACCGTCCGGGACAGGGCAGCTCTGGAGCAGACGTCTCAACTGACTGTTGAGAACGCTGGTTCTGGGTGTTTACAACTAATTGATCGTCAATCAACAACCGCTTACGTGTCTCTTCCCAACTGGTGCGTCATAATGGACAAGTTGAATTTGGGCTCTAGTGGGTCTATTCGTACCTGGAGAAGGGGCTGCCAGGGCCTTTCCCAGCAGAAAGGTGGCTGCAGTAGGCGCTGCCGACCATGGCCTCCACCAAACCACCTGCCTCTTTCTCAGACTCAGACTATGACAGTATTTGCCCCATCTTTCACTTTAAATGAACTCACGCTTTATAGCCAAAAAAAGTAAATCCTTCTCTAAAAAGACCTTTTTCCTACTGACCACCCAGGAATGTACAGAGTTTGATGATGCTTACAAAGACTTTCCCCAAAGGAGCCTGCAGTCTAGCAGGGGCAGTGACAGATCCCACGTGAAAAAAGATCAATTAATTATGGGTCCAATAAAAACTGGCTGCTGGCTACCTGGAACGAGGGTTGGACGACATATAAGACAGGTACCATGATGAGAAAACTGAGATCAGAAAAATGAATGAATTACCCGCCGCTGCACTGGGAATTTCAGGAGGAAGAAGACAGCAAGAAACAGTCACCCCTTCCAAATTTTAATCATTCATCTGCTAACTTTTCCGATTTTGACCTATCCATGTAGCGTCTGCTGTTTTCTTTATTTACCAATGCTCTTTACATCAGCTCATCTATCTTTATCTTTAATGAACTAATTTAAAAAGCAAATATTACCCATAAACTGGAGGAAACACTAGCATAATTTTTGCCATAAATAGAATGTAACTAGAAATTTAAACAGATAGCAATTAATTTCTTTGAAGTTTGTTCATGCACTGCTGGGAACGATCTCGTGCTCTGCCAGTTCATGCGGCACTTTGGAAAAGGCTGCCATCAGAAGTCGAGACCTGGCTTTGCCTGGCTGGCTGGGAAGACTTTGTGTAGGAGGAGGGGGAGGAAAGGCACCCCAGGCGGGGAGCACAGCATGGAGAAAGGTGCAGAGGTGGACACGGATGGAGTGTGGAGGCATGTAATGTGGAGAGGAAATTGACACCTGTGTAATTAAATCACTACAAACAGGTTCAGTTACCCACAATGCATTTACCACACCGGGAATATGGACTGACATACTTTGGAAATACTTTAAAAGCAAGGGTTGAAACAATAGTGTTCTCATAACTCCCAGTTAACCAGAAAACAATTAACCCAAGCCCCCGCTGCCACTCCCCCGTGTTTCCCAAAACTGTCATTAGACTGCACTTTTCTGGCAGGGAAAAAATCCTGTTTTCTGGAGGATGGTGAATTCTGAATGCAGATGTCCAAGGTCGGGGTGGGGGGGATAGGAATGGAGAAAAAGGCGGGGGTAGTCAAAGGCCAATGAGACAATGTTGACACTGGAATCCCATTCCGTGTGTGTGTGTGTGTGCGTGTGTGTGTGTGTGTGTGTGTGCGTGTGCGCGTGTGCGTGCGTGTGTGTGTGTGTGTGTGTGTGTGTATTCTCCCAGGGCTCCTCCAGGCCATCAAAGACACTCATATCTTGTAAAAGGTCAACTTCTAAACTGGTCACAGAAAGTCCAGCCAGGCTGAATGCCATGGGGAAGAGCCAGCCTGACCTTTGATCCAGCTGAGCTGACATCCCCCAAACTTGAGGGCTTTTGCATGTGTGTCAGATCAGCACCCCGCTCCCTGCCAGTGGCTGCCTCCTCAGGGCCTGGAGACCTTGACAGTGACAAGCAGTCCCAGAGAAGATGCTCGCCTGCCCACTCGGATGAAGTGCAGTGAGGCTTTCCTGCCTGCCCAAGCCACAGACGATGCTTTAAAAAGCCCTTGGAAAAGAAATTCATATATTCCACGATACGATATTCGTTAGACGCTATCATGGCGTTTTATAAGGTCATATATAACGCCAGCTGTAGCTGTAAAAAATTTATTATTCAGCCACAGAAAGGCATATAAATCCCTGCGAAGTGCAGGTTTTTCTTTTAAAAAGTGGTTTAGTTCTTACTACCCTTTGCCTGGGTTCATTCCTGGGAGATAGTGGCCTGTATTAAACTTGCAGCACTGCAATGCCACCCCAAATAGGTCCTAGGTGCAAGATTCCATATTGCTAAGTCCAGAGAGGACCCCCTTCCAAGGCTTGGGCTTCTGGGCAAACAGGCATAGGAGGCTCCTGAAGGGCTTTTCCACTCCACTTGCTCCTCGACAGCCCCACAAGACTTTGCACAAACTTCCGTGTCCAAAGAAGATTTCATCTTCCCTCCAAATTGGTCCTTTATTTACACATCCTTACCTCAATTTTTTCTGTGCCCTCCCTATCCCGTGCTCCCCTCAACTGCTTGCCAAAATCCTGCCCTGTCCACTCTACATACTAATGGCCCTTAGATCTGTCCCCTCCTCTCCTTTCCCACTGTCCCTGCCCCGTTCGGGCCTTCATCATAGCTCTTCTGGACTGAATGCCCCTTTTCTGGTCCCCCTGCCTCCCGGCTCACCTTTCCAATCTATTCCCCAAGCAGCAGCCAGAGTGATCTTCTCACACTGGTCTTGGACCATGTCATTCTCCTGCTCAAACACCTTCAATGGCTCCCCATTGCCTACCTGATAAATCTCAAGCTCCCTGAATGGTCTACATCATCCGGGCCTGTTCTCATCTCATCAGGCCCATCTCTTGCCATTCTCTGCTCCTCTCCTTGTTCACCACTAATATCATATTTCTTGTAATTTCCTGATAGAACCCATCATTTCAACTCTGTTCTCTCTGTTGGCAATGGCCTGTACATCCCCTCATCCCTGCCTCTCCTGGCCTACTCTCACTCACCCTTCAGGACAATGGTGTGGGCAACGGCTCCTCCAGGGAGCCTTCCAGGAGTGTTCTGGGTTGTACTGGGTGCTCCTACATTATTATAGACCTGACAGCACTCCACAGGAAGAGATATCAAAAGTCCGTTTATCTTACAACAATTTCAATTATAAATGGTCAGGAAAAACACAAAAGGGCAGAGAGACAGAGAGACAGCAAGACAACTCATTTAAATAATACAGGTGATCCTGTCCACCACTGCGCTCAGTGAAATGAGTATACACCACCTTGCAATGATTTCTCTCTCCATCTAACCCAGGGGTCCTTGTCCATGGACTTGGGGGTCTGTGGAGAGAATTCCGGGGGTCTTGAATGTGTACGTATTTATTTTCATAATTATTTTCACTAAATCTAACTGAAATTTAGCATGTCCTTCAGTTATGAATGTAGGCACCAGGCTGCAGAGGTATTAGCAAGACCTGAGACTCCAACACCAATAGAAATTACAGATATTTTCATATCACATTGCTTTGGTACCAGATGTCTCAAAATATTATTCACACTTGTCACTACTTCAAAATTACCATAGTTATTAGACCTGCCACCAAATCTAGTTACTTAATGTATTAATAAAGATGCAAATGCATTATTTCTCAATGTATGTTATTTTTATATATATTTTGATAGCTGTACTTCAATATAACTGCTTTCCTTTGTAATCTTATGCATTTGTTTTTTTGCATTTAAAAAGATTATTAAGGAGAGGGGGCCACAGGTTTTTGCCGGATGCCAGAGGAGTCCACGACACAAAAGGTTTAAACACCCTGCTCTGGATGTGAGCTCCCTGGGTGCAGGGCACTGGGTCCGTCATCTTCCAATCCCGGGTACCTGAAGCAGTGGTCAGTGTATAGTAGGGATTTTTTAATATGAACTGAGATCTTATATCTATTAATCTATCCTTCCCACTTTCCTTTCTCTTCCTTCCCCTCCTTCCATCCTTCCTTCTTTCCATCTGTCCCTCCGTCATCTTCCATTCGTCTCTCCAGCTACCTGATCCAAGCCACAGTTCTAACTACTGACATCTCTGCAGTCAGCCCCCAGATCCAGTTCCAGGAGGAGATGTGTTCCTGGGGGGAAAAAGGTGACCCCGGTCTCTTGTGTGGCCTTGGGCAGGGCGTGCCTGGCTCAGAGCTGTGTCTCCAGCTCTCACCCCACGGGCTGGGGCCCCAGGCCCACGTGCGGCCACGTGCCAGGTCCAGTCCATTTATTCCCTAAAGCCAGGGAATGCTTTGGCTTGTTTTCCAAATATCAGGCCAAGTCTTAAAGTGGGGGATCGTGGCCATTACCAAATCCACTGATCTGTCTGGCACGGCAGGTAAGAGTTCTGCCCAGGTCCAATGCAGGCACACCTCGGAGATGTCGTGGGTTTGATTCTAGACCACACAGTAAAGCAAGTATTACAGTAAAACGTGGCACACGAATTTTTGGTTTCCCAGTGCATATAAAAGTTGTTTGCACCATACTGTGGTCTATTAAGTGCACAATAACGTTATGTCTAAAAAAACAATGTACCTATCATAATTTGAAATTTTTTATCGCTAAAATGTGCCCAAACAATTATAATAGTAACATCAAAGATCATGGATTGCAGCTCACCATAACAAATGAAAATTTTGAAATATGGTGAGAATTACCAAAATATGACACAGACGTGAAGTGAGCAAACGCTGTTGGAAAAACGACCCCAACAGATTTGCTCAAGGCAGGCTTACCACAAGCCTTCAATTTGTAAAAAAAAAAAAAACAAAAGCAGAAAAAAACCCCACAGTATCTTCAAAGTGCAATAAAGCAAAGTGCAATAAAACGAGGTCTGCAAGCTCCCCACGTACACTCCACATGACAAACGACCTCCGAGGACTTATTTAACTCCTCCCTGAGCCTCATTTTCATTATCTGAGAGGGAGGACATAACCACAGCTCCTTCACAGCGTTTATGGCGCATGATCACAGGAGTTAGCGCACGTGTAGCACTCAGCACCGTGCTGGCACAGCAAGCGCCCGGCAAGTCTCGGGTATCACCCGGCACATCTCAAGGAGGCCAAGGATGAGAGTGCTGCCTCCGGCACCCAGGAAAACAGAGTGAAGGGATTCATCAACAGATACGACTTTTTAAAAATGCTCCAGCCCACTCATATCTAAAATGCAAATCAAGACAGTAAGTACTGTTTTTACCCATCAGTTTGACACAGATTATACAGGTTGATAATCCCCAGTGCTTTTGAGAGAGGAAACAGGAAATCACTTCGATAGGTGATTTGAAGAAACCTCTGTATAGGACAGATCCACTATGCCTGCCAAAACCTAAAACGCACATACCCTTTGAGCCAGCCGTCCCAGATCTAGGCATTCACCCTACAGACGTACACGCTCAATTGTGAAAAGGTACGTGTACAAGAATGTCAGCATTAAGACAGGAAAAAAAAAAAAAGGGAGAGAGAAACAATCTAAATGTCCACCAACAAGAAATCAGTTAAAGAGATGATGGGATATTTAATTCATTTGATTAATATTTATTGAACAGTTACTGCATACCAGACACCATGCTGGGTGCTGGGAATACTTGGAGAAAATGGAAGGCAGTTAAAAACAATGAAGAAGAGTGATGGGTGCTGATATAAATTGACGTCTAAGATACAGAGAGAGGAACAGCAAGTTATTATAAAATATGTTTCTTCAGATTCAGTTTCAAGGAAACAAAATCCCTGCCTATGTACCCTTCCCCACACCCCCCCACATTAATATGCAAAGGAAAAACCTGGAAGGAGAAATAAGAAAACTGTTAATAGTGGTTGCCTCTGAACACTGGAAAAAGGGGTATAAGATTTACCTTTCACTTGATACTCTTCTGTATTATTTGATTTTATTTATTTGTTATTGTGTGCCTGTACTGCTTTATATGTGTTCAACCCACAGTCAGTCCAGTTGGCTCTATTCTCAGAAGTGTCCAGAATCAAACCACTTCTCTCGGCCTCCACTGTGAACATGCTGGTCCCAACCGCCACTGCATTGCCCTGGATATTGCAAAGCCTCCTCCCTCGCCCGTCTTCCTGTGCCTGCCCTTGACTAACAACCGTGCATTTTCACCAGGGCAGCAACCAATCCCATTTTCAAAAGTCAGGCCATGTCGCTCCTCTGCTCAAATTCCTCCAGAGGCTTCCCAGCACGGAGTGTAAGCAAAGTCCTTTCTAGGTTCAATAAGATCCTAACGCTCTGGCCCCACCTCCACCCCTCTTTCCCTTGCTCACTCTTGCTTTAGCCACACTGGCTTCTACGGTGCAAAAACCACGCCAAGCAAAACCTACCTCAGGGCCTTTGCACTGGCTGCTCTCTGTTCCTCGCCCACGCATACGCTTTAGGACTCTGCTCAAACGCTGCCTCATTTCCAGGCGGCCCTCCCCAGCCCCACCACAGTCAAAGGGCAATCCCTCCTCGACTGACCTGGCCTGGCCCACCCCTCCCCTGCCTCACTTTCCTCCTTAGCACTTGTCACCATTTGACATAACACTGAAACACACATCTCTCGTTCACCATCTGTCTAGAATGAGGGCGCGTGAGAGCAGGGACTCCTGTCTTGTTTGCTGCTGTATCTCCAGCCCCTGAAACAGTGTCTAGCACAGAGGAGGCACTCAATAAATATTCAATGAATGAACTAATCAATAATATAGTACTAAACGGAGAATACAATATACTACTGATCATAGCAACAATGAAAAACAAATCCAGAAAAAGATCTTAAGTCCCAAAAGGAAAACCTAAAAATAAATAAATGAATAAAAATTAAAAACCAACATGTTTCTAGCCATAGAGAACAGGGTGGAGAAACGCTCAAGGGCAAACTAACACGTAAACAAGTAACCTCCGGCACGGCACACAGCAGCCTGGTTGTTCTAAGCTGATGCTCCGCACATAGGACCCTTTCACGGAGTCCAGGGAGTGAAGAGCAGCTTGTATGAATGCGGTACAGTTAGAGTTAGTAACTGGGGAGTAAAACCAGCCGGTTTGAACACGTTACAGAGTCAGTCCCAAAGCCACAGACTATTTCCGGGTGTCAGGCAAGCCCACGCCCTCCTGAGAGCGCCAAACCACAGCAAATCTGCCAACCCCACGCTTGCAGGCTTCGGGAGCCCTGCCTGGAACTTGGCCCTCACTCACCAGGCACCCAGCCTAAAAGCAACTCGGCCAGTGTTCAGAGCTGGGGTTAGGGTCTCCAGCCCCCAGGAGCACGCCGGGCCCTTCACCTTTCTGTGCTCAGAGTTTGCTGGAACATTTGAGTTTTCCTTCGTATCTCATCTAGCCAGCAATGAAAGGCTTGGCATGTGCCGGTTTGTTTAAACTCTCCCTCTCGCCCCACCCATATAAAGTCACTTGAGAGCAAAGACGTCAAATCCAATGATATTTATAGGAGGTATCCAACCCGTGGACTTCACCTAACCCTCCCCAGCACCGTTTCATGACATGGTCCCTGCAAACCACACTCAGGCCAGTGGTTCTCAGTTGGGGTCCACTTTGCCCCTAGGGGACATCTGGCTGTGTCTGGAGGTATTCTGGGTTGTTGCAACTGGGGAGGGGGCATCGCTGGCACGTAGTAGGTAGAGCCCAGGTCCGCTGCACAGAACAGCGCCCACAGTGAAGTCCAAAACGGCAGGAGTGCCTCGGCTGAGCAAGCTTGGTGGATGCGCAGGGTGAACGACGAGGCTGCCCTGGGGAAGGGAGACCCTGAAGTGATGGGCAGACAGGAGGCAGAAGAATTGATGAGACCCGGCCCACACTCGGCCTGAGGGCTACTGAGATGCTCGACGTCTGGCCGTCTAGCCGTCTAAGGAAGCTGTGTGGGGCTCTTAACCAGGGGCAGTTCCACTGGCCGGGCTAGTGGGAGAGCCTCATCTCCCCTCCCCTCCCCTCCAGAAGACGCTTTTTCATTAGAAGAACTGTGCCTGCCTCTGCCACTCTGCTGACCACTCGGAGTCCAGGCAGACCTGGGCTTTGCTTATGTGGTGACAACACAGCCTGCCCTGTCCCGCGTGAAGGCAAACGTCCCAGCCCACTCACAGGACGCAAGCACCTGGCTCAGCTGCCAGAAACATTCCGGTAATTTAACTAATGCTACTTCCCTCTCTGCAAAGAGGGAAGCAGCCATCCGAACAGAGAAGGAAGAATGTTCCAGAAAAAGGACAAAGCAAATTCCTGCACAGGGAGACAATGGAAGGAGACTGAAGAGCCCTTGCTTCTGGGGTCTGCTCCTGACACAAGAGAGAAAGCGGGGTGGGGTTAGTGTTTATAAGTGACAAGTGGGCATCATCACCCCAGCCTCTAAAAGTCCAAGGAGGTAGGTGACGTGGTTGCTTTCACCAGTGGGGAAACTGAGTCTCAGGAAGCTGAATACCTTCTCAAAGGTGATGCATTCAGTAAGTGAAGAGGTCAGGATTCGAATCCAGGACACTGGGCTCCATCCAAAGGGGGCAGCTAGTCCTTGCCACTAGCTGACATCTAAAGGCTCAATGTAGTTTTACCTTCCAATTTTTCAAAAACCTTTCAAACCCCCTCCCTGCCCCCCAAAACCCCGTGGGCCAGTTGGAGATGCCACCAGGAGGCCTGTGTATGACTCTGGGTCTAGGATGATGTCATGAGAAAGTTACCTCCTGCCACCGCATAACTGGTGCCGGTTATAATTGGGGCAGGGAGCGTGTGGCAAAGAAGTTGCTTTAGGCCCCTTGTATAGCTGGAGTTTCTTTCTTCTAGCATTGAGCTGGCTGGGCTCTTCCTTCTCAAGACGATAAAACTGTCCCACTGTCCTCAGCCCCACCCATCTGGTACCACAGCTAACTTGAGTTTTCCATCCAGTCCCCTTCCTTTCAGTGGAAAAATAAGTGCTATAGTTCCCAGAAGAAAATCAGAAGGGGTTATTATTAATAAGATGTTCCTTTTCAGAAAGGCACTTGAACCCAGCAGGGAGGGTTGCATTGAGGTTGGAGCTGGGACCCCACCTCTCCAACCTCCTGGGAGAGGACAGCCCAGTTCCCCAGCCAGAACCACTTGGACTGGAGAAATGGCCACGTGCTGGACCTCCCAGGGCCTTTCAGAGGCAGAGGCGAGGTGGTGGCACTTTTGAGAAATCAGTTTCAAATGCTAAGACAGTTAATTTCCTGGAGGTGTGATGGAGAATGAGAAAAGGAGAGTTTGCAAAGGCCTTCCCTGCCAGCAGAAATAGCCTGTTGTCTCTGTCTGCCTGTCTGCTCTGGGGTTACAGGGAGGAGCTGAAGTCCTGCCCTCCCCGCCTTGTCAGCCTAGACCTTGGTCCCTCCCGGGTGAAGGAGTCCTTCACTGTCTCAGAGCCAAGACAGACAGAGGGGTGTGAGTGACAAGACTCAGAGCAAACTGGCCCCTGCCTGGGGCATCTTTCTCACGCATGTGGGTCCTCTCGTGCTTTACTTAGCACAGCGGTGTTGAGAATGTTTGCTTCTCGATTTGGTTTTGGGGGGAGGTTGTCACAAATAGAATGACAGCCCTGATCCTCTGCCCAGAAAAATGCTCAGATACCCACAACTGGGCATTCAGTTTCAAAAGAATCACTGCTCCCTCCCACCCCTTCTGGGACCACCCCTTGGTTTGAAGACCCCCCCACTTTATCACAACAGGACAGGAAACGACAGTGACTCACCCTGGGAAAACCCACTGGCAGTGCTATGGGAAGAAGGGGCTGGAGGCTCCGTGTCCAGGCCCCGAGGAAACAGAGGCCACTCTCCTAGGGAAAGCTGAGGACACTTTACCAAGAGACACTTTCTAAGGGGGACCGACAAAGCAGCTCTGGCCACAGCGGGGAGCTGTCACCACCTGATCCGAGTGATCAGGTCCTGGAGAGAACAGTTGTAGCTGTGGGACAGGGCAGCCCTACAGGAGCTGTGGCCCTCCCAGGCGACTCAGCCAACCCACAGAAAATGACCCCATCCCACTGTCCCCACCTCCTCCCATCTCCTGCCATGGCCTCCCCTGGACCAAGCAATGAGAAGTGCATGCTGATGAAATCCATCGAGGTCAGCCTCTGGGGGCCGAGGGAAGGGAGGATGGGTGGAGAGTGGATCTGAGGCGGGTGGGGACAGAATACAGCCAACACGCTTCATCTCAGCTGAGACCTAACATCCGAGGTGGCATCAGCAAGAGGGTGCGTGAGGGAGACGTGGGGCGGTTGACCCTCCACACGGAGCCTGAACTTCCTGTGGCCAGGAACCACGTGTGGCTTATCTGACTGGCAATGGTGAAGTGTCACCTGAATCCGGGTCTGCCACTAACGTGCTGGGTGACCATGAAAGCTGTGGAGCCACTCTGGGTTTTTCCACATATAAAGCACAAAGGTGAGCCCTGAGGGGCAGGGGGCACAGCAAACGCTGCAGGAGACGGAGGTCTGGCTTCGGTCCTCCCTCTGCCATTCAGGAGGGCTGTGGCCTTGAACCAAGTACTTAACCTGTCAATGTCTCAGTGTCTTCACCTGCAAAGGAGGGGAACGCGAGCCCCTTCCCCAGGTGCTGCCATCACGATTAGATGAGATGATACGTAAAAAGCACTTAGCAGGGCTTCCCTGGTGGCGCAGTGGTTGAGCGTCCGCCTGCCGATGCAGGGGACACGGGTTCGTGCCCCGGTCCAGGAAGATCCCACATGCCGTGGAGCGGCTGGGCCCGTGAGCCATGGCCACTGAGCCTGCGCGTCCGGAGCCTGTGCTCCGCAACGGGAGAGGCCACAACAGTGAGAGGCCCGCGTACCGCAAAAAAAAAAAAAAAAAGCACTTAGCAAAGTCCCTGGTGTGGAGCAAACATGCAGGCGATGTTGCAGAAGCAGCACCCAGATCCCCTCTGGTTCCTAAATCCTCCAGGTCTGGGCTCTGGGTATTGACTTTGATGTCCCTCCACCACCTGGACCTCTGTCGTGCTATTTTATGCGAAAGCGATTTTCTTGACTGAATTATCTCGACAGCTAGAACCTTCAAACCCAGCCTGAACATTCTTCTCTTTTTAAATAAGCTCCTGGGTTCACACCGCCCTGCCCGGAAACCTCACGGAGCAGACACACTAAGCCTCAAAGATCCTGGTCCATGTGCTACGGATGCCAGACAGGAGCAACGCCTGCTCACCCAGACTCCAGCTTGTAATTCGATGCAAATCTGGAGACACTGCCATGTTGCTCAGCTGGTGGCACTGTGGGCTTCCCCTCAGTGCTGGAAGTTGTGTGGGCGGGTGCTCTTCAAGAAGGTGCATCTGCTGGAAGGGAAACGTGAGTGTCTCCTTCTCACTGTGAGACCACGCTGCTTGCTCTCTGCAGGGGGACCCTCCCGCTGCATGGAACCTCGGCTCCGCACCTGGAATTCACTCCGTACGGACAGATAATTCCAAACCCGTCTGCTGGGGATGGCCAAGGGAGTGATCTCTACCTCTGTCTCTATCTCTACTTATATCTGTAACTATACATATATCTGTAGCTATATCTATATCTAAATCTTATCTATGTCTATATCTACATTTATTGCTACATCATATCTGTATATGTTCTCTATCTAATCTATCTCTCTATTCCTAATCTCTGTATCTTTCTAATCTATATGTAGCATATATATGCTATTTGTATACATTACACATACATGCATTATAATAATATATGCACTATAATACATATATACATTAGATATAGATTAGACAGACATAGGTTCAGATATAGAGATATAAATTAGATATATTGATAGATACAGAATTATATTTTCTAATGTACAGTGTATAATATATGACATCTAATGTATAATGGATATCATAATGTATATATGTATTATGTGTATACAGTCGTCTCTCAGTATTTCCAGGCGGATTGGTACCAGGACCCCCATAGAGACCAAAATCCATAGGTGCTCAAGTCCCTTATATAAAACGGCACAGTATTTGCATATAACCTACACACATCCTCCTGTGCACCTTAAATCATCTTTAGATCACTTACAACACCTCATACGATGTAAATGCTACATGAAGAGCTGCCAGCAAATGGCAAGTTCGAGTTTTGCTTTTTAGAACTTTCTGGAATTTTTTCCCAGATATTTTTGATCCATGGTTGGTTGAATCTGTGGATGGGGAATTCAGAGGGCTGACTGTATACACTGTACATCACATACACATTATGTAATTAATTTACAGACCTATAACTACGCCTACATCTCTACCTCCTATACCTATCTATCATCTGTATCTATTCTCTGTCTATATGTCATCTATGTCTTAGCAACACAGCAGCGAAGGAGACGGTGCTTCATTTGTAGCCTGGCTCTAATCCAGCCTCAACCACTTACTGACTGTATAACTTTTTTTTTTTTTTCAGTACGCGGGCCTCTCACTGCTGTGGCCGCTCCCGTTGCGGAGCACAGGCTCCGGACGCGCAGGCTCAGCGGCCATGGCTCACGGGCCCAGCCGCTCCGCGGCACGGGGGATCCTCCCGGACCGGGGCACGAACCCGTGTCCCCTGCATTGGCAGGCGGACTCTCAACCACTGCGCCACCAGGGAAGCCCTGACTGTATAACTTTTATAGGAAACTCGGTCTCTCTGGGCCTCAGTCGGCTTGTCTGTAAAATGGGGCTAAGATCTGTACCTGCTAGACTGCCAGGTCCAAATCCCGGCTGCTCCACTTGGTAGCTATTGGACAAGGAGCTTAGTCTTGTGATGCCTCAGTTTCTCATCTGTAAAACAGGAAGGATTTAATACCTCCCATCGAGGGCAGCTGTGAAATCTGAGCGCTTACTTAGAAGAGCACCCAGCCCATGTTACCAGTGCTTAGTGGATACTGGCTAAATGTACTAAATTTACAAATACACATACAGTGTGCAGTTCTCGGCTCATAGTAAACTTATAGTCGATGTATGTTGGTCATTACTGACAAGAGCAATAGTTTGAAGTGTTCTCAGTCAACAGCTAAACTCAAACCTCCAATGTCTCGGGAGAAACCATCTCGCATGGAGAATAGAGGAATAATGACCTCAACACGATCTATTTTTTGAAACGGCGCATGTGGCTACACTTTGGGGAACTTGCCGGCTATTTATGGAATGTTGCATCACTTCGTTTGCCCTGAGTCATACAGACTAGAGAGGCACGATGGCCATAGGAACGCAAATCCTCCCTGAGAACGTTTCTACCGCCAGGTCCGGCCTCCTTGCCTGGCAAGCCAAGTCCTGGCCCGGGCAGTGGTCCAGCTGGTCACCTCCCTGCCCCACCTCTCCCACCAGGTCTAATTACAGACCCAGCAAATCAGAGCCAGAGGAAAAGACTGTGGCGGAGGGATTTGCCTTGTCCCCAAAGCAGCCTTGTCTGCTCTGGAGAGGAAAGCAGATGGGCTGAGAAGCAATTTGGTCTCAACGTCCTCTCAACAGATGCCAGGCACCATAAGAATTAATGGGCTGGAGACTCAGGTAAGAGCCATTCAGAAGCTCCCTGATCACTCCCCAAACCGCTCTCCACGGAGGAAAAGGTTAATCGAAGCCCAGAGCTGGAAGCGAGGTGAGGAGACAGCAATTGCTTTAATCCCGGGAGTGGGGGAAGAGCTTCAGGAGAAAGAAGTTTGCACAGAAGAGGCTGTGGTCTGCCTCTGAAAAAGGAACTGGGCCTTGAAGCTAAGGCTTTCACAAGTCCTACTCTGTTGGTCCAGAAACCTTAGCCCAACCCTCTCTGAACTCAGCCACGTAGATGGGCTTTTTCATTTTTTTTATTTAAATGCTGCATTTTTCTCCAAATGCCGTTGGGCCCTAGCATCTCTCAGAAAACTAGCTCTAAGAGGTTTTTTCCCCTTTCCACACACTGTGCACATGCTCACACACATCATGAATCATGACCCTGTGTGCAGTCACTCCCTGGCAACTCAGACCTAGAGGCTTTGGGGGATGGAGGTGTCACGGCCAAGAGCCTGGAGGCGGAGGTGGGAAGGAACAAGTTTCGCCCTTCTACACGGTCACAATTATGTGGCTGGGACTGTCTTTGTAAAATAAGCTGTCCGCGTAGCACATGAGGTTACACCACCACTTCTTAACCTTGGCACTACTGACATCTGGGGCCAGATGATTCTTTCCTGCATGCATGGTAGGGTGTTTAGCAATGTCCCTAGCCTCTACCCACTAGATGCCAGTAGCACTCCCCAGCCCCCAAGCTGTAACAATCAAAAATGTCTCCAAAAAAAAAAAAAAAAAAGTCTCCAGACATCACCAAATGTCCTCAGGTGTGAAGGTAGTAAACTTGCCCCAAGTTGAGAACCACTGGTTTAGACTCAGGCTTCCGTTCAGCTGAAAGGGAGCCAGCTAATTAGCTAATGATGAATATTAGCCGATTTCTCACATAAGCCCCATTATCACAGCACAACATTGTTCAGGTCAGAAGTTCCCTGTCAAAATGCTCACCGCAGGTGTTAGTTTGACTGGATGGTCCCAAATTTAAGCCCCTTTTCCTCTGTCCCACCCCCTCAGTCCTTGCCCTTCACCCTTGTCTGATAAGGTAATTCCTTATTCATCCTGACGTTCTAATGACACCGAGGCATTGAAGGAGCTCCAAGGAGCTAGAACTTTTAATTGATTCTACGGAGAACTGGCATTATTGTTACAGGAACCCAGATATAATATGCAAAACTCTCAGAACACAATTACTGCCATCTCTTTGCCTGGTTAACTCTTTCTACTGTAAGCTCTCAGCTCAGATGTCACCTCCTGAGCTTAAAACTCACCTCCAGAGACAGACTTCCCTGAACACTCTCCCCCTTGTGGCGCCCGGTCACTCCCACTTACAGACACGCTGGTCTTGTTTTCGTTCACTCATTACTCCCTGAAACCATGGGCGTATTTATTTGCTCTTAAATTCACTGTCTGACTCCCCCAGACAGAATGGGGGCCCCATGGGCAAGGTGCCTTCTGTCTCGTTCACTGCTGTACATTTAGCATCAAGGCCTGGCCTCTTCCTGGACCCCAGACTATTTATTAAATAACCAACTGGATGAATGGATTAATTTCTCACCGACTGATTTCCTTGCACCCACTACTCGTTTTCTTCGTGAGTTTTGCTCACAATCTTCAATGACCCCAGCATCATCATTAAATAATGTGAATGTAACTCCCTCCCCTTATACCCCCAGCTGGTTGATCAAAGAAATTCAAGTACCTGGTTGGTTGTTGAAAGCTGAGCAGTCAGGAGTTTTCCTCCTGATGCCCCTGATCTTCAGGTCCTGAGAGTTCCTTTATGACACCTCCCAGGGGATCTCACTGTTGGCGCAGAGGCCATGAAGTAATTTGACAGTGAAGATGTTGGGGGAAGGGGTGGCAGGAAGGGAGACAGAAGCTACAATTGAATAACGAGAGGCCTTGCCAGTTGGAGTGAATTCAGAAATGATAAACCATCGTGGCGATCAATGAGAAAGAATCAAATAATGAGCATTCATATTTACCAAAACACTACTGATGCACGGGGAGATGTTTCATTTGTGTTGTTTTAAAAATAAATTTTCTATTGGGTCCATTGCTTAAACCCTTTTACCTACCAGCCTTGTGGCAAAACTATCGGTCAAAGAATCACTTACCATGTAAAGCATTATTATCTATTTATTTATATATCCACCCACATATCATCTATCTATCATCCCTCTACCTACTTACCTAAGTACATCTGCGGATACTTGTACAAAGCACTATCCATCCATCTATCTATTTATCTATATTGAGCTTGGGGTGCATACGTCAGGCTCGTCCCTCCAGCTTTTCTGAGCATCAGCAAATCTTTCTAGGCAACTTTTTTTTTCCTGGAAAAATAGGAGAGAGGTTGAGAAGGTAGATTCTGATGTCATATGGCCCCAAGTCTGACACTCACCAATGTTAGGTCCTGTGTGACCTTGAGCAAGTTACTTAACCTCTCTGACCCTTAGGGTCCTCATCTGGAAGTCGGGTATCATGAAAAGACCTATGTAATAACGGCACTTGAGGATTCAGTGGGAGAAGCCAGTTCTTGGCAAGTGGTAAATATCAGTAAGAGCGGGGATCATTGACGATGCTGCTAACCAAATTCAAATTCCTTTCAGACGCTTTTTTTTTTTCATCTCTAGGTCACTTGGTTCCCGGGTAACCACCACCTGGAGACTAGAAAAGTATTCACCCCTGCAAGTGAGGGAGTCCTCGGTACCGCCCAGGGGCAACCTGCTGCGGGAAAGCTGACACCAGGGGTTTAAACCTTACTCGACGCCCTCATCCTATTAATCTGGCCGTTAAGCAGAGACAGTCCTGCTGATGCCAACAGATGCGAAGCTTTGCTGTGCCAGTGGCAGAGCACTAGAGGAGGCCTCAGCAGCCAAGCAATCCCACGCCCCCTCCAACTCAGAACAGCTGCCCGGGGACAGATGCACTGAGCACTGGGCGGGGGCTGATGCAGTGAGGACTAGGGAGAGAGGGAACGCGTGGAGGGAAGGGTCCCTGGCTGGCCCAATGTCCCTATGCAGACTGGACCCTGGACAGGCACGCCACTGAAGCATGACGTACGGACATGGCTCACGGTGAAATATCAAATTCAGGCCCACCTGTGGCACCTGTGCTCCAGGATGGAGCAGGTGATGGCTTTCTTGGGAGCAAAGGGCACAGGGGGAGGAAGTGGGAACTGACCCAGGGCTCAGAGCACATCTACCACTCACCTCTGCATGGCTGGCTCTTCCAAGCTCGGCCACATCTGCCACCTCGCTTGTGCTATATGGGTAATATTTGGGGTGCCATGTCCTGCCAGAGAACCTTTCCCTGCCCCTCTCATCTGACCTGCCTTCAGGCAGCTGAAGAGGATCCCATCCTGAGTCCCATGATGGGCTGAGGCCCAGCACAAAGTCAGATCTGGCCACGGGCTTGTGCCAACAGTTACAAAAAAAACAAAAATAAAACATCTGCACTTTGGTTGGGTTCCAACGTCCCTTTAACAGGGGAAACCAGAACTCGGGGAAAGACAACAGCATCCTACGGCTCCCCAAAGACCGAGCTCCAGAAAGCCGGCCACGTGCCACAGCTGGCTGCGTGCGGACCAGGGCTCAGGTCTCTCAGGCCGATGGATGTGACTCGGGGAGAGGTCACTGTGTAGGTAGGGGTGAGCTGTCACAGCCCAGAGCCAGGGCATGTGACCGTTCTTTCCCATGGAGCTTCTGAAGGGCTGGTGGGGCGAAAGATACAGCAGGGCAAAGGACAGAACCATCCAGGCTGCAGCCACTCCACCTCAGATTTGGCTTCCAGAATTCTGGGTGCAGACTATCTGCCCAGGGGTCTCCCTGAGTCTAGTAACTTTTCCTTCTGGGGAAAGACTGATAAAGAAGAGAAGGGCCAGCATTTCAAAAACCCGCCCTGGACGTTCTGTCAAAATACGTGGAGAGAGACACGTGTCCCCAAGTATGGCTCCCATACTTCTGAGAGGACGCTGCAGTGATTTTAGCGGGCACCCAAAGGAGCTTTTCAACTGTATTAATTTAACATTACTTCTGAAAGTAAAATATGTTCATTTCAGGGAGGATGTGTTTCTAGGTGACTTGGCACAGGTACAATTCACATTTGCCAAACGTGGCCGAGGTGACAGGTGACTGGCCGAAGTCTGCCAAAAACCAGACCAGAGGATGGCCAAACAGAGGCTAAAAACTGGGCGTTTATCCCCTCCAAGTCCCCCTGCACTGCTCCTTCCTGCCAGCTTTGTTGTCTGGTCATCCCTGAAGCCGACATAAGTGTGTGTGGGGAGAGCGGGGGTGGGTAGTGAGAGGCCACAAGAGCCCAAAGAAACCCTGAGAATCCACTGTCCTCCCAACGTCCGGCCTTTCTGATGAAGGAAGGAGGGGCAGGGCAGAGATGCCCGCGATGAGGGTGAAGAGCAGGGCGCAGCTGGTCCCAGGATGTGCAGGAGTCACCGAGAAGCCTTGAGAAGCTCAGCTGCGTTCGCCTGTCTGACACGCCGTTAGCTGTGGGGCGCTGGTGGCATCCACCCTGGCTTCTCTGTTTACTGTCTGACCAGAGCTAAGGAAACCATCCATCCAAAGATACACCCCCTTCAAGTCCCGTCAGAAAAGCACCGTTGTACTGGTTTAAAAAGCTAACATTCTTGTTAAACAGCAGAAACTAACACACCACTGTAAAGCAATTATACTCCCACCATAAAGATGTTTAAAAAAAAAAAAAAGCTAACACTCACAAGCACTTAGCCATACTGATGACTTCACAGACACCCTGTCCTTTCCTCCTCACCACAGCCCTGCAGGGCAGGCACGATCCCTGTGGTAATAATATTCCAGATGGGGAGACAGAGGCTGAGCGGTTCAGTGACCCTCAGGTCCAGAAGACACAGCTCTGGGGCTCTACCTGGGTCTGCTGGACTCACAGCTGCCCCGCTGTCCTAGCTCCCCGGAAAGCAGAAAGTAGACAGTAAGGGCCATTCCCTCCTTACAAGGCCCACTGGTCACCTGCCCCCCCACCCCCCACCCCCGCACAGAAATGCCACCGTGATTCACATTCCTCAGAATGGCCCATCGCGCAAGCAGACACAAGCACACAACTAACTGCCCAGGAGAAAGTTCTCCAAACCCAAGGCATGAAAGGGCAGCCATCCCCCACTGCATGCCTCCTCTCTGCCTTCCCTCTCCCCCTGCATACACCTCCTCGCGACTGCTGGGTGGAAGCAAAGGGCAGAAGAAAACTCAAAAGAAACACGTCTGGTTCTTCCCACGGTGCTTTCAGAACCTGGGTACATGCATGCCTGCACACACACTCATGAACAATCAGCTGGTGTGTGTACACATGTGGGTGCACGCACATATCCCAACCGGGCAGGAGGATGGCCTTATGTGTCCGTCCAGCCTTCCTGAGTCCTGGAGCCAAGAGGATGCACGAACGCTCCCTGGAGAGCTGGTCCGGGGACATCAGTGCAGAGAAAGTGACAAACACCACGGGAAGGTACTCACCTGGGCCTCCAGGGTGATCACAGGGCTTGGCTGTGCGGCCTGTGGGAAAAGAGGAGAAAACACACGTGAGCGGTGGGAGAAGTGTAACCTACTGCCCCGGCATCAAGCAACCCCGGCAGGGAAGCTGGCCCCCCTCTGTCGCCCCCATTCCACGTGACAGGAGGACAGCCCGGCCCAATCTCCCCCCACCACACCTCCTCCCACACCCACAGGACGAAGGAGGCTGTAATCTTTCATTAGGCGGATACAGGGACACCCGCGTGGAGATCGTGCACAACCATGAAGTGTCAGCGTAAAGAAATAAGAAACAACGGCCCCTCGCCGAGTATCTCAAAGCGTGTTCAAATCACTGATGTGAAGGAGAAGATGGGTCCGTAAGAGGATTAGAAATAAACCTGAAAGAATATAAAATCCCCATTAGGGGCAAGGCCACCACTTTGTGTCTGATCTTGGAAAGAATGAGGGAAGGACTGAGAGGAAAAGAAGAGCTTAATTCCTGGTCTGTGTGGCACATTCCAATGGGCTGGGGAAGACTCCTTTCAGGCGAGAGAAGGCCAGAGAAAGTCCCATTCATTCACTGGCTACAAAAGCCAATTGACTGGAAATGCTTGGAGGTAATGTCTCGGGTCATTAAACGTGAACTCTTGGGTGGGGGGCAGGGTGGGTACGGAGGAGGAAGGGGCAGCTGGGGAGGAGGTAATGGTTTTCAGCAAGTGGATTCCAAAGAAAACAGGAAGCTCGGCACATAAAGGCTATTTTTGTCTGGACTATGTCAGCTCTGAGCTTCATCATCTTGGATTCCTGATTCTGGGAAAGTAACCTCAAGCTGCCTCTTACAGAGAATGGGCGTGATTTTTACGGCCCCTCAGTGCGAACTCAGTTGGAAGCTTTGCTTTATCCGAGCAGATTTTCCAACACAGGCTTCAAGGAAGCCATGCAAATTAGCCCCAGCTCACTGGCCTCTGCTGTCAACAAGAAGGAGATGTAGGAATCACACCCTATCTGTTTGTCTGTGAACGGCTTATTTTACTTAGCATGGTGTCCTCAAGGTTCATCCATGTTGTCACAAACGGCAGGACTTCCTTCTTGTTTGAAGGCTGAATAATATTCCTCTGTGCAGGGCTTCCCTGGTGGCGCAGTGGTTGAGAGTCCGCCTGCCAATGCAGGGGACACGGGTTCGTGCCCCGGTCCGGGAAGATCCCACATGCTGCAGAGCGGCTGGGCCCGTGAGCCATGGCTGCTGAGCCTGCGCGTCTGGAGCCTGTGCTCCGCAGCGGGAGAGGCCACAACAGTGAGAGGCCCCAACAGTGAGAGGCCCAAGTACCACAAAGAAAAAAAAAAAATTCCTCTGTGCATGTACATACTATGTATTTTCTTTATCCGTTCACTTGTCAATGGACATGTAGGTTCTTTCCATGTTTTGGCTATTACAAATTTGGCTGCCATAAACATGAGAGTACAGATTTCATGATTCCACTTATATGAAGAACCTAAAATAAACTCTTTTAGACGCAGAGAGTAGAAGGGTGGTTGGCAGGGGCCGGAGGGAGAGGGAAATGGGGAGGTGCTATTTATCGGGTACAAAATTTTGTTCACACTAGATGAATAAGCTCCAGAGAGCTGCTGTTCGACACAGAGCCTAGAGTTAACAAACTATATTGTACACTGAAAATTTTGCCCAGAGGGTAGATTTCATGTGAAGTGTTCTTTCCACAACTTTAAAAGAAGGAAGTGTAGAGAAAGCGGAACATCTTAAACCCCTACCCCAGGTGAACTGTCACTCATTTCTTGTTCATTTCTCTTTGGTACCTAATTGTGATGAGCGTGGAGTCCTGACCCCAGGATCATTTTGCGTTCTGGTCTGTACTGACTTTTCCTTCAAGACGAGGGAATGCTCTCTCCTGATTCCTGTTCTAATTCCCAGCACTTCTCCAACGGTGCAGCTCAGAGACTGTTGCCAAGAGAACGTCTCACTCTAATTTTCACATTCCACCCTGGCACTGAATATTCCTCGTACTCAGGAAGAGACTGAGGGGCATTTTCTCTCCCACGTTGCAGCCTTGGCCCATAAAGGAACTTGGAGAAGTCTTAAGAGAAATACTGCAGGCCTCTGTCTTCAAACCCTTACTAGCTCCTTCTCAAGGGGAAAGCAGTGGCAACTATGACGGGGGAGAACCTTCACTGAACCACTTTTTTTCAAGTGAGGTTCATTATTTTAGCATCTCTCACGAAGCCCCCCAGCCAGCTCCTGTATCACTCGTATGCAGGGAGAGTGGACCCTGTACTCCCAGTTTCCCTGTGTCAGGCAAGCATGCTGGGCAGGGCCCATGCTAGTTGCCAGGAGGCAAGGCCATCATCCTGGTCTGTGCCGGGCAGTGTGGGTCAGATCCCACCGTGCTGTTCAGTGAGTGACAGCAGGCAAGTCTGTGCTTCAGCTCAGTCTCCGTGTGTCTGTCTGTCCCTCTTTTTTTTTTTTTTTGCGGTACGCGGGCCTCTCACTGTTGTGGCCTCTCCCGTTGCGGAGCACAGGCTCCGGACGTGCAGGCTCAGTGGCCATGGCTCACGGGCCCAGCCGCTCTGCGGCATGTGGGATCTTCCCGGAGCGGGGCACGAACCCATGTCCCCTGTACCAGCAGGCGGACTCTCAACCACTGCGCCACCAGGGAAGCCCTGTCCCTCTCCTTATTCAGATCCTACCATCCAGATTTTGACTAGAAGAGAAGAAGCTGCTTCTCAGACTCAGACATTAGCCTCATTTTTAAAGCCAGGTCTTTGCAAAGCATTGCACAGGGTGTTGGGTGCGTGCCCAGATTAATTAAGCTGTACTTCACAGCCCATTCGGCTATTGTTTGGGGATTACTCTTCACTGCTCAGAATCCCACTGGGTGGGGTGGGGTGGAGAGGGGAGAATGCCATCCTGAACCCCTATGAACAACTCCACTGGAAAAAACCTTCCTGGGAAACCACAGGGAACCTCTGACAACTGTGTTGACAAAACCCAGAGCCTGATCCTTGGATACAGTGTCGCACCAACTCTTTATTTGGTGTTCCAACGGAGAGGAAGACCTTCTGGGCTCAGGGTCAGGGGACTAATATTCATTAAAAAGCTTCTGAAAAACAAAAGCAAAAATGCTATCTATTCAGCATGTTAATCACCTAGCCAAGAAGAAGACAAAGTAACTCACAAATGGCCATGTCATTGACACTTGGGATTCACTTGCCAAGAAAGCTGTGTTCCCCTCCTCTGTGCACATTTGAAATATAAGACTCTCCCTACGGAGGCTCAGCGCAGAGGATTCAAGGTACGACAGCACCTCTGTGAGGTCTCACTTTCAGTAACATCCTCCTTAATTGGAAAGGCTAACGAAGTGGAACCAGGTCATTGATGCTGTCTGCCTAATCCATCCTGTCTGTCTAAATTGGGACTCTTTGGTTTACAGTAAACTCCTGTCTGTCAGAGGAAAGGCTCCCAGAGCCCAAAGGGGAACCTGCAACGTGCTTGGATGCTACAGTGGAGTGCTTTTAGAATCTTAATGTGGGGACTGGGAACCAGGGAACCACCTAAAGCAAGGAAAGCCCTTTCATATCATCTACTGCGATGACTACATGGAGGAAGTCAATTGGGGAACTGGGTAGGTTGAATAAGTGGCCCTCGTTTTCACCACTCCCTAGATCCACACCCTCTGTTCCTGTGATTTTGCATTTCTTTGCCAAGCGTGCTTCCTCATCCCTTGAACTTGGGCTTGCCCATTAGCAGTTAGGACATAAGAGAAGCTTGAAATGTGGCTGCGTGATTGAGCATGACCTCTTGTGCTTTTGCCATCAGCACAAGAAGAATGTGCCCCAGGTAGCCTGCTGGTCCAAGGAGAATGAGAGACAGTCGGCGCAGACCCCATCCAATCTGCAGCTTGAAGCTAAACCCAGCCTAGATCAGCCAACCCCTAGCCAACCTTCACACATGGAGAAAATATATGCTTGTTCTTTCCAGTCATTGAGTTTCAGGTTGATCTGTCATACTGCACCACTGTGGCAGATACACTCTCCAAACATGGACCTTGATAGAACCAAAACATACTGTACAGACAGTCCAGCCTTGGAAACGAAATGATGCATACTCTCCCTAAGTCTGCAAATACATCCCAGGAACCGGAAATAACCAAACTGATCGCTATCATTTATTGAGGACCTACTACGTGCCAGGCTCCATGCAAGATGTACATTACACCAAGCAAAGAAATTACTCGACCATCAGGATCTTGCACTACTTATGAGTTAGCCTTCAGCCCTCTTTGCTAAATATACCAGTCCTTCTGAATTCATTTAGATGCCGTTACAGCCACATTAATGGAAATCATCACTCAGAGTGCCCTTGCCCTGAGATGAAGACATTTTTCATTCTTTTGGTTTATTCTAAACTTTATCCCATAGGCATATTACTTGACCACAGTTCAGAACAGTCATGAATACTAGTAGTAGCTATTAACTTCCCAAGTTACTTGTTAAGTAATGGCTAATAATTTGTTAAGTTCTTCCCATGTTCCAGGCACTGGCTTAACCTCTATACCTGCATCTTTCCATTTACCACTGTAACAACTTTATGGTAGGAACCACCATTACTCCCATGATAGAGATGGGGAAACTGATGACCATAGAGACTGAATAACCTGTCCAAGGCTACACAGATAGTGTTGAAGCCCGGATTCAATCCCAGCGTCCCACACTCAGGAAACCTGTGCTCCACTATTTTACACCAGCTCTTATCTGAGAATATCGTCCCACCTTAGACAATGTAATCCTGCAACCTAGAGAATGTCTGTCTAAAGGAAGAATACAGCAAATGAAAGGTACCACCTTAACAACTACTGGAATCCTTTTTTAGTATCTGTATTTTTTTAAAAAGGTAGTGGACATGGTTGATCGAAATCAGTACATGTGTCGTGACTAAAAACAAAATGCAGTCACTGTGCCACGGCAGGAACCATGCAGGGTTAGCCAAATCCGTCCACAAATGTTTACCGTGTTCCAACTCAGCAGCTAGCGCTATGCCTGGCAGGTACCCTGAGGGAGACAAAAATGAGTTTAAAGGGACCCTGTGTGCCCTTCCATCCCAAAGCTGTTTAAAAGAGAGGCAAGAGCCTGGTTACAGCTCCTGCAGAACTGAAACTTGTCTGCACCTCGAGTCTTGCCCGTAAGACCAGGAAGCCAGGCTCAAAAACTTTCGAGCCCATCAGGGCCAAAGCCCTAATTTTAACAAGCAATTAAACTTTCATAAAGAAAGCAGAGAGGAGGAAGAATTTGTTCATTTTCATTCCAGGCATGCATCAAACATTTCTGGCTTTCCTGGTTATGCTGAGACCTCCGTAAGCCTTAGTCAATGGAAGGGGCGTTCTCCTCCTTGGCTTTGATGATATCATAAGATAGCGTTTGCTCTTGCGTGTTGAGTGATGACTTCGGTGTACAGGTGAGACAATCCTGTGATTCAAGCCTTCTGAGCCAGTTTCCCCGAGGCCCATCAAGTCAGCATATAGACAATGGGCCCCAATAGTACAGCCTCAGCGCAGACACACCCAGGACAACACTGCAGAAGGCTGGGTGGTGCTCTCCCCGGGAGCCCTCTGCTTGGCGATAGAAGGAGGAAGCTTCCACCATCCAGAGACTGGACCTTACTCTGGTCACTGTCAAACACCAGGTGCCTTGGGAAATGCAATGAGCTCTTCATGGGATCAAAAACTCAGCACCCTTGCCTGCTGGAGAAACTGGCTCACTGGAGACCACCCAGTGGAAGCTGAGTTTGGATGTCAGGCCAGAGACCTAAACGGATAAGGTCACTTGTACTGCAGCCTGGCATAGGGCAAAGAAGGTTCATTCACGGGAAAAAAGTGCAGGTTTGGGGTCAGCTCTGGATTCAAATCATGCATAACCACTGTTTTGGTCTGCTCAGGCTGCCATAACAAAATACCACAGGCTACGTGGCTTCCACAAGAGAAACTTATCTTCTCACAATTCTGGGAGCTAGAAGTCCAAGATCAAGATGCCAGCAGGGTTGTTTTCTTCTGAGGCCTCTTTTCTCGTCTTGCAGACGGCCACCTTCTCCCTGTGTCCTCACGTGGTCTCTTTCCTCTGTGCGTGAGCCTCTATGTGTCTCTGTGTGCCCAAATTTCCTCCTCTTACAAGGACACCAGTCAGACTGGATTAGGGCCCCCCTAAAGGCCTCATTTTCACTGAATCACTTTTTTAAAGGCCCTGTCTCCAAATGCAACCATGTTCCCAAGTACTGGGGTTGGCGAGTCAGCAGGTGACAACCACTTAGACTAGCGACCTCCACAGCTTCTGTGAGCTTTCCCCTTCTCGTTTACACAATGTAAACAGGTGGGTCTGTATTCTCCTACAGAGCTACTGCAAGAGAGTAAAGCACAGAGTGTATTGTCTGGCCACTTCTGTAAGTGAGAAGGAGTACTGATAACTATTACACCAGCTTAACAGGTGTAAACCTGGACTGTCTCACAGGAACCCAGATACACAGTCACCTCCTGCCTTGAAAACAGGATACCACTGACATCACAGGTTGTCGTGAACATTAAATAAAACCCGCTATTTTAACTGTCTGGTCCCTGGGTTAAAATTAAGCTCAAAGATAACCTTCCCTTTGTTTTCTTCTTCCAGGCTTATGAAGGCTAAGACATAACCCTCCACACCCAACCCTACTCAACCACAGCTCTTCTGAACTGAGAGTTATTGCAGGTAACTGGACAGCCGTGAAATGGGTAAGTTTACCTACTCTGTTCTGAATGCTTACTTTGTGCCAAGCATGTGAACGACTTGCAGCTCTGCCAAGGGAAGTCTCATATCCCCATTTTACAGATCAGATAACTGACGCTCCGGCAGGACAATTTGCTCTAAAACACAGATTTGATAAGGGATGGAGCCTGGACCGGTGCTCAGGTTTGTAAACTGCCAGAAACTGGTCCCTTACCCAATATCCTGGTGTTTCTAATAGCGTGAACTTACTGAATCAGGATCTCTGGGTAAGGATCCAAAGAACCTGCATTTTTATTAGATACTCTTGGGCAAGTCTTACGCAGGCCAAAACCTGAGAACCCCTGATTATATCCCGAATAATACAAGACTGAAAGCATCCAAGGTGAGAAGGACAGTCAGCGAAAAACCAAAAATTTCTATTACGACCCCAACCTCTGATAGCCTGCCAGCCACCAAGTGTCTAACGCATGCTTAGGACTTTGGTGCTCGTGCTCTGTGCCCCCAAGAAATTTCCTGATGGGTGTGTCTTAGCCCATTCGGGCTTCTCTAACAGAATACCACAGACTGAGTGGATTATAAACAACAGAAATTTATTTCGCACAGTTCTGGAATCTGAGAGTCCAAGGTTAAGGTGCTAGCAGATCTGGTGAGAGCTTCCTGATTCACAGATAGCTGTCTTTTTGCTGTGGCCTCACATGGCAGAAGATTCGAGGAAGCTTTTTGGGGTCTCTTTTATAAGGGCACTAATCCCTTTCATGGGGGCTCTTCCCTCATGACCTAATCGCCTCCCAAAGGCCCCACCTCCTAATACCATCCCATTGGGAGTTAGAATTTCAACATATGAATTTTGGGGGGGACACACACATTCAGCCTCTAGCAGGGTGGCTTCCACCCCTTCCTTTCTCCCCACTTAAATGGTGACGGTATCCCTCCTGCCCCAGAAACCCTGTCATCAACCCTCCTCCCTCCACCATTCCCTCCCCAGGGGTGTGTGACCCCTTCTCAACTCCTTCTCGAGATCTGGTCACGGCCATGAGGGTGCTCACACAATGGGGCTTTCTGTCTAGACGTCCCTGTGGGATGTCACAGCGAGCTTATCTCGCACGGCCGTGGCTCCTGAGATGAAGGCGGGGCACGTGCATGGCAGGCGGCACTGGGAGACCAGGGAGAAATGCCAAGGACACAGACCGCCCTTGTTCTCTGAGAAAGGCTGCACTTGGAATGTGAAGCTGGCCAGCACCACACAGACTCACCTTGTTAGAAAATGCAAACTCACCGTCAAATAGGACTCAGGGGAGAAAGCAGAAACCCCACAATGAGGGCAAGGGGACTCTCACTGCTTCAGAGAGATGGTGATAGATGTGGTTAGCACCTTAAAATGGGGTGGAATTTCCTCGCTCCGTCTGTCTCTCTTTTGTCTTAAAGGTTTTAAAAGTTTAGAGCCCTCTTTGCTCTTCTGCACTCCTTCCACATTTTTTAGTCCAGACCCCAGAAATGAGCAACAGAGCCTCAAAATGAAGCTCCAGCCCTTGGAGTTGGTAGTTGACCATCCCCAGCCTGGGAAGATAGGAGAAACCACAGACTCATGGAAGTTCGGCAGTGATTTTTGTGTTTCTCAGCTCGGTGTGTGTATCTTCGGTTACCAAAAATCTAAACCATCATATATAACACTTTGTTCTGTGTGTGCCTACAGAGGTTTTGTAATTCTTTACAAAGTACACAGAATGACAGTTCTCAGAACGACAACGTTTTGAATACACCTGCCTGAGACACTGGACATGTATTTCTGCCAGAAAGCAAAGCTCTCGGCCGTATGGCTGCTGCCTGGCAAACAATGGTATTGTCACCTCCCCCTTAATCACGCAGTTATCCTAGGGTCACATGTCTGATCAATAATGACAATAATCAGAATAGTAGCTAACACGGGGCTCATACTGATCACAAGACATTATTTTTAGTGGGTTGTAAGAACCATCTCATTAAAACCTCACAACAACTCTTAGAGTATTAATAGGTATCATTAGTAGATATTAATAGCCCCAATTTACAGACGGTGTAACTGAGGCTCAGAGGGAAAGTAATTTGCTCAAACGCATTCATTACTAAGTGGCAGAGACAGGATTTGGACCAGGACAGCCTAATTCCTGAGGCTGCGCTTTTGGACCACTAAATTACACTGTTTTCCAGCGGGACAACCACATGGTAAATCGTAATCACTAAACCACAGTTCATAGTTTTGTGAGTTGCTAGCGCTAGGAAGCCTTATAGAGCAGGGAATTGGATTACATGGTTTTAGGAAATACCGGATCTTCCCATTTCCTCGTTGTGGATCTTCAGCTAATTATTTAACTTATAATAATGATAATAATAACAATATAATAACCATCTCAACAGTCACTGTAAAGACTGACTGAGATGGTGTATCAGAGCCTTGCCCAGTCCTGGTGTTGAGGAGGCAAGCCACAAATGGTAGTTCCTCTCGGAGGACAATTACTGTCACTTTACAGCGTTCTGTTTTTCACAGCTCGAAGGCATTTCGGACCAGAAAGAAGGCATGCCTGCCACACACCGAGAAAAAGCTGAGCAACGCCGGACAAGAGGTTCTGGTAGCCCGTCCAGGGCTCTAGGTCCTTCTGAGGCCGGCCACCTGGGCTCGGCCTGTACACAAGCCTTCCTGAAGCTCAGAACACAAGGCGCATCTCCAGCTCAGCCCAATAATTACCTTTTCCCAGGCACAGGCCGCACGGCACCTGCCAACTTGGCACCCGTTGGCTGTGGTTGCCAAGATGGCGTGTGGCCCAACTGCAACCAACGCTGCCAGGTGTCCTGTAGACACTGTCCAGAGTTCCAAAGACACTATGCTCTGCTCTACAGCTCCTGGCACCGCTCAGTGGGTTTTCTGTTCCACGGGGATCTAGTTTAAAGATCTGAGCCCCAGAATCTAAGACTGTGAATGCTGGAAAGATACTTATGTAGGGTAGGTAAGCAGCAGCTTCTCTATAGGATGCCCAAGGTGGATACTAAGCAATGATGGAAAATTTGATAGGCCTCAAATTTTCGACATGGCTCTACGAGCAGACACTACCAGTAGATTCCTGCTTTCCAGTGAGATGAAACATATTTCTTGCCCTGACCTGAATCAGACCCAGCATTTTCTGGTGAGGCATATGAGATCCAAAATGGGAAGTGGATTTCCTAACGGCCACACACCATTTATAGCAAAACCCAGTCTAGAATCCAAGTTTCTTGATAGAAAATCCTGGGTTCATCCTTTTTTGCCAAAATAAATGTCTACGTGTGTCCTTGCCCGCCCCCCACCCCCACCTTTTCTTCATTTCTTCTTCTTCAGCTCCTCACCAGAGCCTCTAACTAGGACATCTTTTGTTCAAAAGATAGCGGATCCCAGCTCTGGGAAAACTGTGATCCAGCAGTGCTTTATGTCTGGAATGTTTCCAAGAGGTGCACACAGAACTGCTGGTTCAAACTGGGGGAAAATGGATCCCAGGATGTGGACACATGGTGATGGAGTGGAGAGCTCTACAGCGGGTACAGGGGGCGCATCCCCCGCTCCAGGCTGTGCCTCGGAACAGGGGAGCCTCCTTCCTGGGCTGGAAGAGAGATGGCTGACAGGTGGGCCTACAGGAGACAGATGGGCAGAGGCTTCCTACAGTGAGAGTCAGGTTCAATGTCAGGAAGTTTCAAAGAGGTGGGACCTGGGGGGATTGATTGCCCCCTTCCTGCCTCCCCAGCCTTTTCCTGTATTTCTTAATGCTCATGATGGTAATGAGGATGAAGATGACGGGATGGGTGACAATGGCCATTAGGACAGCTTTCATTTAAGTCTTTATGAAGCACCCTGTTTAGCAATTTCTATGCATTATTTCAGTAAATCCTTATTTCACCTCATGGGGTGGCTACAGGATGGCCATAGAGTCTGGAAACACAGATGATTTTATTTTATGCTCGTACCATTGGGAGATGCTCCTGATGACGTTATATGTTTGCTTCTGTCTCCAGACTATGGATTTCCTGTAGTATTCCTAATTTAGAGAGGCTCAGGAAGACTTGCCCAAAAGTCAGAGCCAGGCCCATTTAACCTTCATATCTTCTAAGTTAAAAAAATAAAGTAACCAAAATACGTGGATGTGGTATGGTCTGACCTACACAGTGCACAATATCGTTTAAAAAAAACCTAGTTGCCAACATTTAAAAATTGGGTGATTTCACAATACCCAGATTTCTGGCTTTTCTTAAATGTCAGAAGATCCAGCCAAGTAGGTGTGCAGGCTGGCATGGCTGCAGCTGGAGCTGAGTAGCTGCTACCACTTTTTTTTTTAATTAATTAATTTTTTATTTTTGGCTGCGTTGGGTCTTCGTTGCTGCATGTGGGCTTTCTTTAGTTGCGGTAAGCGGGGGCTACTCTTTGTTGCGGTGCGCAGGCTTCTCATTGCGGTGGCTTCTCTTGTTGCGGAGCACGGGCTCTAAGCACGCGGGCTTCAGTAGTTGCGGCACGTGGGCTTCAGTAGTTGTGGCTCGCAGGCTCTAGAGTGCAGGCTCAGTAGTTGTGGCGCACGGGCTTAGCTGCTCCGCGGCATGTGGGATCTTCCCCGGGCCAGGGCTTGAATCCGTGTCCCCTGCATTGGCAGGCGGGTTCTTAACCACTGCTGCTACCCCCTGACGATGGGTACACACCCTCCTCTTGGCTACAGCCCCTACCCCGCCCACCTGGGCTGGCCCCAGAAGCATCTTAGTTTGTGACCTCCCACCTCTTAACTACCATACTTTATTTCTCCCACCAAAGGACAGTACCATTTTATCCACTGGACAACTTATTCTACGTGACTCCAGGCTCACCCCGGATCCCAAGAAAGAAAAGTTCAGGATGCCGAGACCTGAGAGGAGAAAGAGGCAAGCTCTAATATTGCACAAGTGAGCTGAGCACTACAGTTCATTCATCTACGAGCCTCTACCTGGAGCTCAATGGTCTTGACTTTTCCCGGGGGCGGTGGGCATCAGGCACAGCGGGTGGCGGGCGGGGAGGCTTCAGTGCAGAGTGCGGAACAGGAAGAAGTTATTAGCGCCCACTGTTTTCTTGCTTCCTGCACGGCCGCGGCGTGCAGCTGCCTGTGAACTGACCGTTTGTTCCCAGCTCTCCTGGAAGGAAGCGCTCTCATCACCCACGACAACAGAGTTGGCCCAAAGAGCCAAGAACGTGCGCGGGGGCTCCGAGCCCAGCTCTTCTTCTGTACAGGACAGCCCCAGAGCTGCCGAGACAGGAAAATGGGAAGAAAGCGCAGCCTGGCCTAGAGCATCCTGCGGGGCCCGCAGACAAAGCCCCAGCTGGGGGAAAGGGAGGAGGGGGAGGCCAGAGGAAGGGGATCCAGTGGGGCCCACCGATCCTGTACAATGAGCTCCTTTCAGAGGTGAATGGAGTACGCTCCTCGACTCGGCCTCAATGGCTTTGTTTCTGAAACAACCCATTCTACACCCAGAAAGCCAAATTTGCCAGACCCTGTGCCAAGGTCAGGAAAGAGCCTGAGATCCCCCAGCAAGCTGATATCAGCCCCCAGGAGATGACCACTGTGCTCAGTGCTGCTCGGCTGACCCAGCATCTACAATGAGCCCCTTTGATTTCTACGCTTTTCTGCACGGGGGCGGGGGCCCCTCATTCACACGCGTGACCTGTTGGGCATAACTGTAGGATCTCCCCAGGATAGTAAGTGCTCTTTTCTCACGAACTTCACTGAGACATCTGTATGGAGGGAGGGGATAGGGCAGGATGAGAAAGGATGAGACTGGAGAAGCACGATGCAAGTTCAAGTCTGCCGTCTCAAGTTGACCAAATTCATGATGCAGTGGGAACTCATCGCTGACCACCCAGCAGCAGCCTCTGCTTTTTCTTTTTTTTTTTTATAAAATTTATTTATTTACGGGTGTGCTGGGTCTTTGTTGCTGTGCGCGGGCTTTCTTTAGTTGCGGCAAGCGGGGGCTACTCTTCGTTGCGGGCTTCTCATTGTGGTGGCCTCTCTCGTTGTGGAGCACGGGCTCTAGGCACTCAGGCTTCAGCAGTTTTGGCACGCGGGCTCAGCAGTTGTGGCTCGCGGGCTCTAGAGCTCAGGCTCAGTTGTTGCGGCGCATGGGCTTAGTTGCTCCGCGGCGTGTGGGATCTTCCCGGGCCAGGGCTTGAACCCGTGTTCCCTGCATTGGCAGGCAGATTCTTAACCACTGCGCCACCAGGGAAGCCCCGAGCCTCTGCTTTGCAGGCTCCCTGAGAACACCATCTTTGAGGGTTTATTGCACAGGGAGCAAACAGCAAACTGGGGGCCTATCGGCAGTATTCAGCTCAGACGTGTTTTGTTCAGCCCGCATGATGTTTTCAAAAGAAGAATGCTACGTGTGATGCCAACACTTAAAGTTCAGGAGGTTTCATGTAAAACTACAAAGCTCTGGCATTTCTTTGAAAATCAGAAGATCTTGCAACAGGAATTCATCATTTCCGTAAGGCACTGACTGTGAGCTCAGATCTGGAGAGAGGTTGTCTCTCTTAATGGGGCACGCGCCCTCCAGCTTGCCACTGACCCCCTGACATGCTTCCCTCACTAAGGCTGCCACGTGGCTGCTGTGAGCACTGACGTTTGCAATCTCTAGTATATCAAGTCCCAAAGCTCTCAGCAGAGGCCCTGGGGTTGGAGAGAAGGATGGGATATGGACTGGTTGTAAGCAAACTTGGCTACAAAATTCAAAATTCGACTCAAGAAATGTACACGAACACACAACCAGGAACCCTTGGTGAGGAAAAGCGTCCACGCCCACGAATAGGGGTGAGGCTCTTCTGCTCTCCTCACTCTTTGCTATACACTATTTAACAACTTGTCCTGTTTTCCAAGGCAATCTTCTCTGTGTTCATGTTTAACGAAGTCCTGGGCCTGCCACACGGACAGCACTGGGCAAATTCTTGTTGAACCAAAATCAACCGAAGCTCAAGTCGTGTTGGGTTGGAACCTAAGAGACGCATATGCTCTGAACCCAGCCCACTTAAGAGGTGCAGGATGTTTTCCTAACTGCAAGTCAAGACAAGTCCCTTGGGAATGAAAGACTGAGCAGAAGTAGATGAGCTCAACCTACTTACTGGTTGGCGGACGTCTGAGATGATGAAGCAGAGAGGTCATCTTCATATGACACACAGTATACTTGATATACACGTTATAAGCATAAGGTCTGTTGGGAAGATATGACATGTGCTGACATCGTAAAATGAAAGTAAGTTCCCAAGGTATCCAAGGATCCAAAACCTCACCAGAGACAAGGTAGCCCTCAGAGTCGGGGCAGATGCAGCATATTCTCTTGCAGCTTTTCTAGGTCTAAAAAGGTAGACTGAGGTTTTACTGTATCTGCTTCTGCTGTATGTAGCCAAGACCATTTTCCAGCTCTGTATATGAGTGTGTGTGTATGTTTGTGTGCCTGTATGTATGTGCACACATGCAAACATTTGTGAACATACACATGCACGTATATGGGGTCTCTTCCATCCAAAGCCCTGCTAAAAAGCTGCAGAGGGATCTGTGGATTTCGTTTGCCCTGCATCTCTCATTTTGGGGAATTCCCCTGAGTCACCCCACTCTTGTACTAATTTCAAATGGCCACTGGGGGCGGGGAAGCAGCATCAGGAGAGATTCCACTAAGCAGACTTCTATTTCTGAGCTGTGACACAAGCGAGAAAGAATAAAAGCATGCAGAATTTCATTTCTGCACTTTGCACTTAGCTATAATTATTCATACAGGAGCATCTTTAAACACCAAAAGGGGGAAATATTACAGTTGTTCTGATTTCATATGCTAACTGTGTTTACATGCTAACAGCATTTCTCAGGGACAATTATCTTATTACTAGTGCAGTAATCTTTTCAATCTTTCAACACCGTTTACAGCTGCCAACTGCAAAAATTAAGGCTAATTAAGACCCTGCTTTCAGCAGGTAGGGTAAACGGCTCACTCATTTTAACCAATTAAAAGAAAATCAGTTTGGGGAGAAGGCGTGAAGCGGGGGTGGGCACAGTGTCAAAGGTAAAGAGAAGAGATTGTATAGCTTCCACTGATTTGAGGGCTAACATTCTGCCAACGCTAGTATTCCAGAATCCACTAGACAAGTTTCATCAATGGAGAGACCTGTAGATATCAGGACCAAGGACAGCTGGTCCTGCCCACGCAAGAAGAAAGGGGGTATTTTGCATTCAATTATTCTACTTCCATTCGTCATATTCTTCCACGTGGCTTCAGCATGGAGTAGTGGTTGAGAACACGGACTCTTGCATCCGATGACCTCTGCTCAGATGCTGGGTCAGTCAATTGCTCTGTTCAACCTTGAGCAAGTTACTTACTATCCTGGTGCCTCTGTTTCCTCCTACGAGAAATAGGGATAATAATAATGCCTACCTCCCATGCCTGTTATCAGGAGTGATTGAATTAACATTTGTAAAGCACTTAAAATAATGTCTGGTTCATAAGAATCATCCAATAAGTATTTCTTTTAAAAAGCATGGGCTCTATTATAAGGCTGTAACGCACGTGAACAACATCTGTTTTCTAACTCTTTCTTGACCTCATGCATACTCACTGCATTACGAGACATTTGAGAATGGCTAATATATAATCGCAGCTGTATTTACTGTTGTCTGTTAGCAATAACTTCTCCAATTACTTGTCCTTCTATCCCGTTAGCTGCCATCTAAAACCAGCACCTTAGATCATCCATCATTATTTTTCATTTTGTTTTGTTTTAAATCACAGAGAAGCAGACCTCTCCCTGAAGGGCTATTGTGGGAGCCCAGATTTACAGTCTGGTTCCTCAGAGCCCAAGCACAGCTCAGGCTGTGGCACCTGAGGAGCCCCTGAGGAGGTTCTCACAGTGCCTGGACCGCTAAATGTCACCAAGCACCTGCTGTGTGCCTGGGCTCAGCCATCCACAGCCCCATCTTTCTGAACTCACACAAGCCCTGTGAATAGGTAACATGGAGCAGGTGGCACCGAACCCATTTATAGATAAGGAGGCTGAGGCTTTAAACAACTCTTCTGTGACCACAGCTTGCTAATAAAACAGTCATAACGTGGCACGAACAATGAACAATCTCTCCTTTAACATTTTCTTAAGCTACATGTCTGAAGACGATTACTGCTGCTCGTAGGAGAACAAATGGTAACAACCACCACCAGCCAACACACGTAACGTGCCCGGCATTATTCTGAGCCACTGTCAGGTATTAACTCACTTAATCCTCACAACTACCCTGTAAGGGTGGGGCTGTTATTAGCCCCCATTTTACAGATGAGGGAACTGAGCTCAGAGAGGTTATGCAACACGCCCAAAGCACACAGCTGCAAAGTGTTAGAGTCAGAATTTGACCAGATGCAGGAGATCTGGCTCCAGACCCCCTGATCTTGAACCCTCTGCTCTGTAGTTTCTCATAATAGCTGTAAAATTCGATGACCGTCACCTTTTCAATGAACACAAAAGGCATAAAGAGACAGAGGAGGGATCGACTGATTCAATCATCATATATCAAACAACTGATGACCAAATTGGTGATTTAGTTAATTTTGTGATAAGCACTGCCAAAGGGGAGCGAGGGAGGACACAAAACAGGGGACTTCGACCACTGTGGCGGATCAGAAAGATTCTTTCAGGGAGTGAGACTTAAACTGGGCTTCAAAGAAAGGGCACCTTGTCTGAGATGGGAGAAAGGATAAGCATCTTAGGCAGAGGGAACAGCATTAGTGAAGGATCTGAGGTGGGAAAGAACACATAACTTTTAAGAAACAAAGAGAGGAGGTCTGAACTTAAGAATGCGAACGGGCGAGTGGCCAACAAGGTGGGAAGACTGGTGTAGGGGCTGGGTGATGGAGTCCCGCGGGGTCCGAGGAAGGAGTCTGGATCTTATCCAAAGAGCATGGTGAGTCGCTGACAAGGCTTAGTGTGGAGGGACACGTATCTTCGTTAGAAGCCAGCTTTCAGTGCCACCATCTAAATCACATATACTTGGCTTTCCGTATCGGCTCCACAGGTATTTCCGAAAACCAACTCAGTGAACCAACACGCTGAAGAGTCAAGATGAGTTTCAAGTCATTTCTATTTCCCACTTTTAGGGGTCACAAAGCCCATAAAGTTTAAGCCATAGGTGGCTACGACCTACCAACCTCGTGAGTTATTCAATCCTCGTTATTGTTATAGACAGTGAAAAAAGTGCTGCTATGTCACAGCATACGAAAGTCTGATATCTTTCGTACGTCTACAAAAAAGAAATTGATCTAGGTTATACAAATGTCAATTTGCAACTCTGAGCTCTATGGCTTAGGAAAATGCCAGAGGCATTTTCAGTTAAAAGAGATGAATAGCAAAAACGTCCCCCCTACCCCTACACACACACACACACACACACACACACACACACACACACACACACACACACACACAACAAAGCTGTATATGCTAATTCCTGCAAGCTCCCATTTCCTGACACCTACTGCGTGCCCTGTGCTCTGGTTTACTTTAACCTCGTAACTAATGTGGCCACCGTCCCAATTTGTCTGGGTGTTCAGTACTCAAATCAGGAAAGTCCCAAACTAGGATGAATTGGTCACTCAACCCACCATAACCATAGGTATTAATATAAGGAAACCACAGGCTCAGAGAGCTAAAGACACTTATTAACTTCACACAGCAGGTA
Organism: Pseudorca crassidens; assembly: GCF_039906515.1. Taxonomy (NCBI): domain Eukaryota; kingdom Metazoa; phylum Chordata; class Mammalia; order Artiodactyla; family Delphinidae; genus Pseudorca; species Pseudorca crassidens. The sequence continues at coordinate 24,215,017 of NC_090310.1, forward strand.
AGTAGTGGGGACCAAGGCTCAAATCTGGTGTGCAGGACAGCCAGCCTGCTCCACCTCCTGGGGAAGGACTTAGAAAACCATTCAGTTGGATCACTGCCCCTCCCAAGACCCTTAAAGACTGTCACCCCCACCTGACACACACACATCCCACTTAAGAAGGCTGAATGACTGTAACTTCTGTGCAATGGAAGATACAATCCCATGCCATCAGTCCACTCTATCCTTAACTCCCTTTCTAAAGACAACTAGAATGATCAGGGAGCCCTCAAAGCCCAGACGTGACTTTCTTCCTGTCTCTGGCTTGACCACAGGATGACTGCAAGTGTGAGCATTTGAGCATTCCATCACATGGTGGAATGGCCTCACCAGCAGCTCTGAATCGGCCTGCTGGGGTGCCGATCAAGGAAAAGAAACTCCTGACCTTGGCAAAGTTCTAGAAGCAAAGAGCTACGAAGAACCTAGAGACAGTTACATCCAGCTGTGTTCATTGTACAGACAGAAAAACTGAGGCTTAGAAGAACAAAGGAGACATTCAGACGATTCGCATTGTGCTTTTTCTCCTTTGCTTCCTTCTCCACAGCTGAATTAGGGCAGGTCAAACATAACTACTCAACTGCTAGGAGTTTTCACACCAATGGGCATGGCATACAGCTGACAATAAATGTTCAGTGAATGTTCAGCAAGCATTTAGTAGGTATACTGTTGGAGGGACAATATGTGTGTGTGTGTGTGTGAGTGTATGTGTATGTGTGTGTGAGAGAGAGAGAGAGAGACAGAGACAGAGAGACAGAGACACTGCGGTCCCCATACCAAATGGGTGTTCTCTTGTTTTTTGTTTTTACCAAAAAAATCATTTTATTATAACCACCTCTTAAACAATATATTCTATAATCTCGATTATGTCTATTAGATTTGCTCAAAGAGGCCAGGCCCTCGCAGGGAAACCTGATGGAAGTCTCCTTCTGCCAGACCACCAGTAAGTGGCCACTTTCCAAAAGGTGACCCTATATACACATCTGCATAATTTAACCTAAAATCTTAGTATTCTAGCAAAGCTGCCTCCTTCTAATTAAAGTAATTTCTAGGCAGATATTGCTAAAGGCTTCCTTTCTTTCAAATAAAGTAATGAGCTGCTATTTTTATTAAGCATATATTATGTGCCAGGTACTCTATTGGCCTTAACTCTTTTGTTCTTTGTTTTGTTTCGTTTGTTTGTTTTTAAATTTATTTATTTTGGGCTGCATTGGGTCTTCGTTGTGGTGCGCGGGTTTCTCACTGCAGTGGCTTCTCTTGTTGCGGAGCACGGGCTCTAGGCACATGGGCTTCAGTAGTTGTGGCACGTGGGTTCAGTAGTTTTGGCTCGTGGGCTCTAGAGCGCAGGCTCAGTAGTTGTGGCGCACGGGCTTAGTTGCTCTGCGGCATGTGGGATCTTCCTGGACCAGGGCTCGAATCCATGTCCCCTGCACTGGCAGGCGGGTTCTTAACCACTGTGCCACCAGGGAAGTCCTGGCCTTAACGCTTTTGGATTCTCATTTTCACCTTCATAATGACACCATAAGGAGATATCTCCAGTTCACAGATGAGAAAACTGAGGCTAAGAGACAGTAAAATAACTGCTCCAGTGTCACAGAGCTAGTAAGAGGCTGACTGAACCTGGGTCTTACTCTGAAGTCCAAGTTCTTTACACAATGTCCTATTCATCTCAGATTAAAGCCCACTTCCACCCTCTACTTTTTCTTAGTATTTTTCCATGCACAGGACACTCCAAGGAACTTAATTTTTACCAGAAGGATATGAAACAAGGAATTGGAAAACCTCCGTCCTGACTCAGCTCTATTACAACCGCTTCGCAATCATTAGCACATTGCAAAATCACTGAGTCTCAACTGTTTCATCTGTTAAATCGGTGTAATTCTCAACCACCTCTCAGGACTGTTGCCAGCTACAGAGGAGAGTGCAGCCAAAGTGCATCTTCTTCTTACACATTAGTGTAAACGTACTAATGCCACAGAAGTTTCAGAGGCCAGATCTCCCTGCAGGATGTCGGTCTTACCAATCTCTCAAATGCTCTCCTGGGCGAGCAGCCCCATCTACCTTGCCCTGCTCCAAGGAGTTACCTCCTAAAATAAACCATGCTCACTTCAGTTAGCTCATCATAAAGACCATACATAGAAAAAAACACTCCAGAGTTCCCATCTGGCGGCAGCTTCTCCAAAATTCAGCCCAAACGGCTAATTTCTAATGTAATCTGCAGCATCTCACAGGCAGTTTGAAATCAGAAAGGCCGGCTGAGAGATGGAAACCCCTGTGCGTTAGCACAGCCTGTCCCAGCAGTGATGCCCCAGCGTTTCTGAGCAAACTATTACCGCAAGAAAACGAGAGCTTATCCCAGGGAGGGTGCTGGAGTGAAATTAGACAGGGTGCAGTGGGTGGAGGCTGGAGGGAGCCACGCCAGGGCTGCGGGTCTTGCGGTGGTGAGGCGGAAGTGGGTAAGTAATCTGTGCGCCAGGGGCTGCGGTGACCTCTAAACGTTCTCTGAGGCTCATGTCATTCTCGGGACTGGCAAGAAGCCAAGTGTACCCTCTCAGTTTCCCCATCCTTGAAGTGAGGGATATGACTCAGTTACACACACACACACTCTCAAGACACACTTGAAAATGTTGATATTTCCCTTGGAAAGATACACAAGAATTTGTTAGCAATGATTTCTTTTAAGAGAGACTGGAAAAAATGGGGGAGATAGAATTCTACTTTATTTGTATCCTTCTCTCATGGGTGAATTTTCTTGTCATATGCTTGTAACTCCTTTTATTTAAAAAGCAAATGTCACTTAAAAATGAAAGAATAGTATATGGTTCCTCAAAAAAAATAAGCATAGAATTATCATAAAAAAAAATAAGCATAGAATTATCATAGAGCCTAGTAATTCCACTTCTGGGTCTATACCCAAAAGAACTGAAAGCAGACACTCAAACACATATTTGCACACCCTTGTCCTAATGGCATTATTTACAATAGCCAAAATATGGTAGGTAACAACTTAAGTGGCCACAGAGGGATGAATGGATAAAGAAAATGTGGTATACACATAAAGTGGACTATTATTCAACCTTAAAGAGGAAGGAAATTCTGACACATGCTGCAATGTGGACGAACCTTGAGGACATTACTCTAAGTGAAATATGTCGGATACAAAAGGACAAATACTGTATGATTCCACTGATACGACGTTCCCAGAGCAGTCAAATTCACAGAGACAGAAAGTGGAATGGTGGATGCCAGGGCTGGGGAGGTAAGAACGGTGAGCTGTTGTTTAATGGTTACAGAGTGTCAGTTGGGTTTGCAGAAGACGAAAAAGTTCTAGAGATGGGTGATGGCGATGGTGTGCAACAATGTAAACGTACTCATGCCACTGAACTGTACACTTAAAATGGTTAAGATGGTAAGTTTTATGTTACATATATCATTCCATAATAAAATATGTGAAAGACAAAAAAAATAGAAGGATAAGACAAAAACCAATAAAAATTGGTACTTGGTGGTAAAAAGAGAGACTGTTCCAAATGCCTCTTGTTTTGTAGATTTGACTTTGGAATCAGATAGAGGTTTTACCGAGAAACAAAACAAAAATTTTTTAAAAGCAAATGCATTAGGGATTACTGGAGCCAGGGAATTATAAATAACTTGTTATTTCTTCTGTAAACTTTCCATGTAAGTAGTCACCCAAATTTCCAAATATGAAAAAATGAACAAATTGTGGTACATCTATAGAACGGAAGCCTACTTGACAATAAAAAGGAATGAACTGTTGATACGAGTGAATCCCAAAATAAGTATGTTGAGTAAAAGAAGGCAGACGAAAAAGAGTCCGTACCCTATAATCCATTTATGCGAAACTCTAGCAAATGGAAACTAATCTATAGTGACGCAAAGCAGATCAGCGGTTGCCATGGAATGGGTTGGGGGCGGGGCGGGCATTACAAAGGGTCACAAGGAAATCCTGGGGATGATGTTCATTTTCCAGTTACTGCAGTGACAGTGTCACAGGTGGACATATGCATCAAAACTCATCAAACTGTACCTTTAAACATGTGCAAGTCAATTATCACAGGTCAATTATTCCTCAATAAAGCTGGACCAAAAAAAAGTTTTAAAAACCTATTTAATGCCAAGACTTCCCTGGTGGTCCTGTGGTTAAGACTCCACACTCCCAATGCAGGGGGCCCGGGTTCGATCCCTGGTCAGGAACTAAGATCCTGCATGCCGCAGGGCGTGGCCAAAAAAAAAAAAATTTAATGCTATACAACTAAACAAAAGAGAACTTATAAAAGATAACAACATGGGGGCTTCCCTGGTGGCGCAGTGGTTGAGAATCTGCCTGCTGATGCAGGGGACACGGGTTCGAGCCCTGGTCTGGGAGGATCCCACATGCCACGGAGCAACTAGGCCCGTGAGCCACAACTACTGAGCCTGCGTGTCTGGAGCCTGTGCTCCGCAACAAGAGAGGCCGCGATAGTGAGAGGCCCGTGCACCGCGATGAAGAGTGGCCCCCGCTTGCCGCAACTAGAGAAAGCCCTCGCACAGAAACGAAGACCCAACACAGCAAAAATAAAATAAATTAATAAACTCCTACCCCCAACATCTTCTTCTTCTTCTTCAAAAAAAAGGTAACAACATAAAATAATAAAATAAAATAAAACAAAATGAGGGGGTTAGATTAGAAAATTTCTAACCTTCTAACTCTGACAGTCTATGAATTATAGTTCTAAGTCCAGGTAAAATACCAAAAGAAAATAAAAGACTTCTAGGAATTTACTCAACTAATCACAGTGAGAGCTATCATCTAATGAGCTCTAACTATATGCATCAGGCACTGTGCTTAGTTCTCTGTAAACCTTATCTCATAAATCCTCACAGCAAGTCTATGAGGACATCACTGGTGTTCTTCCCATTGAATGGATGAGGAAACTGAGGCACAGAGAAGCCAGAATTTGAACCAGGGCTGGATTATTCCAGAATCCATGCTCTTACATATGCTCTTACCCACTGTGCCAGACCCCTCTGTCAATTATTATTGAGAGCCTACTGCATGTCAGGCCCTCTCTAAGGCTGGATTCACAGTGACAGAAGCCACTTTCAGCCATAAGTTTACAAAAAGGGACAGGTAAAGATGCCAGTCCTGGTACCTTTTCTTTTCACCTCTAGGGTAGGCAAGCACTATCACCCCCATCACAGGCACACACAGAGCTCCTCTGAGGGAAAGATTCAGCAAGGGTCCAGGAGTTGTCTAAGGCAGCAGTGCCCCATAGAACTTTCTACAGTGGTAGCAATGTTCCATATCTGGGCTATCTAATACGGCGCCCACTAGCCACCTGTGTCTGCTGATCACTTGAAATGTGGCTGGTGCAACTAAGGAACTGAACTTCTAATTCCATGGGGGATGAGCCCATGCACTTCAGACTCTGAACGGCAATGATAAGACAAATGGTTTAAACAAAAGGAAGATTTAAATTTTAGGAGGTGAATTAAGAACTGGCTTATGTCAAAGGGAGAGAGTTGTGAGAATGTTTCAACGTCTCCGGCCCTGGAGACGGACCAGGGTGAGTTTTCCAACTCGGCTACATTCTAGCTGGGTGACCCTAAGCAAAGGATCTCAGCTTCCTGGAGCCCACAGTTCCCATCTATAAGGTGGGATGCCATTAGGATCTACCTGCAGGGGATATTGTGAGGGTCACCTGAGCTGACAACATATGGAAAACACTTGGCATGGAACCTCAGCTCAGATAAGACACAAGGTAAATGTCCTCGATCACTGGAAAGTCACCTAAAAGGACAGCTTATGCAACAGAGCTCATCCAGGCGGACCCCAAAGACCAGCCAGCTCTGGGCCCAACGTCTCAGAATGAAAGCATATCAGAGCGAAGGAAGTGGCACTGGACAGCCAGTCCCAGGCGAACAGGTGATTTGCCAATGTCTTCCTCCTCATTTCTCACTAAGTTCTGGAAGACTGCACCCATTTGGCTTTCTCAGCTGGCCAGGCCTGGGTTTTGAGGGTCCCTCAGACAAAAGACACTGAGCGGCCAGATATATTTTGACTCTCAGATGGATTTTGGTTTTGGCCTATGAAGCATTTTAAAAATTTTCAATTGGTTGCCAATATCTAAAATTCAGGAAGACACCATGCATTCAAATTCTGGGTATCCCACCTCGCTTGAAAAATCAAAAATCTGGCCATGCTGGGTCTGCATTCCCAATCAGCCAGAGCTAAGAAGCAAGTGTCCACCTGCAATGGGGTGTGGGAGCTCTCAGCTCCCTTGTGACCGCCACCCTCGTTCTCATCACCTGCCCGCTCAGAAGGCATCTGACTTAGCCCTGCCCTATGAGAAGGGATCTGGCCAGAAACAGTCCTCCCGCTGTTGGTTTAGCTGGAGGCAAGGAGCAGATCTGAGTCTGAGTAAAACTCAGTATTCCAAACCCACCTGACTGTCTCTTTGACATCACCAATATGTAAAGACACAGATGAATAAATGGTTCTGTTTAATAATAAACTAAGCATGTCTTCGCCGCCTCTCTCACGGAGAAAGCTAAAAATAAATCACTCGTGGCTCAGCATATCAATCTACACCTGACAGTCGGGTGTCAGGCGAGCGTCCTTTTCCCAGCTTCAGGCCTGGAAGAACTCTTGATTTTAGGTGACTGCAGAGTCCTTGAAGGCTGCGGGAGCTGCCGAGAGACCTGGGCCTGCAAGGTCTCTGCATTTACTCACAGTTCAAAGAGGAAATGATGGAACAAGGAGATAAAGCAGGTGAAGACACAAGCACGCTCATGTCACTTTCCTGTCTCTTCTGAAGTGTCACCTGGTAAAAGTAGGCCCCTGCTTTCTGTCCCTGTCCCCGTAACACACACACACACACACACACACACACACACACGCGCACACGCGCGTCTGCTTTTCCCCAGCACTGTAATACCCTCCCCTCAAGGTGCAATATCTTATTTGTTCTCTTGTGCATTGTCTCTCTTCCACTAGATTATACACTCCAGGGAAGGCAGGAAACAGACATGGTCTGTTTCCAAACAGCTGTGTGTTTCTGGAGCCTCAGCAGTACTTGGCACCACACAAGTCCTTACTGAAAACCTGCTTAGTACCTCTCTGACATCATGTATGGTGCCTGTAACATGTCCACGCTTCCAAAGCTTACACGACAGTTTCATGATTCTTGCCATATTTCTCTGGCCACCTGTACAATTGAGTATTTTCTTTGACCAACTCTCATTTTTTTAAATTGAATTATGTCTATTTTTAAAAATAAAACTTTCTGACACTATAGTTAGGCAATCGAGAGACCCCTGTAATCAATGAGCTTGGGAGCTAACCATCCCTTGTTAGCTGTGTGACCTTGGAAAAGGGAGCAAACCTCTTTCCTCAACTTTCCCATCTGTAAGACAGACTAATGAGCGCTACCTCCATATGTTAGGGGTAAATGAACTAAAACATGTAACGTTAATTCACAGCAAGTGCTTAGAAAAGTGCCTGGTCCACAGTAAGCACGATGAGTACTATTTGTATTAGGATCTTTATAGGAAAAAAAAAAACCAAACAGTATCATTTAACATATTAAAATAATTATATGACAATTGAAAGAAAAAAAAAGTCACTGATGTAGCAGCTAAAAAACGCTTATGGAGACACAGGGCTGAGCCTCTGCTTTGCTACTACCCAGATGGGTAAAGCCCCCTGGGCCCAGGCCCCCATCCTCCCATCTTTTAAATGAGAATTCTGGGCTAGACACTCTTAAAATTCCATCCACCTTCCAGCTCGGAATCTCAAACTCTCAATCCATGAATGATCCTACCTAAAAAGAAATAAAATTGGAAAACCAGATTCTACACAATGAGAGTCAAAGGGAGGAGCTGGGGGGCAGGGGAGAGACGGTTATTCACATTCCAAAAGGATTTGCTCTTACAAAAGGATTAACAGCAGAGTTGCTTTAAATAGCGGCTTAAGCCTTGTTTATGGATTACTAAATACTTGATGGAGAGGTAGAGGGGCCCAGGAACTCGAAGCAAAGGCCTGATTACGCCCAACCAGAAATGTAAAAGTGTGCATGCTTTCTTTAAAATTATAATGGGCTTCAACAACAGAAAACTATTCCATTTCAAAGAACCCTATTCCTACCCAGTATTTTGGTTGTGCGTCAACTGCATGAAAGAAGATGCACTTGTATCCATGAGCCAGTTTAAAGCAGTGATCCAGCATGTTGATTCTTAAGCCCCTACTATAAAAACACTGACAATTTACTACATGTCATTGTAAGTCCCTGTAATGTACCAGGTGCTGTTGAGCACACGACATGCATTATTTCATCTAGCTACCAAAGCGACCCAGTGGAGAGGGTGTCATTGTTACCATCATTTTGTAGATGAGGAAACTGAAGCTAAGAGAGGGAAGGTGATTCTCCTACAGCCAGTGGATGGCTGAGTGAATACTCAAGCCTACATCCAGGAACCAAGCACTGAGGTTATATTATAAAAGGCAGGATCCCTGCCTCAAGGAGGACACAGAAGATCGCCGAGGAGGCCAACAGATACAGAGAAAGATGATAAAGGCCCTAAGAGAGACTTTTGTGGGAGCAGAAGACGGGGAGCAGAAGCAGGGTCCAGGCTGTGCCCAAAGCCAGATGTGACCCCCTGTTGTCCATGCTCCAGCACCTCTAAACACTCAATGCCCAGACCCTCTCTTCCGTCCTTAATGTTAGGGATCCTGACATCAGAACCTCTCTGAGCACAAACCAGTCTCTCCTGGGAGCCTCTACTCCCCAGAGGTGGGCTGTGGGCCTTGGGGATAAAGGGAGAACGAGGAACTCTTGGCAGAGGCTCCACCATTGCTGACACCGCCTTACGAGGCTACCTGAGGGCTTCTCATGCCTCATTTTCCTCCCTTGAAAAATGGGGATATTAGCTCCCCCTCGCCTCCCTCGGCAGGGAAGTGCTGGTGATTAATTAGATAACATCTGCGAAGCGCTCCCAGCTTCGTGGAGAAGGGCACCTTGGGAGAGCAGCTATAAAAACACGGAGGAGCAGGCTATTATCAGCACGATCATTATTACTGTCATTTTCATCATGACACGCACCTGCCTAAAGGCCTGCCGTGGCTCCCCACTGCCCAGAGATGGTGCAGTTGGCAGCCTGGCAGGCAAGGCCACGGGTGCCACTGCCGCTGCCCTTCTCCTCATCCTACTTCTCACACCCACACGTTCATCCCAGATGATCCCCTACGGGAGAGCCCTGCCACCCCACATCGTCCCAACGGACCCATCCTCCAGGGCCAAGTACCTCCTCCTACATCCCAGCTGGGAGCTCAGCATGGGGGATGGGGGTAGGGCAGGGACACAGTCAGCATCTTGCACGCTCTTCTCTCCTCCAAGAGCTATAAAACAAAGACGCTGCACAAACTCGCTGTGTTAAGTTTCCAGCTAGATACTAAGCACGTTGAGGGCCAGGTGGAGTTCAGATGAAGTCCAAAATTCACGAACAGAGCCTCGGTAAATCGTCAGCAGCACAGGCAAAGAATCTGGGTTCAGAGAGACCAGAGCTCCCTCTCCTGCCTTTTACCACCTCCCTGAACCTCAACTTCTTCCTCTGCAAAGCTGAGATCTTTGTAACAGGTACTGTCCAAGAGAAAACAAATCTGGACTTAGTAAGGACAGGCTTTACTTGAAGGCTTTACCGCAAGGGTGAGAAAGGGGCTACTGCAAAAAGGGGATGGGGACTCTTGCAATAAGAAGGCTGCTTTGAACCGTAAGATCTGCAAGCATCTCAAAAGCTGGGGGTTTTCTTTTCTAGACAGGAGTAAAACAGACCAGAAAGAACTGGGTGTGGGGAAACCAGATGAAAGGGTGGAGGGATTGATAGAGCAGAGGATGTTTTATCCTGAAGCCAGCCTGTTCTCAGGAGGGGCTGTCCGCTGGCTCAGGCTGAGGCTGGCGGAAGGAGAGAAGCTTAAGCAAAGTTTGGTTAACGAGCATTTTGTTCTGCGTGATCAGAGGTGACGAGCATTTCAGCTAATCATTTATGAGACAAAGAATGGGAATGCGGAGGGTACGCCTGGCTTTCTCACCGGTAAACAAGGGGGCACCTGTGCATCGTATACTTCAAACGGAGAAGGGTGGCTCTTTGCAGTAAGCAATTTTCAAAAACACAAAGTGGTGGGGAGAGCCCTCTGCTCTTTCCCAGGAGCACAGGGCTCAGGTAAAATTCAACCCTGTCAACACTCAAGAGGGCTGTTGTGTGGATTCAATGAGACAACGCACGTAAAGTGTTTAAAACAAACTCCATCAGCACTAGCTGCTTTTAGTTTTTGGTTCATGATGGTTTATTTCCAGGATAATCTAGAAGGATGGCTCTTAGAGCTGGAAGGTAGAGAATGGGATGGAGGCATTCTGGAGTTGTCTTGCAGATAAATATGTAGCCTGGGAGTGTTTATGCAGCAAGGCACGAGACGTGCCTGATTGACACTAAACTTGCCCTGGACTCAGCCCCAGGACATTTGCATCTCATCTTCTCTTAAGCAGGACAGAACTAAAGCCTATAATACATTCAATGGAGTCCCTGGCCCTCAAGAAGTTAAAAGAAAAAAAAAAGAAAGTTAAATATACAACCTGCCATCCCAACTCCCCAGATAATCAGAGTGGTTAGGACATAAGACAGGCTGGAGAAGCAGGAGTTAAAACGTGCAGCCGACAATTCTCTCCCAACTTTTTATGCTCTGCTATTATCAGTGGCACGTAAACCTGTTTTAAATTTACCGACAGCATTTTAAGCTGCCACCTAGCTCTTGAGGTATTTTTAGTCAGCTAGAAATTCATTTAGACCCTAAAGTCAGGAAATGGAATCGTGTCAGGTTGCTCTTACAGAATTCCCGTCGTGCCCTCTGTCTGTGGCTTCTCATTTGCACACAATTAAATAATCACTTCACCCCCCACTTCTTTGGCATCTTTAGCATCTCCCCACAGAGAGAAAAACACCAGGAAAGTCAACGCCAGGTTTAAGAGGTCTGTTCTTAGTGCCAACGTCATTTCCAACAGCAGGAACAGACTTTGCGGAGGGCAGGGGGGAAGCAGAGCCCTGAACCAAGCAAGTCTCACTTTCCCCACTCACAGCAGATGTATCCAAAAAGGCTGAGGCTATATATACATTTACCAGCTACCAGAAAGAGCTCGACAGACAGAGGGAGGAAGGAAATCAAAACAATACTGCAGGTTGGAAGCAACATGAAGGACCCTAAGTCGATGGCAGAACCACCCACCCTGGCACTCAGGCCAAAAATGCAGGAGTCCCCTTGACTCCTCTGTCCTTCACGTGCCCCCCACAGCCAACCGAGCTCCAGTTCGCTGGCAAGTCCGGCAGAATCCACCACCGAACAGTGTCCAGAACCATCCACTGCTGGTCTCGGCCACCATCATGCTAGTCCAAGTCAAGGTCACATCAGATCAACACCTCTTCCCTGCCTGGGGTCCTGTCTCTACCCAGCCGCCGGAGGGGCCTCTGTAAAATTATAAACCAAATAACATACAAAATAGTGACTCATCCATCCAACATTCCCATCTCACTGGGAATAAAATCTAAACCCCTCACTCTGGACTGCTATTAGTCCGCCCTGAGTCCTGCCTATTTCTCAGGCTCATCTCACACCACTCTGCCCTCTTCCTCTGTGCTTCGGTCCTGACGACCTTCTGTTTCTAGAACATTCCACCCTCCCTGACAGCCTAAGGTCTATTCCCTCTGCCCTTAATGCTTTTTCTCCAGGTTTTTACATGGCTTCTCTGGTCATTCAGATGTCAGGTCAAATGTCACCTCCCCAGAGGGCCCTCTGGTGACCGGCATCTCCATCATATCATCTGGCTTTAATTCTACGTACAATGCTTATCATTTGAATTTTTTCTTCGTTTTTGATTTCTCATTTTGTTCACTGCTGCACACTCAGCATGCCCATAGCTGGTGCTCAAGAAATCTCTGTCCAATGAATAAATGTTCATTGGAAGAAAACATGGCTGAGCTACATTAAGGGAGAAAATAGCTGAATGTGGAGGGCACGGTGTGTGTTTTACATTACAGCACATCTCAATCTAGACGATAAATTTTCATGAAAAATACATGCTCCGTATTTGGTTCGTAAAAATGTCAGATGGAAAAACAAATTCTCAGGCCCAAGTTGTTCCAAACGTGTTTAGAAGCTTTCCAATAACTGTATCCGATTTATAACTTAAATTAATTAAAATCAAATAAAATTAAATTTCTCATCATACTAGCTATATTTCAAGGCTCAACAGCCGCCCATAGCTGGTGGCCACAATGCTGGGTGACACAGGTAGTGATACTCCCAGGGGTAATCATCATTCCACCAAGGAGGCAGGTGTTCGGGAGAACAGAAGGTGGTCACTCCATCCTCACTGATTTCTGCCATGACCTTGGCCGGTGTGTGCCATGCTCCCGAGCCTCTGCGTCTGACCATGGAGAAGGACATCATTTATGGAAGCTAATAAGACTGCGCACAGAGGGAACAGCACAACAGGCAGTGAAGAGCTTGGGCCCCAGAGCTGGCCCGTCTGGGCTCAAGTCTCAGCGTTCACTAGCTGTGTGCCCTTGGGCACATTATTTAACTCCCATGCCTCAATCTACCCACAGGTCAGCACCTAAGCTAATAGAAAAGTCGAAAGGGTCAAATGAGACAGTGTACAGAAAGCAGCTGGCGGGGTGCCTGGTAAACAGAAGGTCTCAATAAAAATCATCGTACTCACTATTACTACTCTTTAGGACACTTGGAGCTCTGCTGGCAGAAAGGCAGGACAATACAGGTGCCCCAGTTAAACCGAAGCCAGACTCCTAAAGCAGGGAAATTACCAGGAGATCATTTATAGTCCAGAGGATTCCCGTCGGAAACTTCTTTAAACATGGTGAAATACCTGAAGGGCTTTTCAAATAGAATCAATTTACCACATTGGCACGGAAGTCTTCAGGGACACACCCAGACCTCCTGCGTCTTCTCTGTTACGCTCATCTGTTTGTTGGTTAGTGGGAGATTCCGCTCACAAGTCCCTCCAATCAGGGGCAGGAGGCTGTGATGGTTCTCAAGGCAACGAGGCAGAGAGATCAACCCTGTCACAGGTCTGTCAGATTTTAGGGCCGTTAAGAGAACCAGATGTTCAAAATCAGGCCCATGCAAGCCCAAGTTAGGGTTTCCACCCCCAGCAGTCGCTGCCAGATTCCTGGTGCCAGGGAGGCAAAGGGACCTGCTTGGAAAAGTCTGGGGGCAGGTTCCTGCCACAGGCGGACTGTTGCAGTCTATTTGGAAACGTGGCTTTTTTTTTGCGGTACGCGGGCCTCTCACTGCTGTGACCTCTCCCGTTGCGGAGCACAGGCTCTGGACGTGCAGGCTCGGCGGCCATGGCTCACGGGCCCAGCCGCTCCGCGGCACGTGGGATCTTCCCGGACCGGGGCACGAACCCGTGTCCCCTGCATCGGCAGGTGGACTCTCAACCACTGCACCACCAGGGAAGCCCGAAACGTGGCATTTTTATCCCCCTCCTGGACAGGTCTGCAAGACCTGAAACAATGCCTGTCACTTGCTCAGTGATTCCTGAGCATATCCTTTGAGCTGGTCCGTGTTGGGCACCGAGGAGACAAAGGTGAAGAGGACCATTCTGCTGGGTGAGCCAGAGAAGCAGAGAGTTCACTTTAATACACTGTGAAAGCTGAGCTTTTTGTGAGCTGGGTGACTCTGGGCAAGCCGCTTAACCTCCCGGAGACTCAGTCTCTTCATCTGTGAAACGGGGATAGCAGCTAAACCTTCCACATAAACTTGTGAGAACTGAGTAATTGCAAATGACAGACTGAGAACAGCTCCTGGCACACAGCGCTCCATTAATGTTTTTATTCTTAGTTGTAGTAGTAGACTGCTTGAAAGGGGCTAAGGTCAGAGTGTTAGGATAATGTATAAAAGAGGCATCTAATTCAGGGGTCAGCAAGCTACTACAGTCCATGGGCCAAATCCGGCTGGTGGTCTGTTTTTGTAAATAAAGTTTTACTGGAACACAGCCATGCCCATTTATTTACATATAGCTGCTTTCACATTGCAGAGTCAGAGTTGATTAGTCACCAAGGAGACTGAACGGCTCTCAATGTCTAAAATATTTATTACCTGGTCCTTTAAGAAAAGGTGTACCAACCCCTCATCCAATTCAAATTGGTGGGAATGAGATCAGGGAAGTCTTCCTGAAGGAGGTGACATCCTAACTTTTCCTCAGTCAGTATTAATTCTTGCTTTTCACAGAGTTCTTGAAGGTTTGGGTAAAAGAAAGCAAGCAAGGACTGCCACCAACCCCTACTTATATTAAATTCTACAGCAGAGGCCACCAAACGGTGGCTCATAGGACCAGAAACAGTCTGCAAACCTGCTGTATGGCTTTAAAAGTACTTGAGATGGCACTGGAAGACTGGGCTATATCATGCTAAGCTGCCTTTCTGGCTTCTATTGTAAAATTCTGAGTATCTAGCACACTGTGGGCCTGCCCTCCTACAGAGCCTCTCCAGCTCACTGGAGGACCCACTTCCCGCCCCCAGTTTATACAGATCTGGCCTCCTCTCCATTGCTGTCAAAGGCCTCCCATACATATTCTTCGGTCCCCTACTAATCCAGGAGATAAACAAGGTAATCATTACCACTGTGCAGATGGGAAAACTGAGGTTCAGAGGGGTTAAGTGCCTTCCTTAAGGACACCCAGCTGGGAAATGCTAAAGTTGGACAGGAGCCAGGGCCTCTGACTCCAGCTCACTGCCCCTCTTCAGACATTCGAACAAAAGAATCCATCATCACTGCGATTTTTCCAGGGCACTTTACAGTTTGCAGGGTCTTTCACATACGTGAGACCTTAGAGAAGGCAGAAGATCTTGGATCCACGTAGGCTGCATAAAGATTAAGGAGCATATGCTCACCAAGGGATTAATGAGGAAAGAGGTTAAAACTCCAGAAAAAGAAGGACAAGTGGACAGGTATCAGATCTGCGTCAGGGTCAACAATCTAATGAATCTGACCAGCACTGACTAGGTACCTACTGGAAGCAGGTCACAGAGAGAGAGGCCTGGTTGGGCTTCTGGGGCTCAGAATCTCACAGGGAGGCCGGTACCTGCACAGGAACAATACAAGGCGGATTGTGTTTCTGGAAAGTGCGAAGGGCAGCCTGGGCTGAAATCTAGGCAGACCAAGCGGTAGTTAAGGGCCCACCCCGGGCACAGGGTGGATATAGAGATTTGAGTGGATAGGAGTGGTTTTTTTAGGGGTGGGCAGTTAGCGGTGGATGTTAGGTCAGCCAAGCCTGGATGACACATTCATTTCTCATGGCTGCTGTAACAAAGCACCACAGATGGGGCGGCTTAAACAATGGAGACGTACTGTCTCACGGTTCTGGAGGCTGGAAGTCTGGGATCAAGGTGTCAGCAGGATTAGTTCCTTCTGAGGGCTGTGAGAAAAATCTGTTCCATGCCTCTCTCTGAGCTTCTGGGGGCTTGCTGGTGATCTTCAGGGTTCCTTGGCTTATAAAAGCATCACCCCAACATCTGCCTTCACGTTCACATGAATCACCCGGTGTGCATGTCCGTGTCCTAATTTCCTCTTTTTATAAGGGCACCAATCACATTGGATTAGGGGCCCACCTTACTCCAGAATGACCTCATCTTTACTAATTACATCTGCAATGACCTTCTTTCCAAGTAAGGTCACATTCCAAGGTACCGAGGGTTAGGATTTCAACATAACGCATTTGGGGGGGACACAGTTCAATCCATAAGAGATGATTTCCTCAAGGTGGCGGGAAAGCATGGGGTCAAGGAGCTGAGAGTCTCAGAACCCTTTCTGAGCCTCCTCCCTGAGAAGAATAAGGACCTGGGTGCCCTTGGATTTTTCTGAGCAGAACCAGGGCCGCCTGAAGTTTCGATACGGCCAGAAGGATCCTGAGAGTTGAGGGAGGGGGTGGACAACTCAGGTCCCCGCACTGCAAGCAGCAGCGAAAGCCCTTCTCCCCATTCATCACACCGTGGAAAACAGAAAACTCGATTTATCTGAGAACAAACAGGCTTTAACCCGAGGTTCATTCTCCCACTCGGCGACTTCTCAGCCTCTACGTGCAGGAGCAACACCGGCAGCGTGCTAACCCAGAGACTCCCAAGGACCTAGACTGGGAAAATAATGGCATTTTCTCAACAAATTATCTCACGGCTGAAGTAATAACTTGTTTATAGATAGGCCAATTCAGATTTTCATCCCCTTAACCTACCTTTAAAAGAAAAGCACTGTGTACCCACAGCAAAATGGCAGCACTTCAATCACCAGGTCCCTGCCCTCCCCGTCCCCACCCACCACCGCTGAGCCTTTATTAATTTTAAGCCATTGACAGAGTCTCTTTGGAAACTATGTTTTCACATTGCAGGTCAACATCCTCCTGGTCTATGCCAATAAAATACACACTGTCAGAGATAAAGCAAATATTTCTTTGGGAAGGAAAAAAACCTAACCACTGTATTCTAAATCCAGGCACCAAGGACCAGTCAACAGATTTCCCCCAGGGGCTGCCATCAAATTAACTGGTCCTCTCTGGGGTTCACATTCATTATGCAACAAGGAAATCACAACCTCAAACTCTCCCCTGGCGCTCACAGTCTTCTTAGTCTATGGCCATGTTGATGGCAAGGACAGGTGCCAGGAGGTACATCAAGCATTCAGTCAACCAACAGTGGGTACAGCTCACCATGTACCAGCACTGTGCTAGGTGCTAGGTACCTTGGAGAATAACACAGTTCTGGTGCCTACTGCCCTCGTCAAGTTTACAGTCTAGGCGGGGAGACGCTCAACCAACCCACCAATCCATCTCTGATGAACAGCCAGGAAGGCTGCTCACAGCAGGAGGAAGCGAGAGGTCCCTTGCCCAGAGGCCCATCCCAGAATAGCTCACCCCGGTCTCTACTTTAGACACAAGGTCTCATTGAGAGCTGGCCTCCCAGACCTCAAGCCCTGGGGGTAGACAGGCCGCCTGAAACACCAGAGTCGCTCTTAGGAGCCAGAGGCTGGGTAAGGAGGGTCCACTCTATGGATCAGGACAAAGACGTTCTCTCTGCAGCTGAGACCACAGCCATGGAAAATTTTATTTAAGGCCCCCTGGAAACTGCAGTGACATCAGAAAGATCCCGCGTGCGCGCGTGTGTGTGTGTACTCCCGTGCGTGCGTGCGTCTGTGTAGTCCCGCACGTGTGTGTAGTCCCGCGCACACGTGAGTGCGTGTGTGTTTGTAGTCTCGCACACGTGTGTGTGTGTGTGTGTGTGTGTGTGTGTGTAGAAGGGCTCGGAGAGAGGGTGACAAGCATGAGTGAGCTGAGGAGGACACAGGGCACCAGTGGGACGGACACCTGTCCCCTGTCCAGTGAGACAGAACAGGCTGGGCAGCCTCAGTGAGACCCAAAGAGCCTCTGATGCTGTCACTTCCCCTTCAGAACTCAAAGTGCTGGACCTTTAGCTCAGAAAGAAAGAGAAAAAGCTGACACAATTCCTGTCAAAGCTGACAATGTGAAGTGAGCCACAGAGAAACTCACACACACACACAGTCAAGACACGGTAACAGTGGCAGGAACTGACATTTATCCACCACTTACTTGGGGCCCGGCACTGCCTCATTTACTGTCCGTGACTATCCTGTGAGGTAAGAACAATCATCATCCCCTTTGCAAAGGTGAGAAAAGCCAGGCTTACTGGGTTAAGTTGCTCTGTCAAGGTCACGCGGCTGTGATCTGAATCTAGGTAGCCACACTCGTGCACACAGTAATGTGCACACAAACAAGACGAAGAGTTGTGTCCACACACAAAAGACAGGCGTAAATACAGGCTTCCTCGGAGATACAGCTGGTTCAGTTCCAGACCATCGCAATACAGCAAAAATCGCAATAAAGCAAGTCATACGAATTTTTTGGTTTCCCAGTACAAGTTATGTTTATACTTTATTATTGTCTAGTGTACAATAGCATAAAGTCTAAAAAAAAGTACGTGCCTTAATTTAAAACGACTTTATGGCTAAAAATGGTAACCATTATCTGAGCCTCTAGCAAGTCGGAGTGGTAACATTAAAGATAACTGACCACAGATCACATTGACAAATATAATAATAATGAAAAAGTGTGAAATACAGTAAGAATTACTGAAACGTGACACAGAGACACGAAGTAAGTAAATGCTGTTGGAAAACTGACACGGACAGACCTGCTTGACGCAGGGCTGCCACAAACCTTCAGTCTGTAAGAAGCACACCCGTCTCCATTCCAGGGCCACCGCTCTGCACACTTCCAGGTGGCACCATTCACACAGAATACAAAGCATGAGCACAGAGCTTCCCGGAGGAGTAACTCAGACGAGAAGCCAGGATTGAGGGCTCCCCCAGCTCCACCTCTCACACGGCGACCCCGCTGTCCCACGGCGGCTGTGCAGGGGGATGGGATGCCACCCAGGGAGAGCCTCCTGCCTGGGAATGAATGTGCCGCTTGTCGGCCCTGCCTCAGGGGCAGCACGACACGGAGCCCTGTTTCTCCTGGAATCGGAGCCCCGCGTCCGTTCCAGCCCTCATTTTCACGTCTTTCTTCCCAACAGACACAAGGCCCGCTCAGTTCTGCAGAGTCGGCGTGGCTGCCAAGGCCCGGTGGAGGGAGAAGGCCTTGAAAAGTCACTTTATGAAACATCCCTGCTCACGGAGGCCAAGCCACGCGGCCCAGGCGGCTGACTTTCCATTCAGCACTCACCCCACCCAAAGACTGGGGGGCTTGGGTACAGCAGGCCCTTGTTCTCGCCGGCTGGGAGCCCCAGGGAGTTGGAATTCCCGGGGATGGCATCGGAGAGCCCTTGGCAGTAGACCTCGCTTCTGGCATCTTCCTCAGGGGCCACAGCTTGCTGTGGTCACAGCCGAGACAGGCTGATAAAAGAACTGAAAGCCCATTCATTCACCGTGGGGCCTTTGGGAGCCCGGAGACACTCAAGCCAGGACTAAGGCGAGCAGGCTCTGCATCACCGGCAGGGGCTGAGATGGACTCAAGGCAGAGAGAGAACCTGGGGCCGGGAGCCAGCAGAAGCCAGGCGGCGGGGCCTGGCGTGATGGGGAGGAGGCAGCTGAGCGGGGCTGGCAACGGCCCTCCCGAACCTCCTCCATGGTCTCAGTTACCCTCCCCCGCGACTCCACCATGGGGAGGAGGGAGGTTCTAAGACTACGACTTCATCTATTCACATATTCATTCACTCATTCATCCAGTCAACGATATTTATTGAGCACCTACTATGTGGCGGGGGGTTATTGTTTTAAGCACACACCATGGTGAATGAAAGAGTCTCCACACTAATGCAGTTTATTCTCAAAATCCTTAAGCTCTCCCCAGCCTTCCCCCCAGTTAATAGCTGGGTGATCTGGAGCACACCACTGCCCCTCTCTGTGCTTCAGTGAATTCTCTCCTAGGGTTCTGTGAACCACCATCTGGGACCAAGTTCCCAAGTTCCCCCTTAGGGTCTGAACAACACTGAGTTGTTTTCCATCACTTGCGGCCAAAAGAGCTCTGCCCAGGAGACTAGGAAAGAGAGCGGAGAAGACAAAAAAGCTGGTCTGGGAAGGCTGCAGGGAGTTGGTGAGTCATCTGCTCATCTGGAAAGCAGATGGGGAGAAGGAGGTCCTGGGGAAAAGAAGCTGTGTTCACGCCAACCTTCTTCAACAGCCCTTAGAAGCTGGGGGTCAAAAGGGACCACAGGGCCCTTTAGGACAAGGAGGAAGATGTTAAACAGCTAAATCATTAATTCAAAAGAAAAGAAAAGAAGTGGCCTTTTCTTCTGCTCATGAATTCAGGGTTCATTCAACAAATTATGTGGTGTGCTTAGAATATGCTAGACACTGGGCTGGGTGTGGGGATGCGAAAGGAAAACAAAAGAACGGAGAGTGTCTCTTCTTGCAAGAGTCACGCAGTCTTTCAAAGTCATCCTCTTTATTTGAAACCCTTTGCCGCGTTCATTCATTCATTTCTTTGCCTGCTCACCACCCATCTGTGGGACTCCTGCTGAAACAAGCACTGTGAAGGTCAATGTGGAGCCCGGTCCTGGGAATCAGGCAGGTATGCATTCTAATCCTGCCAGTACAGGCTGTGTGATCCTAAGCAAGTTACTTAGCCTCTCAGGGCCTCAGTTACCTCTCCTGCAAAACGGAAATCACACAGATTTCTTTTTAAGGAATAAACGGGATCTTGCTTTTTAAAGTCCCTACTGGGCCCAGTGACACGCGCTTGGTAAGCACTTACTAAATGGTCTCTACGAATATATCACAAATTCTCGTGAAGTCTTCAGAGCCAAGCTGTCGGGAAGGCCACCACACTGATCTTCTAGAACCAATCTCGGTTTCCTGAGTGGTTGACATTCACTCCTAAGCTCCACATCTGAGTGATCACAATAGCTCACCCAGAAATTTCCTGACCACGTACCCAGTTTCCAGGCTCAAACTGGAAACATTCCTCCAGCTTATTCAAAACCCACTAGATGGGACCACAATAACCCTGGTTGATATGTTTTTAGCTAGAAGAGTAAGAAGCGTCAGATGTTTGGTGGGGAGGGACATCGGGAGGCACTTGGTCGACATCCCCAGGCCTGTTCTGAGTTCAGATGCCAGATTTAGACAGTACTCAGGACCCAAGTTGGGCTCTAGGAACTGGGCCAAAGGATCTGCCCATAATGACACACATTAAAACCAGAGAAAGCCTTAGTCAAGGGGAAAAAGAGATGAAAATTACAAAGACCTTCTTCCGAACCACCTTCTAAAAGTGAACAGAAAGAGGAGGAGCTGCCAAAGTGAGCCCAGACCTCCTCCTTCAGAGCTAGAAAGAGTAACGGGTCAAATTCCAACTTGCAATTTAATTCTATTTTGAAATTTACTGGAAAGCAGAAAATAAGAAAGGGATTTGAGAGAGGCCGGCAGTTTGAAGACAAGGAGGAAACTGAAACACACATATTAGGACCAAAGAATTCATAAATCCAACAGCTTGGGTTCCCCATATCTTCACAGCCCCTCAAAGCCCCCTTGGGCACAAGCCAATGAGCAACGATGTGCGTGCCCTTCACTCTGAACCACAGTTACCGTCCTAGCTCCTCTAGTTAGGAGACCAGATGGCTGGCCACAGACTGAGAAAGAATGCCCGCCTGAGTTACTCAGTTGTGTTTGCAGTTTTGATATCTGAAGGGTGTGTGTACAATAAGGTTGCAGTTGTAAACACAGATTCAAAAGGAATGCACTAAATGATACCAGGTGATCTGCAGGGCCTTTGGGACAACGGGAGTCAAGTCTGGAGGCTCTGCTGGGGGAGACGATGACCCAACCACACTGGGACCGGCCCGTACAGACCCTGCCATTGCTGCTCTCGAGTTTACACCGCCTGTGCCGGGCACAGAACCCAAACCATGAGTTTGGGCTGGCTGCCCTGCAGCCAACACCTCCATTGCTGCCCTTCACACCAGAGTGCTGGGCCCGCTTCCTCATTTCATTTGCTTCCGCGTGAAATCCAGAAATGCTGATACGAAAGGTACATTAGAGCCTTAAGTGTGTAGAGAGAAAACCTGAACATCGCCGGCCCACCGGGTCCACCACACTTTGGCTCTCTTTTGCCGACCATCACGCCTTGCATAAGGCTTCTTGCATATTCCAGACACTGATGTAAATATTCTAATAAAGACGTTGGGTTGCCCACTCAGCAGTAAAGAACCTGAGCTCTGGAACCAACCTGCCTGGGTCTGAACCCTGCAATCTAGCCCTTATGACCTGGAGGACTTCGGGCAATGAATCCAACCCCCACTGCAGAATGCGCATCACAAGAGCACGCCTGTCACAGGCTAGTTGTGAGGTTTATAGAATACAAGTGAATTAAAGCCAAGCACTCAAAGTGGTGCCTGTAACATAAATGTGTGCAAAAATATTAGCTGGAGTTGCTATTATTGATGCTGATAATAAAAATTAAAATAATAATATCACAACCCCCTTCGCGGTGCTAGTTTCTTGACAGAGTACCCTTAAAGCCAAGAGCCATCTACTTAATGCAATCTGCTCCCCAATTTATTAATTATAATATATCCAAATTGAATTATACCATCTCACTCTCAGAGGAATACTGGCAGTGTCACCGCGGGCTGTTAAAAGTGCCCTGCCACCACGAACTTGCTTAGAAGGCATCCCTGTCAACTCACTTGATGAAAGTTTATTACTTTTTGAAGAAGTCTTTTGGCCATGAGGCCTCGTGACACTGAATTGAGAAAAATCACATCTGAAGAGCGGATAAAAACACTCCTTGGCTGGCTCTGGATTGGAGGGTAACTGCTCAAGAGGGTGACTTTTCCGAGACCTCCAATCTCTAGCGGCTCTGGGTCAGAGAGTGTAACTAGGGTACATCTGTGAGGGTAACCAACTGCTTACCTGGCTGTAAAACAGAGTCAGGACTCCTGAGACCACCCAAGAAGAAAACCCTAGTGCCTGGAGGCCTCTGTCGGACTTAGACGGACACAGTTGATCTAGCTGTTTAAATCATGAAATCTACTCTGACGCTCAGCCTGGCTCTCAACAGTAGGTGGCAAGGAGGCCTAAGGCTAAAAGGGTGTTTCCTTTCCACTGGCACATGACTTTCAGAAAGCCCTTCAAACTTCTTCGGGGTGGGCGGGGGGGAGGATACAGAAGGGGGAACGAGATTTGCCCCCATCGTAATATAATCATGTTTTTAATGCGCAGGTGTCCAGAGCCTCTTATCTCACACCAACTTGCCGTGAAGGGCATGTGTGAGAAGTACGTGCAAGATTGTTTCTCTGGGTCCCCAAACGCCCCCCACAAATGCTGTACACAGATCCTGGAGGTGAAGGTCCATATCCTGATGAGGTGGAGTTTGCGTTCTCATGGCTACAGTTCACCCCGAGTCGAAGGGAATCACTCACGTGAGAAACTACATGAATAGCACCTCTGGAGGTGTGGAGACCATAACACTCACATCCATGTGAGAAGCACCCAGCATGCGGGCACGCGCGCACACACACACACACACACACACACAACCCAAGGATTCCAGAACCCCAGGCTTAACCCTGCCTGGACTCGACCCCACTGCCCACAGTGTACTTAGAGGCCAGAATAAAACCCATGTAAACAGATTAAATGCCATGACAACCAAATTCCAACCTTACAAATACCAAGGATTGGGGGAAAAAAGATTCACGTTGAGATTATCAATTCTCAGGGGAGTAGGGAAGGGCAGAGAGGCTCTCATGAATCGAAGTAATCAAAGTTCTTTTCCAGCCCTGATGGAAATAGGGTGGTCTCAAACTTTGGTTTTCCCTGTCAGGTACCATCCGCCGTCTTGGAAGGTGGCCCAACTGATGGAGCTCCGAGGAGGTCTAAACACATTTGATTTCCCAGACAAGAAACACCTGGACAGGGGTGTGTCTGCAGCTGCAATGCTGTTTTCCTGATGGTCCTACTGTTGGGGTGAAGCAAGGAGGGGTATAAAACTTGTCAAATCCTACACCTGATTTGCAATCCAGCCCATGTTTAATATTCGTATCTGTTTAGTCACTTACTCCAGTGGCTAATGTGGGCTGAGTGTGGCTGGAGGGGTGAATACATACAGTGATGACACTCCTCTTTTCCCCGAAACTCATTATCGCTCAAGCTTAGATAGACCATGAGGCAAAGCACACCCCACAAAGCAATCCAACCTTCGCAAAAGGCCAGATCTGAACCCCCAAAGGAGGCGCTGGTCCTGGTTCTTGGCACAGAGATGTTCACAGGTCCTTCAGAGCTAGAAGAAAAGTGTACTTGGGCGTTGCTACATCCATTTTCCCCTTCTTCCGGCTTCCACCGGACATTCTCAAAACACCCTTCCAAACTCAACTACGATGTCACTTTCTCCAAGAAGACTTCCATGATCTCCCAGACTGATCTCCCTGTTGCCAAATCTCACTAACCTCCCCCTCCCCCACTAGACTGCGAGCGTCTGGAGGTCAGGGAATGAGCCTAACTGCTCACCGCTGCTCCGCCGCACCTCACCCGGAGCCTGACACACAGCAGGCGCTCAAGGCATGCAGCCCGCAGAACGGCATGGCGACAGCTGGCCTGTCTGTGCCTCTGGGACCTGACAGTCTACTCAGAAAAGAGGTGGCATTTCTGATGACAAGATGAATCAACACCGCACAGCTCTGCACTTCAGGGGGCCCAGGCTGGACTCCCCAGTGTCACTCCAGGTGCCCACACGTTAGCAAGGGAAAGTGATGCTCTGTGTTTTCTTTGTCTAGTTGGCATCCCCATCACAGGGCCAGTTATATTAACTGTATTTTCTTACTTTCTGTATTCTTGATGCTCTAGCATGTGATGGCCTTACAGACCCGGGGAGAGACTGTCCCCTGCCCCCCCCCCCCACCGCCCCAGGGCGAGCCAGCTCTGAGAGACAGCCCTGGGTCCACATACACACCACCCGACCTCTCGTCTGCAACCCTCAACAACGACCTTGATGAGACAATATTTCCCCTGCCCTAAATCGCCCCAGGGCTGGGTTTTAGGCAACTACAGGTCCTATAGCCCAGAGCCCTTCAGAATGATCAAACTAGCCAATCCTAAGCTGTTTACTCTGCCCCACCTCGCCTTTCCCTCAGAAACCCCAATAAAGGCTCTGGCCTAGACGGTCCCCTCCTTCCCGTCTTCCACTTCCTGCATCTCATTTCTAGGGAAACAGTGAGTAACATGAAACTCTTCTCTCCATGGCCTCTCCAGGTCATCACTCAGTCACCTTCATGAACTAAGACCAGGCCACAGAATGGGGCGGGCGTGTTTGTGGGTCTCCTTATGAGTGTCCTGCCCTCCCCGCACCCCCAGCCTCGACTCCATCTGACTAATCAGCTTGTCTGGACTGCAACCACAGGAAGTCTTGACACACGCAATGAGAAATGAGAAAAAAAACATTTCCACAAAGTGAGGTGAGAAACAAATCCTAGGCGGGCAGCTCAGAGTCCTGGTTAACACTCTGGGGCCAGATGGCCTGGATGTGTTTGAACCCCACCTCTGCCACCTACTCACCGTGGGCCCGGCTCAGCTGTTCCCATCCTGAACTGCCCTTCCTCAGTGGGACTCGTGACACCGGAAGCGGGGTGAGAACGAAAGCGCATTAATAAGCGAAGGTGCCCAGCGCATAGAGAGTGCCGTCCGGGTGTTAACTGCTACCGTTTCAAATCAGGCACTCAGGGCATCGGTGCCAGCCCTCCGTGGAGGAAAGATCATCCCAATGTGTATACCCTTGATTCAGCACTTACTACATCTGGTACAAACACTGAAAACCATCCTCACACAGCAAGCCAACCAGGTAGAAGTGATTATCACCCCCATTATACAGATGAGAAAACCGAGGCTCAGAGAGGTTGGGCAAGTATTCCCCAATCACAAAGCTAGAAATTGGTGCATGCAGCCAGGATTTCTGATTCTAAAAACAGTCCTCTCCTCTCCCCACTTTCAACCTCTCCCATTCCTTGTCCCCCAACTTCAATGAATATATACTGAGCTCTGTGCCAGGCTCTGGGCGGGGAGCTGAGGACACCAAGTCTTTACGACTCTTACAGGGTAGTGGGAGGGAGGGTCACAGGGGATGGTGGCTGGCGGCAGACACAAGTGGAGCATTGCGGACAGAGAAAAGAGCCATGAAGGGGAAGCAAGAGCTGCTGTGGAGGCTGACTGAAATCTAGAGACCAGGGAAGGCGTCTCTGGGGAAGCACATTCAGGCAGAAGGAAGGCGGGTACAAGGGCCCTGAAATAAGACGGGGGTCAGCGTGTTTGCGGAACTACCAGGGAGCCAGAGTGATGACGAATTAGTAACAAGAGGAGAGCCATAGAGAATGGGAGTAGAGTGGGGTCTCTCAGACTCAGCACTCCTCACATCTTGGACCAGAACATACTTTTTTATTGGGGGCTGTCCCGTGCACTGTAAGTGAATTCACGTGTTAACTACAGCTGGTCAGGTCGGGGAGGGGTGGTGAAGGCTGGGGGAAAAGTTATGCAAATCAGCACTGAGGGCAGGCAAAGAAATGTACCCTTTGTGCAGTACCCACACGTGCTGCTGAGGCGGTGGTTGGTGTCACTTTAAAACAAATAACGGCCAGGCAATGGCTTCAGTTCACTGGGACTCTTCACAAGCCCCAGGACTTCACAGTTTAGGTGAGACTTCATGGATCCACTGCAACTCTAAAGGCATGAGTTGCAGGCTCACTTCTGACCCTGGAGAGAGATGATGAGTGACAAGGAGGTGGAGAAGAGGGGCCAGGGGGATGCTTTTCTCATTTGCTAATGGCCATTTCCAAGAGGAAAAAATATTTCACTGTGCAAGGCTTTACTGACTCATTCTTAATTTATCCTCACAATAGCCTCATGTGGCAAATATTATCCTGTTTTCTAAGTGAGAAAACAGAAGTCTGGAGAGATGAGGAATTGTGACATTCATCACCAAGCTAGTAAACTTAACTCCTACTGCAATTCCCTCACACTCTAAGCTCTAGCTACACCAACCTTCTTACAGTCCTGCCCCAGGACATTTGCACAGGTTGCTTCCTGTCCTCTTTTCTTCATCTGGTTAACTCCACTGGACCTTCACATCTCAGTTTATTCATCCACCAAGAAGCCTTCTCTGGCTTTCTTCCAGACCAAACCACCCTATTAAAAGCTCTCTTATCATCAGGGCTTCTTTATGTTGCAATTTAACAAAAGAGCCACTGTGTGCTGGCTCCCCACTGCATGTATATGTGGCAGATTCAAGAGGCCACAGATTCTTTGATGTTCCCCTCAATGAAAGGTGCAGTCACGTTCCCCTTGAAACTGAGTTAGCCTTAGTGACTTGTTTGACCAATAGAATGTGGTGGAAGTAATGTTCTGGGAGCTCTGAGCTTAGGTTATAAGAAGCTCCTGCTGGGACTCCTGGAACGTTCACTCTTGGGAAGCATCCTCATGGAACCCAGCCACTATGCTTGGAGGAGCCCAAGCCACGTGTGCTCCAGTCTACAGCTCCAGCTGAGTTCCCAGCCAACAGCCAGCACCCACTGCCAGCCCTGGGAATGAGACACGTTGGGCTCCATCCCAGCCAAACCTGTGATGGCAGCCCCAGCCCACAGCTGATGGTAACGCATGAGAAAACCCAAGGGAGTACCATCCTGCTAAGCCCAGTGAACCCACAAAAACTTGAAAAGATAATAATAAGTAACTGTTTAAGCCACTAAGTTTGTTACACAGCAATAGATAACCAGGATCCCATAGGATCCAGGATGATGTACACCTTAGGTGTACATTCTTGGGGCAGCAACTATGAGTAGGTGCTTAATAAACATATTATCTGTGGATTAAATACGAACTTGAATATGTGAATTAACTAATGGTGAAGTCTGGATTTGAACTAGGTTGCAGAACTCCAAATCCCCGTTCTTTTTTCTTTTTTAACCATGACCTCATGTTCCCTTGAAAGGAAAACGTCATTTTTTCCCCCTGCCTTTCTTTTTTGCTACAGGTTTGGGAGGAAAAATGGAATGCTCAAATCGAGTCCTGTCACAACAAAATGGTAGCCTCAGCAGCTGTCTAAGCCAGGGGAAAGTTCAGAGTTGAAGAGAGCTTGCTCTTGTGTTGTCACGCCCTCACCATGGTATTTTGCACAGAGGCCGACACACTTTTTCTGTCAAGGGCCACATAAATATTTTCAGCTTTGCAGACCATAAGGCCTCTTGTTGGAACTACTCAACTCTGCCATAGGGTGAAAGCTGCCATAGATGATATGTAAATGAATGATCACAGCTGTGTTCCAATAAAACTTTATTTACAAAACAGAGAGCGGGCCAGATTTGCCCATCCCTGGATAGAGTGTAATCCAGTGGTCCTTAAATTTGGGAGTGACCAATGAAACAGGCAACACCTGTGATGGAAAATGACTTTCAGTACTCAATACTGCATTGTAGATGGCATCTTTCACCATATTTTAGCATGGTCAAGTAGGTTCAGGTGCTAAAGATGTAAGAAAAAGATACAGTAAAAAAAATTAATGTAGAGAAAATCTCATCCATTGACCTCTTCTTTTGTCTGTAAATTGGGGGAGGGTGAGCTTGCTTTCTTTGAGTTGAGTATGGGATGCCCTTGGCCAGCTCATGAGAGCAACGTCCCATGAGAACGACATCTGGAAAGTACTGAGGCAGCTAATGGCAAAGAGAACTTCCCCTCACAGGCCCTCAGTAAATTATTTGTTAATAAATAACTGAATCTATATCTATTAGAATAGGAGTAATCCACTCATTACCATTAGTCCATTCAACAATAGGGCTCAACTGCTGTGTGAAGTTTATGCAAAGCAGCAAAACATTGTCTAATGGCTTCCTTACTCTTTTGTCTTTGTAGACTCAAGCCTTTAATTTCAGAAAGTACTACATGTGTTAGCCCAAACTGGCACAATAACCGGACTTATGAACATATTAGGCACAGTGCACAAATTCTGAGTTGTACCCAAATTCTAGATGTCAGAGTTATACAGTTAACTTCTCAACCTCTGTATTTTAAAATAATTATAGACTCTATACATTTAATTTTTAAATGAGCCACAAAGGCATGTTTGTGTTTATTCTCAGGCAACAGAAATTTGCTACGCTAATTATTATTAGCAATGATGACTCAATATGTAAAGGATTTCTGAACTCACAAAGCAATTTTAAAAAACACTATGGTGTCATTTTATTCTTAGATCAGACTCAGAAGTGGATGGCATAGGTATAACTGTTTTCATTTGAAAGGTAAAGAAAGTGACGTTCACAGTAAGTACCAGTGACCTGCCCAAGGTCACAGCTCGTAAGTGGCAGAGAAGAGGCTGCAAACCACAGCTTCTAGCCCCCAGCCCCCTTACACGTGGAACACCTCAGGAGAACGGGATAACTCCTCTCCAGTTATAACTGACATGCAACATCTCTTTCCATCGTTCTTTGCAAAGTTTAGCAACATCCAAAAAAAATGTGCTTGGCTAATTATTCAGATTTTTTTTTTTTAGCTAAGGGTTCAAATGTTCAATTGAATGGGCGTGCATGTTATTTGTCACACCATATCTTTAAAGGGAGGCGAATGTCCAGTAATGACCCAAGGGCTTGGCTTGGAAGCAAGTTTCCACTGAAAACATCAATTTACTGTCTGAATTTGCCTCCATTTCAACAACTGAATCTTTCTTGATTGACTCAGTAAAATGCACTTCGAATTTAAACACCAGGACAGGCGCTGAGTTGCTCCAAGTCAAATGGCCCCATCTTTGAGACCTCACCAAACCCAAGCCAGCTGCTTTTGCCACGGCGCTCCTGAACCACCAGAGACATGCATCTGGCCTCCTTTCCCCCACAGCAGTGCTCACAGCTGGGGTTCTCTTCTCTTTGCAAGTTGGTTTACCTTATTAGCATCATCTTTCAGATCAAACTGGACTCCATTAACACAATTAAGAATTAGACATATATTCTGATCTTAAAAGAATACGCCTGTGTCTTGCTCATTGTTCTTCTGATGGGAGGCTGAGGGGAGTCCAAGAATCATTGTGAGGTCCCTGAAAAATCCCTGCCAGTTAAGGAGTGGCAGACTGTATTTTCCAAAGATGAATGCAGTATCGCCCGTCCCATATGCTTTTCTGCAAGGCGACCTTGCCCCCCACACCCCCTCTCCCCATCCTGACAAGAGGTGGGATCTATTTTTCCAGCCCTTAGAATCTGCACGGGCCCTTGGACTGCTCTGAGCAGGACAACTGGCAAGGGCGACGCTGTGCTTTCTGGCAGCCTCCACTTCCTGCCTCATGGAGGCCAGTGGCCACAGAAGAAGTGTCACTCCTCTGAGACCATCAGGCTGTGAGAAAATCAAGCCACACAAGAGGCTCTGGCAGACGATGCCACACGGACAGAGAGGAGGAACAAGGTAAGGAGGAACAAGACACCTGCCACATGAATGGAAAAGTCATCCTAGAAGTGGGTCCTCCAGCCCCAGCTGCAGAAACAAACCACCCGACAGAGCCCTTCCTACATTCCTCACCCACGAAATCATGAACAAGACAGAACGGTTGTTTCAAGCCACTAGGTTTTCAGCGAGCTTGTTAAACTATACTAGAGAACTAGTACCTGTAGATTTTTTTTATATTTATATTTTGTGTTTTTTCTTTTTACTGAAGTATAGTTAATTTACAGTGTTAGTTTCAAGCGTACAGCAAAGTGATTATTCAGTTATACAAATATATCTATATATTCTTTTTTGGACTCTTTTCCATTATAGGTTATTATAAGATACTGAGTATAGTTCCCTGTACTATACTCAACGTCCTTGTTGTTTACTATTTTATATATAGTAGTGTGTATATCTTAATCCCAAACTCCTAATTTATCTCCCCCCTAACCCTGCTATCCCCTTTGGTAACCATAAGTTTTTTTTTTTTTTTATGTCTGTGAGTCTATTTCTGTTTTGTAAACAAGTTCATTCGAGGCCACTGTGAATGGCCATCTAGTGTGCGGACTGCAAAGCGGTGGCTGAAATCCAGCCAGTGCCCCTCACCAAGCTGTGCCCGGGGAGGACGGCCCTCGCCCAGCTGGACACTCTCTCTAGTCCTCCACGAAAAGGGTGCCTTTATCATCCCAGCAAGGAGAAAGGGCCCCTATATACCAGAACTGACCCCAAGCCCAGCTGTCCAGATTTGAGACCTTGACCCCCGGAAACTTATGAGTTTTAAGGAAGAATGTGATGACCGCAGCCAACTGCCGTTATCCTTCCCGCTGCTCTCCTGGCCGCCTCGCTGGGCTTTGCCCACTGAATCTAGTCCTTCCTCCTTCTCTCCGTAAGCTGCAAACCCCACATGCGGGCTGAAGCCCTCCCTGCCCAGCGGGTCTGCTCACTCAGTGGTGGTGCTTGTTGATCGAAGCCACGTGAAACAGCCCAACCCGGGGCAGAGCTCAGCGCTCGGCCGTCACTGCCCGGCCCCAAGGGCAAGGGCAGCCGAGTCTGCTTCCTGTCACCGTCCAACAACGACCGCCGGTTCGGCTTGTTCAGAACCCGTTAAGATGACTTTTTTCCTCCGAGGTCCTTGCGTGAGGACTGACTACTAATGAGCCTCCGGTAGAAAGGAGGGGACTCCCGCCACCCCGGGCGCTGGGCAGTGTCTCTGTGGGGACTGTCCTGTGTGCCGTCCCTCCCCCACCTCACCCTTCTGGGCTTCTCAGCGGGAGTCAATATTGATCACCGTTATTTGAGGGGATGATTAAAGGCTCACCGTGCCATGGTGACAGTGTCCCAAGAACAATTCTTAGTCAAAGCAGGTCCCGTAGCCAAAACCCAGAGGAATCTAGATGTCGGAGGCTGAAGCTGTCTTTGCCTCCCAAGAAGGGGCGGGAGGTCTGAGCGGCCTTACCATCTGTGCCTGTCCTGAGAAGCTTTAAATTTGTCCACCCACCCCAGAGAATGTTTGGACACCCTTCCTCCTTTTCTTCCTCGGAGAAGCTGGTGCATATCACTCGGACTTTAGAGCCAGAAAGATCTGTGTTCAAATCCATTCACTTCCTAGCTCTGCGAGTTTGGGTGCATTGCTAAATCTCTCTGGGTCTCTAGAACAGCTGAACCAGTGGGCCGTACACATCTCGCCCACACTATTTTTATTTAAAAGACTGTTTCTTTTCTTACATTCGTGTTTTAAAAGAAACTGTTAGTTCTCTCTAAAATCACAGGTTTAATATACCAGTAAAAAATATACTTTTTCCTTAAAATACAATAAAGACATTCTTTTAAATGTTCACCTGTCTACCACCTAAATTCATCTCATCTACTCTTTGGGAAACAAGTGCTGACGTTCAAATCTGCCGGAACTTCATTTAATGCAACCCAGGACCAGCTCCTGACATGACTTTGGGGAGGGAGTGCTGTAGTGGTTTCAGAGGGGGCGGTGAGGTCAGAGGGCAGCTTAGGGAACCTGGCCCAAGCTCTGGAGTCAGACAGAGCTTAAATCTGACCCTGTCACTGACCAGCTGTGAGCTCTGGGCCAAGTCAAACCTTGAGAGCCTCAGATTTCTCATTTGTAACAAAGAGCTGGGCCGTACACAGGGTAAGAATTAAGAGATATGCATGACTCGGCCCAGGCCCTGACACATAGTAGATGCTCAATAAATGACCACACCTGTGATGACAAATACATAATTATTTAGGGCTATAATTATGATCATCAAATGTCCTTTGGTCTCTCAAAAAGTGCTAAAAGCATCTTGTCACCAACATGTCTAAACTTCTGAGACATCCCCAGTGCCCGGCTCACTCATCACCCTTTGGGGACCTCTTGGCTGGACAGTATAGTTTTCCATTGGGTTCACCAAACTAAGTCTCCTTTTTCTTGCTTTCCTTTGATTTTTTGTTTCCAAAAGGCTCCTTATGAACAATCGTTCAGAGGGGAGGAAGAAAGAAATTACAGCAATGTTCCTTGTTCTGGTCCCTGCTGGGTTGGGAGGCTGCTATTTCAGACTCAGTCAGCCACCTGCAGGGTCACTGGATGTAATTCCTCCCCACAGGGACCAGGTGAAAGTGGCACCCTTGGGAGGCTTCCACCAGTGACCTGTGGCCTGAAAACCCCGACTGCTTAGATGTCCCCAGAGACCTTAACCTAAACCGGGTGGGAGCCCAATTTCTTTAAGAAGCACCCCTGTCAGAAAAGCGGCATCTCTCACTGGCTCTGCAGGGAAAAGTGCAACATACAACCCCTGAAAGCAATCACATTCGAGTTGTGAGGCTCAAATACCAACCTTAACTGGAGATAATCCGAACTTCACTTTGAGTTGCCTCTGCTCGAGCAGATTTACCGAAGTGCTTAATTTAAGAAATCATCCAAAGTGGTCTTTCTTCCCTTGGCACAAAGTAACGTAAGAGAAAGAGCCAGACACACGCCGGGCTGGTGATGACAGCTCGGCAGTGATAGAATCACTGGTTCAGGATAATTCAGTGCTGGCTAACGGGACGGCACACACGTAGCTCTCAGCTTCCAGGAACCAGGCACTGGGCGGGTCTTCCAACCCCATCACTAGCTTCCAGCAACTACCTAAGTTTCAGGGCCTGATGCAAAACAAAAGTGGGGGCTCCTGGTTTTAAAGTTATTAAGAATTTCAAGATGGTGACAACAGAGCATGAAACAAGCACAGGGCCCTCCTGAGCGTGGGACCCCGTGCATAGGGTGCACCCCACGAAGACTGTCCTGCCCCCTTCCCTTTCTGGGTGCCTCCCATGACCATTCTGGTGAGATTTTCCCACCCTAACCAGACCCTGTGATTTGACAAAGGAATTCATTTCTTTCTTCTACTTTGTGAGTATCTCCATTTTAAAGCCTTTACAAAAAATAACAAATATGGCCTTCCTGTTTCACAAATAATCTCCTCTTTTGCAAAGAATAAAATGACAGAGCTTACCCAGAGCACTCTTCAAGCAGAGTGGGATGGCATCTGAGAAATCAGGGCACCTCAGAGTTTTCCAGTTTGTGGATGAGAAACCCGAAGCCTAAGCTTCATTTAAGTTCTGTCACTTTATTCTAAGAGGCAGGATCCTAAGAGAACCCGGGGATGGACAGCACTCACAACTTAGTTAAAAAAAAAAGTGGAATGACCCAAAGGTTATAGTAAATGGAAGATGAAAAAAGTAAAATAAGAAAAACTAACATATTTTTAGAAATTAAGTAAACAAAAATATAAGTAAATCACAATTAATTATATATTATATAATAAAAATAAGTAAATAAGAATAAAACCATCTCCAGAGCAAAGGTCGGCAACCTTTTCTGTAAAGGTCCAGAAAGTAAACACTTTCAGTTCTGCGGGCCATAAACACTTTCGGTCATAGCTCTTAACTCTGCAGTTCGAGTCCCAGTGAGCCAGAGACAATACAGAAAGAGTGGGCGTGGCTGTGTTCTAATAAAACTTTTTTTTTTTTTTTTTACTAAAACAAGCAGCTGGCCAGATTTGCTCCAAGGGTCTTATTCTGATGACTCCAGATTTAGAGTGGCGCTTTGCAAACTTCAAAGTTCATGAATATGACCTGGGGATCTTGTTAAAATGAGATTCTGATTCTGGAAGTTGGGGGTGGGGCCTGAGATTCTGCATTTCTAACACGCTCCCAGTTGATGTCAATGCCAGTGGTCCAAGGACAGCACTTTGAATAGCGAGTAGAGTATACCCAAAAAGAAAAGAAGGAGGGCTTCCCTGGTGGCGCAGTGGTTGAGAGTCCGCCTGCCGATGCAGGGGACACAGGTTTGTGCCCCAGTCTGGGAAGATCCCACGTGCCGCGGAGCGGCTGGACCCGTGAGCCATGGCCGTTGAGCCTGCGCGTCCGGAGCCTGTGCTCCACGAGGGGAGAGGCCACAACAGTGAGAGGTCCGCATACCGCAAAAAAACAAAACAAAACAAAACAAAAAAGAAAGAAAAGAAAAGAAGGAACACCTACCAAAGAACGCAAATTTAAGAAGTTCTTAGCAGAATACGGTATTGAAGAGTAATTTATTTTCTCATCATCAAGGAACAGAGTTATGCAATTTAAGTCCATCTCCAAGAGGGGAGTACCATGTCATTGGCGATCAAGGATGGAGTTAACTATCATTACCAGAAAGCAAAATGCTACACAGTTTTTAAGGACTGCTGTGCATTTGCTGGCGGCAGTTAACATATACCAATCAATGCAGGTAAATGAATCCATTTGAAAGCAGGTCACGGATGGTAAATCACATTGTCCAATAAAGTTGCTAAATTAGCACCAGTGCAATGCAGAACATTTTTTCATAAGAGCGAATCCTCTCTGGAATGAGATGGGCTGCAGGGGAGTGTGGCTAGCAAGGCTGGAGCTGGGAAGGGAAGTGGAAGTAAGGGCCAGTGGCCCCTCTGGGCTGAAGCTCTGACATCTGCTGGGGAAGCTTATGTGGAAACTGGGGTCAAGACCCTTCTGGTGTGTTGTCAAGATCCCACTGAGGGCCTGCTGCCCACACGCCGGGGGCAATTTTTGGATTTCACCTGCAGTGGTCTCTCATGAACACCTTCACTGTCCAGTTCGCAGTAAGATCAGAAATGAACGGTTCTGCTCATTCACTGCCGGCGGGAATGCAGAATGATGCAGCTTGGGAAAACTTCGGAAAACGGTTTGGCAATTCCTTTAAAAGTTAAATGCAAATTTACCATATGACCCAGATTTCCACTCCTGGGAGTCTACCCAAGAGAAATGAAAACGTATGTCCGCACAGAGACTTGGACAGAAATGCTCACAGCAGCATCATTCACAACAGTCAACAAAGTGGAAGCGAACCAAGTGGCCATCAACCGATGAATGGATAAAGAAAGTGGCCCTCATCCAGTGCGTTACTACTCAGCAGTATGCCACAAGTACAGACCTCAATAACATTATGCAAAGTGAAAGAAGCCAGATACGAAAGACCACACGTGGTATTAGCCCCTTTCTATGAAAGGTCCAGAATGAGCAAATCTACAGGGACAGAAAGTAGAAGAGCAGTTATCTGGGGAGTGACTACAGATGGGCACAAAGAATCTAATATTGGGGTGATGGAAATGTTTTAAAACTAGATTATGGTGATGTCTCCACAGCTTGGTGAAATTACGAAAAATCACTGGATAGTATTAAAATGTGTACATTTTATGGTATAGAAATCATACATCAATAAAGTTGTTTTAAAAATTAACTGTTCCCGTTGTGTCCTTTCCTGTGTCATTCTCTGGTTCTTAAAATACTTAGGGATCCCTTAGGGATCCCGTAAACTTCAACAGACCCAGAAGACCCTTTGGTTATTCCAGATGAGGCTGAACCCAGGCCTTTGGCCCAGACAAACACCCTGGAGGTGGCACATCAACTGACTCGCCAAAGGAGGGAAATCAACGTGAAGGAGCAGGTCCCTGATGTGTCCGGCAAGTGCTGAATTCGTCTGTGGTCCGAGCATCGTCATCCGGGCCCAGCAGGGCGATGCCTGTGAAGATGCCTCCACACCCACAGCCATGGGCTCCAACCCAACCCCAGCCCACCAGGCTCCCAAAAGCCTTGGCCTGAGGAAAATCAAGAGTGAGGGCAATTATGGTGAAGGTCTAATGCATCAGCTGTAAGTAGAAGAGAAAAAGGAAACTTGCTATGCTGAGAGCCAAATTCACCAACTCCCCAAGTACACCCACACCCACAGACTCACATACCCACCAAGACGGCATGTTCTTTGAAGCATGCTGTCACCCTGAAAGTGCCTCTCTGGGGTCACATCCTGATGCCAGAAGCAACTCTCCTGTGCCTGGAAGAAAGTGCAAAAGTCTCACTGGCAATACAGCTTTGGCTGACCTCCAAATGGTACCAAAAACATCTTACGAAATTCTGAGCTATTACGCTATCTCTTCCTTTGGAAAAACAGGACAATCCAATTCACTTGCAGGAGATGATGTATTCCTTGCTGATGGAAAATCATAAAACATGAGAAGGGGGAGATCAGGAGGAAGTACCCAGAATGCTGCACAGTCTCCACTGCGGCTTTCCTCTCCTAACTCACTTCATCACCCACAAACACACCTGACGGTGGCAGCCTAGTCAAAGGCAGAACTTGGGGATGGGAACTGGCACTCAGGCTGACCCACGTGCCAGCCCAGCCACGACCTCGGCCACCTGGGTGCCAGACCCAGGCACCCGAGCTGACCAGGTATGGAAGGAACCCTGTCGAGGAGGCTTCAGGGCTAGGAGAATGGAACTGGGGCTCCAGCTAGTGATTTAACAGAACTCCCTCTGCAGCCCAGAAGGTATCTGGATCAGAAACACTGGCTTCACAGCTAGAAGTCTGATAATCTGTCTCCTTTTTCATTGAAAAAGAAAATATCTAAGATACTGGAGAACACAGTAAAATCCTTAACTACATTTTCTCTCTCTCTCTCTCTTTCTTTCTCTCTCTCTCTCTCTCTCTCCTTTCCCAGTGGCAAGGCTGGATAAGCTTATCAAGTGCAGGCAAACTACATCTTAGCTCTGATCCTTTCGAGAAATCCATTTGGCGCCTTTAACATTTCATTTGGCAGACTGAATTTCGGACATGTATTTATGGGGCTGGGTTTGCCCTTAACCGAGTATTGCATAAATCCCATTACAGTATCCACTTTAGCGTGTTTGGGGTTTTCTAAGCCAGGGCTTTATTTAAGTAGACAGCCCTGGAATGAGCCGCTCTGGCTCAGAAACTCTCCCCTCTCCCTCTGGAACCAATCTTTGCAGATTATGTCCATCATCATCAATGTCAAGTGATGTTTTAGGAGCAGTCTTTCTGGTACAGCCCAGAACGAGCCATGTCCCAGCCTCGGTGACCGTGCATCCTCACCCCCCGGTGAGTTACGTGCGGGGCTCCCTTCCGGGGGCCACCTCACCCCACATTCCTCTTTCTACTGGCCACAGCCAGTGAAGGTCTGTGAACAATGCAATGTGTATTCTGTATTTCTTCAGTTTCCAGGAAGAAAAGCACATTACTTGTAATTTGTGGGGGGAAAAATTATAAAGAAAAGTGAGCTATAGGAAAAAATAGGGAAGCGAAAGATCTGGGTCAGGAATCCTCGGCAGCCAGCTCCTCTCTTTAACCCTGAGGTTAACCACTGAAGCAAATGGATTTAGCAGAGTCGCAACAACACGCCTGCGGTCGTAGAGATGAAAGGAGGGACGCGTGAGATGGTGCCCAGCGCGTGGGTCCCCAGGCTGCCTGGTCCTTGCATCCACCGCACACATCTCAGTTTTCCATTCCTAGCTCGCTCTCTCGGCGGGGCTAGAGGGGCCATTTACATTACAGGCAGCCAGGCAGGACGCCACTAAGATGCCTTCGGAGTAAGTAGCTCAGGGGTCCAGCGTGACATGTGGGAGGCAAGGGGTCATCAGGCTGAAGCGTCAGCGGGTTACGGGCAGTTTCCATCCTCCTGGGACCTGTCCTGGAAGTGCACGCAGAGCTCTCCGATTACCGACCTTTCACATCATTGGTTCAAGAGCAGAAAGGGAGATGGCCGGCGGCGGTCCGCCTCTGAAAGCCAGGTGAGGCTAAAGGAGTGCCACCTGGCCCCCCCGAGACCCTCTCTTTCCCAGCCAGGGTCCCCCAGAACCAGGCAACCCAACATCTATTCACTTTGTCCTAGCACACAAGCGAGCTTTTTTAAAAGGCGACAGCAGCTGCAGTAAATGAAGAAATATACATGATGAGGGGCTTTGGGGCTATTTCAGGCTCTGTCTCTGTCAGAACGGCAGCTGCAGCTTTGGTTACATCTAGGTTTGCGGAGGTAAACTGTGCCTGATGAGAAAAAGACTCTCGGCAGACGTCATCGACTCCTTCAGCCAATATTTACAAAGTTCCTGCCGTGTGCCAGGCTCCAGGCGAGGGTCTGACATCCAGTGGGGAGCTGCACAGAGCAGGCCTGCCCGCAGGAGATGACAGTCTGGGGAGGGACACGCAGACAGCAGATGTTGGGCCAGGGGAGAGGCAGGGTGGCCAACGGCCAATGACCCAGTCGAGACAGCACGGCCTCCCCAGACAAGACCAACAGGCGGCCAAAGGGAATCTCCAGGGTTTAATCTTCTCAAGAGTCTCTCATCTGCTTTATTTTCTACCTGTCCCACGTGACCTGTGAATGGCTGGGGACAGAAGCTGGGCACGATGCTTGGGTACCACAGGAGGCACGAAACAGACGACTTCATTTACGTCCAGCTAAAGGTGGGCGGGTACTATTAATGTCTCCATCTTAGAGCTGAGGAAATCGAGGCTCAGAGAGGTGAAGCGACTTCCCTAAAGTCACACAGACAGGAGGAGGTGGTGGGATGTGAACGAAAGCTGCTTGGCTCCAGAGTCCCTGCCTGCAGCCACCATGCCCCCTCATCTTTCCAGGAAGTTTGCCGTGGCTCTGACGTTGGCACCACCAGCCTCCAGACGTGGTGGCTGGCACATAGTAGGGGCTCGGCCAATGTCTGCTACATTGAATTTGATCATCTTATTTAAAGCTACTGCAATCACTCTCAGCTTTTAAGCTATGGGCCAGGAACGAGGTCATTCTATAAAAATGGAAAGCAGAAGTCTACCCTGAGGAATTTCTTGGAGTTCGAGGTAGGAATACAGAAAGGAATCTATTCAAATGACCACAGAGTTAAGACAGGGCCTCAATATATTATGATTAAATGAGATGTGCTGAAGAATTACGCAACAGCTCAGAAACACAATTTAAGTCTCCGCTGGTACTTTCTCTTTTGTAAAATTAGCATTTCTGTTAAGCTCCTAATATAGGAGCACAGGGTTTTATATAACTGCTTGGGTCACACAGGGAAATGAAGACTTATTCCACTCACTTTCCAACATTCGTGCTTCCCCGAGAGAACAGTCTGGAAGGCCATCCGTGTGAGATGGCTAAGCCTGATAATAACAATAATAATAACTGACCCTCCTGTGTACTTCCTGGTTGCTAGACCCACACTAAATGATCTAACTGCGCTATCCCATTTAATCCTCGTAAGACCCTTCTGTGACAGGCAAATGTCACGGGTCTCATTTTACAGAGAGGCAAACCAGGCTCTGAAGCCAGGCTGTGAACGCAGGTCGTGGGACTGAGGGGCATGTGACTCAGTCCTTAGATCACATTTCCAACACTTTGCTGCAAAGAACACTGGAGATCACGTCAAGGGAAAAAAACAAAAACAAAAAAAACATGCTTGCCAAAATCCTGACATCTCACACAGGAAGGCAAGACGGCTGGGACCGTCCGGGCCTGTGTCGGGTACAAGCTGCCTGCTTCCCACTTTATTGGCATTTTCCCTGGGCTAAACTCCCACACATGGCCACAGAAAAGCGCTTTTCAAGCCCAGCATCCTCTGCCTGTAATCATATTTGGCTCCACTGAAACCAAGAAGGCATCTGGGGACAAGTGATCTTTATCTGTACCAAATGTTTATTGGGACCACTCCAGGAAACGGTCCCATGTTAAGCCAATATGAACAATGTCACCCACATCTGCTTGGCATGCACTCATGACCACATTGCAACACTTGGAATTATGTCTCTCTTGGAGTGCCGTCCTGGAAAAGTGCCACCAGGTCCAACAAGATCAACAGCCTACTTTTCATGGAGCAGTTATCTAGATAAAGAGAGGAGAGGGAAAGAGGAAGCAGACCACTCCTTCGAAGTACCTCTCTCCATGCACTAGTTACAGAAAATTGTTCTTGGGGGCGGGGGGAATCTTTCAGAAGTATGCAGAAACATAAATCTGGCCATTTTTAAAAACAGAGTGAAATTCATTTTCCTGGACTCCAGCACCATTTCCCCAGGGCCAAATCATGCTTCACAATACTTGTAGCAAAGGGGCTGAATACTGGATGCTGCTTGGTATAGACAGCCCTTCTGGACGGACCATTCACTGTCTTCTGCAAATCCCTCCCCTGGAGGGTGAACTGGGTAAACGCCCACGTCTAATGAACAGAATATGGCAGAAGCGATGGTATTTCATGTCCAAGGTTCAGTTATACAAGAACTGCAGCTCCCATTTTTGGTGCTCTCTTTCCTATGGTTCTCCTTCTTGGATAACTAGCTCCGGGGGGATCCACATGTCATGCTGTGAGCTGCCCGATGGTGAAGAACTGAGAAAGGCCTCCGGTTAAGCACCAGCAAGAAACCGAGGCCCTCAGTCCAACAGCCTCTGAGAAGCCAAGGCCTGTTGACAACCATGTGAGTGAGCTGGGAAGTGGATCTTCCCCCCAGGTTGAGCCCTCAGGTGAGGCCACAGCCCTACTCACCAGTTCAAATGCAGAACGAATGGATAACTTTAGTTACCTTTTCTAATTAAAGTAATACATGTTCACTGAGAAAAATTTAGAAAATGAGGTTCAAGACAGACCCTGAACCAGAACACTCCGCTGAACTGCTTGTAGATCCCTGACCCACAGAAACCGAGATGACAAATGTCTGCTGTTTTAAGCCACTAAGTTTTCGGTGTAATTTATGCAAAATAGGTAATTAATACAGTGCCACATACGATCAATTTGAATACCACTGACAGAACACATCCCATGCTGTGGGATGCATGGGTCTAAAAGTATAGACGGTAAATGTCTTCACACTATAAAGACTGAGGTGTGTGAGAGGACCTTTGGAGAGTCTAGAGCCAAAACTAGGTCACCAATCAGAAGGCATTAGATGGAT
This sequence comes from Pseudorca crassidens, assembly GCF_039906515.1. Classification (NCBI taxonomy): domain Eukaryota; kingdom Metazoa; phylum Chordata; class Mammalia; order Artiodactyla; family Delphinidae; genus Pseudorca; species Pseudorca crassidens. The sequence goes on from NC_090310.1 coordinate 24,256,317, forward strand.
CTGCACTTATTTTGTGAAGACAGAAACGAACAGACACCATCACTGGACCCATCAACATAAAAGACAGAGAATGAAAACCCTTATGGAGAAAAATTTTCAACATGGAAACACAAACAGCTGTCAAATGTTGACCATTTCATCAACTTGTGGAGATGTGCTCACTCACACAAGTAAGCACTAAGGTATGAATCAGAGTGCCCGTCTGAACGAGGACCCACACCCATGTCTAGCTATCATTAGTACAACCATGTTCTCGCTCAGTGATTTGGACCAGCTCTTTTTCAATGCTTTGACCTTAATTATGCAGGAGAGTAGCAAGACCACGGGCCTTAGGGACACCTGGACCTGGGTTCCAGGCCCACCCTCATTAGCTACATGACCTTGGGGAAACAGAAACAGAGTCTTATTTCCTCATCTGCGGAATGTGGATAAAATCCACATCACTGTGTCAATGCAAAGGTTCAACGTGTTTATATCTGAAAGTGCTCAGCATGGTCTAGGGCACATAGTTACCCAAGAAAACATGAGCTTCCTTGTGTAAGCTCCTCCCTGGCTCTCTGCTGTGATCTGTGATAACCCAGGCTGAAGTCTCCAGGGGGTGTGAGAGTCAGCAACACATAGGAATTTAAGGCAAAGGCAATGGATTTAGAAACGCTAAGTTCCAACACCTACTAACGGTGTGTCTGTGAGCGCCTAACTTTTCCTCATCTGTAAAATGGGGATAACATCAGCACCCACCTTGTTTCTGACGACCGCACGAAATAATGTAATTAGGGACTTGCAGTAGTGCCAGGTCCACGGTGAACATTAAATACATGTTAGCTATCTTGTTAAAATTATTACTGATTACTATTATTCTCACTATGATTATTTAATTCATCACTGGTTACACAGAGGTCTATGGGACAAATCCAGCCCACAAAACTGTTTTGTTTGGTTCACACAGGGTGTTATTAAAATAAATCTAAAAAATTGAATTAGCTGCCAATATATATGAGATCACAGTGAAAAAAATCCAAGTTTCTGGTTTCTCTTAAAACTCGAAAGAGCAGATGACCCTGGGCCTGACTCTCTCACAGCCACCGGCAGCTGCAGCCTAGAAGCCGCTGTCCGCTTAGGACAGAGAACTTGCTCTTCTATTCAACACCGTCCCCACCACTCCCAATCGCCCTACACCTGTCCCACAGAACACACTTACCTACCTGCCTGGCCTTAAGGGCATTTGGGGTTTTGACCGTTGCTTTAATTCCTTAAGGATTTGGCTCCATTTGAAATTCTATGACTTTTTTTTTTGAAAAAATATTAAGTACTTGAGGTAGCAATAGCAAGAATAGATAATGAATAAGATTAAGTCTTCCCTAAGGAAATCCTCAGCAACAGGAAGAGCCAGATAATGGCTGAGGATACAGACAGAGTCAGATCAGAAGGAGGATAAAGATCCAGCCCTCTGTTAACAGCCCTCTGCACGTGACCCAAAAACGAGCTGCCAGAGCTTATGGATCAAAAATTTTGCCCTCCCCCCATGCTGTGGTGGTTCATTTTATGTGTCCAGTTGAGTGCCTCGCCGGCTGCCCGGACATCTGATCAAACATCCTGGGTGTGTCTGTGAGGGTGTTTCTGAAGGGGATTCACATTTGAATTGGTAGACTGAGTAGAGCAGACTGCCCTCTCTAACACGGGTGGGCCTCGTCCAATCAGTTGAAAGTCTGAATAGAACAAAAAGGCTGACCCTCTCCCAAGTAAGGAGGATTCCTCCTGCCTGCCAGCTTTCAAACTGGGACAATGTGGTTTCTTCCCTGCCTTCAGATACAAACTGAAACACTGCCTTCCTGGCTATGCTGCCCTTCAAACTGGAACTTACACCATTGGTTCTCCTGGCTCTTGGGCCTTCGGACTCAGACTGGAACCACACTCCCAGCTCTCCCGGGCCCCAGCCTGCCAACGGCAGATCTTGGGACTTCTCTGCCTCCATAACAGCATGAGCCAATTCCTTATAATAAATCTATTTCTCTCTACAAATGCATCCTGTTGGTTCTATTACTCTGGAAGAAGCTAATACAACCCCCTCTCAAAAAAAAAAAAAAAAAGCTGTTATCAAATCGATGGTACAGAGCTTACAACTGATGGCAAATCATAATCAAAGAACCACGGGAAGCCCCATCTCTTCCCGTGAACCGCTGTTTAAGCTGAGGAGACTCAACTACCTAGAGGTTCACCAGCTACTACAGGCTGACTGGAGTGTCTGTTTTAGCTTCTAAGGTCTCTCGGCTCTGGATGTCCAGTGAGCTTGGTGGAGTCTCCTGCCTTGAGGAAAGAGACAGATGCCACCCCAAGGAATGCTGGAAGAAGTGCAGAACATCCTCCCATAAGCCTTTGCAGCTCTCTTCCCCTTTCCCCCATCTCTTCCTGAGCCCAACTCTCCGCATCCTTAGTCTCTTCCAGGAAAGAAGACATGACCACCTTATTCCTGTCCTCCAGAAGGAAACTGAGAGTGGTGGTACAGGGGATTTGGATTTTCTTCTTCACACGTCTTGGTTTTCTAAATTTTTCTCCAAGAACATATGTTATTTTAATCAGCAAAGATAATAAAAGTTACCAATTCATTCTGCATTCACTCTACGGCGGGCATGTAGCTCAATGTTTAGAGGCTGGGGGCGGCGGAGCCAGACTCCCTGGGTGCAAATCCTGGCGCTGCTCTGTGACCTTGAGCAATGATCTTAAACCCTTTTGTAAGATGAGTACAAAAATAGTCATTACCTCATAGGGCTGCAAGGATTAAAATTCAAGCAAAGGGCTTAACATGTGCTTGGCAAATAGCAAATGCTAATCAAGAGCTTACTGTCACTATTATTGTTGTTGTTTCATAGTATTTACATATTATTATGTGTATACATAGTAAAATATTTATATAATTACAGTATTTATTGAGTGCTTGCTACCTGCCAGTAATAAAATTAACCCCCGCTTCATGTGTCCTAGCCTGTGTAGTGGAGGGTCAGGCATTATATAAACACACACACTCACTCACTCTCGGTGTCTATCTCTCTGTCTCTGTCCCTCTCACTAACTCCAAGTCATTACCAAAGGTGATGGTGGGAATTTCCATCAAGGGAATGAGGCAAGTAGAAATAAGAGGCCACACTGACCGGGAGGGGGTGTGAAGACGAACTTTGACCCCCAGCATGGCACTGAGCACCTAGAACACGCTCAAAAAACACCAGCTGAACTGGAGTTGGTTGGGCAACTTAGATCAGTGACAGAAAGATCTTCAAGAGCTAGGGCTGCAGACCCACCACTCAACTAAGGAGGCCCCCTCTCCCAGGTCAGAAACCCCACTGTGCTTTTCCCACCATAATCCCTCATCTGGTTGACCTCAAAAGCCCCCTAGCTGTTCTCCCTGTCTCCTCGCTCACCTTTTTTCAGTGCTTCCCCTAATACCTATCACCCAGAGGGAGCTTTAATGTCATACCTTTTATTCTCAGGCAATTTTAGATTTGTAGAAAAATTGCAAAGATCGTCCAGAGGGTTGCTGCGTGCCCTTCTCCCAGCTTCCCCGAATGTCCACATCTTGCCCTGCCCATGGTTCATTCATCAAAACCAAGAAGTTAACATTAGTGCAACACTATTCATTAAGACACTAAATTGCAGCCTTTATACAGATGTCACCAATTTTTCCACTAATGACCTTTTCTTCTTCTGTTCCAGCATCCAATCCAGAAAACCACAATGCATTTTGTCACCATGTCTAGACCAGAGGGATTTCTTGTAAAAGCTCAAAGCAGATCACTTTCCCGCTTTAAACTCAATGATTTCCCACAGTTTCAATAAAACCGGAGCTCCTGGCCCTAGTCTCCCAGCCCCACACACTTCAGCCCTGCTGACCCCCTCCCATCTCACCCATGCGCCCCTCACTCAGGGTACCCAGGCCCAGAGGCCTCTGGTCACCTCTCTGAATCCCAAACTCAGTCCAGGATCTGCCCTTGCCGCATCTTCTGCCTGGAAAGCTGTATGTCCAGGTGTCAGTGTGAATGCCACCTGCTCAGAGGCCTTCCCTGGTCACCCCTGCTAAGTCAGCCTCATCCCATCACAACCACCCTCTATCACATACTTCTCTCTCCCTTCGTGAGAGCACTCATTGCTACCTGAACTGATCCTATTTATATATTTGAGGTTGACGGTGTATCCTCCTCAGGTGGAACGCAGGGGCCTTGCCTATCTTGCTCACCATTTCATCTCAAGTACCTAGGACAGTACCTGGCACACAGTATGTACGCAGTAAATATCTGTTGACATGCGGTTGAAGGAATGAATAGATAAAGGGCGGGTATCTGTTTTCAAATGTTCACAGATGTCCCAAGAAACTAGTACAGCACCTGCATATAGTAGGTGCTCAATAAATAACCTCTTGAATTAAATACTGGTCACTGATTTATCCCAAGAACCTAGCATAGTACCTGGCATACAGCAGGTGCTCAATATTTGTTGGATGAAGGGTATTTGAGTGAATGCCATCCATTTGCAAAGAAAGAGGTGACCAGGTAGAGTGAGTCAGCTGGAGGCCACTTTTCTAACCGAGGATCTCTCTCAAGAGGCTGCCAGTGAGGGAAGCTGGGAGCTTCCCACCAGCTGCCTGGACATCTGTTTGGAAACTGCACCAGTCCCCCACGGCTGTGCTGAGGTGGCGACTGCCACCAGGCCTGTGTGGGATAACGGCCCCCTGCTCGTTCAGGAAGTCACAGCCACCGTCACCCCAGCATGGAGGCTCCTCGGCAGCCCGCAACGCAGAGTTGCCACGGAAAAGGCAGCTGATTAATACCCTCCAAGGGTCTATTGTCTGAATCCTGTCACCAGAGGAGAAACAGCTGTTTACAGTTTGTTTATTCGAAGCCTTTGGGAGGAAACACAAACGCTTGTTCTCCAGGGCACAATTCAGCAGCTGAAGGGAGCGAAGAAAACGGTGTTTATTTTTAACAGGATAAAGAGTGGGGGACCCTTAGGAAGTCTGGACACAAGCAGGAAGACATCGCGTGGGGAGGCCCCAGGCCTTGGGGCAATATCTCGCACAATGTCAGCCTCTCGAGGGATACCTGAGAGTCCATTCCAACTCCCAGCTGAAAACTTAGGCATGGGCCAAGGGGTCAGCCGAACAGTGGACTCAGGTGAGCACCCATGGATAAGAGAAACCTGGAATAGCTCTTTAGGCTTGAAGTGAGAGAGCAAGGTGCCCAGGGAAAGTGACTACCTGCTACTAAATACACGTGCCATCCTACACAGGGCCACCATGTACAGGCTGGGCACTGCATACAGTGCCCAGTGAGGGGAAAATCTAGTCACACTCCACCATCCAGGACTGCACTGCTCAGAGGAAGGGGCATCTTTTCTCTGCACAAGCACTGCTTTCTGGCCAAGCCATGTCCATTCCCTAGAGTGGGCACTTTTCTCTAACTCACATAAAGGCACAAAGTAGCAGCCTACAAGCACCCAGCGTTCACCAGACCAGCTCGAAAACCCACAGGAAGAATGGAGGCCCGCTTTCCTTCCCCACCCAGGGCTTCTCCTGGCTCCCACCCTCTTTTCTCATTCTTTCATAAGATTCATCCCCCATCACCTTCCTGACAGGAAGGCTAAAAAGCACCAATTCTCCCTCCATTCAAGTTCCCCACAAGATTCGGCTATAATGTAGAGTTAAGCAAAGCCTTCTCACGAGTCAGAGAAAGTAGAGAAGGTTCCAGAAACCTTCTGCGGGGTCTTTGAGCATCTGACTGTGGGCTATGGGCTCCTGATTCCCCTCAGCAATGGAACATGAGGAAGAGGTTCACATCCCGATAAGAGACATGGGGTCAGGGACCCAGAGGGGCCACAGGCAGGCTGGGGTAAGAAAGAGGGAGAGAGAAGCAGAAAAGGTTTAAGGAGGCAGAAGGGTAAAGAAGTTCTTGCCCAAGGTCGGCACTAAGCCCACAAGTTCAAACACACCCCAGAAAGTAGCTTTCACCTCTGGTCCCTGAAGCCCCAAGAAAAGCATCTCCCTGCTCCAGACAGAGGCCACAGTGGCTAGGAAGGTTCCTGGTGAGACACGTTGACAGCCACCATGCTTCCTGGAAGGCAGGCAGGGACCACGGGAAAAGCATCTGTGTCTCGATGCTGACGAGACACTGACCAGTCACTAACCTCACCCTGGGGGTCTAGGTCCCATCAGTCTCCCAAGGTGACATAGGGAAAGGATGGGCCCCGAGACAGCACCGTCTACACTGTGCCACCAAGCTCGTTCCACTCGCTGTTCAGAGAGAACCTTGCATCTGGCCCTGAACCCTCCGGTTCTGCGAAGTCTCACTAGGCTACACGAGTGTCGACATGCGTCCAAACTCCAACACGCGTTATCCTTCCAACCTGCACATCTGAGTCACCCTGGAGTAGGCCCATATTTTCTTTCTTAGAACACTTACCACCTTCTGATACTCTTGTCTAGAACAGGGGTTGGCAAACTATGACCCGTGGGCTGAATCCAGCCAATGGTCTGCTTTTGTAAATAAAGTTTTATTGGAACCCCGCCACGCCCATTTGTTCACACACTGTCCGTGGCTGCCTTCACTCTTCAAGGGCAGAGCTGAGTCGTAACAGGGACCGTATGGCCTGTGAAGCCTAATATATTTACTATCCGGCCCTTTACAGAAGATGTTAGCCTGTTCCTTCTCTAGAGTGTTTATTGTATTTATTAAAATGTTTATTACTGATTACTTGCTTTCCCCCTCTAGAACGTTAACTCCACACGGCAGGGGTCACTGCTTTGTTCCAAGATCTATTTCAAGCTCTTAGGACAGTGCTTGGCAGGTATTAGGCACTCGGTAAGTATTCACTGGATGGATGAATGAACGACCATCAGTGCTCACATTACCCCACAGGGGAGGTGATATTATCACCCCATTTTGCATGTGAGGAAGTGAGGTTCCGAAGGGTCCAGCAGCACTGAGCAGGGTTTCACAGCTGGTCCGTGGTGGCACCAGGATCTGAACCCAGATCGGAATCTCCAAGAACAGTTTTCCCAACTCAGCGGCAATCAATTACTTACAACCTCGCTTCCCACAAACTCAGAGGCTGTCTACCCTCCTTAAGCCAGCTGTGTGGCTTTGACACTGGATCCCTCCTGCCTGTACCATCTCGTCTGCCCATCCTTTCTCACCCTGCCTGCCTCACAGGCTGGTAAGAGGACCGAATGAGGAAACAGCTGCAGTTTTCTTTTATGTGCGCTTGTATTTATTTATCCTTACGTTTAAACACTAACCTCGTTGTCACAACAATCTTTTCAAGTAGGGACCACTGTCAGCCCCACTTTACGGACGGCACACTGAGGCAGACAGAGGTAACGTGACTGGTCCCAGGTCAGACAGAGAGTCAGAGTGGATCCAGCATCCAAGCCCAGGCCCTCGGTTCCTAACGATGCAGTGACGCTGCGTTTTCTAGAAACAAAGTGGGATGAACCAGTCCCAAAGTGTCCTGAGGTCTGCATTCCAGTGTCACCCTTCTAAAGACACAGGGAACTGCTCTGCACCTGAGACAACCTGGGGACCTGCCCGCAGAAGGGGCCCAACCAACCCTCAGGGAGAAACAGCCCACCCAGCAGCGGCGAGGTCACCTCTCCGCCTGACCCACTCACAGCTGGTCCCCACACAGGGCGCTGAGCAGCCAGCGCCACCTCCGAGTCCAGGGGCCGTGGTCAAGGTCACAGGCAGACACGAGGGAGCCTCAGAATGTCCCCTGGGCTCCAGGGAGGAGGGAGCCCCCACTCGCATCTACCCGCCCCCCTCAGTGAGCCCGATGACTGGAATCTCTGAAAACGGTTTTCACAGCTCAGTTAGTGGCAATCAATTATTCACGACCCTGCTTCCCACTAACTCACAGACTGTCACTGTTAGCAAGATCATGTCTGGATTCTTCCCAAAAGCCCTCCTCCAGGCTGTCAGGCAGCCCACTGTTTATTTCCTCCCTTCCCCACAGACCCCCCCAAAGTCTAGCAACCACTACCCACCTCGACACTGGGCAGAGAGACGGAGGGGGAAGGCCCCTCGGTGCCCAGAGCCCGGGAGCGGCCTGATAGCCAGGGGCTGCTCCCAGCCTGCGTGACTCGCTTCAGGCTTGGGGGCAGAATGTCTGACCTCAGTTTAATCCAACTGGAAAACAGGGCTCAGGAATTCTAGACCCTCTGCCAGGCTCTGGGATGAATCCCACCTTATTTTCTAAAATCCTTCAGACTCAGAAAACATTGTGTTCTGCAGAAAGCACGACTTGCGAGGGTCTCCCAGATGTGCTGTCGCCCTGCCAAGCTCATGGTCAAGAACTTTTGATACTTGGCAGGGGCTTATGAGCCATTAAGGCCACCATTAACATTTTTCCCCTGAAAAACCTGAGGCTATCTTCAGGAACAACTTCCCACATCCCGGGGAGAAGGAAAGAGATGTTACCCAACACCCTTGGGAAAGACTTTCAGGTTCTGGCATCAGACCCATCCGTGGTTGAGCACTAGTTCTGCTGCTTAAACAAGCATGACCTTCCATGCAAGCCACTTTTTCTCTCTCTGAGCCTCAGTTTTCTCTCTCTGAGCCTCATTCTCCATCTGTAAAATGGGACAGTAATGGTGCCTACACCCTAGGGCTGTGGTTAGGAGTAAATAAAATGGCACGTGTGAAAACACTCAGGTACCACCTTGTTTGGAACCTCACAGACACCATGGCCTCTTAATTTTAAGACCCCACTGCTTCTGAGATGCATCATTGGTTTGAAAACCGTTTTAGGGCAACAGGCTGTGTTAGGAAACAAAGGAAATACATCAATTGTAAAATTCATCCCAGATGTTGGAAATTCTATTTATTAAATATAAAAATATGCATCTTAAAATGAGGTCAATTATTATTATTACAATCATTATATTAATTTTAGGTGAGAAAGCAGGTACAGAGAGGATACGTGACTGACTGAAGGGCACACAGACATTCACGGCTGAGTTGGGAACAGGATCCAGTCCCCACATCTCTCTGGAGGGAGGAAGGAGAGGAAGAGCTGAGTCAGCCAGGCCACACTTCCCCTCTTGTAGTTCTTCCTCCTCCTCTTCCTACATGATGAAAAGCAACAGAACAGCTCCTCTGGGCCTGGAGAGCCCAACCTCCTCTCCCTAGGATGAGGCCAAGTCTGTGCCTCTCCTCCGAGCTCTCTACCTGCATCTGCATGGGGCCAGCTGACCATGGCAATGGAGGGAGGGCCACGTCTGCAGCCCCATCCCGGGTGAAGACTCTGCAGTGGCCAGCCTCTCACTCGCCCCATCTGTGGGCCTGGAGAACGGGAGACCCTGAAGAGCGCAGAAGCAGACGGAGACCTGCCACACCTGCAGGCTAGAGGGAAGGGGTGGGGCCAGAGCTGGCAGAGGGGACCTCCCCTGGTCCACCTTGGTCCAGCCAATTCTCAATCACATGAGGAGGACTTAGCATTAGATAACATGGTGGTTATCAGGTGCCAGCCTGCCTGGGTGAAAATGCAGAGCTGCCTATTACCAGCTGTGCAATCTCGGGGGAGTCACTTAACCTCTCTGTGCCCTACTTCCTCAGTCCACAAAACAGTAACTTCCACAATGCTCACATCCCAGGGCGTTGGAAGCATTAAAAGTTAAAATGCTTGGCATGCGGTAAGTGCTTAATAAATGTTACCCGCTATTATTATTATTATTATTTAATTATTATTATTAGGTACCATCATCAACATCTTCATCCACAGGTCTCTGCATCAGGTACTAAACACAAGAAGTAAATCCTAAGGTGCTATCAATGTGGTTGGGGAGCCGATGAGAAACCAGGGAAAAACACATGATTCAAATTCTAGCAAAATCTTTGACCTCTGGGTGTTAAAATGTCATTTGAAAGCAGGGCTCTATGGCTCTTTTAGAGCATGTCATCGTCTGATCTTTCACGCAATTTCTGAAGGAAACAAACATAAAAACACTTACTGAGCAACTACTGTGTGCCATTCACTGTTCTAGCACTGGGGATGCCCTGACGGAGGCAGTGGGCCAGAGACCAGCCGTGACAGCGATGGGGACTCCCAATACGGTCTTAAGACACTGGAGTTTATCATCAAGCAGAAGGATGTGGATGTCGGGGGGAATAAGACCCTTTTCTGCACATGAGCCACACCAGACCAGCCAACTATACATGGGGTAGGTGGGTAAGGCTCCCCGTAACTTCCCCTGCTGGGGGCAGGTCATAGCTGGAAGAAGACAGACATGCAACCAGGGCACAGGAAACCACAAAAGACCTAAAAGCGGGGAGCATAACGGACTTGGAAATCTCTTAGTGCAGCTGAAAGACGGGGAGACAGAGGCCCTGAGAGGACCACACCAAAGCCACGCCAAGTGAGATGCAGAACAAGGACTGGTCCCCAGGTGTCTGACTCCTGGAAGAACAGATCCACTTCGTGAACTGCGTAAGCAACCCGGGAGCACGGCACAGCGCCTGCCACAGCCAGAACAGCTGCCAGGCCCAGGCCAGCAGGCCCCTCTCTGCCACTTCTCTGGGCTGATGCTACCAGGCTAGGGTTGGTGCAGGATGCCAATATCAAACAAACTCCCTGAGAATGGGACGCAGGACAGGTGAGTTTTGATATGGAGATGAATGCAGAGAAAAGTTCCGAGTTGGAGACATCATGCTGGAGGAGCAGGCGGGGATGTGAGAGGCCCCTGCAAAGGCAGGAATATTTCCTGTTGGAGGCAGAGTGGCAATAAAGACAGAGAAGCTCTGAAAAGACCACTGGAGACAGAATGGTTTTGGACAACAGTAAACTTTTTCATCTGTTCAAGGGCCACCTCCAAATCACATAATGTCTAACCCAGTCAACGTTTTTAGGTTTTAGGAAAACGGGGCTGATGAATACACTGACGGGGCTGCGGGGACCCTTACAGAAGAGAACGCCGCACAGTGGCCCAGAAGCCCCTGCAGGCCCTGGCTCCTGTCTCTCCCCAGCTGACGTCTATGCCCTTGCTCATGAAGGTCACACTCTGTCCCCATCTTCCCCCAATCCGTGCCTGACTACCTTCTATTTGTTTCACCCTAAATGTCACCTTGCTGGAAAAGTCTGCCCGGATGACCCCTCCATTACTCACTGTCCCTGCACCAGGACGTGAGCTACAAGCAGGCTGGGATCCTGTTTTGTCCAAAGCTCCCAGCACATGCCTCGCACACAGTAGGTCCCTGGTAATACTGGGAATGAATGAATGAATAAGTGAATGTTCTGGGTAAATCTAGACAGCGATACATGCATGTAAAATGTCTAGCACATGATACACCATAGATCCTCAATGGACGCTGCTTGGAGGACATTAAAACCGAACCCCAGCCCACGAGGTTGGCTTCCCATTCCTCCCGGAGAGTAGTCCTATGCTTAGCGAGACAGAAGCCTCTTGCCCGGCTCCCAACGTCCACTCTCCCAACGTCCACTCTCAAGTCCCCACCCAACCCCAACAGGTAACTCCAGGACAAGGAGAACGCTGCCTTTACAAGACCCAGGAAGGCATCAGACCTGGGGGTAAATCTCTCCCGGAACCTGCGGGAGTGTCAATGTATTCTACAAAATAACAAAATGCCCTGCCAGCTGTATTGTTCTTAAAGGCAAGACGGAGTTGGTCAAAAGAAAAAAAGCGCAGGAGGCTGGCTCTGCCTTGATGTGGACAGGCTAAGCGATAACTTCCTCTAACCCACCCAGCCCAAATAACATGAGAGTTCAGGGACTCTTCCTGCTATCCACTGCTTCCTTTACTCAGCAGCCATAACAGAAGCATTGAGCAAATGTTGGGAGTTAGCAACACGCAGCCCATTCACAGATTCTAACCCTAGGAGGAACTAGATCAATATTGCGTGCTTAATCGTTAGAGGATCTTGTAGAACAACTGCTACCGTGTTTGTGTCATGTTTCATGAATTTCTGCTTTTATTTCTATTTAGCCCCTTTCCTACATTCTTTCAGGTTGTTCGCAATGATTTTTTTAAAATAAAAATTGGAGTCTTAATCATTTTCATCTTCTGTACTTAATGTCCAAAGCTAAAGTGCTTTTATAATAGGCTATTAATTTTCCTCTGGGCACAGTTTTAGCCTCATCCCATGGGTTTTGATATGAGGTATTCTCATTCTCATTCATCACCCTATAATATGAAATTCTAAGTTTGATTTCTCCTTTGATTTAAGAGTTACTTACAAGAGTTTTGTTGGTTTGTTTAAATTTTCTAATGCTAGCCTTTTAGAGGCTAACTTTTAATATATCTTATTGTTTTATAAATGAGGCTTGCACAATTTCTACTTTTGAAATCTATTATGTTTCTTTTGAGACAAATTAATTATCTATTTTAATTAGGGCATCTTAGAACATCTAGAAAATAGTCTTTAAAAAGAAAAGGCCATCTCCTAGAAGACACACACACACACACACACACACACCCCTTTGTAAAGAATTTCATATAATGCTTACCAAAGAAAGTTTTATCTTTTCAAAAGTAAATATCCAAACAAAGAAAGTAAACAACCTATTAAGGAGGGGGAGGAACTACCAGAATCTAAGGATTAAATTTCTCTGATCTAGTTCCATACTAGGAATTATTACCCACAATGGTATTGCTCTGTAGCCCCATTTTAAAGACTATAAAACTGAGGCTGCCTGAGACTGAGTCAGCTACACTACTACATTTTAGCTGAGACTAGGTTTCAATTCCATTATCCCCTTCACCACAGAATCCAACTGTCTTCCAAAAGAAATACTAAAATATCCTCTGAACATCTTCTCTTGTGACATTCCTTAAGGTTGTTAATTGCACAAGGTGCAACCAGAAGGCAAGATTAAAACAAACAGGACTTTATCCCTGGTAAAGTGTGCTGGCTAGAAAAAGGAAGCCGATACGACTCTTTGAAGAGCTCCAGAAAGAATATTAAGCCATTTGCAGGCAGTGCCAAGCAAACCTGAAAGACCGGTGGATCCCACGGAATCCTGACATTCTTCTCCCAACCCTGTCAATGTCTTTGCCTGCAAAAGTGGGACAGCAAATAGAAAAGGACCAGCGTTGCAGGAACTGACACAGGACCGACGCTGCTAAACAATACTGACAACGCACAGGAAGACAGCTCCTTAGGGGGAAATCTCTGAGCTCCATTGCTGTGGCCACATACAATGTCTGCAGTCCCCGAAGGGACATTTCAGCACACTGTTTCAATGCCAAATGACACATGCTACTGTAGGCTAGAGATCTTATTGGGGATGTAGAGCTGTATTCATCTGCTTCCCAGCAAGAAAAGCAGGACAGCTAGAGATAAACAGAAGTCAATCAAAGCAGAAAGCGACATCGGAAAAACTCACCTAATTCTGCCAGACCTGTTTTGCCGCATAAAGATAAGAGGCCTTTGGACAATATGGCTTCGGTATAAGAAATTCAGTGATGGCACCATTCCCAAAAGCAACTAAAGCAGTTAATATCAGGCATGTTCCCAGCATCCTTGAAGGTACTGAGATGGAAGAACAGTAATCCACTAATGAACTGAGGGTCTACGGATGCTCTATTTTGCAAGACTAATTACTTTTTTGAAAGTAAACCTTGTTCCAGAGTTTCAACACATGAAAATATCACCGAGCCTTACTCCCTAGTAGGGAAAGTAAGACTTCCAAATTCAAATACACTTGTCAAATCAACCCATTTAAAAAACAAAACAACAAAACAGAGCAGCAAAATCAATTCTTCTCCTACATATATACCCAATAGGAATGCTTATGAACATTTTTTTTTACCAAAAGACCTGCACAAGAATGTTCATAGCAGTGCTCTTTGTAATGGCCCAAACCCGGGATCCTTCCAATAAACAGAACAGCTATGTAAATTGTGGTGTGTTCCACAATGAAATACTATAGAGCCATGTAAATGGACAATTACAAATACATGAAACAATACAGATACGGAGTCAGCAAACTTCTTTGTAAAGGGCCAGATATAAATCTTTTGGTCTTTGTGGGCCACATGCCTTTGTTGAATCTACTCAACTCTGCCATTAGGGGGCAAAAGTAGCCATTGTTGCTATGTAAACAAATGGACATGGCCAGATTCCAATAAAGCTTTATTGATACATGCTGACATTTAAATTTCAGTGCTTTTCTCATGTCACAAAATATCCTTCTTTTGGTTTTCTTCCCAACCATGTATTTCAAAATATGAAATCCATTCTTAGCTCATGAGCCATACAGAAACAGACAATGGGCTAGATTTGGCCTGTGGGCTGTAGTCTGCCAACCACTGATGTGATCTCATATAATCTAATCACAAGCGATGTTCGGCAAAACAAAGTGGGCACAAGGGAGTATGGCCCACATGATTCCATTGCTAAAAAGAGGCAAAAGTAATCTATGGGGTCAGAAATCATGATAAAGGTTACCCTTGGAGACACAGGGATTAGAAGTGGGAATAAGGATCCTAAGGAGAAGGGAGCCGTAACTTATGCTCCGTGCTCTGGATCTGAGTCCTCATCATTCAAGCATGGCCACTTGGTTGAGCTGTACACTCATGATTTCTGCCCTTTTCTGTACGTATGTTCTGCTTCAAGTGAAATTTAGCAAGTGGTTAAAATCAAGGCAGGACCATTCAATCGGCTTCAAAAATAGACATGTAAAGAGAATCACAGCCTTCCAATTAAATTAGCTACAAAGCCATCACTATGGCCAGGTAACAGCCAATGCTCAAGCATTTACTTATTAAAGGTAGATTTAAATCACTTTTCCTCTAGCTGTTTTTGCATTTGCTTCCAGGGAGAGGTGCATTTCATGAGTTAAAGGATGGTGAGCCCACAGATCTCAATCAGGTTGTTTTTGTCCATGCTGGTAGGAGGCAATGGTGTTCGCCCGATGACCAGCTCCTCCTCGCGCAGAGATCTGCCATCGATACTGTGAACATAAACAGCATCTGGCAAAACATGTGGCCTTCAACCTGCAGCAGAACCTGTGCTGGATCCACACAAAGGAGAAAGGCCAGGCCTGGTTTCCATCTGATTCCGAGAGAATACGCAGTTAATTATTTTTCCTCACAGTCAGCAGCTGAGCCTCACCGAAATCTGTGCTCGTAATTATCACTGTAATTATTATTTTAATACAAATCAGCAACTTATCAAAATATTACCCTGTAGATACTACCTCGCTGCTGCAAGGATGGAGGGTGGAGGCCACCACCCCTGCCCTGCTCTGTGTGAGTGTGAGGATGGTGGGGATCCTGGTGAGGGTCCTTCTGCCACGGCCAGACTGCCAGCTTCACCAGTGCCCAAGTCCCACGGTCATTTTCATGCCTGTCCTCTCTTTAGAGATAGTGAGTCATGATCTGCATTTTCCATCATGGTTTGACCTTGATGGGTCTCACTGGTTCCATCCATGCAATGGGCAAACAGTGCCACCCTTTTGCAAAGTCAATGTGAAGAATTCCTAACCAGAATTGCTTTGTTAAAACATTCTGTGCAGCACAAGTGATCTTACACACGGGCTCCCCAGCCACACTGCCTGAGTTCAAATTCCAAGTCTACTGTCTGTGACTTTGGGCAATTCCTTGTTCTATGCCTCAATTTCCTCATCTGTGAATGGGAATAATATCATAAGGTTGTTATAATGATTAAATGAGATAGTCCATGAGATGCTGCTTAGCACAGTGCCTGGCACATAGCATTTAATAGATAATAGCTATTATTATTATTATTTTGAGAGTTGTAAACTCAAATCCTAACAGTGGTCCTGCAAGAAACACAAATAAGCCAAGTAGACAGGTGGGCTCCGTAGAAAACTGGAAAGAGGGGTTCCATGTAGGGGGACAACCACATCTTCCCCTGCTCCCTCAAATTATTACCTCTTTGGGAATAAAGGCCAGAATTTCAAAATT
The DNA here is from genome assembly GCF_039906515.1 of Pseudorca crassidens. NCBI lineage: Eukaryota > Metazoa > Chordata > Mammalia > Artiodactyla > Delphinidae > Pseudorca > Pseudorca crassidens. Next base: position 24,272,239 of record NC_090310.1, read on the forward strand.
TTTCATAGGAATGCCAAACAATTTTTATTTTAAATCACTGATTTTTAAATGCTGGCCAGTAATTTAATTTAAAAAAAAAAAAAACTAAAATACCAAACCAAGGAGAATAAGAAAGCCAGCTCTATGCTGCCCAGCTCCAACCCACAGAGGGCCCATCTCCCTTCATCGGTACTTCACAGCGTCCACTTTTATTGGGGGTTTAATACCACCTGCTCACTCCAAAAAAAGAGTTCGTCTGCTCCACATGATTTTTTTTTTCTTTAACCCTAACAGAAAACCAAACAGCAGGCAGCCTCTGTCCTAAGAGGAGTTAACAACCGAGTCCACGCCCATCTGCAAACAGGTCAGTTTTTCTCCTAAGAGCTTCCCTGAGGTCATCTCCACCCTGTTCTCTGTCATCACCTCCTCTTCTAAAGAAGAGGGAATCAGATGTAACAATTCAAAAACTGTTCCTCAGTAGGACTACGAGAAAGGGCAGGTAATGGGGGCATTTTACATGGGGAATGGGATCTTCTGTAATGCCTGATGACAAGCAAACAGGGTTCTCTGTTTGTGTCTTTTATAACAGCTGCCCCTTCTGAGCTGGGGATAAAAGAGAGAGAGGAAGAGAGACAATGAATAGGCTTTTATTTCAAAGAGAACATCTGCAAAGCATGGTCCTACATTAAAAAATAAATAGAAAACAGCCACCAGTCTGGGAGGAAAAAAAAAAGATTCCCCATTACCTCTCTAATTAATAAAGCACCATTTCACAAGGAAAGAAGAAAAAAAGAGAGAACAACTTTTCCACATCCCCAAAGAAAGGATGCTTAACGACGTAACCACTGCTCTACTTGATCCATCTAATCTGGTTTTAATACTCTCCTCAACTAATGTATACATTAGCTCTCCATTACAAAAAACATTTGTTTATTTTATTAACGTGAGTCTGGTTGAGTGCTAAGACTTTGGGAAATTACCATGCCGTCCTTGGGCTCTTTTTCTTGCTTCTCCTCTTGCTCTTTATAAAATGATTAGTCCTCTCCACTGCCCTTTTGAAATGCTGTTCCAGTTGTACTGTGGTTCTGTTATCCTGGTTCTGAAGACAGTCTAGGTTCACGGTTAAGTTAATGTAGTCATTATGGGCCCATTTGGGGACCCATTCATCACAGTTGATTCATGTCCAACACACGGGGGGACTCGAGCACAAAGAGTCAATGTGAAGTGGAAGCTCAGCGTGAAGCCAAGAGATGCACAGGAAGAGTCCAGACCCGAGTCCAGAAGATGGGCTTGGGAAGGCCCACAGCTATAGAAGCAATGCAGAGAGCGACCCAAACCCTCAGAGAGGGCCCACGACGGGGATGTCCACTCAAACAGGCCCAGAGCACAGTTCCTCCTAATGTCTAACTTAAATCCTTTCCACTTGGACTTGAGAACAAAACAGCACAGCTGTTTACCAGAAGCGCAGGGTATCTTCAAACTGGTTAAGCCAACGTTTACCAAACCTTGGTCATTCCATTGCCCCCACCACCACCCCCCCCACCCCCGGTCAGTCATACATCTAAACCGAGGTCAGGATTAGCATTAGAATGAGAGTTTTAGATACTACAATTTATGCATTTTCATTATGTTAGCTAACTTCTTTTTACATAAATGCCCCTTCACCTGCATGCTAAGCAGTAAGAGCCCTGACGCGGTCATTTTGATTGACTGGTTATATCCACCTATTTCCCCTAATAAACATTTAAAGATATATACAGCTATGACAAGTGTTAAAAAATGTTCACCCAAGAAGCAAGGGATGGGTGCATTTGGGAGGTCACAGATGCCCTGTTTCTTGGTCTGAGTATGGGTTACTTGGGTGTGTTCAGTTCGTGAAAATTCATTGAATTATACATTTAGAATAACGTGCACTTTTGTGTATATATTTTGGTTAAAAAAACATTTAAAAATATAGGCAAAAGTTAGGAAATAAATAAATTTTGCACAGGTATGAATAGGAACTCTTTATTAAAAGCTGCTACAGGGGCTTCCCTGGTGGCGCAGTGGTTGAGAATCCGCCTGCCAGTGCAGGGGACACGGGTTCGAGCCCTGGTCTGGGAAGATCCCACATGCCGCGGAGCAACTGGGCCCGTGAGCCACAACTACTGAGCCTGCGCGTCTGGAGCCTGTGCTCCGCAACAAGTGAGGCCGCGACAGTGAGAGGCCCGCGTACCGTGATTAAGACTGGCCCCCGCTCGCCGCAACTAGAGAAAGCCCTCGCACAGAAACGAAGACCCAACATAGCAAAAATAAATAAATAAATAAACTCCTACCCCCAACATCCTCTTTAAAAAAAAAAAAAAGCTGCTATAATAGAGACTGTTTACCCACATAGCACCTTCAATCACTGGTGTATCAGAATCCACGTGCATATCACACTTCGGATTCCTAGGGTCAGTCTGGAGCTACTCTGGCAAAAGATGTCCGTCCAGAATAAGTCCTCAAGCAAAAACAGGTAACATTAATCCACCCCATCATAAATAAATCTTCACCCACAGCCTCTTGTCTTCTCTCAGCACCCCAACTGGAGGTCACTGCATTTGGAACAATTTGATAATTTAAAAAATTTGTTTGGGGCTTCCCTGGTGGTGCAGTGGTTGAGAGTCCGCCTGCCGATGCAGGGGACACGGGTTCGTGCCCCGGTCCGGGAAGATCCCACATGCCGCGGAGCCATGGCCGCTGAGCCTGCGCGTCCAGAGCCTGTGCTCCGCAGCGGGAGAGGCCACAACAGTGAGAGGCCCGTGTACCGCAACAACAACAAAAAAAATTTGTTTCTTTGGGAGTCATCCTGCCTCCTGACCATAAACCCCATGAGGGCAGGCACAGCCGGCCTTCCCCCATACTTTGTAGTGCAGCGCCTGGCACACAAACACTCAAACACTACCTGTTGAAATAATGGGCAGATGGAGGAGTGGGTGGGAAACCTCTGGTGGATTTCACCCATTCATTCTCTCCTCGCCCCCCAGGGGTTCCAAGGCGATGGGAGGGGAGCACTGCCAACTGGCCTGACTGCTCCCACATTCTTCTGCTCCAAGAACAAAGACGGGAGCCCCGTCTTATATTCACGCAGGGTTTCTGAGCCTCCAAATGCTTTCTCATCTGTTTATCGAATTACATCCTCACAAGTCAGTGAGGGGGTGGAGTGAGCTTATTAGCATCATCTGGCAGAAATGCCAAAAAGACTCAGAGGTGAAAGTCAGGGTTTGTCCCTTGACAGAGTCGGGACCTGAGCCAAGATGCTCCGGAACGTCCCACTCTTCCAACCCCTGGCCAGCTCTCTGACAACTCACAACATCCCAACACATGTTGTGGGGGGCGGGGGAGGGCAAGGTGGTGAGGCGCTCAGAAAAGTGAAGGCAGATGATTCAAAACAGCGTGTTACCCACGCCCCCGGCAGAGGGGAGACCAGTCCACCAAACTGGAGAATGCACGATTCTATTTTTGTTGAGGACACTGCCTTCACAACGTCCTAATGCCTAATGCTTACAAGAATTTGCATATTCTGGGTTTACACCAAAGGCAGGGAGAGAAGGAAGGAAACCACCATCAGGCCTGCGGAAGGCAAAGGCACTCAGGGTAAAGAAGTGCTGTGAATAAACCATATGGGGATCACTGAAAAGTGACCACAGATGCTTATTTTTAGCTCGTCACAGTGAACACGGAGATCTTCCAAGCAGAGGCTGCAAACTTATCAGCCTAAAGGGCCCAGTCAGGTATCACAGGTAAAGGAAGAGATCTTGGGGGGGGGGGCGGGCTCTCGGGAACCTGGAGGATCTCGGGAAGGTCCTCCCAGCTTGGCCAGTGGACAACAGGAAAGGCTGTGGCCCAGTGCTGCCACATCTCATGACTTTTTAAAGGCATTCCAAACATCCGCGCTGTCTTCTATCCTAATCCTTAGACTTCAGTTTTTATTTTAAGACAGTGTGGGCCAAAAGAAACCTACCCACGGGCCGTGAATACGAGGGCCGGTCTTGGAAACATCTCTCGTGGTGAGGCTGCGTCAGGTGAAGGTGGGAGCAGGGGCTGTGCCTCATCGCAAAGCCCTCCCAGGTAGGAAGGTCCCTGCATCGCAGGTGAGGACACCAAGCCCCAGGAGGCGAAGGAATGTGTCTGGGTCACACACTGCTCCCTCAACCTGACACTTCATGACACGCCTCCCAGCCCTCCCAGCTTCCAACCAGCTGCTCCCCTCACAAACCACATCTCTGGGTTTGTCTCTGGGCTCCTTATTCGGCCAGAAGATGCGCTTGAACTCCATGGATGGAGCAGTCAGGTCTCAAGTCTGGCAGCTTTGGGGGTGGGAGGAGACTTGAGGGCTTCCAGGCCCCACCTGACAGAGGACACCTTTCTCTTGTGTCCAAGAAGCCACTCTGGAGTGAACTGGGCTAGGACCGGAAAGGAAGCTCTCTGTTGATAGGCCGTGGCCCTAACCCTCTCCTGCTGGACCAGCCCTCCCTGAGGGGAGGGGCACATCTGTCCTGTTTCACAAAGGCAGTCCCAGTGCTGGGCACGGTTGGAGTGGAAGACGGGTGGATGGGTGAATGGGTGGACATGTGGATGGATGCAAGGGTGGACGCATGAAGGCATGGATAGATGCATGCACGGATAGGAGGGAGGGGAGACAGGGCAGGGGTAAAGGACAGGGGACTTACTGACTCTGAATTGGGTAGAAACCAAGAACGCAACCTTTGGGGTCACCACGAACCTTCAATTCCTAGTCTGGTTCCCTCTTATCTCTCACTTTCATCCAACTTATTGTCTTGCTTTTATTACTTGTAATCAGTAAAACAGATGAGACTAAGAGCCCTTAACTTGCAGGACAAGGATTCAATAAGACCATGTCTTCCCAGTGCTTCACAGTGTCTAGAGCAAGGTAAACACTCAATAAAGAGAAGCCCCCCTCCTTCTCATCAGGATCATAGTTACAATGTCTGTACCCCTTGGGTAGGGGACGTTTGCATCAATCTCTCTGCCCCATTAGCTCAACTCCTTTGGGCTTAAACCATGTGACTTGTGGCCAAGGATTACAGCAAAGGATCCCCTGGGAGGAGAAATGCTTGTCATTAGCATCCCCGGACACATCAGCGTGGATTAGATGCCCAGATAAGCCAGCAGTCACCTGGCTGGAACAAACCAGGCCTGACACAGAACAAATCCATTTTGTTGCCCTCAGAGGGCCCTGAAGGAGATTTTCTCCTCCCCCAGAAGACTGGAGAATGCCTTTAGGGTCCCACCCCTTCCCCATCCGGCCAGGTGTCTGGGCTCGCAGACTCTGATAGTAATCACTCCAGCTCCCTGCTCACTACAGTGTTGACGGGCTGAAGGTGACACACACACTGGCCCTGTCCCCGCCACCTTCTTCTCAAGGCTCTGGCTTTCGATGGGGGAGGGAGCAGCCCTACAGGGATCAGAAGGGCGCGACCCAATGAGTATCTGAGGGCAGACAGGTAGTTTCTGTTGCAGGTGGAAAGAAGGAAGTGCCTGCGTGTTCTTGGCGACGCCTCCTGGTTCCACCCAGGCTCCTGGGGAACAGTCATTGGTGAGCAGACCAGCAGGAGTCTGTCTCTCTGGTCAAGGAAGCTTGCACAGCACCCTCTTCCCCTCCTCCCCTGGCTGGGGGAGTTGAATTCAAAACACCTTCCTCCACCAACTCAGCAGTTCAAGTTCAATTACTCCCTAGGGTGCACGATGCATATTTCACTAAAGGGTGATACCTTCTTTTCCTGGACCATAAAATCCTGTCCTTGGGGCAGGGCACTGTGACCGAATCACTTACCTATGCACCTCCTTAAATGGGGTCTGTGGTTCCAAGGTTGGGGCCCTTCACAAGATGCTTAGAAGAGGGAGACTGTGGAATAGAGAGACTGAGAACACAGACTGCCTGGGTTCAAATCCCGGCTCTGCCATTTACACTGTGAACCTTGGGAAAGTTACTTAAGCTCCCTACGCCTCAGTTTCCTCACTGTAGCATGAGGTTTAAATGAGCTAATATTTGTAAAACACCCCAAACAGGGCCTGGTTCTATTAAGCATCGTGACTGTTGGCTGTTGAAACATAACAGTGCATTCCTTAAAGAAATAAAATACATAAGGAGGACAAGAACAGTGCCTGGCACACCTAACTGCTACACAGGCATCATTACCGTTATTATGATTACCCTTCTATTTGTCTCGTTATTCAGGGGTCTGATTCAAGGAAAACTGTGTATCTCAGGGTTGGCACATGTTTAGGAATCTGCAACAAGTGAGAAAAGTGGTATGAAGATTTTCAGGAATGAGCTGGCTGCATTTAAGGTTTGTCAAAGAACTACACAGACAAGGCACTCTGAAATCTGCACATCGATTGGAATGGGGCAGTCCTGGGTCTGGATCCCAGTTGTGCTGCAACCCCAGCATTGCAAGCTGCTTCCCTGCTCTGAGCCTCAGTTTCCTCATCTGTGAAGTGGGGACAGCAACAGTTCTATCCCACAGAGTTAGGAAGATTCACTGAGATAGTGAGGTAATGTCTGCAGAGCTTTCATTATCCCTGCCACGTAACTGGTACTCAGAAGGGCAGCAATCTCTAGCCAGGAGTCCTTAGTCTCAATTCTGTATACAACACCTTCTTACATCCTGAATTATTATTTTTTTGTGTGAGCAATTAACATCATATGTGCATGATTTATGATTTGTTTTTAAACTGGACACTGTACAGTACCTTTTCATTTTTGTAAAAATAACATACTATCAAGTTTGTCTTTAGATAGCCCTGTCCTTAATGGTATTTTCAATAGCCACCAACCTTGCCTGGTAGAGTACAGGGGTTTAAATTGGCACAGAAATTTAAAGCAGGTTTTATTGGTACGTGGTACAAATTAGTTACAGATAGAGTTTGGCTTTTTCCCCATCTTCAACTGTCTTTGATTCAACTTGTACAAAATAACTGCTGTTCTATTAACTGCATACCACTCTGTGATTGCAAATTAATAATAATAGTAGTAGTAATAAAAAAGATAACATCATATATGCAAAACACCTGAAGGATGCCCGGCAGCTGGCACTCAACAATGCTCCTCCCTCCCCCACATTCCATCCTGCTCCACGGCTGACACACAGAGGAGTTGGACGCACTCTATTGCCTTGGATTACACTCAAGCCTTACTTGGCTTGGGAAGATGAATAATTGCGAAAATTTGCTTATTTTCAAACATACTAAGAGTTTCTTTTTAAGAACAACGGCTCACATTTGGCCGTTGTTATTATTATGTGCCAGGCGCAAATTGGCTCCCACGTATTATTACATTTCAGCCTCACATAACCCTATGAGGTGGCCCTGATTTTCAGAGGAACGAAGTGAGAATGATTGCCCAAGATCCCAGGGGTGGCCAAGAGCAGAGCCGGGACCTGAACCCGGCAAAGGCGGACCCAAGGAGAGTTAATGGAGGCCTCTTTCGCTTGTGCTGGGGCCTGGCACGGGTTTCATGTGACTCTTCTCCTGTTCCCATACCCCTTCCTTTGAGCTTGGGTTTTGTTGAGGTTGAGTTTGTATTTTATTTATTTTTTCATTTTCCCTAAAGTATTTTCTCTCTGGTTCTGGTAGATAGGGGCTGGGGGCAATAGAAATGGGAGATGCAAAGGAAAAACCGGGAGAGTTATAAGTGACAAGTCTTAGGGCAGTATTGACCAAGATAGAGACCAGGTCCAATTATGCTGGCAGCTTGCATTTTTGTCTTTCTGCATGTAGATTTAAGGCCCCACTGATCATAAATAACTCTGGGTGGAAGGACAGACACTTACTGCAGAGATATCCTTAAGGATATTTTGTTTTCTGGGGAAACACACACACACGCACACACACACACACACACAACAATGTCAGATATATGCTCTAGCTCAAAGTAATTTCCTTTTCTATTAAGACCATGGATCAAAGTTGGACAATCCCCAGCAAACAGGAACTTATGCTTTGGCTTCCTATTTGCAAAACAGCAAGCATCTGACACTCAACCTTCTGGAAGATTAAAATAAAAAGAAGTGATAAACTAGAGAGAACGTCTAAAGTGTAAGACTGGAAGGAAAGTGAATATATATGTAAAATATATATAAGCATATAATAATTTCTACTTTTATTTATCTATTTAACATTTTCCAGTACATGATTAAGCAGATGGCAACATTTGCATCAAGATAAATATTGTTCAGTGATGCATATTTCTGTATACAAAGTGTAATGCACTGCTCAGGCAAAATAAACCTCCATTGAGAGTGTGAGAAAAACAAACCATCAATAAAATACCCTCTGTTCTCTCTGGTCTCAAAACATTTGGATAGAAAGAAAAGCTACGCCTCTGAGGCTGTTAGAACCAGAGGCGATCTGGATACAGTGAACCAATTTTTCAAAGTCACTGCCAATGTCTGAAAAAGTCCTGAGTTATCTGAGTAATCTGAAGTATGAGGAATTTCTGCCGAAAAATCAACATTTCAAAGGAGTCAGACAATACAGAAAGTCCATTCTACTTTAAGAGTGTGTGAGTGTGTGTGTGTGTGTGTGTGTGTGTGTGTGCACAATAAAAAATTAGGTTTCTTAAATGAAACTTACTGGGTAATAGTTTATCTAAGGGCACAAGCAATATATGTGAGGACTTCAGAGGATCACTGGGGGCAAAGGGAAAGAAAATAAACATTCGTTACATTAACATACAGTTCTCTTTCATTCTCCCCAAAATTGATTCAGAACCTGTAGTGTGATCTTTTTGACACTCTCCTCAATGTTTTCCCTCCCTTCATAAGTGAGCCCATCTGTTTCTTACATTCTGAGATGACAATAAAATCCACAGCTTACTGGAGACCCAATGAAGGGATGAGTATCACGGCCGCAAAACTCAGCTGCCATCCACCCAATAATTCTAATATGTAAGAGCTCTGACAGGGGTGGAGAGGAAAAGGGGAGCTTGCAGATCTTTTAGGGATATGACCGGCTCGCCGCCACCTGCACTCTCTCTGGCTCTGTCTGCTTGAGAAACTGGGTGTTTCTTTTTGACTTCTTAAAATGCACCAAAATTACAATCAGGTCCTTCCATTGGGGTGCAGCTCCCCAAACATAAAAGGTACAAGCTCTGGGAGGGTGAACACAAGGAAGCAGCAAGGTCTGGTTGAAAAAATGCTCTGTCTACAGAGCCTGCCTGACACTCCTTGGGACACACCCACTGCCACCACCACCAGAGCCACAGAGTCCCTCTGCATCCCAAAACCACAACTGTCCTCCCCACCTGCATCCTCTGCAGAGCACAGAGACAAAGCATCATCTCCCAAGCACGTGCCTCACCAGCTCTTTATGAGAGTCATCTGGAAAATCACAGGGAATTTTTTTTATGTCCCACTCCTGAGTCTCCCGCCAAAGCATCACACACCGGCAGCCTCAGCAGGGTTTGCAAACAAACCATATGTTCTGAGGGCCTCAATGGCCTGCCGAAAGGCCTGGTCCTCTCCTCCCAGCCTGCAACCTAAGCTCAGACAACGCCGGACTTTGGGAACAGCCTGCCCCCTTCTGGTCTCCTTGAGCTCTGTGGAAGGGCAGCGCTTGGGTGGGCACACCTAGAGAAGGACAGACCCCCAGCTCCATCCGGCAGGTCTGTGCTGTGATTTCAGGATCTAGCAGGGCACTGGGGTAGACGTCGGGGAAAGGAAGAGAGAGGACACAAACAGATAAAATAAAGTACAAATCCAGGAGAGACAGCAGTGAACAACCGCATGGTAGACAACCACAAAGAAGGGAGAAGGGCAGAAAAAACAAAATACAGGGATGTCTATATCGGAAGAAATTGAGACACTGGGAGATGTGTGTAGGGGGACAGTCACTGAACTTACAGGTGAGAGCAGAGTTTCAGAAAAGCAAAGCAACTCTGCTGCTGGAACTGGTGTTCCAAAAGGAATAAAAAAGGAAAAGTGGCACGCTCCCACTTACCTTCCCAATTGCAAACCTCAGTGCAGCCGAGCTGGGGGATGAGACAGTAAGACACAGAACTGAACGCACAAAGAGCAGGTGTGGACACAGGACCCAAAATGTCAGGGACCCAGGAAGAAATCAACCAGCCAGGCCTCCTTCCTTCCCTCCGCTTGTTTCAACAGGTGGTATTTGCCTGGAAAGGCACCTCCTGATGCCTGTCCGGACCCCCGGGTGCAAAGGGTACAGTAAGCCCTATGCCTCCCACGTGTTCCCCAGGCTAGTGGTGCATGTCCTGACCCCCTCCCACCCCACCTCCCCGCAGGCCTCCGAATCTAGAAAGAACTTCTAATTGCGTTTCTTCTATCCACTCCTGGAGTTCAAAGGCAGTGTCTGAGAGTACTCTTTGCTATAAATAAGAGGCATTCGGAATGTTCTGGTTCTCCATCAGGAATCTCACTCCACTCTCCTCCCCACAAATGGGGAAAAGATGTCTCTCCCTGCTACCCACACAGACCAGCCAGCAACGTGAAATGCCATCGCATCACGTCTTGGGCTGGCTCAGCCCACAAGTACAAAGAGCAGCGCTGTGGCAAAGAGGGTTGCCTTGACTCCAAAGAAGTTTAGCAGATCAAAGAGCATCACGCTGTGTCCGAAGGCAGCCTTCAGTGAAGCCTCCCAAAGTGACAAACGACAGAGACATGCATTCAACACCTGAGAGCCTGAAACTACCCCCTGGTGTCTAATGTCCGCAAGGGCTGGGAGAAACTCTCTAGGCAATTGGAGTAATGAAGATACAGACAGACACACAGCACATCGTTATGCCTCAAGACAGACACGCCCACAGGGCACTGAGACCCTGGCCCGAAGTTGGGGACTCTGACCTCTCCTGTGTGGTCCTAGCTCAGTGGGCTAAACAAATCAGCCCAAAGAAGGTGTGAAAGTCACCCCTGGAGAAGTTGGGGGCAGGGTAGAAGACACCCTGATGGCCCCAGAAGATCTGCGGAAGGAACAGTTTCAGAGCCTGGTCTGTTCACACCCAAGGAGGGCAAAGTAAACCCACAGAAGCCTAAGTCGAGATGATGTGATCTGACACACAGCTGGTGACAGGAATTAGCCACACACACAAGACAGAGAGCCAAACACAACCACCTAGGAGAAGGGGCCATGCCCTGACACTGGAGAGAGGGCACCAGGACAGGGCAAGGTTAGACACGGGCAGGGTGGAGACAAGAGTCTCAGACATCCAGGGATGGAAGACAGGATACTCAAAGTAAGACCAGGCACCCAAGACTGAGTCTTGACTCCGGGGCACGGCTGAGGACTTGGGGCACCGATCCCAGACCCCCTCCCTCTCAGGCTAGGCAAAAACAACGAGGCAGCAAGCTGAGGACTGAGTTGCCTGCACCCAGCTGGGCAAAATCCAGAGATGCGGTGAGCACCACCGCCTAGAGCAGCAGCTGAGGATCCCGGCACGGTCCAGGCACTCAGACCGGGAGCGAGGCGCCAACACCCACATGCACAGAGCAAGTCGGGGCGCCCAGCGAGAGTGACGGGGTACAGGGGCCCAGCCAGGCTCCGGTAACCCCCAAAGCGCCTCCTCTGGAGATAACTTCCCCAGACCCCAAGGGGGCAGTCCTCAGACTCGGGATGGGGCAGCCCTCGGCCCCTGAGCCTGGGAAGGGACCGAACCCCGGTTTCCAGGGGAAAGAGATGTGGAGCCAGCAGGCTTGGGGAGTCCCGGTCTGATGAGCGGGGTTCAAGGGCTGGGGGGCGTGGGGTCGGGCCGCCTGCCCGCTTGCCTCCCTCCTTCCCTCCGGGACGCGAGCCGAAAAGGCATCTTACTTACCAGCGCCCGCGCGGCCAGTGCCCCTCGGCTGGCCGGCTGCTGCGCGCGGGGTGCTCCGGGGCCGCCTCCTCGCGCCCGCGCCGGCGGCCCCCGTCCTCCTCCGCCTCCGCCGCCTCCTCCTCGGGCTGCAGCCGGCTCGGCGGGCAGGTCCCGGCGCTCGCGGCGCGGGGCCGGGGGCGGCTGCTCCGCGCCACCGACCGCTGCACCCCCGCGGCGTTCCCCGGCCCCGGAGTCGAGGCTGCTGAAATTCCACACGACCAGCGTCTGCAGCAGCAGCACGGTGAGCGCCGCGAGCAGCGCCGAGTGCGAGCGCCGGGCCAGCCTCCGAGCGCACGGCGCCGCCACCATCTTCGGAGCGCGGCGAGCGAGCGGGGCGCGGGGGACCCCGGGCGCTACGGGCCGCCCCCGCGCTCCCCGCGGCTCCCGCGGCCGCCGCCGCCGCCGCTCAGGCTCCCGCTCTGGCCGCCGCCGCCGCCGCCGCTGCCTCGGCTCGCCGCCGCTCCTCCGCCGCCGCCGCCGCCTTCACCGCCGCGGCGCGGAGTTTTCAGACGGGCAGGGACCCGGACGTCACCAGGAGGAGGGAAAGGCGGGGAGGCGGGGAGGCGGGGAGCTGGAGGCCGCGGAAGGGGGCGGCGGGCGCGCGCGTTCGGGCGGGGCGCGCGGGGAGGGCGGGGGGCCTAGCCCGCGGGGCTCCCCCCCGCCCCGCAGCCCCTTGCCTGGGCTGGGGTCGCCGGGGGTGGGGAAGAGGCTGCGGGCAAGCGGGCTGGGGTGGAGAGGGGTGGGGCCTGGGGGCGGAGCACGGGAGGGAAAAGGAGGAGGGAGCGGAAGGGGGTGGGGGCGAGCTGAAGGGGCCCACACCCCACCCCCAGCACCCGAGCCGGAGTGGGTGGGGGAAGGGGGACAGTTCCCGCGGCCGAGAAGACGAGGAGGGGTCAAAAAAGCAGGGGGAGCTTTGGGTGAGGGTCGGCCCGCTCAGAATCTAGGGGTGGTCGGGAAGCTCTGGAGGTCCTAAGATCCCCTTCCATGTGGGAAGCAAGCACGAGGCAGCTGAGTGGAGCGGGCTCCCCGTCCGGAGTTTGCGGTCCAGGTGTCTTCTATGAGCACAGAGACTGCTTGGCAGGTGGAGACGGGAGAAACGTGTCAGGAATGTGTCGTCCAGGGAAGGGGCTCACGCTGCGGATCCCTGGATCCCTGGTTTGAAGGGGCAGGGAGGAGGCTACAAATGAGTGTGAGTGACTTCTGAATCACACCCCACCCCCTAGTGCCAAAGATGTACTGTACTAAGTGCTTTATTGAGTCACTTCTCTGATCCCTAAGGACGAACAAGCCAAGAGACTTCCAAACCCAGTTGGCAAGCAAGTGCTTTTCATGGGGAAAGGGAGACCCAGTGGAGTTTCTCAACCTTCACTGGCTGCAAGCCCCAAAGTCTGGCCCCTGCGTTCCACCAGGTCCATTCTTCTCATCCACCCTGAAGCCCGTCTTCCTGACTGCACAGGGCCCACCTCCTGGGGGAACAGGTCTTGCCTTCTAAAGTGGAGTTCTTTCCCATCAGGGCTGGACTGTCCTGGTGACCTTGAGCCAGGAGGACTCCTCCCTGGGCCTGAGCTTCCTCCTCTGCCAACGACGGTTAAGGCTGACGATCCCAACGGCCTCAAGTTTCATAGTCAGCCTTCTCTGACTCAGTCTTTCCCTCCCCTGTCCTCTTGCCCAGCAGCCCTGAACACATGGTGAGCGGATAGAGGGAGTGGGTGGCCCAGACAGGACTTAGCACTATCAGAATACAATAGCAGATCAAATCCCCGGCTTGTCAGTCTTGGACTCGGGGTGAACGTTTTGCATCTTGTCCACTGTGTTTGTAAACCAGATCCTAATTTTAAGGGAGGAAAGTGAAGGAATAAAGAGGATCCATCAGAGGAGGCAGGGAAGAGATGGTTTCATCCACTCAACGACAGTCTGTGGACATCAAGCTGTGTCAGACACTGGGCAAGGTGCAGGAATCCAAAGGTGGGTAAGGCTTCATTTCCCCTTCAGCAAGCTTGGGGTCTAGAGGAGCCTGACGTGCATGTCGGTCGTTAACAAGCAGTGAGGTCAGTGTCACTTTGGAGATGTGCACAAAGTGCTATGGGTTCATGAGGGTGGGGCAGGAGTGACCACCAAAAAGATGCTTTCTGGATCCGTGTAATAAGCGAGCCCGCTTCCCTGAACTGGGAGTGTAAAATGGCAGCTGGTGGCGGGGGGCGTGGTCTGAACTTCAAATGAGACTCAGCCTTCAGATTACCCAAACCTGGCCAGCCGTGGAGCCAGGCACAGAGGCCTCCCCCTTGCGCTTAGCCCACCTAACCAGGAGTGAGCTCGAACAGAGGCGAGCTCCTATGGCCACGCCACAAGTCTTTTGTCATCTGTTTATCACCTGGGAATATTTTGGTTACAAGTAATAAAGCATTTATTATACCTTTAAAAATAGAGTTTGCTGGATCATATAACAAAATGTTCTAGAGTAAAGATATCAGGTGAAGTTTGATCCAGCAAATCAGAACTATGACCTAGGACTCTTTTACTCTCCATCTCTCCTCTCTGCCTTTCACGAGGTCTGCTTCATCCTGAGGTCCTCTCTTCATGTCACAGCCAGACATCAATTAATTGTATCCTTTGTTCATTTCTAGCCGAGGAGAAGGAGGGTCAGTATTTCCCAGCATTCTCCTCAAAGGTCCAGATATTCTCTCTTTTTGAACCAGCTTTAGGTCATAGGTCACCCCTAAACTAAGCACTGTGGCCAGAAAGATAGAATGTGCTGATCAGCTTGGCCAAGGTCCCATATACCTCCTCTGGCACCCAGGCGAAGCCAGCTTCCCTACAACCACCTGGATGTTCTATAGGGATCAGGATCTGACAGGAAGGTGGGAATAGGTGCCGGGGAGGCTGCTTCTACTCTATGCAGCCACTGTGATGCTTACATGACCTTGGGCAAGCCACTCCTTTCCCAGGACTTCAGTTTCTTTCATGCCAAATGAAGGATTGGATGAGATGGTCCCCAAGATCATCATGTCATGTCCCCAAAACTCTTCCTCAATGTCTAAAGAGAGCTTTTCAATCCAGCAGAGGCTGCCCTGGAGACTCTTGTCATCCCTGCCCTCTGGCCCGTCTTTGCTTCAACGGCTCTGCTGCGTTCTTCCTCTAAGCAGCAATGATGTTATCTGCTTCCTCCACGTGATACGTTTAACCACAGTCCTTTGGGGCCCACACTCTGGTTCAGCTCCCTCGAGGGCCACAGGCTGAAGGAGTGAGGTTAAGGATCCAGGCCCCCAAGTCCCTGGAGAAAGAGTGGTTTGTTTATCTCAACTCCTAAAATGCCACATGAAAAAGAGGTTTAAAAGCTCCGGGCAGGTTATGGGTGCCATAAACAGCTTATGTGAGGTTTTTAGGATGAAAAAATCACCTGAGATAGAGGAGCGGGAAGGCAGAATTCTAGGGCCCACCTTCCTGCCCCAGGGCAGACGAGCAGCACCTCAGGCACCTTCGTGGAGCTCAAGCACTGCCTGAGACTCCGGCGGCAGCAGCCATTAGCAACAGCAGCAAGTTTCTTGAGAATTTTTAAAGCTCATTCAGTCGTTCAACACAGATGTATTGGACCCTATTATGTGCCAGGCGTCATGCTGGGCAGGCGAGATATAGAAATGAAGAAGATTCCCTAAGGAATTTTTCTTTTTAAGTATGGTTCTTACTCTTGCATTAACTGAGAGCCAGAGCTCAAAAAAGTTCCAGCTGATTTGTGGGATTCCCTTCCCTTCCCCATCCCCAAATCTTGTTTCATCACTGCTTTCCAAGGAGAGGAGAGAAAATCAGTGAATCAGTAGTTTTGAGCTCCTGGTTTGCCCAGCACTAGGCTCGGGGCCGAGAGGGAAATCGGGAGGAGAGGCGGGGCACGGTCTTCACCCTCAAGGAGCTGTCAGATTGCCAGCTCTGCCGCTTTTTAACTGAGACTTTCAGCATCAATTGTTCCCTTCTTTATGCCTCAGTTTTTTCATCTGTAAAATGGGGGGATAATAATAGGGCTTTTCTCATAGATTTCTTGTAAGGATTAAATTAGGTAACCCATGTAAAGATTTTTTTCTATAGAGACTGGCACACAGTAAGTGCTCAATAAAGGTAAGGCATTATTGATTTCATTTATAACAGTAAGGCAGAGTCGAAAGATATAAGAGGGAAAAAAGCATAGTCAGGGAAGGCAGCCTAGAAGAAGTGGCACTAAACTTAGTCCTTGATTTTGATGGAGGACTGCCAAGTACCCCAAGGGCGGGGAGCTGGTCTCATTCTTCTCGGCTCTCTCTGGCACTTTCCATAGTGCAGGGCACTGAGTCAACTCTGGTTGAGCAATGAACACCAATGACAGGCGTGCAGCTGGAAATGAGCCTAGTGTGTTCCTCCAGCGGCAAGACAGCTGGCGAGTGGAGCTTGGTACCCACAAGTTCGCAGACCCCATCACAGCAACTTTTTAGTTGTATGATTTTAAGCAAGTTGTTTAACCAGACCTCAATATCTCCATGTGTAAAAAGTGAAAGAGAGTAATACCTATTTCTTAAGTTTACTAGGGGGCAGGGACAGGGAAGTGGCATCATATATTTCCTATAAGATGTTGGCACTGACCAATGGCAGAGTTGAAGGAATGTTAGCAGGCTGGTCTGTAAGGAAATGCTCTCCCCTTCTCTCAAATAGTTCTGGCAGAAGGTACCAGAGACCTAGGACTTGACATGCCTTCTTCTGAATTTAAATAAACTTCAGCCTAAGAATAAATTTAGTCAAATATGTGGTTATTATTTTTTAAAATCTTAAGCATGTGCCTGTTTCTTTTTGGTTTACTAGAGGCTTTTTTTACCCAGACTCTACAAATTGACCCTGACTTTGCTCTTAAAAAATTAAAAACCTCCCCCTAGGTTTCACTTCTGCATCATCAGAAGTGAAATCATCAACATGGGTCACCTGTTCCTGAGTGTCATCAGAAGAGAGATATCATCAACATGGGTCACCTGTCCCTGAGTGTCAGCAGGAGAGTTATGCATGGAACATCCATCTTCCCATCCCCAGGAATTCCCAATTCTCTCCAAGTGCATGCAAACACCAGGGTTCCAGGGCGCTTGGAGGTCAGAAGAGCCAGGATGCCCAAAGCCCCTCCCTCGGGGCCCCCAGAAGCACATGAAGCCATGAACACGCATCACCTGTACCACACCCCCCCCCAACCCCACCCAAGAGAAGGAAACAGCCTCTGTTCAGACCACAGGCTTAGGCAGAGGACATGCCCCGCCAGACTCCCAGCTGTGCTTCTGAAACCTGCAGCTTTTCCAGAGAACCATCCAGCCACTGTATCAGCAGAGGGAGCTCTAGGTAGCAAATAACTGTCCTCTGACAGCAGACAGTACTTTCCTGTAGAAAAGATTTGTAGGAAACAAGGAAAAGCAGGGGTCCTAAGTGGAGCTGGCGTCCATCCTGTGCAGAAGAAAACGCCACCAATTTGCAAGGGTAGCTTGGGGGGTGGGGGTCAGGGCTGGGTAGTGATCCGGGAGAGGAAGAGACACCAGTTGAGGAAAAGATGCATGAAAGTCACCACACTGCTTAGCGGATTATCTGACCTTGTTCTGTACCAGCCCTTTGACCCACTTCTAGACACCTCACAGCCTTTGTACTACCCTCTCAATCATGTGATGTTTGAAAAGGGGACACACTCCAGATCCAAGTCTTAGACTAGTTTGGCAGACTTCTTTTTTTCTTTAAAATAAATGTTTATTTTGTGTGTTAGTGGTGTGCAATCTTGTCCCTGGGGCTATAGGCTTAGAACTGTGGGAGGACAGCAGTGATGATAGTGGTGATGATAACGATGGTGATGGTGAGAGTTAAAATTTTTTGAGCGCTTACTATGTGCCAAGCCCTGTATTGATACTGTTAACAATAGTATTCACCAAATATTTATTGCGAACCTACGAGATACCCAGGATGGTGCTCATGTCGGGGCATTCAATGCTGAATAAAACATGGAAGGCCCCTGCTCTCCTGGAGATAGCATGCTAGATTCTAGACTGCAGATGGGACCAAGATAAGTAAATAAATATGTCAACAAGTAATGTCAGAGAGTGATGAGTGTTCCGAAGAAAATTAAAAGGAGCCACCTGCTAGAATGACCAGAATAGGGCAAGTTTAAACAGGCTGGCCAGGGGGCCTCAGCAAGGGGGTTACGCTGGAGTGTTTCGTGAACTGTCGTCTGACTTCTTTAAAGCACCATGATCTGTCGGCCGAATAAGTAACAGATCTATTTTTTCAAACGTGTATACGTGCTCTTGTAATGTATAAATGACAAATGCCACTTAATTCATAGTAGTTCTTTTGTCGTTTTGGATGATTACTCATTGTTGAAATTGTTGAAAACTCAACAATTTGCGTGGTATGATGGGGGGATGGAATGAATTAGGAAAAAGTTCATTTAAAAAAGAAAAAAGTTAAAAGGATACCATCTCACCAAAAAAACATCTGTAACATCTTATGGAAAAACCCAAATGAACCTTTTGGCCAACCCAATAATATTACACCTCAATCTTTTTTGTCCAAACACCCTTTTGTGCTATTAACTTTACACTCATGCCTCTCAGAGGTTCTCTGTGTTACCAATGTTTCTGTCTAGTCCCTGTGTCTTTAAGGTGGTAGGTTCAGCCTTTTACCCCAAACTCTTCTCCTACCTTGTTTGCAGCCTCTGTTCTGCACCCTCATCTCAACCCATCTTCTACCTGTTGTTATTCCTCAGTGTCGCTCAAGTCTCTTTCAATTGTATAACTCAGGAATCCATTTCAAAAAGGCTCAAGGGAAAAGGGCATTTATTGGAAGCCTCTTAGTTCTTCTTCTGGGGTTTTGTCTTGTTCCTTTGTTAGAAACATATTCCTCTGTCTCCTAATTTTGCCTAATTCTCTGTATTTATGTCTACATATTAGGTAGGTTTGTTACATTTTCCAGTCTTGGAGAGGTGGCCTTATGTAGGATACATCCTATGAGACCCAACAGCATACTCTCCTCTGGAAACAAAAGCTGTATATTCTAGGGGTGCCTGCTATACAGGTTGTATATTCTCTTCTGTTGTGGAAGTGCCCACTGCTGTTGGCACACTGGTGGGTGGGGCTGGCCCCTGGCCTGGTTGGCTGCCAGGCCCTGCCTCATGCAGAGGTTGCTGACCTGCAGGTGTTTTGTGCCAGGTCCCAGGGTTTTGTCTATGGGGCCTATGTGGGCTGGGGCTGGTGCCAGACTTCTGGTGGA
Organism: Pseudorca crassidens; assembly: GCF_039906515.1. Classification (NCBI taxonomy): domain Eukaryota; kingdom Metazoa; phylum Chordata; class Mammalia; order Artiodactyla; family Delphinidae; genus Pseudorca; species Pseudorca crassidens. Next base: position 24,291,320 of record NC_090310.1, read on the forward strand.
TGGGTCTGTGTCCTGTGGCAGCTGGCTACAGGGCCAGGAAGGTCCAGGGTTGGTGCTGACCCACTGGTTTGGGGGGTCAGGTTCCCAGAGCAGCTGGCTGGGGGTACTAGGGGGCCTGGGGCTGGTGCCCACCTACTGGTACTCCAATGTTGTTTAAACAATTGCAAATCATACACAGTGATGCTGAGACTTGATCAAATGATAGAATCACCTGGAGCATTTTTTAAAACTAATGATGTTCAAACCCCATCCACAGAATTTCCTATTCAATCCCTCTGGGCTATGCCAGGCATCAGCATCTTTTTTTTTTTTTTTTTTTTTTTTTTGCGGTACGCAGGCCTCTCACTGTTGTGGCCTCTCCAGTTGCGGAGCACAGGTTCCGGACGTGCAGGCTCAGCGGCCATGGCTCACGGGCCCAGCCGCTCTGCGGCATGTGGGATCTTCCCGGATCGGGGCACAAACCTGCGTCCCCTGCATCGGCAGGCGGACTCCCAACCACTGCGCCATCAGGGAAGCCCCAGGCGTCAGCATCTTAAAACAGCTCTCCAAATGATCTAATGCGCAGCCAGGGTTGATAACCTTGACCACAGAAAGTAATTATAAGTGTTTCGATTCTTTTAAAACCCACTTCTGATGGATAGCACCAGAAAAGAAAACTATAAATTTTACTTATGAATAAAGGCAAACCTTTTCACTAAGCTATTGGCACCAAACGCATAAAGTGTTATGGCAAAGGAGAGCTTATTCCAGGAATTCAAGGCTTGTTTGGATGAGGGAAGGTATCGACATAATATATTAATTACATCAATATTAAAGGTGAAGCTGAAAAGCCATTTGAATAAATTTGGTAGTCATTTCTAATAAATCAACAAGTAAATCATTAATAGAAGGAAATCACCTAAATATAATTTAGGCTAATGAATAAAAAACCCTATTCCAAATGGTGAATTATTTAAATAGTTACAAAAGTTCTTGCAAATGCATTAAAATAGGAAAATAAAATAAGTGTAAGCATTGGAAAGAAAACTTTAAACTATTTTTACTGATGGTTTGGTTGTATACTAAGGAAACTAGTAGACTTTAATAGAAATTAAAACAATAATCTTACTAGAATCAATAAGCATGTTTGTAAGATGACTGGAAACAATAAAACTATATAAATATTAATAGCTTTTCTCTATACTAACAATAATGACTTTGAAATGGATATGGGAGAACTTAGATGGAAAAAATATCCCAATCACAATAGCACCACCATAAAATAACTTGGGGAACAGTTAAGAAGAGAAGCTCAGGAATTATATGAAGAAAAGTATTTTTAAAATAATTTTCACAATCATTGAATTTCATAAAACAAGATTCACACAAATGGAAACAAATACCATATTTCTGAGTGGGAAGATATAAAATGCAAATATTACCAAAGTTAATGAAATTAACTTAAAATTTCAGTATCAATTAGAATATCAACAACTTGCTTTTCGTGTTGAAGAGAGGGAAAGTAGGAGACTAGATTAAACAAACGGAAGAGGAGACGCCCTAAAATAGCCAATAAATAAACAAGTGTCAAGGATAGACTTGCCTCAAGTTATATCAGAATATAAGTCAAACTTAATAAATATGTTATTGCTGGTTTAGGAATAGAAAAAGGTAGATCATTTAGATCTCTTACAGAGAACTCCTTATATGACAAAGGTGATGTTTGAATCCAGTAGGAGAATATGGTCTCTTTAAAGTATGTTGCTGGCCCAACTGATTTTCCATTGGGAAAAAATAGTGTTGAGCACTTATATCATGTACAAGAAGATTCCAGATGGATTAAAGTCTTGAATATAAGTAAAACAATAAAAATGTCAGAAGAGAAAGAAAGAAAGAAAGAAAGAAAGAAAGAAAGAAAGAAAGAAAGAAAGAAAGAAAGAAAGGAAGGAAGGAAGAAAGAAAGAAAGGAAGAAAGGAAGAAAGGAAGGAAAGGAAGGAGGGAGGGAGGAAGGAGGGAGGGAGGGAGGAAGAAAAGAAAGGAAGAAAGAAGGAAAGGAGAAAGCAACTCTTTAAGAATAAACTACAACAGGAGGATGGGGAGGTCAGGCAGAGCTTGACCTGAGGGAGGGAAAGACACTTTTGAATAAATTGAGCCTTACAAACTGGGAAAGAATAAGAAAGATGCTTAGTGTGGTGAAAATATTAATGGCACAGTTGACAACTATTGGGTAACATAAAGGGAGGCAAGAATTCTACCACTGAACCACCAGTGCCTCAGCGTGGGTAATACAAAGGACTGAAGTACAGATTCATGCTACCACATGGAGGAGTCTCAGAAACGTGCTCAAGAAGAAGCCAGACACAAAAGTCCATATACTGTGTGATTTCATTTATACGAAATGCCCAGAATAGGCAAATCTATTAAAACAGAAAGAAGCTTAGTGGTTGCCAGAGGCTGGGGAAAGGCAGGTACAGGAAGTGACTGATAATGTGTACACAGTTTCTTTGGGGGATGATGGATATGTTCTAAAATTAGATTGTGGTAATGGTTGCATAACTCTAAACACACCCAAACAGGTGCATTTTACAGTATGTAAATTAAATCTCAGTAAAGCTCATTAAACCACAGAGTAAACCACATTTGTTTACTAACTTTGCAAAACATAGGGTAACCTATTTCACCAAGGATATAAGGCTCAAATGTCCTTTTTCCAGAATTGGCATATACCATTTCAAATAGGTCAGTTGTCAGAAATCTAAATGGAAGCTCAGTACATCACCATCACCTAAAACTTCAAGTGTGCGTTACCTTAGCAAGAGGTATGGCTTGGTGATTAAATGTGCCAGTTCTGGAGGCAGACCACACTGGGTTCAAATGCCAGTCTCGATACGTACTCCCTGTGTGGTCTGTGGCCTGTTTCCTTATCTGCAAAATGGGAAGAATTAAATGAGGTGATGTATATAAATAATTTAGGTAATGTCTGGCACATAGTAGGTGCTCAATAAATGTGATGGTGTTGACGATAACGGGGTGGTGGTGATTAGGATTAGAGCAGGAAAGAATCTGAGAAATATGTATAAATATGTTTATTTTTATTCATTCTAATTTTTACTTATATGTATTTTTTTATACATAGATAATTTATGTTACCATTCACACTATTATCCGTGGTGAGTTATCATCTGGCAAATTAATTTTGTCAAGTTCCACAGCTGCTAGAGAGAAAATCACTGGCTTCTCCCAAAGTCATTTATTAAACTGGAGAGGAAAATATGTGGTATCTTCAAACTTTCTAATCAACATGCCAAGGACAGATGGAAGGAGAACTAAATGCTGTTTGTAGAGTCTGAATAGCACCCCTCTAAGTTCCTTTGTAGGTGGTGTAAGCAACCTCTCAGCAGCTTGCTTTGGGAGGACCTTGCATACACCAAGGTTCCACAGTGATGGGAAAGGAAGACATCTCTATAGTCTAACGCAGTGATAGTGCTTTGGTTTTTAAAGGCAAAGAAGGAGATGTATTTCTTTGTAGGGTGCAAAGTGCAAATTTTTATTGAAAAATCATGGCATAGAAAGGACTCGTGGGTGCCTTTTGGTGTGCTGGAAAAGTACTACACCTTGACCTGGGTAGTGGTACCCGGATACATGCATAAAGAGTAGTTTAGCTCTACCCTTAAGATGTGTATACTTTATCCCTTTATGTATTTTATATCTCTGAGAGAGAGAGAGACAGAGATAGAGACAAAGAAAGATTTGGAATCTACCCAAGTATTCCAAGGAAATACTCATACATTCATATATACAGAAAAAACCTTATATACAAATATAGTCATCATAGCATTTTTTACAATAGCAGAACATCAGAATCAACCTAACATTGGACAATACCATCTAAAGGTTAAGTAAATTATGGCATATTCACTTATTGGAATATTTATACAACTAAAATGTGTGTGGAGAGTTTGCAAAAACATGGAGAAATGCCATGTTATAAAGTTAAATTGGAAAAAAAATCAGAATGTAAAATCTTTACGTATAGTACGCCAACATAATTGTGCTAAAATATCATAGAAAAATGACAAGAGGGAAATACTCCAGATTTTAATACTATCCTCTAGTGGTGACTCTATGGATGACGTTGTTTTCTTCTCTCAAATTTTCTGCATTTATAATAAATATGTTTAATTTTCACAATTGTATAAATGTAATCAATACTTTTAAATTTATAATAGAAAAAAGCAAACATTGGACCAGGAATCAATCTTGCAGTGACTAATAGCATGGGATGTTTGGAATTGCAGACTTGTTGTCAGATGCCGGTCTCTTTACTTTAAAAGGGCAGTCATTCCCATGGCTAAAACCAATTTCCTAAGGAGACCACCATCAGCTTCAGCGTTACAGCTCAGTAGTAATTCTCCTGACATACAGTTTAGAGATGTACCACCTGCTCAGAAAATAGTTGGTTATGTTCTACCAATTAAGGATTTCTCCTTTGTTGCCAGAACAAGTGCTTCAGAAACTTACACTTCTGGGAAGTTTCTGTGCAGCCAGCACTAGATTAAAATGCTGTAACTTAAAGGAGATTTAATATCCCAAGATGAGATCATACCAATATACATATTTTCAGAGGAGGTTCCTTTGAACCTATAGTTATGAGCATTCCAGGTTTCCTCCAAAACCTTCAACCACTAAGGAAAGATCCACATTATGGGAGGAGGAACTTGGAGGAATTTGAGCTTGATCATTGAGTAAGATTGCTAGTGAAGACATAGGTGATGACAGTATTAACTAACCTCATTGCATTTATCCTTTAGTCATCCATTTATTAAGTATTTATCGAGTACCAGACATTGTGCTAAACTCCACTATTTTTAAGCTTACACTAGAGGTTAGCAAATAACTTTCATCTTGCACGCCAAATTTGATCAGTTGGTAGTGGTGGCCTAGAGTGCTCTGCTGGAAAAATTCTGGGACTGTATCCAGACTCAGATGAAGAGCGTAATGATCGATTAGTAATGTCTGCTGTTATTGTGGACAGGGAAATTGTGGTTTATGTGCCATGCATTTGCCATACCTGCTGGATTATTTCTGCCAATTTAATGATGGTCACTTCAGCCCTGACACATGCTCTATATCCTACAGGTTGAAAAAACCAAGTTCTATCCAAGTTAACATCACTGGAGAAACATTAACAGAGGAGGACAAAACAGTAAATGTTGGCCATCTGCTCCATGCTAGACCTTGTACAGTCCTCTACACATAAGTCATCGTATCTCAGGATATCCCTTTAAGGTGAGCATTATTATTGCCTTTTGACAGATGAGGACCTAGGCTAAGAGAAGGGAGACAACTCTTCAAAGTCCCACAGTCACAGCAGAATTATACATTGAGCCAATGAACAACTCGGGCTTAACATGGAACCAAATAAAATATGATAGTGTCCCCTACTTTTCAGAAGGTCATAAAGCTAATCCTGCTAATTTTTAATAATTACTTTAGTTAAATGGGTCCCTTTGGAGAAATATGTAATCCAGTTTGTTCATCAAGACAAGATAAGGCACGGTCTGTTCCATTTTCTGCCCAACCCCAGAGTGGCTGGTGTCATTTGGTGAGGGTGGTGCTCATGTCACCCTAGTAACAAGCCCAGAGCTTTATGATCTTGGCTACAAATGCATCCTCTAGGGTTGAGCCCCAGAAAATCCAACCCACTCTTTTTCAGTCTGGATCCAATGTCTGATTATTTGGTGGACCAGTCATTGCCTCATAAAATCACATATAATTACATCTTATTAAACGTTTACTACGTGCCGATCCCTCTGCTAAGAGCTCCAGCTGCACTATGGCATTGCATTTCATCCTCACAGTATCCCTATGAGGTAGATAGTATAGTTATCCCGATTAGACACATAAGAGACATGAGATTTTAGGGTAGAGAAACTTAGTCAAAGTCATAAGAGTTGTAAGGTAGGGCTGAGGCTCCAACCCAGGGAATCAGACTCCAGAATCTATGGCTCAACTTCAGTCTAAATGGTTTAATCTAACTTTTCTTACCAATTGCCAACACATCTTCCTTAGTCGGTTACCCTAGAAACAGACTCTGAGATAGCGATTCAAGTGGAAGTAATTTGGCAGGAAACACCAGTAGAGGAGTGGGAAATTGAAGCAGCGGAGGGAAGGAAGCCTGTAAAATGTATCTTAGGAAGCAATGTATCTGGGAAGCACCATGTAAAATGTGCCCAAAGGGCAGGGAGCTGAGGTATTTATACACCAATTCTTAGCAGTTAGTGGTTGAGTGCTGCTCTCAAGGGACATGAATTCACTGGCACTTCCAGTCTGCCACACATGTGGGCAGAATGAGTGCTGGTGACCAGAGAAAGCCCTTAGGCCAAGAGCTCTAGAACTGGAGGTGGAAGCCAGAGAGCCTGTATGGAAACCTACAGGCCTGGGGGATGTGGGCAGGACATCAGCGACTACTTCACTATGTCCACTTTCTTCCTCATTTTTTTTTTTTTTTTTTTTTTTTTGCGGTACGTGGGCCTCTCACTGTTGTGGCTTCTCCTGTTGTGGAGCACAGGCTCTGGATGCGCAGGCTCAGCGGCCATGGCTCACGGGCCCAGCCGCTCCACGGCATGTGGGATCTTCCCGGACCGGGGCGCGAACCCTTGTCCCCTGCATTGGCAGGCGGACTCTCAACCACTGCGCCACCAGGGAAGCCCTCTTCCTCATTTTATTTATAAACAACTTTATTGAGGTATAAATTATAGACTATAACATTTACTCATTTTAATTGTACAATTTAATAATTTTTAGCAAATTTACTGAGTTGCATGACCATCACCATAATTTATTTTTAGAGCATTTTCATCACCCCAAAAAGAACCCACATGCCCATTTACAGTTAATCCCTGTTCCCACTCCCAGCTCTTGGCAACCACTAATCTACTTTCTGTCTCTATGGATTTACCTTTTGTGGACATTTTACATAAGTGGGATCATTGTCATTTGTCTCTAGGTATTTTTTGATTTCCTCTTTGATTTCTTCAGTGATCTCTTGGTTACTCAGTAATGTATTGTTTATCCTCCATGTGTTTGTGTTTTTTATGTTTTTTTCCCTGTAATTGATTTCTAATCTCATAGCATTGTGGTCAGAAAAGATGCTTGATATGATTTCAATTTTCTTAAATTTACTGAGGCTTGATTTGTGACCCAAGGTGTGATCTATCCTGGAGAATGATCCGTGCACACTTGAGAAGAAAGTGTAATCTGCTGTTTATGGATGGAATGTCCTATAGATATCAATTAAATCGATCTGGTCTATTGTGTCATTTAAAGCTTGTGTTTCCTTATTAGTTTTCTGTTTGGATGATCTGTCCATTGGTGTAAGTGAGGTGTTAAAGTCCCCCACTATTATTGTGTTACTGTTGATTTCCTCTTTTATAGCTGTTAGCAGTTGCCTTATGTATTGAGGTGCTCCTATATTGGGTGCATATATATTTATAATCGCTATATCTTCTTGGATAGATCCCTTGATCACTATGTAGGGTCCTTCCTTGTCTCTTGTAACATTCTTTATTTTAAAGTCTATTTTATCTGATATGAGTCTTTATTTTGATTTCCATTTGCATAGAATATCCTTTTTCATCCCCTCACTTTCAGTCTGTATGTGTCCCTAGGTCTGAAGTGGGTCTCTTGTAGACAGCATATATATGGGTCTTGTTTTTGTATCCATTCTGCAAGCCTGTGTCTTTTGGTTGGAGCATTTAATCTATTCATGTTTAAGGTAATTATTGATATGTATGTTCTTAATACCATTTCTTAATTGTTTTGGGTTTGTTTTTGTTGGTCCTTTTCTTCTCTTGTGTTTCCCATTTAGAGAAGTTCCTTTAGCATTTGTTTTAGAGTTGGTTTGGTGGTACTGAATTCTCTTAGCTTTTGCTTGTCTGAAAAGCTTTTGATTTCTCCGTTGAATCTGAATGAGATCCTTGCTGGGTAATCTGGGTTGTAGGTTTTTGTCTTTAGTCACTTTAAGTATACCCTGCCACTCTCTTCTGGCCTGCAGAGTTTCTGCTGAAAAATCAGCTGATAACCTTATGGGGATTCCTTTGTATGTTATTTTTTGTTTTTCCCTTGCTGCTTTTAATATTTTTTTGTTTGAATTTAATTTTTGATAGTTTGATTAATATGTGTCTTGGTGAGTTTCTCCTAGGGTTTATCCTGTATGGGATTCTCTGTGCTTCCTGGACTTGGGTGACTATTTCTTATCCCATGTTTGGGAATTTTTCCACTATAATCTCTTCAAATATTTTCTCAGACCCTTTCTTTTTCTCTTCTTCTTCTGGGACTCCTGTAATTCGAATGTTGGTGAGTTTAGTGTTGTCCCAGAGGTCTCTGAGACTGTCTTCGATTCTTTTCATTCTTTTTTCTTTATTCTGCTCCTTGGCAGTTATTTCCACCATTTTGTTTTCCAGCTCACTTATTCGTTCTTCTGCCTCAGTTATTCTGTTATTGATTCCTTCTAGTGTAGTTTTCATTTCCGTTATTGTGTTGTTCATCTCTGTTTGTTTGTCCCTTAGTTCTTCTAGATCTTTGTTAACCATTTCTTGTATTTTCTCAATCCGTGCCTCCATTCTATTTCTGAGATTCTGGATCATCTTTACTATTATTACTCTGAATTCTTTTTCAGGTAGATTGCCTATTTCCTCTTCATTTATTTGGTCTTGTAGGTTTTTACCTTGCTCCTTCATGACACATTTTTGTGCCATCTCATTTTTTTTTTTTTTCTTAATGAGTGGGATTGTGTTTCTGTCTTACTGGTTGTTTGGCCTGAGGCTTCCAACACCTGAGTTTGTAGGCTGTTGGGTAGAGCTAGGTCTTGGTGCTGATATGAGGACCTCTGGGAGACCTCACTCTGATGAATATTCCCTGGGGTCTGAGGTTCTCTGTTAGTCCAGTGGTTCACACTTGGAGCTCCCACCGCAGGGACTTTGGCCTGGCCCCTGGCTCATGAACCAAGATCCCACAAGCTGTGTGGGGCAGCAAAAAGTAAAAAGAAAGAACAATAACAAAGTAAAAAATAAAATTAGGTTAAGAAACTAACAGATATGTTAAAAAGAATATAAAAATAAAAATATAGATGAAACAACAACCAGAAGGTAAAACAGACCACGATAGTAAAAAAGAGGAGTAGGAAAAAAAATAAAAGGTGGAAAACGTCTTGGCTGTGGAGGGCGGGGCCTAAAAAGGGGGAGGGTTTGGCAGTGGGTGGGGCCTATGCTTAGGACCTACAGGGCTGGAAAAGGCCCTGTGGGGTGTGGGTTGTGGGGGGTGGGGTTTAGCCTCAACGGAGCAGAAGGGGCCCAGGCATGCCCCCACCTCTGGTCTCAGAGAGTGAGTGACCCCACCTGGTAGCCCAGCAGACTTCCTGGGCTTGAGTGGGTGGGGCAAATGCCCTCCGCTCCTCTACTGCTCCTCTGGTCCTGGAGGGCCCCTCCTGCCTGCCTCTCCTGCTCCCCCCGACCCCGGCCTCCCTCTTATGCCCCCAGGACAAATACAGCCCAGAAAGGGCCTCTGAGGGCATAGGACCCAGCCTGAGAGCCAGGCAGACTTCCTTGGCTGACTGGGCAGGGGATACGCTGGGTGCGCTCCCCCCTGATCCCCCCGAGGGTCCCTCCAGGTGTGGGAACCCATCCCCCCTCTCAGCCACCCCTCAGGGGTCCCAGTCCTGTCCAGGCTCCACTTCTCCCCCCTCAATCCCCCCACATCCTACCGGTTCACTTGGGGGTTCCTCCTGTCTCCTCGGGCTTCGAGGTCCCCCACCAGTGTCCTGCAGGCACCCTAGTCGTGTGGAGACGTGAACTCCATGTCTTCCCACACCACCACCTTGACTCCTGCCCCTACGATCTCTTATCTCTCTAAGATGGGGTAACAATATGGACTACATTATGGAATTTTTAAGAGCGTGAACAATATATCCAAGGTAGTGACCAGAGTTCCTGGCACAGAGGAGGGGTCAAAATGACAAAATCACCAAAAACGACCAACCAACAAACAAAATATCCCAAACTATTATTATCACTAGTTGGAAAACTTCTTGGTCCCTTGTAGATTTGAAGATGTTTGTGATTTTTATCTCCAATAAGACACAATCATCCCTCAGTATTCACCGGGGATTGATTCCAGGACCACCCCCATATCAAAATCCACAATGCTCAGGTCCCTTATATAAAATGGGGCAGGACAGTCAGCCCTTTGTGGGTGCAGAACTCGTGGATATGGGTGGCTGACTGTGATCAAGACCTCAGGAGTTTGGTGCTAAGGACGAAGGGCTCTACCTTCAATACTAACCAACTACAGTGGGGCATGGACAGGTGTCAGAAACAAAATAATCACTCACTGTTCTTGCCTCTTCCCCAAAGTTACCCCGATGTTTTAAAACCACCCAGTTACTGTGTCCTCCACCCTCTTTTCTCCACTCAACTCCTCCTTCATTGGGATGGGTCTGTTTCCTTGGCCCCCCTTTCAGTGTCTTTAGGCTCCCCCCCTTACATATCCATCTCTGCAAATCCCTTAAGCATCTTACCCAGGTCTCACCACTTGTAAATTGTAGAGCCAGGTTTTGAACAGAGGCTTGTGTGATCTATGACACATCCCAGGAATGAGAGAGAGATTGGAAGAGGGCTTTGATATACCAATAATAATAATGATTCACCCATTAATTATAATTTCTTATCATTACTCACAGTGATAAATGCCAATGGATAAAGTATAATGTAAAGCTCTTGCTCACCCAGTAATGGTGGTTATAGTGTCTGTTTACTGAGCACCTGCTATTTACCTGTACCTGTATTATTCTATGGATTCCTCTCAACAGCACTTGCACATTGATTATTTTATGATGTCCATTTGATATACAAGGGCCCTGAAATGCAGGGAGCCCCATGTCACAGCCAACACATCTACTGTTTAATAGATATGGAGAAAGACCCGAGGTCAGGGAATGGAAGGGTAAATATAATGTTGGAGAGGAGGGTGAAGGGAGGAGGAGGTGATTTTCTCATATTCTCTTGGGTCTCCTGCATGACAGCGGGACTCTCTCCTCTAAATTCCCCTACTTTCTGAGACACAGTGAGTCCTTCAGCCTGGAGCTAGGACAGTTCATAAGGATCACCTGGTCTTCACTTGATTTCATCCAGCTGGGTTGGTTTGCTAGGGCCACCTTAACAAAGTACCAGAACCCAGGCAGCTTAAACAGAGGCTTCACCTCTAAATACCGTCATGCTGGGGACTTGGGTTTCAACATATAATTTTAGGGTGTGAGATAACAGAAAATATAAAGATTGGTCCTTGCCCTCAATACCTGGCACAGAGCTCCTAAAACCCTTGTAAATTCCTAAGTGATAAGAGCCCTAGAAGCATCTTTTGTTCTACTGAGGTGACTCTGGGTGGGCTCTTGGATGGCTCCTGGTTGGGGGCTGGTCACCAGAAAGACTAAGCCATGACTAGAAGCTTGGAATTTTCAGCCCCACCCACATTCTCCAGAGAGGGAAGAGGGGCTGGAAATGGAGTTAATAATGGATCATGCCCACACAAGGAAGCCTCTATAAAATCCCAATAATATGGGGTTCAGAGAGCTTTCAGGTTGGCGAGCACATCCACATACTGGGAGGGTGATACACCCCAACTCCACAGAGACAGAAGATCCTGCACTTGGGACCCTCACAGACCTCACCCTATATGTCACTTCATCTGGCTGTACATCTGTCTCCTTTGTCACATCCTTTAATAAACTGGTAAATGTGTTTCCCTGGGTTTTGTGAGCTGTACTAGCAAATCTTCAAATCCAAGTGGGAGGAGGTCATGGGAGCCTCTGATTTGTAGCCAAGTCTGACAGAAGTTGTGGGTCATCTGGGAATCTCATACTTGTGATTGGCATCTGAAGTAGGGGGGCAGTCTTGTGGGAATGAGCCCTTAACCAGTGGGATCTGATGCTGTCTCCAGGTAGACAGTGTCAGAATTGAGTTAAGTTGTACGACACCCAGCTGGGGTTTTAGAATTGCTTGGTGTGGGGAACCCTCCGCCCACATCTGGTGTCAGAAGCATGATTGTCATAGTCGCGTGAGAGTAACGGAGAGGCACAGGCAGGGGGGCGGGTAGGGAGGGAGACACAAATAGTCAGCTCAGAACAATGGCTTTCTCTTCCCCATGTCTCTTCACACCATCTTTCCTCTATGTCTGTGTCCAAATTTCCCCTTTTTAGAAAGACACCAGTCATTCTGGATTAGGGCCCCCTCTAATGGCCTCACTTCAACCTCTCTAACAACATTATTTCCAAATAAATTCACATTCTGAGGTACGGGGAGGGGGTTAGGATTTCAACATGTGAATTTTGGGGGCAACACAATTCAGTCCCGAACACCAGCCACATAGGTGTGCATCTGAGGTCTAATGATTGCTCTTGACAGCTCACCCATGTTCAACATCCTTATCCAATAGGAAAACGTTCCTAATCTAACGCAAACTTTCTCCTGTCACAGTTTAAATTCATCTCCTTTCATTCTCCTATGATATCAATATTCTCTCCTTTCTTTTTTGAGCCTTAAGTTTTTGACTCTCTTTGTAGCTGAACAACCTCTCCCCCTCCCCCCAAATTAAAGAACACAAAGAAAGGAAGCTGAGATGCGAGATTGGGGTGGAGGATATTCAAATCATTAGTCTCTAGTTCAAAATGTGAGCAAGATGCTGTCAAGGACTGGAAAAGGAAGGTGCATTCATGGTTGTGGTTCAGAAGCCTAAGAGCTTTGGTTTAAAAATAGGTGAACTGAAATAAACACAGAGCCACTAAGATGGCGCCGAAATAGAGTGGTAATTGATCAAATGCAACTTTTGCCTCGGATAACATCATTATTTGTGAAATTATTGTTGCTGCCAAGTCAGCAAGCACTTACAGGACGTGAATGCTAATTTAGGAATTGGACTATTTGTGGCTCATCTTTGAAGACAGCGGGAACTCAGTGGACACCCAGTAGCCAGACTTCTAAAAGCGCTGGTTCACGCTTGAAGTTTGCAGCGTTGAAGTGTGGAGGTGGTGCCCTGTCCAGGCGCCCCTCAGAGGAGCGATTCCATGCCCAGCTCTATGCAGTGAGGCTGGAAGATGACCTCCAGCTCTCAGCTCCTTCAGGGTCGGCCCCAGCTGCAGAGATTCAGGCCCCAGGTCAGCCCACAGCCTGTGATTTAGTGAAGCAGCGTTATGATCTAATGTCTCACTTGGGTCACTCTGATGTTACCCAGTACTTGCTCCAGAGCTAAGACCTGCCTGCACTGCGATTCCACCTCTTACTACCTCTGTCTCCAGCCTGCTTCCTTTCCCTGGTGTTGATTCCTAATAAACACCTTGTACCCCAGACTCCAAGTCAACATCTGCTTCCAGAAGACCGGACATGCCATAGGTGCCTCAACAGTTTCCAAAGTGGATTCGTGTTTCCAATTGTATCTATTGTGCTCTTGAAAGACAGGGGGTGAAACTGTCCCTTCATGTCCTCGTGGAGCGGGCTGTAGGATTCTTTTGTGGAATTTCAAGTGGAAGAATCTTCTTTTTTCTTTTTTCTTTTATTGAAGTACAGTTGATTTACAATGTTGTGTTAATTTCTTCTGTACAGCAAAAGTGAATCAGATATTATATATATATATATATATATATTCTTTTCTATTCTGGTTTATTACAGGTTATTGAATATAGAACCCTGTGCTATACAGTAGGACCTTGTTGTTTATCCATTCTATATATAATAGTTTGCATCTGCTAATCCCAAACTCCCACTCCATCCCTCCCCCAACCCTAACCCCCCCTCCTCCTTGGCAACCACAAATCTGTTCTCTATGGGCTTACGTCACTTAGTATGATAATCTCTAGGTCTATCCATGTTGCTGCAAATGGCATTATTTCATTTTTTTAAATGACTGTGTAGTATTCCATTGTATATATATATACCACATCTACTTTATCAACTGGAAGAATCTTGTAAATTATTTAAGAATAATTTGGCTTCCACAAAATAAAGTACACGTGGAAAAATTATTTTTAGAAAGGACAGCCATTTTATAATTCAGAATTTTTTATCCTCAACTGCAGGGTTCCAGGCACTGTTCTAGGTGCCAACACCATAGTGAAAAGGATTTTCAGAGTTAGGTTCTATGGAGGGAGAGAGACAATAAATAAATGACTAAATAAATATATTAATGAGGAAGTGTATATATTAAAACACATGAAGAAAATAAAATGGGGAATGGTAGCTAGTGACTGGGTACGGAAAGAGTCTTTCTATGAAGTGACCAGGGAGGACCTCTGGAGGAGGTTGAGAAATGAAGGACAAAGAAGATCCAGGCTTCTGCAGATAAAACTCGATCTGTTGAAACTGAAGGGATTCACAAGTTCCTGCTCAAAGCCGAAATGAATCAACAGCATCATCTAATGGATGGAGGGGACCATCTTGTTTATCTGAGATGGTCAGCTGGACCACTGACCATCCCTAGTGGCCTCCATGAAGGCTGCATCTAGGGTTGGACGGGCCATAGAAATTTGGCTCAGAATGGAAATTGATCATTGAAGTACTTCTTAATTCTCACGTTAGATTTTTATCCAGAGACCGTGAGGAAAATGGCTCGCTTGCTCCCTTGGTTTACGTTGTAGGTCACAGATGGCGTGGCGCCCAATTAGCTGGCATTTAAACAATCCCTTATCATGTTTTTGGGGCTTTCATGCTTGATTTTTTTAACGTTTGTCCAATTCTCAGCAACTCGATTTTAAGGGTCATTATATTAACTGCAAAGATGAATCAGGGATGAGGTCATTTCTCATCCAGGGAAACTCTTTAGTCTTGCATGCTGTCATTTCCGTGCCCCATAGATTAGATGCTGATCTGGGTTTTAAAAAGACAATTCTATTTCAACATAGTATTCTTCGGGGGAAAAACTGCCTTCCCTTCCAAAAGCCTTGCCTTTTCATCAAAGGAAGCCTTTGTATCACGTTTGTCTCACTCATATCTGGGCGAGCAGCTGCACACTCACAAGCCCTACTCCAGCTGAAGAGAGCCGAGGACTTTATTGTAATCACCTTGTTGAAATATTTGGAATTGTATATCAAGAGACTGGTTCTATGTTGCTATAATTTATGACAAAAGCCTGAATAAATCCCTAGACATGGATTTCCTATAAAACCCTTCCTTGTGAAAGTTTGTTGCACTGCAAAATGAAAAGAAGATGGGGAAGAAGAGAGAGAAAGGGGGGAAAAAGCCTGTAAGATGTACATAAATCTCTGAGGATGCCGTTTCTATTCATCACATTTACTGTAAAGACAGGGATTTTGTTTGGATGGAAAAAGAATGAATCATCGTGGTTTTTAGGGTCTAATGTGGAGCTTGCTTGAAGCATTTCCCTCTGATCTTTCTGCTTCAAGATCACCAGAATATGGAACAAGGAAGGACACAAAGAATACTTTCTACCAACCCTGGAATGTTCTGTATTAGGACGGGCATCAGGGGACAGGGGGAAATCTCCTTTTTGTGCCTTTCACTGGGGGCATTCACTGGTCTCTGAAGGTATAGTGTTCAACAACAGTTGAACAACATAGTTGCATCAGAAGTATATTTTAGTCATCCAAATTATATTATATGGGATGGGTAGTGGGGAAGGCGAGAGAGGGGAGAGAAGGGAAGGGAGAGAGGGAGGGAGGGAAGAAGGAGAAGGAGGCCAAGGAAGAGAGAGAATCTTTTTAATCACATAGATTATTTCAACCTCCATCCCACCCACAGGCTGAGAAAGCAGAAGATGGAGAATCTGATTCTACAGATCCCTCCTGTAGTCCCTTTGCCTCTCATAGTACGAGTGTTTCCCCGTGCTGAGGGCCACACTGCTGTTTTTAGTCAGCGTGATTTGCTTAAACACAACTCAGCCTCTTCATCAGTTGCTCAGCCCAAGACACGGTAGTCTGTTCAAGACGGAGGGAGAATGGACTCAGTTGGATGTACTGAGAATGATCTACTTCTTCAGAGTGTGGGTAGCTTAAGCGGAGTTTTAAGGGACATTTTGACTCTCCGGGTTTGTTCCTTTGGAATCTAATTGCCTCTTATGAGCCTTCTCTACTGGGGTCCTCCTAAGTGAGCAGGTAGGGGAATGAGGATTCTGGAGGAGTCGAAAGTTATTCATTAATTATTCACCAAATACTTACTAAGAACCTTCTCTGTGCTGGGCACTCTGCTGAGCTCGGAGGATTTTACATGATGATGCAAAGAGAAGTTTCTCACTGCTCTTTTCATGCAATCTCAGGGTTTTAAGGCTGGAAAGACCCTGGGAGGATATCATCTATCAAAAACAATGGTGAGCAACATTTTATACACAAGGACTGCTTTGGGGAAAATAAACATGTTTACCATCTACATCCTCTTGGTTCATTCAAAGTGAATTCAAAGTGGAATAGCTTTATTGAGTTCCTTGGCAGGAAGGGATGCATTCTCAAAACTGAGCTTGCTTACTCAATTAAATGGAAGGCCATCAGTAGAAGATTTGCCTTGCTTTTTGGCCACTAAAATGCAAATATCTGTATATTTGATATACTAAATATCAAATATTTAAGAAGTAGCCCCATGCCATTGGCTTTCAAATTGTTGAATTTGAAATTAGATTATAGACTGTATCCCAAAGTTTAGGCAGGTCACATGGCCCACAGGCTGTGGTTACTCATCCAAGAGGTAGTGAATGGGATGCCGTGGTTGATTCCACTTTACATCCTCCATAGCACATTGTGCAATAGCTGAGTCCCTATGAGTTAGGTATCTGGGTTTTTAGAATGCTTTTCATTGCAAAAGACCAAAAGAGAAACTTATGCAAAACAAAGTGGAGATGTAAAATCTCACGTGAATTCAAAAGCCTAGATATTGGTATCAAGCATGGCAGAAAGCAGATGTTCAAATCATTTACTCAATATTCTACTTTTTTCCTTCCTACACCTCTGCTTTCCCCTCTGGTGGTTTCACTCCTAGGCAAGCTCTCTTGGTGTGCACCCACAACCTACCAAGCAAAGCCAGGCTTAGACCCTCCCAAATCCAAGTCCAGTAGAAGAGTGTTGCCTCTCTCTAGGTCATGCCTGCCCTAGGTCTGGAATTAGAGCTGTTGGGCTCTGCCTAGCCTTGGATCAGTCTCAGTGGTCTCATTGGTCAGGACGGGTCTGTTGGTAATGGCTATGGCCAGATCCATGTAAAACATATGGGCAGAGAATGATGAAGAGGGATTCCCTAAAAAGAATTGGATTGTTATTATTGGATGAAAGGGGGGTAATCCTGGAAATGCAAAGAAAGGCTCTCTACCATCCTTCCTATATATCTGGCTGTTCATCCATCCATCCATCCATCCATCCATCCATCCATCCATCCACCTACATATCTATCCATCTACCCATATCTATCCATCTACCTACCCACTTGGTCACTCAGATAACTAACTAGTTAGTGACTGCTCTTCCCTTTATTACAGAAAGCAATTAAACTTTCAGTGCATGACATATCTTAGGAGTTCCAAAGCTATTTTTTAAATGAATGAATAAATGAATTTTATCTTATCCTTACTTTACACATAATGAAAAGCTGGATCACAACAGCTAACACCAGAGCTGGGATTTGCACCCATCCCCCCAACTATTTTTTTCTCAGCAATATGTTGCCTCATCCACTGGGGAGTAAGGCAGACATATTTAAATTATTGCCTAAACATAATGGCATCATGCCAGGGTATACTTATCTGTGTTTTTTTTAACCAGTGTTCATTTTTCATCCCAGAATCGTATTCATCTTTTCAAAAGAAAAGTTTTCCCTTATTATAATGTCACATCGCAGCAAAAAAAAAAAAAAAACGTAAATAATTTAAATGTCAAAAGCTAGGTACATTCTGTTATTGTGCTTACCTCTAATCCATGAAGTTATTATCCAAGCTTTTGAAATATGCCTCAAAATATATGTGTCTTAATAAGGCTTTAGAGATTATCATGATATTGGTGGAGAGAATTAGAATGCAGGGCATCTGGAACACTTTCCGTGAGAAATGGTTTACTATAGATCCAACAAAGTTAGAGCTGTGGGAATGGGAGGTGGGGTGGTCAAACGTGTGTTCACCATCATCTTTAAGATACGTACACACACACACACACACACACACACAAACTTTTTGCCCAGTTTAAGTGCCTTATAAGCCCAAGCCTATTTGATACTTGTTTTACTTGGATGTGTTATAGTGTTTTGTGCCCAAGGGTTCGAATCTATGAGTTTAGAATGGAAGTTATGATTGCCTGTTGATTTCTTTACGTTGTTTAAAGGAAAAAGAAAAAAGTGACTGAGAGTTGGGACTCTTGCGTTCATTCATTTTTTCAATAAATATTAATTGAGTACCTACCATGTGCCAGGAACTGTTCTAGGATGCAACAGTGAGTGAATCAAACAGACTCAAATCCTTTCCCTCAGGGAACTGAGTGTTCAATGCCAGGTTCTGTCAGTAAGGAACGGTTTATGTTTTGATGCCTCACTTGCCCTCTGTGGGCTTCTGTCTTCCTGCCTGAGATATGAGAGGTGAGTGAACTCAACACCAAGCAAAAGAAAGGAACAGCTTAAAAAAACTAAGCTGGGGGTCTTCCCTGGTGGCGTAGTGGTTGAGAGTCCGCCTGCCGATGCAGGGGACACGGGTTCGTGCTCCGGTCCGGGAAGATCCCACATGCCGCGGAGCGGCTGGGCCCGTGAGCCATGGCCGCTGAGCCTGCGCGTCCGGAGCCTGTGCTCCGCAACGGGAGAGGCCACAACAGTGAGAGACCCGCGTACCGCAAAAAACCAAACCAAAACTAAACTAAACTAAGCTGGGGAAAAGGAAAACTCACAAAGGACGGAGTGCTTCTATCTAAATACTGAGAAAGATGTTCTGTTTGCAAACAAGTGCTATTCGACACAGCTTAATTACGTATAAGGAGCTCAGGAGGTGGTGAGCTCTTGGTTACTGAAAGTGTACAAGAAGAAGAAATGAACTTGGCTGTGATGTTGGAGAAGTATCAGCCTTCTAAAAACTCTTTCAAATATGAGTGTGTAAGCATAATTAACACTACCATCCTCCATCTTGGTAGTGCACCATTTGGACCACGTGGCCTCCATGTTTGCTGCAACAGGAGAAGAGAGAGTCGGAGGAGGTGTCTTAACTACCTTGGCCAGGAAGCGACATGGATCACTTCTGCTTATAGCCCAATGGCTATAGCAAGTCACGTGGTCCAAAACCAATCAATAAAGGCAAGGAAATACAGTGGAGAACATGAATGTACGAGACTGTCTCTGGCAACTAAGATTTTGGAAAAATGGAAAGAATTACATTAATACCTATTTCAGAGGGTTATTTTAAGAATTAAACAAGCTAAAATGGATTCGTTCGTTTAATCATGTATCATCCAGTGACTGACATTAAAAAAAAAATGAGATTTTCTTTCATTCTCTTTTTCTCACCTTCAAAGACTACCATGTTACTTGGCAGGACCAATTGAAAAGATGCTCTATAGAGCCCCTGGGACGAGTCACAAAGGGCCTGATCTTTTATGGACACATCCCCATACTTTGACTTGATGCCTAAAATTCTACCATTAGAGCTATATCGCTGCCACTTTTCACAGCTCGAGGCTTGGAGTAGGGCATGACAGATCACAAGAGTGGATATGGAAAGACCAGGTGGGAAGTTGTTAGTGACAATTTCAGGCCAACCCTGAGCAGGAGAGAGGTAGCATGGCTCAAAGACCCACCACCCATGGGTTTGCTCTTACTATACACATAGTTAGAAAGGCTGTATCCCCTTGGCGGGACATCCTAGGTGCAGGCTGCACATCTGAATGTAAAATGAATTCAGTTTAGCCTTGTGTAATTGCTTATTTGATTCCTGATGATGACATGCAGTTAGGAAGGAAATTGACATTCTGTCATTTCTGTTCCAATAAACCAAACTCCGACAAGCTTCCTCTTAGGTACTTTGTGGCAACCGGCCCACCTGCTCTTCTTCTATAGAGAAATTAGTGAGCACTGGGAGCTTGGAAATACAGAATCCCAAGCCCGGTGCCTTTTTTTTTTTTGGCGGTACGCGGGCCTCTCACTGTTGTGGCCTCTCCCGTTGCGGAGCACAGGCTCTGGACGCGTAGGCTCAGTGCCCATGGCTCACGGGCCCAGCCGCTCCACGGCATGTGGGACCCTCCCTGACCGGGGCACAAACCCGTGTCCCCTGCATTGGCAGGCGGACTCTCAACCACTGCGCCACCAGGGAAGCCCCCAGTGCCTTTTTAGAGAGTCTGAAATGGAAGAAGAACATAGGCAGTCAGGGGTATATGCCTGAACTTCCTTTTCCCTGGCAAATACAATAGACCTCCTTTTGGAAAGTACTTAATATGGCTTCCTGCTTTAGAAATATGAATTCTCTCACTTGTTACCCAAAGATCATTTATGTTCAAGGTCATGTTTTAAAAAGTTCAAACAATTTAGGAGCCTGGAGACATCCCCAGTAAATCATAAAAGGCCTCACAGTTCCCAACACAGGAAAATGTTTTTGTTATTATCTCATGGCTACCCAGTGCCCTGTTTGTCCAAGTCTGTATATGACCACTGCATTCTGAACGATGTCTGCAAAACGGTGAGAAAGGGAGCCCATTCAAGCTAAGGAGACACCAATCAGGTGAATGGGATGGGACTTGACAAAGGTTCTCAGGACGTGACTGAAGGGTCAGTGAGAGCCTTGAGTCTTATTGATGAAAGAATAAAATCCACAGGAGCTTAAACGGCGGGCTCAACTGTCAATACCGATGGAAACTGAGCCTTCCATGCATCTTGGATAGGTGTGATTTAGATGATAAGCCCATGATATGGTGAGAAAAATGTGAGTATTAAACCATTTCTTGGGGTTTAGATTTGTCTTTCTTCATCACAGTGTCACTGAGACTGGACTAAAGGTAGCCTTGTTTTATCTGCGTTGTACACTGCTCCAACCGTTGCTCACTGCGCTCCCATCACGCTGGACTTCTTGCACGGCCTTGAGCATCATGCTTCCGCTTCCTACAAGTTCTTCCCTTAGCTTGGGTTCCAGGCTCTGCCCCTCCTTCTCTTATACACACACACACACACACACACGCCACATCATTTACTCTCACTCATCTTTTTCATCTCAGATCAAATATTTATATCTGGAGAGATTTTTCTGACTCTCCCTGATCTGGCTCAGTTTCCTTTTTCATACATTCCTGTGCCTCCCTTGTCACTCTTATACGAATGGTGTATTCAGTAGGCTTATGCATTTTTTCCCCACCTTTTGATGAGCAGCTCCATGAAAATGAAGGCCAGGGCTGTACCTCCATGCACTGCACAAAGGCATCTAGCCCAGGGCACAGCTGGGGGCTGCAGGCTATGGACCCTCTGCTGGCCTGGTAGGCCTTGGCCATCATGATCTCTGCACATCCCCATCACCTAGCACAGTGCCTGGTGCAGAGCAGGCCCCCAGGAAATGTGGATTGATGGACGCTCTTTGGCTGGGCCCCGGCACCATCCGTCATTGACATAGGAGGGAAGAGCCTCCTTGAAGGCAGCACCTCCTGTCAGCATGGAGTTCACATCGGCCAGCCATCAGCCCAGCTGCAATCTCAGTAAGTCAAGACACTGGGCACCACCTCCTAGGGACTCGCCATTGGCCACCTGGGAGCCCAGTGAGAGTTAAGGGCTGTGGCAGTCTGATCTCAGAGCTCTCAAATGCAATTGGTGAAAGAAGTCATTCCTCCTCTTTTCCTCTGTAGGTAGAGGTTGAAAGTCACACCTGGTTTCTAGGGCTCTGTCTCTTTGTGCCCCTAAGTAAATGATAAGATCACCTCTCTAAGCCTTCATCTCTTCCTCTTCCTCTGTAAAATGGGTGTGATAGGAATAGTCCCTAGCGCCCAATGTAAATGTGGGAATGTAGAGCATTTAATGCTCTAATAGTGTGTAACACATGGTGTGTGTGTGCATATATATATATATATATATATACACACACACATTATATATAACTATAATATACATGTAACATATAATATAAATATAAGGTATACATATATGTTAAGAAGCCTCTTCTCATAGAGGCCCCCGATCAAGCCAAAAGGAAACCCCTGGAATTAGGCAGTGAGGACAACATCCCCAGCTAGGCTGTCTTGATTGTTTTACTTGCACTCCTGCCCAGGCTTGCTAGCTCCCATGAGGTTATCCACCTTCTAGACACACAGCCAGAAGAGTTGTCATTGACAACAGAAGAAGGAAAGAAGAACAAAGGATATTTGTATGCCATCTTAAGGAGACAGAGACACTCCTTGTTCTCAGCAATAGAATTGTTCCCAATGTCGCTAGAGAGACCCAGAGCTCACAGTTGTGATGCTACAAGGAGAGGTCCCATGGGCAAGGAGTCAGGTCCCCTGACCAGAGCCATTCCCTGTTTATCTGTTTTACAGGTTGGTGTTCAGGGTCAGTTCTTGTTTGGGGGAAAAGAGAACTCTTCTGTTAATGAGTAAAAACACACAAGTTAGGTGGATGCTTATTGCTACGTACAAGAATTAGATGCTATGTGTACAAAACCACTCTGGCTGTCTGTATGTGAGAAGTTAGCTATAGAAAGGCAGATCTAATTATACTGGATGCCAGCTTAGAGCTGGGAAGTAACATTAGGAGAAATCTCCACTTGAGAACCTTGCTTGTACATGCGAGTGTTTGGGTTTAACAAGAGTGTGAATGTGCTTGCCTAGTCATTCATTCCTCTCATAAATACTCCCTGGGGCCCTCTGTGTGCTCAGCACTCTGCTAGGCTCCGGGGGGAATACAGAAGAATAAGATTGAATCATTTCATAAAAATGGCTAAATCTTAGTGGGGGAGAGAAAACATTTAAACTATTAGTGACAATATGAGTTCTGCATTCAACTAATATTACTGAGCACCACCTACATACCAGGACTTATCCCAGGTTCTGGGGACCCAGCAGCAAACAAAACATAAAAACTCCTCTTCTGGTGGAACTTATGTTCTAGTTGCGGGGAAGGCACCATATAAGATAAGCAAATAAATGTGCAATTTATACTGGTTAGTAATGAGTGCTTTTACTAATAAAGCAGGGTAAAGAGATGGACGGTGATGGGAAGGGGCTGCTATTTCAAACTGGGTGGTCAGCAAAGGTTTTTCCAAAGAGATGACATTTGGGCCAAGAGCTGAAGCTGAATCAAGTGAGGTGGTGAATCATGTCAGTTTCAAGGGATGTGAACTTCAGGCAGGAGGGAATGGATGAGCAAAAGCCCTGAGGAGGATGGTACCTGGTGTGTTCAAGAAGCAGTGGAGAGCTCACTGTGGCTGGAACCAAGGGAGCAGTGGGGAGAGTGGCAGGGCCAGATCATGCAATGTGACCTGTAACTGCATAGCCTTCAAAAGGAAGCAAATATCAACAACAAAAGAAAAGTTAACTCTGAAAAACAGAAGCGAAAACAAAACCCAGCTGCTACAGTAATGAAATTGGGCAAGCAAACTCTACAGTATTTTATGACCATGCCTTATTATACCTGAAGCACAGTTCACTCAGTAAGATGGTTCCGGGGCTGATGATAGCTGGAGATGCGGGGGGACTCCCTGTTATTTCAACTGAATGGGAGGAGTTAGGGAACAGGATGGGGTTCTGCCCAGCAAGCCACCCTGAGAGGACACCCCTTCCTCTTTTTGACTGCCCAGCACCTTCCTATGTTTGGGGAATTTCCCTGCTATAAGTTCCCACCTTTTACAACAGAAGCCAGATGCCCCCTTTCCCAGCCTCCCTTGCGGCTAGAGTGAAAGCATGGTCTCCACCAATCAGATTGCTTGTTCCAGACTTTGCCTTGGAAGCTGGTACCACCCATAATGGCAGCAGCTTTCATCCAGCTTCCAGAGGCATCAGTGGTCGATGGTGTAGTAGAACGTCCAGAGAGCTGACGTTGCAAGGTCCGTAGGGCCCACTGTGGGGGCGGTGATGCCGCTGCCGCACCAGTTCTGCGGTGTGAGTTTAGGGATTGCTCTTGGTGGAGCCTCAAGGCCTGGTTCTCTCCACTGGTATTAGTTTCCTGTTGCTGTTTTAAGAAATAACCACAGTCTTGGTGGGTTAAAACAACAGAAATTTGTTCTCTCACAGTTCTGGAGGCCAGAAGTTCAAAATCAAGGTGCTGGCAGGGCCAAGCTCCCTCTGTAAGGCTCTAGGGGAGAATTGGGTCTTTGCTTCTTCCAGCTTCTGGTGGCTGTTGGCAATCCTTGACTTATGGCCCCACCATTCCAATCTGCCTCTTTGGTCGTGTGGTCTTCCCTTTTCTCTGTGTCTTCACTTCCAGTTGTGTCAAATCTCTGCTTTGTTCTTGTAAGAACACTTGTCATTGGATTTAGGGCCCACCTGGATAATCCAGAATGATCTTATCTCAAGATCCTTAACTTAATTACATCTGTAAAGACTTTTCCCAAATCAGGTCACATTCACAGATTTCAGGGAGTAGAACATGGATGTGTCTTTTTGCAGGCCACCATTCAATCCACTGTACCACCTCCTGGAGATCCTGTGAGCTCACAAATAACCTTTTATATATATATATTTAAAAAATTTTTTAACATCTTTATTGGAGTATAATTGCTTTACAATGTTGTGTTAGTTTCTGTTGTATAACAAAGTGAATCAACTATACATATACATATATCCCCATATCCTCTCCCTCTGTGTCTCCCTCCCTCCCACCCTCCCTATCCCACCCCTCTAGGTGGTCACAAAGCACCGAGCTGATCTTCCTGTGCTATGTGGCTGCTTCCCACTAGCTATCTGTCTTACATTTGGTAGTGTATCTATGTCCATGCCACTCTTTCACTTCATCCCAGCTTACCCTTCCCCCTCCCCGTGTCCTCAAGTCCATTCTCTACGTCTGCGTCTTTATTCCTGTCCTGCCCCTAGGTTCTTCAGAACTTTTTTTTTTTTTTTTAGATTCCATATATATGTGTTAGCATACGGTATTTGTTTTTCTCTTTCTGACTTACTTCACTCTGTATGACAGACTCTGGGTCCTTCCAACTCACCACAAATAACTCAGTTTCATTTCTTCTTATGCCTGAGTAATATTCTTTTCAGCTCACACCAGCCTGAATTGGTTCCTGTTGCTTGAAAACCAGAAACTGGGCTCTGACATCGCCCTACCTGAATTTCCATTCTGTGTCCCCAGCTGGGAAGAGGTGTCTGGCATTGCACCCCTGCTTGGGTCCCAAGCCTGAGACTCTGGCCTCTGCAGGCATGGATGATGCCTGGCCTTCCTGTCTGCTCACTTTGAATCCTGCCACCCCATAGAGGAATGAAATGCTTGTGTCAGCAGCTCTGTGACTGAGACTTTTCCTTCTAGGCTAAAACATACCTCCTGGCTGTATGAGGTTGGGATGCAGACCCCACTACAGAAAGGAGGGCTAGGTGGTTAGCCTCACCACATCAACTATTTATGGCCTTTGTTAAAAAATAAAAACCAGATCAAACTCACCCACAAAAACTTACGGAACAAGCCCAAACCCTTAGAATGCTTCTGAGGAGACAGCAGTGTCTCCTTGCCTCTCCGTGTCCTATCGCCCTGACTGCTCAGCAAGCATCAGCCTTTGTCAGCTCGTGGGGTGAGAATGGAGTCTCTCCAAGGGGAACTTTCCATGAATATCTGGAGCCCATTTTAAGGAAGAAAATAATTTGACAAACATGAGAAGCAATATAGCCTGATGTTTACACACTTGGGCTCAGAAGCCAGAGGGATGTTGAAACCTGAAACCTGGTACCACCTCTTACCGGCTATGTGGCCCTGATAACATTATTCACCTCTCTGAGCTTCGGTTTTCTCATCCCTGGAGAATATTAACATCTACCTGGTTTTTTGTTGTCGTTTTTTTGTTTTTGCTTTTGTGAGGATTAAATAGATTCAATAAAGTTCCTAGTTTAGCACTGACACATGTGAACATGTGAAAACATCTTCAATCGTTTTGCCTCTGTTGTCACCCCTCTCATCTGATAACCTCATCTCGATTTGGTTACCTGTGGATGTACTGCCTCTTCTTCTGTTGTGAGTGCTGTATCCTACAGTGCCTGGCTCATGAGAGGTGTTTTGTGAATTTTGAGTGAATAAAGCTGTGTTGTTTTGATGGGTGTGTAATCTGTGTTTGATGGACCATAAGGTGACAAGACTAAATTGATCATCTTGGACACATATCCCAGAGCCTTATTTCTCTGCCTTCATTCTATCTCCAATGGCGATAACCCCAGTCTCCACCCGAAGCTCACAGTACCAGCAACCTCACCATTTCTGGGAGTCTCTGGGGGAACATCTGGCCTATTCTCACAAGCCTAGTTTGCTTGGCCATCCTGTGAAGCCAGCCTTTTTCTTTCTGCTCTGCACTGCCCGCTATGGGTGAGGGGGCGAGGACACCATTAGCGCCAAGGGTGATGAGATGGCACTGGAACCACAGTGCCACTCACTCCAAAAGTCCCTGTCGAAACAAATACTGCTAAGCCCACCAGTGACCACAGGTGCACTCAGGGTCCCCAGAAATTTCACTGAAACAACGCTTTTGGCTTTGACCTCTTTTACTGTAGCCTGTGCTTTTTAGCATTCAGGCAAGAGTCCCTTGGGTTCAAGACGGACTGGTCTGAATTGCAAGACCTGTGCTGGGTTCTATCTTGTCCTTCCTTCCAGTTCTGGGACTAAGGTCTTGGTAATTAACAGTCAAGGCTTTGGGGGTGTGTGTGCATGTGTGTCATACAACAGGGGTTTAAATATTGGCTCTACCATATACGAGTTCTGTGACCCTGACTAAGTCACATTATCTTGTTAAGTCTGAGTTTTATTATCTGCAAAGTGGGAGGAATAAGTATACTTCCTCACAAGGAAAATTAAGGATTAAGTGAAATAATGATTGCACAGCCTGGTATACACTAAGGACTATATAAATGCCATCATATTCATTTCCTTAGGTGAATTATTTGCCTAGTGGCTCTACTCTTTCATATGCAAATAATGCCTCTTGGTTGATCTGCCACATCTACCAAATATTTGGAGATGAAGGGAGAGTGAAGTGGTGGCAGAGAAGATGGGGAAAGAGACTTTCTAACATCTCAGAGGAATAAAATAGTAACTGTCAGAAACATGATAACACTATAAAAATCAGCTAGAGAACGAGCTCTGTGGATTATGAAATGTAGAGCATGGGACAAATGCTGTGTAATTGCTAAAAGCCTGGACTCTGGAACTCAACAAGTGAGTTCTAACTCCAGTTTTGTCATTTATTAACAGATGTTCTTGGGCAAGTTTCTCCATCTTGTGTGCTTCAGTTTTCCCATCTTAAATGGGGATGATAGTACCTATATCATAGGATTGCTATGGGAATTAAATAAGTTAATTCATGTCAAGCCCTCAAAGCAGTATCTGACACATAATAATTAACTGATAAATATTAACTATTAGTATTAAGTCTACAACTAATTAATTAAGAAAAGAAAATTAAAAAAAAGAAATCCGTAAGTGCTACTCTGTGGATAGATCTGTTCGTACAATGTCCAAATGATCTATGCTCCTTCAAATATTTCAGTCAACTAGATGCCCAGATATGCAGAAATTCTAGGATAAACCACCTAAAACGATTGCTCTTTGTATGTACAAAGACCTTGTACAAAGACCTTACATGCTGAGCTGGATTTTGTTGTTGTTGTTCTTGGAATGCACATGTATTTGTTGCAGAGAATTTTCTACTTTAAAAGGCTTATGAAATACACTCACAGACATAGAAAACCAGTTTATGGCTACCAAAGGGGAAAGGGGGTGGAGGGATAAATTAGGAGTTTGGATTAAAATATACACAGTACTATATATAAAATAGATAACCAACAAGGACTTACTGTATAGTACAGGGAAATATACTCAATATCTTGTAATAACCTATAAGGGAAAAGAGTCTTAAAAAAAATAGATATAGGGACTTCCCTGGTAGCACAGCAGGGGACAAGGGTTCGATCCCTGGTCCAAGAAGATCCCACATGCCGCGGAGCAACTAAGCCCAGGCACCACAGCTACTGAGCCTGTGCTCTAGAACCTGCGAGCCACAACTACTGAGCCTGTGTGCCACAACTACTGAAGCCAACGCGTCCTAGAGCCTGCATGGCACAACTACCAAAGGCTGTGTGCTCTAGGGCCTGCGTCCTGCAACTAGTGAGCTCGCATGCTGCAACTACTGAAGCCCATGCACCTAGAGCCCGTGCTCTGCAACAACAGAAGCCACAGCAATGAGAAGCCCGTGCACCGCAATGCAGAGTAGCCCCTGCTCGCCGCAAGTAGGGAAAGCCCGCACACAGCAACAAAGACCCAACACAGCCAAAAAAAAAAAAAGAATATATATATATTTATATGTATAACTGAATCACTTTGCTGTACACCTGAAACAAACACAACATTGTAAATCAACTATATTTAAATAAAAATTTAAAAAAAGAAATCTTGGGTTAAAACAAGAATGCAAAAATATAATCAAATAAAATGCTCATAGAAGTGGAAGATTTGGTGGACTGTCCATGAAACCTTATTGTGCCCACTCCCGAGACCTGGAAGTCTAATTGGCAACAGTGTAATTGGCATTTCATGGAATGGTGAAGGAGGTGAAGAAGGTTCTCAGGGGGTGCTGGGCTGCAAGCCAAAGAAACTGACTCAAATCAGTCTAAGCTTGTTCAAAAGTATTCAAGGGTACCTCCTACAACACATCTGGGCTCAAGGGTCTAGAGCCAAGAATTGGACATATCAGGGTCTAAGGCTGCTCTGTTCTCTCTCCTCATTCTGGAGCTGCATTCTCCCTCCTCTCTGCTGCTCTCAACTAATCTGTTTTTTCTTTTCCCTTGCTGGGTAGAGCAGCCTTCTACGCCTCTCCTGCCCACAACCCAAATGTGGCCACCCCGCTTTTTCTTCATTTTCTCTCAGTTCTAGTCTCCATAAATGACCAGCAAAGATAACGAAGTACAACTCCAAATTCCCAGGGGAGAATCCGATTGGCCTATTTTGTGCCCTCTCGTCCAATCATCTATGCTTGGGGTCAAAGTCCCATATCACAAACATGGCCGCAGGAGCTGACCCCTGAGGGGTGGGGTAGATACCAGGTCGCAGGGGTGTGAGCCAGATAGGGGCCTAAAAGGCATCTTCAATACACAAAGCAGGAAAAGAGGACAAACGCCTGCAGTGATTGACAATGACTTGGGCTTTGGAAGGACCACTCGACAAGGATCCATGTCAGAATCTTCTGGGGCAATAAGCTTGCCAGTGGCTAGTTCAGTCAGTACCCCCGTCACCTGCCTCCTGCTGTCTAAGACTCAGGAAAGGACCAGGTGGATCTGCAGGTGCACTGTGCCCTGCCCAACCCTCTCTGCACTCCCCAAAGAGACAGCCTCTTTCCCTA
This sequence comes from Pseudorca crassidens, assembly GCF_039906515.1. NCBI lineage: Eukaryota > Metazoa > Chordata > Mammalia > Artiodactyla > Delphinidae > Pseudorca > Pseudorca crassidens. The sequence continues at coordinate 24,320,811 of NC_090310.1, forward strand.
CACCACACCCTCCCCCTTGCCTCCAACACTCTGTCCTGCGGCCCCTCCCCCTACATGTCCGCAAAGCTGGCTCCTCCTTATCCTTCAGGGCTCACCTTAAAGTCACCCTCCACACCCTTTTTGATCTTCTCCACCTTTGTACATACCCTGTAAACTCCCTTCATAGAATAATCATAATCAGAATTAAATGCTTATGATAATAGTAGCGAACACTCAGACGATGTTTCCTATGAGTTGGATATTTCTTTGTCCATGTGAATTCAATCCATCAACACATCTAAATCTGTGAAGTAGGAAGTCCTATTATCCCTCCTTTCACAAGTGAGGAAACTGAGGCACAGAGTTGTTAGGTAACTTGCCCAATATCCTCCGGCAAGCAACTAGCTCCAAAGTCTGAAACCCTAACCCCTGCTTCCTCCTGACTACAGTGTTCCACTGTTTATAGGCTGGATTACTTATTCATTATCTGTCTACTCAGTTATATGCTCTGCACAGTCAAGGGCTGTATTGATTGTGCCCACTCTATCTTTATCACTTATCAGAATGCCTCACACTAAATTTATTTGCAAAACGAATAAATGAAGGGACATGGGAAAGCAAGAATGCGTTAATTCCTTTTAAAAAGAAAGACCCAAGATGCGTGTCTGCATGATAACAGGGAATCAGGTAAGATCACTCTTCCAAGACTTTAAGGGGGTGTATATAGGATTAAACAGGGGGGCCCTTCTAGAAATAGCACCAGGGGAGGACTGAGAGATGAGAGTCCTCTCGTATAAAGGCTGTCTTTCTTTCTACTGCTCTCATCTTTATCCTGTGCTCCTATCTCACCCACACTCAGATTGCCAATCTGAGCTGAACGGAACTGCTTCCATGCTGTCAGAGGCGGGAGCAGCCGGCATTAATAAGCGGACAGCTGTCCAGCAAAGCAGGGAATAGAGATGTGCGCGATGTCCCAAGCTTAGAGCTCAGGCATGGGACGCTGATGGTGACCTCCCTTCTCCCCAATTGTTCATGGCAGGAACAATACAGAGGTTGGGGGTGGAGGAAATGGACAGAGGTCTGCGGAGGGGGCTCTAACCTCAAAACATATTCAGAATCCTATTCCTTTCCATCACCCTCATCACTACCAGCTGGGCCACAACCACCAGTGCCCCCTACCTGGATTCCTGCTCTGGCTTCCTAATGGTCTCCCTGCTTCCAATCACCCCCCCCCCAATATCTTCCCAACCAGAGGTTGGAGCCACCCTGTTAGAACCTACCTCTGATCATGTCCCTCCTCTGCTCAGAACCCTCCCGTGGTACCCTTGGCACTCAGAGCAAAAGCAAGGTTTCTACAGTGGCCTACGAGGCCCTGCGTGATCGTGATCTGGCTCCTATCACTACTGCTCCTCTCTGGTGTCCTTGATGTCCACGGAAAACATCAGTCACGCCTCCGCCTCCAGGTCTTTGCTCCAGCTCTTCCCTCTGTCTGCAATGCTTTTCCCCCAGAGATCTGCTTCCCTAAACTGCTCACCTGAGTGTTTGTTCTCACTGAAGCCTATTCACCCATGCAATAGGAGTTAACATCACAGCCTGACACCCCTTTGCCCATGCCTGAACCCCCTTCCCTATCTGCTACCCATAGCACGTATCCCTTTCTAACATGCCTCACCGTTTACTTATTTATTTATTATATTTATTTATTTTGTTTCCTGGCTCTCACACTCAAACTTCACGAGAGCATCTTTGTACGCCGTGTGCACTGATGATTCCCAAGCATCCAGGACAATGCCTAGCACGTAAAGGCCCTGTATAAGTCACTGGGCACCGATGGCATGAAGAACTGCTGACATCCATTCATTTGTTGAAGGCTTACTACGCACCTGGCACAGCGCTCAGCACATCCCAGGGATTATCTCATTTTACCCTCAGGGCTGAATGGACCTGAAACCCCTTTCCATGGCCCATGGGGTCCTTCACGATCTGGTCCTGCCTCCCTTTCCTGCCATTCTCCTTGCTCACCGGCTTCAGCCGTTCCACGCTGGCCTCCTCTGCTCCCCACACGTATGGGAAACAGCCTGGCCTCAGGGGCTTTGTATCTGCTATTTCCTCCACTAGAAACATTCTTTTTTAGAACTTCACATGACCTTCTTGTCCCTCACTTTATTTGGGTCTCGGCTCAAGTATCACCACATCAGTAAGGTCCTTGCTGACCACTTTATTTAAAATAGCACCCCTATCACCCAGTCTCCTTTCTCTGCCTTTTTACTTTTTATAGCACTTATTATATCCACATTAAGTTATATATTGATTAATTTCTTTCTTCCCTCACTAGACTTTCAGCCCCCAATAAGGGTGGAGGGAGATCAACTCATTGCTGAGGCCCTGATATCTAGAACTGTGTCTGGAACAGAGGAGGCGCTCAGTAGATCCTGTTGAATGAAGGGCAGGCTCCACAATCATCTTCAGTCCTGGATGAGAATCTGGAGGCCGAGAGAGGTTGAGTCACTCCCTAGGTCATATAGCTAATAGAGAGATAGGAAGAACTAATGTTCTGATGATACTTTTCTTCTAAAGTATCCTAAGAACCCTGCTCAGTTCTTGTATATGGTGGGTGATTGATACACTAATAAATCAATTCTTGAAAAGCATAGAGTGTGGCTCAGCTTTCATATTCAAAGTCTGGGACACTTGCAGACTGTAAACTCCTGGAGGGCAGGGATTGTGTGAATCTGGGCAAGTGACTTGACTTTTCTCGGTCCCAGGTTGCCATGTCCAGTAATAGCTGACTTAAGGATTACATGAATTAATGCATGCAACATGTTTAGCATAGTATCTGGTGTCATAAGGCATAAAAATCTCTAGTTTTTATCATTATGAATTGTCTTCAGACCCCTCCATGGGGTACAGTACTTAGCACATAGCAGGCACCCCAGGAATATTTGCTGTGGTTCAAGTCTTTGAAACCATGCACGAGGGGCTGTATTATTGTTGAAAGGTATCTGCTGCCTCTTCCCCATCATACCTCCGTGCCGCAGGAGGATCACACTTCTCTGACTCTTTGGTCTTGGTCTTGGCCATGTGACTTGTTTGAGTCAGTGAAATAGGAGCAGAAGTGACACAGGTCTCTTCTCTTCCAAGGAAGAAGTTTTAAGAGCCATTGTGGGGTTCACGCTGATCTCATTTTGCCTTCGACAGGAGACCAGCAACATCCCAGAGGCTGCTCCAGAGACTAAACTTTGACCCTGGAATTGAAGACAACTTGATGCAGAGTCCGATCGGACCTGTGATGAGAGCTGACATGAGACATGAGCAAGAAATAAACCTCTGCTATTCTGAGGCACTGAAATTTAGGGCTCATTTGTTACTGCAGCATACCCATGCCTATCCTGATGGATGCACTGTGGCAATTGCGGTTATAGTACCATCTCTGGATTCTACATGTTTTTGAACAAAATGCGTTTACATGAGCACAACCCTGTAGATAGAACAGAATGGCGGAGCGTGATGGGATGGAGAATATTCCAGCCTGGGCAGGAGAACCACAGTGGCCAGGGCAGCCAGAGGCAGCATATCAGTAGTTCTGGTGGTGGAGGGTGGGAGGCAAGGGATACTAATGAGCCTGGAAGTAAGTAAGCTAAGTAACTTTTTTTCTTTCCCCAAATCACTAACTTTCATTGTTATTTCTCACATGGTAAGTACAATGTTATTTCTCACATGGTAGGTATATGTATAATATATGTATACATATTTAGTTTTATATAAATAAATATAAATATTTATATATAAATAATAAATATAAATATTTAGTTTTATATAAACTCTATATATATATATAGTTTTTCATTGAAAAAGAGCCCAATAGTAGAAAATGTTTGAAGAATATAAATGGATAAAGAAATTATGGAAATCTCAATCTTACTATGCTCAACTCCCCCCAGGAGATAATCACTGGTATTGCTTGGTGCAAATCCTTTACCTGTGCATTTACATACACAGCTATTTTTTTTCTAGCATAAATGAATGGAATAATACTATATGTATTGTTCTGCAATTTGCTTTTTTATTTTAACTTAGTATTTCTTGGAGACCTTTTTGTGGCACTCAGTAGAGGTCTAGCTCATTTTTAGAATGGCTTCATATTATTCCATGCTATGGATGAAGTGTAATTTATTTAACCCTTCCACTATTAATGGACATTTATACCCATTTGAAGTTTTACCTCCTTCTGTGATTCATGGACTAATAGCTCCACTAATGGCAAGCTTTACAACATGGCAGTATAAACGACTACATTTTTCCCTCCCTGAATTTGTAAACGTCTTATCAACAACAGTACAGGGGTGGGTGTGTGTGCATTGGCTGCAGATGCCTCATGCCTGGGCCATGGCAATTCCTCCTGGAGGTGAAGGCTGTTTGCCTGCACTGTCTTGGGAAAGAGGAAGAAGCTCCCAGAAGACCTGCCTTTCTCGTCTCTGACCCGCCTCTTTCTCTCCCCTTCCAGGCATAGGAACAGTCCACAGTTCCTAAGAAGATTCCAGATCAAAGTGCTTCCTGTCCTTTGGCCCAAGAACCATACCCACTTACAAATGAATCATGATTAACTTTACACTTGTGCTTGGGGCATTTCCCTAAACTCTCATGTAAGCCCACTCTTGATGTGTTTAGCTTTTATTTCTTGCTCTCTCCATTTATCTGTCTCTGTCCACCCTGTTTCTGTCAGTCTCCTTCTCTCCTCCACCAAGATACAGAATTTTATCCTCAGTAGATTATGAATGAAGTCTTATCAGTTGTCATAAGCAACCTTGCTGGGGGTGAGGAAGCAGAACGTGGCAACTCTGGGAAAATGAGACGAGAATTTATTACTTAGGGTTTTCTCAGTGCCTCACCCCAAACCTCATGCTTACTAAAAGCACTAGATACCATCTCGTTGATTTTAAGATGTTGTCCTTACCATGCTGACATTTCTAAAGCCAGCATGTGTTCTATGATAAAAGTCTACTTTTAATACAATATTTTAAAAATAACCAATGGCATTTTATAATTGAAGTAAATTCCTGTAAGAAGGAATGATTCAGTTGCCCCTGCCATTAGGAACTGTGTCAAGGATGAGGACACCCAGAAGCCAGCCATGGTTCTCTCTCCTCTAGCCCCCTCCCCACATGCTCATCATGCCTGAAATATCCACTATTCGAATTCTTTCTTAGGACCCTTAAGGGAACTTGGGCTCCATGGGTGGTCCTCTGGCTTGGCAAACTAAAGCATTAGCACCTCCTGGCTAGAGTGATTGGTTCAGGGGCAGGCACATCACCCAAGCTGGGCCACTGAGACTTAGGTCCTCTTGGCTGGTAACAAGCCAATGGGATGTCGAGGTCCAGAGCTGCAGGGGGCCATCAAAACCTTTGGGGATGAAGCCAACCCAAGAAGTCAGAGTCCAAAGATGAAGAGAGGGAATTCCCAATGCCATTGTAGAGCACCTGGATACAGCTGTTCCTGAAGCTAGACCATTTAGGTTTAAGCCGGTTGGAGTTGAGCTTCTGCCACATGCAACCAACCCTGACCTGATGACTACAGCCGCAAATCTGTGCTGACACACAACAGGGCTAGAGCATGAAAGAGAAGAAAGGGGAGGGGAAAGCTTGGAGTAGGGGCAAGGGGACAGGGGTGTGGTGAGGCAGGAGAGGGAGAAATCCCAGAGCACTGAAAGGGACAGTGTGGAGATAAGGGAGCCACGAATAAGGATTTCTCGGCATGGTCTCTGAGGCCCTCCCAGTGGGACCTGTCTCTCTCTTTCCTTGCATTGGACAACTCCATCCCCTTTGCTTCCTGTTCTCTCACATCCTAGGTATCCCTTCCTCAGGGCACATGCTTTTTCTTTCTGGACTGTTCATACCCCATTGTTGGCTAATTTTTCAGTGAGTCTTGAACTCAAAGATCTTCTACTAGGGGGGCCCACCCATACCCATACCAGACGTACCTCTTCTATCTAACACCCTCCCCATTTGAAAGTACACGTATGCATACTTGTGCATGTGTGTGTGTGTGTGTGTGTGTGTAGTTATCTGGTTAATGTCCTTCTTTCCCACTAGACTAAGCTCCCCAAGGTGAAATCTCTGTCTTTGCAATCCTACACCCAGTGCCTTGCACATGTCTGGAATTTTCCCATTACGCTCGGGAAATATCTGCTGAATGAAGGAATCAGAGTCTCACTTGGGTTGAAGTCCCCCCAGGGCACACACTGATAAAGGTTCAGGGTCTGGACTCAGACTCTTGGGTGCCAGCCTGACTAATTGTGATCTTGGGAAAGTCACTGACATTTGTCAGGCTCAGTTTCCTCATCCGTGAAATGGGGGTAATAGTGGCACCCACTTCCCAGGGATGCTGCAAGGATTACATGAGCTATTATCAATAAACCACTGAGAACAAGAGCTGACACAGTCAACACAGAATAAAGGTATGCTAAGCTTATTCTCACAAGGGCCCCTTTAGCTGTGGTTGACAACAGGGAAGGAATAAACCTTGTGTTGCCAAAGGACATATATCTCCAAGCCCAATTGAAATAAGACAAGAATAACTACAGGAAGCCAGGAAGCATGAGGAGTTGGCTTTGGCTAGGTTTGCAGCCCACGGTGGCCCACGGCTCGATGGCCCAGCCATGTTTAGAAAGATCACCTGGTATCTAGAGAGTCCTCAAATGCAGTACTTCACGCTTTGATGGACTCAAGAACAACCTGACGGGTCTTTTGAAAATGCAGATTCTGATTTAGGGCAGGGCCCGAGACCGTGCATTTCTAACATGCTCCCAGGCGACGCTGCCACTGCGGTGGGCACACCGTGCTTTGAGCAGCCAGGCAGACGCACAGTGGGAAGCGATTGCCGGCGTTCCGAGGAAAAGGAAGCTGGCTGGCTCTAGCGCCCAGCACTGTTGGAGAGAGTGGGTGATTGAGAAGGAAAGGAGACAACCTGAAATGGAAATAAATGCTGTGCACCACAATCTCATTACTGTCTAAAATTAGATTAACATAATTAAACATTTAAAAGCTGGATTAAAGCATGTCAGTCTGAAATCTAGTGCTGAACGATGCTGTGGCTCTCTTTGCTTTTTCCTTAAGGGTTTGGGCTAATGGGTATTTCCAAGATTGCTGGGTTACATGTTGTTCTTTGTGATTTTAAATTACCACCAAACACCTCCAACTGGCCTTCTTTTCGAGATGACTTTCCCAGGACATGGCTGCCACGACTCTGAAAAATGTTCCGGCGTCCTGAGCCCTCAGCCCCTTCCTCCCACTGACTTCTAGCCTCCTTGGGATGAAAAAGGAGGTTTACTCACCCTACAATCTGCAGGTATGCACCTGATACTTGTCACACCCATCACAGTGATTGGCATAAGTATTACTGAGATTCCCGTTTTAATAGTATAGAAATAGAGGTTCAGAGAGGTAAAGTAAGCTGCATGGGGTCACACAGCTGATTCGTGGAAAAGACGGGATGCTAACACAATTCTGTTTGTTTGACTTTAAAATATCCATGTTCTTTCCATGGCCTCTCTGAAGAGTAAAGCATCATGGGGCTCCAGTAAAGGTGTGTGTGTCTGGGTGTTTGTGTGTGCATACAACGTATATACACATTGTGTGTAGGCAGAGGAGGGAGGTATGCAGAAAGAAAGAGAGGCAGAACGAACATCCAATTTTAAAATCTCTGTCTCTTCGTTTTTGCTAAAGTTGCCATACTGGAGCCATTACCAGCTGATATAATTTACTACATAATTTAATAGAACTGGGCTAAGTGATCTGTTCCCTCACCACAGTCACAAAGCACTTACTAACTTGGGCTCTAATTCCAGTCCTGGAGTCATTAAGTCTGTTCTCATCCACCCAGAGACTAATATCCCAAGGGTGAGTATTATCTTGGTGACATACTTGATTGCATGGCTTTGAGCCTGGAATGGAGAAGGTTATCCTTTCCCTCTGCCCAGGGTAGGTGGATGGTGATGGCAAATTGGGGTGGGGACCGTGGAGCTAGGCGAGGGTCGCGGTGGCCATTCTTTCGTAGGATGCAGCCATATCCTTGACAAGCTTCTCTCCTGAATACTCTGAGACTTGAAGTTTTCCCAAAACATCTTCCTATAAACGAGATTTCCTTCAGTAGAGTGAGCTATTTTCAAGAAGTCCTGGGAGAGAACTTTGCCTAAGCTGGATTTAGACTGGAGGGACGCTGATGTAGGGAAGGGCTCCTCATTAAAGAGCTGTTGCTTTGAACTGAAGATGACCATTTTCTCCTACCTATACAAGCCAGAGAGTCACTCTACTATTATTATTCATTTTAGAATAAAATGAGGACCTACTATGTGCCAGCCAGTCTTCTAGATGCTGAGACCACCACTGTGAACCAGGCTTGGACTCTAGACAGTGAGACATTAAAAATGTAGGAAAGGGCTTCCCTGGTGGCACAGTGGTTGAGAGTCTGCCTGCCAATGCAGGGGACACGGGTTCGAGCCCTGGTCTGGGAAGATCCCACGTGCCACGGAGCAACTGGGCCCGTATGCCACAAATACTGAGCTATGTGCGTCTGGAGCCTGTGCTCCGCAGCAAGAGAGGCCGCGACAGTGAGAGGCCTGCGCACCGCGATGAAGAGTGGCCCCCGCTTGCCACAACTAGAGAAAGCCCTCGCACAGAAACGAAGACCCAACACAGCCGAAAATAAATAAATGAATAAATAAATTAAAAAAAAATGTAGGAAAATGGTTCAGCCTCTGTGGACAACAGTTGGGTTCCTTAGCAAGCTGAACGTTGAATTACCATAAGACCCAGCAATTCCACTGCCCGAAGAATTGAAAACAGACACTAAAACAAATGGTACACAAATGTCCAAAGCAGCACTGTTCACAATAGCCCATGTGCTAGAAAAACTCAAATGTCCATCAGCAGATGAGTGGATGAACCAAATGTGGTCTATCCACACAATGGAATATCACTCAATTATAAAAAGGAATGAAGGGGAACCCTCTTACACTTTTGGTGGGAATGTAAATTGGTGCAGCCACTAGGGAGAACAGTATGGAGGTTCCTTAAAAAACTAAAAATAGAACTACCATATGATCCAGCAATTTCACTCCCAGGTGTATATCTGGAGAAAACAACAATTCAAAAAGATACATGTACCCCAATGTTCATAGCAGCACTATTTACAATAGCCAGGACATGGAAGCAACCTCAATGTCCATCGACAGATGAATGGATAAAGAAGATGTGGTACATATATACAATGGACTATTACTCAGCCACGAAAAAGAATGAGATAATGCCATTTACAGCAACATGGATGGATATAGAGATTGTCACACTGAGTGAAGTAAGTCAGACAGAGAAAGACAAATATCATATGATATCGCTTATACGTGGAACCTAAAAAAAAGGGTACAAATGAACTTACCTGCAAAACAGAAATAGAGGGCTTCCCTGGTGGCGCAGTGGTTGAGAGTCCGCCTGCCGATGCAGGGGACACGGGTTCGTGCCCCGGTCCGGGAAGATCCCACATGCCGCGGAGCGGCTGGGCCCGTGAGCCATGGCCGCTGAGCCTGCGCGTCCAGAGCCTGTGCTCCATGACGGGAGAGGCCACAACACTGAGAGGCCCATGTACTGCAAAAATCAAACAAACAAAAACAGAAATAGAGTCACAGATGTAGAAATTGGCAATTGCCAGGGGGGAATGGGGGGAAGGGATAAATTGGGAGATTGATATTGACATATATACACTATTATATATAAAATAGATAACTAATAAGGACCTACTGTATAGCACAGGGAACTCTACTCAGTACTCTGTAATGGCCTATATGGGAAAAGAATCTAAAAAAGAGTGGATATAGGTATATGTATAACAGATTCACTTTGCTGTACACCTGAAATAAACACAACATTGTAAATCAACTCTACCCCAATACAAATTTTTTTAAAAAAAGGAATGAAATTTTGATACTTGCTACAACATGGATGAGCTTTGAAAACTTTATGGTCAGTGAAAGAAGCCAGGCACAAGAGGCCATTTATTGTATGACTCCATTAATGTGAAACATCCTGAATAGGTAAATCCACACAGAGGGAGAGCAGATGGTTAGAGGCATGGGCTGGAGTGGGGGGGATGGGAGTGACTGCTTAATGGGTATGGGGTTTCCTTTTGGGGTGATGAAAATGTTTTGGAACTAGATAGAGGTGGTGGTTGTACAATACTGTGAAAATACCGAATGCCAATGTTATACACTTAAAATGGTTAATTTTATGTTGTGTGGATTTCACATTAATTTAAAAAGTACATGTTAATACAATAATTTCAGATAATGAGAAGAGCTAATAGGAAAATAAAGCAGGATAATGAGGTCATCAGAGATGAAATGTAAGAGGCTGTCCACAAAGGGGCAACATTTAAGGCAATTGCCTGGAGGGGAAAACCTTGCAGATTAGGGAAGAACTTTACAGGCAGGGGAAGAGTAAGAACAAAGGCCCTGGGGCAGGAAGGAGATGGGCCTGATGGGTGCCAGTGTAGCTGGATGTTGTGGGTAAAGAGGGGGAAGGCCAGAGCTGAGAGTGTGAGGTAGGTAGGAACCAGATCCTGGAAACTCACCTGAAGGGAAGAAGCTTGCATTTGACTCTAATTCTCAGGGGAAGCCACTGGAGAGTTGTAATCAGGTGACATATGCTGATTTGCATTTTTTGTAAATACAGGTAAAATTTGCCTAACATAAAATTAACTCATTAATTTTAAAGTGCACTATTCAGTGACATTTAGTAAATTCACAATGCTGTGTAACTACCATCTCTAGTTCTAAAACATTTGCCTCACCCCAAAGAAAGCTGTAGATATTAAGTAGTCACTCCCACTACCCCCTCCCCGAGCCCTGCTAACCACTGATCTACTTTCTGTCTCTATACACTTACCTATTCTGGATGTTTCATATAAATGGAATCACACAATATGGGACCTTTTGTGTCTGGCTAATTTCACTCAGCATCATGTTTTCAAGGTTCATTCATGTTGTAGCAAGTATCAGAACTTTATTCCTTTTCAGGGTTGAATGATATTCCATTGAATGGATAGAACACGTTTTGTTGATGCAGTCATTAGTGAATGGACATTTGGGTTGTTTCCATATTTTGTGAATAGTGCTACTATGAACATTTTGTAGAAGTTTTTGTTTGAACACCTGTTTTCAGTTCTTTGGGATATCTACCTAGGAGTGGAATTGCTGGGTCGTATGGAAATTCTATGTTTAATGTTTTGAAGAACTGCCAAACTATTTTCCACAATGGCAGCTCTATTTTATATTCCCATGTACTGATTGGCATTTTTCAAAAAGAATTTTTTGGTTGTTATGTGGCAAAAAGATCGTAGGCAGGAGGTGGAGGAGGCATGGAGACCAGTTAGTTCCCTTTGTCCGGGGAGGAGGTGACAGTGGCTGAGACTTTATTAGCAGAAGTAGAGGTGAGGAAAAGTGGATGAATTCTAGCATGTTTTGGAATGCCCTGACTTACAACCGAAAACTTCAGGTGGAATTCTAGCTGTGAGAGAAAAATTGTACAAAGGCAGCTCTGGTCTGATTTTGAAGTGAAATGTAGTGGGGAGATTTGAATCCTGGGAAGAAAAAAGTTCTTCAGCCACTCTCTATTCAGTGATTGGTGAGGATGTTTTGTAGGGAAATTTCCATTATCTTGCCAGCTGGCTTGAAAACTACTCTTGGGGATAAAACTTTTTTTTAAGAAAGACACCTTGATGGGCAGCTGAGAGGAAAAGTGAGACCCTGAAGTCATCAGTCAGTAAAAGCAAAGTCCCCTAAAGCAAGGTTTAATGGTTCTCCAGAATTTTCCCTGGCGTGGGGTTGGAGGAGAGAAAAAAGAGATTAGAATGGGTGAGGAAGGCATCAGTTAGGCAATGCCCTGTGGATGCCTGGGACCACTGGCCAGAGAAGCATCTCCAGTGAAATCTGTTGAATCATCTGGCTTAAAGCCCGTGAAAAGACAAGACCACTGAGTCCCAGGGCAGCAAAATGCTTGCAAAAAGATGGGTGATACTAAGTGGCAAAACCAAAAATCAAATGTCCTTTCCACTTTTCTCTTGCTATGGAATGTTTTCAAAGGGTTTCTTTGAAGAGAAACAAGTAAATACTCAAGCTGCACTCCCTATAAGTTTACATTCCCCTTCATCCAACCATCCATCCATCCATCCATCCATCTATCCCCCATGACCCATCCACCTACCCATGCATCCATTTCATCATTCAGCAAATTTCATAACACATTTACCATCTAAGCTGAGGTTGGGTTGTCAGAAGGCAATCCTATTTACCATGACATGGAATTTGAATTTTATTCTAAGAGTAACAGGGACCCATGTAGGGGTTTTAGCATGAGGTAGCCTAAACGTAAGTTAAAATGATTACTTTGGTTTGTGGATGGTGGGTGGGAGGGGGCAAAAGAAGGAGCAGGGAGATGCAGTCTCTAAATAACACAGTCTGACAGGCCTATTGATACGGACCAAGGTTCTTGGCCTTCCCCAGTCAATAGAAATTGATCAGAGGTCAGACAAGAAATTCAAGCAAGGCTTTATTGGGGCCCCTGCTGCAGCAGCGCGGAGCAAGAACAAGCAACACGTTCCCCAGCTCGCTCCCCCGAGAAGGGGGGCAGCTGGTTCCTTATATGGGGTGAGGGTAGGGGTGGTGCCCAGGGGTCAGGGCAGAGGGGTGGCTTAGGTGTTTTGCCCACCCCTTTCTTGGTGTTCTGTGCAGGGGACATGCACAGTACCCTGCTTTTGCTCCTGGCTTTTCAGAAGTGGCAGTTGGGTTTTTTGATCTTTTTGTATCTTTTATATCTTGTTGTCCATAATTTGCCCCAACTGCACATGCACGCACTTATTTTTAGTCCCTTATATTTTCTTTGTATTTTGTTTCTCGAGGAGACATTTGTCCAGGTGTAAGCACTGCAGCAAAGGGTCCCAGGTCCTAAGTCCCAGTCTGTCTCACTATTGCCTTCAGCTATCTGGGCTTCCAAGCAGTTCAATAAGAACTTATTGAGTTGCTACTGCATACCAGGCCCAGGTACTCTGGGTACAGAGATGATCAGGGAGTGTTGCCTGCACTGGAACTGAAGCTGCAGTGGGAGAGACAGAAGGAAGCCAGCAATTATGACTTGGGATAGGATATCTGGATACCCAGATGATGTGACGACACACGGCGGGAACCCCAACAGAACCTAAAGAGGCAGAGATATCAAGGAGGGCATCTTGGAGGAATTGGCATTTAGGCTGAGGATCTAAGGATGACTTGGATTTAGCTGGGGAGGGCATACTTGGCAAAGAAAACAGGATGAGCAAAGGCACTAAGGCATGGCACAGCGTGGTTTTACGTGGGAAGTCACATGAGATTCCTTAGGGAATGAGGCAGAATATTACTAAACAAATAGGTACAAGTGATGTGTGTGTGTGTGTGTGTGTGCGTGTGTGTTACAAGCTGATCAGTATGGGAGGGTGGCTGTGGGTGGAGGATGAGAATGGAGATGTTGGCAGGGGCTGGGCATGGTAGATCTCACATGGTTCGTACTCGGATGGTACTGGGGAGCCGCTGATTATAAAAGGGAGAGGCACAAACCCTCCTGCTTCTGCTCCTTTCTCGGTGAAGAGTCATAGTCTGAGCATGTGTGGGCAAGAGAGGATGAGACCTTAGGAAGCAAATTCAATACGCTGTTTGTTGGTATAAGGTGTATGTGTGGGGAGCCTATTTCCAGGGGCAATTTATGTCTGCTCTAAAAAATAACCTTTTTTCCTATTATACTAATAATCTATTTGTTTTGAAAATTTGGAAAATATGGACTAGAAAAATGAACAAAAATTTAAACCTGAAATTACATCCCCTAGTGATAAATCTGTTAGTATTTTATTGTATATCTTTCGTGTCATTTAAAATTACATAACCATGATTTTTATATAAGTGAGATCATAGTCTGCACACTGATTTATTAGTTGCTCTTACACTTAGCTATATAGCATTAACAGCCGCTGCATTCATTTCCTAGGGCTGTCAGAATGAAGTACCACAACCTGGGTGGATTAAAGCAACAGAAATGGACTTAGAAATAGAGGGACCTTCAAGATGGTGAAGGAGTAAAACATGGAGATCACCTTCCTCCCCACAAATACATTAAAAATACATCTACATGTGGAACAACTCCTACAGAACACCTACTGAACGCTGGCAGAAGACCTCAGACTTCCCCAAAAGCAAGAAACTCCCCACGTACCTGGGTAGGGCAAAAGGAAAAAGAAAAAACAGAGACAAAAGAATAGGGATGGGACCTGCACCAGTGGGAGGGAGCTGTGAAAGAGGAAAAGTTTCCACACACTAGGAAGCCCCTTCACTGGCGGAGACGGAAGGGTTGGGGGGGGAAGCTTCGGAGCCACGGAGGAGAGCGCAGCAACAGGGGTGCAGAGGGCAAAGCGGAGAGATTCCCGCACGGAGGATCGGTGCTGACCAGCACTCACCAGCCCGAGAGGCTTGTCTGCTCACCCGCCGGGATGGGTGGGGGCTGGGAGCTGAGGCCTGGGCTTTGGAGGTCAGACCCCAGGGAGAGGACTGGGGCTGGCTGCGTGAACACAGCCTGAAGGGGCTAGTGCACCACAGCTAGCCGGAAGAGAGTCCGGGAAAAAGTCTGGACCTGCCTAAGAGGCAAGAGACCATTGTTTCGAGGTGCGCAAGGAGAGGGGATTCAGAGCACCGCCTAAACGAGCTCCAGAGACTAGCGCGAGCTGCAGCTATCAGTGTGGACACCAGAGACGGGCATGAGACGCTAAGGCTGCTGCTGCCATGACCAAGAAGCCTGTGTGCAAGCACAGGTCACTATCCACACCTCCCCTCCCGGGAGCCTGTGCAGCCCGCCACTGCCAGGGTCCCGTGATCCAGGGACAACTTCCCCAGGAGAACACATGGCACACCTCAGGCTATGCAACATCACGCTGGTTTCTGCCACCACAGGCTCACCCTGCACTCCGTGCCCCTCCCTCCCCCCCCCCGCCCCGGCCTGAGTGAGCCAGAGTCCCCGAATCAGCTGCTACTTTAACCCCGTCCTGTCTGAGCAAAAAACAGATGCCAGAGGGCGACCTAAACACAGAGGCAGGGCCAAATCCAAAGCTGAACCCCGGGAGCTGTGCAAACAAAGAAGAAAAAGGGAAATTTCTCCCAACAGCCTCAAGAGCAGTGGATTAAATCCCCACAATCAACTTGATGGATGTACCCTGCATCTGTGGAATACCTCAATAGACAATGAATCATCCCAAAATTGAGGTGCTGGACTTTGGGAGCAACTGTAGACTTGGGGTTTGCTTTCTTCATCTAATTTGTTTCTGGTTTTATGGTTACCTTAGTTTAGTATTTAGAGCTTATTATCACTGGTAGACTTGTTTATTGATTTGGTTGCTCTCTTCCTTATTTTATATATAAATATATATTATATATTTTCCCTTTTTCTCTTTTTGTGAGTGTGTATGCTTCTTTGTGTGATTTTGTCTCTATAGCTTTGCTTTTACCATGTCCTAGGGTTCCGTCTGTCCATTTTGTTTGTTTGTTTGTTTGTTTTAGAATAGTTTTTAGCACTTGTTATCATTGGTGGATTTGTTTTTTGGCTTGGTTGCTCTCTTCTTTCTTTGTTTTAATTACTTTTTTATTTTTAATAATATTTTTTAACTTTTATTTTAATAACTTTATTTTATTTATTATTTTTTTCTTTCTTTTTTTTCCTCCCTTTTCTTCTGAGCTGTGTGGCTGACAGGGTCTGGCCAGGTGTCAGGCCTGAGCCTCTGAGGTGGGAAAGCCGAGTTCAGGACACTGGACCACCAGAGACCTCCTGGCCCCATGTAATATCAAACAGTGAAAGCTCTCCCAGAGATCTCCATCACAACACTAACACGCAGCTTCACTCAATGACCAGAAAGCCCCAGTGCTGGATACCCTACGCCAAACAACTAGCAAGACAGGAACACAACCCCACCCATTAGCAGAGAGGCTGCCTAAAATCATAATAAGGTCATAGAACCCCAGAACACACCACCGGACATGGTCCTGCCCACCAGAAAGACAAGATCCAGCCCCACCCACCAGAACACAGGCACCAGTCCCCTCCACCAGGAAGCCTACACAACCCACTGAACCAACCTTAGCCACTGGGAGCAGACATCAAATACAGTGGGAACTATGAACCTGAAGCCTGAGAAAAGGCGACACCAAACACAGTAAGTTAAACAAAATGGGAAGACAGATTAATACACAGCAGATGAAGGAGCAAGGTAAAAACCCACCAGACCAAACAAATGAAGAGGAAATAGGGAGTCTACTTGAAAAAGAATTCAGAGTAATGATAGTAAACATGATCCAAAATCTTGGAAGTAGAATGGAGAAAATACAAGAAACGTTTAACAAGGACCTAGAAGAACTAAAGAGCAAAGAAACAATTATGAACAACACAATAAGTGAAATTTAAAATTCTCTAGAAGGAATCAATAGCAGAAGAACTGAGGCAAAAGAACGGATAAGTGACGTGGAAGATAAAATAGGGGAAATAACTACCACAGAGCAGAATAAAGAAAAAAGAATGAAAAGAATTGAGGACAGTCTCACAGACCTCTGGGACAACATTAAATGCACCAACATTCAAATTATAGGTGTTCCCAGAAGAATAAGAGGAAAAAAAGGGAGTGAGAAAATATTTGAAGAGATTATAGTTGAAAACGTCCCTAATATGGTAAAGGAAATAGTCAATCAAGTCCAGGAAGCACAGAGAATCCCATACAGGATAAATCCAAGGAGAAACATGCCAAGACACATATTAATCAAACTATCAAAAATTAAATACAAAGAAAAAATATGAAAAGCAGCAAGGGAAAAGCAACAAATAACATACAAGGAACTTCCCATAAGGTTAACAGCTGATCTTTCAGCAGAAACTCTGCAAGCCAGAAGGGATTGGCAGGACATATTTAAAGTGATGAAAGGGAAAAACCTACAACCAAGATTACTCTACCCAGCAAGGATCTCATTCAGATTCGATGGAGAAATTAAAACCTTTACAGACAAGCAAAAACTAAGAGAATTCAGCACCACCAAACCAGTTTTACAACAAATGCTAAAGGAACTTCTCTAGGCAGGAAACACAAGAGAAGGAAAAGACCTACAATAACAAACGAAAAACAATTAAGAAAATGGTAATAGGAACATACATATCGATAATTACCTTAAATGTAAATGGATTAAATGCTCCAGCCAAAGACATAGACTAGCTGAATGGATACAAAAACGAGACCCATATATATGCTGTCTACAAGAGACCCACTTCAGACCTAGGGACACATACAGACTGAAAGTGAGGGGATGGAAAAAGATAGTCCATGCAAATGGAAATCAAAAGAAAGCTGGAATAGCAATTCTCATATCAGACAAAATAGACTTCAAAACAAAGACTGTTACAAGAAGACAAAGAAGGACACTACATAATGATCAAGGGATCAATCCAAGAAGAAGATATAACAATTGTAAATATTTATGCACCCACCATAGGAGGACCTCAATACATAAGGCAAATACTAACAGCCATAAAAGGGGAAATTGACAGTAACGCAATAATAGTAGGGGACTTTTAACACCTCACTTGCACCAATGGACAGATCATCCAAATGATAATAAATAAGGAAATGCACGCTTTAAACAACACATTAAACAAGATGGACTTAATTGGTATTTATAGGACATTCCATCCAGAAACAACAGAATACACTTTCTTCTCAAATGCTCATGGAACATTCTCCAGGATAGATCATATCTTGGGTCACAAATCAAGCCTCGGTAAATTTAACAAAATTGAAATCATATCAAGTATCTTTTCCAACCATAACGCTACGACGCTAGACATCAATTACAGGAAAAAAATCTGTAAAAAGTACAAACACATGGAGGCTAAACAATACACTACTTAGAGGAAACAATAGCAAAGATCAATAAAACTAAAAACTGGTTCTTTGAGAAGATAAACAAAATTGATAGACCATTAGCCAGACTCATCAAGAATAAAAGGGAGAAGACTCAAATAAATAGAATTAGAAATGAAAAAGGAGAAGTAACAATTGACACTGAAGAAATACAAAGGATCATGAGAAATTACTACAAGCAAGTAAATGCCAATAAAATGGACAACCGGGAAGAAATGGAAAAATTCTTAGAAAACCACAACCTTCCGAGACTGAACCAGGAAGAAATAGAAAATATGAACAGACCAATCACAAGCACTGAAACTAAAACTGTGATTAAAAATCTTCCAACAAACAAAAGCCCAGGACCAGATGGCTTCACAGGAGAATTCTCTCAAACATTTAGAGAAGAGATAACACCTATCCTTCGCAAACTCTCCAAAATATAGGAGAGGGAGGAACACTCCCAAACTCATTCTACGAGGCCACCATCACCCTGATACCAAACCCAGACAAAGATGTCACAAAGAAAGAAAACTACAGGCCAATATCACTGATGAACATAGATGCAAAAATCCTCAACAAAATACTAGCAAACAGAATCCAACAGCACATTAAAAGGATCATATAACATGATAAAGTGGGGTTTATCCCAGGAAGGCAAGGATTCTTCAATATATGCAAATCAATGTGATAAACCATATCAACAAATTGAAGGAGAAAAACCCATATGATCATCTCAATACATGCACAAAAAGCTTTCAACAAAATTCAACACCCATTTATGATTAAAAAAACTCTCTAGAAAATGGGCATAGAGGGAACCTACGTCAACATAATAAAGGCCATATATGACAAACCCACAGCTAACATCATTCCCAATGGTGAAAAACTGAAGTCATTTCCACTAAGATCAGGAACAAGACATGGTTGCCCATTCTCACCACTATTATTCAATATAGTTTTGGAAGTTTTAGCCACAGCAATCAGAGAAGAAAAAGAAATAAAAGGAATCCAAATCAGAAAAGAAGTAAAACTGTCACTGTTTGCAGATGACATGATATTATACATAGAGAATCCTAAAGATGCTACCAGAAAACTACTAGAGCTAACCAATGAATTTGGTAAAGTAGCAGGATACAAAATTAATGCACAGAAATCTCTTGCATTCTTATACACTAATGATGAAAAATCTGAAAGAGAAATTAAGGAAATAATCCCATTTACACTGCAACAAAAAGAATAAAATGCCTAGGAATAAACCTACCTAAGGAGACAAAAGACCTGTATGCAGAAAACTATAAGATACTGATGAAAGAAATTAAAGATGATACCAACAGATGGAGAGATATACCGTGTTCTTGGATTAGAAGAATCAACATTGTGAAAACGACTATACTACCCAAAGCAATCTACAGATTCAATGCAATCCCTATCAAATAACCACTGGCATTTTTCAAAGAATTAGAACAAAAAAATTTCACAATTTGTATGGAAACACAAAAGACCCTGAATAGCCAAAGCAATCTTGACAAAGAAAAACAGAGCTGGAGGAATCAGGCTCCCTGACTTCAGACTATACTACAAAGCTACAGTAATCAAGACAGTATGGTACTGGCACAAAAAGAGAAATATAGATCCATGGAACAGGATAAAAAGCCCAGAGATAAACCCACACACATATGGTCACCTTATTTTTGATAAACGAGGCAAGAATATACAATAGAGAAAAGACAGCCTCTTCAATAAGTGGTGCTGGGAAAACTGGACAGCTACATGTAAAAGAATGAAATTAGAACACTCCCTAACACCATATACAAAAATAAATTCAAAATGGATTAAAGACCTAAATGTAAGGCCAGACGCTATAAAACTCTTAGAGGAAAACATAGGCAGAACACTCTATGATATAAATCACAGCAAGATCCTTTTTGACCCACCTCCTAGAGAAAGGGAAATTAAAGCAAAATTAAACAAATGGGACCTAATGAAACTTAAAAGCTTTTGCACAGCAAAGGAAAGCATAGATCAATGGAACAGGATAGAAAGCCCAGAGATAAATCCACGCACATATGGTCACCTTATCTTTGATAAAGGAGGCAAGAACAAGACGAAAAGACAACCCTTAGAATGGGAGAAAATATTTGCAAATGAAGCAACTGACAAAGGATTAATCTCCAAAATATATAAACACCTCATGCAACTCAATATCAAAACAACAAACAACGCAATCCAAAAATGGGCAGAAGACCTAAATAGTCATTTCTCCAAATAAGATATACAGATGGCCAGCAAACACATGAAAGGATGCTCAACGCCACTAATCATTAGAGAAATGTAAATCAAAACTACAATGAGGTATCACCTCACACCGGTCAGAATGGCCAGCATCAAAAAATCTACAAACAGTAAATGCTGGAGAGGGTGTGGAGAAAAGGGAACCCTCTTGCACTGTTGGTGGGAATGTAAATTGATACAGCCACCTTGGAGAACAGTATGGAGGTTCCTTAAAAAACTAAAAATAGAACTACCATACGACCCAGCAATCCCACTACTGGGCATATACCCTGAGAAAACCATAATTCAAAAGAATAATGTACCGCAATGTTCATTGCAGCTCTATTTACAATAGCCAGGACATGGAAGCAACCTAATTGTCCATTGACAGATGAATGGAAAAAGAAGATGTGGCACATATATACAATGGGCTATTACTCAGCCATAAAAAGGAACGAAACTGAGTTATTTGCAGTGAGGTGGATGGACGTACACAGTCATACAGAGTGAAGTAAGTCAGAAAGAGAAAAACAAATACTGTATGCTAACATATATATATGGATTCTAAAAAAAAAAAGTTCTGAAGAACCTAGGGACAGGACAGGAATAAAGACGCAGACGTAGAGAATGGACCAGAGGACACGGGGAGGGGGAAGGGTAAGGCGGGATGAAGTGAGAGAGTGGCATGGACATATATACACTACCAAATGTAAAACTGATAGCTAGTGGGAAGCAGCTGCACAGCACAGGGAGATCAGCTCAGTGCTTTGTGAGCACTTAGAGGGGTGGGATAGGGAGGGTGGGAGGGAGATGCAAGAGGGAGGAGATATGGGGATATATGTATATGTACAGCTGATTCATTTTGTTATACAGCAGAAACTAACACACCACTGTAAAGCAATTATACTCCAATAAAGATGTTTAAAAAAAAAAAGAAAGCAACAGGAATGTGTTGTCTCACAGTCTGGTGGATAGACTTCCGAGATCAAGGTGATGCAGGGCCAGGATCCCTCTGAAACCTACAGGGGATTCTTCCTTGACTTTTTCCAGCTTCTGATGGTGGCTGCCAATTTTTAGTGTTCCTTGATTTGCAGGTGCATCACTCCAATCTCTGCCTTTGTCACCATATGACATTCTCCTTGTGTGTCTGTCAGTGTCTTCACATGGCCTGACTCTAGCATACCTCATCTTAACTAATCACATCTGCATCAACCCTATATCCAAATAAGGTCACATTCTGAGGTATTGGGAATTACAACTTCAGCATATCTTTTTTGGGGGGAAGGGACATAATTCATAACAGCTTCTCTTGCCATTCAATATTGTGTAATATGAGATTTTTAAATTGATGTATAGTTGATTTACAATGTTGTGTTAGTTTCAGGTGTACAGCATAGTGATTCAGCCATATATATATATATTCTTTTTCAGATTCTTTTCCCATATAGATTATTACAAAATATTGAGTATAGTTCCCTGTGCTATATAGTAGGTCCTTGTCGTTTATCTATTTTATATATAGTAGTGTTTATATGTTACTCCCAAATTCCTAATTTATACCTCCTCCCTAGCTTTCCCCTTTGGTAACCATAAGTTTGTTTTCTATGTCTGTGAGTCTGTTTCTCTTTTGTAAATAAGTTCATCTGTATCATTTTTTTAGATTCCACATATAAGTGATATCATGTGATATTTATGTTTCTCTGTCTGACTTACTTCACTTAGCATGATAATCTCTAGGCCCGTTCATGTTGCTGCAAATGGCATTATTTCCAAAAAGTTTTTTATGGCTGAGTCATATTCCATTGTATACATGTACCACACCTTCTCTATCCATTCATCTGTCAATAGACACTTAGGTTGTTTCCATATCTTGGCTATTGTAAATAGTGCTGCAATGAACATTGGGGTACAAGTATCTTTTCAAACTATGGTTTTCTCTGGGTATATGCCCAGGAGTGGGATTGCTGAATCACCTGATAACACTACTTTTAGTTTTTTAAGAAACCTCCATACTGTTCTCCATAGTTGCTGCACCGAGAAAATATTCTGTTTTATGGGCGTACAAATGTCCGAGGGTCCATCCTGCTTTACACTGAATATGCAACCTGTGTCATGTCCTTGTCCAGCTCTGTGCAATAACAGTGGCCGTCACCCTGACAACAGTGATACTGGCACGGCCTGAGCTTCCGCTGCCCCCTAGTTCCTACTGACAAAGAAGGGCAGTGGACTTGGGTTCTTCCAAAAGCCTTTTAAACACCAGGGCAAGAATCAAAGGGGAAACCTCTCATAACCAGATATCCAGGGATCCGAACTTCCCCCTGTGCAGATCCAGCTTATCCAGATGTGACCACACGTTGGAACGCACCCAGCAGTAAGCTGTGATTCGCCAGCTCCTCAGCGCAATCCAACAATCGTCTTATTCAACCTGCTTTACGAGCGTAGGCGAAAAATTTCCAGCCCCAGTTTCTTAGGATGTCACCAGTGATCTCAAAGGCTATTGCAGCAGACTAAAAGGGAAAGTTGTTTGCTTGTTTTAAATCACAGACCCTCTCTTTTCTGAGCAGGGAACCTTCAGAAGCCTGTCCTGATGAACCGTCAGAGCAACAGTACTATAAGTATTGACTCTTAGGGATGTAAAGGGGGTTTCCATGTACATTCTCCCATTTGATTCTCCAAATACCCGAGCCCAATAGGGCAGGAGTGGGTTGTTACGTGAGGCTCTGAGCTGCCTTGACTCGCCCAAACCTGCTCAGCTTATGACCACACCGCCGTGGGAAGCTCACATTGTAGACACAATCTTATTTAACCTTCCCCCAAAACCTGGAGGGAAGTGCAATGCCCGTCCCCTTTCCAGAGATGAACAAACAAAACCTTAGAAAACACGCTGCCTCACTCAAGCTCACACAGCTAGCGAGTGCCAGAGCTGGTCTTGGCCCCCAGCTGCCCGACTCTGGTGACATTTGTGACCACTAGTCAGTCTGCCCTGTGCAGGGCCAAGACAGGCCCGGACACCCTTGCTGGCTCTTGACTCTTTTTTCCCTCGTGACCTCATTTGGTTTCAACAGCGAGAGTTTATCTGCATTTTAAACTGGACAAGATAATATATACCCCTGGGGGCATTGCCCCTGATTCTGTTATTCATGATAGGCAAGGACTTTGGGTCGTGAGGCCTGCTGAAAATGGGGATATTATTTCAAGATTTTCTGGATCAAGGGGTAAGTGTCCTGTCACTTGATGGGAGGGAATCTTTACTGGGGGCTCACAGGTCCCCAGAGTGTTAACAGATAGTCTTTAGTGAAATATACGTATGAACGATCTTATAAGCATATGCATTTTTCTGGGAGTTTTAGTCCATTTCACGCCTCATGAGAATTTGTAAGGTCTTTGTGACCCAGAAATAAACCCAAACCAAAAACAATGTATATTGTTTCACATTTGTATGGCAGGCTTTCTGGAAACCACCGTGGTTTTCTATTAAGGAAAGTCTCTTGCCTTTGAATATTGCAGTAGACAGAGCCTCAAAAGAGAACTCCAACCCGTGCACTCAGCAGATGCTTAAGAAACACAGGGTGGAGAAGACAATGCTTTGTAGAGAGCTCTGTCCCCTGGTCTGAGGAGGAAATGGAGTGATGCGCCCAGAGACCTGGGATGCCCATCATCTAAACACCGTCACCAGCACCTCCGGGCTCTACCTCCGGAATATGCCTACGATTCCTGCCCTGCTCCCCACCTTCCATTGTGGTCTCACACTAATCCTGCCTTGCTGTTCCCTGAAGCCCTCCAGGAGTGTCCCACTGCCCTCACAATACATCTAAGCTCGTGGCGGTGGCTGCAAAGCGGAAATGACCTGCCTGGTTCCCTACATTCTCTTCTGCTTTCAACCCACTCAGGCCACACTGCCTTCTGCCCTTGAACCTTCAGCTTGCTCCTTCCTCAGGCCCCTGCATTTGCTGGAATCTTCTGCCCCTAGATCTTTGCAGGACCATATCCTTCTCATCAGTCAGGTCTCTGGGAGATGCTGCCTCTTGAGAGACGCAACCATTCTAAGGACCCCACTCTGTGGGAACGTGTGTTTGCTTTTCTTCCCAGTCTTTATCACCATTAAACAATGATCTCCTTTACTTATGGCTAGCCTGTAGGCTACAAGCTCCATTGGCTTGTCTGAAACTTAGAGCCTCAATACATACGTGTTGAGAAGGAAGGGATGGGCAGGTGGTCAGCGTTCTCCCTGAAGTTGAGGCTCACCAGATCTTCCTTGAGGGAAACCTGCAGTAGCGGAGTGTTGGAATGTTATGGGGACTGACAGCTTCCTCCAAAGCACGGGAGGCTCATTTTCACCCCACTTAGTAGTGAATTACGTTACCTGCTGGTGAGGGCGAGCCACAGGGCCTGTAATTAGTTCCCTGATTATTCGCAGTTGAAGCGATCGTGGCTTGCGGATGGTGTTCGCCACAAACACCTGCAGGAGAGCCAGGCCACTTGGTAGCTACTGCGTTCCCAAGAAGGCAGATCAATTTCCATTTGATTTGTTTAAAAATAACAAATAAACAATGCAGAGCCGCTTGCAAGGTTTGGGTTTCTCCTTTTCTGAAATCTGGGGAAAGGAGGCAGCTTGAAATTGCCAGTTAGGAGAAGACGGGCAGAGCACGCTCACAGCTCAATAGGATTCCCCTATAATCAGAGCTAATAACTGTATTTTTCTACTACTCAACGATTCTGTTCTTTTAAAGCTTCTAGTTAGCGAGCTGGCTAAATGATGCTCGGCAGCTGGCCATGGAGAAGACTCCTTCTGAAATACAGCAATGAAGCCCATTTTTTACCACTTTGTTCTGATTTTATCTTGGGCTGAAGGGTGATCTGCTGACACACGTGGGGAGAGATACTGGACAGGTGAGATGTCTTAAGGAGCCAAGAAATGTGCATCTTTCCCTGGAATACAAAGGGCACCAGGATTTCCTCTAGGGTCATGAATTTAAAAGTCTTCTCTGCCTCAATGCACTCTTAATCTGGGCTCTTCCCTGACCTATGCTACTTCCCGAATATCTAAATATGTCCCTTTTCCAACTAAATCCTTCAACGATTTCCCACTGCCATTAGTTGGTGCCTAAACCTCTCAGGTGTCTTACATGGCCATGTGGGCCCATCCCCTACCTCCTGGATCCACCTTCCCCATACCTATCCACACCCCACCCCCTTTACCTTCATGCTCCCAGATAGTGAATTACCGTTTGCATGCAGCAGAGTGCTCAAAGTTATGCAGTCTGGGAGCCAGGATGCCTGGTTCTAATTCTAGCTCCACTATATATCAGCTGTGTGACCTTGGGCAAGTCATTTGACCTCTCTGGGACACAGGTGCCACGTCTATAACACAGGGATAATAGAAGCATTTTCCTCTTAAGGTGATTGTGAGTGTCAAATGCATTAATGATTCTACAGTGCTTACAACAGTGGTTGGTGGATGCTGTGTGCTCAGAAGAGATAAGTGGGCAGGACTGCTCCTCTACTGTGCTTTGTTTCTCTTTGCACACACTTGTTTCCTTTGTCTGGATCTCTCTTTCTGCCCCAATCCCTTATTCTCCTGTTCGACTCATCTTTCGATTTTCTGTTTAGACGTTTCCTCTTCCTGGAATCCTTCCAGATCCCTTATCTGCAGGTTAGGTGCTTTTCTCTGGCTCCTACAGCACCCTCTACTTCCTCCCTCACAGATGTCATCCCCAGTATATTACTTAATTAAAATGTTTATTTCAAAATAATTTTAGGTGCACACGTTGCTGTAAGAAATAATACACAGCGATCCCGTGTGCCATTTACCCAGTTCCACCAATGCCAAACGGTGGTCCGTACAGACTAGAATATCGATGTTGGTACAGTTCAAGATATACATTTCCATCATCACAAGCATCCTTCTGGTTGCCTTTTTAAAAAACTTTTTATTGGGGTATAGTTGATTCACAATGTTGTGTTATAGTTTCAGGTGTACAGCAAAGTGAATCAGTTATACATATGTCCACTCTTTTTTTAGATTTTTTCCCCCATATAGGCCATTAGAGAGTATTGAATAGAGTTCCCTGTGCTCTACAGTAGGTTCTTATCTGGTTGCCTTTTTATAGCTATGATCACTTCCCTCCAGCTTTCACTGCTATCTTAAACTTTGGCAACCATTCATCTGTTACCTGCCCTCCATTTCTATAAATGTGTCATTTCAGAAGTGTCATATGAGTGGAATAATAAAGTGGAATAATAAATAAACACTTAAGGTTTGAAGTTTTTCAGTAACTCTTAAGATTCATCTACATTGTTTCCTGTGTTATTGAGATGGAGAGATGCCAAAGTTTTTATACAATCCTATGTTGAAGTTTATCTGGGTTGTTTGTGGCTAATGTGAAACTCCTAAGCAGGGTCAGAGAAGCAGTCAGTAGCCAGAAAACCTTCAATGAAGAGAAGAGTCTAACACCCTCAATGTCATTAATTCTATCCCCAACTCCCCAAAGTCTCCTGACTGGGCACTGAGAACTAGAGGCCTTGCAAAAGGGGCAGCATCCCAGGTCCTTTCAGACCATGTTTACTGGAAAGCAAACTTGCAAAACTTTTTTCAGTGAAATTCAACTACATACATAGAATACAAAAATGACTTGGCCATTAGTACACATAAAATTCAAAAACGACTTTACCATGAGCACAAACAATTGTATAGATTTAGGTATCTCTAATGGCAAAAATGAGTACATATCCACAGAAAGTTTTTAAAGACTGTACCATATTACAGTCTGTATTAGCAACAGTAGAGGAAACATCCTGTGTGCCCGTTATCTGGGAACGCTTCAAAAATTACAGCCATGCGTAACATAGAATATAATGTGACAAAGTTAAATGGGACAGATACATATTTAATTACCTGAAAATATAATAAATTCCTCTGGAGAGAGATAATTCCAGGTGGCAAACTTTCACATTAAAAAAAAATGTAGTTGACATACAATGTTATGTTTCAGGTGTATTACATTGTGATTTGACATTTGCATACATTATGAAATGATCACCATAATTTGTCCCCATAATAAGTTATTAAAATATTATTGACCATATTTCTAATGCTGTATATTACATCCCCGTGGATGATTTATTTTATAGCTGGAGGATTGTACTCTTAATCACCTTCACTGTACCGCCCCGCCCCCATCCTCCTCTCCTCTGGAAACCACCCATTTATTCTCTGTATCTATGAGCCTGTTTTCTTTGTGTTCTGTTTGTTTACTTGTTTTGTTTTTAGACTCCACGTATAAGTGAGATCATACAGTATTTGTCTTTCTCTGTCTGACTTATTTCACATAGTAAAATACTTAGTATAATACCCTCCAGATCCATCCATGTTGTCACAATTGGCAAGATTTTTTTTATGGTCGAGTAATATTCCACTGTATATATGTATACGCATCTTCTTTATCCACTCATCAGCTGATGGACAGTTAAGGTGCTTCCATAGTGCAGCTATTGTAAATAGTGCTGCAATGAACATTGGTGTGCCTATGTCTTTCTTTTTTCATGGTTTTTGTTTTCTTCTGGTAAATACCCAGATTGAAATTGCTGAATCATATGGCCGTTCTATTTTTAATTTTTTGAGGAATCTTCTATGGAAAGCAGTGGATGCACCAATTTACATTTCCACCAACAATGCACAAGTGTTCCCTTTTCTTCACATCCTCGCCAAGACTTGCTGTTTGTTGTCTTTTTGATGACAGCCATTCTGACGGGTGTGAGGTAGTGTCTCATTGCACTTTTGATTTGGATTTCCCTGATGATGACTGATGTTAAGCATCTTTTCATGTGTCTGTTGGCCACCTTACATCTTCTTTAGAAAAATGTTTATTCAGGTCCTCCACTCATTTTTAAATTGTTTTTTTTTTTAATGTTGAGCTGTATGAGTTCTTAGTACATTTTTGGATATTAACCCCTTAGCAGATACATTGTTTGCAAATATCTTCTCCCATTCAGGAGGCTGACTTTTCATTTTGTTGATAGTTTGCTGTGCTGTGCAAAAGCTTTGTAGTTTGATATTGTTCCACTTGTTTATTTTTGCTTTTGTTTTTTTGCCTGAGGTCCAAAAAAATATTGCTAAGACCAATGTTAAAGAGCATACTGCCTATCTTTTCTTCTAAGAGTTTTATGGTTTCGGGTCTTAACATTTAAGTGTTTAATCCATTTTGAATTTATTTTTGTATATGGTGTGAGAAAGTAGTCCAGTTTGATTCTTTTGCATGTAGTTGTCCAGTATTCCCAGCACCATCTATTGAAGAAGAAGTCTTTTCCCCATTGTATATTCTTGCCTTCTTTGTCATAGATTAATTGACCATATAAGTGTGGGGTTTTTTCTTGGCTCTCTATTCTGTTCCATTGATCTGTGTGTCTTTTTTTGTGACAGTACTGTACTGTTTTGATGACTGTAACTCTGTAGTATAGTTTGAAATTAGTGAGTGTGATACTTCCAGCTTTGTTCTTCTTTCTCAAAATTGTTTTGGCTATTCAGGATCTTTTGTGTTTCCGCACAAATTTTAGAATGATTTGTTTGCATTCTGTGAAAAATGGCCTGTGTATTTTGATAGGGATTGCACTGAATCTGTAGATTGCCTTGGTAGTATAGTCATCTTAACAATATTAATTCTTCCAAAACATGAGCATGGTATATATTTCCATTTGTTTGAATCATCTTCAATTTCTTTCATCAATGTCTTATACTTTTCAGAGTACAAGTCTTTCACCTCCTTGGTTAAATTTATTCCTAGGTATTTTATTCTTTTTGATGCAATTGTAAATGGGATTGTTTCCTTAATTTCTCTTTCTGATAGTGAGTTATTATTGTATTTCTATGCAACAGATTCCTGTGTATCATTTTAGTATCCTGCAGCTTCACTGAAATCATTTATTATTTCTAATAGCTTTTTGGTAGCATCTTCAGGATTTTCTATATATAGGATCATGTCCTCTGCAAATGGTGACAGTTTTACTTCTTCCTTTTCAATTCCAATGGATTTTTTAAAATTTCTTTTTCTTGTCTGATCACTGTGGCTAGGACTTCTAATACTATGTTGAATAAAAGTGGTGAGAGTGGACATCCTTGTCTTGTCCCTGATCTTAGAGGAAAAGCTTTCAGCTTTTCACCATTGAGTGTGATGTTAGCTGTGAGCTCATTATATATAGCCTTTTTTTTTTTTTTGCGGTACGCGGGCCTCTCACTGTTGTGGCCTCTCCCATTGCAGAGCACAGGCTCTGGACGCGCAGGCTCAGCGGCCATGGCTCATGGGCCTAGCCGCTCTGCGGCATGTGGGATCTTCCCGGACCGGGGCATGAACCCGTGTCCCCTGCATCGGCAGATGGACTCTCAACCACTGCACCACCAGGGAATCCCTATATAGCCTTTATTACATTTATTTAGAGGGTATGTTCCCTCTATACCCACTTTGTTGACAGTTTTTATCATAAATGGATGCTGAATTTTGTCAAAAGATTTGTCTACATCTATTGAGATGATCATATAATTTTTATTTTTCTGTTTGTTAATGTGGTGTATCACATTGATTGATTTGCAAAATTGAACCTCCTTGCATCCTTGGGATAAGGCCCACTTGACCATGGTGTATGATCCTTTTAATGTATTGTTGATTGCTTATCTCCACTTTGTTTAGTCTTTTTCTAAGGTTATGTATGACTTGTTCCTTCATTTCAAACAATTCCTCTGTCCCTACATTTTGCCCAATTCTCTGTGTTTATTTTGTGTGTTAGATAGGTCAGTAATGTTCTCAATCTTGAAGTGACCTTATGTAGAAGACATCCTATGGGACCCAGCAGCACATTCCCCTCTGGTCACCAGAGCTATGTGCTTCAGTGGTGCCTACGTGGGCTGCTTGTGCCCTTCTGTTGTGGTGGAGGCTGATTACTGTGGGCACCCTGGTAGGTGGGGCAGGGCCCCGACCCGGGGCGCTATGAGGCTGTGCCCCGTGCAGTGACTGTGGACCCACTGGAGGGCCAGGTAGGCTTCCTGCATGGTTTGCTGTGTGGCCCAGGGGAGCATGGGTCTGCTGCTGGTCCACTGGTGGGCATGGCCAGGTCCCTGTGTGGCTGTGTGTGTAGCCTGGGGTGCTTGGTGCTGGTGCTGGCCCACTGGTGGGTGGGGCTGGGTCCCCAGTGCTAATTCACTAAAGGGAGTGCTTTTAAATGGTGCTTGCCAGTGCTGGTGTTATCGTGGTAGTAAGAGCTCCCCAAATGGCTCCCCCCCCCATGTCTATGTCCCCAGGGGGAGTCTCAGTGCCTCCTGCCTCTCCAGCAGGCTCTCCATGATGGGCAAGTGGGTCTGACTCAGGCTCTTTTCAAACTACTGCCTTGGCACTGTCACTCAGCAGGTGAGATTTTGGGTGTGCCCTTTACGAGTGGAGACTCTGTTTCCTATAGCCCTCCAACCCTCCCAAACATAAGCCCTGATAGTTTTCAAAGCCAGACATTCTGGGGGTTCCCCTTTCTGGTACAGGACCTCCAGGCTGGGAAGCACAGTGTGGAGCTTGGATCCCTTGCTCCTTGGGAAGGTGATGATGGAGGTATTTCTTACATTTGTGGGTTGCTGATCTGGGGGTGTGGGTCTTGACTATATCACTTCTCAGCCCCTCCTACCCATCTCACTGTGGTTCCTTCTTTACATCTTTAGTTGTGGAAAATCTTTTCTGCTAGTCTTCGGGTTGTTCTCATGGGTAGTTGCTCCGTAAGTAGTTGTAATTTGGTGTATCTGTGTTAGGAAGTGAGCTCAGTGTCTCCCTACTCTGCCATCTTGGCCACCACCTTCCCCCTCCAGTGTATTTTAGTTGCCTGTTTATATGTCTGTCTTACCTACTATCCCAGGGGTTCTAAACCTCAGCACTATTGCCATTTGGGGCGAGATCATTCTGTGTTGCAGGGGCTCTCTTGTGCGGTGTGGGATGGTTAGCAGCGTCCCTGGCCTCTACCCGCTAGGTGCTAGTAGCATCCTTCCCTCTCCATCTCAGTTGTGACAACCAGAAATGTCTCTAGATGTTGTCAAGTGTCCCAGGTGGGGGCAGGTGTGAAATCATCCCTGGTTGAAACCACTTCACTAGACTGTAAGCTCTGGGAGGACAGGAAGTGTGTCTATCTTTCTCATCCTAACCCCCCAGAATCTAGAATAGCACCTAGTACTTATTTGGTCCTTAATAAATGTTTGCTGAATGGCTGAATGAAGATTCTGGGCTGAGTAGCAAAGCATGACTCAGGCAAAAGTCAAAAGACCTGAATTCTCATCCTGAATATGCCAGTAACTGGTTATGTAGCCCAAAGCAATCGCTCCCCTCTGTTCTGAGCTCGGGTCTCTGAAACTGACATGGATGAGTGTGCTTGCTCCTCTGAGTATGGTTGAGGAGAGTGGCATCAGCATCATCTGGCAGATGGTTAGGCATGTAAATTACTCTCTTCCTCCCCAGACCCAGGGAATTGAAGTCTCTGGGTGTGGAGACCAGAAATCTATGTTTTAACAAGCTCTCTGGGGGATTCTCGTTCATGCTTCATCAGTTCTTACCCCTGGCTGATCTTAGAATTCGCCTGGAATGTTTTTTAAAGCTGGAATGCCTGGGACACTAGATTCCCCCAGCCCACTTTCATGAGCAGCTCTGGTACTGGGGCTGGCTATTGGCATTTCCCACCTGCCTCAGGTGATTCCAGGACACAGCCAGGATTGAGGCTCTCTCAATGCAGACAAGTTCCACAGCTCTGTGCTTCCCATCTTGAATCTTTTGGAAATTGCATTAATTTCCAAAAGAAATTAATGGGAGCATGGGTCTGCTGAGGGCCAGCAGAGGGCCATTTACAGCGCTGAGAAGAAACAGGGTTATTTCTGGGTAGGGGCACTGGAGTCACGGACCCGCAAAGACACAGCTAGAAGTAAGTGTCTGAGACATTCCTCCCCAGCTCTACTTGGAAAAATATCCGGATCAAATTAAGAAGCACCATGAGTGCCTCCGCTTTACTCATGCTCCCTGCAGCATCCCGGGACAGCAAAGAGGGGCGGGCGAACCCTAACCAGCATTCTCTACTTGACTACGAGTTTCAAAATCCATGTCAAGAATCTTCCAACAAAATTTATTTCAGAAACCCTCCACTTGCCTGGGTCCATGACAGCTTCTTACTTCAGAAGGTAGCTGCATTTTAGTGTAGAGAGTGGTGGAAGTGAAGTCAGCCACACCTGCATGCTTCTGAGTAAGCCACTTCCCTCTTCTGGATCTCAGATCTCAAGTGGGGATAAGGCAACTTTTTGTCTGAATTGTGGTGAGGTTGTTAACCTAGGTGAACGGGTAAAGCACTGGCATGAGAACAGCTGCTCAAAAACTCAGTGGTTCTCCAAGTGTGGCCCAGTCCAACAGCATTTACCTGGAGACTTGCTAGAAACGCAAATTTTTAGGTCCCACCCCAGACATACTGAATTAGAAACTCTGGGGGTGGGGTAAATGATTTCCCCTTTCTGAACCGCAATTTTCTCGTTTGTGAAATGATTAGAATAACAGCAGTACCTATATCTCAGAGACCCGTTGCAAGGATTAAATGAGATATGCATGTAAACTATTTAGCACAGTGCCTGGCACACAGTAAGAGCTCAATAAATGTTGCTATCACAATTATTATAATCTTCAAAACCCCCTGCTCCATGCAAGCCTCGAAAAGAAGCTTTTGTTAAAACTCTGCACAAATAATTCTTGCAGGGCTTTGCAAAATACCATATTTTGTATCAGGATGCTCCCCACGGAATACAACATACCGAGCAGGAGTTACAGTGTACAAATGTGCCATGCTACTACGTCAGCCAGCTTTATAACTCATTCTGAGAGAGGCCATCACTCTGAGCAATATAGCTATTTATTGTAGGGTCCCATTATGGGCTGTGATCTATTTAAGTCTGTCCAGCTGTCAGAAAGACCAGCTTTCCTGCCACCAATGAGGAACAAGAAGATGGGCTTGGGGCAGGGAAAAAGAAAACCACAAACAAATAGCAGAGAGGACTTGAAAAATATTCCACTCATGGCTACAGGAAATATAAAAGAGAAAAACAAATACCATATGCTAACACATATATATGGAATCTAAAAAAAAAAATGGTTCTGATGAACCTAGGGGCAGGACAGGAATAAGACGCAGATGTAGAGAATGGACTTGAGGACACAGGGAGGGGGAAGGGTAATCTGGGACGAAGTGAGAGTAGCACTGACATATATACACTACCAAATGTAAAATAGATAGCTAGTGGGAAGCAGCTGCATAGCACACGGTGCTTTGTGACCACCTAGAGGAGTAGGATAGGGAGGGTGGGAGGGAGACTCAAGAGGGAGGGGATATGGGGACATATGTATACGTATAGCTGATTTGCTTTGTTATACAGCAGAAACTAATACAACGTTGTAAAGCAATTATACTCCAATAAAGATGTTAAAAAAAAAAAGATGCTGAGGGAAGGAAACAGAATCAGATCCTAGTGGCCTTGCAACAGTGGCAGAGAAATTTGTAGATGAATCAACTAAGGCAGAGGATTGTCTGATGTTTGTGGGCATCTTGATGGGGAGCTGGCAGAGTGAGCTGCATTTTTAAAGCGGGGAGAGGGAAGGTGGGATTGAAATTTACCTTCATGCATTGCAAGTTTCAAAAATCAGGGTGAGAAATGGAGAATCACTCAGCTGAAGGTGGTTCACCTTCAGCGAAATTGGGTTTTACTTCCTTTTTGTCTCTTGCAAAGGACTTTTGCTCAGATCTCCTGAGTGTCTCTCACTGGCCCCTACCATGTAAGGGCCCCCCTTCCCCGAGGGTTTAACAGATCGCTAGCTAAGAGGAAATCACAAGACAGTGTGTCCACCTGTAGCTAGCAAGGTTTGAGAACACAAACCCATACAACTCAGTAGTAAAAAAAACAGAAAAACCCAAGTAATGGAATTAAAAATAGGGGAAGGACCTGAATAGACATTTTTCCAAAGAAGGTTATTCAAATGGCCAACAAGTACAGGAAAAGATGCTCAACCTCATCAGGGAAATGCAAATCAAAGTCACAGTGAGATATTTCACACAAGTTAGCACAGGCTTCATCAAAAAGACAAGAGGTAAGTGCTGGTGAGGATGGAGAGAAAAGAGAATCCTTGTATACTACTGGTAAAAATATAAATTGGTAAGCCATTACAGGAAACAGTATGGAGATTCCTCAAAAAAAATAAAAAATAGAACCACTGTATGATCCAGCAATTCCACTTCTGGGTAACTATCCAAGAGAAATGAAATCCCTGTCCCACGTTCACTGCAGTATTATTCACAACAGTCAAGACACGGAAACAACATATGTGTCCATTGATGGATAAATGGATTAAGAAAATGTGGCATGTATACACAATGGAATATTATTCAGCCATAAAAAAGATAGAAATCTTGTTGTTTGTGACGACACGGATGAACCTTAAGGGCGTTATGTTAAGTGAAATAAGTCAGACAGAGAAGGACACACTGCAGGATTTCACTTACATGTGGAACCTAAAGTAACTGAACTCATAGAAGCAGAGAACAGATTGGTGGTTGCCAGAGGTGGGGGTGTGGTTGGGGGGATCAGTGAAGGTGGTCAAAAGGTACACTCTTCCAGGTGTCTAATGAATAAGTTCTGGGGATGCAATATACAGCATGGTGACTATAGTTCACAGTGCTGTGGCGTATATTTGAAAGCTGCTAAGAGAGTAGATCTTAAAATTTCTCATCACACACACATTTTTATTTCTCTTTCTTTTTTCCTTTCTTTCTCTCTCTCCTTCCTTCCTTCCTTTCATTAACTTATAGTTGATTTATAATGTTTCAGGTGTACAGCAAAGTGATTCATATATATATATTCATATATATATATATTCTTTCTCAGATTCTTTTCCATTTTAGGTTATTACAAGATGCTGAGTATAGTTCCCTGTGCTATACAGTAGGTCCTTGTTGGTTATCTATTTTACATATAGTAGTGTGTATTTTTAATCCCAAACTCCTGAGTTATCCCTCCCCTTTTCCCCTTTGGTAACCAATAGTCTGTTTTCTATGTCTGTGAGTCTATTTCTGTTTTGTAAATAAGTTCATTTGTGTCATATTTTAGATTCCCCATATAAGTGATATCCTATGATATTTTCTCTGTCTGGCTTACTTCACTTAGTGTGACAATCTCTAGGTCCATCCATGTTGCTGCAATCGGCATTACTTCATTCTTTTTTACGGCTGAGTGACATTGCATTTCATATGTGCCACATCTTCTTTATCCATTCATCTGTTGATGGACATTTCGGTTGCTTCCATGTCTTGGCTACTGTAAACAGTGCTACTATGAACATTGGGGTGCATGTATCTTTTCAAATTAGAGTTTTTGTCTTTTCTGGATATATGCCCAGGAGTGGAATACCTGGATCATATGGTAGTTCTGTTTTTAGTTTTTTAAGGAACCTCCATTCTGTTTTCCATAGTCGTTGCACCAATTTACATTCCCACCAACAGTGTAGGAGGGTTTCCTTTTCTCCACACCCTCTCCAGCACTTATTATTTGTAGACTTTGACTATGGCCATTCTGACCACAGTGTGGTGATAACCTCATTGTAGTTTCGATTTACATTTCTCTAATAATTAGTGATGTTGAGCATCTTTTCATGGGCCTGTTGGCCAACTGTATGTCTTCTGTACATTCTTCTGAACTATTTGCAAGTAAACTGTGTACATCATGTTACTTCAACACTAATATCTCAGCATGCATTGCCTATAAGTAATATATTCTCCTCTAATTCTGTTTATTCCCTAGCTTTATTGAGATATAATTAACATATAGCATTGTATTGTATGGAGAGAGAGACAGAGTCAGAGGGAGAGAGGGAGAGGGAGAGAGAGCAGAAATTGCAAAGTGGCAACAATTTTAAATCTAAGGTGGAGGATATGCAGGCGGTCACTTACAGTTCCTTCAGCCTTTCTCTGGAGCCAGACTTCTTGGGTTCAAATCTCCACTCTCTAATTTACTAGCTAGGGGATGACCCTGGGCAAGTTACATAAACACTCTGTGCCTCAATGTTACCATCTTGAAATGGGAATTATTATAGTACCTATCAGGTGTTTTGTGAGGATTAAAGAAGTTAATGTGCTTATAACCGTTCCTTGAATGGAATAAGTGGTCAAATATGTTAGCCCTGTGGTTATCTGTGATAGACAGATAGATGCATGGATATATACATAGATGGTTGGATGGATGGGTGGATATAGATATGCATACATGAATAAACATTATTAAAACAAATATGTTAATTATATAAGGCCCATAACTGGATTTCAGCATGCCAACAGCTAGAAGATTCATTTCCCCCTCTGAAGGGTGCCTTGTCCCTTGAGGGCACCGGCAAGAACACCGAACAGCAGTAATTGAGACCCACAGCAATTGCCTGGTGCCCAGAGTAGAGGGGCCCTCTGCTTCCCTCCTGTCTGGTTCTCACTCAGGGAGGCCACCTCCCTCCAAAGTCAATTTCAGTGCAATCTCATTCTAAGTGGTGCCCTTGTGGATACGGGAGTCGTGTTTGGCCAAGGATGGAGTCTCCCTAACGGTACTGCATGTAGAATAGGGCCCGGCACCTGGATTGTATTTTAAACACATTCCGTTCCATTAGGCAGCGCTCATCACTCAACGGATTCACGGCCGCGTGGCAGGGTCCTCAGGCCCCGAGCCAAGCTCAGCCAGTCTGGCCGGGGCATCCTGCCAAGAACCTCCAGCCGAAAAGCAGCCTCTCTTAGGTCACCACACACCAGTGGGGTGACCCGATGAGGAAAAACCAGCCCGGTGTCCATAGCAAGCCCTTTGTGAATCCAGATTAGAGAGGCCAGCCACGAGGGGCCTTCCAGCCGGGTCCTTGGGAGCCAGGGTCGGCTTGTAGTAATAATAAGTGCTTTCTTTGTAACGTGCCTCTATCCACCTTGCTCCAACCCTGCAGCCACTCTGGTCTGACCTTCTTTCCATCTCTCCAACACACCTGGAACTTTCCTTACTTAGGATCTTTACCCGTGCAAATCCTCTGTGGACAATCTTTCTTCTGCTGGTCCCTTCTCACTGAAGGGGTCACCTCCTCAGAGAAGCCCTCCTGGATCACACAATAGCAAAAGGTTGTTTTTGATTATCCTTGATCTCAATGCTGTTTTTCCTTTCCCTGTGCCTCACCTTTCTCATTGGTCAATAAGGATACCAATTCGTACTGCATATTCTCTATCTGGCCATCCTTTTCCACTCTCCTCTATGCTCCCTTGGGCTGGTCAATGGTTTGCCCCGTCCTCCAGCTGGATTCAGTCAGTGAAAGGCAGGTGAACAGGAGATCAGGCAATTTATTCACCCAGCTCCCTGCCTGCTGGGTGATGGCTCTGTTGCCTCCCCAGGCTCCTGATGGGCAGCTGTGCACTCAGTTCTAGAAACTGCCCCCCACCATGCTTCTTCAACACCAAGAAGGTCACAGCTCCCTGACGCTGCCAGCTCCTGGCAGCCTCCCCACCCCTGGCTGGTTTCGTTTAGCCCTGCCCACACCTCTGTAAATGTTCCCTTCGTTGCACTCATGTCGGTTGCCCCTTGGTGTATGCCATCTGCTTCCTGCGAGGATTCCACCCCATGCAATAGCAGTATCAATCTCACAGGGTTGTTATGAGAATTAAATTAGCTCCAGTGCAGGACATGTAGTTAGTGCAAAGATTATTTGCCATTATTATTATTTTTACTAGCTATTATTTTCTTTCCTCGCACTTACCATATTTTACATTTATTTGTATGCTAATTGTTCACTAACTTTCTCTGCAGGTTTGGGAGTCCACGTCTGGGTCTGTTTGCTCAATCTTTGATGACCCGGTGCCTGGCGTGCAGTAGATCTCAAAAAATATCTGATGAATGAACGAGGGCTGGGTTTCACTTCCAAAGCATTTTGATATGTTAGGTTGAAATGTGTGATGTTACTGCTATTAGAATATTTGTCTTATAAAGGCAGCGATTTCATAAGATTTTTACCTACAACCTTATCCCCTTTGATTCTGGGTGGTTAGCAAGATGAGGAATATAATCACCATTTTATAAAATAATGAAGCAAGAGAAGAACCGAGGGAAAAGTAAGGGGGACTCGAACCCACTCTGTGCCTGAGCTCTGTTAGGCATTCAATGGACACAATTTAATTTAATTTTCATAATGATTCTCATAACGACATCATTGTCCCGTGGTTCACAGATGCAGAACCTGGGGGAGAGCAGTTAGAGGACTCACCTACGATCGTACAGCTAGGACGTGGCAGAGCTATAATCCAGTCCTAAGCGGGTTTGACTCTCAGTTTTGTGCTTTCCCTACACAGCAATTCTCCCATTATATACCCTGGAGAAACATACCCATGTACACAGGGAAATATATACAAAAATATCAGGTTGTAATAGTAAAAACAAGTGGTAGCAATCCCAAATGCCTGTCAGTGGGAGAAAGGATAGACACACTAGAACATTTAAACACCGAAATAATATATGGCAGTTAAACTGAATGAACTAGGGGTATTCATATCACCTTTAACGTGGAGGAGAAAACAGTGTGGATGAAAAAAACAAACTGCCAAAGGGTCTATTAGTATAGGACCATTTCATATCAAGGTTCAAAAATATACCAAACATTACCATGCATTGTTTAAGGATACAAACGTTAATAGCCATGCTCAAATTCACGGGATCATAAGCTCCAAATTCAAAATTATGGTTAAAGGGATGGAGATGATATTGTGGAGAGTAACCAGGGGTCTCATGGTTGCTGGAATGGTTTCCTTAAGCTGCGTGGGTGTTTATTACATTATTTTATACTTTTTTTTCCCCAGTGGAAATACTTCATTTATAAAAAGGTGATGCCTTGCCTAAGGTCAGCCAGCTGTCTAGGGATGCAGCTGGGCAGTATATCTGCCTCCTGATTCCTAGTCCAGTGTTCTTTCCCCTGCAGCAAGCTGTCCAAAAAGCAGACAATCACCCCATTGTGCAACGTGGGGAAGAGATGAAATGCCATGTTGAGTAATCCATATCTCTCCCTCCTTCCTTCCCTGATCACTGCCTTACCATCACCCCTGACACCTTCCTTCAAGT
Organism: Pseudorca crassidens; assembly: GCF_039906515.1. Classification (NCBI taxonomy): domain Eukaryota; kingdom Metazoa; phylum Chordata; class Mammalia; order Artiodactyla; family Delphinidae; genus Pseudorca; species Pseudorca crassidens. The sequence goes on from NC_090310.1 coordinate 24,360,223, forward strand.
TGTCTCCCCATATCCCAGAGTATGGTTTGGCTTCCATGTAGCTTCGGTGCAAGAAAGAGGAACTTCCTTTCATAAACTGAATCAGGAAGTCACCAAAAATCCCATCCAGAAGCTGGACTGGCAGCACTTTTGTTTGCGGGCCCAACGGCCCTGCTGTGCCAGCAGACTGTTTTTTATGATAGAAGCAGAAGATGGTAGCTATTCACTTTCTTAGCCTACCGATAGCGTGGCCAGTGACCCAGTCTCCATAAAGAGGAAATCTGCTCAGGGGTTCGTGGAAAATATACCCTCTGTCAGTAAAAAAGGAGGAGATGCAAGGAGAAGGCCTTCTTCTCCTCTCTTTCCCATTTGTGTGCTGTCAGGTGAGGATGTGATGTTTGGAGCTGTGGCAACCAACTTGGGACTATGAGGAAAGGGCCAAAGAATCATAGAGAAGCTCTTGTTGAACTGCTGAGTGAGCTCTGGAATCACCTACCTCTGGATTGCTTCTTAAGTACAAAAAAAATTAATTGATATGGTTAATACACTTTTATTTCAGAGTTCTATTACTAGCAAACAAAAGCAGATCATCTGACTGTCCTGAGGAAAGAAAGATAAGCAGGTCTTTGGTCCAGGTACAAATCATCTGGACCCACGCACTTGGATGTGATCTGCTAAATATCATAAATAGAAGCTCGCCACTCCTTTGCTTAGACCCTACCATGGCCCTTTCTTGCTCTTTGGATGGGAATCAAAATCCTTATCAAGGCCTTCCAGGCCTGGCCTGAGCTGGCCCCTGCCTGTTTCTGGCCTCAGTACGGACCGCTCTCTCCCTTTGCCTCACAATGCTGCAGTCACACCAGTTTTGTTGTTGTTATATTGTTTCATTTTGTTTCTCTAGTTCACCAAAGCCCTTCTCAGCTCAGGGCATTTGCATGAGCTGTCCCTCTGCCTGAAATGCACTTTCCTCTCCCTTTGCCTGGCTAACTGATTCTAACATTTCAATTCTCACTTGAAGTGGGAATTCTTCAGGGAAAACTTCCCCATTGTTTTATTTCATACTACCCTGTATTTTCCTTCCTACCTCTGTCTTTACTTATTTTTCTGGCATTGATGTTTCTTTAACTTCAGTTTCCACCAACATAATTTAAGCTCCACTGGAGTAGATACAATGTTGGACTTTTAACATCTCCCATCCAACTCACCATCTATGCCGAGATGCCATATATTGTGCCCTGTTTTCCCAAAGTGAAGCTCTGAGCAGCTCACCCCCTATTCTCAAAACTATTGAAGATGATACATGTTAACCAGTATTATTATCATGTCTTCTCATTGCCTAAAGTTAAATTTCATGTCCCTAGCCTGGCATTCAAGGTTGTCTTTCATTCATTCCTTTCTTCATTGACACAAAAAATATTTCTTGAAAACCTAGCATGTTGCTCTGGGCAACAGCCCATCAGTCCTCCTTTCTACTCACTGTCCTCTGTCAAGCAAACATCCATCTCCACTCTCCCCACTTGCGTTCTTCTCTACACTAAACTCTAAACTGAACACTATTCTCCGTATTTTTGTTCAAACTCTGTCTTTTGCCTAAAATACCTTCCCGCCCTGTAGCCATCCAATAACCCCTTATCCATGCTTAAATCCCACCCTCCATCTTTTACTCAAAAATATGGATTAAGCCCCTTCTGTGTGTCTCCCTGCCTCTCGCATCATATTGCAAATCCCAGGGGGACATCGACTGTGTGTGCTTCTCCGCTGCATCTGTATGATGTCATCTGCATAGTCAGTGCACATAATCCACTGAATTGTGGGAAGGGGAAAAAGAGCCTGAATGGAAATTCACAGCCTCTTTTGCTTCCACAGCTTAAAACATCTGAGTCAACAGTCCTCAAATACGTTTGATCATGGACACCTCCTTCAAAAAAAAGTGGATGGGCGCTGTAATATTAGAATAGTCACATATGTATAAAGTCTACGTTGAACTACATACTCTCCAAATTATGATGCACATATGAAAAAGAGCTCTTGAAAAGCATGATATACAAAGATGACAGAGATATTTTGTGTCCAGTAGCCCAATGGATCATGTAGCGTGTCCCTGTTTTAGAGACTTAACATCCGAAGAGGGCTGACTCTTTCTAGTTCGCATCGGACGGCTACGAGTACCTTCTGGGGAAAGGGAAGGCGTTTGGGCTGCAGTGGCAGAGAAGTATTTGGCCCGAGGCTTCTACTTCTGTTGCTTCCCATGACCACGCTTCTCTGTCCTCCGGGTTCCTTGAACCTTCTTTAGTCAGTCAAGGGGGCCTGACAGCTGAAGGATTAACTACGTTTTTCTCTTCTTCCTTGATCACCCATTACCTGAGATGAAGCGGCAGACTGTAGAGCTGGGCTGGATTTGGGAGCTGTCTATGGAGGTGCCAGGCCCTTATCCTGCTGGGATTTTTGTTGCAGATGAAACAGCAACTTTTACTTCTCAAGGTAGTCGGGATTTCTGTGAATGGCTCATGCTTTGGAAAAAGCAAGCCTGCCGGGAGACGTGTACAGACGTCGTTTCCTTTGGTGTGTCCCAACCATTTATACAGAGCCAGGCCATCCCCCTCCCAACCCACTCACTCCTTGTGCCAAATGAGATCCAGCTGCTACCCCAGCCATCCGCCAGCTCTGCAGTGAGCAGCCCCTTGGGAAACTGACATCCTGAGCCTGGCTGTGCATGCCATCCCGACCTGCGGGCTCAACAAATCCTCTGCCAGGTGCCCCCTTGAATCATCCAGGGGCTTGGGAGTAAAGCCACCAGATGCCCTTCTAAGGTGACCTACTCTCTTTTTGGCTTGGGCCCTACATGCCAGTTGGGGTGACCAACCCTCCCCGTTTGCTTGGGATGGTCCCAATTTTAGCACTGAAAGCCCCATGTCTGGGGAATCCCCTCAGTCCAGGAAGAACCAACCACGGAATTTGCAGGGCCTGATGCAAAACGAAAGTGCAGGGTCCTTGCTCAGAACGTACGAAGAATTTCAGGACTGCGACAACAGGGCATTAAAGTAAATGTGGTGTCCTTCTGAGGGTGGGGTCCTGCACACATCGCAGGCTCATGAAGCTGGCCCTGCTCCCAGGCAAACCACAACTGCTGGTCACCTACTCCAGACGCAGAGATACAGACAAGAAAACGTACTGTTATTTCCACAAGGTCGTTAGTTTCTCAGAGCAAACTGTGCTGTTGAGACAACAGAACTTTCCACTCATCATCCCCTTACACAGCCCGAGCTTTCTGAAACAGACTTCAGCCCTTCAATGCCCTCCCGGCTGTCTACAGTATTCTCAAGTGTGAGTAATAATGATAATATAAAAATTGCAGACTCCTAGTACTGACTTAAATTATGTTTACGATATCGCTGTTTAAATATGTACCAACATAAAACTTGGCATGTAGTCCATATACTAATAGCTCTTATACAACAATAAAGCCAAATTTATGAATTAAAAAAAGACTATAAGACCAATAACATTCAAATGAACAACATTAATTTAATGGGATGGATGAGGTTGTTTTGCCAAAACTAAAGTGACCCTGGCAGAGAGATTATGGTGCCCTGTTGGCTGCTGTGATGTAGGTTCTTTCTCATGGAGGTTCTGTTTTGTGCTCTGGTCCTGGGATGGCTCAGTTCTCCCAACCCTTTCCTCCCTTTGAACTAGATGGGGTACCTTTGTTTGAATACTGTGCCCTGACACTACTGGACCCTCGCTTACTACAAAAACACCTTTCATGGATCAAATCCACCTTTGTTCTTTCCCCATTAATCCATGACAATGAAAGATATGCTAAGTGGTGCCGGTGGGATCATAAATATTAATGCAAACATAGGCATTGTAATCCCATTGCTGTGCCAGGTTATAAGTGGGCTGCCCAAATGACCTAAAAATGCCTATATTCATTTTTACATTTCATTGAACTAACAAGAATAACAATAACAATAACTAGTATTTATTGAGCAACTACTATGTGCCAAGCACTGTTCTAAGTACTTGCCATATAGTAACTTATTTAATCCTCACAACTCTATAGGGCAGGCACTATTATTATTACCATATTACAGATGAGAGGAATGAGGCTCAGAGAGGTGACATTAACTTGCCCTGAGTCATCCCACCAGAAGTTTCCTAAGAAAAATTCTTAAAGGGAACTCACAGACCTCTGATCAAGCATAAGGGATCTTGAGGGGTTCTTGGGCTCCAGGCTGGGATCGCTAGTTCAATTACTAGCTGAATGAAGTTCAGACTCCTGAGTTAGCTAATAAAGGACATTCTTTGTCTTGCCTGCTGACCTCCTCATCTTTATCTCTTGCTGCTCCATCTCACAGCACATCTTCACTGCTGGGCTACTGAAAGTCCAAGAGGGCACCGAGTCTTCCCACACTTTCTGTCCCTCTGCCTGGAATGCTCTTGCCCGTTCCCTCCTATGTGTCTTTTATTTATTTATTTATTTTTGCGGTACGCGGGCCTCTCACTGCTGTGGCCCCTCCCGTTGCGGAGCACAGGCTCCGGACGCACAGGCTCAGCGGCCACGGCTCACAGGCCCAGCCGCTCCGCGGCACGTGGGATCTTCCCGGACCGGGGCACGAACCCGTGTCCCCTGCATCGGCAGGCGGACTCTCAACCACTGCGCCACCAGGGAAGCCCTTCTAGCTGTTTCTTGATGGAAACAATCTCAAAAGGTTTTCTCTGTTAGGTACAGAATTATTTATCTTAGTTTCATAACTCTGGGATAAAATGTACACATACGCATGCACATACACACACACGTACATATACACAAACGTCCGTGGTACTGAAAAGGTTCAGGAAAGGTGTTTTTTTTTTTTCTTTTTTAAATGAAAAACAATGTGGCATCACTTCCAAACTTGTTGATAAGAGGAATATGCATCTAGTTGTGAGTGAGAACTTTGTAAAGAAGAAGGAATTATTCTCATTAAGCCCTAAAACAGTATTCTTTTCCACGGATCAGCTAAACCAATTTACTCTATGTAGAATTGTTGTGTTAAAAAAAGAATTAGCTGTTGATATCATTCAATTCCAATTAGATGGATTTTCCCACAACATAAGGTGCACTTGTAGTTTTTCTCAATCTCATAATTAAAAGAAGGTGATAAGCTATGTGTTTTGAATCAATTCATTTAGATTTCAAGGCGCATAATGGAACATCTGTTGTTCCTGAACGAAACAACAAGATCTTGATGACTCAGTCAGCCTGCCTAAGGGTGTAGGCATAACGGATATCTGTCCCAGCAAGGGTCCTCACCTGGGGACCACTGACCCACAATATCTGTGGATAGAATTCAGGAGTCTGTGCATTGGATGGGAAAAAATTTGCATATCAGTTTTAACTAACTTCCACTTAAAATTTAGCATTTCAGTCAATTATGAATGTAAATCAAAATGACAATGGTATCAGTAATATCTGTGACTTTTCACTTACAGAAATCAGGCATAGTTTATGTCAAATTATAGGCTTCTTTTGTAATCCAAAGAAGTCTATCTTATGCATGTAAAAACATCATTGTAAGAAGGAACTCATGGGCTTTCTCAGACCGCAAAGGGGTCCATAGCACATTAAGGGTTAAGACCCCCATTCCAGGAAACCTGGGTCCTGAGTGAGGGTCAGAATCTGGCACAACTGGTGGAGGCGCCCCAAATCCCATTAGGAAACTCTTTGTTTTAGGCCTTGAAGGCTTCTCAACCACCTGCAAAATACTCTAACATCCCAGGGTGGAATTTGTTGTTTGGTATTCAAGGTTTTCTGGAGCAGCACCAGAGGTGCAGGGCAAGGAGAGAAAGGAGAACTGTATCCCTCCCCCAACCCTTTGCATATTTGAAAAATGAGATCATGCTCTACACCAGTATTTTGTAAACTTTTTCTCCTTAATATTCTGATAGTAAACTTTGATTTGAGCGCTGACTCTGTTCCAAGCACTCGAGCTGTGTAATCTGTTATTTCTCACACCCACTCTTTGGGGAGTTACTGTCATGAGCTCTCACAAATGTTGGCTAAATGAATGATTGCTCTTATGTATTGAATACTTATCACGTGCTGGGCACTGTTCTCAGAGCTTAACCCACGGTCTCATCCGCTCCTCCCCAAAGTCCAGAGAGAGCTTTTATTATTATACCATTTTATGAATAAGAGAACTAAGGCACAGAGAGATGAAGCATCCTGTCCAAGGTCACACAGCTAACAGGTCACTGGTGGAACATTCTGGACCTCAATGGAGGCACTCTGTCTGCTGAGACCTTGTTCTTAGCATACAATCCTGCCATACTGTGAACTTCTGTCATAGTGATTCTTTGAGCATACTTCAGTTATTACAGTCGCTGCATCATTTCTGGAATTGGATGTAATTATTTCTTTCCTATGGGGTGTTGGAGAAAGGTGAGTCTACCCTCAACATCGTACCATTTCTTGAGAAAAAGCAGAGAAACAAAGCAGTGGCATTAGCAATTCCTCTTCTATTGGGCTGTAATCAAGGCCATGACTTCAGACTGTGGCTCAAATACCTGATCATTTTTTTTATTCCAACAGCCTCTGGTTCAGGACACCCACTTAGCCCCGCTCCCTTCCTGGGAAGTCTCCTGCCGCCTAGTGATGGAATGAGGGATTGCACCCTCCCCTTGGCCCAGGATGGAGATCACAGAGGAAAGATCAGCCTAGATGAGCTGAATACCGCCCTCCTTCCCACGCTGATAAAGCAGAGAGCAACGAAAATCACTGAGGTCGGAGTACTGCACTCAGCATCTGGGTGAGATGTCCATACCTCAATCTTCCCACATCTGGATGCCTGATGGAATTGTTTTCATGGTACATCTGGCTGGATAGATGTAACCACAGCCACCACTTCAAGCTCATGTTAACTGAACAGTTTTTCCCAACAAAACTAACTTCCTGGGGAGAAAAATGCATAAACATAACACACTTGTAATTTGTTAAATCCAAATAATCCTGATAAGCAAATTGCTCTTTTTATTGAGACTTTCTGTCTTATGCTAAGCACTGTGCTAAGTGTTTAGTATACAGTGTCTCATTTGCCTTTTTTTTTTTTTTTTTAACAGCTCTGAAAGCTAGAGATGAAATTATTCCTGTGATGAAACTGAAGGTCAGGGAAGCTAAGACACTGTCCAGTTTCCCGCAAATGGTGTGTGACAGAACTGGGAGCTGAGTGCAGATCTTTCTGACCCCAAAGCCTGGAGCAGTCTACTGTGCTCTACTGCCTCAACCACACACACACACACGCAGGAACACACACACATTTAAGGATGTAAAAGATCAGTTATTTAAGCTATTATATATACAACAAACATAACCCCAAAGTAAAAATCTAGTGCTATTATAAGAGGACAAGTTAGTTATATGTAGGCAGGAGACAGTGGGCTACTGCTTATTACAATATGGAGACAATGGAATTTTTGAGGATTTGACTCATTAAAAATATTCCTTTAAATCAACAAATGCTAGCAAATAGAATCCAACAGCATAATAAAAGGATTATACACCATGGCCAAGATTTATTCCAGGAATGCAAGGGTGTCTCAATGTAAGAAAATCAGTCAGTCTGACACAGACTGATAGAATGAAGAAAAAACATGCAATCATCTCAGATGATAACGAAAAGGTATTTGACAAAATCCAACACCCTTTAATGATAAAAAGCTCATAAAACAAGGGATAAAGGAAACTTCCTCAACATAATAGAACGCATTTATGAAAAACCTACAGCTAACATCATACTCAATGGTGAAAGACTGAAAGCTTTTCCTCTAAGATGAGGAACAAGACAAGGATGCATGCTTTTACCACTGATATTCAACACTGTACTAGAAATTCTTGCCAGAGGAATTAGACAAGAAAAAGAAATGAAGGGCATCCAAATTGGAAAAGAAGAAGGAAAATTATCTCTGTTCACAGATGACATGAGCTTATACACAGAAAATCCCCAGAATCTACAAGAAAGCTATGGGGCTAATATAAAATTCATCAAAGTTTCAGGGGATAAAGCAAATACAAGTTGAAATCTATACACTGCAATGAACAATCCAAAAAGGAAATTAAGAAAGCAATCCCATATCCAATAGCCTCTAAAATAATAAAATACCTGGGAATAAATTTAACCAAGGAGGTAAAGACTTGTACACCGAAAACTACAAAATATTACTGAAAGTAATTAAAGAAGACCTAAATGAATGAAAAAATATCCTGTGTTCATGGATTGGAAAACTTAGTATTGTTAAGATGTCAATATATAGAAAGCGATGTATAGATTCAATGGCCTATCAAAATTATAATGGCCTTTTCTGCAAGAATGAAAAAGCTGTTCCTCAGATTCATATGGATTTGCAATGGGCTCTCACTAGCCAAAATAATCTTGAAAAATATGAATATTGGTGAACTCATACTTCCCCAAACCTACTACAAATCTATAGTAATTAAAATAGTGTGTTCCTGGCATAAGGATAGACATATAGGCCAATGGAATAGAACTGAGAGCCCAGAAATAAACCATCTATGGCCAATTGATTTTTGACAAGGGTGCCAAGTCTATTTAGTGGGGAAAGAATAGTCTCTTCAACAGCTGGTACTGGGACAACTGGATTTCCATGTGCAAAACAATGAAGTTGGATCCCAATCTCATACCTTAGACAAAAATTAACTCAAAATGGATCAATAACTAAATATGAGCTAAAACCATAAAACCCCTGGGAGAAAACATAGGGGTAGATATTTACGATCTTGGATTTAGCACCAGATTCTTAGATATGATACCAAAAGCACTAGCAAGAAAAGACATAAGTTGTGTCTTTTCTTGTGTGTGTGTGTCTGTGTGTGTGTGTGTCTGTGTGTATGTCTGTGTGTGTATGCATATCTCCAGGATTAGGGGAGGACAAACAACAAGAACAATAGGTTTTTAGAGCACCTTACTGAGATGAATCACAGTTCAGATGTGAAACAATGCCAAGAAGATGTGTAGGTCATTTTCAGTATATTGACATCTTAACAATATTTAGTCTTCCAATCAATGCACACAGGATGTTTTTGAATTTATTAAAATACTGAAACCTAGAGAGAATAAGTGATTTATTCAAGATCATACAAAAACATATGGGAAACTATCAATTGGAACCCGGTTGAGTTCCCTTTCCCAGGACTCAAAGCTGAATTCTCTCTCCCAGGGAGTGCTAGGACAATTATTCATTTGTAATTTGTTATAATTCAGGCAAGTGTTGGTCTCTGGTTTCCCCTGTTCTTGAGAAGTGTAAACAGTGTGAGGAAAAGGTTGCAAAGAGAATGCTTAAACTACTGAGAATAAAATTGCTTTTTAGCATACTTCGGCACTTTAGAAGAATCCATTCATATATTAAGAATGAGTATGTTAATTGCAAGCTATTCTTGTGTATCCTTGAGGAATCTCTATCGGGCAAGCCTCATTTGAATTACTTTCTTCCTTCAACAAACATCCATACTTGAGACTTACTGATTTTTGGTACGGAGTCTGAATTACCAAGAATTTTTTGTAAAGACAAAGTGACGAAGGTGGAATGAGAAGGGAACGAATTAGCATTTACTGAATCTCTAATGTGCCAGGCAAGGGAGCCCTTGTTCTCAGCTCATGCCTTAAGCAAGTAGGGGTCAGCTCTTCAGCAGATCAGCCCCCCTGAAAACAAATGGATCCAACTCCCCAACACAGTAAAAAGACAGGGATATTTTACTGGGGTCCCGTGGATGGTGAAGGGAGAGGTTTTACATCAGACACTGCATGCAGCATGAAAATCCCCTTCAGACGCCTGTTGGTTTTTTTTTTCATCAAAATCTTCTCTCCTCGCCAGTTGCCTCATCTTTCTCTCCCCTCTTCCCCTGAAGATTACAAAGAAATGTCTTCTGTTGTCCTGAGCAATTCAGCTGCGCCTCTAGATTGTAAACATCACTCAGGAGGATAAAAGCCAGGTTGTTAGCGGAACAGTGACGATCAAAACTATTTTTGCTGGTCATGTACCTGCATGCATGTGTACGTTTGTGCTAGGTGATTCTCACTTCACCTGGAATCACTTCCATTATCTCCTTTGCTCTTTAAAATAACCCTCGTCCCATTTTTATGGGAGAAAAGACAGAACAATTTGGTAACTTGTCTAAGGCTGCATACCTTGTCTGTGGGGGAAGCCGTGATGGACAGGCCTGATTCCAATATTCATGATGTGAAAGGCGGGTCCCAGAAATAGAAGGCCATGGAAAGGGCTTTCTTTTCTTTTCTTTTTTTCTGCGGTACGCGGGCCTCTCACTGTTGTGGCCTCTCCCGTTGCGGAGCACAGGCTCCGGACGCGCAGGCTCAGCGGCCATGGCTCACGGGCCCAGACGCTCCGCGGCATGTGGGATCTTCCCGGACCGGGGCACGAACCCGTGACCCCTGCATAGGCAGGCAGACTCTCAACCACTGCACCACCAGGGAAGCCCGAGGGCTTTCTTGATTGCCATAGCAGGGGGTGAATTCTTGTCTCTACCATATTGGACCTTCTTCAGTGGGCCCGAAGTGAGTGCTGGCCAGCCATGTTACTCAAGAAACTTGTAGTTTAAGCAGAGTTAGCAAACTATAGTCAGTGGACCACCTCCAACTTGCTGCAGGTAAATAAAGTTTTACTAACACATAAGAGGCCTGTTCCTTTACATATTTTTTTATGACTGTTTTTGCACTACAATGGCTGATTAGAGTAGTTGAGAGACTGAATGCTGTCTGGAGAAGGCGGCATGGGGTCTCTGTCACAACTACTGAATGGGGCAAATGATTACTACCTGGCCCTATGCAAGAAGAGTGTACCACTTCCTGGTCTAGAGAGTTGACTGACAGATAAACTGGAAATTGAACACCAGAGCTCAGTGAGCTTTGGGACTTCCCTTGAGTGGAACTCTGTTGTAAAACCACTCACAAAGGATCAGCAGCCCTCCATTTCCCCATTCTCCACAATGTCCTTAAGACCTGGAAAATAACTCATTAATGAATCAAGTCAACATAGTAAGTTAGTACTTGCTATGTGCCAAGCTCAGTCATAGTGCTGTGGATAGAGCTGTTAGCGAAACAGACCGAAAAATGAAAGTGGAATGTGGGAGGGACAAAGGCCCCAGGGATGGGTGCCAAGGGAGAGCTTGGAGCAAGGTGCTAGATTGGGGGTGGGGGGGGAACGCAGGGACTGAGGCACGTCTTGGAGGCTCTTGGGCGATTTCATGCCAAGTAGAGTGGGAAGCCACTGAGAACTTTTAAGCAGAGTGGAAGGTGGCATGATCTGATCTAAAGTGGTCCCTCTGACCACTCTGTAGTGAATGGATTATTGCAGGCTGGGGGTGGGAGCAGGGAGAAAGGAGGATGCTTTTTGGCTAGTTATGAGGCATGAATTGGGGTTAGCTTGTGAAGGCTGGTAACAAGGGAGATGGAGAGAACCGTCTGGATTGGAGCTAGATCTGGAGTTAGAGCTAAGTGGACTCTAGGATGGTTAAAATACAGAGGGGATCCAAGCAAAGAAGCCCAAAGCTTGCCACGCCTCTCCAAAGAACTGAGGGTGGTGTGGCAAGTTGTAATGGGATTGATCATGATTCTTACCTGCTGCCCACCCACACGGGCAGGGTGGAGGCAGCAGGCAGCGCCCAGGTACCCCTGGAAACGAGGATGCCATTTTGTTCCCCACAGGCTCTTCACCACCACCCCCATACCCCCACTGCAGACACAGGCAGATGCAGCATCAAAATAAATGAATCGCCTTGTGCAGGGCAGCTGGCCTCCTCGCAAAAGGATGGATAGGACTGGTTAGAGAGAGCTTGACACTTGTGTTGCGGATCCATTAATGTCAGCCACAGGTTAATTCTGAGCAATTTCCAGGTAATCCAATAATTCATTAAACTGATGAAAACAAGTCTTTGGAAAATCGAGCCAGTGACAGATAGTAAGCCAATGATTTATTGTCTGGAGAGGAATAAGTGTCTTCTGTTCCATTCCTCAGTCTGTTGAGTGAATCGAAGTGTGCAGGAAGTACAAGATAGGTGTGAATTCCACTTAATGGGCATCGTTTCGGCCCAGCGTGGCGTGCCCTTCATACTGCTTGTTTCATCCAGTATTTAGGTGGAAGGAGGCATGACGTAGAAGGAAGATATGGATACTGGGATCAGGCAAAGCTGAATGTCTGCTCTGCCGGTTCCTGGCTTCTGTGACCTTGGGCGAGCCACCTCACACTTCTGAGCCTCCATCTGGTTCACCTCTTCAACTGGGGTCATAATATATTCTCTCCTGTACTCAGGGGTGGCTGTAGTAAATGAACATGATGGAGCACAGTGCCTAGAACATCACTGGGGACTCCATACATAGTGATAACAAAGGTGGGTGAGCTTTTCCCTTTAATGGACATACAACTCAGTGTGAACATTCATACTGTTGCTGCAAGAATGTTCAGAATGCTGACTTAGACCTGCAAGGACAGCAAAGTTTCCCAAGGTAAAGTCATTGGGAAAAAGTGGAAAATCAGAAGACTAGGAGTATGAGTGATCGGATTTGGCGGGTGCTAGTGAATGGGAAGCAAAGGGTCTTAGGTTTGAATAGAAGAATTAGTGACGGACAACTTGGGACCTTCTTTCCAAGCGGCAGTGGAGGGGGTGAGTGGTGTGAAGGAAAGTGTCATGCTTAGAAAATGATATTGCAGTTGGTTTGATGTCTATATGGAGAAAGTAGTATCTAAACTTGGACTTATAACATCTTAGATGTAGAAGAAATCTCAGAAATGAAGGAAGAACTGATGTTCCTCAATCCTTGTAGTTTTGGCTATTCACCATCCTTTTCACCATCTGGTGACAGCATTTCTATATTCCTCAGGGGCCCACTCCTTCCAAGGTGCATACATATCCCATTTTCTATATATGTCCTTTCATCTTTTACCAGTGTGAAGTGTGTCATAGCCATAGCAAGTCTAGAAAGGAATTGTGACCTTCCTATGCTGAAAATACCTAAAAGCCACAAAGATACCTGAAAAAGATGCTTACCATGGATTATCGTTACCATAAGGAGATCCCTACTCTAACAAAGTACATTTAGAGGTTTATGGGTATCTGTTGGAAATCTGTTAGAAAAACCCTGGTTTTTCTAGGAGACCATAGACCCTAAGAACCTTCAAGAGGAACTCTGAGCTTTGGCATTCTCATAGTGTGTATAAGGCTTTAACTTGGTTTGTCTTCTCAAAACTGAAAATTAGCTTGAAATCAGAGAAGGCCTGGAAATGCTTAGAGCATAATCCAACCCTGCCCCCCCCCACACACTTTGGAGATGTGTCCCTAAATATTCACCAGTTCTTCCTGTAAGAGCAGTATATTTTTCTGATCTACTGATGTTAGATTTATCCACGTGACTTGCTCTGGCCAATGGCATGTGAGTAGATGTAATGTAAACCATGTTCAAGCAAAAGTTTTAAGACTGTGTGTTTTTATCAGGTCTCTTGGGGCTTTGACAGGGACTGTTCCTTCAATCTGGGTCCTGAAATGAGAAGATATGTGGAACAGAGCTGTAGCAGACCTGTGACTACCAGCATATAAAGAGATGGTGAAAAAAACCTAAGTTGTTGTAAGCCACTGAGATTTTGGGGTTGCTTGTTACACAGCATAACCTATTAAAGCTAACTGATACAGGAGGTAAGAGGGGTCATTGGCTAAAGAGCTGTTTGTTAAACATTTTAATAGAGGCCAGAGATTAGTTTCTCATGCTAAACTTAAACTTACTCCTATGGAATATTGATTGCTTCTACTCTTTCCACTGCTCTGGGAGTTTGGTGACCCAGTGGATCTGATTTTTCAGGCTGATTATGTGCGCATGTGAAGTGTGTGTGTGTGATGAAGCTTCCCAGACTGAGCTCATGTCAGAAGGACACTTGATCCTGCTTAAAGCCAGCATGGACTCAGCCTTTAGGAGCTGTGTTTCCCAAAGCGATTATAGGTAATCAGAAGTTCATTATTCAGGGGCTGATTATTCCACCTCATTTCTTCCTTTAGTATAGATCTAGACCATCTCATTTACATGAGCTCTACTCTTCAATCGTGACAGCAGGAAGCTAAGGGAGAAGCCCAAAGCCACTTCTCTGCCTGCTGACTCATTGCTGTGGCAGAAGTGAGCCATCAGTACCTGCCAGGCACTGTCTTGGCACTGATTAGATATGATCTAGTTTAATCTTTATGGCCATCCATGAGATAAGTGTTACTATCTCCATTTTTACGGATGACAAAACTGAGACTGATACGTTAAACCACTTGCCCAGAATCACACAACCGGTGGTAGAGCTGGAATATAGAATCAGGTATTTATCTGTGTTTTCATGACTTCAGTTAGTACCAAAAAAAATCCAAAACTGATTTAAATGAAGGATAAAGTCAAATGACATGAAAACAGTACCTATGTACCAGGTAGCAGTTGGGCTGGAGAGCTCCTATAATAATGTGATGGAAAAACGTGAAGCTAAGGGCAAACTCACAAATCTGAGACCACAGGGAGAGGGAACAAGATAAACTAACAATGAGCACCAGTCTTTTTTGTTTTTTGTCCACTGTATGTAAATTGGCTCCTTGAGAAGATCTTGCAGAAAGTGGCAGGAATAGAGGGTAAGCAGACTCTGTTTCTATCTTGGGAGGTTCCTCTTTCCTTCAACATGAAAAAGCAATAGGTTTTGTTTAACCCCCTAAACAGTTTACTCTTATACCTCATGCAATGTGAAACTGAGAAATGGGTGACGGTGTACTTTGAACAGTAATATTGTCCTCAGCTGGTGCTATTAGTGATGCGACAGAGGTATTTAATTAATTACCACTGGTATATGTTTGTGCTAATTTATGAGACTGGTTAGCTTGCACATTGCATCTGAACTCTTGCCTGTCGAGAGAGCTTCCTGAATACAAAGCAATTCCTAACTTGAAGCTAAAGAAAGAATGAAAGAAATCCTAGAATATTGTAAGTTTGGCAAGTCCTGATGGGTGACTTCTCAGTGGTTCTCCACCAAGGGAGATTCTGTCCTCCACAAGGGACATATGGCAATGTCTGGAGACATCTATGGTTATCACAGTGGAGGTGGGAGTTCAGGGAGGGTTACTACTGGTATCTAGTGGGTAGAAGCCAGTGAAGCTGCTTAACATCCTACTGTGCACAGGACAGCCTCCACCACAAAGAATGATCTGGTCCCAAATGTCAGTAGTGTTAGGGTTGAGAAATCGTGACCTAACTTAACACACCTGCTTTAACCAACATCCAGAGAGGGAAAGGGGCTCACTTGAGGTCACACAGCAACTTGACGGTAGAACTGGGCAGCAGAATGATCTGCAGTTGTTAGAAGCACAGACTCTGGAGTCCAAAGGTGTGGCTCCCAATCGTGGATATGACTCTCACTAACTTGGGAAACTTGGGCAAGTTACTTAGCTGTGCCTCAGTGACCTTGCCCAGAAAATTGAGATAATGTAGGCTTTTGAGGGTAATCCAATGAGGTAAAGCACGTATAGACTTGGCATAGGACGTGTGCTTTATTTATTGTTAGAATTCTGTACCTTCTTATCAGCAAGATTCACTGTAAGCTAAGATGAATTATTATAACGATTATAAATATAGGACAAGAAACGTCCATGCAAGCCTTGTTAGCTCCTTCTCTGTCCAGTGGGGGAGAGGCCTCTAAGTTACCAAGAACCACTTACTTCTGTGGTGACTCTGTCTCGTGGTCCAAGGAGGTGGCAATGGCTCTGAAGTGTGTATGCAACAGCACGGGAACATTTTTCTTCTTTAGTTTGATAACCTCAGCACTCCCACTCTCCTTTATAAAGTGGTGGACAGCATGGTGGTCTGAGTAATGCTCCTCTGCCCCCAAAAGATACCCAAGTCCTAATCCCTGGATCCAGTGAATGTTCCCTTATGCAGCAAGGGGAGATTTGCAGCTCTGATAAGGATCTTGGAGGGGGTGGGGGATGATCCTGGATTATCTGGGTGGGTCCTACATGTAATC
Source organism: Pseudorca crassidens (assembly GCF_039906515.1). Classification (NCBI taxonomy): domain Eukaryota; kingdom Metazoa; phylum Chordata; class Mammalia; order Artiodactyla; family Delphinidae; genus Pseudorca; species Pseudorca crassidens. Next base: position 24,376,243 of record NC_090310.1, read on the forward strand.
ACTAGGGTCCTTATAGAAGGGAGGCAGGAAGGTCAAAGGAGCAACAAGATGAGCTGATGATAGAGGCAGAGGGAGAAAAGGCCATGTGATACAGGGCCACAAGCCAAGGAGTTGAGGACAGCCTCTAGAAGCTGAAAAAGGCAAGGGAGCAGACTCTTTCTCAGCGCCAACAGAAGAAACTAACTCTGCAGACACCGTGACTTTAGCCTGTAAGACTCACTTCAGACTTCTGACCTTCAGAACAGTAAGAGAATACATTTGTTTGAAGCCACTCAATGTGTGGTCACCTGTTACAGAAGCAACAGGAAACGAATACAGAGGGCTGTTATGGGGGGGGCACAGCTGCCTAGGGGGCGAGACCCCCTTCTGGGGAGATGCTGACCCCTTCATACCTGAGGTTCAAGGTTATAGGATATCTCTGCTGACTCATGTGGTCCTGACTGAGTTCACCACAAACCATGAGAGCCGGGGTAGGAGTGAGCAGCTGGGAGACTCACCACAGAGGCAGGGAGAAGCTGGACTGGGGTTGGGGGCTGAGACCAGGCTGTCATTGGGGGGCAGGTTGGTTCTGTGAGAGTGTGAGGCCGTGGCTGAGACCTTTCTAGAACCAGATGCCCTGACACTGCATATGTAGGTTAGGAACCAAGGCCTCTGACATGAAAAACTTGGAACAGATGTTGTCCTAACAGGGGTGAGATGACTATAGATGGTGGACCTGAGAAACCCCGGCCTGGCGTGCTTGGGGTCAATGCCCAGCAAAAGCACAGGGTGGGCTCGTAATGACCACACCTGAACAGCATCACCATGAGGGCAGGAGATGCAGTGAGAGAGGAAGAAAATGGAACCACACGTGGTTTCCAGCAAATTATCAGGTGAAGCTGAGGCGGACAGCATCCTCTCTTGCTATAAACATAGAGTTAGGCAGGATAACACATCATAAAAACATGAGGATACCCACCCAAACTTAAAAGCCAGAGAGGAAACTCACCAGGAGCCAGAAACGAAGAAAGAGATGAAAGAGATGGGCAGTGCCTGGGGGTTTGAGATCTGCTTATGGGCTAGAAGGACAGGCCTGGGATTTGAACCAGAATAAGAGAAGTGAACTCAGGCCGATGGAAGGCTGGGAGGATGCTGCCTGAAGTTTAGAGCAGTGGCGCTCCTCGGAGTAGCACTGCCTCTTGGGGGGCATGTGGGAGGATTTAGGGCATTTTTATTTCTTTTTTACATCTTTATTGGAGTATAATTGCTTTACAGTGTTGTGTTAGTTTCTGCTGTATAACAAAGTGAATCAGCTATATGCATACGTATATCCCCATATCCCCTCCCTCTTGTGTCTCCTTCCCACCCTCCCTACCCAACCCCTCTAGGTGGTCACAAAGCACTGAGCTGATCTCCCTGTGCTATGCAGCTCCTCACACCGGTCAGAATGGCCATCATGAAAAAAATCTACAAACAATAAATGCTGGAGAGGGTGCAGAGAAAAGGGAACCCTCTTGCACTGTTGGTGGAATGTAAATTGATACAGCCACTATGGAGAACAGTATGGAGGTTCCTTAAAGAACTAAAAATAGAACTACCATACTACATTGTCCCCCACCCCACCCACCCACCCAGGGGACATGTGGCAGTGTCTGGAGACATCTGTGATTGCCACAGCGGTGGGGGAGGAAGACTTGCTCCTGGCACCTAGTGGGTGGAGGCCAGGATGCTGCTAACTTCCTAGTGCACAGAACAGACCCCCAACAAGGAATTGTTTGGTGCCCCATGTCAATAGGGCTGCAGTTGAGAAAACCTCGTGTAAAGAGCAAATGTTGTGAGATCATGCTCGAAAAGAGATGGCCTGACTCCTGGCTCACGGAAGGTGCTCAGGAATTAGAAACTTTTTTCTAGAGCTTAACCATCTGCTGGGGTAGCTGTTTCCAGACCTGGGGAATGAGCTGGGGCCTGGGAAGGAAGGGAACAACACTACCATCATTAACTGTTATTCTTTTTACCACCACTGTTGTTGTTATGGTTATTGCTAGTGACTGGTATTTGTTGAGATCCTCTGGAATCCTGTTTTCAGTGCTTTCCATGTAATGACCGAAAACAACTCCACAAAGTTCCTGCAGTAGGTCTTATTATTACGTCAGTTTCACAGAGAAGGAAACTGAGTGCCTGTCCTAATCTGTTCAGGCTGCTCTAACATGGAGGAAGCTCCCTGGAGTCCCTATTATAAAGGCACTAATCCTATTCGTGGGGGCTCCACCCTCATGACCCAGTCACCTCCCAAAGACCCCACCTCCTAATGCCATCACCTTGGGGGTTAGGTTTCACCTTATGAATTTTGAGGCGGGACACAAACATTCAGTCTCTAACAGTACCTGTACATGAGGGGCTGGTCACAGAGCGCTCATACATCTGCTGTTTACATAGCTGTTCACAGGGTTTTTTCAAAGCGCTTCTCTGAGGATTTCAATGCTCAGGAAACAAGATCCTCTCCTGATCCATTGGTGCTTCTCCAAATGATCATGGGACCTTCCTATGGGGTGGAGAGAGGAATTTAACATCTCAGTTACATCTCCCAGGGTTCAGAGAGGTTAAGTCATGTGCCTAAGGTCACACAGCTGGTAAGTGAGAGAGCTCTGCTTGTGACCACAGAGACAAATTCCACTCCAGAAGTCACAGGAACTGCTGATGTTCTGTTTGTCCTGGACCACATTCTGCGGGTAGCTAGGAGTGAGGGAGTGAGGCTAGGCGTATGCAAGGACCTGCTTGCATTTCAGCTGTAGTCTTTACTGCCTGAATCAGGCAGGTGGCTTTTAATCACCCACTACCTGTGGCACCCCCTGGGCTGTGAGAGATGCTTATTCCTCTCATCTTAATTAATTTTCAGCTGCTGTTTTGTTTTTGTTTTTTATTCCCCCTGTTGACAAACTGAGTTTCTACACTACTTGTCTCAAACTTCCTTGGTTTCCCTGCAATGTCTAACATGTTATTGGGAAAAGAGAAAAAGAGGGAAACAAAGCATTTCTTCAGTTTTAAGCATATATATATTTCAGTAGATGCTCATTTATTTCCAGATTTTGTATTTGTGAATTTGCTTACTCGCTACAATTTTTTCATCATCCCCAAATGAAAACTTGCAGTACTTTGGTGGTTATTTGCAGCCATGCACAGAGTTGCAAAAAATTCCAGTCATTCAACGTGCACATTCCCAGCTGATGTGCACGGCTTTGAAGAAACAACCAGGCTTTGTTGTTGCAGTTCTCACACTGCAAACAAGTGCTCTTTTTGAAGTCTGTTTAGCACTACTGCTATTTGCTTTTTTGTTCTTTTTATTGGTGATTTCGCTGTTTAAAATGGTCTCCAAGTAAAGAGCTGAAGTGCTGTCTGGTGTTCCTAAGTGCAGTAAGGCTGGGACATGCCTTATGGAGAGAACAGCTAGATAACAGGCAGGGGTCATAGTGCTGCTGGCCCTGAGACCAACATTAATGAATCAACGTTAATGAATTAATATTAAAAGGCTTTTAAACAGAAACACACTTAAAACAAAGTTCTGTATTGATTATTCGATGAAAATGCTGTGACCAGAGGTTTACAGGAACCTAACCTGTATTTCCCCTAAGAACAATGGTTCAGTGTTCACTAAATCGGTGTTCTCAAAACTTTATGGTACATGACTCTTGTGAATAATGCACCTTTTTTGGTCTCAGTTTATGTTCCCAGCAGTCTGTAAGGTAGGTACCATTCCACTCAACAGTTGAAGACACTGCATCTCCGAGAGGCTTAGCAGGTTGCCTGTGGTCACACAAAACTAGAAATCAAACCCAGTTCTGCCAGAATGAATCATCCATGCTCTTTCTATAAAATTTTGCTGATTCTAGAATTTGCTGGTTGAATTGAATCATGTTGAACATTCAAAAGCACCTCATTGATGGCGTCAATGCAGAACGACTACAAAAAGAACCGTTGGCTTTGCAAAATGACCCACCTCCCGGAATGACTTAAAATGAAAAGAGTGTTCAAAATTCATTTACACAGTGGATTGTAGATATGGAAGGAGCACCAGGTACCTTATATGAAGGAGAAAAATTTCAACTTCTATTTAAGTTTAGTAGTTGATATCCTTTTGACTCTCCTCAGAGATGACCACCAGAATTCTTTTTATGTTCGAACATGTTAACAAGAATCCAAAGAAAACAAAATGGTGGTATCATGATGATACTTGTTGATGCCACTGTTATCATCCTCCTAGCAGAAGATAGTCCTACTGAGAAAATGAGCACTTTGATCATTCAGTCTTTGAACTTTAACCTTTGACTGGAAATGACCTATAGACAAAGAAGACTACTTCCTTTTACTGCATTTTTACTTGTGTGCATTCTGGGCGCATGTTGATCGCTGGTTCAGTCCAGGCAACTGACATGCTTTTATTAGTCATACAGTATTGATGCAGGTGTCAGGAAATGTCAAATATAATTCCATTTTTAATTTTTATTTTTTTTAAGATTTTGGAAAAGTTCCAGGTCCTCATGTACTGTGCAATAACAATGACTTCCTTGGAGGTTTTGGGACGTTCGTTGCCGGCAACGGACGTTGTAACAGGAAAAATTTTCATCAACTCCTGCCACCCAATGATTAATGCACGATAGGGCCTATGAAATGAACTTATCCGTTAGAGTGGGATTATAAATAAAGTGAGGGATCCAACGTTACTTTGAAAGCCACCCCAACTGCTTATATTCGGATTCTATGCACTGTGAACCTAAGGTTAACAGCATGAATTAACATGCGTTTTTAAAGGACTGTAATGAAAGATCATTGCGTATTTATTGAATTGTTTATATCTGCTGTCAAATTGTTTTGACATGGACGGTTTTCAAGTAACATTGGCAGAGAGGTAGAATACGTTATCCCTCTGGTGAAAATGAATTCATCTGTTGTATATAGTTCCTCAATCTCTGAAGTAAAGGTAATATAGGGTATTGTAAAGTAAATATAGTATTTATAGTAAAGTAAAGGTAATATAGGGTATGAATGGTTTAATAAAGGCTTTATTTTGTAAGAAAAATGACAGTGATGATTAAACTGCTGCAGTCCATAATTTGGGCTTGTTATTTGTACATTAAGGATTTTTTTCCCAAGTAGATTACACTCTGTTACTTCCTGCTAGCCATCAGCATTAAGCCCTGCTGCCTAAACACTATTTCATTTATTTATGTTTGGAAAACCCATAAACATTTTTGTCTGCAATTTTGTTTCTTTTGTTATGTTTTAAGTCAAGTTTGAACGTTACAATACTTTAACTGAAAAACTTATGTCAAGTTTTTCCTTGTAAATTTTCTTTATTTGTAAGCATCATCTTGTCCCTCAATCCTGCACCCTAAAATAAGGAATACATTTTGACAGAGGCTTAATGTTTTAACAAAGGAGTGTGGACATTTTTATTTTAAAATTTAGGTAAAAGTACACTATAGAATATGGCATGTTTGCTTATTTGTCTCACACAACCATACAGTTTTGTTCTGGAGGGATTTGTTTTGTTTTGTTTTGCTTTGCTTTGTTGGTATTTAAGACTTTGCTTACAGCTAGATAATATTTTTCTATAGAAAAAAGTTTTTTTGAAGGGTCCAGCTCCCAGTACCATGTAAGTTAATGATACTTAACTAGGTTCTCTTTTTTGAAAAGCAATTAATGTATTTTATAAGTTATCTTTTCACATATGCAAAATCTGTTTCTACTACAACGTTACTTTTACTAATGCCTATTGTTGCACTCTTTTTGACATATCCTGCAGTGAATATATGAATCAATTTGGCCTTAAAAATGAAAGCCAGTTGGCTAAAAGTTTTGAAATATGTACCCCAGCAAAATCTTCCAATCAATAATTGGCAAAGAATATTTTACAAATTGTTTTTAATCTCTGTATAGATGACATTTTGTAGCTTTGTACATGTTAATTAAAAGTATATAATTTTATACACTAAAAGGATAATTGTTGAACTCAGGGGTGGGTAGACTTCTAAAATATGTCTGCTGTAGAAATAACTGGAAAAAAATTTTAAACTATGGCCAGCCACCAAACTGTGGACACTGTTTATACTGTTAGTTAGCAACTACCACTGTTTAAACTTAGAAGCATTTTGTTCTTGACTAGATGTACCTAAGTTCTCACAGTAGTAGTCTCTACCAGTATTATTAATTGGCTGATTCAACCAAGACAAAAAAATGTTTTTTGGAATGCTTTGAACTACTCTTAGTTTTTAACTGCTTTTTAATATGAAAATTGCAGCTGTAAATTATGTATTTTTCATATTTTACATAACTGCTCTAAACTACTGATTCACTTGATCATTCTCTGGGTGGGGTAGGGGGTCTCTCTCCGTACTGCTGGTCCTCTTACTAAAACCCTTTTATAAAGAAATGACCTGTGACATTTATTCACCAAAGGAATTAATATACCAGGTCAAAGATTAACAATGCTACTGTATAGATTAATAGGTCATACATAGCCTCAATTGAGTTTTTTAATACAAATAATAGTATTTTAACATACCTCTCTCTCTACATAGAGATACCGTACAATAAATTAAAATGACACAGAGGAAAGTAAAGGAAAACCAAATAATTTTGGTACATTTTATGGTTTAAGGAGAAGAAGATAGGATGAAATATCCTAAAATATAGAAGGACCAACCATTCAAAATTTGCAATCTGATAACACCTTATGCATTACTTCCTTGAACTTAGGAATCATTGAAAACTCCTGTACACTTAGATTTAATTAAGTTAATTTTAAATGTTAAGTTACATAATTGAAAGACATAAGATGTTTACCTGAGTCATTGCTTAAGAGAGGGCAATTAACAGTTTTGTAATAATAAAAAGAATATTTCTCTGTACTGCATTGCTGAATGACAACCAGAATAAGAAAGTGTACATGGGAACATGCTACTGCCCTCTTCCCTGCATTCCCTCTGTGAGGCACTATCTGCTGCATAGGTCTACAGAATTATACCTTCAGATTTAGGACAATATGTACTCTCTTCTTTTTTATTTATTTATTTTAAGGTCATTCTTCCGGTTTGCCAAATTCTGTTAAGGCAGTGATACATTCAGTTCCTTATTTTGCATGAACTTGGTGTCCTTTCAAAAAAAAAATTATGTCAAGTAGGTAATTAATACCATAGATTTTAAAGAGAAAAAGGGTTTTCAGTTTTTTAAGATAAATTTTTAAAAATAAATTTTACGGCTGTTCTCTTAAGGAATTTAATATTCATCTCTAAAGGACTTACTTGTAATGTACAAATTCCTCTTTTTTAGCTAGCAGGGAAATAAGGCTTTTTTTAAATCCTTGGGAGAAAATGCTAAAAATAGCTTTTATATAGAGTTCATCTGGAGAAAGATTGTAATACTTATTGTTTTGACTAGGTATATAAATATTTGGTATAAAGTAACTAGAATAGTTTACTACTTTTTCCCTTCTGAAATTTTAACTATATGCAAAAATATATATCATTAGATTCCTGTGGTGGATAACAATTTCTTCAGATCTTAGAACAGGTATCTAGTGACTGCTTAATTGTTCCCAAATGAGTAATGATTTGAAAATGGTATGTAACCACATATTACTTGTTTCTGGTAATCAAGTCTTATTTTTTATAAAGAGCTGAGGCTTGACCATATGATTCTTTTCTGAGGATTCATTGTTATCAAAATCAGCTACTGCACTATTCTGTTATGCTAATGCCTTTGCATCATTAAGATCTGTGAAGAAGTTATCTTTTAAGCTGCACCTCCTGGCCCTAATCCTCTTTGCAGTCTTTATTTTAATTAATTAATTAATTTATTTTTGCGGTATGTGGGCCTCTCACTGTTGTGACCTCTCCCGTTGTGGAGCACAGGCTCTGGACGCGCAGGCTCAGCGGCCATGGCTCACGGGCCCAGCCGTTCCGCGGCATGTGGGATCTTCCCAGACCGGGGCACGAACCCGTGTCCCTTGCATCAGCAGGCAGACTCTCAACCACTGCGCCACCAGGGAAGCCCTGCAGTCTTTATTTTTATTCCTCCTTTATTTTTCTTCCTTCCTGTCTACTCACAGATACCAATGGATCAGTCTTCAGTGTCCTTCTGACCTCTCAGTTTTTCTTCCCTCTTTCCTCCCTTCTTTCCTTCCTTCCCTTTCCTCTCCCTTTCCCTTTCTTGAGGTTAGGAAATCCAGAGAAGGAGGATTATTAAAATTATATCAGAAAAATATTTTAATAAAAAGACTCCATCCTACAAATAAAATAATTTCCGATACCTAATTTTAGTCCATCAGTAGATGGCTAAACTTGTTGAATAACTGACTACTTGATAAATAAGCTGTTGTTAGCTATAATTTAGTTCTTAAATGCTGGTATTGAGGGAATTTTGTTTACTTTTTGTATGTGACTCCTCTCTCAAAGCCTAATTATTGCCCAAATGAATTAAATTACTTATTTTGATGAAAGTGTTTTTCCATTTAAGTTTCTAAACCATTTTGTGATTTGGAACTATTTTCTAAAAATAATAATTTATGGGAGACTTCTACTTTCTCAGCATAAATTAAAGACAGACTTATATACACCATTATCATTAGATGCCCATGGAATCTAAGCATGTACTTCAAACTTAGACCTCTGTCCTTCAAGTTGAAGTTCTGGTTCTGACTATGGTCCTGATAATTAAGGTGTTTATTGTGACTTTAATTCTCAAATGTTAGCATTGGGACTTATAGTTGGTGATGAATCTCCAAAATTATTACATGAATATCTTTCTTATGAAAAATTTTTTGTTAATAAAACAGTGTGATATCTGACGCCATTTTGAATATGTGGAAGGAATGTTTGAATAGAAGCCAGTACGTCTTCACATACCTAAAGAACTCGAGTTTTGCAAGTTGAGCGCAGCTGACTGTGAAAGGAGAAACAGTTCTTGTTCTATTTCTTGGCACATACACCATCAGGGTTTGGAGAAAAGTTTGCTCCTACAATAATTCTCAGAGCTGTTTTCTCAAAGGCAAAAGCACGGTTTCAGAACTCACCGGGCTGTGGCTTGTTAGGTGTGACTTCACTTGTCAGATTTCCTGGCACATCAAATTATTGAAAAATCTCGCTTCTCTAATTAAAAACCTGAAACAGGACAAATAAAGAATTTGGTAGATTGTGTCAGATACCCTGGAAATGCAAGTCTCTTCATAGTTAATCACAGATTGTTTACATAACGCAAATTGATTGCCAAGCTCAAGGAACATAGTTATTTGAATAGATTATTAGGTCAGTTATCTAGTAGCCAAAAACCAGGTGCATGTTCGAGTCATAATGGATATGTTATTTTTAGTTGGTACCATTTTTCTCTCAATATTGAGAAATACAGATTGTGCATTTTATTAATAGGAATGGAAGCTCATGCTTGAAGATTTGCATAGGGCAGGTGTATGCATTTTATAAAATCAAGTTGTAAAATATGTAAAGCTACTGCTTTTTAAATAAAATATAAATATTGACAGATAAATCTATATATTATTTATTTTAAATACATGTATGAAACTTTTGTTAGTTGAAGATAAACTACATTGTGTGCTTTATGGAATTCAGTAACTTTTAATAATAAAGCAGTTGTCAATAAAAAAAGAAGCACCTCATTTTTTAAAATTTTATTTTATTTTTTTTGCGCTACGTGGGCCTCTCACTGTTGCGGCCTCTCCCATCGCAGACCACAGGCTCCGGACGCGCAGGCTCAGCGGCCATGGTTCACGGGCCCAGCCGCTCCGCGGCATGTGGGATCTTCCCGGACAGGGGCACGAACCCATGTCCCTTGCATCGGCAGGCGGACTCTCAACCACTGTGCCACCAGGGAAGCCCAGCACCTCATTTTTAAATTGGGGTACAGGTGACCTCGGAGATACTGTAGATTCAGTTCCAGACAAATGCAATAAAGTGAGTTATGCAATAAACTGAGCTACATGAATTTTTCGGTTTCCCGGCGCATATAAAATTTATGTTCCCACTGTATTGTAGTCTATTAAATGTGCAAAAGCGTTATGTCTAAAAAAAAAGTTCATGCCTCAATTAAAATATACTTTATTGCTAAAAAGTGCTAACCATCACCTGAGCCTTCAGTGAGTCATGATAGCGTCAAAGATCACGGATCACAGGTCATCACAACAAACATAGTAATAATGAAAAAGCTTGAACTATTGCGAGAATTACCAAAATGTGACACACAGACACGAAGTGAGCAAATGCTGTTGGGAAAATGGTGCTGATAGACTTGCTTGATGAAGAAATGCCACAAACCTTCAATTTATTTTTAAAAAATCTGGGAAGTGTGATAAAATGAAGCACAATGAAATGAGGGACGCCTGTAGCTTTTTATTGTTTCCATCTCTTCCCACTGCAGAAGGAGGTAGTTTATAGGGTGATGAGCTCAGGCAAAACAAAACACCCCAAGACAAGACAAAATTCCTAGTGCCTTGGGAGAAGCAAAGTAAAAGTTTAAATATACCTTTTTAATCTAGAAGAGAGGGTGAACCTTAAATCAGTAAAACCACTGCATTTTTGCCTATTGATTTCTTTCTTTTTTTTTAATAGATCTTTGTTGGAGTATAATTGCTTCACAATACTGTGTTAGTTTCCTATTGATTTCTTTGTTTCAGTTAGCAAGACTTTTTTTTTAGGTTAGTTAGGCTCTTTTATAAGTTTTTATATTGAGATTTTTATGCTTTCATTTGTTTTGCTTTGAGCACCTAATGATTTCTTTTTACTGTCTTTTATGTCTGATCTGCCCCGAACAGTCATAAGAATGGCCCATAAACTAGTTTCTCCAGCAATCCATGCATTGCTGTCTGAAACTTTATAAAGGAGAGGGTCATGTGACTCACAAGTCATCTGAGGACACCCTGCCCCATTTCCTTACAATTGACACAAGCCCCCTATCCCCCACTCAGCTGGAAAATTTAATCTCTGCTCCAAGATTTCTGCAGATTCCAGGGTCGTATATTCTTAAGGTTACCTCTAGTTCTAACTTCCTGTTAATCTCACCACAGTCTCATTCTGAGGAGGGCTATGCAGATATGGACACCATAAACTTTTCCTTAATTTTCTGCGTCCAAAATTCACAAAAGACATTTATTTGGTGTGTGTCTTAAAAGAAAGTTTAAGGTGATGGATGACTTCTACCCAGCACACAACTTGAAAACTGATTTTTAGGCACACGAGATCTAAAAAATCCTTCAGCTATTCCTGTTTCTTTTTTTTTTTTTTAAATTGACCATTTCTGGCTTCTTTGCTGGATTTATTGTGACTTTTCCCTTTTCCTCTGTCTCTCACTTTTCCCAACCCAAAATGTCTGGAATACAAAGCTGGTCATCTATCTCTCTCTTTTATTTTTTTTTTACTATCTTTCTACACTTAAATCTTATTATCAAGATGTCTTTCTAAAAAAGACAGGATCCTCTAAAGAGTATTTTCATGCCAGCTATAAAAATAACATTTTTAACTCCCTTTTTATGGAGTGGAAGCTTCATAGAAGGGGGGACTGGATGAGTTTACCAGGGATTTAAAGAATCAAGACCATGAAAGTGAGTCGGAAACACTACCATGGAAGAAATATCGGATTTTGCATCTTTGTCTCTGTTTGACATTCTGCCCATGGCAGTTCTTATACTGATTGTTCACTTCTCTAAGAAGAATGTAGGTTCCACTCCCAGCCTCAGACGATGTCACTTGCAAAGAAAGAAGGCCAAATTCACTTCAAAATGTTGGGACTGCATAGAAAATATGAGCAGGTGGGATCGGTGTGATTAGCCCATTTTTGGTGCCCATTTTCTCACCATTTCCCAGATCTGTGGGACAGATTTTATTGGAGAAGACCTACTCCTTCATTTCAAGTAACAATATTAACTCCAATAATCACCAATACTTACTTAGGGTTTACTGTATGAGTGTTTCCCATTATTTGATGATATTATTTTACTCATTGATCTTCACCATGAACCAACAAGGCAGGCATTATTTTCATCCCCATTTTACAGATGAGGAACTGAGGCAGAGACGTCATCCAAGGTGTTTACAAAACAAGGCAGTTTGGCTCCAGAACCCATGTTCTTACCCGCCATGCTGCTCAGTCTCTCTCTGATTTCACAAATAGTAATGCCAGGGGACTGCTGAGCCCAGTGGCTCAACACACAGTGATTGGAACACCAAGGTCATGCGTTAAATCCTGCCAGATCCTTCAAGCATCAGCCCAAATGCCACATCCACAGAGCAGTCTTTCCCATACCAGGATCATTTCCTCTGTCTCATTCTCACTGGTCCATCTGCTGTTTAGTACATAATTGCTAAGTAATTATCTGTGCAGTTAATACTTTATCTCCTCAGCTAAAATGCAATCTCCATGCGAACAAGGATCACCTCTCTGTCACCACTGCCTTTCCAATACTCAGCAGAGTGTTTGACACATAGTGTGGCTTCAACAAATATTGGCTTAAAGGATGCATGAACAAGAATGGACACAGAAGTGCATAATTCCAACTCCTTCCAGAGCAGGGCTTCGCAGATTCCACACTAAGCAGAGGAAAGAACACTTTCTTAATGGTTGAATTTTACTAATAACCCCAGCATATTATGAGATTACACTTTTGCAGGTTAAGTTCTTTGGGAACGAACATAGCAAGGAAGGGTTTATTTAATGATAGCAGCTATCATTGGGAAGTACATATACACAGGTGCTGTGCTAAATGTTTCATACCATTATCTTACCTGGTTCTTATAACCCCGTGGTTGACAGAGGCTCAGAGGGTTTAGTAACTTGACCAAGGTGACATCACTGGCAGGAAGGCCTGGGATTTGAACCCCGGCAGGTCTGGCTGATGGCAAAGCCCTTGCTCTCTGTCACCCAGTTATAAGAATACATTAGCGCTCTTGCCGCCTTATTTTTACAAACATTTCTCCATGCTCCAACACACATTTATATTCACGGAGTCTTCTAGAAGACACAAATGTGGATCCCTGTGCATGGAACAGTGCCTGGCACTTAAAAATGTTTGTTGAATAGATGAATGGTTAGAAAGGCCTTACTTACTTCATTGTATTGAATATGTTATTAAAATAAAGTTCCCACTGTTTATGAAAGGGTGTCTACTTTTTTTTTTTTTTTTTGCGGTACGCGGGCCTCTCACTGCTGTGGCCTCTCCCTTTGCGGAGCACAGGCTCCGGACGCGCAGGCTCAGCAGCCATGGCTCACGGGCCCAGCCGCTCCACGGCATGTGGGACCTTCCTGGACTGGGGCACGAACCCGTGTCCTCTGCATCGGCAGGCGGACTCTCAACCACTGCGCCACCAGGGAAGCCTAGGGTGTCTACTTCTTATCTATTTCTTGCCTGTTTCTAAAGCAAGCAGTTTAACCAAGTCTTCTGTCAGCCGAGCTTCTGCCGTCTCATGCCTTCCACACTTTCCCTTTAATCTAAACCACTTACCACGATATTTTCCCCAAGATGAGACAGTCTCCTCTCAACTAAGGCAAATTCATAGTAAAATACCCACCCCTCATACATACATTCTTTCATTTAGTTGAGACCATCTCCTCCATTTTACCAATGGGGAAAAATGAAGCTGGTCCAGTATGTCTCTTAATTAAAGCTTTGTAATAGACACACTTTTTTGCAGCAAACTCTTTCCTGTATTTCTTTTGCAAGCCATGGGAGTGGGTATGAAGTCTTCCCCTAGCAATGCAGGCAGGATGATGCTTTCTGATGCTCTTGGTTTCCTCTTGGGGTGAAGATAATGCTCTGAAACGCTCTACCCCCCTGACTGCTGCTTTGAGACAGTGGGTTTGAGCCAAGAAAATCTATTCAGCCGTTTGCTAGCTCCAAAAACAGCATCAGTGAGATAGAAGGCCTCAAGCTACAGGGCCCAAAATGTGGATCTGAACATTCTGGTGCTTCTATTTTCAGAAATGCAGCGGGATAAACGGCACCCACAAGGTTCTGGAAAGAAAATCTGCAAAAGAACAATGAAAATAGCTCTTGCTGTTGGTCCCCTCCCCCATCCCTGACTCCAGCCTGGGCCAGGGAGGGACTTAAGTGAGCGAGGAGAAAACAGAGCGGGCCACCAGTGGAAAGTAACTTCTCATCCTGAGTGGCCCCGTGAGGCAGGATGTGTTCTTTAAGGGACTTACTCCTTCTGTGATGAAATCAATGTAGATAGACTACTCTCTCCAAAGAGATCTTCTCTCTGAGCTGAATACTTCTGGGAGAAAGAAAGCCACAGAAGAATACAATGGCAGTGTCAATTCTTTGCTCCCCGGCTGTAAAAACCTGCATTTGAAAGCTATATAGTATAGTCTTGGGAACTTGCACAGAGTAGCTGAGTATCCTTTGTAGGTTGCAAGAATGTCTGACGAGTATAATGTTTGTTTGGGTACTTGTGCCCCTTCTGGAAAACAGGGTCACTGGGGGAAGAGGCTCTGGCTCGCTCATTTCCGAATCCAAGTTGCACTGAGCACAGGGCCAGACAAATAGGACATGGTCATCAGGGAGGGAGGGTGGAAGGACCAGGGACAGGGACCAGGTTTGTAGAATCAGCCTGGGAGCCTGGCTCCTCGCCACTTCCTTTGTTGATCCTTCAACCTTTAAACCAGAGGACTGAGCTTTTTTTTTTTTTTCTGTGGCTTGGACCCCTTCAACAGGCAGATGAAGCTTGTGGCTATCTTCTCAGAATAATGATTTTTTAAAAAAATCCATAAAATGTATTGCCTTTTCAAAGAAACTAATTTCACTGAAAATAGTTATCAAAATATTTAATAACACTAATGTGTGAAATGGTAATATATGGGTTTCTTTATTAACACATTAAAGAAAAAGGTCCAGTGGCAGGTCTAAAGACTTCATAATGTTTAAATAGTGATAAGTGTAAATGATATTTTGAAATATTGGCAACACTTATAACATGATAATTAGCTATGATTCGTATTGGTGACATGGTCACAATACTCTAATACTTAATGCTGCTGTGGTTTATTCCCTCATTCATTATTGAGGGACATATCAAATTTCAGTTAGGAGTCAGTGAAAATGAAGACGCTTTTTATTTTTCCCCTCTGAGTTCATGGCCTTCCTGGCTAGAAGCCTCTGCTTTCAACACTGCTGTGGTCCTGGGGCAATTCCTCAGAGCTTTTCTCTGCTTTGTCTGTGTTCATCCCCTCCGCCGTATCTTCTACTCCCATGGGTTTCAAAGTAAGTTGCTGATTCTTAAATTTCTGCTTCCAAACCTGGATGTCTCTGCCGAAACTCCTTCAGTAGTTCTGCAGGTGTCTTGTTGGCAGCTCACACTAAATGGTCCAAAGGGCTCCAATCTACCCACTTCCCACCTGTCCAACTATAGTCTCTCCTGTCTCAGTAAACAAGGCTCCATTCTTCTGGTGGTCCAGGCCAAAGAAGGTGGGCTCTCCCTGTCTCCTGCTTTTCTTTCACCCACATCCAACCAATCAGTAAGTCCTCTCAGCTCTACTTTCAAAACATTCATATTCCACCTGGCTTCCTGACACCTGCAGGACTAACACCTGGGCTCAGATCACCCTCATCCCTCGCTCAGATTACTGCAATAGCTTTGTAACCGGTCCTCTTTCTCTTCCTTTGCCTTCCTAAAGTCTGCTCTCAGCACGGCAGCCAGAGGAATCTTTTAAAAACAAGAGTGATGCAATCTGTACCATTCCTTTTTTCAAAACCCTCCAAAATCCCTTCTTTTTCACCAAGAATAAAAGTCGCGTTTCAAGCATGGACTACAAGGCTCATCCTCCCTCATGGTCTCTCTGACAGCATCACTCAATCAGCCTGAGTTGCTTTTGTCTCCTGTTCTTCAAATTCACCCACTCAATTCCTACTCCAGGGCCTTTGCCCTTGCTGTTACTCGGCCAGAATGCTCTTCCAAACGTCCGCGTGACTCATCTCTTCCTTCAAGTTCTGGTCAAATACAATCAAATATAATATAAAGGGCTTCCCTGGTGGTGCAGTGGTTGAGAGTCCGCCTGCCGATGCAGGGGACATGGGTTCGTGCCCCGGTCCGGGAAGATCCCACATGCCGCGGAGCAGCTGGGTCCGTGAGCCATGGCCGCTGAGCCTGTGCATCCGGAGCCTGTGCTCCGCAACGGGAGAGGCAGTGAGAGGCCCGCGTGCCGCAAAAAAAAAAAAAAAAAAAAAAAAAAAAAAAAAAAATATATATATATATATATATATATATATATATGTATACTATAAATGGGTGAAGGCTTCCCAAAACCTGTTATGAACTGCATTCTGTCCCCCCACTTCCCCCCAAATTCATGTACTGATGTTCTAACCCCCAGTACGTCAGTATGTGACTATATTTGGAGATAGGGTCTTTAAAGAGGTAATGCAGTTAAAATGAAGCTGTTAGGGTGAGGCCTAATCCAATCCGACTGGTATCCTTATAAGAAAAGATTAGGACACAAAAAGAGACACCAGGAGTGCACATGCACAGAAGGACGCCATCAGCAAGCCAATTAGAGAAGCCTCAGGAGAAACCAACCCTGCCAGCACCTTGACCTTGGACTTCTGACCTGCAGAACGGTGGGAAATAAATGTGTGTTTTTTAGGACCCCTAGTCTGAGGTGTTTTGTTACGGCAGCCCTAGCGGATGAATACAACACCCTGTACACATGATAACTCCACTCTCCCTCCCAAGACTCATTTTCCCCTCCTTTTCCTGCTTTATTTTCCTCTGTTAGCACACATCACCATCAAGTCCACTAAACGTTTTAAAACATAAGCAAATTATTTTATTTGCTCATGGTCCATCTTCCTGACTGGGATATATGCATTACGATGGCACAGACTTTGCCTAGATTGTAGACTGACGAGCACTCGGACTAGAGTCCTACACTCAGTAAATATTTGTTGAATGAATAAATTAATTAATGGTTTGCTTCTAATAAAGCTGCTTTCCTATTTCAGCCGCTGTTATTATTAACATCAGGCCACCACTATGGAATTAGACGGATCAGCCCGCATTCAGGCATGAACGGATATGGGCCACCTCAAGACCCTCCCCTCTACCAGCCAAGGAGGGGACAATGTCAATCAAGTGAGCCTAAGCTGACTGTCTTCCCCTCACACCTAAGGTATGTTGTTTCTCTCCTGGGCAGGTAGGTAGGGAGCTATTTCTAACTGCTAATGATACTATTTTCCTTTTGTGTGTGTGTGCTTTTATATTTACATAGTTCTTTCCTATACTTTCAGTTTAATCCTCTCGCCTACTGCCTCAGAAAAAACTGCTTATTAACTCAGTACTTGCATACAATTTTATTCATACTGTGAGCAGAGCACTTTAAGTTAATGATGTGTTTATTTACCTCTTCTGCTGGTCTGTGAGTTTCTAGAAGGAAAGAATGTCTGTATTCTCAGGGCTGAGTGTAGTACTTGGCAGATAGCAGTGCTGATTGAATGTTTGTTGATGGTACTATTATCTAATATTTGTTGAGTTGTTCTAATTTCCTTATGTTAAAATGGGGATATTATCAGCACCTCTCAAGGTTGCTGAGTTAACGTAAGTAAACCACTTAGACAATGTCTGGCACCTAGTAAGCACTCAACAAGAGTTAGCCATTGTTGTCCCTGGTGTTGGTAATGGTGTCATTTAAGCATCTATTCCATGTACTAAAGTGCTTTCATTGCAACAGTTATATGAGATGATAAACCAGCCATCAACATGATAACAGTTCACAGTTATTAGGTATCTAATAAGCACCAAATTTGGGGCTATCTAAAAACCCCATTATCTTATCTAATTTTCACAGCAATCCTACATCATAGATACTCTTGAGTCTCAATTTAGAGAAGTGGGAACAGATTCAGAGAGGTTAAGCGACCTGTCCAAGGTCACACAGCAGAGAAGTGGTAGAGCTGGGATTTGAACCTGAGCCACACTGACTCCAGGGTCATAACCACTATGTTGTGGTGGGTGGTACAGTTTTCACTGTAGGAAAAAAGAAACAGAGAAGTGGAGAGGTCAGCTAACTGGACAAAGTCACATAGCTTGTAAGCATCAGAGCAGATACTTGAGACGAGGGAATTTCCTCTGAGTCAGTGGGATTGGGGGCTGGCTGGGATTTGGGGTGCCCTTCACAAGGAGGGCACATCTGATCCAGGGGATGGTCAGATGTCTGGGTGAGCCCTTGGGGTGAGTTAATTTAGTGCTATTAAATAAGTCTGAACTCTGAAAGCAGGCTAAACACACCAGGCATATCCCCCACCCTAAGAGGACATTACGCAACTGCCTACACGATTAATTATTTAAATGCAGAGTGATAAGTGCTAGAAGGTGTAGGGGGCTCTGAGAGTTCACAACAGGAAATCCTGACCGAGTCGGGTCAGAGGAGACCATAGCCACGAGGGGCAGGGCTTGCAGCAGGAGGTTGATGGCACTCTGCACAAACCTTGCTCCCGTGGGGGCCAGAGAAGAAGCATCCTCCAGGGAAACAGACTTTGGAGAATTAAATGATCCCTTGCATTTCCTCTCAACCGTATGATTTAATTACTGGGAAATGCCACATGCATCTTTCTACAGGGACAGATGTGTGGAAGGAAAGGCAGGCAGATTTAATATTTTTTCTTCTGGTTTATGTTACATTGATTTTTCTAGAAGGAAAGGCTTCTCTTTGACCTTGCTCCCACTAAGTGGGTTTGCTTGGGACAAGGAGCCCGGCAGCCTCTCGGAGATGGAAGACCCTGGCCCCATGCCCCAAGGGAAGTCAGGAGGCAGCCAGGCAGGAGGGCGAAGGTAGAGACAGCCCTGCGTGTCTGAAACTGTGTCTCACCTGCTTCCCAAGCCCCCCATCCAACCTGTCACCAAGTCCTGTCAATTTAACTCCCAAACCTCCCTCCTATCTGCCCATTCCTCTCAGCCCACTGCTCTCTCCCTAACCCAAGTTGCCATCTTTTCCTGAAGTAGACTCCTAACTCCACCCTCAACCTCCACTCTTGTTTCCTTCCAGTAACTTCGTATCAGAGCCAACAAAGTGACTGTCTTAAATGTAAATTAGATCACTGTCATCCCACCTTCCTGAAACCCTTCAGTCGCTTCCCATTGCACTTGGGAGAAACATCAAAAATCCTTTGCATGTGGAAACAACCTAAATGTCCATCAACAGATGAACAAAGAAAATGTGGTAGAGACATACAGTGCAATACTATCTGGCCTTAAGAAAGAAGGAAATTCTGCAATTCTGCAAAACCATGAATGAACCTTGAGGATACGGTGTTAAGTGAAATAAGTCCGTCACAGAAAGATGCATGATTCCACTTATATGAGATATTGAAAACAGGCAAATTTGTAGAATCAAGGAAGGAATGATGGCTTCCAGGGCCTGCTGGGAAGGAAATGGGGAGCTGCTAATCAACAGGCTCAAAATTTCAGTGAAGTCAGGTGACTCAGCTCTGGAGATCTGCAGTGCAACATGGCACCTGTCGTCAACCATGCTCTATTGTACACTTAAAATTGTGTTAAGAGGGCAGATCTCATGTTAAGTGGTCTTACCATCATAAAATAATTTTTTTAAAGAATTAAACCACATATCACCACTACTCATTATTTTAAAACTGAAACTTGAGATGAATGACCAACGTTTTGTGTGTTTCAGTTCATCTGGGAAATAGACGCTGACTAACTTATTCCAGTAACAAGATAAGCTACATGCGCATTATTGACAAATGCTGGAAAGGTATTATTGATTTGATAATTTGATGATCAATGTTTTCTGTATATCAGGATTATTGGACTAAATTTATTTAAAACATACATAATGTGTGACAAAATTGGACATTTTTAGCATGAAAAAATACACTTTTTTATGTTTAAAAAAACCTTCCCACAGTTTTCCAAGCCCCCCGTGGTCTGGCCCCTGCTTACCTCCCTGAATCCTCTCCTCCCCTTCCTCACTGTGCTACGGCCACAATGACTCTCTTCTAGCTCTTTGGAAAAACTCAATTTCTTCCCTTTTCGTGGCCTTGAGGGTTTTAATATATACAAGTGACTTCCTCAGGGAGCCCTGGTCTGACCCCTCCTCCGGCAATATAGATTCCTGTGTTACACTCCTCACAGCATCTTCTAATTCCCCTTTTTTAGCATCCCACACACTCTCCAAGCTTAAATGTCTGCAATTATTTGTTTACTGAGTCTCCTGCTGGAGTTGGTAAACCAGAAGGGTAGAAGGGACTGTTCTGTCTTGTTCACTACTTCATCTCCTGTGCCTTGAAGGTTGAATTTCTTCCATGAATATTTATGGAGTTCTTAGGAGGTGTCAAAGGCTGTGCTAGGTGCTAGGGACACAAAAGGAATAAGATGTAGTCTCTGACCACAAGCTAAATCTCTACTGAGATACATGTAACTGTAAGTGGAAGAGATAAGACCAGATGTGCTTTCTGGTACATCAAATGTTTGAGGAAGTAAGGAAGGAAGGAATACTCTGAAATACATATGGAAACAGTACTACCTGTAGAAAAGGAGAAGGGATCAATGAATTTGCCTGGAAAAACGGAGATGGATTCTCAAAGGAGGTGGTGATTGACTTTGACCCTAAAGGCGCCTAAGGGATGAACAGGCATTTGTCAGATGCACAAATTGGGAAGGAACATTATATCACAGAGGCTGCTGTGCAGGAGATAGTCTGGATGAGACTGAAGGTAGGAAGTTTGGTTAAAAGGCTGGAGCAATAGCTCAGATGAAAGATGAGCAGGCCTGAACTGGAAAGCAGCAGAGCAGTTGGTGAGGAAGAGATGGCTTCTGGGGACATTACGGGGGGATTGAATTAGACATAGTTAGGATTCTGTTTGGCTGTAAGTAATAGAATTCTAATCAACAGTAGCCTAAACAATGTAGACATCTCTTATCTCACTAACAAGAAGGCTGGAGACAGACACTCCTAGTTTGGTTTAGCAACTCAATTATGTCATTAAATATCCAGATCTCTTCCAGTATGGACTACAATCTCTAGCTTATTGGCTTTTTATATTCATAAAAATATATTCTTTGTTGATTCATGGTTGCAAAATGGCTGCCACAATTCCAGGCATCATGGCTACCTTCAAAGACAGGAACGAGAGGTTAAAATGGGGGAGCCAGGGTGCTGAGAGAGGATCATTTTACTTCTTTCTCCTTTTATTAGGGAGAAACTATTTTCCAGTTTCATAGCAGATATCTGCTGATGTCTCCTTTGCCAGGACAGTGTCCTATGGTCACTCCTAGCTGCAAGGTGAGCTGAGAAATACGGTATCCAGCAAAGGTAAACAGAGGTGCCTGAATGGCTTACACGAGTCATGATCCATGCCCTGTAGCTTGCAGAATGCCCTCCCTTAAACAAAATCAAGATTCTGTTAGTAGGAGGCCTAGCTTTGAGCAGTGTCTTCCATAGGGTGGGAGGTGGGATCCGGTTTTATAACAACTGTCTCCACCTGGATATGAAAAATGGCAGCTCCCCCTTGGCTTCAGTGCTGTGGAAACGACCTCTTGTTCCAGCTGAGCCTGCTGTTATTTGCTCATACATCCCAAAGAAGATGATTATACAGAACTGCAAGAGCTTTCTTGTTTCCCTGAATATTCTCGAGAAATAAGACTGCATTAATAATTTGTTTTCTTGGTATGGGTCATTCGGTTGCAAAACGATATTCTAGTCATAGCACGATACTTCCCTTCCTCATTTACATTCACCGTTGGTTTAATTATGTTTTTCAGTCAGAATACTTATTAATTTTATAGACCTACCTGAAAATTAAATTGGATAAATTCCTTTTGGTTGGTACTTTGAAAAATGTGTTTTTCCAAGCCACTGCTGGAGCCCACCTCGGCCCTGTACAGTTTTGTTCCTCTTTAAGTTCATTTGCAAATAACACTGTGTTGGTTTAAAGGGTATTCATCATTTCTGAGCAGGAGAAACACTGCAAAATGCAGCCCAATTCAAAACATAGTAGGAGGACAATGGAGAAAATGGTCAAATATTTTATTTTCTCATGGTGGGGAAGCCATGGAGTGAGACATAAAATTTCTCTTCTGATTCAATGAATTTGCCTTGTTTGTGGAGAGACTTCTATGTGGTTCTGAAAAAATCCAGTAAGTCACAAAGTGCAAAAAGGACGTGGAGTGGGTCCTTCTCTATTGACCAGGGTTAAGGGGGCAAAATGTGACAACAGCTGGTGGGGCATTTATTCATTAAACATTTACCAACCTGCCCTGTGTCTCCAGCACCATAGTGTTAGAAACCAAATTAAGACATATTATCTACCCTCAAGCAACTCATATTTTCACAGTAGATACAGGTAAATACACGATGATTATGAAACATGAGAAGTGTTATGATAGACAAAAGCACAGAACACTGGCAGAGGCCAGAAGCAGGGCACCAGCCCCCTACCCTGAAAGCACTATGAGGGCAGGAATCATACCTGCCCTATAGGGGCTGGGACTCCACGACTCAGGCCAGTGCCTGGCATATAGATGCTCAGTGACTGGTTGCTGGGTGAATTGGATTAAAATGAATCAGACCTGATGCCATGTATTAATTAAGGTAATATTAGCTGCTATAACAAATAAGCCTGCAAATCACAATGGCTGTAATACAGTAGAAGTGTGTGTGGTTGTGTGTGTCTGTGTGTGTGTGCATGGCATCTCCAGCTTACTGACTGCCGACCTTGGGACTTCTCAGCCTCCAAAACTGCACGAGCTAATTCCTTATAACAAATTTCTTTATATATTAATATATACCACCATCCTGTTGGTTCTGTTTCTCTGGAGAACCCCGACTAATATGAATCGAACAAGTGAATTGACTTTGGTTAGTGACTAATCATAAAATGACAAAGTTATACTGATCATAAAAAAAGGCTCTATTTGCGAGAGGAGGACAAGAGCAAGTGATAGAAACTTTCATATAAAAACCAAAGCAGAAGGTAACTGGTCCCACACCTTGACTTTTGTCCAAACCCTGAAAATCCCTAAGAAGGTTTTCAAATCTATGAAGTTTGAGTTATGCAGGATGAATAAGTTCTGGGGATCTAATGTACAGCATGGTACAGTTTAACAATATTGTATTGTATACTTGATATCTTAATTGTTCTCACCAAAAAAAAGGGTAAACATGTGAGGTGATGGGAATGTAAATTAGCTGGATTGTAGTAACCATGTCACATTGTATACATTTATCAAATCATCACATTGTACACCTTAACTATATACAATTTTAATTTGTCACCTATACCTCCAAAAAGCTGGGAAAAAGGAATATTTGTTTTAAAAACAAAAGACACCAGTAGCTCAAGGTCCTAATCTTGTGTCTCTAAATCATTTGTTCAAGCCCCAAATGCAATCAGACCTCCATCTCTTCAGTGTAAAGTTAAGGAATTGAGTCACATGGTCTCTGATGCCCCTTCAGCTCTGAGAATCTATGACTCTTCAGGAGTTTATGAATTTTCACAGAGTTTCCTGAAGCCATGTGGATGGGTCCTGGCTACAGAATAAAAGAAACCAAATGAATTCTTCGTTGTGGTGGGACTCGGGGGATGGGGTGAATTCTTCCTGGGTTCCCAGCCCGGCTCCATTACTTTGTGGCATTAACTTTGAGAAATTTACATGTGCCTCAGTTCCCTCACCCATAATATAATAGTAGCACCGTTAAGATAATAATAACATCTACCTCATGATGGGGGTTGTAAAAATTAAATGAGATGATGTTCATAAAGTACCTATAGCGGTGCCTGGCACAAGGTCAGGGCCCAGTAAATGTAAGCTGTTATTACTGCTAGTGTTACTATTCTCACGATTATTTCCTTGTTTAGAAACTTAGCGGTTGTCACTTTGCTTTTTAGTCTCCTCTTTTGTTTTGTTTCCCTCACCTATCTTATACATTTCCCAAATGAGTGAAGGATGTCATGCATGGGGAGTGATGGGGAATAAAATAAAATATAAAAGTATGTTTCTGGGTACTTTGGAAACAGTAGATAGAACTGCAAAAGGAGGCATAACCAGAAGCTAGAATAAGAAATTACAAGGGCACTATTTATATAGCATTCGCAAAATGTCAAAATTGTTTTGATGGAAAACAAATCGATGGTTGCAGGCTATTAGGGGTGGGGGTGTGGCTAGAAAAGGGTAGCGTGAAGGAATTTCTTTGTGCTGATGGAACAGTTCTGTGCCCTGAATGTGGTGGTTGCATGGACTTGTTCATTTGATGAAATTTCGTAGATCTACACACACACACACACGTGTGCGCGTGTGCGCGAATGAGAATCTGTAAAGGTGGACAAAATCCAAATAATGTCTGTGATTTAGTTAATAGTATTGTACCAGAGTCACTTTCCAAATTTTGATGGTGTAGTCTGGTTATGTGAGATGTTACTGTTGAGGGAAGCTTGGAGAAGGGCACACAGCAACTCTTTTAACTATGTTTGTAGGAATGAAAAATTGTTTCAAAATAAAATTTAAAAAATTACAATAGCAGTAGAAAAATTAAAACTATCCATTTAACAGTAACAGGTGATTACAAGATATAATAGAAAGTAAATTCTCAATTTTTCCAATAGAGCTGATCACAGACTCAGAATGGGGTGAGTCACAAAGGAAAAGGAAACCAATTACCTTAGGTTATTGAGTGACAGACTTGGCAGGCACCAAAGTGGTCACAGTCACCAAACGCCACCCCCGTGTTACCACGACTGGGCAAGAGTCCAAGAAGCGAGGGCTGAGTGGTTCTGTGGGACCCTCCTTGGCCGGAGCACGTGGTCCCTGCTGGAGATGCTTGAGGCATATTTGGGAAGAACTGGAACAGGAAGCAGAGAGGGGAGGGTTTCAGACTTTGCATAAGCACCTAAGCCAAAGTGCAGGTGCTAGGGAGAGCTGGGAACTACAGGAGTCTCTCCCCAAGCCCCATCCCAGCCTCTGGGCACCCTCAGAGCTTGCCGACTCCTTGTGCTATGCACAGTATTTTTGAGGGACTGCTTTTGCACTGGGAGCACAAAAGGGGTGAACCCTCTCACTCCTTCTTGGCTGTGCTTGATTGTGGAAATGATGAGGGGGATGAGGCTGATGAGAGCACCAGACACAGAAATGCTGCAGGTGCACCTGGCATGGTCCTAAGCATATTACATATTCTTACTCATTTAACCCTCACGACCACCCCGGGAGGTAGGTACTATTATCCCCATTTTAAAAGTAAAGTAACTGAGGCTCAGAGAAGCAAAATACATTGCCCAAGGTCACACAGTTTAGAGTCGACGCTGTTGAGTTTACTCTCAGCATGATCAGACCTTTTCCTTCCTCGTTGCTTATGAGCGCTAAGAAGGCAGGACAGGGGGACCACAAGGATTAGAAACCCCATTGAGAAACCTTAATGGTCATCTCTTTGCATTTTAGCCTTTTTTGGGGTCTTGCTTCCCCCAACTCTTTTGTACATTCCTTAAAAGGGAGGAGGGTGTCATGGTATGCGGTGGAGAGTAAAATAAAGGAAAATATAATATGTTAATTTAATATACTGGTTGGCCCAAAAGTTCGTTTGGGGTTTTCCATAACATCTTACTTTTTGGCCAACCCAATAATTATAATGTATTATATATTAATATAATGTAACATTATAAAGTAAAAGTAGGTTTTATCATCTCACACTGGTCAGAATGGCCATCATCAAAAATCTACAAACAATAAATGCTGGAGCAGATGTGGAGAAAAGGGAACCCTCTTGCACTGTTGGTGGGAATGTAAATTGATACAGCCACTATGGAGAACAGTATGGAGGTTCCTTAAAAAACTAAAAATAGAACTACCATACGACCCAGCAATCCCACTACTGGGCATATACCCTGAGAAAACCATAATTCAATAAGAGTCATGTGCCACAATGTTCATTGCAGCTCTATTTACAATAGCCAGTACATGGAAGCAACCTAAGTGTCCACCGACCTATGAATGGATAAAGATGTGGCACATATATACAATGGAATATTACTCAGCCATAAAAAGAAACAAAATTGAGTTATTTGTAGTGAGGTGGATGGACCTAGAGTCTGTCATACAGAGTGAAGTAAATCAGAAAGAGAAAAACAAATACCGTATGCTAACACACATATATGGAATTAAAAAAAAAAATGTTCTGAAGAACCTAGGGGCAAGACGGGAATAAAGATGCAGACGTACTAAAGAATGGACTTGAGGATACGGGGAGGGGGAAGGGTAAGCTGGGACAAAGTGAGAGAGTGGCATGGACATATATACACTATCAAATGTAAAATAGATAGCTAGTGGGAAGCAGCCGCATAGCACAGGGAGATCAGCTTGGTGCTTTGTGACCACCTAGAGGGGCGGGATAGGGAGGGAGACGCAAGAGGGAAGAGATATGGGATATATGTATATGTATAACTGATTCACTTTGTTATAAAGCAGAAACTAACACACCATTGTAAAGCAATTATACTCCAGTATAGATGTTAAAAAGAAAAACAAAACAACAACACAGTACTGACTTTCCAAAGCAAACAAACAAAAAGAAAAAAAAAATCCCAATAACCTCTTCGCAGAAGTTCATAAAAATTCCAATGTACTTCAAGACTGAGAGGATTTTCAATTGTAAAATAGACGTTAAAAGGTAGACAGAGGCCCTGAAGCTCGCACACACCACGAAGAATGCTTGGATGGAAGGAAAACTGTCTCCCTGTATCGACAGAGTATTTATAATTGAAGAGTTGGAGAAGGCGAATGCGAATGAATCACCGCCAACAGGGATGCCTAAAAGATATAAGTGAGAATTATGGCAATTAAAAACGTTGTCTCAAAGGAAATTAGACCGGTCCATTAATTTCAGTGCCTTAAAGGGAAAGAGGGCCCAATGAACTGCAATAAATTAAAATATCAAAAAGAAGATTAGTAGGAAGAGAAGACGGAAGTGCCAACAAGAAGCTAATCTCAGAGGTGGTGATGAGGACGTGTGTCTCAGGTGTGCTCATTCCTGAGGGCATTGAGAAACTAGGAGAAAATTAGAATTTGCCCTCCTAAGCCTGCTGCTGTCTGGTCCCGTATCCCCCACCTTTGCCCTTTAAATCAGCTGCCAGGCCCACCAAGGTGAGCAGTAGGCACCAGGCTGTCCCAGGTAATAGGGTTCCTGATGTCCCTTGCTTAGAGTTCTCAAAAATTATGTGTATTTCCTGTCTCCTCGACTTGGTAGTGAAAAGCTTGAGCTTCTGTTTTTCCTATATTGATGCTAATTGATACTGATTGATATTCAGATTTTTGATGTTGACCCCAGACCCTCTGGACATGGTGTCCCCTCTACTCTAGGTTTTTCTCTGATTCCACCACCCGTAGACTAACCTCCTTTGCCTCAGGCAGGAATTATGAGTCCTAGTAACCTCCAGATTCCTCAGTCCTTGTCTGGGACCCCATAAAACATTCTTAAGTCTCCCTATCACAGGGATAATTGCTTTCTGTAGTGAAAACTGTCCAAACTTTAATCGTCCATGCTTTTTGCTACAAACGTTTATCACCTGCACGATGATCTATTCATATGGCTCTAAGAAATTGCATTATTTGTTTTAAAGTATTTAAATACTATAGCCTCATCTGAAGCACTATTTAAAGTATTTAAATACTTTAGGCTCATCTGAAGCAAAGTGACCGAAATCAGGGCTTTGCTATACTAATTATGTGTATTTTTTCTTATAAATATTAATGTGAATGCATGATGACACAACTTAAAATGTCCATCCAGGTGCCACTTGCCTCTCTCTACAGGAAACAAGGTTGGGGTGAGAAAGCATGGACTTTGAACTAATTACAATCTGATTTGGCTTCATCACTTGCTCTGGGACCTTGGGCAAAGTTCATATTATCCCTGGAGCCTCATTTTTTCCATCCGCACACAGGGTGTAATTACATCCATCTTTCTAAGGGTTGCTTTGACGACCTAATGGATGTATTAGATTATATGTTTATTTCCTTGATTGGAGCTTCCATCTCCTTACCCTCTGTGTTCAATTCTTCGAGAAGCGTGGATAAACTTTGACACAATTTTTATTGTAAATATTGATCAGATGTCTACCTCCATACAACATGTTTACTTAAGTGATGGTATGGAAGAGGTGAGGGCATTTGACTTTCATAGTAGAACATAAGCTCCTTGATACATGGGCAATATTTCATAATTCTTTGCATCACCATGATGCTTGCCTGGTGCCAAGCATATGGCAGTGTTCCATCAATACCTGCTGACCATACTGATTGATTTCTCATCCTGGCCAGAACCCTGCATGTTGCCAAGGGTGGGGCTCTGCTGGAGGTGTGGTGGTGAGGTCGCCAGCTCACGTGTTCCCTGTAACAGTCCTGGCTTTAAGACAGGGCCATAAGCAGATCCCCAGCTCTCTCTCAGACTTGCCAACTCTGGTGCCATTTCCCATCTGTGTTTCTATTTTTCCTGCGAGAGTAGCTTTATTGATCTCATTAATTCTCTTTTCCTTCTTTGGCATCGGGAGGTGACACTATCCATGCTTTAATGCCTCCTGTGTTCTGCAAATTACACGATTATGATAGATGGAATGACAAGAAACACTGTTTTCACCAAATCACAGTGAAAGCCATGAACTGCCCTTCATTTGAATGGGTGGGGATAATCTGTCCTGGGGTGGGGCTAGCAGGTGTGTTCACCCAAGCTGGAGGATTGCAAACACAGATGTAGAGTTTCTTTTTAGCTGAGATATTTCCAGGCAAATCAAAGCAACGATTCCTTCACTTGAACATTTTTATTTTTGAATTCCTGAAGGTAGTTATAGATTTCCTAATAAGGAGGTTTCTTTTCTTTTACAGCAATTACATTTGGCGATTTTTTTTCTTCTTTTTATTGAAAATTAGTTTGAGGAGGTCTTAAAAGGAATTATCTCAGGGATGCTGGGGCTCAAGATTTAGAGCTCAGTAAGTACTTTATAAAAAAGATCTCTCTGCTCTGCTGTAAAGACAAGAAAAACTCTCTGTTATGCAAGTTCTTTTAGTTCGATAATTAATTAAAATCACAAATACCACCAACAGAAAAGTTTCTCCTGATCTTATTGGTTCCTTATTTTGCAAGACAGGGAGAAAGAAAGAAGAAAATAAGTAGCTTCTCCATAGACTGGGAGTCCCAAGACCAGGGTTCCTTTCAACTATATGGTCTCCAAAGAGCTTAGTAGGGTATCTAGAACAGAGTCAGCCCTTTATAAATGTTGACTACAGAACAAAATGAATAAACTGTTTTCTTTTAAAAATTTCTATTGAAGTATAATAAAAATTTTTATTGAAGTATCATAAAAATTTTTATTGAAGTATTATACACTTAGTATGCATCCTAAGTGTACAATTAGATGAATTTCTACAAACTTAAATTCATCCACATAACCAGAACGCAGATCAAGAAACAGACCAGTCCTGTGACCCCAGAAGTCTCCTTCGTGTCCCTCTCCAATTGTTTTCCTCCAAATATAATCACCATCTTGATGTCTCACAGCACAGACTAATTTTGCTTATTTTGAACCTTATATAAATGGGATCATATAGTGTGTCTTCTTTTGTGACTATCTTCTTTCATTCAACATTATGGTTCTGAAATTCATTCCTCTGGATGCATGCTGTTACGACTTGCTCATTCTAATTGTGATAGGGTGTGGTATATGGGTGCTATGAAATGAATATGTGGTTTTCACCCCCACTTTACATGTTGAAGCCCTAATCCCCAGAGTGATCGTATTTGGAGGTGGGGATTTTGGAAATTAGGGTTGGATTAGGTAATGAGGGTGGGGCCTTCATGATGAGATTAATATCTTATAAAAAGACCTCAAGCCTGAACAAGGAAAGGCCATGTGAAGATATAAGGAGAAGATATGGCCATCTGCAAACCAGGAAGAAGGCCCTCACCAGACACCAAACCTACCTGAACCTTGATCTTGGACTTTTCAGCCTCTAGAATTGTGAG
Source organism: Pseudorca crassidens (assembly GCF_039906515.1). Classification (NCBI taxonomy): domain Eukaryota; kingdom Metazoa; phylum Chordata; class Mammalia; order Artiodactyla; family Delphinidae; genus Pseudorca; species Pseudorca crassidens. Next base: position 24,406,234 of record NC_090310.1, read on the forward strand.
AAATAAATGCTTGCTATCTAAGCCACCCAGTTTATGGTATTTTGTTAAAGCAGCCCAAACTGACTGAGGCATGGGAATATACCACAACTGATTTATCCATTCTACTGTCAATGGGCATTGGACAATTTTCAGTTTAGAGCTATTATGAAATGTGCTACTTCAAATCATTAGTATGTATGTTTTTCTGTCGGATTATATCCCCGGAAATGGAAATGCTGGGTGTAGATATTTCAGCCTTAGTAGAAACTGCCAAACATTTTTTTCAAAGTGTTTATATCAATCAGTACTTCCAGCAATAGTGTATGTGAGTTCCAATTGCTCCATAACCTTGCCAACACTTGATGTTGTCAGTCTTTTTAATTTTAGTCATTTTGGCAGGTGTGTAGTGGGATCTCATTGTGTATGTGTGTGTGTGCATATTGGTGTGTTTCTTTTATTTTGAGATAACTGAAGATTCACATGCAGTTGCAAGAAAGAATGCAAAGAGATCCCATCCCATATAGTCTTCTCTCATTTTCCCCCAATGGTATCATCTTGGGTGACTGTAGTACAATATCACAACCAGGAAACTGGCATTTCATTAGTTTTACATGTGTGTGCGTTGTCTAGTTTTATGTAATTTTACTATGTACGTAGACTCAATGACCACCACCACAGTCAAGCCACAGAACAGTCTACCACAAGGATCTCTCCTGCTACCTTTTATATCTACTGCTACCTCCCTCCCTTTCTCACACTCTCTCCCCTGAAACCACTAATTTGGTCTCCATCTCTATAATTTGCCATTTCAAGAAGGTTATATATATAGAATCATATAGTATGTAACATTTTAAGGTTTTTTTATACGTGTAATTCTTTTGAGGGCCATCCAAGGTGTTGCACATATCAGAATCATTCCTTTTAATTGCTGAGTAGCATTCCATGAAAGACCTTTTGAAAAGAAAACAAGCACTCATTCCCAAACAATTATAGTGACTTAATTTCTTTTATACTCAAGGGACGATAAGCTAGGTTTTCACATGTTCTTTCATTTGTTTATTAATTCAACCAATATTTTTGAAGTACCAACTGCATGTCAAACATTGTGCTAGACCCTGGGCACATGAGAGACCTAAGAGGGCTCTGCCTTGTAGGGATTTTTCTAGAGTCTATGTGGGGAGATAGACATACATTTAGTGAAACAATACAGTATTACAGATGCCAAGACAGTTACATCTACATTTCATTTAGGAATAAAGAAGGAAATAGCTGACTTTATGGAGGTGGGGATGGAAGATGAGTCCAGGAGTACTTTACGGGGTGTGACACATAAGCCAAGTCTTGGAAGATAAATGGTTTTCCTGATGGCTGTGGATAAAGGAGGAGCAGGAGAAAAAGGGCTGTCAGAGCAGAAAGAACAGCTTGGGTATAAAATGGAGGTGATAAGTAGTCTATATTCAATGCAGAACTCAGCACACCGTGACTAGCTAAGCCTGAAAAGTGGGTGGGGCTGTTGAAGATATGGAGAGCTCGGGAACATCACCATCTTTCAGTAGTACATGTTCTTATGGCAGACAGTCCCAAGCTGCTGCACAGAAGCCATCAGCAGAATCCTGCTAAGAGACTTCAAGTCATGTGGACTCCAGCCCCAATGACTTTGCAGTCCCTCAAAGAACCCTGCCTTAGACGTGGCCAAAGACAACTGCTCGAGCTACACACCTTTTACACCTCTGTCTCAGGAGTGTTTACCTCTCGGTGTGTATAACAACATGAAACACACATACACACATCCATCCACCTGCTTTGGTGTTAAACAATAAGTTTCTTTCTTGCCCCTTGGCCTGAAATGGGAGGGGGGAGAGTTCCCTAAGTAATAATCATATAGGTATTTTTGCTGCTCCTCCTATAGAACAGGCACTGTACCATGCCTTCCATATAGCCCCTCCTCACAAGAGTCATCTACTCTAAGGTAGGCACTATTTTCACACCCAACTTTTAGACAAGAAAATTGAGGCACAGTGAGGTTAAGTGGGTTGGTCAAGGTTACAGAACTCATGAAAAGCAGGGCAGTATGATCAGTCTCTGGAGTCCATGCTGTTGGCAGCCTCATGGAGAGGAGGGCATGGGAGCTCTTCCTAAGACCTAAGAGGTCTCTAGGACTCTGGGTTCAGCCAAGGTGGGACAACTCACCTGGCAGGAGGTGCTGACATGACAGGAGACCCAGAGGTCGTGTTCCTACTACATCAAAGCAAGCTCAGTCCTCCTTTTAAGAGGCTATTCGGGTGAAAATACGGTTCTCTCTAGTTTATGACGCATCTAAACCAACACGCTTAAACCAAGCCTTCTGTTCTCATGACAGTTTTCAGCCCACAAGTATTTCCTAATTTAATCATCTAAAGAGCATCCCATTACTTGTATATAAAAGTGAGGCAAAATCATACACAAGGGGTGTTTTCTCTGTCTACAGCGCTCTCTTCCATTTCTGAACACTGGCACATGCTGGCACTACCTGGATTGTTCTGCCTTCTCCCTCTCCCTCTGGTCCTCACCCAGTTTCCTCCTGACCCCTTAGAATTCCTGCCCCAAGTCCCCCCCCGCCCAGATATCTACCTTGATTCCCCATGCTTGCTCAGAGCTCCTCGTTACATGTTTGCAGAGAATACTGTGTTTTTCCCTCTGAGTTCTGGTCAATTTGTGATTATATATCTACCTAATTTCTACATAATAAACATCTTTTCTACTAAAATATGAGTAGTAGAACTGAGACAGTGTTTATTTTTGCTTAGCATTTTATACCTATGGTGCAGAACCTGGCACATAGTAGGTACTCCAAAAATGCTTCCTGAGTGGATGAATGAAAAACGGAGGGAATGAATGAATGAGTCACCAAAGCTTCATCCAAAAGGATCTGGTGTCCTGTAATGACGTCAATTCTCGGCAATGTCTTGGCCACCTTTGGTGCTCCAGGCTTCCTGGATGCCCAAGGCACAATGTTTCAGACCAACTCATGAGGTTCCCAGGCTTCTGGGAGCCCAGCCAAGCCCAGCCCAGCCTGCCTGGCAAGTCTGTATTTCAGTTCCTCAGTTTGATTTCCATCATCATCCATTGTAAGTGGGAGCTGTTGATTTTCTTTAATTAAGGCTGGAAGGATGGCTTCTTGAGTGGGTAATATATTTCCAGAGTTCAGCGTTTCATCCACACAGCCCACACTTCACTCAGAAACGGGGCAGATTCATTAAAAGAATGCCCAGACGGCTTCCTCTTTGGTTCCTTGTTTGCCTATGTTTAATGAATGAATAAATTACATTCCTATTCATTACCGGCTTCTGAGTGGAAATAATTGCTGGGTTCCCTCATCTGCCTGGAATAACGCTCTTCGCATCTGGAGTGCCTTCTGCCTCGGTCGCTGCAGTATTTCCCCATCAGTGGGCCATGGGCGTCCTCAAGGGGCTGATGTTTACCTCCAGCTCACCTTTGAGAGAAGCAATCACTCTTCTAGCCCTCCAGGGTCCCACTCAGTGCACTGGTAATGCTCATTTATGGAAGGAGACCCTGGGACCCTAAGAAGTAAATGAGGCGGGTAGGCCCATTAATTCTCTGAGCACACCTGGGGCATAGTAATGTAATTACTACTAAGAAAGTCTAAATTCCTATGTACTTTGCCAAAAAGTATTTTCCAGACAAGAAAGTACTCAGTTGTGCCCTGTGACCATGTGCCTAACTTTGACCACAGGAAGCCTAGAGGGTGGTCATGGTGACCCTTGGTTGATATAAGGGGCAAGTGACCCCTGAGACTTCATCATTCATCTCTCGATATCATTTGCCTACTGACTACACCAGGCAGGAATTAAAGAGTACTGGATCCCTCATCTCTATCCTGGTCTGTACAATTGCTGCTCAAATGATGTCCCAGCCTCTTTCACGACCTCTGCCAGTTTTATTCTCTCTGTGGTTGCACGATGGTCTTTCAAAGACACAAATATCATCATAACACTCCCCTGCCGAGAATCCAAAGGCTCCCTATAGAGTACAGGATTCAGGACAAAGCCCTTTGCATGACCCACAGGACCTTCCGTGGGCAATTCGGCCCTCACCTACTTCTCCAGCTTCATTTCTGCCTACCCTCTGTCCCACTGTATCATCTGCCTGCCATGCAAAATGACGTGCCATCCCTTGAATATATTCTATGTTTCCCACCTCTAAGCCTCTGCCTACACATTACTCTCCACCTCTGCTCTGTGATCTTCATGCATTCCTTGAGATGCTAGGTCAGGGACTACCGATTCAAATCCCTAGAGAGGATAGGCAAGTTACATAAGTTTATGATGGGAACCATGAATAATCTGATAGGGACTGGGGGGGAATGTGACATACTGGAGAATGTTCACCCTTTCTAAAAGGCGCAGCTACCACCCAGCAACACGTAATTGTGGCATGTGGGGATGTGGGCCCAGTGTTTTCAGATCCATGATTTTTCAAGAGAAGTTGGGAGTCTGAATTTTATTTGAAATCTTCCAATTTTTAGATATGGGAAACTACTTCTGTTTAATTTAATTTTTAAGGTTGGGTCGAGGTGGGGCAACCAGAGTGGGTCTGGGCTGTAAGCACAGATCACAGATGTTAATCCTTGACTCCTACCCAAAACTCTTCCTTGTCTTGGAAAGGTTAGTAACAGGGCACCTCCTCAGTGAAGCCATCTTTTCTTTGTGTCTGCATTACAGCTTATAGCTCAACTGAGAGCTTCATGGGCCAATCTTTGTATCTCTGGAAGTTAGCATAGTACATGGCCTATAGTTAATGCTCAGTAAATGTAGGATGGCTAGACAAACAGTTGAATGAACAAATGAAAAAAGATGGATATTTTTTCCATCTGTAAGCTTGTAAATCACACCCACTTCAGAAAGACTGAGGGATATTGTCATATTTTTTTTAATGATCAGGAAAAGAACAGTCTTATACAGCAAGCCTTCAACCCCGGTTATAAGAGGAGTTGGCACCCACCTGTGAAAGGCAATTTGAGAGACAGCACTTAGTCCCGTTGCCTAAAAATATTCACCACCTATTGGATCTGAAATTCCACCATTAACACCTAAAAGATTACATCATAGAATATTACCTTTGGAGGCATCCTTGGGGAAGTAGCCCTTCCCTGGCAGGAAATGTAAGAACTATTGTCTGCTGCTGAGAGCTAATATAAAAATGTCCTAGGTCTTTTTTCCCATTTATGCTCTCAACTTGTGGTGTGACCTTAAACAACTTACTTCCCTTCTCAGGACCCAGTTTCTCCATCTGTAAGGAGAGAATTGAGGACAAGTGATGTCTGAGGTCTCTATCAGTCTTGACATTTGATATGAAATGAAATGATATTAAGTACTATCTTAGAAACTCGAAGGCAAGTAGGAATTGGGCTAGTGAATGATGTGGGCTGGGTGTAGAAGCCGTCAATCCATGATATTACATAAAATAGACCCATTGTTTAAATGTAGGCAACTAAATCACTTAAGCCAACAAACCAAAACAATTGTGGCAAAACAAAACATTGATGTTGATAATACTGGATCCATCTCTGAACCAGTCCCTGGGGGAATGGGATGAAAGCTGATTGGCTAAACCTGCACTGCAGGTCTATTTCTCTTGAGATGATTCCTAAAGTCAAAATCAGGAAAAATTAGACAGAAGCTACAGATACTTGATTTAAGGCACAAACTGAAAAGACTAATATTACTAGGCTCCCTGCTGGGTTTCTTCTTCCTAGAGTCATGCGTTGTTTGGCTCGAAATGGCTTAATTTGAAAAAAACCATATACCTATTATAAGTGGATCTTTCCTTCCCCAAATAGGATTTCTGCAGCTTCTTCTCAAGAAGGAGGTTGTCCTTAATGATCCATGTACTCTCACCTCCGGAATTGCCAGCCACGGAAGAAGTCTGTTCAGGGAGACCCTGGTTCACTTCCCAATAATTCTGACTTCTTGGGGACTGGATTTTGTTTATTTTCTTCTCTCCAAAGCAGCCATATTTCATCCCTGCAACTTTTCTATATCAGCAAAATCTGTGGCACCAGCCCCAGATTCCTCTCGTGCACGGGCTCCTTCCTGATTAACTCTATATAATTTATTGTAGATGCCTGTTTTCCATTTGGAAGATCAATACACATTGAAATGAGAAGTCAGAGTATTTGCAGCCACTTCAATTGTTGATCAAATGCAGGGCAGGCTGCTCTGTTCTGTCTTGGAGATGAGCCCTCAGTGGGGTCATCGGGATCTCATCTTCCCAGAAAAGGGGAGAGGTGTAGAGGGAAGGATAGAGGGAAGAAGGAAGGAGAGAAAGAAGGAAGTGGACAAGGAGGGGAAAAGGAAAAGGAAAGGCGGGGGCGGGGTAAGGAGAGAAAAGAACAAAAAGGAAAAGGAAAGAAAAAGTGGCCAAACCAGCTTTCCAGTTTGGTTGGCAAATGCCGAGCACTTCTAGCCTTTGGTTAAACTTTCATCCAGGTTGCTGCATGCTGAGACCTGACTGGAAGTAAGTCACCCATGACTTTGCTTATATTGGTCCCAGGTAAAGCAGGAAGACACTGCCATGTGTGCACAAGTTTTTAGAAGTCAGTGCATATTTCAAACAGCAGGCAGGAACTGACTGCATAATTCAAGCTTTCAGGATGCTGGTGCCCTTCCCACCAAATCATCCAGGACATGATTTGGTTTCACCAATGCTGTGTGGTCAGGCCACTCAAGATGGCTGTTCTCTTGGTCTCTGTACATCCCCTGCTCAACCAGGCCCCGCTTCACTCACAGGACTATCGAATCCTCTTAATTACAGGGCTTAATAAGTAACTGCCTACGTGCTTGCCCCCTGCCCCAGCCTCTGGTTCTCCTGATAACTGTTGAACCAATCAGATGTCAATTCCCCCTGTAAACAGTAGCCTCCTTCTCCTCCGAAGGGGGAGATTGCTGCTGTGTACTGCCTGCTGTTTGTCGTACATGGTGGGGTGTCCCTCTAGGACCTTTGTTTCGGACGTGCAAGATCCCTTGCCAGTAAACCACTGACGTCTCTGTTGCTGTCTCCGGGCTCTTTCTTCGGCAACTACAAGTCTTCCAGGCCTGCTGGGTGCTGCCCAGCAGATGCTCTTAATAGTGATGGGTTTGATGGCCCAGGCTTCCTGACCTGGACCAAATCCTGTGTACTTGGGAGGTGGGGGTGGGCGGGTAGAGAGTCCTTTTGTCTAGACTCAACGCCCTCCTTTTCCTTCGTTCTCACTCTAGACACTGCCTGCTTTTTAAAGAGAAACAGATGGTTGTAGAGGCATTTTCCCAAGGAGACCTGCGGCCACGACTTGGCACACATGTGGACAATCAGAGGAGTGAGGAATTAGGAGTCATGGTTTGACTCTGTCTTTCTGAGATTCCACCCAGTCCTGTGATTCTGTCCTCAGTGCTGGCTGTGGCATCTCAACTGATGGGGAAGGTATGGTTAATTTAATCAACGGAACTGTATATTTGGCTCTCCGTCTGGAGGAAAACACAGCTTCGCACATCAAATTAGATATAGAAATCAATTTTGAATAGATTGAATATGTAAATGTATAAAAGAAATAGGAAAGGAAATAAGAGACCATATGAGTAAACTTGGGATGGGAGAGACCTTCTTATGCGAGAGGGAAAGTCCAGAAGCTGTGAAATAGATGATTGAAAAACCGATTACAAAAAAATTTCTTAAACCTCTTCAAAGACCATATAAGGACAAAAGGCAGCGACAGATGCGGATTGAACGTTTGCAATACATGTGACTGACAAAAGGTTAATGTTCCTAACAGCTAAAGGGCTCCAATAAGAAAGAAGATAAACAACCCAATTTAAAGTTGGGCAAAACACATGAACAGCAACAAGCAAGTTGTGAGGAGGAGGCCATTAAACCTATAAACGTTGGCTCAATCCCACTGATAATCAGAAAAAGGTAAATTAAGGCAACCATTTGGCACCATCCTTCTCCCATTTGTGGCATAATTGATGGACTGATAACCTCCAGTGCTGGTAAGGATGTGGAGGAATGGCAATCACACAATCACATGTACAATTGGTTGAAACTGCAGAGGCCTTTTAGCAATGTAATTCTAGCAACATTTATTAAAATTCAAAATACTTTTACCATTAGGGCCAACAATTCTTTTTTGGAAGCACATATTCCAGAAATAAAAGCTGTACAAAGGCTCGTTTGTAGAAGGGCACATGGGCACACTGTAGCGTTGTTTGTAGTGTTCTCCTTCAAGGAAAAGAAAAGAAAAATGCAAAAGAGAGGCAGGCAAGAGAGTGAGAGAGAGAGGCTGAGAACCATGCTGCATGTCTATCAAAAGGAAGAAGAGTTAATAAAATATGGTAAACCCTACAAGATAATATGATAGTAGTCATTAAAGAATGAGTCAGATCTAGAACAAAAAGTGCAGAGTAATAGATTTTTTAGCTTAGTTCATGATACTGAGGGTGGAGGTCTGGAGCCAGGCTACCTGGATTTTGTTCTCTCCTTCAGCACTTATTAGCTTGTAAGGTAACTAACCACATTATGCCTCCTTTCCTCTGTCAGCTGAGAAAACTATTAGGGAGGTTGGAAGAGTTAATTATGTAAATTGCTAGAACTGTGCCTAGTACTCAGTAAGCTTTAACAATCGCTAGCTATTATTATTCATAACATAGATTCCATTTTTTGTGATGAAGTTAAATAAAAAGGAAAAAAACCCTACCCGTAGATATAGATGTTCCTAGTGTTTGAATGAGGGGCAATGTACCAGACTAAGGACAAATGGGATTTAAAAGGGGAGATTAATCACTTCATCATTATATTCTTACTACTGAAATGTTACAACTAAGACAGCTGATATTCAGCGGTTAGGCAACCTTTGGGTTATAGCAGTTGTGAAAATACTGAAATATTTTTGTACCAGTCAGGTAAGAATGTCCCCACTCTCCTGACCCTCCAGGGCCCTTTCGTAGGGTCTCTCTCCCCCTGTAGTCTTCCCCATGATCCAACAGGGAAAGGGTTAATGCTTTGACTGCCCAGATCCCTGCTCCAGCCTCAGGCTTTGATCCTTTGTCTATCACAGTTGCGTATTCTGAATATCACCCCTAAAGACAGAAATGTATATTTTAATGTAATTTAAAAACAAATCAATAAACTATAACATGATATAATGCAAGCCTCCATTTCTGCAACTTGGTGGTATACACCAAAGCCAAGGCTGACTTGTGTGATTTGCAAACTGCTACCTTTTCCTCCACCAGTTTCTCCTGACTGTGATATTCAAATTACTCTCTACCTGAAGCTAGCATGGTAACTAATTGAGCCTCTGAGAGAATATTAAAGAACTTAAAAAAAAAAACCACCTTAAATATTACCTACATTATCATTTCTAGGTCTGGTTGTGGATGGAAGCCAAGCCCAGGTTTGTACAAGTTGGAAAAGGATAAACTATCCCTGGCTCCAAATAAATAGCAGTGTCAATAACAGATTTTAATGGGCTGTATTCCCAGAGGCCTGGGAGGAGAGAAGTGAGCAGGAAGATTAGATAATCGGCCTGAGAGGGCAAAGCAAGCCCCTCTACGCTGGCTCTTTTACTGGGGAGGTGGGGGCAGTGGGACAGAGCGCCTAAAAGCAAGGGCCATATCATCTGCAGACATTGTTTCAGCCCTGGAAAATATGCGTCAGGACTTCAGAGGATACCCTGAAGGGACCCATTTCACAGATGTGGAAGCTGAGGTAGAGGGAAGTTCATTCTCTTGCCCACAGGTCTCGAAAGCAATACACGTTGGCGGGCAGGATGTGAAAGCAGATGCATCTGTCCCTGAAGTCCACACTAGTCCTCTAAACAAGGCATTTCTGTTCCAGCAGACAGAGAGGCACAGAAATGATGGTGAGAGAGGTAGGCCTCTGAGATGTTTTAAGATCAGGTTCATTTGCTGGAACCCCCAGATTAAAAATTAGCCCACTTCCGGGTGAAGCGATTTCTAGCTCATGACATGTCTCAGTTAATTCAGGGCTGACTGATGCGTTTGTTGATTTGGCAAAGCGTAGCCCTACCCCCCAGCAGTGCACACACATCCCTGCCTTGTTCTGGCCATGTTTACCTGCGCTTTGCCACTGCCTGTGCGGGGGAGTGAGTTTGGAATGAAGACACTGTAAGGACACCAGGAGTTTCCACCATGCCCTCCAGCATGAGACTGAAATGAGAGGAAAGGAGGGAAGATCTGGAGGGTGCCTGGTGCTCCTCGGAAGAGATGCACCATGATTACATTTACATAGGGCAGCGATTCTTCACCTCCTGAAGTGCAGTACGATGTTAGGCAAAACTTTATTTAAATGCCCCAGTTTTCTGGGAGAGATTTTTCCTGGAGATATATTTCCTCAAATTCTCAAAGTGATCTGCAACCCCAAAGAGGTTAAAAACCCACTGTCGTGGGGTCTCTGAATCAAATGTTAGGACACTCATCTCCATTCAGCCCTTCTTTCATTTAACACATATTTATTGAGATCCTACTATGGGCAAGTCATGGTCAGGTGCAAGGACTATGATGGGGAACCAGAGTGATGCTCCCTCTTTTACGGAGCTTTTATGTGAGATGGGGAGATAGGCAGTAAATGACTTGTCTCATGGCTCATTAGTACGATGGTGTGAAGAGCTTCAAAAAATAAGGACAGAGAGCAATGAGGATGTTTCCTGGTCTAGTCTGGTTAGTGATGGATTATTTGAGGCAATAATAGTTACCCTGAGCTCTGAAGCATGAATATCTGGGAGATGAGGGGGAGAGCTGAGTAAACAGTGCTCTAAATTCTGGCTACTCCAAATGTGGTCTTCAGACCAGCGGCATCACCTGGGAATTTGTTAGAAATGCAAAATCTCAAGCCCCTTCCTCCATGTAGTAAATAAGAATCCAAACTTTTTAACAAGATCCTCAGGTGATTTATATTTGCATTGAAGGCTGAGAAGTGCTGCTCTGAAGGGAAAGAAGAGCATTTGAGGGACTGCAAGAGGATCAGGTCTTCCTTGAACCTGGAGGGAAAGAATTGGTGGTGATATGAGGCTGGAGAGAGGGGCAGGGGCAGACCCCATCAGATTCTTGCAGCCATATTGAGCAAAAAAGAAATATTTGAGGGAAAATAAATGATCATGCTTTGGCCAAGAACTTTTGAAACCCTAATTTGACAGCTCGAGCTATGGAGTTGTATATACATAATGAGTGTGGAAAATAACAAATGCTTGTGGCTATCCATCTTCCCTGCTATACATACCATGTCTCACCCCTGTTTCCAGATCTGTAAAATGGGGATAACAAATCCTCCTCTTCAGGGTTGTTGGGATGGTTTCATGGATCAATGCCTACGATGCTCATAGATCAGGGTTTAATGCATAGGAGGTATTTCACAAATGAGTTTCCTTCTCACTGATTCGATACATATTTGTCTTGGTTCTTCATTCTAAGCCCTTGAAACAGGAGCTGAAGATGCCACAATGAACAAGATGTGATGTATAGCCTTAGGGAGCTCAACATCATGGTGGGGAAATTGGGACTCCAACAGGTGATTATAATAGATTGATAAGCGTGAAGACAGGAGAAGTAGCGGGGGCTGGAGGAGTGCACATGAGATGGATAACACAGAATCCAGGGAGCCTGGCAATGCCTTGTGGAGGAAGGGATGTCTAGTCTGATCCTAAAGAATCCTGGAGAGCTGGAGTCAGGTGGCCCAAGAAGAGGGAGGTGAGCATGATGGACCCTGAGAGATACTGACAACATCCAGAATCAAAAAGGAAACCCGATGGAAAGATTTTTTTAAAAAGCCCAAGAACATATGATTCAGACAATGAGAAAACTGAATAGCTCTGATATAGGAAGCAGTGCTCAAACTCTTTCATAACTAGAGAAATACAAAGTAAAACAATGAGATGCTGCCTATCCATCAGAATGGCAGAACATTAAGACAGGTGGCAAATGCCAAGAAGCATGGAGCCAGGAACTCTCCTTCCTTCCCGGAGGGAGGGTAAACTGGCAAAACCATTCAGAAAAGCTATCTGGTGGGACTTGGTGAACTTAGGCTTGTGTGTGCCCTATCACCTATTAATCTCTCTCCTATGCATACGTCCTGGGAGAGTTCTCACATAGATTCATAAAGGGATGGGTTTGTAGCATCCAGTTTGTTTATAATATCAAGAAATTGAAGGGGGCTTCCCTGGTGGCGCAGTGGTTAAGGATCCGCCTGCCAATGCAGGGAACACGGGTTCAAGCCCTGGTCCGGGAAGATCCCACAGGCCGTGGAACAACTAAGCCCGTGCGCCACAATGACTGAGCCTGTGCTCTAGAGCCCATGAGCCACAACTACTGAGCCCGCGTGCCTACAGCCCATGCTCCACAACAAGAGAAGCCACCGCAATGAGAAGCCCGCACACCGCAACGAAGAGTAGCCCCCGCTCGCCACAACTAGAGAAAGCCCACGCACAGCAATGAAGACCCAATGCAGCCAAAAAAAAAAAAATAAATAAAAATAAATAAATAATAATAAAAAAAGAAATTGAAGGGAACTCAGGTGTCCATCATTAGGGGATTGTGTAAATAAAATGTGATAAATGCACATTACAGAAAATCATAGAGCATGAGGAATTCACAAGCTAAATATATAGAAAGCAATACAGATAAATCTTAAAACAGTGTTGAGTGCAGAAAACCTCAGGATGTGGGTTATAACACAATGCTCTTTATGCTAATTAAAAACACATTCACAATCAAAATAACTGCATATTTTACAGTATTTATGAACTTCTATCAAACAGATGAGAGAGGCAAATGATACTGGGGACTAGGTGTATAGGGGAAAAAATAAATGAATAAATGAATAATACAATAAGACAAGGGCCATCCAATGACCAAGCATGGGCTAGGGAATATGATTAATTCAGCTCTGTGCTCCTGATATCCAATAAACAAACAATCAGTCAATAAAATAAAATTTAAAAAAGGATGCAAAAAGTGTTTCAGGCAGAGAGAATAACAAGTATAATTTCCAGAGGCAAAAAAGGATGTGATGCATTCTGGACACAGAGAGAGTTCGGTAGGGCTGGAACAAACACTGTAAGGAGAGACCAGATCATGGAGGGTCCCCAAAGCCATGCTAAATAATCAAGATTTATCCCAAGGTCATAGGGAGTCATTGAAGGATTACAAGTGATGTGATTTTGTTTTCAGTCTTGTGCAAACTCTAGCAACGAGAAAACAAGGCAGTCAGATTGAGTCAGAGCCTCAGGGCATTTATTTGTATTCCTGTGGTATATTTATCAAGTGTTAATGAAATAGGCTTTGGGAATCTTAGTATCCAAATTATGGACTTACTTTTTCCCACTTTTAAACCAATTATGAGACAGTTGTTGACACTTTCACCAGTAGCAACACATAAAAGGCAATACACAGAATCACACTTATTATGTGACCTTGAGCATGAGTTGCTTAGTGTCCTTACCAGTAACAACAGCAACAAAACACAAGCACTTTCTACAACCAGTCACTACTGGAATTAAACAGACATTGATTCTAAATCTTCATAATAACCTTATGAGATAGATATTATTTCCATTTTATATGAACAAGAAACTAAAACGGAGACAGAGATATTAAGTAACTTGCCCAAGGTCATTAACAGTTAGTAGCTAGGTTAGGTTGAAACAAGAAATTCTGTTTATAGGCTGTATAATACCTCATTGTACTGCCCTTACATGGCTTACTTCAGGGTTTGTAGCCTTGGATGAGCTACTGCATATAGTCTGTCTGGAACATTAGAACCCAAAATTCTAGAAAAAATGGCCTCTGGGCTATATTGGAATTGTACACATGTTTTGTTTGACCTGAATAGTTTTTTTAAATGTTTCTGTATTAATAGTCTATATTTTAAAATCAGATTTTACATAAAAACCCAGAATTTTATTTTCTTGTGAAAAGTTGGAAAATTTGGCAAGACTGGTTGGTGTCCCATACCTTTCTGGAAAAATCAGTAAGAGCTGAGTAGCAGCTACTCATTTATCAAGACATATACTTTCCAATTTTCCACAGTCCCCACTACTCCCTAATGCACCAGTATCATTTCTCTCATTCTCTTTAACTGCCTAGCAGTAACAGACTTTGATGTTATGACCCAGTTGTAGGCAATAAATTACCTAATCATGGAGAGGATGGAGCAGTGCAAGGTTTTAAAACTCACAGATTGACCTATCTCAGAATGTGAATCAAAATTAAAATCTTCCTGGAGATTTACTTCCCTGGTCTCAACTCTCATTGGTCATTGCCCCTTTGGCCTTAATTTCCTCTTTTATAAAATAGCCAAGTGATACAACAGTAAATATCATCAAAACGTGAGCATTGGAATTGTTCCCTTAGAAGCTGAATGTTAGGCTTAGCTTTTCCAATAACTCCCTATTCATTCAAATCTAATTACAAAATGATTTTTAATCATTGTAGAATAAATTCACTCTTCATGTCTGGAAATATTAAAGCCCTAGTTTAACAGCAACAACCAAAAAAGTACCTTTTAATGGATTTGCACTAAGAAACAGAACATGGCCTGTGTTGTCAGATGTTCAATAATTTAACTGCAAATGAAGTGTGCAAAATACAATATTTGTGTCATAAACCACCCGGCTTGTCACATAATAGATTTTTGAAGAGTCACGTTTCACGACACTGAGCAATGTGATGTTGGAACCGTGGAGTAGCCAAAGTGAGGTTTATAGGTTCCATTTGCTTACGTAGAAAAGGATTGAGTCTCACTTCACCCAGTGGCAAGGAGCACGGAAATGCAATATTTCTCTGGATCCTGCCATTTGAAAGCAGAGGCTGGAATTCATCCATCCAAATGGATAATGTAACTCATGTTCAACCTTCCCTATGCTATGAGATGTGGATTTGGATTACCTTTGGTTTGGATTACCTTTACAAGTCTAGAGGGATTCTGTGGTTCCTTCAGTATCAATGACTGTGGTTGGCAGAGTAACATTTCTCCCAAAGATGTCCTTGTTTTAATAATCCCTTGGACCTGTAATTATGTTAGGAGACATGGCAAAAGGGAATCAGGGTTGCCGAGGAATTAGGTTGTTTATCAGTTGACCTTATGACCTTCTGACAAAGAGATTAGCCTGGATTCTCCAGGTGGGCCCAAAATAATCACAAGGTCCTTAAAAGTAGAAGGGAGGCAGGGGAGGAGAGCCAGAGGAAGATGTGATAATGGAAGAAAGACAGAGGGATGTGATGTGAGAAGAACTTGATCTTCCATTGCTGGCTTTGAAGATGGAGGAAGAGGGCCATGAGCCATGGAATGCTGGCAGCCTCTAGAAGCCAGAAAAGGCCAGGAAATAGACTCTCCCTGAAAGCCTCCAGATGGAATGCAGCCCTGTAGACCCCTTGATTTTAGCCTGGTGAAGATTTTCAGGGACTTCTGACCTACAGAACTGTAAGGTAATACATTTGTGTTAAGTCATGTAGCTGGAGGTAATTTGTTACAGCAGCAATAGAAAACTAATCTGCCGACACTAAAACCATGCCCGTAGAAAGAATCATAGAGGAACTAACACAGCCTTCTTTTACTCAGAACTAGTAGAGCAAGATACAAACGTTACCGTATTTCCTCAATTTTGTGATGCTTTTTTGTTTTGTTTTTCAAATTTTAACATTTCTCAAATCAGGATGTGTCTTACAACTGAAGAATAGTTAACAGAATGTTTTTTTCCCCAAATCTTTCTAACAAAATTGAAAGCTGTTATTAAATAGATTGTACATTTAAAAATCTTCAGCACCTTAAAATCATAGGAAGAGTAGTCGTTTCAAGAAGCAAATGGGTGGAATTCAATTCAACAAGTATTGATTGGGTATCTTTTCTGTGAAAAGCATGTGGCTAGGCATCAAAGTGGGCTGGACCTGGAAAGAGGACTGCTCCTGTCTCCAAGATTTTCTCATAAAAACGGAAAAATGACCTCGGCATGATAAATTATACTAAACTCAGACTCATATTATGATTATGGCTCCAAACACAAAATGCTAGGATCAGGGACAACGCCTGGCTAGTTTATCGCCAAGTTCCCTGGATCTAGCATGGGGCCTAGCACAGAGAAAGTACTCCTTTGACTCACTGTGTAATTGCTTTACATGTTTTATCTCATTTTTCCACCAGATGGATTACGTTGTGTCCCCATTTTACAGCTGAGGAAACCAAGGCTTAGAGTGAGTAATTCATTTGCCCAGTCACACAGCTACTAACAGCTGAGACCAGGGGTTCTCAGCCTCAGCACTACTGGTACTTGGGGCTAGAGAATGTTTTGTTGTGGGGGTGCTGCCCTGGGTCTTGCAGTACGTTTAACAAAATCCACGGCCTCTAGTCATTGGATGCCAGTAGCACATTCCCCTCCACTTGTGACAACCAAAAATTTCTCCAGACACTGACGGATGTCCCCTGGCAAATGTCTCCTAATTGAGAACTTTAAGAAAGGCACATTAATATTAAAGTAGGTGTGGTCTTAAAATATGTCCCCCAAATCTTTCATACTCTTCCTTAAAGAGTTGGAGCCTAATTCCTACCCTCCTGAAAATGGGGAGAACTTGGTGACTTACTTCGCGGAAATGGAAATACGGTGGACATAATAAGGACACATGAGATTAGGTCATAGAAGGCACTCTGGCCTCCTCTTTGTTCTCTCTCTGAAATTGCTTGTTCTAGGGGAAGTTACCCGCTATGTCATGAGAACACGTAAGCAGCCCTATGAAAAAGTCTCCACGGTGAGGATGGGGGCCAGTGAGGAGCTGAGGATCTAGTCAATTGCTATGGAGTGAACCATTTTGGAAGTAGATCCTTTAGCTCCAGTCAAGCCTTCAGATAACTGAAGCCTCAGCTGACATCTTAATGACAATCTCATGGAAGACCCTGAGGAACAGCCACCCAACTAAGTCAGCCCTGGATTCCTGACCCTTGGAAACTCACTGAGGTAATAAATGTTTGTATTTTAAGCTTTGCTAAACTTTGGACTCTTTGCTACACAGCAATAGATAACTAATACAAAATCAATGACATGTTGAGGGAAGGAGTAAATGGTCTAGGGCAGGAGGGAAAGGATGCAAAGAAGAGAAACTGGAAAGGCAGAGAAAGGTCACGTTGCAAAGGACTTTGAAATGCATGCTCAGGAATTGACCTTCATTCTGATGGCAACTGGGGCCATAATTAGGCAAAAAGGCTTGGAGCTTTTTCATCTCTAGGAACACAATTCTGGACACTCTTCTGTTTAAGTTTCCCAATGGCATCTCCTTGCTTTAAGCATAAAGGACAAACACTAAATAAAGCTGAAAGGGCCTTTCATTTTCTTTCTCCTGCCTAACTGGTCCTCTTAATCTTCTGCCCTCTGTTCTGGTATCATTCCTATCTCAATACACACACACACACACACACACACACACACACACACACACACACCCCCCCCCCAGACACTCCTATCTATCCCTTCTATACTTTCACTTCTCTTATGTACTGTGTTCTCTTGTGCCCTTATATGCTTGCCCTGGATACCTCTCCCTTTCTCTGCCTTTGGACTCCCTGGACTAACTGTCCCTTTTTGGAAACCCTTTTCTGTCCTTCCCAGTCTGGGGAGGTTTCCCCCCACATACATCCATACCCTCCCATTTTAGTCTGGGCAAATCTTCCTCCCAGCACTTATGCAAATTTTCTGGACTAAATGGCCTATGATTTGTCCATTCCTGTAACTCTTTCCTCTACCTGGACTTGAGCTCTATAAGTTCATTGGCTGCATTTTAAAAAATCTCTGAAGAGGATAGGTGTCTAATAAATGTTTGTTGAACAAATGAATGAATACATGATAGCTGAGTTTTGCTGACTGCTACGTCTGGAGAAATCCAGACTTCTGTGTCCTTTGGTAGCCGGGTGATTTGTCTCTGATGGCTTCTGAAGAAAAATAAGTCCGGTATTAAGGAGTCTTATCTTGCCCAATGGATGTATGTACCTTGTGTTTGCACTGGCCATAGACACGGATATAGCAATAGCGGGTCTTGTACTCCTCCACAAATCACTGGGCCAGTTTCCCTCAGAGCAGACCGAGAGGCATCACCCTCACTTTGAAACATGACCTAATTTCACTGACTCATGGGCAGAAATCCTGAGATGTTGGTCCTTTTCCACCAATGTCCCCAATGTTTCCTCATATGACAGGAAAAAAAAATCTACCCATAACCCTGGTCATTTTCAAACAAGTTTGATCCTGTTAACTGTTTGGAGGCCATTAACTGTTTGTTGTAGGGTCTGTTTGTTTCTGTAAACTGGGTTTGGCTTAGGGATATGAGCAGGGGCAGACCTGAGGATGTGAAGTGCTTCAGAGCTATTAAGGCAAAATGGTGAGCCTGAAATTTGAGAATTATATAGGACAGAGGTCAGCAAACTATAGTCTACAGGCCAAATCCAGCTCTACTTTTTATGGCCCTTGAGCTATGAATGGTTTTTATATATTTTAATGGCTACATTTAAATGGTTATATAAGTACACATGTAATGGCTTCGATTTTGCCTCTTGGCTTGTGAAGCCCAAGATATTTACTATATATGGCCATTGAAGAAAAAGTTTACTAATCCCTGATGTAGAAGGAGAGAGAGACTCCCTCAGAGACAGAATTTGCAGAATAGACATGTCTACCATGGATTTTTAAGTGGTCTCCAATAGGTGTACTATATAACACTCCTCCTCTCTATCCCCTAGGGAATCTGTGTTATGTCTGTATTGGACATTGAGACGTGTGAATTATGGGTTCTTTGTGTGAGGGATGGGGGGCACTGAACGTATGCATCTAAAACAGAGACAGGGTATGTGGAAGCAGAGGCTCGGGTACCAGACGGCAGCCATCATCTGGTCACTTATGGCCTCTCTGTTTAGTATCTGCAGGGTCTCAGGTCAGGCTTGGAAGGAATGACACAAACTCATCACCTTTCTCCTCTTCCTACTGCCTAAGTGGGCTCCAGCTTGCTGGGTCTTACTGGCACTGTCCATTGAGAGGACGTGTCCTGCCACCACTTAATCACGGGGTCCTATCCTCTCCCAGCAGCCCACCAGCCGAGTGCACAGCCACTTCTCACAGAGAGCCGTCTTACCCATCAGGGGACGATAATGCCTGGCAATCATTTTGGCTTTTCCAGACTTAATGTTCTCTCTCCTCTGGTCCTTCCTGCCCCAGTGGAAAGTGTAAGCATGCTATTTTAAGACATCCTTTAGTACCAAAATACCACTTTGAGACACTCATGTCCTTCCTTCCAATAATGTCTTTTGTTTAAAGCATAAAGAACTTATCAGGCGGGGCAAGTCGTGGCTTCTTATGGGAAGTAAGCCAAAGGGCAGAGTGGAGACTTACAGGATTTCTGCTGCCCCAGGCTTTCCAACTCAAATGCTGAGGGCAGTGGAGATCCTCTGTCTTCTTCAATTTCTCATTCTCATATTCACAGACTGAGGGCTAAGGGGAGCGGTCACCAGGGACCCAGTCTTCCTGTGGATGTAGCATCAAGGTGAAAAAGGACAGGCTGATGATAGTGGGCTAAGTGGGCACTAAGCCTGGCCACAGGAAAAGAACTGGAAAACATGAAAAGTAAGAGAGACCGGGCACTGGAAAGAGATTTTCCTACAACAGCAAAGATAATTTGAAACTATGAAGGTAGCATGAGGCGTGGGTGTCCAGTGACATCGTACAAACTATCAGATATTTGGGAGAATGAATTATGAGCACAGCTCCACATGGTTTTAGGTCCTAATTCCATCACCATATTCTGCCCTTCTCACAGCTAATATTTACTGAATGCTAACAATGTATCAGATACAATGCTAATCCATTTATAAGTTTCAGCTCATTTACTGCAGACAACAACCCCACAGTGTACGAGCTATCGTTGCCCCATATTTACAGAAGAGGAAACCAAAGCTCAGAGAGGTTAAGCCACTTGCCCACCATCACAGCTCATGAGTGGCGAAGCTCAGACTCACATCCAGGCCCAAGCCCAGAACTTGAACTCAGAACCTCTCCACGAGATCAGCTCTCCCAAGGAGTTTGCCTCTAGGATCTCGTTTCCCGTGTCAGCCGGGCACCAGCATAAGCTTGGGAGAAACCAACTCCCATAGACAGATGTCTAGATGGTGTTGATATTATAAATGGTATTATAAAACATCAGGATATGGCTTATAAATCAGGCAAAGGGAAGTTATGATTCTTCTGGACACTCTAATCTATCTCCCTATAATTGCTTGTATGTGAAACGCCTGCATGAGGTTATCGGAGCCTTCCCTGAATCGTCTGTGAAGGTAAGATTGCAATTTTAGCAACCCTTGTTACACAAACCAAAGCAATCTGTTCTACTTTGACACTCTGACACCCCTGGCTTGCAAAAGGGTCGGAGGCGGGGGTAGAGAGGAATTTGTTCATGTTCCTGTTGCCAGAAAAAGTATGAAGGGTTAATTATGAAGCATTTTCTCTGCTGGTGATGGCGCTGGCCTCTCACCGAACTAAGGAAGCAATCTTGGGGATACTTAAGGAGAAAACCACAGCTCCATTTCTTTAAACCATCTTTAACCTTTAGTTCTAGAAACCCTAATTAAAAATCAATTTTGTTTTTTGTAGTCGATCTGACAGTAATTCTATCTCTAATGGCAATGGCAAGAGAAATAGTATGTCAGGTGTATTCGGCAGCAAAATGACATGTTCATTAGCAATTTACTGGGTGTGAAATTTCTACCATGATAAAGCATTCCTGAACAATACGGGGTCACCGTTCCCCTAGGGTGACCCATTCTACTGATTAATGGGGGACACTAGTGGGATTAAATGCCTGCTACACAGATTATTTGAGTGTTTACAGCCGTTATTTTGTGGGCACCTTGCACTCTGAAAATAAGTCAGGATCCAAAACAGTAAACAAGCTGACATAACAAGATGATTGCAGCCTATTGTAGCCCAGAAAAATCTAATCTGGCCTCCTAACAGCATTGCAACCTTTATTGTGACTGTATAGATCCCAATTCATCAGCCCATTTTGGCAAGCTCTCCCCGCCGGTAATCATTCACTTTCAGTGTAGCCTCTGAACAGGTATTGACTTTAGAGCCTGGCAATTCATCCCCGGTTCTGCATCCCTCCATCAAGATTCTGTGACAGTCTCTGAAGCAAGTTGGGAGAGAAAAATGTGGCCTATACATGCAGGACCTCCAGAGAGACTCTGGGGGCAGGGAAAAAAGAGGGCAAGCAAAATTCTCCAGCTCAATGCAAAGGGATAATAAAACACTGGCGTCATATCTTGTCCTTGCTAAAATTCCAACAACATTCTCAGTGATCTACAGATCAAGGTGGAATCATGAAATATTAGAACAAAAAGGGATACAGGGGAAAGATACCTACATTTAGTGAGGGTCTTCAAAATCATTGTCTCATTTCAACATTACATCATACCCATGATATAGGTACAATTTATTAACCCGTTTTTCAGATGAGGAAACTGAGGCCGAGGGAGGTAAAGTGATTCCCACAGCCTAACAAGTGACTTCGAAACAAGATTATTTAAGCTAGCAGTTTTTGAGCTTTTTTTATTGATGTAAAATTGGCATAACATAAGGTTAACCACTTAAAGGGTCCGTTTAGCGGCATGTAGTGCGTTCACAGTGCTGTGCAACAATCGCTTCTATTTGGTTTAAAACATTTTCATCACTCCTGAACGAAACCCCACACCCATCCCCCACCCCCAGCCCCTGGATCCACTCGTCTGCTCTGTGTCTCTGTAGATTTTTTAAAAGGCAGTGGAACCCCAATCTACAAAATGAAAGTAGAGCTGCTAATTGGAATTGCAGGCAGCATCTTGGAGCTTTGTGCCTTCAACCTTCCCAGACTCCAGTGGGGTCCCCAGAGGCCCACTCTGAGCTCTAGAGCAGGGATCCCCAACCCCCGGGCTGCGGACTGGTACCAGTCTGAGGCCTGTTAGGAACTGGGCTGCACAGCAGGAGGTGAGCGGTGGGCGAGCCAACGAAGCCTCATCTGCCGCTCCCCATTGCTCGCATTAGCACCTGAACCATCACCCCTCCCCAACCCCATCCATGGAAAAATTGTCTTCCACGAAACCAGTCCCTGGTACCAAAAAGGTTGGGGACTGCTGCTCTAGAGGATTATTATGGGGGGCTCCTGGGAAAATCTGCTATAAGGGGATCTGTCACGGCCCCATAATTATTTTTTCCTTTTCAAGGGAACAGATGAGACCAGGAGATTGTGGGAAATGTTCTTAAGCAGAGATATGACAAGGTTTGCTGACTAGTGAGAGCCTGCACGTCTCCACCGGGGTCAGATGAGTGATACACCAGGGTGTAGATCCTGGTCAAAGCACTGATGTTGGGAATGCTGCTTGGTTGCTTTGCTTGTTATGTACATCTCCATGGACAGATGGGGAAGGAAATTTGGGTCTTAGATAAGGCGAAAGGAAGATGTCATTGGATTTTGCCACGGACTCATCATTTTGGCCTCCATCTTGCAGGAAAGGTCACCTCATATTCCAACCAGCAGGCTTTGGAGTTGAAGGTGGTCCAACTATGTATGATTTCCTTTCCACCTGTACTTACTAACGGTGAATTGGAGTCATTCATGTTGCTGGCGTGTTAATTACTCAGTGTGCTATACCCCACCCCTTCCCCGCTCTGCCCATCTCAGGCTCTATCACAGAGGCTGATGAGTGGAAAATGAGCCTTGTGTTCTGCCCCTTGACTGTAGGTTGGGCCAAAGATAGACACAAATCTAAGCCTAAATTGGGATAATGCCAGCATCACTTGGGGATTGAGAATGTGGTTCAATCTAAAAAATAAAACAAACAGACATATATAACAAAGCAGAAACAGACTCACAGACACAGAAAACAAACTAGTGGTACCAGTGTCGGGGGGTGAGCGGGGAAGAGATACAAACTACTATGTATAAAATCGATAAGCAAGAAGGACCTATTGTACAGCACAGGGAAATTTAGCCATTATTTTGTAATAACTTTAAATGGAGTATAATCTATAAAAATATTGAATCACTATGCTGTACACCTGAAACTAATATAATAGTGTAAATCAACTATATTCCAATTAAAAAAAAAAAGAATGTGGTTCAGGAGCTCTGCACAGTTGCTGTCAGGCGCTTGAATGAAGAGCCACACAATTCTGAAGCCTGGCTCTGAAAGACACAGCTGCTATGCAGAGAGAGAAAGAGAAAATAATGCAGACAAGCCTGCAGAAAGACACAGAGGGGAGACACTTGTGTCCTCATCCAGCCACACCGTTGAGATGGACACAGACACCTGGTCCCAATTCCAGGCTCCTGGGAGACATGGCTGGAATCCCTGCTCTTGGTCCTGAATGATGTCCTGTCATTTTAGTCAGGGTTCCTTTGCTTGCAAATGCCAGAAACACAACTCAAACTTGCTCAAGGATCCATGGAGTGTATTGGCTTACAGAGCTGCAAAGTACAGGCACCAGGGCTGCAGGTACCCAGACAATGTCATCAGGGTTCTCCTCCCCAGCTCTTATGTCTGCTTTCCCCTGGGTTGGCTTCATTCTCAGGTGGGCTCACCAAAAGCTCCCAGAAGTTCTGGCTTAGCAACGGCAATGGAGAAAGTGCCCACATTCCCAGTAGGTTTAGAAAAACTGGGGAGCTGATGCTCATTGGATGGTTTTGGTCACATAACCACTAGGGAACCAAAAGGAACTTGAGTGGGGAGACCCAGGAACCAACTGCATTGTATGAAGACATTTGGGATGATGATAAGTGGAAAGTAAACAATGAATACCAAGGATTCTCTACAGGAAGAAGAATTAGGTGATTATAGGTGAAAAGCATTGGCACTGTCTTTGAGAATATGACAGCCATGTGCCCATCATTCTGCAGTTTAGTAAGGAAGATGGACGTGGAAAACCAGGTACTAACTTCGTGTTACAAAGGGAAGCACAGGGTGCCACAGGAGCATAGAGCAGGTGCCCAACCTGGCCTCAAGGGTCAGAATACACTTCTCAGAGGGAAAGCCCTTTATACTCAGACCTCCAGGGCGACAGGGGTTGGGGTGACTGAGTGAGAGTAAGAAGAAAGGGAATTAGGAAAATATAATTAGATTAGGGATGGGCAAGAGTGAAGCTGAACAGTGACGGGTGAGGCAAGAGAAGACTTGGATGATGCTGGAAGGCCCTGTAAACCCCTGCTCAGGATTTTTGACTTTATTCTAAGAGTCAGGATAAGCTGTAGAGACAAGGGTTTTAAGCAAAGTAGCAGATTCAGATCTCATTTTCGCTCTGGGGTGCAAAATAGAAATTAGGTAAAGAAAGAAGCTGGCAAACTATTTCCAAGGCTTTGGACCCACCTGAGTGGGAAGGAAAATGGCCATATTAGCAGCAGTGGGGAGAAGAAGCCAGTGACCAGAATTATGGGAGAAAAGGTATTTGAACATTTTCTTCCGTTATTTTATAAAAACTTTAGGTTCCCAACATGGAGTCCGTGTGTTGGTTAGAGAGAAGAGCCTTGGAATACTGTAGGTCCTGCAGACTGTACCTGGATTCCTCCTTGCCTGCAGGCGCTCAAGTTTCAGTAAGGAGAGTCTGGTTTGAATGAACTGGGACTTTCTTCCGCTCCGGGCAGTCAGGAATTTCTCCCAGGTGGTCCCTCTGTGTCCCTGAAGGATCTCAACAAGGAGGGAACATGGGCTGTGGAGCCAGCCAAACCGGACAGATCCAGCTTCCAACCTCTGCCCCACAGCTTACCAGCTGGACAATTTCCTTAACTAATCTGAGCCTCAGTTTCCTCATCTACAAAATAGGGAAAACAACATTCTTTGTGTGGCTGAGAGCATCAGATGATAGATAACATTTGGATGGTGCCTAGAAAAGTGGATAAAGGTGGATTTTCCTTCCTCTCTGAATGGAGGCACTCAGATTATGTGGATTTATCATCAGCTTAAACTATTTGCTGCCACAAACTATGACACCATGAACAGCTACTTCCACAATGGAGAATTAATTCAAAATAATACAGGTAGGGAAGGCTTAGTAGAAAGACTCTCCCATTTGCTTAGGAGCAGAGAGTGGAGGAAAAAATTCAGGAGTCCAGGCAATAGAAGTATATTAATAACAGCAGAACCAGAACATTTGTGGTAGGTCAATAGACGGCTCTTCTCTCTCCAGTAAATTCTCCATCTTGAGTTTCTATAGTTTCGGCATCTTCGTTATGAAGCAAATTCTGATCTATTACTCTTGTGAAGGCGTATTGAATGCATTTGAAGGAGAATGTTGCTTTATTACAGACCAAGGGCCTTGTGTTTATGATTTACAGCATGGAGGTGTGTGCTGCCTGATACCATCCACAGAAGTGACAAATCAGGCAAAGGGAATGAACTTATCTTGATGCTGGGCCTGTGTGTTCAGCCAGGACTCTGCAGATTCCAAGTGACAGACACACAACTCAAAATAGCTTAAGGAAAAATGGAATTATAAAGACACAGAGGAATCTCGTGAAGAATGGATCAATTAAGCCAAGGAAAAGGCAGGAACGCAGGTGGGCCTCAGGAACTGTAAAACCAAGATTCAGACACACTACGATTCTTCTTCCATTTCCTGTAGCATTTGTCTGCTCATTTCCTTACTCTTCTCTCTCATTGCAAATGGGTTTTGGCTACACAGCAAAGAACATGGCCCCTGATAACTCCTGAGTTTTCTACTTATGATGTCAGTCCTCCTAGAGATACTGAACTCATTCCCTCAATGCTAGTCCAAATGTCCTAATGAATGGACTCTTTGACTTAGGTACCCATTCCTGGGCCAATCAGTTGTTTCCAGTGCAGAGAAGTAGACTCTCATGGGTACAAGCTCACTGGGTTTCTTTGAACAAGAGTTATCCCCTCTGTTTTTGAGTTTTCTCATCTGAAAGGTGAAGAGCTTGAATATGAAATAAATCCTTACAACTCAGGTCTCACGAAGGGATCTCTCCCTGAGATTCCAGGTTGTGTTATGTGGCCAAATTCTGCTCTGGACTTTCATTCCTCCCTTCCTCCCTCCTGTCTTTCTTCCTTTCTTCCTTCTTTCCTTCCTTCCTTCCTCCCTCTCTCCCTCCACCACCCTCTCTTTCTCTCTCTCTTTCTCTCTCTCTCTCCTTCTTTCTCTTTCATTGTTCTCTGTTGTATTCATCTTTTACTTCTCTGTTCCCGTCCACATTGTAACTTCTAGGAGACAGAGACCAGCACTTATTCATTATATCCCAAATGCCCAGGGCAGAACATGGCATGTAATCGACACTCAGTAAATGTTTATTAAACAAATGGATGGATGGACACAAGACAGATCACTTTGGCTAACCTCACTTGTCCACAGAGGTATCTTAACCTGCTCTGAGCAAGATGAGTGATTACACTGACTTTTGCATTGTGAGTCTGCTGATTAGAAAATTTAGGCTGTCAGGGCACACAAAAGCCAACAGAATTCACATCTCGTTAGATGTTCTCCTGACCTGGATTCACAGACAATCCTGGTCTCACGGGTATAGCAGAGACCCAAGGGCAGGACACTCAACCCAGTATTAATGAGAGAAGTCGAGGCTGCTCAGATACTTTTTAAAAAGAAATCTTATTAACAGTTACTGAGCCCTTACTGTGTGTCTGGCACCATCTAAGAGCTTTGACAACATTATCTAAACCAGTGGGTCTCAATCGGGGTGATTTGCCTCCCAGACACATAGGGCAATGTCTGGACACAATTTTGATTGTCACTCTGGAAGTGGTTTGCTGCTAGCAGCTAGTGGGTAGAGGCCAGGGATTCTGCTAAACATCCTATAATACACAGGACAAGCCCCCACAACAAAGAGTAGTCCATCCCCAATGTCAATAGTGCCAAGGTTGAGAAATTCTGATCTAAGTGAATCCCGTCTACAACCCTATTCTTATTATTTTCCTGATTTGACTAGAGAGAAAACCGAGGAATGTGTAATTTGCCCAAGAAGTAGGGCTGGGATTTGAACCTCAGTCTTTTGGTTCTAAACCCTGTGCTCTTACAGTCCAGCCTATAACTCTTGACAGCCTATAAGGATGAACTAAATAGGGAACTTTACAGTGACAATCCTGAACCTACTTAATATGCTGGGACTTGAAGATTGCCCACTGTTCCAACAGCAGATTTTTACCTAGTTTCATGTGAGAAACTAAAGATGTTACTTTGGCCAGACCTGGGAGTATCTTTAAATTGAATCCAGTTCCTCCTATTGAAACATATTAACTTTTAAAGTAATCTAGTCTCTTCATTACCAGTGCTATAGCCAGTTGTCAAAATCTCTTTTGAGTTGGTAGTTAAAAGACCCAGCCACACATCCGTAACGTTATTGTCGCTGGCTAAAATCCTTAGCAAGGACACAAACGTCACTCAGAATCAAATTACCAGATGTGCCGACAAGATGCTTCTCGATTTAATAGTGTGGTAAAGGATGGCTGGGAGATGTTCTTTGAAGTTGTGGAGGCAAATGTGAAAGCTAATTCAATTTTCAAATGAATAAAAGTGAGAAACTGTTCTTATAAACCTGATATTACCATATATCTGGCCCAGAGATGGCGTGCTGGCCAGAGCACGCTGCTGCCTTGCGTGGGGGAGGAGAGAAGGGAAGAATTTATTTTATTTCTGATAATAAAGAGCTGGGCTCTGCGACCACACAGGTTTGACCTTGGTTCCTGGTGGAGAACTTGAACAGGAGTGAGGGCTCATTTCCAACTCAGTCAAGAGGCAGGCATCCTCTGTCACCAGTTCCCCTGGGAGCTGCTTGCAAGAGGAAGGGACCCTCTGAAGCGGCATCCAGGGCCTCGGGGAAATCACATCTCTGTTTACTAGACTTGGAGAGTGTGTAATAGGATTTCCTGAGAAAAAAGGGGATCTCAGATCACCTAGGCCAGTGGCTCTCCAATTATTCACTAGGGCCCCAGGTTTTCACAAAGGCAACTTGCAGGTAAGGAGAAGGAAGTTTTGGAAGAGATTTGGGCCCTGAAATTTGCTTTAATTTATTATATATACAGCTGACCCATGAACAACATAGGTTTAAGCCATGCAGGTGCGCTTATACATGGATTTTTTTTTTCCAGTAAATACATACTAAAATACTATGTGATCTGTGTTTGGTCGAATCCGTGGTTGTGGAACCGTGGGTATATTTGGACTAGAAAGTTGTATGCAGATTTTCAACTGGGTGGGAGTCGGTGCCCCTAATGGCTACTTTGTTCAAGGGTCAACTGTATACACATAGATATAGATATAGATATATTGGGCTTAGGGGTAAGATATTATCTAGAGAAAAAAGTATTTTGCTGCTAAAAGTCATGAACCCCACTAGTCTACTCACTTAGATGAGAAAAGCTAGGCCCAAGGCCATAAACCACTCAAGGGTTACACTCCAACACCAATTCTCTGACAGCAAATGGGTGTCCAATAATTCAATTCAAGTCTGATACTAACTACCTGGAATTAGCATCAAACTGCACATATTGAGGGGCTCAGTCCCACAAGACCGAATCACTTCAGATGCTAGCCACAAGTCCCAAGGGCCACCCACACTCCTCCCTGACCAATGTGGCTATACATTTGGTGGTACCTATGATCCTCCTTCAGGTTCAATAATTAACTAGAAGGACTCACAGAGCTCAGGAAGTGCTGTATTTGTGATCATCATTTTAATATAAAGGAAACAAATGAATGGTCAGATGAAGAGATTCATAAGTTGACAAGGTTTGGAAAGACCCCAAGTACAGGAGCTTCTGTATCTGTGGAGTCTGGGGTGTACCATCCTACCTGTACAGCCATAGGTCACCAACCAGGAAGATCTATGAGCCTCCTTGTCCAGAGTTTTCGTTGAGGTTTCATTAGATAGGTGCAATTGATTAAGTCATTGGCCATGTGCTGAACTCAGCCTCCAGCTGCTCTCCCCTCCCAAGGAGGTCTGGGCAAGAGTGGAGATGAAACTCCTGAGCATATATCTGGAGAAAACTCTAATTTGGAAAGATACATGCACTCCAATGTTCATAGCAGCATTATTCACAATAGCCAAGACATGAAAACAACCTAAATGTCCATTGACAGATGAATGGATATAGAAGATGTGTTTTATATATATACAATGCAATATTACTCAGCCACAAAAAAGAATGAGATAGTGCCATTTGCAGCAACATGGATGGACCTAGAGATTACCATCTTAAGAGAGGTCAGACAGAGAAAGACAAATACCATATGATATCACTTATATGTGGAATCTAAAAGAATGATACAAATTAACTTATTTACAAAACAGAAACAAACTTACAGACCTAGGAAGCAAATTTATAGTTACCAAAGGGGAATGGTGGGGGGGAAGGATAAATTGAGAATTTGGGATTAACAGATACAAACTATTATATATAAAATAGTAAACAACAAGGACCTACTGTATAGCACAGAGAACTATACTCAATATCTTGTAATAACCTATAATGGAAAAGAATCTGAAAAAGAATATATATACACACACACACACACACACACATGCACACATACATATGTATAACTGAATCACTTTGCTGTACACTTGAAACTAACACAACATTCTAAATTATCTAAACTTTAATAAGAAAGCAGAGTGAGGCTAGAATTTCCAACCCTCTAATTGCATGCTTAGTGTTTCTGGTGTGGCCAGACCCTCCCTAGAAACTATCTAAGGGTCCACCATACGTTACCTCTTTATGTAAACTCAGGTGTGCTCAAGAGGAGTTCCTTATGAATAATAAGATGCTCCTACCATTCAGGAAATTCCAAAGATTTTTGAAGCTCTGTGCCAGGAACAAGGAACAAAGACAAGATTTTTCTTTTTTATAATCATACCTCCAGGGCAGAGGTTGACACCACCACTCCTTCTTTCTCTGTCACCCCAGCTTCCCTCTTGAGAACTGGCTGGGTGTTTTCAGAGTGTAGCCATGTGTTATTTTACAGAGGAGTGAAAGCGGCTCAGAGATGCTGAGGACCTCAGTGGCTAAGCTGGTCTGAAACCTTGGTGTCTAACCCTGAATTCTCTGAGATTCTCTGTAGGGTTCTCTGTTTGTTTCCTACGGCTGCTGTAGCCAAATATCAAAAACTTAATGGCTTTAAACAACACACATTTATTATCTTACAGATCTGGAGGCTGGAAGTCTAAAATGGGTCCTCAGGGCTGTGTTCCTTCCGGAGGCTCCAGGGAGAATCTGTTGCCTTGTCCTTTCTGGCTTCTAAGGCCCTTTGCATCTTTTAGTTCATGACCTCCTTCCTCTGTCTTCAAAGCCTGCAGTGTAGCATCTTCAAACCATCTCTCTCCCTCTGCTTCCATCATGACATGCCCTTCCATCTAACTCTGACCCTCCTTGCGTCCCTCTTCTAAAGGCCCTGTGATTATATCAGGCTCATCAGGATAATCCAGGATGATCTCCCATCTCAAGATCCTTAACTTGATCACATCTGCAAAGTCCTGTTTCCCTTGTAAGGTAAGATATTCACAGGTTCCAGAGATGAGGATGCGGACATCCCTGGGAGGCCACTATTCAACTGACCCCGCACAGTTCTGTCCTTTCACCATCAGGGGCATGCATTTGTTAGCCTCAGCCCATTTTTGCTGCATTACAGATGAATGGTGACCACTGTTGCAGAGGAGGGACAATGTCTCTTTTCTCCAAGCTTGTTTCTCTGGCTAACCCCTTCCTAGTTTTGCTAAGGGGTGAGGACCTCTCAGGGTCATATTTACTGGAGGGGAGAGAACTTCGTTCGAGGTTGATGTGCTCTTGCTTTCACTCCTCCCTGCTCTGTGTTGCTGGTTTGTGTTGCATTTCTGGACATCCCACATTGCAGGTGGGACAGGATGTTAAGAAATACTGTCCGGTCATCCTGCAGCCTCCAGCTCAGCCCTCACTGGAGAGTCCTGCAAAGCAGTCTTTGTATTTTTCTGACTAAATCAATCGGTGATTCATTTTCTACTTGGACAAAGTTTGACCATTCATAAGAGATGGTTAACTGACCAAGCAGCGTTTGCAGACCCATTTTTTCCTCTCTCATCATCCATTGATTTGCTGTGTGAACTTCAGCAATTTGTTTCCTTCTCCCATTTTTCTAAGAGAAAGCTGTAGTAGAGCTCATGAGAAATGTTCTTACTTCCATGGTTCTGCAGAGGTCAGAGGTTTTCAGCCCTCAGGGGGTTTTGTGCCCCCTCCCTGCCCAGAGGACATTCAGCGCTGTTTGGAGGCATTTTGGTTGTAACAACTTGGGAAGGGGGCTGCTACTGGCATCTAGTGGGTAGATGCCAATCCAACAGTGTGCAGAACAGACCCCACAACAAAGAATTGTCTGGTCCAAAATGCCAGCAATGCTACAGTTCAGAAACCATGAGGAGGAAAAAAAAATATCCTGGTGATTTCAGTCTCTCTCTCTATGGATTTACTTGTCCTCTCAGCGGGAGGGAGAGTGAGTAATCCTGTTTGTCAGAATATGGGACAATTGTTGAGGCATATTAATAAGCAGTCAGGGTCTTTGGGCTCCCAAAGCTTCAAAAACAAGAGCCAGGCTGTCTACTTCCTCTGGTCTCATCTGCCCCCAGACACAGTAAATCTTCTTTCTCCTGTCCTGTTGCTGACCCCTGCAGTAAAAACAATAAGCAGGGCATCCCTGCTGAGGACAGCAGATGAGGGAGGAGCCTGCCTTTCACGGATGTCTGCTAGTGTGGACTCCAAGCCTGTGCTGGATGCTTTGTTATGCTTTCATACATTAAAGGTGTGTCCTTTTCAGGGTTAGATTTGGGGAGCGGGGCCTGTGAGCCCCCATCTAAGCCATTTTCTATAATACAGTTTTACCAAATGATGAGGATTTGGTGGTGATGGGGGTGGGAGAGTGCAAACCATCAATGAAGCTCATGGAAACTATACTACCTATAAAGCTCAGGGTCCCAGCTCTTCATGTAAATTTCCATTAACCAGGAAGGGGGAAAGGAATGCATTTTAGACTTGAATCCTTTGCATTTGGGTATCTTGGTGACTTTGGGATGAGGCATAAACAAGGATAAGTACTCAGGTCTATTTCTTTGTCTTTATTCCCCAGGTCATGGGGAAGGCAAGGCTCTGAGCAGAGCCAGGTAAAGCCTCCAGACAGGCTTTTTCTCAAGTAAGGCTGTAAACCACATGGGCCTGGGGAAACCAGCACATTCCAGCGAGGAAGACTTCTTTGGACTCTGTCTCGGACTGAACTGTGACTGCTATACGGGGAAGTCAGGTCCTCGGCTGGCAGGAATATAGATGGCCAAGAGGAACTTCTACATTACGTTGGAGCAGAAAAACCTTCCTTCTTCCGATGACAGAAAGAAAAAAAAAAAAGGAAAAAAATAAAAAGATAGGCCACTGCTTCCTGTTTAAGAGATAAGTTGTATTGTTATACAAGCTATGTAGTTATAGAGGATTTTAATTCTTCCTTTAAATGCAGAGAAAAACAACAATTTTGAAATGGCTTCATTGATCAAAAAATAACTACCGGCTGCAAACAGTTATTCACACTACAAAAGGCATAAGCCTCCTTTATCTTAACAAGAATATTATCTTGTTAAAGTTAATAGTTATTGAGCTTCTTGTTATGTCCCAGGCACTGTTTGAGGGTGCTGGGAAAATACAGTCTAGTTGAATTTTCACTCCAATCCTCAGCCATAGGTGCTGTTATTACCTTGATTTTACAGATAAGGGAACTGACGATCAGAGAGGTGAAGCAACTTGTCCAAGGTCATACAGCTGGTAAAGTGTTAGAGAAGGAATTCTGAACCTAAATTTGGCTGACTAAACAATCCCTCTTAACCACAGTCCCGTAGAATTTTTATCCAGGCTGGTCCTCCATATTTTCACATCCAGACTCTATCTTGGGAGTGACCAGAAACTCGCTCTGTGATTTTCTTTTCTTGTAATGTCTTTGATACAGTTTTGGTGTCAGGGCAATGCTGGACTCATACAATGAATTAGCAAGTGTTCCTCTTCCATTTTTCAGGAAGACTTTGTGTAGAATTGATATTATTTCTTTCTACAATGTATAGAATTTACCAGTGAAGACATCTGAGCCTAGAGCTTTCTTTGTGAGAAATGCTTAAGCTACAATTTCATTTTATAGATAGCACTATTTAGGTTATCTATTTCATCTTGAGTGAGCGTTCCCAGTTTGTGTCTTTCAGGAAATTTGTCCATTTCAACCAACTTGTTGAATATATGGACATAAGGCTGTTCATAATATTCACCTTACTATCCTTTAAATATCTACAGAATCTGTAATGAGATCACCTTTCTTATTCCTGGTATTGGTATTTGTGTCTTCTTTCTTTCTTTTTTTTTTTTTGATCAGTCTGGCTAAATGTTTATCAAATACACTGATGTTCTCAAAGAATCAGCTTTAGTTGTATTGATTTTCTCTTCTTTTTTTTCTGTTTTCTATTTCATTTGTCTCTGCTCTCATATTATTACATCCTTTCTTCTGCTTACTTTGAGTCTAACTTGCTCTTCATTTTCTATTTTAAGGTGGAAACTGAGGTCATTGATTTGAGACCTTCACAGCTTTATAAGGAAGGCATTTAAATCCTACAAATTTCTCCCTAACAATACCCCACACCTAACCATGTGCTATGTTTTCATTTTCATTTAGTTCCAAATACTTTCCAATTCCCCTTTTTGATATCTTCTTTGACCCATGGGTTATTTAGAAGTATGCTATTAAATTTCCAAATATTTTGAATTTCCAGAGATCTTTCTGTTATTAACATCTAATTTAATTCCATTATAGTCAGAAAATACACTTTCAATGACTTGAATCCTCTTAGCTATATTGGGACTTGTATTTGGTTCAGGATATAGCTAAATGTCCTGTGTGGACATTCAACACAGTGAAATGAATGTGTATTCTGCTACTGTTGAACGTTCTGGAAATGTTAATTCAGTGATGCTGGTTCAGTGCTGTTCAAGTCTTCTATTTCCTTGCTGATTTTCCATTTACTTGCTCCATCAGTTATTGAGAGAAGAGTTTGATTTTTCTAACTATAATTGTGGAATTCTTTATTCCTCTTTGCATTTCCCTGTTTCTTCTTTGTGTCTTTTCAAGGTCTGTTACTGGGTGCATAAACACGTATGTCCTCTGGAGTAATCGACCCCTTTATTGTTATGAAATAAACTTCTTTATTCTTTGCTCAGAAATCTATTTTCTCTGATAGTAACATAACTTCTCTGGCTTTTTATAAAACTAGTGTTAGCATGGTATATTTTTTCTATCTTTTCATGTTTAACCTATTTGTGTATTTATATTTAAAGAGCATTTCTTGTATTTCCAGCATACAGTTAGGTCTTGTTTGTCTGTTTGTTTTTTTTTTAATCCAAATTGGCTTTCTTGCCTTTTAATAAGGATGCTTAGACCATTTAAATTTAATATGATTATTAATATAGTTAAGTTCATGTTTATCATCTTGCCATTTTTATTAGATCCATTTGTTTCTTTGTTTCTGTTCTGTTTCTTCCTTTTGTTGAATTGAGTATTCTTTATGGTTTCATTTTTTTAAGTTACAGCTTTATTGAGATGTAATTCACATGCCATAAAATTTAGCTTTTTAAAGTGTACAACTCAGTAGGTTTTAGTAAATTCAGAGTTGTTCAACCATCACTGCTGTCTAATTCCAGATGATTGTCATTATGCCCCAAAGAAAGCCATATCCATTACGTAGTCACTCCACACTCTTTACTCTCCCCAGCCTGTGGCAACCACTATTCTACTTTCTGTCTTTGTGGATTGTTTGTTCTGGATATTTCACATAAATGAAATCACAAAATATGTGTCCTTTTGTGATGTGTTCTTTCACTTTGCATAATGTTTTCAAGGTTCATCCATGGGATAGCATGTATCAGTACTTCAGTCCTTTCTATAATTGAATAATATTACATTGTATAGATATACAACATTTTACTTTTCCATTCGTAAGTTGATGGATACTTGGGTTATTTCAATTTTTTGGCTAATGTGAATAGTGCTGCTATCAACATTTATGTACACATTTTTGTATGGCTGTATATTTTCAAATCTCTTGGGGATATACCTAAGAGTAGAATTGCTGTCAAATGGTAGATATGTTTAACATTTTTGTGAAATTAACAAACTGTTTTCCAAAGTGGCTGCATCATTTTACAATCCCACCAGCAATATGTTAAGGTTCTAATCTCTCTAAATCCTGTCTACACTTGTTATTGTCTTTTTGTTTATAGCCATTGCAGTAGGTATTCAGTGGTATCTCATTATGGTTTTGATTTGCATTTCCCTAATGACTAATTATATTTAGCATCTACCCATCTGCCTAGTGGCCATTCGTTTATTTTCTTTGGAGAAATGTCTGTTGAAATCCTTTCCTCATTTTTATTTATTTTTTTAAAGGATTTTTGTTTTTTATGTGGACCAGTTTTAAAGTCTTTATTGAATTTGTTACAATATTGCTTCTGTTTTATGCTTTGGTTTTTTGGCCACGAGGCTTGTGGGATCTTAACTCCTCGACCAGGGATTGAGCCCACACCCCCTGCATTGGAAGGCAAAGTCTTAATGGAAGTCCCATTTCCTCATTTTTAAATTGAGGGTTTTTTTAAAATTGTTGAGTTATAAGGCTTCTTTATATATTCTGGATACAAGGTCCTCATCTGATATAAGATTTGCAAATATTATTTCTTAATCTGTGGGTTGCCTTTTAACTTTTTTTCATATTGTCTTTCAAAGCACAAGTTTTTAATTTTGATGAAGTTCAATTTATCTAATTATTTTTTGTCATTTATGTTGAATGTCATATCTAAGAAGGTTTTGCCTAACACAAGGTTACAAAGATATACTCCTATTTTTTATGGGAGTTTTATAGTTACAACTCTTACACTTAGTTTGACAAAATGTTTTGAGTTAATTTTTGGTGTGAGGTAGGGATCTAGTTTCATTCTTTTACTTGTGAATATCCAGTTATTCAAAATCATTGTTGAAAAGACTATTCTTTCCCTCACTGAATTGTCTTGGTACCTTTGTCAAGAATCAATGGACCATAAATGTGAGGGTTTATTTCTGGACTCTCAGTTCTATTTCCTTGATCTATATGTCTAACCTTATGCCAGTACTACACTGTGTTGATTCTGTAGCTTTGAAGTAAGTTTTGAAATCAAGGACTGTAAGTCCAACCTTATTCTTCTTTTCAAGATTGTTTTGGCTATTCTAGGACATAGGAATTTTCAGATCAGCTTGTGAGTTCCTGAAAAAAGTCCAGTTATAATAGTGATAAGGACTGAATTGAATCTGTAGATCATTTTAGAGAGTGTGGTAGATATAGTAATGACCCCCAAGAAGATAGCCATATTCTAATCTCCTTAAGCTGTGAATATGTTACCTTACATGGCAAAAGGGATATTGTAGATGTGATTAAGTTAAGGATCTTAAGATGAGAAGGTGATTCTGGATTATCCTGGTGGACCCAGTGTCCTTTATAAGAGGCAGGAAGGAGGGTCAAGAGAGGCTGTTGCTGGAGTAATGGGGCCACAAGCCAAGATCTGTGGGCAGCCACTAGCAGCTGCCTAAAAAATCTTAAATTGGGCTGGAAATGGAGGATATGGAGGTGAGCAAAAGTAAACAAACAAAACAATCTGTATTCTAGTGGAGCTTAATCAAATAAACTTATCTATTTAAAAAGTGCTCACAGGGCGAGATAAGAGCTTATAACAACTGTCTTGGATTTAATATGTTGGGAGGAGGCAGCTGACATCAGAATTAGTTGCCCAGAAGAGGTATGAAAGAAAGAGGAGGGGCTAATTTGATGAAGCAGGCGAGGCAAACACTCCAGGCAGAAGAAACTAACATGCAAAGGCCAGGAAGCAAAAAGCAGACTTCCGCTTTGCCTCCAAGCTTTCATCTCAGAGCATGTTGGAGCAAGAGCTATTCCCTGGCCTCGTTTCCCCTCATCACCTTGGAGGCCCCAGCAATGCTGGAGTCCAGCTAGGGGCTGGCTTGCTTGCTTTTGGAGGATAAATGTCTCTCTCTCTATCCTCTTGTGACCTCCCCACCCCCACCAGATCACTTTCTGCCACTCAGCAGGTCCCACAAGCACCTGGCTTCCAACATGCAGTGTGAACTGACTGAGGTTCCTGCGTGTTAGTTCCTCTCTAATTAGCTAGCACACCTGCGCTGCCAGTGGCTTCTCCTGAGCCTATGAGGCCACCAGAGGTCACATTAACAGGCTTGGTATAATAAGTCATTGCCATGAAGGCTCAGGGTAATTAATTCTAACACTGGGAACTGCTCAAGACTAATTCCATTACTGTGAAATCAGGGCAAAAAAAAAAAAAAATCATGCTGTCATTTAGCAACTTCCTACATCTGATGCTTTTTGTTACATGACTTCCTTTTCCTCATGACCAGCTCATCCATTAGGTACAATAGTACTTATTGCTCTTCTTGTTTTACAGATTCTAAGAAACTAAGGCACAGAGAGGTCTTTAAAGTCACACAGCTTCAGTGCTGGAGCTGGGATTCCATCCCATGTCTAAGTAATAACTTAGGTCATGTTCTTTCTAGTACCCTCCATGAGCTATGCTTTTAATACTTTGAACTATATTTTACATCGAGAACTTAACTAACCATTCTTATTACCTGAGAACTGATGCAGCAGCCGTCTACAGTTGTATATGTATATTTTTAATTGCATGATCTCTGTCTAAATAAAACCCTTTGGCCCTATTGCATGTCCTGGCACTGTTGATTGTCTGGTCCAGGAAGAGACTCTGGAGTCTCTGTCCAAAGCCTTCTGCCTCCCTGAAGACGTAACTAGGAAAAAAGGTAACAGAAAGCAACTTGCTGATCCTAATTGCTTTGCAGGGTGTACATGTCTCAGATCAAATACCATTTTGTCCTCTTTTTCCCCTTTGGAGGGGAATTAATTAAGCTCTAATTACACTGACAGGAAAAATAGAAGGTACAATAAAGTTATTTTTTTAAAAAAGCTATTAACAAGGTCTGAGCACAGAGCTTGTCATAACCCAGGGAATGAGCCTCATTTGAATTTTATGACCTCTCCATTTACATTTTTTTATTAAACCTTTTCTTACAATCCTTAATATGTCTTCCTTACATGGTATAATCATCCTCAGGAGTTTTCAGGCGTTAAATTAGATACTTGGGGGCTATCCGACTCCTCCTGCTTTCAGTCACAGCATGCTGTATCCCATGAGGCAGATTAATAATAATTTTTTAAAACTGATTTAAAAGTTCATATCAAGTGTTTTCCATCTGGAAGGAGTCTGACTTGCAGAGCCCCTCTGGTCCAGGCAAATTAGATGGGAGTGAAAGTTTTCCATGTTAGAGAGAAAGTTTAAAAGTGTATTGCAATCAGGGCATCTCACTGCAAAGGGGAAACTCAGTTCTTTTTCCCCATCAAACAGAAGCCAGCCATGAAGACAGGGCTGGGCTGATGTGAAGGTGGATAGGACCTTCCCACAAGGAGGGATAGGAGAGGCCTCCTTGGCCTGCTGTGCTACACAACACTGTCCTGAATGTCACAGCTTGAAAGATAAACTGTCCCAGAAGGAGCTGTGATCTGCCAAGTCACACAACGAAGGGCAGAGCTGTGTCTCAATCCTAGACCTAGACCCACACATGGTTTCTCTACCACACGTGGCTGGGCCACCTGGGTAGGGTCTTCAGAATTCAAATTCTCAATCCCAAGCCTCCATCTACTGAATCACAACATCTAGGAATGGGATCTTGGAATCTCTATTTTTTCAAACGTCTCCAGGCAGATTCTGATGACTAGTCAGGCATGGGAGTCATCTGATTAAAATGTCAAGAATAGGTGAAAAACACAAGTTTTCAGGGAAGAGAAACACACTAGGTATCCCAAATGGCAGAGAAGAATGAAACATACTCCCAAGAGGCTGGAGCTTCTAGCCTAGATGGTTCCCACCAGGGAATTTCTTTGAAATTTTCTCATTTATCCTAAAAATGATATAATTTTGGATTCCATTTTAATAATAACCATTATATAAACATATGCATATATATGTGTGTGCATATCTATGTGTGTGTGTGTGTGTGTGTTCATACCCCAGATGTTAGCTGGGTCCAGAATACCTGTTACATTTCCTAGAACAGCCCATGCTCTACCCAATGGATATACACAGCCTTTCCCAAAATGTCTGAAAATCCATGGTGGGGTAGGGGTGGGTGCTTATAACCTCAGGTTCATCTCTGGGCTCTAAATTCCTGTTTCCACTAAATCTGTTTCTGGATCTTCTCACCATTCCATGGACATCACCTCTACTTTTTGATGCATGTAAAGTGACCCATACTTGATTTCCAGTAAAATCAATTCTCACAAAATATTGGTCTGTACAGTACACTCTAATAATGGGTTTTTGGGGAAGAACAGGGGAGAGATGCATGGATGAGGGGCAATGATGTGCAGGACCAGGCTCATACAGGCTCACAAGAGCCAGCTATTAAATTTTCAAGATTTTTGCAATCTGGTTGTTAAACACAGCCATTATTAAAAATTAAATTATATAAACTTAAAATTAAATAAACTATGTTATTGATAAAGGTAATAAATATCCAAAACTCATTACTTACTAATCATTTCACTACATTCTATTATTATCTATACCATAGATATAGATATAGAGGTTGTCTACTACATTCACATGGCAGAAATATTATAAAATGAGCTGCTATTGCATCTCTTCCCAATTCTATGTTCAATGATTTCATATTGGTAGAATGAAATTGGCCATGGTGAGAGTTTTTATACCACATAAATTGGCAAATGCTATAAATCAAAGCTTGATTAACTGTTTTGTTGATGGCCTAGACTTAAAAGTTCATGGAGACTACGTTAAGAATATCAGTTAAATTTAAGTGTTTCATACCTGTGACTCGCATAAAAGCCTGAAGAAATTTTTGTCAATATTTGAAAACTATTACCCATTTTAGCAAAGGAGTCATTCATGTCATTGACAAATGAGTGAAGTTCTGACAGGTCTGTCTCCCTTGTTTCACTTCCATCTTATTCACCAACATAAATGAAAATATCAACCAACGTTCATGTCAGAATTACACTTGTAATCAAGTATTTATTTTTAGCCCAGTTTTGTCAAATCATGGTTGAATTGTGACCACAGATCAACTATAGATACAAGAATTCTGCAAAATTCATGAAAGCATTCTGTGAGAATCGAGTGGCTAGATGGTAAAGAATAGCCTATATTTTGTTCTCATTTGTAAATTGTGTGCTACACATCCTTCATGTCAGTAAAGGTTTGGATAAACTTATGTATGTCTCCCTGGAGAACTAGCTGTTAAACGTTTACCAGCCCAGCCCTCAGAAGAATTTATATCATGATAATATAAACACACTGAATAGTAAACATATATGTGTGTGTATATATACATATACTTTCTCACCTCAAAAACGGGTAATTTTTCTTCTTCCTCCCTCTCAGGTTCTTTATCTTCTGCAAAGCTATTTAATCATCTCTTTCATCGGGGTATTGGATGTTTGCAGGTTACCATCCAAACATCCATGTCCCTTTCCCCATCAACAGCCTATTACACTTTCAATGTGGAATGCACCCCTCCTCCCCTCTCAGTTTTACTGTTTGAGTAGAATGAACCCTTCCCTACCTATAGGAATTAGCTCTGAGAGGCTTAAGCCAATCAGCATGTGCCAGCTTCCTGGCTACAGTGATTGGTTCAGAGTTGAACACCCAATGTAGGCCATTGAGGGAGAAGGAAACCCAGGACTTAAGGAGGAGATAAAGAGATATCCACCAGAACTTGAGGATGAAGCCAAAGACAAAGGAAAGCAAAGAGGAAAGACAAAATCTGGGTCCTTGGTAAAATCATTTGAAGACGAAGCCTTATCTGAAGCCAGATCTTCCTGATTTTTAGGTACAAGAAGTAATAAACGTCCTCTGTTTTTAATGCAAATTTGAGTTGAGTTTTCTGTTACTTGAAACCAAAAATATCCTTCACTTTTATATTTGTTTTGGCTCCTTACTTCAGGTGCCTCACTTTCTACCCCAAGGCTAATAAAGCCTTTGAGTAAACATAGGAATTTCTTCCCTAAGAGAAATTCTATTCAAGCTAATAAGATTTTTAAAAAATAATTTAAGTACATAAAAGTAGTATTTATAATAACTTATTGTCAAGCAAAACGAACATTCTAGAAAGTTGCACCATATTTATTCCATGGCTTCTGAGTACTTGCTAGCAGAATTGTATACTAAGCGATGTGCTCACTTCAATTTGAGAAGCCTGGCACTAAAGCATTAGGACACCACTTGTGTCTCAGATAGTCAACCCTTGGTTGATTATTCATGTGTTTTATGCCAGTCACAGAGTAGGATACGGAGAGAGCTGGATGTAAAATGGAGTAATTTGAGGGAGATGAAGGATGATGATGATGGTGACGATAATGATAATTAGAGCAAAAACTTACATTGTGCTTGCTATGTGCCAAGTTCTCTGCTAAGTTCTTTCCATGTATTAATCCTCACTGCCATCCTAGAAGGTAGGCATTGCCCTCCCTAATTTATAGGTAAAGACGTGAAAATGGTTGCCCAAGGTCATACACCTTGGCTCCTGAGTCTGCACTCTGTCCACTAGGTTGTACTGCTTCTCCACTGTGTGCTTGGGAGAAAATGGAAATGTATCTAGATCCAACTCACAGGAATAGGTGAGCCCTGGTGGGGATCTGCCTTTGAGGCTTTGAGCGTGGTTGTGGAGTCCCAGCATCCACAAAAGATGCTTAACCAATGCCAGCACAGAGACCAGATGCAATTTATGCTTGAAGGGAGCAGCAGGTATCCAAGAGCACAATTTCCATGGAGCAGATAAGGCCATCAACAGTCAAGGAACAGAGGTCAGAAAGATGTAGAACATGTCAGCAAGGCGAGGGAGTAGGATGAAGACATTGGTTCAGAATGGAGACCATAAACAATAAAAGGGCACCAAAGGATGATTTTTCTGTATCAAAGTAGGAAAGGTTCAAAGGTTGAAGGCCAGGCACTTGGCCAGAGGGGTCCTGGAGTAGATAATATCACAATAATAATATGTCACGAGCCATGCCAAAACTCAGTTGCATACAATAACAAGTATTTATTTCTGGTTCACAGATTTGTGGGCCAGCTGGCGATACCAGTTATAAAGAGTAAAGATACAATATAGCGGTGATAGATAGATGATCTAGGCTACACTCTACTCCAAGCTGGAAGCTGGGTTCAGGTCAATTCCACGTGTCTCTCATTCTCTTTGGACCAGCAGGTGAGCCAGGGCAGGTGTATGTCATGGCAATGACAAAAACACAAGACAGCAAGTCTAATCATACAAACACATTTCAATCTCTGCTGGCATCTTGTCTGATATCACCCCACTGGCCAAGGCAACTCACGTGATCAAGTCCAAAGGCAGAGGGTAGGGGAACACTGCCCACCATGAAACCATGGCAAGGAGGTACGTGTCTAATACTATTCCAAAGGAGGGCATAATTAAGACCAATAATTAAATCTACTACAAGCCCCAAAGATAAACTTTGCCTTATAGTGATATAAAGATCTGCCCCCAAGGTGTAAGGTAGTGCCCTTGGCATTGAAAAAGGAAAATGGGGAAGGTCCCATAGAGTGACCATGTGTATGAGAGACTAAAGGACATAAATGGGGGGAGGGGTCGCTTTTCCCAGGCTTTGATGAACATAGACAGATGAGCCATGGCTATTTGTAAGGCAGCCCAGTGGAAAGACCCACTCAAGACTTATCGATCAAAACTGTGCTCAGGCCAGTTATAAACTTACTAGTTTAAGGTACAATGTTAGTGGCGATAGATAGGTAGGTGTCTTTTGTTTCTGAGGATTCTTGGGTCACCTTACCATGCACCAAGCATAGCCAGCACGACAGATGGCTAAGTTTGTGCTCAGAAGGTTTCTCCCTGTCCTGCTGGCTACATTAGGTCTGTTTCTTAGAGGAGGCATGCAGTGATACAGAGTGATTGTGCTTCCTTGCCAATTTCACCTCTTCCTTCTTGATCAAGCCTCTTTCAGTCCTCTTTTCTTCCCATCAGAGAATGCAGCCATGGCCAAAGGCAGGCTCCCCATTAGAAACCACCACCCAGTCAATCTACATTCGTGACTTCCTGAGCTAAATGAGCTTTACGACTTTTATTTGGCTCTTTGAATCTGAGACCACATCCAGTATTCCTTGGGGGTCAGGGCAACCTAGCTAGATTTATTGGATATTAGAGTCAGAAAGGGTAAGGAATCTACGCCTACATAAACATCAACATCTGCTCTTTATTTTGCACTGGCAGCCTCAAAAAGCCACAAAAGAAACAATTTTAGATCCGTGGTTTTCAACGCTAACTGCATGTTAAAGTCACGTCACCATGGGAGCTGTGATATCATAGATGCCTGGGTCCCTTCCCAGACCAATTAAGTCAGGATCGCAGGGTAGGGAGAGTGCCTGGACACTGTTTTGGGGTTTGTTCATTTTTAAGCTCTCCAGATGTTTCTAATGTGTAGTCAGGTGTGAAAAATCACTATCTTAGAGTCTCCAGTTTAATCAGCACAGGGCTGTATTGGTCTGGCAATTTCTGTTACAAAATTCCCTGTGAAAATATAAAATATGCTCATATTCATTCGGTGTTCAGTTTTGAAAAACCTAACTTTTTCTGAAGTTCAGAACATCATTTTTCTTTGTTCTGAAAATTCTGCCCCAATCTTCAGCCAAAAGCAAGGTGGAGGCATGTCTTTTTAACCATAACAGGAATAATAATCAGGAATTATGGTGTTGGTGAGAGTGTTTTATAAAGTGTCAGGACGTCTTGGCCAACCGTGCTCAGACATAGAATGTTGTAAGTTTTTCTTTCTTTTCTCCTCGGGAATTTATGTGCATCTGTTGATATACATGGAGGCTTTTGTTTTACAATCAGGGAAGAACTGAGAGCTGGTATTTTGTTGGGTCAAAAAGGGAGAAAGAAGACAACCGTGGAGGGGCCTCATGTTATCTCCCTTCCCCTGGCTTCTGGGACTGCTCTTTTCTTATATGTGCTTGAAACTGCCTTGTCCTTAGACGTTGTGGACTCTGAGTATTTTCAGAGTTCTTTTAGGAGCAGATGACAAAGCGTAAGGTAAAGCTGGAGGAAGATCATTTTCCCTTCCTCTGAACTGAGCCGTCTAGAGCATCCTCAGTCAGAAATGGTCATTCCCATTTTACAGTTGAGACAACGGAGGCACAGAAAAAGTAAGAAATTTGCTCAGCATCACTCAAGAGAG
Organism: Pseudorca crassidens; assembly: GCF_039906515.1. Classification (NCBI taxonomy): domain Eukaryota; kingdom Metazoa; phylum Chordata; class Mammalia; order Artiodactyla; family Delphinidae; genus Pseudorca; species Pseudorca crassidens. The sequence goes on from NC_090310.1 coordinate 24,450,615, forward strand.
ATGAGCAGAGATCTGAACTCAGATCTTCTACACCCCAAATTCTTTCCATCAGCAAAGAATTCTCTAAGAGAGAAAACCACAGTATTTGGGGGAACTAGACACAGAACTATATATATATTATCTTTAGTTAATAGCTCCCTGATGTCAGTTGCTCTGGACACTTATGGTGACTTCTTGTTGAGAACTCTCTTCAAGTAATTTCTAAGACATCAGCAAGTCCTATGACTTCATTTTCCACCAATAACCCACTGCTGTGGAAAGAACATGAAACTACTGGGTTCACTTTTGCAACAAGGAATGGAAAGATTTCCTTGCCCAAATGCTTCTGTCTTTTAGTTTCTCCACCAGGGAGTGGAAATGGAAACACAGGAAGCAGAGACCTGGGGCATCAGTGACTCTTCTCCACCAGGGCTGCTATTCCTTAGGGTCTAGAGGCTGCCTTGGGAACCACCTCTATGGTAAAGAATAGAGATTGCAACCTTTTTCCAACCAGGAAGCTCCTGAATGGTTTGGAATTTGCCCTGAATGGCCAGGTTGGAGAATTTATTTTCAAAGCTGACCTCAACTTGGAAATCTTGCAGCTGAGACACAGGGAAGAGTCTGGTCGTCTGTGTCTGCATTCTGTGCTGATTTCTTTCTCATGCTCTGAGCTGGCTTGGTCACAGTTTGAGTTTTTATTTTTCCTCTACGTTTCCCAAATGCAACCTTGGCACGCTCTCCTCTATTAAAAACCTCATTTTGCCATAAGCGGGGTTAGTTAGACGTTCTTAGATTCCACTGCAACACTCTAGTCAGTGAACTTGACCAGGTGCCAGAGAAGCTGGTGGGCGTGCTGGTGGTGCAGAAACGCGGCTTTCTGCTACAAACACATTTAGCGTATAACCCTAAATTTCTTATTACTTTTCTGAAGCACGAGAGCAGCATGGGAGATGATACAGACATTCCAGAAAGCAAAGGTGAGGGTGGGAGTAGAACCAGCCTTTCTGCGATGAAGCAAATCATTCCACATTGCTGATTTACCTGGGAGATTATTCTGCATTATCTATTATTGGAATGGAGTGTCAAAAATATTCCTTTTCCTCAAACATGTGAGAGGTTGCGAAACTCATTTCCATTGAAAATACCTGGCCATGATTTCTCAACTAAGGAAATAACCATCTCTAAAGTTATCTGTGGAAGTCAGGGAGCCAATAATGTTTGGCTACTGTGACGTTTATTTGGCTTAATGGGTTCCTTCCTGAGAATTTAATGTCTTTTCCACATGCCACGGCTACAGTGGAATTGAAACTGACATACTTCTTACCCACGGGTCCTTTCTTCTCTTTAGATGATGTGAAAAATGAGCCCAATTGCAATTCTCTTGTTATGTTCACTCACCTAACATTGAACAAATGTCTGCTGAGCACCCCATTTTCTCTTTCAGCCATAGAGCTGCTTTCTCGTCTTCCCGAGTACCTGGAAGTTTGTCCCGGGCTGCCCAGGTCCACCCTGCTGTACAGCCTCCAGGAATCGGCTCTGGGTCCTCCCCGCACTGTCTCTCCATCTGTGCAGGCTCCTTCTTACAACACGTATGAGAACAAAAATCATACAGTCGGGATTTTTTAAAAACTCAATTTAATGAATATTTGACTCTGCCTAGGGCCCTGTTTGCAATGGGAAGACCTGTCAGTCATCTTTCCTGACTTCCCAGGTGGATGATCGCAAGAGGGAGATGTACTGATATGCAGGGTGATATTCAAAGTCCTTGATAACAGGTATGTAGGAGCGTCCACAAATCAGAAGGACAATGGCTTCAGCACTGGAGCAGACCCCTGAAAACCCCGAGTGAGCTGGGCAACAGCCCTCTATTAGCTGGATTGTGAGACGTTCTGGTTGAGTGGCTGGGATGGTGCAGGAGGAGGCTGGAGCACCAGAGATTGGGGTCAGCATGTATCTGTTTCTACCAATCAGAATGGAGGTATGCTGATGTTTAACCGACTTAGGTAAGTGTGCCAGGGCACACCAGCAGAACACCAGCCCTGCTTGGACAGAAATAGAGGGTATACGTGTGTCTGCACATCAGAAACCTTCTGGGGCATTTATTAAAAATTCAGAATCTGGGTCCCTAATTCTGGTTCTGATTCAGTGATTCTAGGGTGGGAATACGTATTTTTAACAAAAGTCTTAGTGACCATGATGGGACCAGCTGATAGACCTGGATCTGGAAATGGCTGTTAACATGCTGGACAAGAGGGCAGGCCCTGGGGTCTGGTGGGTCTGGGTTAAACTCTCTGAGTCCCAGTTTACTCAGCTGTAAAATGATGCTAATGATGGTGGTTATGAGGATTAAATGAGAAAGTGTTTCTGAAATGCTTAGTCCAGACCTGGCCCAGAGAAAGCACCCCATGACCCCACCCAATTCCCATCCAAAGCAAAGTGGAAGGAAAGCTCTCAACTGCACCTTCTAAGGTGTCTGTGGGGATGGAGGCTCCTGGAACTGCCCTCACTCGAATAAGGCAGTATTTTTTAGTATGAGAATCTACATTTTTAACACATACCTCCACATCATTCTTATGTTCACTACATTAAAAACAAATATCGCTCCAGTTGGAGAAAGAATAAACAGTAGTTTCAGATCACAAGAGCGGGTGGCTACCTGCTCTGCCTGCATATGAGGGGGATCTGAACACGGCCAGTAGGAATGAATGATTTAGGCCCTGGAGGACTGGGGCTCCAGCATCTGGACTGCCTGTCACTACACTCCCTGTATCCACTTCCCTCTGGGATGTTTAAGCTCCCCCCCACCACATATCGTAAAGACAAAATGAGCTAATGGGGATGCAAGTATCTGTGCCTAAGAAAGCATTTTAATTAATGACACAAATCCGTAGTCCCTTTGGTCGAGTGGGAAGCAACAATTTATCTTCTCCTTTAAATTTAACTAGCATTTGCTTTTATTTCTCACTCTTTGCCCAATTATAAAAATACTAGGACAAATGTGGGAAATTGGAAAATAGAGAAAAGCATAAAGTGGTTAAAAAAATTTACTTATGGGGCACAATGACTACATTGCTAAAAGGGTTTACCTGCTAAATCAAAGAATATGGGTGTGTCCCTATACAGTGCCTTGAGCAGAATGGAAGGACAGAAACAATCTAGCAGAGGGGTCAAGGGCATGAGTTCTGGCATGAGTTCCAACGCCTGCAGTGTGACTTTGGCCAACTTGCTTAACTTTTCCCTGCCTCAGTTTCCTCATCTGTAACGTGGGGATAATGCTATTTCCTGCTACATGAGGCTCTCACAAGAATTAAATAAAATAAAACATGTAACATTCTTAGCCTACTCAAAAAACACTGGGCTATTGTTTGAATAATACATTTTGATCAAGTGAGGAAAATCAGGTCAGATGATGACTATATATGATTGTTCATAGGTGTCATCCATTCTGATTGGTCCATTTACAAATATTTTGGCCATCACCTCCGGACAAATGTAACTCACATTATTGAATATTTACTATAGCTAGGCACTATTCTAAATGCATTACCACATTTAACCCTCAAAATAGCCCTCTGAGATTGGAGTATAAAGGATTTGGTGTTTTATTCTATTTTATGTCATTTTATTTTATTACTTTATTTCATTTTATTTTTCCTTTCTTACCTGAAAATGTCACCTGTCATAGAAACTGATCCAGGCTCAAATCACACCACCCCCATCCAGATGAGCACACCTAGAGGTACATAGCACACCTAGAGCACACCTGATGTTGCTTCGAAGGAGTGACGTCTGTGATGCCAGCTTCTGATTGCTTGCTGCACGGCTAATTTTAAATATTTGTTTAATATGCAAATGATACCTCCCAGTGACAGCCTGGGGAGAACTGCAGATGTCTTGCCTTCAAAACGACACAGCCCCGCTGCTGTTCCCAATCAGTTACCGACACTGTTACTTCAATCTGGGGCTCTGATTTACCCAACTTGATAGCAAACGCCCTGACTTCAAGCAAGGCTACTGCTAACACGTACCTTTGTGAGAATGAGAAAATGGGGCTCCCTCTGGACAGATGAGTTAAAAGAACACACCACCAACAACCTCCACCCTCCCACCGCCCCCCCCCCCGGGAGAAAATTAGAAAAGTTATTTCTACCTCATTGGTTGACCTAGGAAAAATTACCTCTCTGAGGGTACCCAACATCAAGGGGCACACAGCTTGGAGAGTAGAGAACTGGCTACATTTTGGCCCCTATCTACCTTCTTGGCCACACACCTTTGTGCAGTGCACAACTGGCAAAATCTTATATGGTGGCCTTGACCCAGAGTCCGAAAGACATTTGTACTTCTGAGTTTCTCCATGTTGTGGAATAAAAATGTTATTTCAACAGCTGGAACCAGAGATCTTTGGGTGAGAACCATGTTTGACTAGGAAAATACTTGATGGGCTGCTTTTGTGTGGAAAGATCCTCCATGTGAAAGGAGACAGATAAGAGAGAGGAGAGATGGGAGAGGCAAAAGGGACTGAGTAACAGGGTGGGAAGATGGAGCCTGTTGAGAAATGTATCAGTGATAAGTTCCCAGTGGTGAGGTCAGAGAACATTATTTAGGAGCAGAGATGTCTAACACTCCAGCTTGGATTTGGGGGAATTGCCACATGAACCTCCTCTGTTGCCCTAAATCTTCACCAACAATCTGATGAATATAACCTTGTCTCAGGGATTGGTGGAAGTGAAAAAACGTTTTACTCTTGGTGGACGGAGCTTGGAAGACAGTGAGGTGCTCCCTAAACAGATCTAATTCAATGAAAGGAGAAACACAGGACAGTGACCAGAGAAGATAGAGCTTATCCAAATCAGGCCTCTGAGAATCCTAGAGAGACAGGAAGGGGCAGTGGCCTTCCCACCATATGTGGGGTGAAGACGAAGCCAGTGTCATTGGAATTTCAAAAGACAAAGTAACGCCAGTGGACATCAAGCTCACGTGTCAGCAATGATCATAGAGTTTTGGTTCTCTGTCATCCCTCTCTTTCTCTCTGAATTATGATGAGTAATTACAGTTCATGGCTACTGAGTGTCTAACAGTTACCAGGAGCTGAATATACATGATCTCAAACTTCAAAACAAACTTAGCCAAGTATCTAGTAGTTAGGTCTGCATTTTAGAGTTTGAGGAGCCTGATAATCAGATCCAGGTGAGGATCGGGAAGGGAAGGGAAATGCTTTCCTCCAGTGAGAATGGAGGTCTTGCTGAGTCAGGATCCCTTCCTACTGCCCACGTTCCCTTAAGTCTAGGAGCACGTAGTCTGGTGTTTTGAAGAGAGGAATCGGAATCACTTTCATTTATGAGGAGAGCATGTGATATGTGCCTAATTGCCCTGCAGCATGGCAACAGTGATGCTTATACTTAGATAGGTGTGGGATCATCTTGGTTAGAAGTTGATGTCAACACAAAGTTCCATGCACGTGTGCTCAGAGTTCATGGTTTTTTAATCATGTTGCTGTGTGGTTACAATTAAGGTAAAAGCTAGAGGGAAACAGGCTGTGTGGTAACGCCAACTAATGGGAGAAGGAAAGTACTGTTTTCTATGTGCCCAGCATCCTGTGGCAGAGGAGCTGGCTCTTCATTTGGACAACCAAAAATATGGCACCATTTTCAAATCCCCACTCTCCAGAAGATGGTGTCCCCCCTCCCTGAGGACCACTTTCCCAAATACAAGCATTATTGAGGCATGAGGGCCTTCAGGGAGAGGGCCAAAGGGAATCTGGGAATATCCTAATGACATTCCAGAGAGCAGACCAAGGAGATGCTGGGCACATGGGTCATAATGACATTCCAGAGAGAGAGGAAGTTGAGGGAGGTTCTGAGAATGTGACATTCCTAAGAGAGGGTCGTGTTGGATTCTGGGAGCAGGGCAACCTGAATGAGACTTCTTTCTGGTCTACCCACAGGTCTAAGCTATCAACGTCATCTAGGTGCAGGTAGAAGCAAATGAAGCCTTGGGATTTGCTTCAATCCTTCTAGAGAGAACTGGGGAAGAGATTTCTTCTCCAAAGGCTGGGTGAGCCCTGTAGCTACAGGACTGAGAGTCTTAGAGATCTGTGACTTTCTGGGGGGCCAACGTTGGTCTGTAGTGATATGCAAAGCCCTCTTGAAGCCAAGAAGGAGATGAACAGAAGGGATGACCTCTCTTGACCCCAAGGTAGGGAAGTTCAAGGATATTAGAGAGGTTTTCTCTAGGTACCTCTACAGGGGCTGGCCCACTTAACCACTTCCTCATCTTCATCCTACATGGGTAGAGATTATTTTACTTCCTATCATCCATGGGATTGGAACCCAACAGAGCTGAAAATTTAACATACTATCACTACTAATAACAGCAAATGCAAATGCTTAAATAGCTCTGGCTTTGTGCCAATCGCTGTTCTGAATACTTAATTTATATTAGTATTTTTACAAAATTAAACTTTTTATTTTTAGATAATTGTAGATTCACATGCAGTTGTAAGAAATAATAGAGAAATCCCATGTGCCCTTTACCCAGCTTCCCCCAGTGGCAACGCATTGCAAAACTATCGCAACATACCACAACCAGGAAATTGATAATCATACAGTCAACATACAGAACATTTCCATCACCAAAAGGATTCTTCATATCGCCCTTTTATAGTCATGCCCACTTCCCTCCTGCCCTATCCCCTCTTTAGCTCCTGGGCATCACTAACCTGTTTCCCATTTCTATAATTTTGCCATTTCAAGAATGTTATATAAAGGGAATCATACAGGATGTAACCTTTTGAGACTGAATTTTTTTCTGTCAGCATATTTCTCTGGAGATTTGCTCTGGTTGTTGCATGAATCAATTTTTTGTTCCTTTTCATTGCTGAGTAATATTCCATGATATGGATGTATCACTGTTTAGCCATTTGTCCCTGAAGGGCATCTGGGTTGTTTCCAGTTTAGGCAATTAGGAATAAAAGTGCTATAAACACTTATGTGTAAATATGTTTTCATTCCTCTGGGATCAATGGCCAGGAGTGTAATTGCTGGTTCATAATGTAGTTACATGTTTAGTTTTTTTGGAAACTGCCACTGTTTTCCAGAGTGACTGTACCATTTTATATTCTCACCAGCCCTAGATTGGAGTTGGCATGCATGACAGAATCAATATGCCATCCTTGGGCTGAAGCAACCAGTTTTCCAGAAACCCCTCAATAGAATGTTCCTAGAATGGAGAATACGTTAGTCCACATTTTAGAATGGATGTGTTTGTCAACTTAGCAAGGCAGAGAAAATTTGCAAAGAATAGATCACAGGAGAGGTGAGTTTTGATGGGGATACAGGGCAAGGAGGAAAGCTTGTGTGGTTGTCCAGGACTGTCACAGCACAATTACCAAAAGAGCTCTGGGTCTCTTGATGGTAAGGTGTGAAGTAAAAAAGAACAGAGCAGCCAAAATCAACCTTCAGGAACTCTGAAAACCCAGATCAAACTCAGGGGTCAGTTCCCCATAGTCCACTCAATCCTACTGTTTGCCGAATTCTTGCAGTCGATAGCGCAGTAAATATGAGACTTCATTACCCAAATGTGCCACTGTTAATCAGTTAGTGACCCAGTCTCTCGAATGCACAGGACTTTCCCATACCCGCCTTGCTCCTCCACCCCGCACTTCAGCCATACCTTGCTCCTCTCTCTTGAACACCATCATTCTCACAGATGCAGCAGGACCTGGTCTCTGTAGCATGGCATCTTTTCCCCCATCAGTCACCTTCCCCATTCACTCAGAAAACCCTTTGCCCTTGTATTTCCAAACTGTTTTCCCATCTCATCCCCTAAAACTTTAGTTTAGCATTTCTATTATGACAAAGAGTAAGGGTGGTAAAAAACAGAGGTCAGGATGAAATTATGAAGGGATGGATAAAGTATGTCTCAACAAGGAGAAAAAAAATGAAGGGGAAAAATGCCATAAAACTTTTCACTCTGGGGATATTAAGATTACAATTAATTTTTACTCAGGGCTCATAAATGTGCCAAACATTGTGTTAAATACTTTATCACATGCAATTCTCAGAACATCCCAATAAAGCATGTTCTCTTTCTATTCTCTTTGAAAGTGAGGGAAGTAGATTTGAGAGATTAGATGACATGCTCAAGGTCATAGTACCGACAGTAGTGGAGCCAGGATTCAAACTCAGGCAGTCTTATTCCAGAACCCATCTCCAGTCCATGATAGATCAACTAAGAAAAACGCATTTATGCCAGCTCAGAAATTGAGGTGAGCCTTCTGAAGTCAGAGAGTATATTGTAAGAGAAAAAGGCAAGACAGGGCTGTTCCAACATGACTTGCCTATGTGAAGATCTGACCTAGATTCTAGGATTGGATCTGGCCTTCTTGAACTTGTTAGATGCTCTTGGGTGCCAGTACTTGGTCTGGACAACCTAACCTCACCAGGCATGGTTCCTGATATCCAACTGAAAGAATGAAGAGCAATTATTATGACTGCAAAAAGTGACAATATTTCTACAAAAGCCTACACAGAAGAAGATCATGTTGAACTTCCATTTCTGATCAAATAGAAGGCCAATATTCTCACTGAAAAAAACTAAAAATGCTGATAGTGAAGAATTGTCAAATCAAAATCTAAGGAAGGCAGAAATTCAGAATGGTAAGCACAGTATTGAACCATCTTTGTGCTGAAAGCATTTCCCTAAACTGATCAACTTAGGCTTCAGTTTTTACATCCTCATGGGGCACAAGGGACTAAATACCAAGCCTAGGACCTTCCCAAAGTGAGAAGTTAAATGCAAGACTCCACAAAAATATGGAACCCAAAGAGCTATAATATCAGTGTAAAGATGAACCAGAAGTAAAACCACTGTACATATATGGCCCCAATCCCTGCAGTCTGCAAGAAAAATTCTTCAGGATTTAGTACAGCAGGGGGGAAAAAAAACCTTCTAAAGAAGCTATAATCACAGTTACAGCCCAAACTGAACCACCCACAGGTCTAAAAGCCTCCAAGCCATGAAATGTTTTAACACGATCGCATACTGTGGCCCCAGGTGTCCAGCAGAGGAAAATGAAAATGCTCTCTGGAGGAATGCAACTTTTTCCCAGTCCTCAAGGGATTGCCAGAAATAAATCTCCAAGAAAAATGAGCAGAACATAGTAATAAATGTCTAAGCATGTAGGAAGTAAGACATAGTGAGTAGGAAGTAAGAGAAAGAAACAACTGTGGGATTCTCAGAAGACAGTAGCAGTGGCAGCTTAGTTTTTCAATCTCTTTCAATCCCCACACAAAAACAGAGCAACTAGATAGCAAAGCTATAAAATTTCAAAACAATTCTAGGGGAAAAGATACCGCCCACAAGCTCCAAAAGACAGGAGGGTGGGGACAGATCATTAACAGATATCAGACTTGCCTGGTACTGAAGTCTATAGAGGAGGATGAGGAGAGAAGCAATAGACGCAGAATCTGAAGAGCTTGAGAAAAAGAGAATCCCATAGTAGTCAACTGGAAAGAACAAAAGAAATGATGCTTTAAAGAAACAGAAGGTGAAAAGGAAGAAAAATTCAAAAGTCAATAAGAAATGAAGAGCACAAACCACTATCTGTACAACCATGCTCATAGCAGCATGATTCACAATGGTCAAAAGGTAGAAACCATTCAAAATTCCATATACAGATGAATGGATAAATAAAATGTGGTCTATCCATACAATGGAATACTATCCAACCTTAAAAGGGAAGCATTGTGACACATGCTATAAGGTGAATGAAACCTGAAGACAGTGAAATAAGCCAGGGAAAAAAGGACAAATACTGTGATTCTACTCACACTAGGTGCTTAGAGTAGTTAAATTCATAGGGACAGAAAGTAGAATGGCGGTTGCCAGGGGATGGGGGAAGTAGGAAATAGAAGTTATTCTTTAATAAATACAGAGTTTCAGTTTTGCAAGACGAAAAATGTTCTAGAGATGGAAGGAGGTGATGGTGGCATAACAATGTGAATGTACTTAATGACACTGAACTATACACTTAAAAATGGTTAAAATGTTAACATTTATGTTATATATTTTTTAATCACAATTAAAAATAAATAAAAATAAATTTCAAAAGAAGAAATGAAGAAAGAACTGGAGTACTGAAAATAGGCAAAGAAGATTGAACACATGGATAACAGGAATTTCTGAAGATGAAAACCAAAACAAGGGAACAGAAGAAATACTAAAAACTAAATGTTTTCAGGAATAAAACATTCCTGAAATTAAAAAATAATAATTTTAAATTACATTGTGAAAGAGCACCACATACATAAGAACGTCGATCCAAAATGATCACTATCAAGACATATTCTGATCTGGGATTTAAAAAATCCTTTTGGCATCTAGCAAAAAGAGCAGGTGACTTTTAAGGGAAAGAGAATTAGATTATTATTAGGCATTGAAAGCCATGCTTTATGTCATAAGAAAATTGAGTAATATGTTTAATATACTCAAGAAACAGAACACCAAGGATTTTATACGCACCAAAATTGGTTTTTTAAGTGCAAAGGGCATAGACAAACTTATCAAAGCACAAGAACTCAAGAAATATTGTTCCCACAAGCCTTTTCTGAGTAATCTAGCATGGAATGAGTTTTAGACAACCAAAAATAACTAAGGAGCCAGTGACATAATGACTGCTAATGAGCATTAAACGAACAGCAGTTGAGACAGAGAAAACCAAGATAAATGAGGACCCATAGGAGGAGTGTATTATGAAATGCCTACATGCTCTAGCCATGTATATATAGTACAATTATTAAGAATGAGGGGGGATCTTTATAAGTTTGTCAAAATTTATAGAGCTGTGCACCTAAAACAGGTAACCTTTGCTGTATGTAGGTTTTATCTCAATAAACTTGACAAAAAGGAGGGGGATGAGAAGAACATATACCAAAATTTCTTAATGTTTTCAACAATCATAATTCTTAATGGTATGAGTAGTATTATTCCAAGAGTGTTGTGTGTTTAAAATTGTATAAAACAGGTGAGAAATTATGGTATATTCTAATTCTATCACCCCTTGTGCTCTTGAAAACCAGTATTCTTGGGATGGAAGAGAAGACATATTGATGTAATTTGAAAAAGTTAAATGAAAGAAGTCTTCACTTAAAGCTGGAAATATCACTATGAATGCATGAGGTATTATATTATATTATATTATATTATATTATATTATATTATATTCTCTGAAAGCTCCTAAAAACAATAGCCAACCCAGTAACAATGAGCATCCTTAGTGCCTAGCACTACTGCATGTTTTCTAATAGAAAGCCAATAACCCTTATGGAGCCATGGTCTATGGATTACAGAAGTTGTCCAAGCACTCTTAAGTCCCGAGCACACAAACACAACTTTCCTTACCTCGCTTGTCTTAGAAAGTGGGATAGAAAGGAGTGATCATTATCATGAAAAGTCCCACTTCATGCAGGAATATGCTGCCTTGGATTGAGACTAGTTCCACTTGGGTAGCCTCTTGGTTATCAGCACCAGAAATTAGAAATGTAGAGAACATCAGTGGGCACCCAAGAGCTGCTTCGTTCAGAGTACACAGCTGCTTACTAGCTGTAACACTGGTGAAGAACAGGATGCAGGGAGATGGCCCTATCTGCATCTCTAAAACATTCTCATCAATGGGAAAAGCATCAATAGTTGCTTTGGCCCTTAGCACCAGCTAACGCACAGGCGCTTCCTGATGTGAGCTAACACCAGAAATGCTAGATCAGAATCCTTTTGAAGATTTATTCATCTTGGATCCCCAGAACCACCTTTTGCTATTCTTTCTTGAGTTAGTTCCAGAAAGAGATCATTGGTCTTGCATCTCTCTATGTTTATGATGACTTTAATTAATGGCCCCATTACTCTTCTCTTTCACTGAATCTTGTCCAGGTCCACTCCATCCTTTCCAGTAGAGCTTCATAAGTAAAATAATCAGGGGCAAGTATGTTAACATCCTCCTCCCAGAAAACCCCTGGTTTCCATATGCAAAGTAGCCTTCTTCTCTTTGCAAAAAGGAATGTATAGGTAGCTTCTCTAAGTCAAACCAAAGGCCTCATCATAATAGTTCTCAAATCTGAGTCTCTTTGGAATACGTCTGCATATTAAAGAGAGTCCATAAACATCTGCTCTATATTGACCTTCTATCCCCACCAGAATGAAGAGCAGCTGGCACCTTCTTTAGCTAAACAAGGAAAAAATCTAGTCTGGCTATTCCACTCCACAAGGACATAGCATAAACCTATTGTCAGAATCAGAGAGAAGCTTCCACTAATAAGGCTTTTGGATAAAAACCGAAAATGTGTTTGCAAATGTCTCACTAGATATTGTAGGACATCCTTTCTTCCTATAACTCCTGTCCCTCCCTGCACACATCCTTTCTAAATCTTGATCCCCATAATCACCAGCATCTATGGGACCAGACATACACAGCCTCAACTCTAAAGAAAAAAGATGACTTTTCCTCCCACTTTTTCATACACAAATTTTAGGTTAGGTTTCTGATTGGTCCAACTAGGATCCAATCACTATGACCAGGAGGAATAGAAATATTTATTGTCCAAACTTAGATTCTCCTATGTCCTATCGGCAAGATGCTATGCTTCATTCTTTAAATACTTGTATTATACAAAATATAGGGTTGTAGTGAGGGAGGAAGAAATTCTCTAAAGACTGTGATTAGGGAGGGTGTTTTTTCCACAAGGAGATCATTGGTTTTGAGCAGTCACGAATTACAGAAGTCCTCCAGTACAATCCCAAGTCCAAGAGAGGCTGGGCTACTCAGCACCACCCTTCCTATATATCTTCATAAAATGCACCACCAAGACTGGATGTATTCTGTAAGCAGCATCTGTAGGACTGGTGCCTCAATTTGATACTGTGGCTAGACACTCTGGCTAATTTTGAAAGCATATAGACTCAAAAATACTATTATCTCAGGTTCCAGAGTCTCCATTGATTTTTCACAATCAATGATTGGAACAGGGTCAGTGCTTGGCAACCAGGAAGGCTTCAATTTATCAAAGGACTTATCACTCCAGACAGCTGCTGCTTTTGCTGATTTGGAATTTGCAATAGATGATGACAGGACAATGAACAATGGCTTTGCTATTGTCATCCTTCACTATTGCCCTTTGAACATCACTCCAGAAAAAAAAAAAAAAGAGTTCAAGTTCTCCTTCCTGGTTGTTCCTGCCCCTGAAGTACTGATAGTATGACTAGGTTTAGCAACAGTTGTTTCCTTTAGTGGAGGAATGAACGTGTTTCAATGAGTGTACAGTGTGGACTTACTGGACCAGAAGGAAGGAGACTTGACTTGGCCGCTCAGCACACATTCATCCTTTTTCTATTTAGAATAACCAGATCTTCCTCTGGGAACATTCCGCTCTGATTCTTAGCCCATGTGCTTTGGGTGGAGTTGAATCTACTTCCTGTTCTAGGGATGGGCATGTGGCTCAGACCAGACCCATCAGAGCACACATTACTGTGGTTATAGTGATTAGTTCAGAGATGGTCACATGATTCAAGTTGAGCCAATGAGACATAAAGATACTTTTGATGGTAAAGATCACAGGCCCAGGATCTTTATAGCCAGACTTGAATTTGGAGTTGGGGGTGCTGGTAGCCATTTTGCTACCCCATGGCATCTGACATGAGGCCAATATGGAAGGAAGCATTCGGACAGAGACTTCATTATGATGACGTGATCTGAACACCGGGCTCGGGCCTCACCCGAACCTAATTCTGATCCTCAACTTGTCATTTATAGGAATCAAAGCTAGTTTCAGTTGGGTTTCCTATCACCTTAAACGAACAAAAAGAAGAGCTCTATACTTAGAGTCTAATCTTAACTCTGCCACAAACTAGTAGTGTGACCTTGGGCAAGCCTCTTCATCCCTCTGAATCTAGATTTCCTCAGCTATAAAATGTGGTTATTAGTTAAAGGAGATATTTTTGCTGTGGCATTCTAGGGCATTTTACTGAATTATTGTTTTTGTTTGTCTGTTCGTTTGTTTTTACATTTTGGTGGTGCCACGGGGCATGTGGGATCTTAGTTCCCCAACTGGGGTCGAACCCACGCCCCCTGTAGTTGAAGCTTGAAGTCTTAACCACTGTACTGCCAGGGAAGTCCCTGAATTATTGTTTTAAACATGGATTTTTGTAGGAGACTGGCAGAACCTTCTCAATTCAGACCCGTAGGACAATTAGATGGATTAGAGCAGATGCGTCGGGAATGCTTTCTAGAAAGGAAAATGAATATCTGAAGTGTTCAGGAGGAACTGGTTCTCCACACTATTTCAATAATTAAAGAGCTAATTGGGGGACTTCCCTGGTGGGGCAGTGGTTAAGAATCCGCCTGCCAATGCAGGGGGCCAAGTGTTCGATCCCTGGTCCGGGAAGATCTCACATGCTACTGAGCAACTAAGCCCGTGTGCCACAGCTACTGAGCCTGCGTGCCACAACTACTGAAGCCCGTGCACCTAGAGCCCATGCTCTGCAACAACAGAAGCCGCCACAATGAGAAGCCCACGCACCACAACAAAGAGTAGTCCCTGCTCACCGCAACTAGAGAAAGCGTAGCAATGAAGACCAAACGCAGCCAAAAAATAAATTAATTGAAAAAAATTAAACTAAAAAAATAAAATAACGTGCACATTCTATTTAAAAAAAAAGAGCTAATTGGTAGCAGTGTATGTATGTGTGTATTAGGAGTTAATGTGTTTTACATACCTTTCAACCATTTGAATTTCTTCTTCCAACTACCAAGTTTGACTTTTGTAATACAAAATAATAATAATAATAATATTATGAGAAGAAGGTTAAAAGTAATTGTGGCCCTGGAACATAATCTGAAACTAGTAGGTTTTATGATTTTTTTAATGACTGACAGGATCTTGATTTCTTATCACTGTAACTCAGATGAGGCCAGACTTTGAGATTTTTTTTTTACAAGAGTGAAATTTTCAAAATGATTTAGCAGCTAACCGAAGGTTGACGTATCATAAAATAAGAGTATTTTAGTATAGCAAGAATAAAAAATAGTGGGACATAATCTTTAAACAAGGAAAATCTTTTCTTAGAAAAGATAGTTGAAACTAATTCAGTATTTATAGCTTTCTCCAACACTTTATTGCTAATGTTTATTTAAGTTTTCTTAAGCAACATATAGTTAGATTTCCCTTTGAAAAATCCTAATAGTGTCTGCCTTTCAATAGGAGGAATTGTTATTAATCTTTACTGCAATCACTGTATGTTTGGTTTTATTTCTGTCATCTTAATTTATGTCATCTACTTTTCCTCTTGTCTTGAGTTTTCCCTTTCCACATTCTACTTAATTGAGCAAATACTCTTTCTTATTTTTATTTTTCCAGTGAAATAGAGGTCTGCCTTCTTTTTTAAAATACTTGTATTTTACATATATTTTTACAAAAACAAATACATTTCAAATCCTATTTTCTTAGCAATGTCAAAAAGTAACCAGTAGTCTAGAGCCTCCTCTCTGAAAAGACAATCCTTGAAATATCCCTTCATTTCTTCCACCCTCCATTTGCCAACTCTTAGGTCTTATTACGTAGAATTTTGGTCTAAGATGAATAGTTTGATGTAGATATGCATGGATTTTACATACTTACCTTTGTGGCATGTCTCTTATTTTACTAACTGCTATCTCACAGTTGCTTTGAAATTTTACACCTGTATTTTCAGCAATTATTTGGATTTTGCCCTCATTATTTCCTCAGCTCATTTCTTAGTTCCATTATACCTTTACTGTGTTTCTAGAAACATCCTTTGATGAATATTAGGGCTCTTGGATCCATCCTTCATGTGTCAACTTTTCTGTTGTAATTTTGTCATTACTCCATGTGTCGGGAGTCTACTTTGGTTATATATTCCAAATCCCTAAGTCAATCCTTTTATTTAATTTTTAATTCTGCCATTCAGACCTTCTATTTAGCTTTTAATGTTGCCAATCACATTCTATTTTCCAAGATTTAGTTTGCATTGTTAAAGTACTCTTATGAATAACCCCAGGTGGTTGTATGGATGGTACATCCTCTCAGATCTGAGGGTACTAATCAGCATTCTTTGAAGTCATCTTCTGTTTCCTATACTAACTTTGGTCAAGATTTAGGATCTTAGTATGCTCGGTTTCATGTCTCTCTTTGATGTCATTTAGTTCCCTCAAATGTCGGGTGATGCAGCTGTTTATAGTTATGGAGGAGAATGTGCCGTCCCATATGGCAACGATTTCAATAGTCAATGTGGTAGCCACTAACAACATGTGGCTATTTCAATTTAAATTTAAATGAATTAAAATGAAATGAAATGCAAATGCAGTTCCTTGGTGTCATTAACCACATTTCAGGTGCTCAGTAGCTTCATGTGGCTAGTGGCTGTGGGAGTGGGCAGCACAGATTTATAAAGTATTCCTTTTTTTTCTTTTTTCAGTTATTTTAGTTTTTAGTGTTAATTGTGGTAAAAAACACATAACACAAAATTGACCATCTTAACCCCTTTTATTTTTTTTTTATTTATTTTTTTATTTATTTTATTTTATTTTATTTTTTTTTTACCCCTTTGGAATGTGGCCAAGAAATAGAAATGGAAAGAGAGAAAGGTGACAGAAGGAAAGGAGAAAAGAAAGGAAGAAAGCCGTGCATCCTCTTCTCTCCTTTTTACAGGGCCCTCACTCATAAAAACTAAAATAACATTGGTAGTAGAAGCTGAACTCGTTGAGAGCTTGCTGTGCTTAACCACTTTTAAATGTGCAATTCAGTGGTGTTAAGTATATTCATGCTGTTGTGCCATGGATCTCCAGAACTTTTTCATGTTGCCAAACTGAAACTCTATACCCATTAAACAGCTTCTCATCCCCCATCTCCCACCCAGTTCCTGGCAACCACCATTCTTCTTTCTGTTTCTGAGATTCATAAAGTATTTCTTTTTTTTTTAGAATACTAAAAAAATTTTTTATTGAAGTATAGTTGTTGTACAGTATTATATAAGTTACAGGTATACGACATAGTGGTTCACAATTTGTAAAGGCTCTACTCCATTTATAGTTAATATAAAATATTGGGTATATTCCCCATGTTGTACAATATATCCTTGTAGCTTATTTTATTTTATTTATTTTTAAAATTTGTATTGGAATAGAGTTGATTTACAACGTTGTGTTAGTTTCAGGTGTACCGCAAAGTGAATCGGTTATACATATACTTATACCCATTCTTTTTTAGATTCTTTTCCCCTATAGGCCATTACAGAGTACTGAGTAGAGTTTCCTGTGCTCAACAGTAGGTCCTTATTAGTGAGCTATTTTATATAGTAGTGTGTATATGTCCATCCCAAGCTCCCAATTCATCTCTCGCACATAAAGTATTTCTATCAGCACAGACTTCTGCTGTACAGTGCTGCTTTAACCTGACCAGTGTTGGCAGCTAAAATGGCTTTCCTCCGAACATGTGACTGTCACTTTTCCCTGCATTAAGTGGAGAAGAGTTACATCCAGTGGGCTTCTCTTCATGATGGGAGGTAGGGAAGCATGCTTCTAGTTGCGGGTGCTCCGTCTCACTCGTGCTCAGCAACGGTTACTCAGGGCAGTGACCCATGTCTCTCTCTAGCCACCTAAGCTCCGGTTGTCACTTTACATAGAAAACTGACTCCACAGTGTGATAGCCAGCCTCTCTTCTGAATGAAGAATTGCGGAACTGTTCTGCTGTTCTCTAATTTATTACCCATAGACCATTGTTTCTCCCACATTGCTCTCTCTCTGATCTTGATTTCTTCTCCAGAGTTCTGTTGGGAAAACACAGTTTTACAATTGTCTCCTCTTTTATCTACTTGGGGTTATAGTTTCCTGAAGGCTGTTAAGGAATGGTCATTAATCTGATGCCATATATTTTATCTCTTCCACACATTTCTCAGCATTCTTGGCCTGCTGATGGCAATGTTCCCCATTTTCCAGCACCGCCATTGATTTATTCTTGCTCTTATATTTCTTCTGTCAAGATGTGCTCAATCAGCCATCTTGAACTGAAAGTAGTAGACTGATTTCTTATGTCTTTTGTGTCTACAGAATAAGTTTTATAAGTAATCATAGGATGTCAGGGCTAGAGAGGAAATCCGAGAGCCAGTCCAATCCATCATTTTACTGAGGAACAGAGTGAGACTAACATAAGGGAACTCACTCACCTGAGCCTCCACAGCACAGTGGTGGCAGAGCTGGGACAAAGAAGGAAGTCACTCACCCTCTACACTGGCCATTGTCTTCTGCTCCAAGAACCCTGAGAAATTATAGGAGAAAGTCAGTGTCTCCACCCACCTGTATCTTAGGCTCAGCACAGTATTCATCTTATTAATCACCTCTTTTCTAGGATCCTCTTAATACAAAATAATGGAGGACTTTCTAGAAGAAATTTTCAACAGAACTGAATGAATTTAAGAGGATCTTCCTCTTAACCTATAAATCCATTTACTCAGAACTGTCCTTTCCCCAAGCACAGTGAAAAAAAAAATCAAGGTTATACTTCAAACCCATAAGGAGGGGCTTGGAAAATGCAAACAGGTCTTGCTTAGAAATGATCATAATATTGCCAAGGTGGGAGGGGGGAATATATGAGAAATAAGCTTCTCCCTCCCCCAAAAAAGTTCTGGGGTGGCAGCTTACGGTCCATCTTAGTGAAATGTTTCACCTCGAGCATCTGCCTAATTGCACTGATCTACAATCTGCTTCCAGTGAAGCAAAGTAATTAATTGTTTGAAAATGCTTTTTGAGATTTTGGAAAACTGACCTAAGGTTAATGGTTCATAAACCTCATTTGTGCTTCTGTTAGATAATTTAAAACGTGAGCTGATCTGTTTCAGGACTGGAGAGGAGGAGAGGGCCTCAGAGACCTGCATGAGACCCGTAGCAATGGCTGCAGCTGCGGACTTATTCCTCTTCTAACACATTTAAGGAAGAGAGAGAGCAGTGCACATTCCCCGACATTGTCCTTTAGAGGGTTTGATTTATTGATGATGTTGTGTTATACTTGGAGAGAAATAGTCCACTTGTCTGTCCTGAAAGCTTCATCTCCTACCCTCATACATCTTAGAATGGGGTTCTGAGCCAGAGTTTCCAGTCCTAGCTGGGCTCCTCTTCCTGTGTACTTCCAGACAAAATACCTTAATCCCTGTACTGGGCCTCATAGACTGTGATTTTTCTAGGGACACCAAGAAAGCTTATCAATATCTCTTCTGCTATGAGTAATTCATTCCTGTGGCTCACACAGGCTTAGTTTGGGGATCATAAACTCGGGCGCATCCAGACACCAGACAGGTAACATAAATAAGTCAGGAAGAAGGGTAGAGACTGGGGGAACGGGCGTAGGCACATCCCTTTGAAGGAGGGCAGCTGCTTTTCAGTTCCAACTGGGAGCTGCCACACAGAAATGTGTGCACAGGCATTGCAGGGGAATCAAAAATCCACACGATAAATGAAGTCTGACTTTTACTTGGTGCTGATAACTAAATAAAAGACAGGGACACTTCTTGGTGCAAACCACACACACCTGTGGGTGATGTGCTCTCTGGTTTGGTTCTCCCAGAAATCGCTATCAAAATGTAAAGATGAAAGGATTAAAGGAATGACCACCTCTAGCTACCAAATGGTCCGTGGGTCTGCAAAATCTAAACACATGCAGCCAGTCTGAAGATCCAGCCCTCCCATTACACCCCATCATGGTTACCAGGGTTTTCTTTGTAACGTGCACACTCCTGTTTATTTGAATTCTGGATCAGGCTAGAATGGTAGTCACTTCAAGAAAGGGGGCGTCTACGAGAAGGTGAGTACTCCTAGGGTATTCCCTAGGGTACAGGTCCTAAGGGAGTCAAAAAGATTGAACTTCAGAAGTATACACACTCCTGTCAATTGTAATGTAACCACAGCAATTATAATAAATAGCTCTGATCCACAGATTGCCTACTGCATGTCAGGGTAAGTGATTTACAGACACCATCTTATTTCATTTACACAGAAAACCCAACAGGTACTACAATGATTCCCTTTCTATAGATGAGAAAGCAGACTCAGAGAGGTTGTCATGTTCCCTGGATCTCACAGGTGGTAACATTCAAATTTGTTAGAAAATGAGCTCCCAAGGTCTGTGTGTTATTCTTTGCCTCCCTTGAGGACACCAAATAGGAAGTCCAACATAATGTTGAAGAGATTTCCCCTCTCAATTTCCAATGATTCCCAGAGCAGGTTTAAAAGTATGAGAACAGATGGTTATTGGGTGGTGGTATATCAATTTCCTTAAAGCCTACAAATGTATATCTGAAATACACAAAAACAAATTCGGGTGATCAGAAAAATCAGCATGCTCTAAAAAGGAAAGAAATGACTCTGTAGCTTCCAAGATACATATTATTATGGGTACTCTGAGACCATATGGGTAATATCAATTTGTTAAGCTTGGTAGGATAAGGAAGGCAGAACCACAAAGGCTTTGAGAAAGCAATGGGTGGGCACTGAGAGCAAGGGCATGGCCAGAGGCAACAGATTGCCTGTGTTGGTTGTTGAGAATTTTTTTTTTTTTTTGCGGTACGCAGGCCTCTCACTGCTGTGGCCTCTCCCGTTGCGGAGCACAGGCTTGGGACTCACAGGCTCAGCGGCCACGGCTCACGGGCCTAGCCGCTCCGTGGCATGTGGGATCTTCCCGGACCGGGGCACGAACCCATGTCCCCTGCATCGGCAGGCGGACTCTCAACCACTGTGCCACCAGGGAAGCCCGGTTGTTGAGATTTTTAAAAACAGCTTTACTGAGATATAATTCACGTACCATACAATTCACATTTAAAGTGTATAATTCAGTGGTTTTTAGTATTTTCACAGGCATGTGCGACCATCAGCACAGTCAATTTTAGAACATTTTCATCACCTCAAAAAGCAGCCCTGTACTCTCCAGTTATCACCCTCCTACTCCCCCGTCCTCCCCCAGCCCCAAGCAACCACTAATCTACTGTCTATACGAATTTCTCTGTTCTGAACTTTCATATGAATAGAATCATATAACATGTGGTCTCTTGTGAGCTGCTTCTTTCATTTAGCATAATGTTTTCACTGTTGTTGAGATTTGAATGGCTTTTAAAATGATGTTCTCTCCCTCAGTGGGTTACTTTGGCAGATTTCTTCTTCCGATCAAGTCTTTGAGCCTTCCTCTGGCATTGTGAACCACACCGGGAGCGTTCCTGTCTGGAGTCCTTACCAGAAACAGTTGAATGTTATATGCTTTCCCTTCCCTGGGATCTCCAGGAAAAGCTCTGGACTGGACTACTCCTGGAATTTCCAGGAGCATGAGCCAAAAGTCCTCTGCTGAGTCATTATACAGAACCAACAGCACAAGTCAAATACTAAAGTCTTTGCCCCTTTCTCTCACTCCTACCTTTGCAAGAACTTAGCATTTCCAGTTCTGGATAGATTTGGGGAAAGGGTTAGATTTATAAACAGTTACCTCAGATATTACCCAAGAGGTCTCTATGGTTAGAGTGAGGTCTACATGTAGAAACTAGTGTCCTGGATCTTTCTCCAAACAATATCAAAGACATTACTGCTTGATGTACCTTCACAGTGTTTTGTCTTATTTTCTGCATTATCTTGAAGAGATAAAATACAGGAACTGAGCGATTTTTTGTTCAAAGCAATGGTGAGACTGGTTATTCTCAAACGATGTTTATTAAGGACCTACAATGAATTGGAAGCACTAGGCATTGTAAGGTGTGTAGAGATTTCAGTCAGGTTGAGGGGAGATGGAATATGTATTGTAAGTGCAAGGAACTTTATATGTGAACAGAACATATTCTTTAGAATCAAACCAATCTGGTTCAAATCTTAATCTCACCACTTACCAACTGTGTGACATTGGACAAGCAAGTAAGATTCTCTAAGCCTCAGTCTCCTTATCAATAAAATAGAAATAATGTTATCTACTCCATAAGATGTTTTGAGATTAAAGTATGTAAAGATTAAACAATGACCACAACAACTACTGCTAGTACTATGACCACTCTCACTACCATTTATTGAGCACTTATACGTCAAGACACTGTTAGGCACTTAAATTGTTGCAAACTTTACTTAGGGGTTACTTTTCTAACCCCTTCAACAACCTGGCAAGATATGCAAGATATTATAATCTTTATTTCATAGATTAAAAAAACTGGCTCAGACAAGTTTACTGATTTGCCCCAAATCACACAGTTAGTGAGAAGTGGAATTGAGTGTCAAAACCAGATTTGTTGGTCACAAAGATGGCATTATACCCATCATTGTGGCTACTGTGGTTAACAGAACAGTGAAAGTAAGAATCAAGGACATGAAAAGAGACATTTTTCATCCAGAAGCTAGAAACCCATCTTTTAAAAGTCATGCAAACACTGTAAAATTTAAAATAGGCAATTTCACATTTTGATGACTGTGTTTAAAACTAGGCAATTTCAAGTACATGGTTTAAATACCAGTGTAAGGATGAGAGACTATGTCTAGACATCTGGTATACCAGCCCCAGTACATCCACCTGTGGTTCACCCCTCCCCACCACAAGACGAGCTGAATTTTTAGAAGGAGATGTTGTTCAATTTCACTTGAAAGGGGCTCCCAGCCCATAACCTCCCATTCCTGGGACAATCTTTTGACATCCCAGGCAGAGAAACTCTGTTTTCTGCTCAGCAACAAACTCTGAGATTTGCCCAGTTTCTTGTCCTTGGGTTCTTGCAAAGTCATTGTAATTTGAATGTTTATAAATCAAATCCCATTTCACATGCAATTGAGGAACTTGCACTTTAAAAGAATTCTGTCTTGAATCCTCAAGAACGCGGAAGGCTGCCTTTAGAACTGAATAGCTAATTCTGAAATAAGCCATTTTTTAAATTCAGAATTTGGTTCACAGCTTTCTGAAAACAACCTTTAAACTTTGAAACCAATTTGAAATTCAAGTTTGTGGCTGGGTCTTGTGGGCAATCCTTATCACCTTAGCTGATAAGCATTTAAATATATTCATTAACAAAAATAATTGTTGTCACAGTTAACTACATTAGCACCTTTTAATTGAATTAGAAATTAGATGGGGGTCATGAATATTTAACTAAGGCTCACTGCTAGCCTTCCCAATTTCCATCTTTTTTAAATAAAAAACAAACCCTCACATAGCCATAAACAGGTGGATTTGCAATGTTCATGTTCCTGGCCTTTCTCATACTTTTGCCGCAGAACTCATCCCATAGTCAAAAATAAATCAAAAAAGAATTTGTAACTTTCTTGCTGCTCTTCTGTGCTTCCAGGCACAATGCAAGGAGTTTTCTGTCCTTAGGAAACGTTAAATGAACATTTTACTCAACACAAACCAGAAGCCATCAATCTCACTGCCTGCTGAAGACGTAGAGCACAATAGGGGCTTCTGAGGTAGAGTCCAAAGTTCCCAACCATGGCACAACTGAAATTTGGAGTCAGAGAATTCTGTGTCGTAGGCAACTGTCCTGTCATTGTAGGATGTTTAGCAGCAGACTCAGTGCACCCCCTACACACACACACACACCAGTTGTAACCATCAAAACTGTCTCCAGATAATATTTGGATATTCAGATAATATCCCCCCCGGGGGGGATTTTCCCCCAGTTGGGAACCACTGATAGAACAATATGGGTTCAATTACCAGCCCTCCCTCTTATGTTTGACCTTTCTCTGGGCCGCAGTTTTGCATATGTGAAATAGAAGCAGTCATACTTATTTCACTGGGTTGCTAGGAGACTACACAATATCAAGTGAATAGAAGGCATAGCTGGATGAGTGTTCATTAAATTATTAGCTGAAGTAGTGGTAGTAATCATAGTAGTAGCAGCAACAGCATTAGCAGAACTTGCATCAAGACCTGAGGGATCAGGAAGCTTGCACAAGCCTCTTAGATAGCCTCATCCACCAGAGGGCAGACAGCAGAAGCAAGAAGAACTACAATTCTGCAGCCTGCAGAACGAAAACCACAATCACAGAAAGATAGACAAAATGAAAAGGCAGAGGATTATGTCCCAGATGAAGGAACAAGATAAAACCCCAGAAAAACAACTAAATGAAGTGGAGATAGGCAACCTTTCAGAAAAACAATTCAGAATAATGATAGTGAAGATGATCCAGGATCTCAGAAAAAGAATGGAGGCAAAGATTAAGAAGATGCGGGCTTCCCTGGTGGCGCAGTGGTTGAGAGTCCGCCTGCCGATGCAGGGGACACGGGTTTGTGCCCCGGTCTGGGAGGATCCCACATGCCGTGGAGCAGCTAGGCCCGTGAGCCATGGCCACTGAGCCTGCATGTCCGGAGCCTGTGCTCCACAATGGGAGAGGCCACAACAGTGAGAGGCCCGCGTACCGCAAAAAAAAAAAAAAGATTAAGAAGATGCAAGAAATGTTTAACAAAGACCTAGAAGAACTAAAGAGCAAACAAACAGAAATGGACAATACAATAACTGAAAGGAAAAATACACTAGAAGGAATCAATAGCAGAATAAATGAGGCAGAAGAATGGATAAGTGACCTGGAAGACAGAATGGTAGAAATCACTGCTGTGGAATAGAATAAAGAAGAAAGAATGAAAAGAAATGAAGACAGCCTAAGAGACCTCTGGGACAACATTAAACACACCAACATTCACATTATAGGGGTCCCAGAAGGAGGAGAGAGAAAGGGCCTGAGAAAATATTTGAAGAGATAATAGCTGAAAACTTCCCTAACATGGGAAAGGAAACAGTCAACCAAGTCCAGGAAGTGCAGAGAGTCCAGGCAGGATAAACCCAAGGAGGAACATGCCAAGACACATAATAATCAAATTGACAAAAATTAAAGACAAAGAAAAAATATTAAAAGCAACAAGGGAAAAATGACAAATAACATACAAAGGAACTCCCATAAGGTTATCAGCTGATTTCTCAGCAGAAACTCTGCAGGCCAGAAGGGAGTGGCACGATATATTTAAAGTGATGAAAGGGAAGAACCTACAACCAAGACTACTCTACCCAGCAAGGTTCTCTTTCAGATTTGATGGAGAAATCAAAAGCTTTATAGACAAGCGAAAGCTAAGAGAATTCAGCACCACCAAATCAGCTTTGCAACAAATGCTAAAGGAACTCCTCTAGGCGGGAAAGAGACTAGCAACTTAAAAAAAAAAAAGGCCTGAGAGATGGGGAAGTAAGGACCAGCTACTCCCTTTCTACTTATTCTCTACCCATGGAATTGACATATTATTGGGTCGGGCCAGAGTTGCCCTCCTTGTCTGAAAGAAGACCCCAGGTGGTACCTCTGAAGGCAGCAGTGGTCCCTCTTCTTTAAATCCCTAAGCTACTCAGACCCATCCTACATACCACTCGTCCAGTGGGTGGTCAAAGCAAGCCCCAGATCTTTCCACAATAGACATTTGAGCAGAGCATGGTGAAGTTTGAAAAAAGTAGGGTTTGAAGTCAGGCAGACCTGAATTCCAAACTTGACTTCTGATTCCAGGAGGTCTCAGGCAAGGTTCTTAATCTCTGTGACCCTCAGATTCCTTAGCTTTAAAAGAGAGTCATGAGAATTATCCCATAGACTGGTTTTGAGAATTAAATGTAATGGTGCCTGCAGAAAGTCCTTAGTGCCGTATCTGGCACACAGTAGGTACTCAATAATCATCAGTGATTATAATTTTTATGATGAAGAATATTATGCTATTCTACAGCAGGGTTTCTCAGCCTTGGCATAATTGACATTTGGGGCTGGATAGTTTTTTGTTGCGGAGGCCTGCCCTGTGCTTTGTAAAATGTTAGTGGCATCTCTGGCTCATTAGATGCTAGTAGCACCCGTCACAGTTTTAACAACCAAAACTGTCTCCAGGCATTGCCAAGTGTCCCCTGGGGAAAAAGTTGCCCCCAGTTGAGCACTACTGTTCTACAGGAAATAGATCCCCTCACCCCAGTGTGCTTGGTCACTCCGCCCTGAGTTAACAGCACCTCTTCTGGGGAGATGCCCAGCTTTCTTCCCATCGAATTAGCCACTGCCTTCATTGTCTCATAACTGTTTGCTCATCTGTCTGGTCTGCTAGGCTGGGAGCCCCTTAAGGGCTGACTTCATTTGTATCTGTATCTGTAGTTGGCACAGAGTGGAGGGTAGCAGAGCAGGATAGGGAAGAAAGTAAACTACTACTTACTGAGCACCTACTATATACCAAGCACAAATCTAAACTGCTTGCATGTATGATTTCCTTCCCCCTTCTAATAGGTTTGTACAGTATGTTTCATTGTGTCCATTTTGCTGATGAAGAAACTGAGGCATAGAAACAAGGAACTCATTTAAAGATACACAGCAAGTATGTGAATGTACTTGGGGTTTGAATCTGGTCTGAATGGCCCCGAAATTTCTCCCCTTCTTCACCAAG
Source organism: Pseudorca crassidens (assembly GCF_039906515.1). NCBI lineage: Eukaryota > Metazoa > Chordata > Mammalia > Artiodactyla > Delphinidae > Pseudorca > Pseudorca crassidens. Next base: position 24,477,053 of record NC_090310.1, read on the forward strand.
CTTCTCTCAAGAGCAGGAAACTAGGTGCCTTCTTCCCAAGCTGTGCTGTACCCTAGTGCCTCCCCCTAACCCTCAAGCTGGAAAGAAAGGCATTCTTTCTACTCTCAGAGGAGTCCCTTGCCCACAGATGAGATCACAAAATTGGGGTGGTGTGCCAAAGGTCAGGAAGTGAGTAGAAGTGGCTGACCCGCTTGAAGAAACAATCCATTCTGGACCTAAAGATGAGGCACCGAACATTTTTCACTCTTACTGAAAAGGTCAGATTGGAGACAGCAGGACCCAGAGTGAGACCTTTTGGCAATTTCAGAAAGTTCAGCCTGCAGCTTGGGGGCAAAGCCGAGGCTAACGCCCACGTCGCCCTAGCCTCTCACTCCACCTCCAGCTCGAGACACCAGCTGGCACCAGGCTTACCTCATCAACACCAGCCTGCTTGGGGCACAGGTCCTCGGCTCAGGAAGGAGGCACCCCTTTGCCCCAGACTTCACCACACCCAGGGCAGCTGCTTCTCTGGGTCGGAGAGCCTCATTATCTCAGACATTCCGAGCAACACTGCAAATATGCTAAGGAGGGCATACAAAGTGGGCAGCAGGCTCCAAAAGGTTAACATCTTCCTTTTCAGCTGCTTCCTGCAGTTGCTATGGTATCTCCTACAGGAGGCTTTGCTAGTTCCACATGAAGGGCCTGAGATTAATAAACTCCTTTGAACTCAGAGGAAACAAACCATGTTGGGCTGCAAATACTGCAGCCTGTTTATTCCTCACGTGGACAAGAGGCCTGGGTGTGCAGGTGTATGTGTGCAGGGTGTTTGGAGCTGCAATCACACATGCCATTGTGTGTGTGCTTTTGTTTTGTCTGTGCACAGGTATGAGAGAGGATCAGGAAAGGACCAGACTGTCTGCATATCCATAAAGGCAAAGATATATCTAAAAACCATTCAGCAAGATACTGAGGTCAAGGGCTGTGTCCATTCATCTCTGCAATCCCACTGGCACTTAGTCCAGTCCTTCGTTGATGTTCAGTGACTGCTTATTGAACACTTTCATCTGTTCATTTAACACATACTTTTGAGTGTCTGCTGTGAGCCAGGCACTGTGTTATGTGCAAAGGTTATCATCGCACAGGTAAACAGGGTGGAGAGTCCCTTTCTCTGGGGAGCTACTGTCATAGAGGAGATGAGTGGACTGATGGGTGAAGAAGATCCCAACTGGAAGATCATTTAACTACCTTTTCCTTTGGTTGATGTGTGTGTGTGTGTGTGTGTGTGTGTGTGTGTGTATATGTGCACATGTTTATTAATAGTCAAAAGAATCCTTTGAAAAACCAGTGTCAGAGAGGGGAAGGGTCCCAGGATAGAAGATAAGGAACATGGGCTCTGGAGTCAGAAACTGGGCATTTGAGTCCTGCCTCTGTTGCTTACTAGCTTCGTGTCCATAGTCAACCAGAGCATCAGTTTCCCCAGACTATTCATTCTTTGAATAATATATTTGCACACCTACCAGGTGTACTTCCTAGGCTCTGGGGACAAAGCATGGAGCAGAGCAGACAGAAATCCCTGCCCTTGTGGAATAATTGTAATACAGCCCAGTGAGTGTCACCAAAGAGGCAGGTACACATACAACAGGAGTGATGGCAAGAAGCCCCAAGGTGACCCAGGGAACTAGGGAAGGCATGAGTCCAGGACATGAAGAAAGAGGGTCCCAGGCAGAAAAAAATAATGTGCACAGAGTACTCAAGGAGAGAGTGATTGTGGCATGTGCAAAGAGGTGGAAGAAATTGAATATGGCGGTAGCATTGCGTGTGAAGGGGAGAAAAGGCTGTATGTGTGAGTGTGCATGTGTGTTCTTGTATGTTTATGTCTGTATGAGTGTGTCTATGTGTGTCCAGGCATATGAGTGTGGGTGTGTCTGAATGAATGTGTATGTGTGTGTGCATGTGTGTCCATGTTTTTGTATGTGTATGAGTCTGTATTTGTGAGTCTATATGTGTACAGGGGTATGAGTATGAATGTGTGCATCTGAACGTGTGTGTGCATGTGTGTGCATGTGTGTCCAGGCATATGAGCATGGGTGAGTATGCAATTCTCACAAAGAAGCTTGCAGATACCATGGCTAGAAAGCTGCAGAGAGTGGAATAAGACTCCCCATGGGAACTCTGTAACCACACAGCAAAATCAATAACCTAACTGAATTGCATTTATAGATAATGTGTGATGTAAGAAAGGTTTTAATTAAAGTATGGTCTCTAAAAAGGTGCCTCTAAGACTCACAAACCTTGGTGCTCTGCTCAGGCAGAATCAGGGCAGGTGGGGGGCAAACTGGGGCCACTTGACAAAGCAGTCCCCCCATTTCCTGTAAGCCCCTGCTTGGGGCCCCTCTCACCAGCCTTTTTGGAAATTCACAAAAGAAGAAGATATATAGGAAAGGCTATTAATCAATAAATGAATGTTCCTTAAAACCATTCAAGCATACTTAGAGTCAAAGACACACAGATGAAAACAAAATACTAACCTGTACTAATACCCCAACCTGTACCCTAAACCATCCCCGTCACCTAAACCTAAATCTAAACCTAACCCTAACCCTTAACCAAAGCCTTACCCTAACCCGTCCCCTAATCCTAACCCGTAGGCTAACACTAACCCATGCCCTCACACGTACGCTCACCTGAAACTGTTGTCGTACCCTAACCTGTAACCTAAACCACCCCTTCCCCTAAACCTAACCCTAACCCTAACCCTAAACCTTACCCGAAGCCTTACCCTAACCAGTCCCCTAAACCTAACCCGTACGCTAACACTAACCAGTGCCCTCACACGTACGCTCACCCTAAACCGTTGTTGTACCCGAAATTGTACCCTAAACCATCCCCATCCCCTAACGTTAACCCAAACCCTAACCCTAACCCTAACCCTTACCCGAAGCCTTACCCTCATCCGTCCCCTAATCCTAACCCGTAAGCTAACACTAACCCGTGCCCTCACACGTACGCTCACCCTAAACCGTTGTCGTACCCTCACCTGGACCCTAAACCGTCCCCGTCCCCTAACCCTAACTCTAGCCCGAACCCTAACCCTAACCCTTCCCAGAAGCCTTACCCTCACCCGTCCCCTAATCCTAACCCGTACGCTAACACTAACCCATGCCCTCACACGTACGCTCACCCTAAACCGTTGTCGTACCCTCACCTGGACCCTAAACCGTCCCCGTCCCCTAACCCTAACCCTAGCCCGAACCCTAACCCTAACCCTTCCCCGAAGCCTTACCCTCACCCGTCCCTTAATCCTAACCCGTACGCTAACACTAAACCGTGCCCTCACACGTACGCTCACCCTAAACCGTTGTCATACCCTCACCTGGACCCTAAACCGTCCCAGTCCCCTAACCCTAAACCTAGCCCGAACCCTTACCCTAACCCTTACCCGAAGCCTTACCCTCACCCGTCCCCTAATCCTAACCCGTACGCTAACACTAACCCGTGCCCTCACACGTACGCTCACCCTAAACCGTTGTCGTACCCTCACCTGGACCCTAAACCGTCCCCGTCCCCTAACCCTAACCCTAGCCCGAACACTAACCCTAACCCTTCCCCGAAGCCTTACCCTCACCCGTCCCCTAATCCTAACACGTACGCTAACACTAACCCGTGCCCTCACACGTACGCTCACCCTAAACCGTTGTCTTACCCTCACCTGGACCCTAAACCGTCCCCGTCCCCTAACCCTAACTCTAGCCCGAACCGTAACCCTAACCCTAGCCCGAACCCTAACCCTAACCCTTCCCCGAAGCCTGAACCTTACCCGTCCCCTAATCCTAACCCGTACGCTAACACTAACCCGCGCCCTCACACGTACGCTCCCCCTAAAGCGTTGTCGTACCCTCACCTGGACCCTAAACCGTCCCCGTCCCCTAACCCTAACCCTAGCCCGAACCCTAACCCTAACCATTCCCCGAAGACTGACCCTCACCTGTCCCCTAATCCTAACACGTATGCTAACACTAACCCGCGCCCTCACACGTACGCTCCCCCTAAAACGTTTTCGTACCCTCACCTGGACCCTAAACCGTCCCCGTCCCCTAACCCTAACCCTAGCCCGAACCCTAACACTAACCCTTCCCCGAAGCCTTACCCTCACCCGTGCCCTAATCCTAACCCGTACGGTAACACTAACACGTGCCCTAAACTTACGCTCACCCTAAACCGTTGTCGTACCCTAACCTGGAGCCAAAACCGTCCCCGTCCCCTAACCCTAACCCTAGCCCGAACCCTAACCCTAACCCTAACCATAGCCCGAACACTTACCCTAACCCTTCCCCGAAGTCTTACCCTCACCCGTCTCCTAATCCTAACCCGTACGCTAACACTAACCCGTGCCCTCACACGTACGCTCACCCTAAACCGTTGTCGTACCCTCACCTGGACCCTAAACCGTCCCCGTCCCCTAACCCTAACCCTAGCCCGAACCCTAACCCTAACCCTTCCCCGAAGCCTGACCCTCACCCGTCCCCTAATCCTAACACGTATGCTAACACTAACCCGCGCCCTCACACGTACGCTCCCCCTAAAGCGTTGTCGTACCCTCACCTGGACGCTAAACCGTCCCCGTCCCCTAACCCTAACCCTAGCCCGAACCCTAAACCTAACCCTTCCCAGAAGCCTTACCCTCACCCGTCCCCTAATCCTAAACAGTACGCTAACACTAATCCGTGCCCTGATACGTACGCTCACCCTAAACTGTTGTCGTACCCTCACCTGGACCCTAAACCGTCCCCGTACCCTAACGCTAACCCTAGCCCGAACCCTAACCTTAACCCTTCCCCGAAGCCTTACCCTCACCCGTCCCCTAATCCTAACCCGTACGCTAACACTAACCCGTGCCCTGACACGTACGCTCACCCTAAACCGTTGTCGTACCCTCACCTGGACCCTAAACCTTCCCCGTCAAATAACCATAACCCTAGCCCGAACCTTAACCCTAACCCTTCCCCAAAGCCTGACCCTCACCCGTCCCCTAATCCTAACCCGTATGCTAACACTAACCCGTGCCCTCACACGTACGCTCACCCTAAACTGTTGTCTTACCCTCACCTGGACCCTAAACCGTCCCCGTCCCCTAACCCTAACCCTAGCCCGAACCCTAACCCTAACCCTTCCCCGAAGCCTTACCCTAACCCGTCCCCTAATCCTAACCCGTATGCTAACACTAACCCGTGCCCTCACACGTACACTCACCCTAAACCTTTGTCGTACCCTCACCTGGACCCTAAACCGTCCCCGTCCCCTAACCCTAACCCTAGCCCGAACACTAACCCTAACCCTTCCCAGAAGCCTTACCCTCACCCGTCCCCTAATCCTAACCCGTACGCTAACACTAATCCGCGCCCTCACACGTACGCTCACACTAAACCGTTGTCTTACACTCACCTGGACCCTAAACCGTCCCCGTCCCCTAACCCTAACCCTAGCCCGAACCCTAACCCTAACACTTTCCCGAAGCCTTACACTCACCCGTCCCCTAATCCTAACCCGTACGCTAACACTAACCCGTGCCCTCACACGTACACTCACCCTAAACCGTTATCGTACCCTCACCTGGACCCTAAACCGTCCCCGTACCATAACCCTAACCCTAGCCCGAACCCTAACCCTAACCCTTCCCAGATGCCTTACCCTAACCCGTCCCCTAATGCTAACCCGTACGCTAACACTAATCCGTGCTCTGACATGTATGATCACCCTAAACTGTTGTCATACCCTCACTTGGACCCTAAAACGTCCCCGTACCCTAACGCTAACCCTAGCCCGAACCCTAACCTTAACACTTCCCCAAGGCCTGACACTCACCCGTCCCCTAATCCTAACCCGTACGCTAACGCTAACCCACGCCCTCACACGTACGCTCCCCCTAAAGCGTTGTCGTACCCTCACCTGGACCCTAAACGGTCCCCGTCCCCTAAACCTAACCCTAGCCCGAACCCTAAACCTAACCCTTCCCCGAAGCCTGACACTCACCCGTCGCTTAATCCTAACCCGTACGCTAACACTAACCCGCGCCCTCACATGTACGCTCCCCCTAAAGCGTTGTCGTACACTCACCTGGACCCTAAACCGTCCCCGTCGCCTAACCCTAACCCTGGCCCGAACCCTAAACCTAACCCTTCCCCGAGGCCTCACCCTCACCCGTCCCCTAATCCTAACCCATCCCCTAATCCTAAGCCGTACGGTAACGCTAACCCGCGCCATCACACGTACGCTCCCCCTAAAGGGTTGTCGTACCCTCACCTGGACCCTAAACCGTCCCCGTCCCTTAACCTTAACCCTACCCCGAACCCTAACCCTAAAACTTCCCCTAGGCCTGACCCTCACCCGTCCCCTAATCCTAACCCGTACGCTAACGCTAACCCACGCCCTCACACGTACGCTCCCCCTAAAGCGTTGTCGTACCCTCACCTGAACCCTAAACCGTCCCCGTCCCCTAAACCTAACCCTAGCCTGAACCTTAACCCTAACCCTTCCCCGAAGCCTGACACTCACCCGTCGCCTAATCCTAACCCGTACGCTAACACTAACCCGCGCCCTCACACGTACGCTCCCCCTAAAGTGTTGTCGTACACTCACCTGGACCCTAAACTGTCCGGGTCCCCTAACCCTAACCCTAGCCCGAAGCCTAACCCTATCCCTTCCCCGATGTCTGACACTCACCCGTCCCCGAATCCTAACCCGTATGCTAACGCTAACCTGCGCCCTCACACGTACGCTCCCACTAAAGCGTTGTCATACCCTCACCTGGACCCTAAACCGTCCCCGTCCCCTAACCCTAACCCTAGTCTGAACCATAACCCTAACCCTTCCCCGAAGCCTGACCCTCACCCGCCCCCTAATCATAACCCGTACGCTAACGCTAACCCGCGCCCTCACACGTACCCTCCCCATAAAGCGTTGTCGTACCCTCACCTGGACCCTAAAACGTCCCCGTCCCATAAGCCTAACCCTAGCCCGAACCCTAAACCTAAACCTTCCCTGAAGCCTGACACTCACCCGTCCCCAATTCCTAAACTGTACGCTAATGCTATCCCGCGTCCTCAAACGTACGCTCCCCCTAAACCGTTGTCGCACCCTCTCCTGGACCCTAAACCGTCCCCGTCCCCTAACCCTAACCCTAGCCCGAACCATAATGCTAACCCTTCCCCGAAGCCTGACCCTCACCTGTCCCCTAATGCTAACCCGTACGCTAACGGTAACCCGCGCCCTCACACGTACGCTCCCCCTAAAGCGTTGTCGTACCCTCACCTGGACCCTAAACCGTCCCCGTCCCGTAACCCTAACCCTAGCCCGAACCCTAACCCTAACCCTTCCCCAAGGCCTGACCCTCACCCGTCGTCTAATGCAAACCCGTACGCTAACGCTAACCTGCGCCCTCACACGTACGCTCCCCTTAAAGTGTTGTCGTACCCTCACCTGGACCCTAAACCGTCCCCGTCCCCTAACCCTAACCCTAGCCCGAACCTTAACCCTAAACCTTCCCCGAAGCCTGACCCTCACCTGTCCCCTAATGCTAACCCGTACGCTAACGCTAACCCGCGCCCTCACACGTACGCTCCCCCTAAAGCATTGTCGTACCCTCACCTGGACCCTAAACCCTCCCCGTCCCCGTCCCCTAACCATAGCCCGAACCCTAACCCTAACCCTTCCCCGAGGCCTGACCCTCACCCATCGTCTAATGCAAACCCGAACGATAACGCTAACCCGCGCCCTCACACGTACGCTCCCCCTAAAGCGTTGTCGTACCCTCACCTGGACCCTAAACCGTCCCCGTCCCCTAACCCTAACCCTAGCCCGAACCCTAAACCTAACCCTTCCCCGAAGCCTGACCCTCACCCGTCCCCAAATCCTAAAACGTACGCTAACGCTATCCCCCGTCCTCACATGTATGCTCCCCCTAAACCGTTGTCGTACCCTCTCCTGGACCCTAAACCGTCCCCGTCCCCGTCCCCTAACCCTAGCCCGAAACCTAACCTTAACCCTTCCCTGAAGCCTGACCCTCACGCGTCCCCTATTCCTAACCCCTAGGCTAACGCTATCCCGCGTCCTCACACGTAAGCTCCCCCTAAAGCGTTGTCATACACTCACTTGGACCCTAAACCGTCCCCGTCCCCTAACGCTAACCCTAGCCCGAACCCTAATCCTAACCCTTCCACGAAGCCTGACCCTCACCCGTCCCCTAATCCTAACGCGTACGCTAACGCTAACCCGCGCCCTCACACGTACGCTCCCCCTCAAGTGTTGTCGTACCCTCACCTGGACCCTAAACCGTCCCCGTCCCCTAACCCTAACCCTAGCCAGAACCCTAACCCCAACCCTTCCCCGAAGCCTGACCCTCACCCGTCCCCTAATCCTATTGCGTACGCTAACCCTAACCCGTGCCCTCACACGTACGCTCCCCCTAAAGCGTTGTCGTACACTCACCTGGACCCTAAACCGTCCCCGTACCAAAACCCTAACCCTAGAACGAACCCTAACCCTAACCCTTTCCCGAAGCCTGACCGTAAACCGTCCCCGAATCCTAACGCGTACGCTAACGCTAACCCGCGCCCTCACACGTACGCTCCCCCTAAAGCGTTGTCGTACCCTCACCTGGACCCTAAACCGTCCCCGTCCCATAACCCTAACCCTAGCCCGAAGCCTAACCCTATCCTTTCCCCGAATCCTGACCCTCACCCGTCCCCTAATCATAACGCGTACACTAACGCTAACCCACGCCCTCACACGTACGCTCCCCCTAAAGTGTTGTCGTACACTCACCTGGACCCTAAACTGTCCGGGTCCCCTAACCCTAACCCTACCCCGAAGCCTAACCCTATCCCTTCCCCGATGCCTGACACTCACCCGTCCCCGAATCCTAACGCGTACGCTAACGCTAACCCGCGCCCTCACACGTACGCTCCCTCTAAAGTGTTCTCGTACCCTCACCTGGACCCTAAACCGTCCCCGTCCCCTAACCCTAACCCTAGCCCAAACCCTAACCCTAACCCTTCCCCGAAGCCTGACCCTCACCCGTCCCCTAATCCTAACCCGTACGCTAACGCTAACCCGCGCCCTCACACGTACGCTCCCTCTAAAGTGTTCTCGTACCCTCAACTGGACCCTAAACCGTCCACGTCCCCTAAGCCTAACCCTAGCCCGAACCCTAACCCTAACCCTTCCCCGAAGCCTGACCCTCACTCGTCCCCTAATCCTAACCCTTAGGCTAACGCAAACCTGCGCCCTCACACGTACGCTCCCCCTAAAGCGTTGTCGTACCTCACCTGGACCCTGTACCGTCCCTGTCCCCTAAACTTAACCCTAGCCCGAACCCTAACCCTAAACCTTCCCCGAAGGCTGACCCTCACGCGTCCCCTAATCCTAACCCGTACGCTAACGCTAACCCACGCCCTCATACAATCGCTCCCCCTAAAGCGTTGTCGTACCCTCACCTGGATCCTAAAACATTCCCGTCCCATAAGCCTAACCCTATCCCGAACCCTAAACCTAACACTTCCCTGAAGCCTGAACCTCACCCGTCCCCAATTCCTAAACCGTACGCAAATGCTATCCCGCGTCCTCACAAGTACGCTCCCCCTAAACCGTTGTCGTACACTCACCTGGACCCTAAACCGTCCCCGTCCCCTAACCCTAACCCTAGCCCGAACCCTAACCCTAAAGTTTCCCCGAGGCCTGACCCTCACCCGTCGTCTAATGCAAACCTGTACGCTAACGCTAACCCGCGCCCTCACACGTACGCTCACCCTAAAACGTTTTCGTACCCTCACCTGGACCCTACACCGTCCCCGTCCCCTAACCCTAACCCTAGCCCGAACCCTAACCCTAACGCTTCCCCAAAGCCTGACCCTCACCTGTCCCCTAATGCTAACCCGTACGCTAACGCTAACCCGCGCCCTCACACGTACGCTCTCCCTAAAGCGTTGTCGTACCCTCACCTGGACCCAAAACCTTCCCCGTCCCCGTCCCCTAACCCTAGCCCGAACCCTAACCCTAACCCTTCCCCGAGGCCGAACCCTCAACTGTCGTCTAATGCAAACCCGAACGATAACGCTAACCCGCGCCCTCACACGTACGCTCCCCCTAAAGCGTTGTCGTACCCTCACCTGGACCCTAAACCGTCCCCGTCCCCTAACCCTAACCCTAGCCCGAACCCTAACCCTAACCCTTCCCCGAAGCCTGACCCTCACCCGTCCCCTAATGCTAACCCGTACGCTAACGCTAATCCGTGCCCTCACACGTACGCTCCCCCTTAAACGTTGTTGTACCCTCAACTGGACCCTAAACCTTCCCCATCCCCTAACACTAACCCTAGCCCGAACCCTAAACCTAAACCTTCCCCGAAGCCTGACCCTCACCCGTCCCCAATTCCTAAACCGTACGCTAACGCTATCCCCCGTCCTCACATGTATGCTCCCCCTAAACCGTTGTCGTACCCTCTCCTGGATCCTAAACCGTCCCCGTCCCCATCCCCTAACCCTAGCCCGAAACCTAACCTTAACCCTTCCCTGAAGCCTGACCCTCACGCGTCCCCTATTCCTAACACCTACGCTAACGCTATCCCGCGTCCTCACACGTACGCTCCCCTTAAAGCGTTGTCATACACTCACCTGGACCCTAAACCGACTCCGTCCCCTAACCCTAACCCTAGCCCGAACCCTAACCCTAACCCTTCCCCGAAGCCTGACACTCACCTGTCGCCTAATGCTAACCCGTACGCTAACGCTAACCCGCGCCCTCACACATACACTCCCCCTAAAGTGTTCTCGTACCCTCACCTGGACACTAAACCGTCCCCGTCCCCTAACCCTAACCCTAGCCCAAACCCTAACCCTAACCCTTCCCCGAAGCATGACCCTCACCTGTCGTCTAATGCTAACCCATACGCTAACACTAACCCGCGCCCTCACACGTACACTACCCCTAAAGCGTTGTCGTACCCTCACCTGGACCCTAAACCGTCCCCGTCCCCTAACCCTAACCCTAGCCCGAACCCTAACCCTAACCCTTCCCCGAAGCCTGACCCTCACACGTCCCCTAATCCTAAACCGTACGCTAACGCTAAACTGCGCCCTCACACGTACGCTCCCCCTAAAGCGTTGTCGTACACTCACCTGGACCCTAAACCGTCCCCGTCCCATAACCCTAACCCTAGCACGAACCCTAAACCTAACCATTCCCCGAAGCCTGACCCTCACCCGTCCCCGAATTCTAACGCGTACGCTAACGCTAACCCACACCCTCACACGTACGCTCCCCCTAAAGCGTTGTCGTACCCTCACCTGGACCCTAAACCGTCCCCATCCCCTAACCCTAACCCTAGCCCGAAGCCTAACCGTATCACTTCCCCGAAGCCTGACACTCACCTGTCGCCTAATGCTAACCCGTACGCTAACGCTAACCCGCGCCCTCACACATACACTCCCTCTAAAGTGTTCTCGTACCCTCACCTGGACCCTAAACCGTCCCCGTCCCCTAACCCTAACCCTAGCCCAAACCCTAACCCTAACCCTTCCCCGAAGCCTGACGCTCACCCGTCGTCTAATGCTAACCCGTACGCTAACGCTAACCCGCGCCCTCACACGTACCCTCCCCCTAAAGCGTTGTCGTACCCTCACCTGGAACCTAAACCGTCCCCGTCCCCTAACCCTAACCCTAGAACAACCCCGAACCCTAACCCTTCCCCGATGCCTGACCCTCACCCGTCCCCTAATCCTAACGCGTACGCTAACGCTAACCCGCGCCTTCACACGTACGCTCTCCCTAAAGCGTTGTCGTACCCTCACCTGGACCCTAAACCCTCCCCGTCCCCGTCCCCTAACCCTAGCCCGAACCCTAACCCTAAAACTTCCCCGAGGCCTGACCCTCACCCGTCGTCTAATGCAAACCCGAACGATAACGCTAACCCGCGCCCTCACACGTACACTCCCCCTAAAGCGTTGTCATACACTCACCTGGACCCTAAACCGACTCCGTCCCCTAACCCTAACCCTAGCCCGAACCCTAACCCTAACCCTTCCCCGAAGCCTGACACTCACCCGTCCCCTAATCCTAACCCGTATGCTAACGCTAACCCGCACCCTAACACGTACGCTCCCCCTAAGGCGTTGTTGTACCCTCACCTGGACCCTAAACCGTCCCCGTCCCCTAAACCTAACCCTAGCCCGAACCCTAACCCTAACACTTCCCCGAAACCTGACCCTCACCCGTCCCCTAATCCTAACCCGTACGCTAACGCTAACCCGCGCCCTCACACGTACGCTCCCCCTAAAGCGTTGTCGTACCCTCACCTGGACCCTAAACCGTCCCCGTCCCCTAAACCTAACCCTAGCCCGAACCCTAACCCTAACACTTCCCCGAAACCTGACCCTCACCAGTCCCCTAATCCTAACCCGTATGCTAACGCTAACCCGTGCCCTCACACGTACGATCCCCCTGAAGCGTTCTTGTACCCTCACCTGGACCCTAAACCGTCCCCGTCCCCGTCCCCTAACCCTAGCTCGAAATCTAACCTTAACCCTTCCCTGAAGCCTGACCCTCAACTGTCCCCTAATGCTAACTCGTACGCTAACGCTGACCCGCGCCTTCACACGTACGCTATCCCTAAAGCTTTGTCGGACCCTCACCTGGACCCTAAACCGTCCCCGTCCCCTAACCTTAACCCTAGCCCGAACCCTAACCCTAACCCTTACCCGAAGCCTGACACTCACCCGTCCCCTAATCCTAAACCGTAGGCTAACGCTAACCCGCACCCTCACACGTACGCTCCCCCTAAAGCGTTGTCGTACCCTCACCTGGACCCTAAGCCGTCCCCGTCCCCTATCCCTAACCCTAGCCCGAACCCTAAACCTAACCCTTTCCCGAGGCCTGACCCTCACACGTCGTCTAATGCTAACCCGTACGCTAACGCTAACCCACGCCCTCACACGTACGCTCCCCCTAAATGTTTTCGTACCCTCACCTGGACCCTAAACCGTCCCCGTCCCCTAACCCTAACCCTAGCCCGAACCCTAAACCTAACCCTTACCCGAAGCCTGACCCTCACCCGTCCCCAATTCCTAAACCGTACGCTAACGCTATCCCCCGTCCTCACATGTATGCTCCCCCTAAACCGTTGTCGTACCCTGTCCTGGACCCTAAACCGTCCCCGTCCCCGTCCCCTAACCCTAGCCCGAAATCTAACCTTAACCCTTCCCTGAAGCCTGACCCTCACGCGTCCCCTATTCCTAACCCCTACTCTAACCCTATCCCGCGTCCTCACACGTACGCTCCCCCTAAAGCGTTGTCATACACTCACCTGGACCCTAAACCGACTCCGTCCCCTAACCCTAACCCTAGCCCGAACCCTATCCCTAACCCTTCCCCGAAGCCTGACACTCACCCGTCCTCTAATCCTAACCCGTACGCTAAAGCTAACCCGCGCCCTCACACGTATGCTCTCCCTAAAGTGTTGTCGTACCCTCACCTGGACCCTAAACCGTCCCCGTCCCCTAACCCTAACCCTAGCCCGAACCCTAATCCTAACCCTTCCACGAAGCCTGACCCTCACCCGTCCCATAAACCTAACGCCTACGCTAACGCTAACCCACGCCATCACACGTACGCTCCCCCTCAAGTGTTGTCGTACCCTCACCTGGACCCTAAACCGTCCCTGTCCCCTAACCCTAACCCTAGCCAGAACCCTAACCCCAACTCTTCCCCGAAGCCTGACCCTCACCCGTCCCCTAATCCTATCGCGTACGCTAACGCTAACCCGTGCCCTCACACGTACGCTCCCCCTAAAGCGTTGTCGTACACTCACCTGGACCCTAAACCGTCCCCGTCCCATAACCCTAACCCTAGAACGAACCCTAACCCTAACCCTTCCCCAAGCCTGACCGTCACCCGTCCCCGAATCCTAACGCGTACGCTAACGCTAACCCGCGCCCTCACACATACGCTCCCCCTAAAGCGTTGTCGTACCCTCACCTGGACCCGAAACCGTCCCCGTCCCCTAACCCTAACCCTAGCCCGAAGGCTAACCCTATCCTTTCCTATATTCCTGACCCTCACCCGTCCCCTAATCCTAACGCGTACGCTAACGCTAACTCGCGCCTTCACACGTACGCTCCCCCTAAAGCGTTGTCGTACCCTCACCTGGACCCTAAACCGTCCGGGTCCCCTAACCCTAACCCTAGCCAGAAGCCTAACCGTATCACTTCCCCGATGCCTGACACTCACCCGTCCCCTAATCCTAAATCGTAGGCTAACGCTAACCCGCGCCCTCACACGTACGCTACCCCTAAAGCGTTTTCGTACCCTCACCTGGACCCTAAACCGTCCCCGTCCCCTAACCCTAACCCTAGCCCGAAGCCTAACCCTATCCTTTCCCCGATTCCTGACCCTCACCCGTCCCCTAATCCTAACGCGTACGCTAACGCTAACCCGCGCCCTCACACGTACGCTCCCCCTAAAGCGTTGTCGTACACGCACCTGGACCCTAAACCGTCCGGGTCCCCTAACCCCAACCCTAGCCCGAAGCCTAACCCTATCCCTTCCCCGATGCCTGACACTCACCCGTCCCCGAATCCTAACGCGTACGCTAACGCTAACCCGGGCCCTCACACGAACGCTCCCCCTAAAGCGATGTCGTACCCTCACCTGGACCCTAAACCGTCCCCATCCCCTAACCCTAACCCTAGCCCGAACCATAACTCTAACCCTTCCCCGAAGCCTGACCCTCACCCGTCCCCTAATCCTAAACCGTACGCTAACGCTAACCTGCGCCCTCACACGTACGCTCCTCCTAAAGCGTTGTCGTACACTCACCTGGACCCTAAACCGTCCCCATCCCATAACCCTAACCCTAGCACGAACACTAAACCTAACCCTTCCCCGAAGCCTGACCCTCACCCGTCCCCGAATCCTAACGCGTACGCTAACGTTAACCCACGCCCTCACACGTACGCTCCCCCTAAAGCGTTGTCGTACCCTCACCTGGATCCTAAACCATCCCCATCCCCTAACCCTAACCCTAGCCCGAAGCCTAACCCTATCACTTCCCCGAAGCCTGACCCTCACCCGTCCCCTAATCCTAACGCGTACGCTAACGCTAACGCGCGCCCTCACACGTACGCTCCCCCTAAAGCATTGTCGTACCCTCACCTGGACCCTAAACCTTCCCCGTCCCCTAAACCTAACCCTAGCCCGAAGCCTAACCCTAACACTTCCCCGAAGCCTGACCCTCACCCGTCCCCTAATCCTAACCCGTACGCTAACGCTACCCGGCGCCCTCACACGTATGCTCCCCCTAAAGCGTTGTCGTACCCTCACCTGGACCCTAAACCGTCCCCGCCCCCTAACCCTAACCCTAGCCCGAAGCCTAACCCTAACACTTCCCCGAAGCCTGACCCTCACCCTTCCCCTAATGGTAACGCGTACGCTAACGCTAACCCACGCCCTCAAACGTACGCTCCCCCTAAAGCGTTGTCATACCCTCACCTGGAACCTAATCCGTCCCCGTCCCCTAACCCTAACCCTAGCCCAAAGGCTAACCGTAACCCTTCCCCGAAGCCTGACCCTAACCCGTCCCCTAATCCTAACCCGTACGCTAACGCTAACCCTCGCCCTCACACGTACGCTCCCCGTAAAGCGTTGTCGTACCCTCACCTGGACCCTAAACCGTCCCCGTCCCCTAACCCTAACCCTAGCCCGAAGCCTAACCCTAACCATTTCCCGAAGCCTGACCCTCACCCGTCCCCTAATCCTACACCGTACGTTAACGCTAACCCGCGCCCTCACACGTACGCTCCCCTAAAGCGTTTTCGTACCCTTACCTGGACCCTAAACAGTCCCCGTCCCCTAACCCTAACCCTAGACCGAACCCTAACCCTAACCCTTCCCCGAAGCCTGACCCTCACCCGTCCCCTAATCCTAACCCGTACGCTAACTCTAACCCGCGCCCTCACACGTACGCTCCCCCTAAACCGTTGTCGTACCATCACCTGGAACCTAAACCGGCCCCGTCCCCTAAACCTAACCCTAGCCCGAAGTCTAACCCTAACCCTACCCCGAAGCCTGACCCTCACCCGTCCCCTAATCCTAACCCGTACGATAACGCTAACCCGCGCCCTCACACGTATGCTCCCCCTAAAGCGTTGTCGTACCCTCACCTGGACCCTAAACCGTCCCCGTCCCCTAACCCTAACCCTAGCCCGAAGCCTAACCCTAACCCTTCCCCGAAGCCTGACCCTCACCCTTCCCATAATGCTAACCCGTACGCTAACGCTACCCCATGCCCTCACACGTACAGTACCCCTAAAGCGTTGTCGTACCCTCACCTGTTACCTAAACCGTCCCCGTCCCCTAACCCTAACCCTAGCCTGAAGGCTAACCGTAAACCTTCCCCGAAGCCTGACCCTCACCCGTCCCCAATCCTAACCCGTACGCTAACGCTAACCCTCGCCCTCACACATACGCTGCCCCTAAAGCTTTGTCGTACCATCACCTGGACCCTAAACCGTCCCCATCCCCTAACCCTAACCCTAGCCCGAACCCTAACCCTAACCCTTCCCCGAAGCCTGACCCTCACCCGTCCCCTAATCCTAACCCGTACGCTGACGCTAACCCGCGCCCTCACATGTACGCTCCCCTTAAAGCGTTGTCGTACCCTCACCTGGAACCTAAACCGTCCCCGTTCCCTAACCCTAACCCTAGCCCGAAGCCTAACCCTAACCCTTCCCCGAAGCCTGACCCTCATCCGTCCCCTAATCCTAAACCGTACGCTAACGCTAACCCACTCCCTCACACGTACGCTCCCCCTAAAGCGTTGTCGTACCCTCACCTGGACCCTAAACCTTCCCCGTCCCCTAAACCTAACCCTATTCCGAAGCCTAACCCTAACCCTTCCCCGAAGCCTGACCCTCACCCTTCCCCTAATGGTAACGCGTACGCTAACGCTAACCCACGCCCTCACACGTACGCTCCCCCTAAAGCGTTGTCGTACCCTCACCTGGAACCTAAACCGTCCCCGTCCCCTAACCCTAACCCTAGCCCGAAGGCTAACCGTAACTCTTACCCGAAGCCTGACCCTCGCCCGTCCCCTAATCCTAACCCGTACGCTAACGCTAACCATCGTCCTCACACGTACGCTCCCCCTAAAGCGTTGTCGTACCCTCACCTGGACCCTAAACCGTCCCCGTTCCCTAACCCTAGCGCTAGCCACAACCCTAAACCTAACCCTTCCCCAAAGCCTGACCCTCACCCGTCCCCTAATCCTAACCTGTACGCTAACGCTAACCCGCGCCCTCACACGTACGCTCCCCCTAAAGCGTTGTCGTACCCTCACCTGGACCCTAAACCGTCCCCGTTCCCTAACCCTAACCCTAGCCCGAAGCCTAACCCTAACCCTTCCCCGAAGCCTGACCCTCACCCGTCCCCTAATCCTAACCCGTACGCTAACGCTAACCCGCGCCCTCACACGTACGCTCTCCTTAAAGCGTTGTCGTACACTCACCTGGACCCTAAACCGTCCCCATCCCCTAACCCTAACCCTAGCCCGAAGCCTAACACTAACACTTCCCCGAAGCCTGACCCTCACCCGTCCCCTAATCCTAACCCGTACGCTAACGCTAACCCGCGCCCTCACACATACGCTCCCCCTAAAGCGTTGTCGTACACTCACCTGGACCCTAAAACTTCCCCGTACCCTAACCCTAACCCTAGCCCGAAGCCTAACCCTAACCATTCCCCAAAGCCTGACCCTCACCCGTCCCCTAATCCTACACCGTACGTTAACGCTAAACCGCGCCCTCACACGTACGCTCCCCTAAAGCGTTTTCGTACCCTTACCTGGACCCTAAACCGTCCCTGTCCCCTAACCCTAACCCTAGCACGAACCCTAACACTAACCCTTCCCCGAAGCCTGACCCTCACCCGTCCCCTAATCCTAACCCGTACGCTAACGCTAACCCGCGCCCTCACACGTACGCTCCCCTTAAAGTGTTGTCGTACCCTCACCTGGACCCTAATCCGTCCCCGTCCCCTAACCCTAACCCTAGCCCGAAGCCTAACACTAACACTTCCCCGAAGCCTGACACTCACCTGTCCCCTAATACTAACCCGTACGCTAACGCTAACCCGCTCCCTTACACGTACGCTCCCTCTAAAGCGTTGTCGTACCCTCACCTGGACCCTAAACCTTCCCCGTCCCCTAACCCTAACCCTAGCCCGAAGCCTAACCCTAACCCTTCGCCGATGCCTGACCCTCACCCGTCCCCTAATCCTAACCCATGCACTAACGCTATCCCACGCCCTCACACGTACGCTCTCCCTAAAGTGTTGGCATACCCTCACCTGGACCCTAAACCGTCCCCATCCCCTAACCCTAACCCTAGCCCAAACCCTAACCCTAACCCTTCCCCGAAGCCTGACCCTCACCCTTCCCCTAATCCTAACCCGTACGCTAACGCTAACCCGCGCCCTCACACGTACGCTCCCCCTAAAGCGTCGTCGTACCCTCACCTGGACCCTAAACCGTCCCGGTCCCCTAACCCTAACCCTAGCCCGAACTCTAACCCTAAGCCTTCTCCGAAGCCTGACCCTCACCCGTCCCCTAATCCAAACCCGTAGGCTAACGCTAACCCGCGCCCTCACACATACGCTCCCCCTAAAGCATTGTCGTACCCTCACCTGGACCCTAAACCGTCCCCGTCCCCTAACCCTAACCCTAGCCCGAACCCTAACCCTAACCCTTCCCCGAAGCCTGACCCTCACCCGTCCCCTAATTCTAACCCGTACGCTAACGCTAACCCGCGCCCTCACACGTACGCTCCCCTTAAAGCGTTGTCGTACCCTCACCTGGACCCTAAACCGTCCCCGCCCCCTAACCCTAACCCTAGCCCGAAGCCTAACCCTAACACTTCCCCGAAGCCTGACCCTCACCCTTCCCCTAATGGTAACGCGTACGCTAACGCTAACCCACGCCCTCAAACGTACGCTCCCCCTAAAGCGTTGTCGTACCCTCACCTGGAACCTAATCCGTCCCCGTGCCCTAACCCTAACCCTAGCCCAAAGGCTAACCGTAACCCTTCCCCGAAGCCTGACCCTAACCCGTCCCCTAATCCTAACCCGTACGCTAACGCTAACCCTCGCCCTCACACGTACGCTCCCCGTAAAGCGTTGTCGTACCCTCACCTGGACCCTAAACCGTCCCCGTCCCCTAACCCTAACCCTAGCCCGAAGCCTAACCCTAACCATTTCCCGAAGCCTGACCCTCACCCGTCCCCTAATCCTACACCGTACGTTAACGCTAACCCGCGCCCTCACACGTACGCTCCCCTAAAGCGTTTTCGTACCCTTACCTGGACCCTAAACAGTCCCCGTCCCCTAACCCTAACCCTAGCCCGAACCCTAACCCTAACCCTTCCCCGAAGCCTGACCCTCACCCGTCCCCTAATCCTAACCCGTACGCTAACTCTAACCCGCGCCCTCACACGTACGCTCCCCCTAAACCGTTGTCGTACCATCACCTGGAACCTAAACCGGCCCCGTCCCCTAAACCTAACCCTAGCCCGAAGTCTAACCCTAACCCTTCCCCGAAGCCTGACCCTCACCGGTCCCCTAATCCTAACCCGTACGATAACGCTAACCCGCGCCCTCACACGTATGCTCCCCCTAAAGCGTTGTCGTACCCTCACCTGGACCCTAAACCGTCCCCGTCCCCTAACCCTAACCCTAGCCCGAAGCCTAACCCTAACCCTTCCCCGAAGCCTTACCCTCACCCTTCCCATAATGCTAACCCGTACGCTAACGCTAACCCATGCCCTCACACGTACAGTACCCCTAAAGCGTTGTCGTACCCTCACCTGTTACCTAAACCGTCCCCGTCCCCTAACCCTAACCCTAGCCTGAAGGCTAACCGTAACCCTTCCCCGAAGCCTGACCCTCACCCGTCCCCAATCCTAACCCGTACGCTAACGCTAACCCTCGCCCTCACACATACGCTCCCCCTAAAGCTTTGTCGTACCATCACCTGGACCCTAAACCGTCCCCGTCCCCTAACCCTAACCCTAGCCCGAACCCTAACACTAACCCTTCCCCGAAGCCTGACCCTCACCCGTCGTCTAATGCTAACCCGTACGGTAACGCTAACCCGCGCCCTCACACGTACGCTCCCCCTAAAGCGTTGTCGTAACCTCACCTGGACCCTAAACCGTCCCCATCCCCTAACCCTAACCCTAGCCCGAACCCTAACCCTAACCCTTCCTCGAAGCCTGACCCTCACTCGTCCCCTAATCCTAACCCGTACGCTGACGCTAACCCGCGCCCTCACATGTACGCTCCCCTTAAAGCGTTGTCGTACCCTCACCTGGAACCTAAACCGTCCCCGTCCCCTAACCCTAACCCTAGCCCGAAGCCTAAGCCTAACCCTTCCCCGAAGCCTGACCCTCACCCGTCCCCTAATCCTAAACCGTACGCTAACGCTAACCCGCGCCCTCACACGTACGCTCCCCCTAAAGCGTTGTCGTACCCTCACCTGGACCCTAAACCGTCCCCGTCCCCTAACCCTAACCCTAGCCCGAAGCCTAACCCTAACCATTTCCCGAAGCCTGACCCTCACCCGTCCCCTAATCCTACACCGTACGTTAACGCTAACCCGCGCCCTCACACGTACGCTCCCCTAAAGCGTTTTCGTACCCTTACCTGGACCCTAAACAGTCCCCGTCCCCTAACCCTAACCCTAGACCGAACCCTAACCCTAACCCTTCCCCGAAGCCTGACCCTCACCCGTCCCCTAATCCTAACCCGTACGCTAACTCTAACCCGCGCCCTCACACGTACGCTCCCCCTAAACCGTTGTCGTACCATCACCTGGAACCTAAACCGGCCCCGTCCCCTAAACCTAACCCTAGCCCGAAGTCTAACCCTAACCCTTCCCCGAAGCCTGACCCTCACCCGTCCCCTAATCCTAACCCGTACGATAACGCTAACCCGCGCCCTCACACGTATGCTCCCCCTAAAGCGTTGTCGTACCCTCACCTGGACCCTAAACCGTCCCCGTCCCCTAACGCTAACCCTAGCCCGAAGCCTAACCCTAACCCTTCCCCGAAGCCTGACCCTCACCCTTCCCATAATGCTAACCCGTACGCTAACGCTACCCCATGCCCTCACACGTACAGTACCCCTAAAGCGTTGTCGTACCCTCACCTGTTACCTAAACCGTCCCCGTCCCCTAACCCTAACCCTAGCCTGAAGGCTAACCGTAAACCTTCCCCGAAGCCTGACCCTCACCCGTCCCCAATCCTAACCCGTACGCTAACGCTAACCCTCGCCCTCACACATACGCTGCCCCTAAAGCTTTGTCGTACCATCACCTGGACCCTAAACCGTCCCCGTCCCCTAACCCTAACCCTAGCCCGAACCCTAACACTAACCCTTCCCCGAAGCCTGACCCTCACCCGTCGTCTAATGCTAACACGTACGGTAACGCTAACCCGCGCCCTCACACGTACGCTCCCCATAAAGCGTTGTCGTAACCTCACCTGGACCCTAAACCGTCCCCATCCCCTAACCCTAACCCTAGCCCGAACCCTAACCCTAACCCTTCCCCGAAGCCTGACCCTCACCCGTCCCCTAATCCTAACCCGTACGCTGACGCTAACCCGCGCCCTCACATGTACGCTCCCCTTAAAGCGTTGTCGTACACTCACCTGGAACCTAAACCGTCCCCGTCCCCTAACCCTAACCCTAGCCCGAAGCCTAACCCTAACCCTTCCCCGAAGCCTGACCCTCATCCGTCCCCTAATCCTAAACCGTACGCTAACGCTAACCCACTCCCTCACACGTACGCTCCCCCTAAAGCGTTGTCGTACCCTCACCTGGACCCTAAACCTTCCCCGTCCCCTAAACCTAACCCTATTCCGAAGCCTAACCCTAACCCTTCCCCGAAGCCTGACCCTCACCCTTCCCCTAATGGTAACGCGTACGCTAACGCTAACCCACGCCCTCACACGTACGCTCCCCCTAAAGCGTTGTCGTACCCTCACCTGGAACCTAAACCGTCCCCGTCCCCTAACCCTAACCCTAGCCCGAAGGCTAACCGTAACTCTTACCCGAAGCCTGACCCTCGCCCGTCCCCTAATCCTAACCCGTACGCTAACGCTAACCATCGTCCTCACACGTACGCTCCCCCTAAAGCGTTGTCGTACCCTCACCTGGACCCTAAACCGTCCCCGTTCCCTAACCCTAGCGCTAGCCACAACCCTAAACCTAACCCTTCCCCAAAGCCTGACCCTCACCCGTCCCCTAATCCTAACCTGTACGCTAACGCTAACCCGCGCCCTCACACGTACGCTCCCCCTAAAGCGTTGTCGTACCCTCACCTGGACCCTAAACCGTCCCCGTTCCCTAACCCTAACCCTAGCCCGAAGCCTAACCCTAACCCTTCCCCGAAGCCTGACCCTCACCCGTCCCCTAATCCTAACCCGTACGCTAACGCTAACCCGCGCCCTCACACGTACGCTCTCCTTAAAGCGTTGTCGTACACTCACCTGGACCCTAAACCGTCCCCATCCCCTAACCCTAACCCTAGCCCGAAGCCTAACACTAACACTTCCCCGAAGCCTGACCCTCACCCGTCCCCTAATCCTAACCCGTACGCTAACGCTAACCCGCGCCCTCACACATACGCTCCCCCTAAAGCGTTGTCGTACACTCACCTGGACCCTAAAACTTCCCCGTACCCTAACCCTAACCCTAGCCCGAAGCCTAACCCTAACCATTCCCCAAAGCCTGACCCTCACCCGTCCCCTAATCCTACACCGTACGTTAACGCTAAACCGCGCCCTCACACGTACGCTCCCCTAAAGAGTTTTCGTACCCTTACCTGGACCCTAAACCGTCCCTGTCCCCTAACCCTAACCCTAGCACGAACCCTAAAACTAACCCTTCCCCGAAGCCTGACCCTCACCCGTCCCCTAATCCTAACCCGTACGCTAACGCTAACCCGCGCCCTCACACGTACGCTCCCCTTAAAGTGTTGTCGTACCCTCACCTGGACCCTAATCCGTCCCCGTCCCCTAACCCTAACCCTAGCCCGAAGCCTAACACTAACACTTCCCCGAAGCCTGACACTCACCTGTCCCCTAATACTAACCCGTACGCTAACGCTAACCCGCTCCCTCACACGTACGCTCCCTCTAAAGCGTTGTCGTACCCTCACCTGGACCCTAAACCTTCCCCGTCCCCTAACCCTAACCCTAGCCCGAAGCCTAACCCTAACCCTTCGCCGAAGCCTGACCCTCACCCGTCCCCTAATCCTAACCCATACACTAACGCTATCCCACGCCCTCACACGTACGCTCTCCCTAAAGTGTTGGCATACCCTCACCTGGACCCTAAACCGTCCCCATCCCCTAACCCTAACCCTAGCCCAAACCCTAACCCTAACCCTTCCCCGAAGCCTGACCCTCACCCTTCCCCTAATCCTAACCCGTACGCTAACGCTAACCCGCGCCCTCACACGTACGCTCCCCCTAAAGCGTCGTCGTACCCTCACCTGGACCCTAAACCGTCCCGGTCCCCTAACCCTAACCCTAGCCCGAACTCTAACCCTAAGCCTTCTCCGAAGCCTGACCCTCACCCGTCCCCTAATCCAAACCCGTAGGCTAACGCTAACCCGCGCCCTCACACATACGCTCCCCCTAAAGCATTGTCGTACCCTCACCTGGACCCTAAACCGTCCCCGTCCCCTAACCCTAACCCTAGCCCGAACCCTAACCCTAACCCTTCCCCGAAGCCTGACCCTCACCCGTCCCCTAATTCTAACCCGTACGCTAACGCTAACCCGCGCCCTCACACGTACGCTCCCCTTAAAGCGTTGTCGTACCCTCACCTGGACCCTAAACCGTCCCCGCCCCCTAACCCTAACCCTAGCCCGAAGCCTAACCCTAACACTTCCCCGAAGCCTGACCCTCACCCTTCCCCTAATGGTAACGCGTACGCTAACGCTAACCCACGCCCTCAAACGTACGCTCCCCCTAAAGCGTTGTCGTACCCTCACCTGGAACCTAATCCGTCCCCGTGCCCTAACCCTAACCCTAGCCCAAAGGCTAACCGTAACCCTTCCCCGAAGCCTGACCCTAACCCGTCCCCTAATCCTAACCCGTACGCTAACGCTAACCCTCGCCCTCACACGTACGCTCCCCGTAAAGCGTTGTCGTACCCTCACCTGGACCCTAAACCGTCCCCGTCCCCTAACCCTAACCCTAGCCCGAAGCCTAACCCTAACCATTTCCCGAAGCCTGACCCTCACCCGTCCCCTAATCCTACACCGTACGTTAACGCTAACCCGCGCCCTCACACGTACGCTCCCCTAAAGCGTTTTCGTACCCTTACCTGGACCCTAAACAGTCCCCGTCCCCTAACCCTAACCCTAGCCCGAACCCTAACCCTAACCCTTCCCCGAAGCCTGACCCTCACCCGTCCCCTAATCCTAACCCGTACGCTAACTCTAACCCGCGCCCTCACACGTACGCTCCCCCTAAACCGTTGTCGTACCATCACCTGGAACCTAAACCGGCCCCGTCCCCTAAACCTAACCCTAGCCCGAAGTCTAACCCTAACCCTTCCCCGAAGCCTGACCCTCACCGGTCCCCTAATCCTAACCCGTACGATAACGCTAACCCGCGCCCTCACACGTATGCTCCCCCTAAAGCGTTGTCGTACCCTCACCTGGACCCTAAACCGTCCCCGTCCCCTAACCCTAACCCTAGCCCGAAGCCTAACCCTAACCCTTCCCCGAAGCCTTACCCTCACCCTTCCCATAATGCTAACCCGTACGCTAACGCTAACCCATGCCCTCACACGTACAGTACCCCTAAAGCGTTGTCGTACCCTCACCTGTTACCTAAACCGTCCCCGTCCCCTAACCCTAACCCTAGCCTGAAGGCTAACCGTAACCCTTCCCCGAAGCCTGACCCTCACCCGTCCCCAATCCTAACCCGTACGCTAACGCTAACCCTCGCCCTCACACATACGCTCCCCCTAAAGCTTTGTCGTACCATCACCTGGACCCTAAACCGTCCCCGTCCCCTAACCCTAACCCTAGCCCGAACCCTAACACTAACCCTTCCCCGAAGCCTGACCCTCACCCGTCGTCTAATGCTAACCCGTACGGTAACGCTAACCCGCGCCCTCACACGTACGCTCCCCCTAAAGCGTTGTCGTAACCTCACCTGGACCCTAAACCGTCCCCATCCCCTAACCCTAACCCTAGCCCGAACCCTAACCCTAACCCTTCCTCGAAGCCTGACCCTCACTCGTCCCCTAATCCTAACCCGTACGCTGACGCTAACCCGCGCCCTCACATGTACGCTCCCCTTAAAGCGTTGTCGTACCCTCACCTGGAACCTAAACCGTCCCCGTCCCCTAACCCTAACCCTAGCCCGAAGCCTAAGCCTAACCCTTCCCCGAAGCCTGACCCTCACCCGTCCCCTAATCCTAAACCGTACGCTAACGCTAACCCGCGCCCTCACACGTACGCTCCCCCTAAAGCGTTGTCGTACCCTCACCTGGACCCTAAACCGTCCCCGTCCCCTAACCCTAACCCTAGCCCGAAGCCTAACCCTAACCATTTCCCGAAGCCTGACCCTCACCCGTCCCCTAATCCTACACCGTACGTTAACGCTAACCCGCGCCCTCACACGTACGCTCCCCTAAAGCGTTTTCGTACCCTTACCTGGACCCTAAACAGTCCCCGTCCCCTAACCCTAACCCTAGACCGAACCCTAACCCTAACCCTTCCCCGAAGCCTGACCCTCACCCGTCCCCTAATCCTAACCCGTACGCTAACTCTAACCCGCGCCCTCACACGTACGCTCCCCCTAAACCGTTGTCGTACCATCACCTGGAACCTAAACCGGCCCCGTCCCCTAAACCTAACCCTAGCCCGAAGTCTAACCCTAACCCTTCCCCGAAGCCTGACCCTCACCCGTCCCCTAATCCTAACCCGTACGATAACGCTAACCCGCGCCCTCACACGTATGCTCCCCCTAAAGCGTTGTCGTACCCTCACCTGGACCCTAAACCGTCCCCGTCCCCTAACGCTAACCCTAGCCCGAAGCCTAACCCTAACCCTTCCCCGAAGCCTGACCCTCACCCTTCCCATAATGCTAACCCGTACGCTAACGCTACCCCATGCCCTCACACGTACAGTACCCCTAAAGCGTTGTCGTACCCTCACCTGTTACCTAAACCGTCCCCGTCCCCTAACCCTAACCCTAGCCTGAAGGCTAACCGTAAACCTTCCCCGAAGCCTGACCCTCACCCGTCCCCAATCCTAACCCGTACGCTAACGCTAACCCTCGCCCTCACACATACGCTGCCCCTAAAGCTTTGTCGTACCATCACCTGGACCCTAAACCGTCCCCGTCCCCTAACCCTAACCCTAGCCCGAACCCTAACACTAACCCTTCCCCGAAGCCTGACCCTCACCCGTCGTCTAATGCTAACACGTACGGTAACGCTAACCCGCGCCCTCACACGTACGCTCCCCATAAAGCGTTGTCGTAACCTCACCTGGACCCTAAACCGTCCCCATCCCCTAACCCTAACCCTAGCCCGAACCCTAACCCTAACCCTTCCCCGAAGCCTGACCCTCACCCGTCCCCTAATCCTAACCCGTACGCTGACGCTAACCCGCGCCCTCACATGTACGCTCCCCTTAAAGCGTTGTCGTACACTCACCTGGAACCTAAACCGTCCCCGTCCCCTAACCCTAACCCTAGCCCGAAGCCTAACCCTAACCCTTCCCCGAAGCCTGACCCTCATCCGTCCCCTAATCCTAAACCGTACGCTAACGCTAACCCACTCCCTCACACGTACGCTCCCCCTAAAGCGTTGTCGTACCCTCACCTGGACCCTAAACCTTCCCCGTCCCCTAAACCTAACCCTATTCCGAAGCCTAACCCTAACCCTTCCCCGAAGCCTGACCCTCACCCTTCCCCTAATGGTAACGCGTACGCTAACGCTAACCCACGCCCTCACACGTACGCTCCCCCTAAAGCGTTGTCGTACCCTCACCTGGAACCTAAACCGTCCCCGTCCCCTAACCCTAACCCTAGCCCGAAGGCTAACCGTAACTCTTACCCGAAGCCTGACCCTCGCCCGTCCCCTAATCCTAACCCGTACGCTAACGCTAACCATCGTCCTCACACGTACGCTCCCCCTAAAGCGTTGTCGTACCCTCACCTGGACCCTAAACCGTCCCCGTTCCCTAACCCTAGCGCTAGCCACAACCCTAAACCTAACCCTTCCCCAAAGCCTGACCCTCACCCGTCCCCTAATCCTAACCTGTACGCTAACGCTAACCCGCGCCCTCACACGTACGCTCCCCCTAAAGCGTTGTCGTACCCTCACCTGGACCCTAAACCGTCCCCGTTCCCTAACCCTAACCCTAGCCCGAAGCCTAACCCTAACCCTTCCCCGAAGCCTGACCCTCACCCGTCCCCTAATCCTAACCCGTACGCTAACGCTAACCCGCGCCCTCACACGTACGCTCTCCTTAAAGCGTTGTCGTACACTCACCTGGACCCTAAACCGTCCCCATCCCCTAACCCTAACCCTAGCCCGAAGCCTAACACTAACACTTCCCCGAAGCCTGACCCTCACCCGTCCCCTAATCCTAACCCGTACGCTAACGCTAACCCGCGCCCTCACACATACGCTCCCCCTAAAGCGTTGTCGTACACTCACCTGGACCCTAAAACTTCCCCGTACCCTAACCCTAACCCTAGCCCGAAGCCTAACCCTAACCATTCCCCAAAGCCTGACCCTCACCCGTCCCCTAATCCTACACCGTACGTTAACGCTAAACCGCGCCCTCACACGTACGCTCCCCTAAAGAGTTTTCGTACCCTTACCTGGACCCTAAACCGTCCCTGTCCCCTAACCCTAACCCTAGCACGAACCCTAAAACTAACCCTTCCCCGAAGCCTGACCCTCACCCGTCCCCTAATCCTAACCCGTACGCTAACGCTAACCCGCGCCCTCACACGTACGCTCCCCTTAAAGTGTTGTCGTACCCTCACCTGGACCCTAATCCGTCCCCGTCCCCTAACCCTAACCCTAGCCCGAAGCCTAACACTAACACTTCCCCGAAGCCTGACACTCACCTGTCCCCTAATACTAACCCGTACGCTAACGCTAACCCGCTCCCTCACACGTACGCTCCCTCTAAAGCGTTGTCGTACCCTCACCTGGACCCTAAACCTTCCCCGTCCCCTAACCCTAACCCTAGCCCGAAGCCTAACCCTAACCCTTCGCCGAAGCCTGACCCTCACCCGTCCCCTAATCCTAACCCATACACTAACGCTATCCCACGCCCTCACACGTACGCTCTCCCTAAAGTGTTGGCATACCCTCACCTGGACCCTAAACCGTCCCCATCCCCTAACCCTAACCCTAGCCCAAACCCTAACCCTAACCCTTCCCCGAAGCCTGACCCTCACCCTTCCCCTAATCCTAACCCGTACGCTAACGCTAACCCGCGCCCTCACACGTACGCTCCCCCTAAAGCGTCGTCGTACCCTCACCTGGACCCTAAACCGTCCCGGTCCCCTAACCCTAACCCTAGCCCGAACTCTAACCCTAAGCCTTCTCCGAAGCCTGACCCTCACCCGTCCCCTAATCCAAACCCGTAGGCTAACGCTAACCCGCGCCCTCACACATACGCTCCCCCTAAAGCATTGTCGTACCCTCACCTGGACCCTAAACCGTCCCCGTCCCCTAACCCTAACCCTAGCCCGAACCCTAACCCTAACCCTTCCCCGAAGCCTGACCCTCACCCGTCCCCTAATTCTAACCCGTACGCTAACGCTAACCCGCGCCCTCACACGTACGCTCCCCTTAAAGCGTTGTCGTACCCTCACCTGGACCCTAAACCGTCCCCGCCCCCTAACCCTAACCCTAGCCCGAAGCCTAACCCTAACACTTCCCCGAAGCCTGACCCTCACCCTTCCCCTAATGGTAACGCGTACGCTAACGCTAACCCACGCCCTCAAACGTACGCTCCCCCTAAAGCGTTGTCGTACCCTCACCTGGAACCTAATCCGTCCCCGTGCCCTAACCCTAACCCTAGCCCAAAGGCTAACCGTAACCCTTCCCCGAAGCCTGACCCTAACCCGTCCCCTAATCCTAACCCGTACGCTAACGCTAACCCTCGCCCTCACACGTACGCTCCCCGTAAAGCGTTGTCGTACCCTCACCTGGACCCTAAACCGTCCCCGTCCCCTAACCCTAACCCTAGCCCGAAGCCTAACCCTAACCATTTCCCGAAGCCTGACCCTCACCCGTCCCCTAATCCTACACCGTACGTTAACGCTAACCCGCGCCCTCACACGTACGCTCCCCTAAAGCGTTTTCGTACCCTTACCTGGACCCTAAACAGTCCCCGTCCCCTAACCCTAACCCTAGCCCGAACCCTAACCCTAACCCTTCCCCGAAGCCTGACCCTCACCCGTCCCCTAATCCTAACCCGTACGCTAACTCTAACCCGCGCCCTCACACGTACGCTCCCCCTAAACCGTTGTCGTACCATCACCTGGAACCTAAACCGGCCCCGTCCCCTAAACCTAACCCTAGCCCGAAGTCTAACCCTAACCCTTCCCCGAAGCCTGACCCTCACCGGTCCCCTAATCCTAACCCGTACGATAACGCTAACCCGCGCCCTCACACGTATGCTCCCCCTAAAGCGTTGTCGTACCCTCACCTGGACCCTAAACCGTCCCCGTCCCCTAACCCTAACCCTAGCCCGAAGCCTAACCCTAACCCTTCCCCGAAGCCTTACCCTCACCCTTCCCATAATGCTAACCCGTACGCTAACGCTAACCCATGCCCTCACACGTACAGTACCCCTAAAGCGTTGTCGTACCCTCACCTGTTACCTAAACCGTCCCCGTCCCCTAACCCTAACCCTAGCCTGAAGGCTAACCGTAACCCTTCCCCGAAGCCTGACCCTCACCCGTCCCCAATCCTAACCCGTACGCTAACGCTAACCCTCGCCCTCACACATACGCTCCCCCTAAAGCTTTGTCGTACCATCACCTGGACCCTAAACCGTCCCCGTCCCCTAACCCTAACCCTAGCCCGAACCCTAACACTAACCCTTCCCCGAAGCCTGACCCTCACCCGTCGTCTAATGCTAACCCGTACGGTAACGCTAACCCGCGCCCTCACACGTACGCTCCCCCTAAAGCGTTGTCGTAACCTCACCTGGACCCTAAACCGTCCCCATCCCCTAACCCTAACCCTAGCCCGAACCCTAACCCTAACCCTTCCTCGAAGCCTGACCCTCACTCGTCCCCTAATCCTAACCCGTACGCTGACGCTAACCCGCGCCCTCACATGTACGCTCCCCTTAAAGCGTTGTCGTACCCTCACCTGGAACCTAAACCGTCCCCGTCCCCTAACCCTAACCCTAGCCCGAAGCCTAAGCCTAACCCTTCCCCGAAGCCTGACCCTCACCCGTCCCCTAATCCTAAACCGTACGCTAACGCTAACCCGCGCCCTCACACGTATGCTCCCCCTAAAGCGTTGTCGTACCCTCACCGGGACCCTAAAGCGTCCCCGTCCCCTAAACAAAACCCTAGCCCGAAGCCTAACCCTAACCCTTCCCCGAAGCCTGACCCTCACCCTTCCCCTAATGGTAACGCGTACGCTAACGCTAACCCACGCCCTCACACGTACGCTCCCCCTAAAGCGTTGTCGTACCCTCACCTGGAACCTAAACCGTCCCCGTCCCCTAACCCTAACCCTAGCCCGAAGGCTAACCGTAACTCTTACCCGAAGCCTGACCCTCGCCCGTCCCCTAATCCTAACCCGTACGCTAACGCTAACCATCGTTCTCACACGTACGCTCCCTCTAAAGCGTTGTCGTACCCTCACCTGGACCCTAAACCGTCCCCGTCCCCTAACCCTAGCGCTAGCCACAACCCTAAACAAAACCCTTCCCCAAAGCCTGACACTCACCCGTCCCCTAATCCTAACCTGTACGCTAACGCTAACCCGCGCCCTCACACATACGCTCCCCCTAAAGCGTTGTCGTACCCTCACCTGGACCCTAAACCGTCCCCGTCCCCTAACCCTAACCCTAGCCCGAAGCCTAACCCTAACACTTCCCCGAAGCCTGACCCTCACCCGTCCCCTAATCCTAACCCGTACGCTAACGCTAACCCGCGCCCTCACACGTACGCTCCCCTTAAAACGTTGTCGTACCCTCACCTGGACCCTAAACCGTCCCCATCCCCTAACCCTAACCCTAGCCCGAAGCCTAACACTAACACTTCCCCGAAGCCTGACCCTCACCCGTCCCCTAATCCTAACCCGTACGCTAACGCTAACCCGCGCCCTCACACATACGCTCCCCCTAAAGCGTTGTCGTACCCTCACCTGTACCCTAAACCTTCCCCGTACCCTAACCCTAACCTTAGCCCGAAGCCTAACCCTAACACTTGCCCGAAGCCTGATCCTCACCCGTCCCCTAATCCTAACCCATACGCTAACGCTAACCCGCGCCCTCACACGTACGCTCCCCCTAAAGCGTTGTCGTACCCTCACCTGGACCCTAAACCGTCCCCGTCCCCTAACCCTAACCCTAGCCCGAAGCCTAAACCTAACCATTCCCCGAAGCCTGACCCTCACCCGTCCCCTAATCCTACACCGTACGTTAACGCTAAACCGCGCCCTCACACGTACGCTCCCCTAAAGCATTTTCGTACCATTACCTGGACCCTAAACCGTCCCTGTCCCCTAACCCTAACCCTAGCACGAACCCTAACACTAACCCTTCCCCGAAGCCTGACCCTCACCCGTCCCCTAATCCTAACCCGTACGCTAACGCTAACCCGCGCCCTCACACGTACGCTCCCCTTAAAGTGTTGTCGTACCCTCACCTGGACCCTAATCCGTCCCCGTCCCCTAACCCTAACCCTAGCCCGAACTCTAACCCTAAGCCTTCTCCGAAGCCTGACCCTCACCCGTCCCCTAATCCAAATCCGTAGGCTAACGCTAACCCGCGCCCTCACACATACGCTCCCCCTAAAGCATTGTCGTACCCTCACCTGGACCCTAAACCGTCCCCGTCCCCTAACCCTAACCCTAGCCCGAACCCTAACCCTAACCCTTCCCCGAAGCCTGACCCTCACCCGTCCCCTAATCCTAAACCGTACGCTAACGCTAACCCGCGCCCTCACACGTACGCTCCCCTTAAAGCGTTGTCGTACCCTCACCTGGACCCTAAACTGTCCCCGTCCCCTAACCCTAACCCTAGCCCGAAGCCTAACACTAACACTTCCCCGAAGCCTGACCCTCACCCGTCCCCTAATCCTAACCCGTACGCTAACGCTAACCCGCGCCCTCACACATACGCTCCCCCTAAAGCGTTGTCGTACCCTCACCTGGACCCTAAACCTTCCCCGTCCCCGAACCCTAACCCTAGCCCGAAGCCTAACCCTCACCCTTCCCTGAAGCCTGACCCTCACCCGTCCCCTAATCCTACCCCGTACGCTAACGCTAACCCGCGCCCTCACACGTACGCTCCCCCTAAACGTTGTCGTACCGTCACCAGGACCCTAAACCGTCCCCGTCCCCTAAACCTAACCCTAGCCCGAACCCTAACCCTAACGCTTCCCCGAAGCCTGACACTCACACGTCCCCTAATCCTAAACCGTACGCTAACGTTAACCCGCACCCTCACACTTACCCTCCCCCTAAAGCATTGTCGTACTCTCACCTGGACCCTAAACCGTCCCCGTCCCCTAACCCTAACCCTAGCCCGAACCCTAACCCTAACCCTTCCCCGAAGCCTGACCCTCACCCGTCCCCTAATCCTAACGCGTACGCTAACGCTAACCCGCGCCCTCACACGTACGCTCCCCTTAAAGCGTTGTCGTACCCTCACCTGGACCCTAAACCGTCCCCGTCCCCTAACCCTAACCCTAGCCCGAAGCCTAACACTAACACTTCCCCGAAGCCTGACCCTCACCCGTCCCCTAATGCTAACCCGTACGCTAACGCTAACCCGCGCCCTCACATGTACGCTACCCCTAAAGCGTCGTCGTACCCTCACCTGGACCCTAAACCATCCCCGTCCCCTAACCCTATCCCTAGCCCGAACCCTAACCCTAAGCCTTCTCCGAAGCCTGACCCTCACCCGTCACCTAATCCTAACCCGTACGCTAACACTAACACGCGCCCTCACACGTACGCTCCCTGTAAAGTGTTGTCGTACCCTCAGCTGGACGCTAAACCGTCCCCGTCCCCTAACCCTAACCCTAGCCCGAACCCTAACCCTAACCCTTCCCCGAAGACTGACCCTCACCCGTCCCCTAATCCTAATGCGTACGCTAACGCTAACCCGCGCCCTCACACGTACGCTCCCCCTAAAGCATTGTCGTACTCTCACCTGGACCCTAAACCGTCCCCGTCCCCTAACCCTAACCCTAGCCCGAACCCTAACCCTAACCCTTCCCCGAAGCCTGACCCTCACCCGTCGTCTAACGCTAACCCGTACGGTA
This sequence comes from Pseudorca crassidens, assembly GCF_039906515.1. Lineage (NCBI taxonomy): Eukaryota > Metazoa > Chordata > Mammalia > Artiodactyla > Delphinidae > Pseudorca > Pseudorca crassidens. The sequence continues at coordinate 24,510,640 of NC_090310.1, forward strand.
ACGCTAACCCGCGCCCTCACACGTACGCTCCCCCTAAAGCGTTGTCGTACCCTCACCTGGAACCTAAACCGTCCCCGTCCCCTAACCCTAACCCTAGCCCGAAGCCTAACCCTAATCATACCCCGAAGCCTGACCCTCGCCCGTCCCCTAATCCTACACCGTACGCTAACGCTAACCCGCGCCCTCACACGTACGCTCCCCCTAAAGCGCTGTCGTACCCTCACCTGGACCCTAAACCGTCCCCGTCCCCTAACCCTAACCCTAGCCCAAAGCCTAACCCTAAACCTTCCCCGAAGCCTGACCCTCACCCGTCCCCTAATGCTAACCCGTACGCTAACGCTAACCCGCGCCCTCAAACGTACGCTCCCCCTAAAGCGTTGTCGTACCCTCACCTGGACACTAAACCGTCCCCGTCCCCTAAACCTAACCCTAGCCTGAAGCGTAACCCTAACACTTCCCCGAAGCCTGACCCTCACCCGTCCCCTAATCCTAAACCGTACGCTAACACTAACCCGCGCCCTCACACGTACGCTCCCCCTAAAGCGTTATCGTACCCTCACCTGGACCCTAAACCGTCCCCGTCCCCTAACCCTAACCCTAGCCCGAACCCTAACCCTAACCCTTCTCCGAAGCCTGACACTCACCCATCCCCTAATCCTAACCCTTACACTAACGCTTACCCGCGCCCTCACACGTACGCTCCCCCTAAAGCGTTGTCGTACCGACACCAGGACCCTAAACCGTCCCCGTCCCCTAACCCTAACCCTAGCCCGAACCCTAACCCTAACACTTCCCCGAAGCCTGACACTCACGCATCCCCTAATCCTAAACCGTACGCAAACGCTAACCCACGCCCTCACACGTACGCTCCCCCTAAAGCATTGTCATACCCTCACCTGGACCCTAAACCGTCTCCGTCCCCTAACCCTAACCCTAGCCCAAACCCTAACCCTAACCCTTCCCCGAAGCCTGACCCTCACCCGTCCCCTAATCCTAACCCGTACGCAAACGCTAACCCGCGCCCTCAAACGTATGCTCCCCCTAAAGCGTTGTCGTACCCTCACCTGGACCCTAAACCGTCCCCGTCCCCTAACCCTAACCCTAGCCTGAAGCCTAACCCTAACACTTTCCCGAAGCCTGACCCTTACCCGTCCCCTAATCCTAAACCGTACGCTATCGCTAACCCGTGCCCTCACACATATGCTCCCCCTAAAGCATTGTCGTACCCTCACCTGGACCCTAAAGCTTCCGCGTCCCCTAACCCTAACCCTAGTCCGAACCGTAACCCTAACCCTTCCCCGAAGCCTGACCCTCACCCGTCCCTAATCCTAACCCATACGCTAACGCTAACCCGCGCCCTCACACGTACGCTCCCCCTAAAGCATTGTCGTACTCTCAACTGGACCCTAAACCGTCCCCGTCCCCTAACCCTAACCCTAGCCCGAAGCATAACCCTAACCCTTCCCGAAGCCTGACACTCATCCTTCCCCTAATGCTAACCCGTACGCTAACGCTAACCCACGCCCTCACACGTACGCTCCCCCTAAAGCGTTGTTGAACCCTCACATGGAACCTAAACCGTCCCCGTCCCCTAACCCCAACCCTACCCCGAACCCTAACCCTAACACTTCCCCGAAGCCTGACCCTCACACTTCCCCTAATCCTAACCCGTACGCTAACGCTAACCCGCGCCCTCACACGTACGCTCCCCTTAAAGCGTTGTCGTATCCTCACCTGGACCCTAAACCGTCCCCGTCCCCTAACCCTAACCCTAGCCCGAAGCCTAACACTAACACTTCCCCGAAGCCTGACCCTCACCCGTCCCCTAATTCTAACCCGTACGCTAACGCTTACCCGCGCCCTCACACGTACGCTCCTCCTAAAGCGTTGTCGTACCCTCACCTGGACCCTAAACCTTCCCCGTCCCCTAACCCGAACCCTAGCCCGAAGCCTAACCCTAACCCTTCCCCGAAGCCTGACCCTCACCCGTCCCCTAATCCTAACCCATACGCTAACGCTAACCCGCGCCCTCACACGTACGCTCCCCCTAAAGCGTTGTCATACCCTCACCTGGGTCCTAAACCGTCCCCGTCCCCTAACCCTAACCCTAGCCCGAACCCTAACCCTAACCCTTCCCCGAAGCCTGACCCTCACTCTTCCCCTAATGCTAACCCGAACGCTAACGCTAACCGGCCCCCTCACACGTACGCTCCCCCTAAAGCGACGTCGTACCCTCACCTGGACCCTAAACCGTCCCCGTCCCCTAACGCTAACCCTAGCCCGAACCCTAACCCTAAACCTTCTCCGAAGCCTGACCCTCACCCGTCCCCTAATCCTAACCCGTACGCTAACGCTAACCCGCGCCCTCACACGTACGCTCCCCCAAAAGCGTTGTCGTACCCTCACCTGGACCCTAAACCGTCACCGTCCCCTAACCCTAACCCTAGTCCGAACCCTAACCCTAACACTTCCCCGAAGCCTGACCCTCACCCGTCCCCTATTCCTAACCCGTACGCTAACGCTAACCCGCGCCCTCACACGTACGCTCCCCCTAAAGCGTTGTCGTACCCTCACTTGGACCCTCAACCGTCCCCGTCCCCTAACCCTAACCCTAGCCCGAAGCCTAACCCTAACCCTTCCCCGTAGCCTGACCCTCACCCGTCCCCTAATCCTAACCCGTACGCTAACGCTAACCCACACCCTCACACGTATGCTCCCCCTAAAGCGTTGTCGTACCCTCACCTGGACCCTAAACCGTCCCCGTCCCCTAACCCTAACCCTAGCCTGAAGGATAACCGTAACACTTCCCCGAAGCCTGACCCTCACCCGTCCCCTAATCCTAACCCGTACGCTAACGCTAACCCGCGCCCTCACACGTACGCTCCCCCTAAAGCGTTGGCCTACCCTCACCTGGACCCTAAACCGTCCCCGTCCCCTAACCCTAACCCTAGCCCGAACCCTAACTCTAACCCTTCCCCGAAGCCTGACCCTCACCCATCGTCTAATGCTAACCCGTACGGTAACGCTAACCCGCGCCTACACACGTACGCTCCCCCTAAAACGTTGTCGTACCCTCACCTGGACCCTAAACCGTCCCCATCCTCTAACCCTAGCCCTAGCCCGAACCCTAACCGTAACCCTTCCCCGAAGCCTGACCGTCACCCGTCCCCTAATCCTAACCCGTACGCTAAACCGCGCCCTCACACGTACGCTCCCCCTAAAGCGTTGTCGTACCCTAACCTGGAACCTAAACCTTCCCCGTCCCCTAACCCTAACCCTAGCCCGAAGCCTAACCCTAACCCTTCCCCGAAGCGTGACCCTCACCCGTCCCCTAATCCTAAACCGTACGCTAACGCTAACCCGCGCTCTCACACGTACACTCCCCCTAAAGCGTTGTCGTACCCTCACCTGAACCCTAAACCTTCACCGTCACCTAACTCTAACCCTAGCCCGAAGCCTAACCCTAACCCTTCCCCGAAGCCTGACCCTCACACGTCCCCTAATCCTAACCCGTACGCTAACGTTAACCCGCGCCCTCACACGTACGCTCCCCTTAAAGCGTTGTCGTACCCTCACCTGGACCCTAAACCGTCCCCGTCCCCTAACCCTAACCCTAGCCCGAAGCCTAACACTAACACTTCCCCGAAGCCTGACCCTCACCCGTCCCCTAATACTAACCCGTACGCTAACGCTAACCCGCGCCCTGACACGTACGCTCCCCCTAAAGCGTTGTCGTACCCTCACCTGGACCCTAAACCTTCCCCGTCCCGTAACCCTAACCCTAGCCCGAAGCCTAACCCTAACCCTTCCCCGAAGCCTGACACTCACCCATCCCCTAATCCTAACCCATACGCTAACGCTAACCCGCGCCCTCACACGTACGCTCTCTCTAAAGTGTTGTCATACCCTCAACTGGACCCTAAACCGTCCCCATCCCCTAACCCTAACCCTAGCCCGAACCCTAACCCTAACCCTTCCCCGAAGCCTAACCCTCACCCTTCCCCTAATCCTAAGCCGTACGCTAACGCTAACCCGCGCCCTCACACGTACGCTCCCCCTAAAGCGTTGTCATACCGTCACCTGGAATCTAAACCGTCCCCGTCCCCTAACCCTAACACTAGCCCGAAGGCTAACCATAACCCTTCCCCGAAGCCTGACCCTCACCCGTCCCCTAATCCTAACCCGTACGCTAACGCTAACCCGCGCCCTCACACGTACGCTCCCCCTAAAGCGTTGTCGTACCCTCACCTGGACCCTAAACCGTCCCCGTCCCCTAACCCTAACCCTAGCCCGAACCCTAACCCTAACCCTTCCCCGAAGCCTGACTCTCAGCCGTCCCCTAATCCTAACCCATACGCTAACGCTAACCCGCGCCCTCACACGTACGCTCCCCCTAAAGCACTGTCGTACCCTCACCTGGACCCTAAACCGTCCCCGTCCCCTAACCCTAACCCTAGCCCGAAGCCTAACCCTAACCCTTGCCCGAAGCCTGACGCTCACCCGTCCCCTAAACCTAACCCGTACGCTAACTCTAACCCGCGCCCTCACACGTACGCTCCTCCTAAAGTGTTCTCGTACCCTCACCTGGAACCTAAACCGTCCCCGTCCCCTAACCCTAACCCTAGCACGAAGCCTAACCCTAACCCTTCCCCGAAGCCTGACCCTCACCCGTCCCCTAATCCTAACCCGTACGCTAACGCTAACCCGCGCCCTCACACGTACGCTCCCCCTAAAGCGTTGTCGTAACCTCACCTGGACCCTAAACCGTCCCCGTCCCCTAACCCTAACCCTAGCCCGAACCCTAACCCTAAGCCTTCTCCGAAGCCTGACCCTCACCTGTCCCCTAATCCTAAACTGTACGCTAACGCTAACCCGCGCCCTCACACGTACGCTCCCCCTAAAGCGTTGTCGTACCCTCACCTGGACCCTAAACCGTCCCCGTCCCCTAACCCTAACCCTATCCCTAAACCTAACCCTAACCCTTCCCCGAAGCCTGACCCTCACACTTCCCCTAATGCTAGCCCGTACGCTAACGCTAACCCGCGCCCTCACACGTACGCTCCCCCTAAAGCGTTGTTGTACCGTCACCTGGAACCTAAACCGTCCCCGTCCCCTAACCCTAACACTAGCCTGAAGGCTAACCATATATCTTCCCCGAAGCCTGACCCTCACCCGTCCCCTAATCCTAACCCGTACGCTAACGCTAACCCTCGCCCTCACACGTACGCTCCCCCTAAAGCGTTGTCGTACCCTCACCTGGACCCTAAACCGTCCCCGTCCCCTAACCCTAACCCTAGCCCGAACCCTAACCCTAACCCTTCCCCGAAACCTGACCCTCACCCGTCCCCTAATCCTAACCCGTACGCTAACGCTAACCCGCGCCCTCACACGTACGCTCCCCTTAAAGCGTTGTCGTACCCTCACCTGGACCCTAAACCGTCCCCGTCCCCTAACCCTAACCCTAGCCCGAAGCCTAACACTAACACTTCCCCGAAGCCTGACCCTCACCCGTCCCCTAATCCTAACCCGTACGCTAACGCTAACCCGCGCCCTCACACATACTCTCCCCCTAAAGCGTTGTCGTACCCTCACCTGGACCCTAAACCTTCCTCGTCCCCTAACCCTAACCCTAGCCCGAAGCCTAACACTCACACTTCCCTGAAGCCTGACCCTCACCCGTCCCCTAATCCTAACCCATACGCTAACGCTAACCCGCGCCCTCACACGTACGCTCCCCCTAAAGCGTTGTTGTACCCTCACCTGGACCCTAAACCGTCCCCGTCCCCTAACCCTAACCCTAGCCCGAACCCTAACCCTAACACTTCCCTTAAGCCTGACCCTCACCCGTCGTCTAATGCTAACCCATACGGTAACGCTAAGCCGCGCCCTCACACCTACGCTCCCCCTAAAGCGTTGTCGTACCCTCACCTGGACCCTAAACCGTCCCCATCCCCTAACCCTAACCCTAGCCCGAACCGTAACCCTAACCCTAGCCCGAAGCCTAACCCTAACCCTTGCCCGAAGCCTGACGCTCACCCGTCCCCTAAACCTAACCCGTACGCTAACTCTAACCCGCGCCCTCACACGTACGCTCCCCCTAAAGTGTTCTCGTACCCTCACCTGGAACCTAAACCGTCCCCGTCCCCTAACCCTAACCCTAGCCAGAAGCCTAACCCTAACCCTTCCCCGAAAACTGACCCTCACCCGTCCCCTAATCCTAGGCCGTACGCTGACGCTAACCCGCGCCCATACACGTACGCTCCCCGTAAAGCGTTGTCGTACCCTCACCTGGAACCTAAACCGTCCCCGTCCCCTAACCCTAACCCTAGCCAGAAGCCTAACCCTAACCCTTCCCCGAAGCCTGACCCTCACCCGTCCCCTAATCCTAAACCGTACGCTAACGCTAACCCGCGCCCTCACACGTACGCTCCCCCTAAAGCGTTGTCGTACCCTCACCTGGACCCTAAACCTTCCCCGTCCCCTAAACCTAACCCTAGCACGAAGCCTAACCCTAACCCTTCCCCGAAGCCTGACCCTCACCCGTCCCCTAATCCTAACCCGTACGCTAACGCTAACCCGCGCCCTCACACGTACGCTCCCCCTAAAGTGTTGTCGTACCCTCACCTGGACCCTAAACCGTCCCCGTCCCCTAACCCTAACCCTAGCCCGAAGCCTAACCCTAACCATTCCCCGAAGCCTGACCCTCACCCGTCCCCTAATCCTACACCGTACGTTAACGCTAACCCGCCCCCTCACACGTACGCTCCCCTAAAGCGTTTTCGTACCCTTACCTGGACCCTAAACCGTCCCCGTCCCCTAACCCTAACCCTAGCACGAACCCTAACACTAACACTTCGCCGAAGCCTGACCCTCACCCGTCCCCTAATCCTAACCCGTACGCTAACGCTAACCCGCGTCCTCACAGGTACGCTCCCCTTAAAGTGTTGTCGTACCCTCACCTGGACCCTAATCCGTCCCCGTCCCCTAACCCTAACCATAGCATGAAGCCTAACACTAACATTTCCCCGAAGCCTGACACTCACCTGTCCCCTAATACTAACCCGTACGCTAACGCTAACCCGCGCCCTCACACGTTCGCTCCCCCTAAAGCGTTGTCGTACCCTCACCTGGACCCTAAACCTTCCCCGTCCCCTAACCCTAACCCTAGCCCGAAGCCTAACCCTAACCCTTCCCCGAAGCCTGACCCTAACCCGTCCCCTAATCCTAACCCATACACTAACGCTAACCCGCGCCCTCACACGTACGCTCTCCCTAAAGTGTTGGCATACCCTCACCTGGACCCTAAACCGTCCCCGTCCCCTAACCCTAACCCTAGCCCGAAGCCTAACACTAACACTTCCCCGAAGCCTGACCCTCACCCGTCCCCTAATACTAACCCGTACGCTAACGCTAACCCGCGCCCTGACACGTACGCTCCCCCTAAAGCGTTGTCGTACCCTCACCTGGACCCTAAACCTTCCCCGTCCCGTAACCCTAACCCTAGCCCGAAGCCTAACCCTAACCCTTCCCCGAAGCCTGACACTCACCCATCCCCTAATCCTAACCCATACGCTAACGCTAACCCGCGCCCTCACACGTACGCTCTCTCTAAAGTGTTGTCATACCCTCAACTGGACCCTAAACCGTCCCCATCCCCTAACCCTAACCCTAGCCCGAACCCTAACCCTAACCCTTCCCCGAAGCCTAACCCTCACCCTTCCCCTTATCCTAAGCCGTACGCTAACGCTAACCCGCGCCCTCACACGTACGCTCCCCCTAAAGCGTTGTCATACCGTCACCTGGAATCTAAACCGTCCCCGTCCCCTAACCCTAACACTAGCCCGAAGGCTAACCATAACCCTTCCCCGAAGCCTGACCCTCACCCGTCCCCTAATCCTAACCCGTACGCTAACGCTAACCCGCGCCCTCACACGTACGTTCCCCCTAAAGCGTTGTCGTACCCTCACCTGGACCCTAAACCGTCCCCGTCCCCTAACCCTAACCCTAGCCCGAACCCTAACCCTAACCCTTCCCCGAAGCCTGACTCTCAGCCGTCCCCTAATCCTAACCCATACGCTAACGCTAACCCGCGCCCTCACACATACGCTCCCCCTAAAGCGTTGTCGTACCCTCACCTGGACCCTAAACCTTCCTCGTCCCCTAACCCTAACCCTAGCCCGAAGCCTAACACTCACACTTCCCTGAAGCCTGACCCTCACCCGTCCCCTAATCCTAACCCATACGCTAACGCTAACCCGCGCCCTCACACGTACGCTCCCCCTAAAGCGTTGTTGTACCCTAACCTGGACCCTAAACCGTCCCCGTCCCCTAACCCTAACCCTAGCCCGAACCCTAACCCTAACACTTCCCTTAAGCCTGACCCTCACCCGTCGTCTAATGCTAACCCATACGGTAACGCTAAGCCGCGCCCTCACACGTACGCTCCCCCTAAAGCGTTGTCGTACCCTCACCTGGACCCTAAACCTACCCCATCCCCTAACCCTAACCCTAGCCCGAACCGTAACCCTAACCCTAGCCCGAAGCCTAACCCTAACCCTTGCCCGAAGCCTGACGCTCACCCGTCCCCTAAACCTAACCCGTACGCTAATTCTAACCCGCGCCCTCACACGTACGCTCCCCCTAAAGTGTTCTCGTACCCTCACCTGGAACCTAAACCGTCCCCGTCCCCTAACCCTAACCCTAGCCAGAAGCCTAACCCTAACCCTTCCCCGAAAACTGACCCTCACCCGTCCCCTAATCCTAAGCCGTACGCTGACGCTAACCCGCGCCCATACACGTACGCTCCCCGTAAAGCGTTGTCGTACCCTCACCTGGAACCTAAACCGTCCCCGTCCCCTAACCCTAACCCTAGCCAGAAGCCTAACCCTAACCATTCCCCGAAGCCTGACCCTCACCCGTCCCCTAATCCTACACCGTACGTTAACGCTAACCCGCGCCCTCACACGTACGCTCCCCTAAAGCGTTTTCGTACCCTTACCTGGACCCTAAACCGTCCCCGTCCCCTAACCCTAACCCTAGCACGAACCCTAACACTAACACTTCCCCGAAGCCTGACCCTCACCCGTCCCCTAATCCTAACCCGTACGCTAACGCTAACCCGCGTCCTCACAGGTACGCTCCCCTTAAAGTGTTGTCGTACCCTCACCTGGACCATAATCCGTCCCCGTCCCCTAACCCTAACCATAGCATGAAGCCTAACACTAACATTTCCCCGAAGCCTGACACTCACCTGTCCCCTAATACTAACCCGTACGCTAACGCTAACCCGCGCCCTCACACGTTCGCTCCCCCTAAAGCGTTGTCGTACCCTCACCTGGACCCTAAACCTTCCCCGTCCCCTAACCCTAACCCTAGCCCGAAGCCTAACCCTAACCCTTCCCCGAAGCCTGACCCTCACCCGTCCCCTAATCCTAACCCATACACTAACGCTAACCCGCGCCCTCACACGTACGCTCTCCCTAAAGTGTTGGCATACCCTCACCCGGACCCTAAACCGTCCCCATCCCCTAACCCTAACCCTAGCCCGAACCCTAACCCTAACCCTTCCCCGAAGCCTGACCCTCACCCGTCCCCTAATCCTAACCCGTACGCTAATGCTAACCCTCGCCCTCACACGTACGCTCCCCCTAAAGCGTCGTCGTACCCTCACCTGGACCATAAACCGTCCCGGTCCCCTAACCCTAACCCTAGCCCGAACTCTAACCCTAAGCCTTCTCCGAAGCCTGACCCTCACCCGTCCCCTATTCCAAACCCGTAGGCTAACGCTAACCCGCGCCCTCACACATACGCTCCCCCTAAAGCATTGTCGTACCCTCACCTGGACCCTAAACCGTTCCCGTCCCCTAACCCTAACCCTAGCCCGAACCCTAACCCTAACACTTCCCCGAAGCCTGACCCTCACCCTTCCCCTAATGGTAACGCGTACGCTAACGCTAACCCACGCCCTCACACGTACGATCCCCCTAAAGCGTTGTCGTACCCTCACCTGGAACCTAAACCGTCCCCGTCCCCTAACCCTAACCCTAGCCCGAAGGCTAACCGTAACCCTTACCCGAAGCCTGACCCTCGCCCGTCCCCTAATCCTAACCCGTACGCTAACGCTAACCATCGTCCTCACACGTACGGTCCCTTTAAAGCGTTGTCGTACCCTCACCTGGACCCTAAACCGTCCCCGTCCCCTACACAAAACCCTAGCCCGAAGCCTAACCCTAACCCTTCCCCGAAGCCTGACCCTCACCCTTCCCCTAATGGTAACGCGTACGCTAACGCTAACCCACGCCCTCACACGTACGCTCCCCCTAAAGCGTTGTCGTACCCTCACCTGGAACCTAAACCGTGCCTGTCCCCTAGCCCTATCCCTAGCCCGAAAGCTAACCGTAACCCTTACCCGAAGCCTGACCCTCGCCCGTCCCCTAATCCTATCCCGTGCGCTAACGCTAACCATCGTCCTCACACGTACGCTCCCTCTAAAGCGTTGTCGTACCCTCACCTGGACCCTAAACCGTCCCCGTCCCCTAACCCTAACCCTAGCCCGAAGCCTAACCCTAACCCTTCCCCGAAGCCTGACCCTCACCCGTCCCCTAATCCTAACCCGTACGCTAACGCTAACCCGCGCCCTCACACATACGCTCCCCCTAAAGCGTTGTCGTACCCTCACCTGGACCCTAAACCTTCCCCGTCCCCTAACCCTAACCCTAGCCCGAAGCCTAACCCTCACCCTTCCCTGAAGCCTGACCCTCACCCGTCCCCTAATCCTAACCCATACGCTAACGCTAACCCGCGCCCTCACACGTATGCTCCCCCTAAAGCGTTGTCGTACCCTCACCTGGACCCTAAACCGTCCCCGTCCCATAACCCTAACCCTAGCCCGAACCCTAACCCTAACCCTTCCCCGAAGCCTGACCCTCACCAGTCCCCTAATCCTAACCCGTACGCTGACGCTAACCCGCGCCCTCACATGTACGCTCCCCTTAAAGCGTTGTCGTACCCTCACCTGGAACCTAAACTGTCCCCGTCCCCTAACCCTAACCCTAGCCCGAAGCCTAACCCTAACCCTTCCCCGAAGCCTGACCCTCACCCGTCCCCTAATCCTAAACCGTACGCTAATGCTAACCCGCGCCCTCACACGTACGCTCCCCCTAAAGCGTTGTCGTACCCTCACCTGGACCCTAAACCTTCCCCGTCCCCTAAACCTAACCCTAGCCCGAAGCCTAACCCTAACCCTTCCCCGAAACCTGACCCTCACCCGTCCCCTAATCCTAACCCGTACGCTAACGCTACCCCGCGCCCTCACACGTATGCTCCCCCTAAAGCGTTGTCGTACCCTCACCTGGACCCTAAACCGTCCCCGCCCCCTAACCCTAACCCTAGCCCGAAGCCTAACCCTAACACTTCCCCGAAGCCTGACCCTCACCCTTCCCCTAATGGTAATGCGTACGCTAACGCTAACCCACGCCCTCAAACGTACGCTCCCCCTAAAGCGTTGTCGTACCCTCACCTGGAACCTAATCCGTCCCCGTCCCCTAACCCTAACCCTAGCCCAAAGGCTAACCGTAACCCTTCCCCGAAGCCTGACCCTAACCCGTCCCCTAATCCTAACCCGTACGCTAACGCTAACCCTCGCCCTCACACGTACGCTCCCCTAAAGCGTTTTCGTACCCTTACCTGGACCCTAAACAGTCCCCGTCCACTAACCCTAACCCTAGCCCGAAGCCTAACCCTAACCCTTCCCCGAAGCCTGACCCTCACCCTTCCCATAATGCTAACCCGTACGCTAACGCTAACCCATGCCCTCACACGTACAGTACCCCTAAAGCGTTGTCGTACCCTCACCTGTTACCTAAACCGTCCCCGTCCCCTAACCCTAACCCTAGCCTGAAGGCTAACCGTAACCCTTCCCCGAAGCCTGACCCTCACCCGTCCCCAATCCTAACCCGTACGCTAACGCTAACCCTCGCCCTCACACATACGCTCCCCCTAAAGCTTTGTCGTACCATCACCTGGACCCTAAACCGTCCCCGTCCCCTAACCCTAACCCTAGCCCGAACCCTAACACTAACCCTTCCCCGAAGCCTGACCCTCACCCGTCGTCTAATGCTAACCCGTACGGTAACGCTAACCCGCGCCCTTACACGTACGCTCCCCATAAAGCGTTGTTCTAACCTCACCTGGACCCTAAACCGTCCCCATCCCCTAACCCTAACCCTAGCCCGAACCCTAACCCTAACCCTTCCCCGAAGCCTGACCCTCACACGTCCCCTAATCCGAACCCGTACGCTGACGCTAACCCGCGCCCTCACATGTACGCTCCCCTTAAAGCGTTGTCGTACCCTCACCTGGAACCTAAACCGTCCCCGTTCCCTAACCCTAACCCTAGCCCGAAGCCTAACCCTAACCCTTCCCCGAAGCCTGACCCTCACCAGTCCCCTAATCCTACACCGTACGTTAACGCTAAACCGCGCCCTCACACGTACGCTCCCCTAAAGCGTTTTCGTACCCTTACCTGGACCCTACACCGTCCCTGTCCCCTAACCCTAACCCTAGCACGAACCCTAACACTAACCCTTCCCCGAAGCCTGACCCTCACCCGTCCCCTAATCCTAACCCGTACGCTAACGCTAACCCGCGCCCTCACACGTACGCTCCCCTTAAAGTGTTGTCGTACCCTCACCTGGACCCTAATCCGTCCCCGTCCCCTAACCCTAACCCTACCCCGAAGCCTAACACTAACACTTCCCCGAAGCCTGACACTCACCTGTCCCCTAATACTAACCCGTACGCTAACGCTGACCGGCGCCCTCACACGTATGCTCCCCCTAAAGCGTTGTCGTACCCTCACCTGGACCCTAAACCTTCCCCGTCCCCTAACCCTAACCCTAGCCCGAATCCTAACCCTAACCCTTCCCCGAAGCCTGACCCTCACCCGTCCCCTAATCCTAACCCATACACTAACGCTAACCCGCGCCCTCACACGTACGCTCTCCCTAAAGTGTTGGCATACCCTCACCTGGACCCTAAACCGTCCCCATCCCCTAACCCTAACCCTAGCCCAAACCCTAACCCTAACCCTTCCCCGAAGCCTGACCCTCACCCTTCCCCTAATCCTAACCCGTACGCTAACGCTAACCCGCGCCCTCACACGTACGCTCCCCCTAAAGCGTCGTCGTACCCTCACCTGTACCCTAAACCGTCCCGGTCCCCTAACCCTAACCCTAGCCCGAACTCTAACCCTAAGCCTTCTCCGAAGCCTGACCCTCACCCGTCCCCTAATCCAAACCCGTAGGCTAACGCTAACCCGCGCCCTCACACATACGCTCCCCCTAAAGCGTTGTCGTACCCTCACCTGGACCCTAAACCGTCCCCGTCCCCTAACCCTAACCCTAGCCCGAAGCCTAACCCTAACCCTTCCCCGAAGCCTGACCCTCACCCGTCCCCTAATCCTAACCCGTACGCTAACGCTACCCCGCGCCCTCACACGTATGCTCCACCTAAAGCGTTGTCGTACCCTCACCTGGACCCTAAACCGTCCCCGCCCCCTAACCCTAACCCTAGCCCGAAGCCTAACCCTAACACTTCCCCGAAGCCTGACCCTCACCCTTCCCCTAATGGTAACGCGTACGCTAACGCTAACCCACGCCCTCCAACGTACGCTCCCCCTAATGCGTTTTCGTACCCTCACCTGGAACCTAATCCGTCCCCGTCCCCTAACCCTAACTCTAGCCCAAAGGCTAACCGTAACCCTTCCCCGAAGCCTGACCCTATCCCGTCCCCCAATCCTAACCCGTACGCTAACGCTAACCCTCGCCCTCACACGTACGCTCCCCGTAAAACGTTGTCGTACCCTCACCTGGACCCTAAACCGTCCCCGTCCCCTAACCCTAACCCTAGCCCGAAGCCTAACCCTAACCATTTCCCGAAGCCTGACCCTCACCCGTCCCCTAATCCTACACCGTACGTTAACGCTAACCCGCGCCCTCACAAGTACGCTCCCCTAAAGCGTTTTCGTACCCTTACCTGGACCCTAAACAGTCCCCGTCCCCTAACCCTAACCCTAGCCCGAACCCTGACCCTAACCCTTCCCCGAAACCTGACCCTCACCCGTCCCCTAATCCTAACCCGTACGCTAACTCTAACCCGCGCCCTCACACGTACGCTCCCCCTAAACCGTTGTCGTACCATCACCTGGAACCTAAACCGGCCCCGTCCCCTAAACCTAACCCTAGCCCGAAGTCTAACCCTAACCCTTCCCCGAAGCCTGACCCTCACCCGTCCCCTAATCCTAACCCGTACGATAACGCTAACCCGCGCCCTCACACGTATGCTCCCCCTAAAGCGTTGTCGTACCCTCACCTGGACCCTAAACCGTCCCCGTCCCCTAACCCTAACCCTAGCCCGAAGAATAACCCTAACCCTTCCCCGAAGCCTGACCCTCACCCTTCCCATAATGCTAACCCGTACGCTAACGCTAACCCATGCCCTCACACGTACAGTACCCCTAAAGCGTTGTCGTACCCTCACCTGTTACCTAAACCGTCCCCGTCCCCTAACCCTAACCCTAGCCTGAAGGCTAACCGTAACCCTTCCCCGAAGCCTGACCCTCACCCGTCCCCAATCCTAACCCGTACGCTAACGCTAACCCTCGCCCTCACACATACGCTCCCCCTAAAGCTTTGTCGTACCATCACCTGGACCCTAAACCGTCCCCGTCCCCTAACCCTAACCCTAGCCCGAACCCTAACACTAACACTTCCCCGAAGCCTGACCCTCACCTGTCGTCTAATGCTAACCCGTACGGTAACGCTAACCCGCGCCCTCACACGTACGCTCCCCCTAAAGCGTTGTCGTAACCTCACCTGGACCCTAAACCGTCCCCATCCCCTAACCCTAACCCTAGCCCGAACCCTAACCCTAACCCTTCCCCGAAGCCTGACCCTCACTCGTCCCCTAATCCTAACCCCTACGCTGACGCTAACCCGCGCCCTCACATGTACGCTCCCCTTAAAGCGTTGTCGTACCCTCACCTGGAACCTAAACCGTCCCCGTCCCCTAACCCTAACCCTAGCCCGAAGCCTAACCCTAACCCTTCCCCGAAGCCTGACCCTCACCCGTCCCCTAATCCTAAACCGTACGCTAACGCTAACCCGCGCCCTCACACGTACGCTCCCCCTAAAGAGTTGTCGTACCCTCACCTGAACCCTAAACCTTCCCCGTACCCTAAACCTAACCCTATTCCGAAGCCTAACCCTAACCCTTCCCCGAAGCCTGACCCTCACCCGTCCCCTAATCCTAACCCATACGCTAACGCTAACCCGCGCCCTCACACGTATGCTCCCCCTAAAGCGTTGTCGTACCCTCACCTGGACCCTAAACCGTCCCCGTCCCCTAAACAAAACCCTAGCCCGAAGCCTAACCCTAACCCTTCTCCGAAGCCTGACCCTCACCCTTCCCCTAATGGTAACGCGTACGCTAACGCTAACCCACGCCCTCACACGTACGCTCCCCCTAAAGCGTTGTCGTACCCTCACCTGGAACCTAAACCGTCCCCGTCCCCTAACCCTAACCCTAGCCCGAAGCCTAACCGTAACTCTTACCCGAAGCCTGACCCTCGCCCGTCCCCTAATCCTAACCGGTACGCTAACGCTAACCATCGTCCTCACACGTACGCTCCCCCTAAAGCGTTGTCGTACCCTCATCTCGACCCTAAACCTTCCCCGTACCCTAACCCTAACCTTAGCCCGAAGCCTAACCCTAACCCTTGCCCGAAGCCTGATCCTCACCCGTCCCGTAATCCTAACCCATACGCTAACGCTAACCCGCGCCCTCACACGTACGCTCCCCCTAAAGCGTTGTCGTACCCTCACCTGGACCCTAAACCGTCCCCGTCCCCTAACCCTAACCCTAGCCCGAACCCTAACCCTAACCATTCCCCGAAGCCTGACCCTCACCCGTCCCCTAATCCTACACCGTACGTTAACGCTAAACCGCGCCCTCACACGTACGCTCCCCTAAAGCGTTTTCGTACCCTTACCTGGACCCTAAACCGTCCCTGTCCCCTAACCCTAACCCTAGCACGAACCCTAACACTAACCCTTCCCCGAAGCCTGACCCTCACCCGTCCCCTAATCCTAACCCGTACGCTAACGCTAACCCGCGCCCTCACACGTACGCGCCCCCTAAAGCGTTGTCGTACCCTCACCAGGACCCTAATCCCTCCCCGTCCCCTAACCCTAACCCTAGCCCGAAGCCTAACACTAACACTTCCCCGAAGCCTGACACTCACCTGTCCCCTAATACTAACCCGTACGCTAACGCTAACCCGCGCCCTCACACGTACGCTCCCCCTAAAGCGTTGTCGTACCCTCACCTGGTCCCTAAACCTTCCCCGTCCCCTAACCCTAACCCTAGCCCGAAGCCTAACCCTAACCCTTCCCCGAAGCCTGACCCTCACCCGTCCCCTAATCCTAACCCATACACTAACGCTAACCCGCGCCCTCACACGTACGCTCTCCCTAAAGTGTTGGCATACCCTCACCTGGACCCTAAACCGTCCCCATCCCCTAACCCTAACCCTAGCCCGAACCCTAACCCTAACCCTTCCCCGAAGCCTGACACTCACCCTTCCCCTAATCCTAACCCGTACGCTAACGCTAACCCGCGCCCTCACACGTACGCTCCCCGTAAAGCGTCGTCGTACCCTCACCTGGACCCTAAACCGTCCCGGTCCCCTAACCCTAACCCTAGCCCGAACTCTAACCCTAAGCCTTCTCCGAAGCCTGACCCTCACCCGTCCCCTAATCCAAACCCGTAGGCTAACGCTAACCCACGCCCTCACACATACGCTCCCCCTAAAGCATTGTCGTACCCTCACCTGGACCCTAAACCGTCCCCGTGCCCTAACCCTAACCCTAGCCCGAACCCTAACCCTAACCCTTCCCCGAAGCCTGACCCTCACCCGTCCCCTAATTCTAACCCGTACGCTAACGCTAACCCGCGCCCTCACACGTACGCTCCCCTTAAAGCGTTGTCGTACCCTCACCTGGACCCTAAACTGTCCCCGTCCCCTAACCCTAACCCTAGCCCGAAGCCTAACACTAACACTTCCCCGAAGCCTGACCCTCACCCGTCCCCTAATCCTAACCCGTACGCTAACGCTAACCCGCGCCCTCACACATACGCTCCCCCTAAAGCGTTGTCGTACCCTCACCTGGACCCTAAACCTTCCCCGTCCCCTAACCCTAACCCTAGCCCGAAGCCTAACCCTCACCCTTCCCTGAAGCCTGACCCTCACCCGTCCCCTAATCCTAACCCGTACGCTAACGCTAACCCGCGCCCTCACACGTACGCTCCCCCTAAAGCGTTGTCGTACCCTCACCAGGACCCTAAACCGTCCCCGTCCCCTAACCCTAACCCTAGCCCGAACCCTAACCCTAACGCTTCCACGAAGCCTGACACTCACACGTCTCCTAATCCTAAACCGTACGCTAACGCTAACCCGCGCCCTCACACGTACCCTCCCCCTAAAGCATTGTCGTACTCTCACCTGGACCCTAAACCGTCCCCGTCCCCTAACCCTAACCCTAGCCCGAACCCTAAACCTAACCCTTCCCCGAAGCCTGACCCTCACCCGTCGCCTAATGCTAACCCGTACGGTAACGCTAACCCGCGCCCTCACACGTACGCTCCCCATAAAGCGTTGTCGTAACCTCACCTGGACCCTAAACCGTCCCCATCCCCTAACCCTAACCCTAGCCCGAACCCTAACCCTAACCCTTCCCCGAAGCCTGACCCTCACCCGTCCCCTAATCCTAACCCGTACGCTGACGCTAACCCGCGCCCTCACATGTACGCTCCCCTTAAAGCGTTGTCGTACCCTCACCTGGAACCTAAACCGTCCCCGTCCCCTAACCCTAACCCTAGCCCGAAGCCTAACCCTAACCCTTCCCCGAAGCCTGACCCTCACCCGTCCCCTAATCCTAAACCGTACGCTAACGCTAACCCGCGCCCTCACACGTACGCTCCCCCTAAAGCGTTGTCGTACCCTCACCTGGACCCTAAACCTTCCCCGTCCCCTAAACCTAACCCTATTCCGAAGCCTAACCGTAACCCTTCCCCGAAGCCTGACCCTCACCCGTCCCCTAATCCTAACCCATACGCTAACGCTAACCCGCGCCCTCACACGTATGCTCCCCCTAAAGCGTTGTCGTACCCTCACCTGGACCCTAAACCGTCCCCGTCCCCTAAACAAAACCCTAGCCCGAAGCCTAACCCTAACCCTTCCCCGAAGCCTGACCCTCACCCTTCCCCTAATGGTAACGCGTACGCTAACGCTAACCCACGCCCTCACACGTACGCTCCCCCTAAAGCGTTGTCGTACCCTCACCTGGAACCTAAACCGTCCCCGTCCCCTAACCCTAACCCTAGCCCGAACCCTAACCCTAACACTTCCCCGAAGCCTGAACCTCACCCGTCCCCTAATCCTAACCCGTACGCTAACGCTAACCCGCGCCCTCACACGTACGCTCCCCTTAAAGTGTTGTCGTACCCTCACCTGGACCCTAAACCGTCCCCGTCCCCTAACCCTAGCGCTAGCCACAACCCTAAACCTAACCCTTCCCCAAAGCCTGACCCTCACCCGTCCCCTAATCCTAACCTGTACGCTAACGCTAACCCGCGCCCTCACACGTACGCTCCCCCTAAAGCGTTGTCGTACCCTCACCTGGACCCTAAACCGTCCCCGTTCCCTAACCCTAACCCTAGCCCGAAGCCTAACCCTAACCCTTCCCCGAAGCCTGACCCTCACCCGTCCCCTAATCCTAACGCGTACGCTAACGCTAACCCGCGCCCTCACACGTACGCTCCCCTTAAAGCGTTGTCGTACCCTCACCTGGACCCTAAACCGTCCCCATCCCCTACCCCTAACCCTAGCCCGAAGCCTAACACTAACACTTCCCCGAAGCCTGACCCTCACCCGTCCCCTAATCCTAACCCGTACGCTAACGCTAACCCGCGCCCTCACACATACGCTCCCCCTAAAGCGTTGTCGTACCCTCACCTGGACCCTAAAACTTCCCCATACCCTAACCCTAACCCTAGCCCGAAGCCTAACCCTAACCATTCCCCAAAGCCTGACCCTCACCCGTCCCCTAATCCTACACCGTACGTTAACGCTAAACCGCGCCCTCACACGTACGCTCCCCTAAAGCGTTTTCGTACCCTTACCTGGACCCTAAACCGTCCCTGTCCCCTAACCCTAACCCTAGCACGAACCCTAACACTAACCCTTCCCCGAAGCCTGACCCTCACCCGTCCCCTAATCCTAACCCGTACGCTAACGCTAACCCGCGCCCTCACATGTACGCTCCCCCTAAAGCGTTGTCGTACCCTCACCTGGACCCTAAACCTTCCCCGTCCCCTAACCCTAACCCTAGCCCGAATCCTAACCCTAACCCTTCCCCGAAGCCTGACCCTCACCCGTCCCCTAATCCTAACCCATACACTAACGCTAACCCGCGCCCTCACACGTACGCTCTCCCTAAAGTGTTGGCATACCCTCACCTGGACCCTAAACCGTCCCCATCCCCTAACCCTAACCCTAGCCCAAACCCTAACCCTAACCCGTCCCCGAAGCCTGACCCTCACCCGTCCCCTAATCCAAACCCGTAGGCTAACGCTAACCCGCGCCCTCACACATACGCTCCCCCTAAAGCATTGTCGTACCCTCACCTGGACCCTAAACCGTCCCCGTCCCCTAACCCTAAACCTAGCCCGAACCCTAACCCTAAACCTTCCCCGAAGCCTGACCCTCACCCGTCCCCTAATTCTAACCCGTACGCTAACGCTAACCCGCGCTCTCACACGTACGCTCCCCTTAAAGCGTTTTCGTACCCTCACCTGGACCCTAAACCGTCCCCGTCCCCTAAGCCTAACCCTAGCCCGAAGCCTAACCCTAACACTTCCCCGAAGCCTGACCCTCACCCGTCCCCTAATCCTAACCCGTACGCTAACGCTACCCCGCGCCCTCACACGTACGCTCCCCCTAAAGCGTTGTCGTACCCTCACCTGGACCCTAAACCGTCCCCGCCCCCTAACCCTAACCCTAGCCCGAACCCTAACCCTAACACTTCCCCGAAGCCTGACCCTCACCCTTCCCCTAATGGTAACGCGTACGCTAACGCTAACCCACGCCCTCAAACGTACGCTCCCCCTAAAGCGTTGTCGTACCCTCACCTGGAACCTAATCCGTCCCCGTCCCCTAACCCTAACCCTAGCCCAAAGGCTAACCGTAACCCTTCCCCGAAGCCTGACCCTAACCCGTCCCCTAATCCTAACCCGTATGCTAACGCTAACCCTCGCCCTCACACGTACGCTCCCCGTAAAGCGTTGTCGTACCCTCACCTGGACCCTAAACCATCCCCGTCCCCTAACCCTAACCCTAGCCCGAAGCCTAACCCTAACCATTTCCCGAAGCCTGACCCTCACCCGTCCCCTAATCCTACACCGTACGTTAACGCTAACCCGCGCCCTCACACGTACGCTCCCCTAAAGCGTTTTCGTAACCTTACCTGGACCCTAAACAGTCCCCGTCCCCTAACCCTAACCCTAGCCCGAACCCTAACCCTAACCCTTCCCCGAAGCCTGACCCTCACCCGTCCCCTAATCCTAACCCGTACGCTAACTCTAACCCGCGCCCTCACACGTACGCTCCCCCTAAACCGTTGTCGTACCATCACCTGGAACCTAAACCGGCCCCGTCCCCTAAACCTAACCCTAGCCCGAAGTCTAACCCTAACCCTTCCCCGAAGCCTGACCCTCACCCGTCCCCTAATCCTAACCCGTACGATAACGCTAACCCGCGCCCTCACACGTATGCTCCCCCTAAAGCGTTGTCGTACCCTCACCTGGACCCTAAACCGTCCCCGTCCCCTAACCCTAACCCTAGCCCGATGCCTAACCCTAACCCTTCCCCGAAGCCTGACCCTCACCCTTCCCATAATGCTAACCCGTACGCTAACGCTAACCCATGCACTCACACGTACAGTACCCCTAAAGCGTTGTCGTACCCTCACCTGTTACCTAAACCGTCCCCGTCCCCTAACCCTAACCCTAGCCTGAAGGCTAACCGTAACCCTTCCCCGAAGCCTGACCCTCACCCGTCCCCAATCCTAACCCGTACGCTAAAGCTAACCCTCGCCCTCACACATACGCTCCCCCTAAAGCTTTGTCGTACCATCACCTAGACCCTAAACCGTCCCCGTCCCCTAACCCTAACCCTAGCCCGAACCCTAACACTAACCCTTCCCCGAAGCCTGACCCTCACCCGTCGTCTAATGCTAACCCGTACGGTAACGCTAACCCACGCCCTCACACGTACGCTCCCCCTAAAGCGTTGTCGTAACCTCACCTGGACCCTAAACCGTCCCCATCCCCTAACCCTAACCCTAGCCCGAACCCTAACCCTAACCCTTCCCCGAAGCCTGACCCTCACTCGTCCCCTAATCCTAACCCGTACGCTGACGCTAACCCGCGCCCTCACATGTACGCTCCCCTTAAAGCGTTGTCGTACCCTCACCTGGAACCTAAACCGTCCCCGTCCCCTAACCCTAACCCTAGCCCGAAGCCTAACCCTAACCATTCCCCGAAGCCTGACCCTCACCCGTCCCCTAATCCTAAACCGTACGCTAACGCTAACCCGCGCCCTCACACGTACGCTCCCCCTAAAGCGTTGTCGTACCCTCACCTGGACCCTAAACCTTCCCCGTCCCCTAAACCTAACCCTATTCCGAAGCCTAACCCTAACCCTTCCCCGAAGCCTGACCCTCACCCGTCCCCTAATCCTAACCCGTACGCTAACGCTAACCATCGTCCTCACACGTACGCTCCCTCTAAAGCGTTGTCGTACCCTCACCTGGACCCTAAACCGTCCCCGTCCCCTAACCCTAACCCTAGCCCGAACCCTAACCCTAACCCTTCCCCGAAGCCTGACCCTCACCCGTCCCCTAATCCTAACCCGTACGCTAACGCTAACCCGCGGCCTCACACGTACGCTCCCCTTAAAGTGTTGTCGTACCCTCACCTGGACCCTAAACCGTCCCCGTCCCCTAAACTTAGCGCTAGCCACAACCCTAAACCTAACCCTTCCCCAAAGCCTGACACTCACCCGTCCCCTAATCCTAACCTGTACGCTAACGCTAACCCGCGCCCTCACACGTACGCTCCCCCTAAAGCGTTGTCGTACCCTCACCTGGACCCTAAACCGTCCCCGTCCCCTAACCCTAACCCTAGCCCGAAGCCTAACCCTAACCCTTCCCCGAAGCCTGACCCTCACCCTTCCCCTAATCCTAACCCGTACGCTAACGCTAACCCGCGCCCTCACACGTACGCTCCCCCTAAAGCGTCGTCGTACCCTCACCTGGACCCTAAACCGTCCCGGTCCCCTAACCCTAACCCTAGCCCGAACTCTAACCCTAAGCCTTCTCCGAAGCCTGACCCTCACCCGTCCCCTAATCCAAACCCGTAGGCTAACGCTAACCCGCGCCCTCACACATACGCTCCCCCTAAAGCATTGTCGTACCCTCACCTGGACCCTAAACCGTCCCCGTCCCCTAACCCTAACCCTAGCCCGAACCCTAACCCTAACCCTTCCCCGAAGCCTGACCCTCACCCGTCCCCTAATTCTAACCCGTACGCTAACGCTAACCCGCGCCCTCACACGTACGCTCCCCCTAAAGCGTTGTCATACCCTCACCTGGACCCTAAACCGTACCCGTCCCCTAACCATAACCCTAGACCGAACCCTAACCCTAACCCTTCCCCGAAGCCTGACCTTCACCCTTCCCTAATGCTAACCCGTACGCTAACGCTAACCTGCACCCTCACACGTACGCTCCCCCTAAATCGTCCTCATACCCTCACCTGGAACCTAAACTGTCCCCGTCCCCTAACCCTAACCCTAGCCCGAAGCCCAACCCTAAGACTTCTCCGAAGCCTGACACTCACCCGTCCCATAATCCTAACCCGTACGCTAACGCTAACCCGCGCCCTCACACGTACGCTCCCCCTAAAGCGTTGTCGTTCCCTCACCTGGACCCTAAACCGTCCCCGTCCCCTAACCCTAACCCTAGCCCGAACCCTAACCCTAACCCTTCCCCGAAGCCTGACCCTCACCCGTCCCCTAATCCTAACCCGTACGCTAACGCTAACCCGCGCCCTCACACGTACGCTCCCCTTAAAGCGTTGTCGTACCCTCACCTGGACCCTAAACCGTCCCCGTCCCCTAACCCTAACCCTAGCCCGAAGCCTAACACTAACACTTCCCCGAAGCCTGACCCTCACCCGTCCCCTAATCCTAACCCGTACGCTAACGCTAACCCTCGCCCTCACACGTACGCTCCCCCTAAAGCGTTGTCGTACCCTCACCTGGACCCTAAACCGTCCCCGGCCCCTAACCCTAATCCTAGCCCGAACCCTAACCCTAACCATTCCCTGAAGCCTGACCCTCACCCGTCCCCTAATCCTACACCGTACGCTAACGCTAACCCGCGCCCTCACACGTACGCTCCCCCTAAAGTGTTGTCGTACCATTACCTGGACGCTAAACCGTCCCCGTCCCTTAACCCTAACCCTAGCCCGAACCCTAACCCTAACCCTTCCCCGAAGCCTGACCCTCACCCGTCCCCTAATCCTAACCCGTACGCTAACGCTAACCCACGCCCTCACAGGTACGCTCCCCTTAAAGCGTTGTCGTAACCTCACCTGGACCCTAAACCGTCCCCGTCCCCTAACCCTAACCCTAGCCCGAAGCCTAACCCTAACCCTTCCCCGAAGCCTGACCCTCACCCGTCCCCTAATCCTAACCCGTACGCTAACGCTAACCCGCGCCCTCACACGTACGCTCCCCTTAAAGTGTTGTCGTACCCTCACCTGGACCCTAAACCGTCCCCGTCCCCTAACCCTAGCGCTAGCCACAACCCTAAACCTAACCCTTCCCCAAAGCCTGACACTCACCCGTCCCCTAATCCTAACCTGTACGCTAACGCTAACCCGCGCCCTCACACGTACGCTCCCCCTAAAGCGTTGTCGTACCCTCACCTGGACCCTAAACCGTCCCCGTCCCCTAACCCTAACCCTAGCCCGAAGCCTAACCCTAACCCTTCCCCGAAGCCTGACACTCACCCGTCCCCTAATCCTAACCCGTACGCTAACGCTAACCCGCGTCCTCACACGTACGCTCCGCTTAAAACGTTGTCGTACCCTCACCTGGACCCTAAACCGTCCCCATCCCCTAACCGTAACCCTAGCCCGAAGCCTAACACTAACACTTCCCCGAAGCCTGACCCTCACCCGTCCCCTAATCCTAACCCATAAGCTAAAGCTAACCCGCGCCCTCACACATACGCTCCCCCTAAAGCGTTGTCGTACCCTCACCTGGACCCTAAACCTTCCCCGTACCCTAACCCTAACCTTAGCCCGAAGCCTAACCCTAACCCTTGCCCGAAGCCTGATCCTCACCCGTCCCCTAATCCTAACCCATACGCTAACGCTAACCCGCGCCCTCACACGTACGCTCCCCCTAAAGCGTTGTCGTACCCTCACCTGGACCCTAAACCGTCCCCGTCCCCTAACCCTAACCCTAGCCCGAAGCCTAACCCTAACCATTCCCCGAAGCCTGACCCTCACCCGTCCCCTAATCCTACACCGTACGTTAACGCTAAACCGCGCCCTCACACGAACGCTCCCCTAAAGCGTTTTCGTACACTTACCTGGACCCTAAACCGTCCCTGTCCCCTAACCCTAACCCTAGCACGAACCCTAACACTAACCCTTCCCCGAAGCCTGACCCTCACCCGTCCCCTAATCCTAACCCGTACGCTAACGCTAACCCGCGCCCTCACACGTACGCTCCCCCTAAAGCGTTGTCGTACCCTCACCTGGACCCTAAACCGTCCCCATCCCCTAACCCTAACCCTAGCCTGAACCCTAACCCTAACGCTTCCCCGAAGCCTGACCCTCACCCGTCGTCTAACGCTAACCCGTACGGTAACGCTAACCCGCGCCCTCACACGTACGCTCCCCCTAAAGCGTTGTCGTACCCTCACCTGGACCCTAAACCGTCCCCATCCCCTAACCCTAACCCTAGCCCGAACCCTAACCCTAACGCTTCCCCGAAGCCTGACCTTCACCCGTCCCCTAATCCTAACCCGTACGCTAACGCTAACCCGCGCCCTCACACGTACGCTCCCCCTAAAGCGTTGTCGTACCCTCACCTGGAACCTAAACCGTCCCCATCCCCTAACCCTAACCCTAGCCCGAAGCCTAACCCTAACCCTTCCCCGAAGCCTGACCCTCACCCTTCCCCTAATCATAAACTGTATGCTAACGCTAACCCGCGCCCTCACACGTACGCTCCCCCTAAAGCGTTGTCGTATCCTCACCTGGACCCTAAACCTTCCCCGTCCCCTAAACCTAACCCTAGCCCGAAGCCTAACCCTAACACTTCCCCGAAGCCTGACCCTCACCCGTCCCCTAATCCTAACCCGTACGCTAACGCTAACCCGCGCCCTCACACGTATGCTCCCCCTAAAACGTTGTCGTACCCTCACCTGTACCCTAAACCGTCCCCGTCCCCTAACCCTAACCCTAGACCGAACCCTAACCCTAACCCTTCCCCGAAGCCTGACCCTCACCCTTCCCCTAATGCTAACCCGTACGCTAACGCTAACCCACGCCCTCACACGTACGCTCCCCATAAAGCATTGTCGAACCCTCACCTGTAACCTAAACCGTCACCGTCCCCTAACCCTAACCCTAGCACGAAGGCTAACCGTAACCCTTCCCCAAAGCCTGACACTCACCCGTCCCCTAATCCTAACCCGTACGCTAACGCTAACCCTCGCCCTCACACGTACGCTCCCCCTAAAGCGTTGTCGTACCCTCACCTGGACCCTAAACCGTCCCCGGCCCCTAACCCTAATCCTAGCCCGAACCCTAACCCTAACCATTCCCTGAAGCCTGACCCTCACCCGTCCCCTAATCCTACACCGTACGCTAACGCTAACCCGCGCCCTCACACATACGCTCCCCCTAAAGCGTTGTCGTACCCTCACCTGGACCCTAAACCTTCCCCGTACCCTAACCCTAACCTTAGCCCGAAGCCTAACCCTAACCCTTGCCCGAAGCCTGATCCTCACCCGTCCCCTAATCCTAACCCATACGCTAACGCTAACCCGCGCCCTCACACGTACGCTCCCCCTAAAGCATTGTCGTACCCTCACCTGGACCCTAAACCGTCCCCGTCCCCTAACCCTAACCCTAGCCCGAAGCCTAACCCTAACCATTCCCCGAAGCCTGACCCTCACCCGTCCCCTAATCCTACACCGTACGTTAACGCTAAACCGCGCCCTCACACGTACGCTCCCCTAAAGCGTTTTCGTACCCTTACCTGGACCCTAAACCGTCCCTGTCCCCTAACCCTAACCCTAGCACGAACCCTAACACTAACACTTCCCCGAAGCCTGACCCTCACCCGTCCCCTAATCCTAACCCGTACGCTAACGCTAACCCGCGCCCTCACACGTACGCTCCCCTTAAAGTGTTGTCGTACCATCACCTGGACCCTAATCCGTCCCCGTCCCCTAACCCTAACCCTAGCCCGAAGCCTAACACTAACACTTCCCCGAAGCCTGACACTCACCTGTCCCCTAATACTAACCCGTACGCTAACGCTAACCCGCGCCCTCACACGTACGCTCTCCCTAAAGTGTTGGCGTACCCTCACCTGGACCCTAAACCTTCCCCATCCCCTAACCCTAACCCTAGCCCGAAGCCTAACCCTAACCCTTCCCCGAAGCCTGACCCTCACCCGTCCCCTAATCCTAACCCGTACGCTAACGCTAACCCGCGCCCTCACACGTACGCTCCCCCTAAAGCGTCGTCGTACCCTCACCTGGACCCTAAACCGTCCCGGTCCCCTAACCCTAACCCTAGCCCGAACTCTAACCCTAAGCCTTCTCCGAAGCCTGACCCTCACCCGTCCCCTAATCCAAACCCGTAGGCTAACGCTAACCCGCGCCCTCACACATACGCTCCCCCTAAAGCATTGTCGTACCCTCACCTGGACCCTAAACCGACCCCGTCCCCTAACCCTAACCCTAGCCCGAACCCTAACCCTAACCCTTCCCCGAAGCCTGACCCTCACCCGTCCCCTAATTCTAACCCGTACGCTAACGCTAACCCGCGCCCTCACACGTACGCTCCCCTTAAAGCGTTGTCGTACCCTCACCTGGACCCTAAACTGTCCCCGTCCCCTAACCCTAACCCTAGCCCGAAGCCTAACACTAACACTTCCCCGAAGCCTGACCCTCACCCGTCCCCTAATCCTAACCCGTACGCTAACGCTAACCCGCGCCCTCACACATACGCTCCCCCTAAAGCATTGTCGTACCCTCACCTGGACCCTAAACCTTCCCCGTCCCCTAACCCTAACCCTAGCCCGAAGCCTAACCCTCACCCTTCCATGAAGCCTGACCCTCACCCGTCCCCTAATCCTAACCCGTACGCTAACGCTAACCCGCGCCCTCACACGTTCGCTCCCCCTAAAGCGTTGTCGTATCCTCACCTGGAACCTAAACCGTCCCCATCCCCTAACCCTAACCCTAGCCCGAAGCCTAACCCTAAGACTTCTCCGAAGCCTGACACTCACCTGTCCCCTAATCCTAACCCGTACGCTAACGCTATCCCGCGCCCTCACACGTACGCTCCCCCTAAAGTGTTGTCGTTCCCTCACCTGGACCCTAAACCGTCCCCGTCCCCTAACCCTAACCCTAGCCCGAACCCTAACCCTAACCCTTCCCCGAAGCCTGACCCTCACCCGTCCCCTAATCCTAAACTGTACGCTAACGCTAACCCGCGCCCTCATACGTACGCTCCCCTTAAAGCGTTGTCGTACCCTCACCTGGACCCTAAACCGTCCCCGTCCCCTAACCCTAACCCTAGCCCGAAGCCTAACACTAACACTTCCCCGAAGCCTGACCCTCACCCGTCCCCTAATGCTAACCCGTACGCTAACGCTAACCCGCGCCCTCACACGTACGCTACCCCTAAAGCGTCGTCGTACCCTCACCTGGACCCTAAACCGTCACCGTCCCCTAACCCTAACCCTAGCCCGAACCCTAACCCTAAGCCTTCTCCGAAGCCTGACCCTCACCCGTCCCCTAATCCTAACCCGTACGCTAACACTAACACGCGCCCTCACACGTACGCTCCCTCTAAAGTGTTGTCGTACCCTCAGCTGGACCCTAAACCGTCCCCGTCCCCTAACCCTAACCCTAGCCCGAACCCTAACCCTAACCCTTTCCCGAAGCCTGACCCTCACCCGTCCCCTAATCCTAACCCGTACGCTAACTCTAACCCGTGCCCTCACACGTACGCTCCCCCTAAACCGTTGTCGTACCATCACCTGGAACCTAAACCGGCCCCGTCCCCTAAACCTAACCCTAGCCCGAAGTCTAACCCTAACCCTTCCCCGAAGCCTGACCCTCACCCGTCCCCTAATCCTAACCCGTACGATAACGCTAACCCGCGCCCTCACACGTATGCTCCCCCTAAAGCGTTGTCGTACCCTCACCTGGACCCTAAACCGTCCCCATCCCCTAACCCTAACCCTAGCCCGAAGCCTAACCCTAACCCTTCCCCGAAGCCTGACCCTCACCCTTCCCATAATGCTAACCCGTACGCTAACGCTAACCCATGCCCTCACACGTACAGTACCCCTAAAGCGTTGTCGTACCCTCACCTGTTACC
Source organism: Pseudorca crassidens (assembly GCF_039906515.1). Taxonomy (NCBI): domain Eukaryota; kingdom Metazoa; phylum Chordata; class Mammalia; order Artiodactyla; family Delphinidae; genus Pseudorca; species Pseudorca crassidens. Next base: position 24,539,458 of record NC_090310.1, read on the forward strand.
TAAACCGTCCCCGTCCCCTAACCCTAACCCTAGCCTGAAGGCTAACCGTAACCCTTCCCCGAAGCCTGACCCTCACCCGTCCCCAATCCTAACCCGTACGCTAACGCTAACCCTCGCCCTCACACATACGCTCCCCCTAAAGCTTTGTCGTACCATCACCTGGACCCTAAACCGTCCCCGTCCCCTAACCCTAACCCTAGCCCGAACCCTAACACTAACCCTTCCCCGAAGCCTGACCCTCACCCGTCGTCTAATGCTAACCCGTACGGTAACGCTAACCCGCGCCCTCACACGTACGCTCCCCCTAAAGCGTTGTCGTAACCTCACCTCGACCCTAAACCGTCCCCATCCCCTAACCCTAACACTAGCCCGAACCCTAAACCTAACCCTTCCCCGAAGCCTGACCCTCACTCGTCCCCTAATCCTAACCCGTACGCTGACGCTAACCCGCGCCCTCACATGTACGCTCCCCTTAAAGCGTTGTCGTACCCTCATCTGGAACCTAAACCGTCCCCGTCCCCTAACCCTAACCCTAGCCTGAAGCCTAACCCTAACCCTTCCCCGAAGCCTGACCCTCACCCGTCCCCTAATCCTAAACCGTACGCTAACGCTAAACCGCGCCCTCACACGTACGCTCCCCCTAAAGCGTTGTCGTACCCTCACCTGGACCCTAAACCTTCCCCGTCCCCTAAACCTAACCCTATTCCGAAGCCTAACCCTAACCCTTCCCCGAAGCCTGACCCTCACCCGTCCCCTAATCCTAACCCATACGCTAACGCTAACCCGCGCCCTCACACGTATGCTCCCCCTAAAGCGTTGTCGTACCCTCACCTGGACCCTAAACCGTCCCCGTCCCCTAAACAAAACCCTAGCCCGAAGCCTAACCCTAACCTTTCCCCGAAGCCTGACCCTCACCCTTCCCCTAATGGTAACGCGTACGCTAACGCTAACCCACGCCCTCACACGTACGCTCCCCCTAAAGCGTTGTCGTACCCTCACCTGGAACCTAAACCGTCCCCGTCCCCTAACCCTAACCCTAGCCCGAAGGCTAACCGTAACTCTTACCCGAAGCCTGACCCTCGCCCGTCCCCTAATCCTAACCCGTACGCTAACGCTAACCATCGTCCTCACATGTACGCTCCCTCTAAAGCGTTGTCGTACCCTCACCTGGACCCTAAACCGTCCCCGTCCCCTAACGCTAACCCTAGCCCGAACCCTAACCCTAACCCTTCCCCGAAGCCTGACCCTCACCCGTCCCCTAATCCTAACCCGTACGCTAACGCTAACCCGCGCCCTCACACGTACGCTCCCCCTAAAGCGTTGTCGTACCCTCACCTGGACCCTAAACCGTCCCCGTCCCCTAACCCTAACCCTAGCCCGAAGCCTAACCCTAACCCTTCCCCGAAGCCTGACCCTCACCCGTCCCCTAATCCTAACCCGTACGCTAACGCTAACCCGCGCCCTCACACGTACGCTCCCCTTAAAACGTTGTCGTACCCTCACCTGGACCCTAAACCGTCCCCATCCCCTAACCCTAACCCTAGCCCGAAGCCTAACACTAACACTTCCCCGAAGCCTGACCCTCACCCGTCCCCTAATCCTAACCCGTACGCTAACGCTAACCCGCGCCCTCACACATACGCTCCCCCTAAAGCGTTGTCGTACCCTCACCTGGACCCTAAACCTTCCCCGTACCCTAACCCTAACCTTAGCCCGAAGCCTAACCCTAACCCTTGCCCGAAGACTGATCCTCACCCGTCCCCTAATCCTAACCCATACGCTAACGCTAACCCGCGCCCTCACACGTACGCTCCCCCTAAAGCGTTGTCGTACCCTCACCTGGACCCTAAACCGTCCCCGTCCCCTAACCCTCACCCTAGCCCGAAGCCTAACCCTAACCATTCCCCGAAGCCTGACCCTCACCCGTCCCCTAATCCTACACCGTACGTTAACGCTAAACCGTGCCCTCACACGTACGCTCCCCTAAAGCGTTTTCGTACCCTTACCTGTACCCTAAACCGTCCCTGTCCCCTAACCCTAACCCTAGCACGAACCCTAACACTAACCCTTCCCCGAAGCCTGACCCTCACCCGTCCCCTAATCCTAACCCGTACGCTAACGCTAACCCGCGCCCTCACACGTACGCTCCCCTTAAAGTGTTGTCGTACCCTCACCTGGACCCTAATCCGTCCCCGTCCCCTAACCCTAACCCTAGCCCGAAGCCTAACACTAACACTTCCCAGAAGCCTGACACTCACTTGTCCCCTAATACTAACCCGTACGCTAACGCTAACCCGCGCCCTCACACGTACGCTCCCCCTAAAGCGTTGTCGTACCCTCACCTGGACCCTAATCCGTCCCCGTCCCCTAACCCTAACCCTAGCCCGAAGCCTAACCCTAACCTTTCCCCGAAGCCTGACCCTCACCCGTCCCCTAATCCTAACCCATACACTAACGCTAACCGCGCCCTCACACGTACGCTCTCCCTAAAGTGTTGGCATACCCTCACCTGGACCCTAAACCGTCCCCATCCCCTAACACTAACCCTAGCCCGAACCCTAACCCTAACCCTTCCCCGAAGCCTGACCCTCACCCTTCCCCTAATCCTAACCCGTACGCTAACGCTAACCCGCGCCCTCACACGTACGCTCCCCCTAAAGCGTCGTCGTACCCTCACCTGGACCCTAAACCGTCCCGGTCCCCTAACCCTAACCCTAGCCCGAACTCTAACCCTAAGCCTTCTCCGAAGCCTGACCCTCACCCGTCCCCTAATCCAAACCCGTAGGCTAACGCTAACCCGCGCCCTCACACATACGCTCCCCCTAAAGCATTGTCGTACCCTCACCTGGACCCTAAACCGTCCCCGTCCCCTAACCCTAACCCTAGCCCGAACCCTAACCCTAACCCTTCCCCGAAGCTGACCCTCACCCGTCCCCTAATTCTAACCCGTACGCTAACGCTAACCCGCGCCCTCACACGTACGCTCCCCTTAAAGCGTTGTCGTACCCTCACCTGGACCCTAAACTGTCCCCGTCCCCTAACCCTAACCCTAGCCCGAAGCCTAACACTAACACTTCCCCGAAGCCTGACCCTCACCCGTCCCCTAATCCTAACCCGTACGATAACGCTAACCCGCGCCCTCACACATACGCTCCCCCTAAAGCGTTGTCGTACCCTCACCTGGACCCTAAACCTTCCCCGTCCCCTAACCCTAACCCTAGCCCGAAGCCTAACCCTCACCCTTCCCTGAAGCCTGACCCTCACCCGTCCCCTAATCCTAACCCGTACGCTAACGCTAACCCGCGCCCTCACACGTACGCTCCCCCTAAAGCGTTGTCGTACCGTCACCAGGACCCTAAACCGTCCCCGTCCCCTAACCCTAAACCTAGCCCGAACCCTAACCCTAACGCTTCCCCGAAGCCTGACACTGACACGTCCCCTAATCCTAAACCGTACGCTAACGCTAACACGCGCCCTCACACGTACCCTCCCCCTAAAGCATTGTGGTACTCTCACCTGGACCCTAAACCGTCCCCGTCCCCTAACCCTAACCCTAGTTCGAACCCTAACCCTAACCCTTCCCCGAAGCCTGACCCTCACCCGTCCCCTAATCCTAACGCGTACGCTAACGCTAACCCGCGCCCTCACACGTACGCTCCCCCTAAAGAATTGTCGTACTCTCACCTGGACCCTAAACCGTCCCCGTCCCCTAACCCTAACCCTAGCCCGAACCCTAACCCTAACCCTTCCCCGAAGCCTGACCCTCACCCGTCGCCTAATGCTAACCCGTACGGTAACGCTAACCCGCGCCCTCACACGTACGCTCCCCGTAAAGCGTTGTCGTACCCTCACCTGGACCCTAAACCGTCCCCATCCCCTAACCCTAACCCTAGCCCGAAGCCTAACCCTAACACTTCCCCGAAGCCTGACCCTCACCCGTCCCATAATCCTAACCCGTACGCTAACGCTAACCCGCGCCCTCACACGTACGCTCCCCCTAAAGCGTTGTCATACCCTCACCTGGACCCTAAACCGTCCCCGTCCCCTAACCCTAACCCTAGACCGAACCCTAACCCTAACCCTTCCCCGAAGCCTGACCTTCACCCTTCCCTAATGCTAACCCGTACGCTAACGCTAACCCGCACCCTCACACGTACGCTCCCCCTAAATCGTCGTCATACCCTCACCTGGAACCTAAACTGTCCCCATCCCCTAAACCTAACCCTAGCCCGAAGCCTAACCCTAACCCTTCCCCGAAGCCTGACCCTCACCCTTCCCATAATGCTAACCCGTACGCTAACGCTAACCCATGCCCTCACACGTACAGTACCCCTAAAGCGTTGTCGTACCCTCACCTGTTACCTAAACCGTCCCCGTCCCCTAACCCTAACCCTAGCCTGAAGGCTAACCGTAACCCTTCCCCGAAGCCTGACCCTCACCCGTCCCCAATCCTAACCCGTACGCTAACGGTAACCCTCGCCCTCACACATACGCTCCCCCTAAAGCTTTGTCGTACCATCACCTGGACCCTAAACCGTCCCCGTCCCCTAACCCTAACCCTAGCCCGAACCCTAACACTAACCCTTCCCCGAAGCCTGACCCTCACCCGTCGTCTAATGCTAACCCGTACGGTAACGCTAACCCGCGCCCTCACACGTACGCTCCCCCTAAAGCGTTGTCGTAACCTCACCTCGACCCTAAACCGTCCCCATCCCCTAACCCTAACACTAGCCCGAACCCTAAACCTAACACTTCCCCGAAGCCTGACCCTCACTCGTCCCCTAATCCTAACCCGTACGCTGACGCTAACCCCCGCCCTCACATGTACGCTCCCCTTAAAGCGTTGTCGTACCCTCATCTGGAACCTAAACCGTCCCCGTCCCCTAACCCTAACCCTAGCCTGAAGCCTAACCCTAACCCTTCCCCGAAGCCTGACCCTCACCCGTCCCCTAATCCTAAACCGTACGCTAACGCTAAACCGCGCCCTCACACGTACGCTCCCCCTAAAGCGTTGTCGTACCCTCACCTGGACCCTAAACCTTCCCCGTCCCCTAAACCTAACCCTATTCCGAAGCCTAACCCTAACCCTTCCCCGAAGCCTGACCCTCACCCGTCCCCTAATCCTAACCCATACGCTAACGCTAACCCGCGCCCTCACACGTATGCTCCCCCTAAAGCGTAGTCGTACCCTCACCTGGACCCTAAACCGTCCCCGTCCCCTAAACAAAACCCTAGCCCGAAGCCTAACCCTAACCTTTCCCCGAAGCCTGACCCTCACCCTTCCCCTAATGGTAACGCGTACGCTAACGCTAACCCACGCCCTCACACGTACGCTCCCCCTAAAGCGTTGTCGTACCCTCACCTGGACCCTAAACCGTCCCCGTCCCCTAACCCTAACCCTAGCCCGAAGCCTAACCCTAACCCTTCCCCGAAGCCTGACCCTCACCCGTCCCCTAATCCTAACCCGTACGCTAACGCTAACCCGCGCCCTCACACGTACGCTCCCCTTAAAACGTTGTCGTACCCTCACCTGGACCCTAAACCGTCCCCATCCCCTAACCCTAACCCTAGCCCGAAGCCTAACACTAACACTTCCCCGAAGCCTGACCCTCACCCGTCCCCTAATCCTAACCCGTACGCTAACGCTAACCCGCGCCCTCACACATACGCTCCCCCTAAAGCGTTGTCGTACCCTCACCTGGACCCTAAACCTTCCCCGTACCCTAACCCTAACCTTAGCCCGAAGCCTAACCCTAACCCTTGCCCGAAGACTGATCCTCACCCGTCCCCTAATCCTAACCCATACGCTAACGCTAACCCGCGCCCTCACACGTACGCTCCCCCTAAAGCGTTGTCGTACCCTCACCTGGACCCTAAACCGTCCCCGTCCCCTAACCCTCACCCTAGCCCGAAGCCTAACCCTAACCATTCCCCGAAGCCTGACCCTCACCCGTCCCCTAATCCTACACCGTACGTTAACGCTAAACCGTGCCCTCACACGTACGCTCCCCTAAAGCGTTTTCGTACCCTTACCTGTACCCTAAACCGTCCCTGTCCCCTAACCCTAACCCTAGCACGAACCCTAACACTAACCCTTCCCCGAAGCCTGACCCTCACCCGTCCCCTAATCCTAACCCGTACGCTAACGCTAACCCGCGCCCTCACACGTACGCTCCCCTTAAAGTGTTGTCGTACCCTCACCTGGACCCTAATCCGTCCCCGTCCCCTAACCCTAACCCTAGCCCGAAGCCTAACACTAACACTTCCCAGAAGCCTGACACTCACTTGTCCCCTAATACTAACCCGTACGCTAACGCTAACCCACGCCCTCACACGTACGCTCCCCCTAAAGCGTTGTCGTACCCTCACCTGGACCCTAATCCGTCCCCGTCCCCTAACCCTAACCCTAGCCCGAAGCCTAACCCTAACCTTTCCCCGAAGCCTGACCCTCACCCGTCCCCTAATCCTAACCCATACACTAACGCTAACCGCGCCCTCACACGTACGCTCTCCCTAAAGTGTTGGCATACCCTCACCTGGACCCTAAACCGTCCCCATCCCCTAACACTAACCCTAGCCCGAACCCTAACCCTAACCCTTCCCCGAAGCCTGACCCTCACCCGTCCCCTAATCCTAAACCGTACGCTAACGCTAAACCGCGCCCTCACACGTACGCTCCCCCTAAAGCGTTGTCGTACCCTCACCTGGACCCTAAACCTTCCCCGTCCCCTAAACCTAACCCTATTCCGAAGCCTAACCCTAACCCTTCCCCGAAGCCTGACCCTCACCCGTCCCCTAATCCTAACCCATACGCTAACGCTAACCCGCGCCCTCACACGTATGCTCCCCCTAAAGCGTAGTCGTACCCTCACCTGGACCCTAAACCGTCCCCGTCCCCTAAACAAAACCCTAGCCCGAAGCCTAACCCTAACCTTTCCCCGAAGCCTGACCCTCACCCTTCCCCTAATGGTAACGCGTACGCTAACGCTAACCCACGCCCTCACACGTACGCTCCCCCTAAAGCGTTGTCGTACCCTCACCTGGACCCTAAACCGTCCCCGTCCCCTAACCCTAACCCTAGCCCGAAGCCTAACCCTAACCCTTCCCCGAAGCCTGACCCTCACCCGTCCCCTAATCCTAACCCGTACGCTAACGCTAACCCGCGCCCTCACACGTACGCTCCCCTTAAAACGTTGTCGTACCCTCACCTGGACCCTAAACCGTCCCCATCCCCTAACCCTAACCCTAGCCCGAAGCCTAACACTAACACTTCCCCGAAGCCTGACCCTCACCCGTCCCCTAATCCTAACCCGTACGCTAACGCTAACCCGCGCCCTCACACATACGCTCCCCCTAAAGCGTTGTCGTACCCTCACCTGGACCCTAAACCTTCCCCGTACCCTAACCCTAACCTTAGCCCGAAGCCTAACCCTAACCCTTGCCCGAAGACTGATCCTCACCCGTCCCCTAATCCTAACCCATACGCTAACGCTAACCCGCGCCCTCACACGTACGCTCCCCCTAAAGCGTTGTCGTACCCTCACCTGGACCCTAAACCGTCCCCGTCCCCTAACCCTCACCCTAGCCCGAAGCCTAACCCTAACCATTCCCCGAAGCCTGACCCTCACCCGTCCCCTAATCCTACACCGTACGTTAACGCTAAACCGTGCCCTCACACGTACGCTCCCCTAAAGCGTTTTCGTACCCTTACCTGTACCCTAAACCGTCCCTGTCCCCTAACCCTAACCCTAGCACGAACCCTAACACTAACCCTTCCCCGAAGCCTGACCCTCACCCGTCCCCTAATCCTAACCCGTACGCTAACGCTAACCCGCGCCCTCACACGTACGCTCCCCTTAAAGTGTTGTCGTACCCTCACCTGGACCCTAATCCGTCCCCGTCCCCTAACCCTAACCCTAGCCCGAAGCCTAACACTAACACTTCCCAGAAGCCTGACACTCACTTGTCCCCTAATACTAACCCGTACGCTAACGCTAACCCGCGCCCTCACACGTACGCTCCCCCTAAAGCGTTGTCGTACCCTCACCTGGACCCTAATCCGTCCCCGTCCCCTAACCCTAACCCTAGCCCGAAGCCTAACCCTAACCTTTCCCCGAAGCCTGACCCTCACCCGTCCCCTAATCCTAACCCATACACTAACGCTAACCGCGCCCTCACACGTACGCTCTCCCTAAAGTGTTGGCATACCCTCACCTGGACCCTAAACCGTCCCCATCCCCTAACACTAACCCTAGCCCGAACCCTAACCCTAACCCTTCCCCGAAGCCTGACCCTCACCCTTCCCCTAATCCTAACCCGTACGCTAACGCTAACCCGCGCCCTCACACGTACGCTCCCCCTAAAGCGTCGTCGTACCCTCACCTGGACCCTAAACCGTCCCGGTCCCCTAACCCTAACCCTAGCCCGAACTCTAACCCTAAGCCTTCTCCGAAGCCTGACCCCCACCCGTCCCCTAATCCAAACCCGTAGGCTAACGCTAACCCGCGCCCTCACACATACGCTCCCCCTAAAGCATTGTCGTACCCTCACCTGGACACTAAACCGTCCCCGTCCCCTAACCCTAACCCTAGCCCGAACCCTAACCCTAACCCTTCCCCGAAGCCTGACCCTCACCCGTCCCCTAATTCTAACCCGTACGCTAACGCTAACCCGCGCCCTCACACGTACGCTCCCCTTAAAGCGTTGTCGTACCCTCACCTGGACCCTAAACTGTCCCCGTCCCCTAACCCTAACCCTAGCCCGAAGCCTAACACTAACACTTCCCCGAAGCCTGACCCTCACCCGTCCCCTAATCCTAACCCGTACGATAACGCTAACCCGCGCCCTCACACATACGCTCCCCCTAAAGCGTTGTCGTACCCTCACCTGGACCCTAAACCTTCCCCGTCCCCTAACCCTAACCCTAGCCCGAAGCCTAACCCTCACCCTTCCCTGAAGCCTGACCCTCACCCGTCCCCTAATCCTAACCCGTACGCTAACGCTAACCCGCGCCCTCACACGTACGCTCCCCCTAAAGCGTTGTCGTACCGTCACCAGGACCCTAAACCGTCCCCGTCCCCTAACCCTAAACCTAGCCCGAACCCTAACCCTAACGCTTCCCCGAAGCCTGACACTGACACGTCCCCTAATCCTAAACCGTACGCTAACGCTAACACGCGCCCTCACACGTACCCTCCCCCTAAAGCATTGTGGTACTCTCACCTGGACCCTAAACCGTCCCCGTCCCCTAACCCTAACCCTAGCCCGAACCCTAACCCTAACCCTTCCCCGAAGCCTGACCCTCACCCGTCCCCTAATCCTAACGCGTACGCTAACGCTAACCCGCGCCCTCACACGTACGCTCCCCCTAAAGAATTGTCGTACTCTCACCTGGACCCTAAACCGTCCCCGTCCCCTAACCCTAACCCTAGCCCGAACCCTAACCCTAACCCTTCCCCGAAGCCTGACCCTCACCCGTCGCCTAATGCTAACCCGTACGGTAACGCTAACCCGCGCCCTCACACGTACGCTCCCCGTAAAGCGTTGTCGTACCCTCACCTGGACCCTAAACCGTCCCCATCCCCTAACCCTAACCCTAGCCCGAAGCCTAACCCTAACACTTCCCCGAAGCCTGACCCTCACCCGTCCCATAATCCTAACCCGTACGCTAACGCTAACCCGCGCCCTCACACGTACGCTCCCCCTAAAGCGTTGTCATACCCTCACCTGGACCCTAAACCGTCCCCGTCCCCTAACCCTAACCCTAGACCGAACCCTAACCCTAACCCTTCCCCGAAGCCTGACCTTCACCCTTCCCTAATGCTAACCCGTACGCTAACGCTAACCCGCACCCTCACACGTACGCTCCCCCTAAATCGTCGTCATACCCTCACCTGGAACCTAAACTGTCCCCATCCCCTAACCCTAACCCTAGCCCGAAGCCTAACCCTAAGACTTCTCCGAAGCCTGACACTCACCCGTCCCCTAATCCTAACCCGTACGCTAACGCTAACCCGCGCCCTCACACGTACGCTCCCCCTAAAGCGTTGTCGTTCCCTCACCTGGACCCTAAACCGTCCCCGTCCCCTAACCCTAACCCTAGCCCGAACCCTAACCCTAACCCTTCCCCGAAGCCTGACCTTCACCCGTCCCCTAATCCTAACCCGTACGCTAACGCTAACCCGCGCCCTCACACGTACGCTCCCCTTAAAGCGTTGTCGTACCCTCACCTGGACCCTAAACCGTCCCCGTCCCCTAACCCTAACCCTAGCCCGAAGCCTAACACTAACACTTCCCCGAAGCCTGACCCTCACCCGTCCCCTAATGCTAACCCGTACGCTAACGCTAACCCGCGCCCTCACACGTACGCTACCCCTAAAGCGTCGTCGTACCCTCACCTGGACCCTAAACTGTCCCCGTCCCCTAACCCTAACCCTAGCCCGAACCCTAACCCTAAGCCTTCTCCGAAGCCTGACCCTCACCCGTCCCCTAATCCTAACCCGTACGCTAACACTAACACGCGCCCTCACACGTACGCTCCCTCTAAAGTGTTGTCGTACCCTCAGCTGGACCCTAAACCGTCCCCGTCCCCTAACCCTAACCCTAGCCCGAACCCTAACCCTAACCCTTCCCCGAAGCCTGACCTTCACCCTTCCCCTAATGCTAACCCGTACGCTAACGCTAACCTGCACACTCACACGTACGCTCCCCCTAAAGCGTCGTCATACCCTCACCTGGAACCTAAACTGTCCCCGTCCCCTAACCCTAACCCTAGCCCGAAGCCCAACCCTAAGAGTTCTCCGAAGCCTGACACTCACCCGTCCCCTAATCCTAACCCGTACGCTAACGCTAACCCGCGCCCTCACACGTACGCTCCCCCTAAAGCGTTGTCGTTCCCTCACCTGGACCCTAAACCGTCCCCGTCCCCTAACCCTAACCCTAGCCCGAACCCTAACCCTAACCCTTCCCCGAAGCCTGACCCTCACCCGTCCCCTAATCCTAACCCGTACGCTAACGCTAACCCGCGCCCTCACACGTATGCTCCCCCTAAAACGTTGTCGTACACTCACCTGTACCCTAAACCGTCCCCGTCCCCTAACCCTAACCCTAGACCGAAGCCTAACCCTAACCCTTCCCCGAAGCCTGACCCTCACCCTTCCCCTAATGCTAACCCGTACGCTAACGCTAACCCACGCCCTCACACGTACGCTCCCCATAAAGCATTGTCGAACCCTCACCTGTAACCTAAACCGTCACCGTCCCCTAACCCTAACCCTAGCACGAAGGCTAACCGTAACCCTTCCCCGAAGCCTGACACTCACCCGTCCCCTAATCCTAACCCGTACGCTAACGCTAACCCTCGCCCTCACACGTACGCTCCCCCTAAAGCGTTGTCGTACCCTCACCTGGACCCTAAACCGTCCCCGGCCCCTAACCCTAATCCTAGCCCGAACCCTAACCCTAACCATTCCCTGAAGACTGACCCTCACCCGTCCCCTAATCCTACACCGTACGCTAACGCTAACCCGCGCCCTCACACGTACGCTCCCCCTAAAGCGTTGTCGTACCATTACCTGGACGCTAAACCGTCCCCGTCCCTTAACCCTAACCCTAGCCCGAACCCTAACCCTAACCCTTCCCCGAAGCCTGACCCTCACCCGTCCCCTAATCCTAACCCGTACGCTAACGCTAACCCGCGCCCTCACACGTACGCTCCCCTTAAAGCGTTGTCGTAACCTCACCTGGATCCTAAACCGTCCCCGTCCCCTAACCCTAAACCTAGCCCGAAGCCTAACCCTAACCCTTCCCTGAAGCCTGACACTCACCCTTCCCTTAATGCTAACCCGTACGCTAACTCTAACCCACGCCCTCACACGTACGCTCCCCCTAAAGCGTTGTCGTACCCACACCTGTTACCTAAACCGTCCCCGTCCCCTAACCCTATCCCTAGCCTGAAGGCTAACCGTAACCCTTCCCCGAAGCCTGAACCTCACCCCTCGTCTAATGCTAACCCGTACGGTAACGCTAACCCGCGCCCTCACACGTACGCTCCCCTTAAAGCGTTGTCGTACCCTCACCTGGACCCAAAACCTTCCCCGTCCCCTAAACCTAACCCTAGACCGAAGCCAAACCCTAACCTTTCCCCGAAGCCTGACCCTCACCCGTCCCCTAATCCTAAACCGTACGATAACGCTAACCCGCGCACTCACACGTACGCTCCCCCTAAAGCGTTGGCGTACCCTCACCTGTACCCTAAACCGTCCCCGTCCCCTAACCCTAAACCTAGCCCGAACCCTAACCCTAACCCTTCCCCAACGCCTGACCCTCACCCGTCGTCTAATGCTAACCCGTACGGTAACGCTAACCCGCGCCCTCACACGTACGCTCCCCCTAAGGCGTTGTCGTACCCTCACCTGGACCCTAAACCGTCCCCGTCCCCTAACACTAACCCTAGCCTGAAGCCTAACCCTAACACTTCCCGGAAGCCTGACCCTCACCCGTCTCCTAATCCTAACCCGTACGTTAACGCTAACCTGCGCCCTCACACGTACGCTCCCCCTAAAGCGTTGTTGTACACTCACCTGGACCCTAAACCGTCTCCGTCCCCTAACCCTAACCCTAGCCCGAACCCTAACCCTAACCCTTCCCCGAAGCCTGACCCTCACCCGTCCCCTAATCCTAACCCGTACGCTAACGCTAACCCGCGCCCTCACACGTACGATCCCCCTAAAGCGTTGTCATACCATCACCTGGACCCTAAACCGTCCCCGTCCCCTAACCCTAACCCTAGCCCGAACCCTAACCCTAACCCTTCTCCGAAGCCTGACGCACACCCATCCCCTAATCCTAACCCTTACGCTGACGCTAACCCACGCCCTCACACGTACGCACCCCCTAAAGCGTTGTCGTACCCTCACCAGGACCCTAAACCGTCCCCGTCCCCAACCCTAACCCTAGCCCGAACCCTAACCCTAACCCTTCCCCGAAGCCTGACACTCACGCATCCCGTAATCCTAAACCGTACGCTAATGCTAACCCACGCCCTCACACGTACGCTCCGCCTAAAGCGTTGTCGTACCATCACCTGGACCCTAAACCTTCCCCATCCACTAATACTAAACTTAGCCCGAACCGTAACCCTAACCCTTCCCCGAAGCCTGACCCTCACACGTCCCCTAATGCTAACCCGTACGCTAACGCTAACCCGCGCCCTCACACGTACGCTCCCCCTAAAGCGTTGTCGTACCCTCACCTGGACACTAAACCGTCCCCGTCCCCTAACCGTAACCCTAGCACGAAACCTAACCCTAACCCTTCCCCGTTGCCTGACCCTCACCCGTCCCCTAATCCTAACGCGTACGCTAACGCTAACACGCGCCCTCACACGTACGCTCCCCCTAAAGCGTTGTCGTACTCTCACCTGGACCCTAAACCTTCCCTGTCCTCTAACCCTAACCCTAGCCCAAAGGCTAACCCTAACCCTTCCCCGAAGCCTGACCCTCACCCGTCTCCTAATCCTAACCCGTACGTTAACGCTAACCTGCGCCCTCACACGTACGCTCCCCCTAAAGCGTTGTCGTACTCTCACCTGGACCCTAAACCGTCCCCGTCCCCTAACCCTAACCCTAGCCCGAACCCTAACCCTAACCCTTCCCCGAAGCCTGACCCTCACCCGTCCCCTAATGCTAACCCGTACGCTAATGCTAACCCGCGCCCTCACACGTACGATCCCCCTAAAGCGTTGTCGTACCATCACCTGGACCCTAAACCGTCCCCATCCCCTAACCCTAACCCTAGCCTGAAGCCTAACCCTAACACTTCCCCGAAGCCTGACCCTCACCCTTCCCCTAATCCTAAACCGTACGCTAACACTAACCCGCGCCCTCACACGTACGCTCCCCCTAAAGCGTTGTCGTAGCCTCACCTGGACCCTAAACCGTCCCCATCCACTAACCCTAACCCAAGCCCGAACCCTAACCCTAACACTTCCCCGAAGCCTGACCCTCACCCGTCCCCTAATCCTAACCCGTACGCTATCGCTAACCCGTGCCCTCACACATACGCTCCCCCTAAAGCATTGTCGTACCCTCACCTGGACTCTAAAACTTCCGCGTCCCCTAACCCTAACCCTAGCTCGAACCCTAAACCGTCCCCGTCCCCTAACCCTAACCCTAGCCCGAACCCTAACCCTAAAACTTCCCCGAAGCCTGACCCTCACCCGTCCCCTAATCCTAACCCGTACGCTAACGCTAACCCGCGCCCTCACACGTACGCTCCCCCTAAAGCGTTGTCGTACCCTCACCTGGACCCTAAACCTTCCCCATCCCCTAACACTAAACTTAGCCCGAACCCTAACCCTAACCCTTCCCCGAAGCCTGACCCTCACACGTCCCCTAATGCTAACCCGTACGCTAACGCTAACCCGCGCCCTCACACGTACGCTCCCCCTAAAACGTTGTCGTACCCTCACCTGGACACTAAACCGTCCCCGTCCCCTAACCCTAACCCTAGCCCGAACCCTAACCCTAACCCTTCTCGGAAGCCTGACCCTCACACTTCCCCTAATCCTAACCCGTACGCTAACGCTACACCGCGCCCTCAAACGTACGCTCCCCCTAAAGCGTTGTCGTACCCTCACCTGGACCCTAAACCGTCCCCTTCCCCTAAAACTAACCCTAGCCCGAACCCTAACCCTAACCCTTCTCCGAAGCCTGACCCTCACCCGTCCCCTAATACTAACCCGTACGCTAACGCTAACCCTCGCCCTCACACGTACGCTCCCCCTAAAGCGTTGTCGTAACCTCACCTGGACCCTAAACCGTCCCCGTGCCCAAACCCTAACCCTAGCCCGAACCCTAACCCTAACCGTTCCCCGAAGCCTGACCCTCACCCGTCCCCTAATCCTACCCCCGTACGATAACGCTAACCCGCGCCCTCACACGTACACTCCTCCTAAAGCGTTGTCGTACCCTCACCTGAAACCTAAACCTTCTCCGTCCCATAACCCTAACCCTACCCCGAAGCCTAACCCTAACCCTTCCCCGAAGCCTGACCCTCACCCGTCCCCTAATCCTAAACCGTACGCTAATGCTAACCCGCGCCGTCACACGTACGCTCCCCCTAAAGCGTTGTCGTACCCTCACCTGGACCCTAAACCGTCCCCGTGCCCTAACCCTAACCCTAGCCCGAAGCCTAACCCTAACCCTTCCCCGAAGCCTGACCCTCACCCGTCCCCTAATCCTAACCCGTACGCTAATGCTAACCCGCGCCCTAACACGTATGCTCCCCCTAAAGCGTTATCGTACCCTCACCTGTACCCTAAACCGTCCCCGTCCCCTAACCCTAACCCTAGCCCGAAGCCTAACCCTAACCCTTCCCCAAAGCCTGACCCTCACCCTTCCCCTAATGCTAACCCGTTCGCTAATGCTAACCCACGCCCTCACACGTACGCTCCCCCTAAAGCGTTGTCGTACCCTCACCTGGAACCTAAACCGTCCCCGTCCCCTAACCCTAACCCTAGCCCGTAGGCTATCCGTAACCCTTCCCCGAAGCCTGACCCTCACCTGTCCCCTAATCCTAACCCAAACGCTAACCCTCGCCCTCACACGTACGCTCCCCCTAAAGCGTTGTCGTACCCTCACCTGGACCCTAAACCGTCCCCGTCCCCTAACCCTAACCCTAGCCCGAAGCCTAACCCTAACCCTTCCCCGAAGCCTGACCCTCACCCTTCCCCTAATGCTACACCGTACGCTAACGCTAACCCGCGCCCTCACACGTACGCTGTCCCTAAAGCGTTGTCGTACCCTTACCTGGACCCTAAACCGTCCCCGTCCCCTAACCCTAACCCTAGCCCGAACCCTAACCCTAACCCTTCCCCGAAGCCTGACCCTCACCCTTCCCCTAATGCTAACCCGTTCGCTAATGCTAACCCACGCCCTCACACGTACGCTCCCCCTAAAGCGTTGTCGTACCCTCACCTGGAACCTAAACCGTCCCCGTCCCCTAACCCTAACCCTAGCCCGAAGGCTAACGGTAACCATTTCCCGAAACCTGACACTCACCCGTCTCCTAATCCTAACCCGTTCGTTAACGCTAACCTGCGCCCTCACACGTACGCTCCCCCTAAAGCGTTGTCGTACATTCACCTGGACCCTAAACCGTCCCCGTCCCCTAACCCTAACCCTAGCCCAACCCTAACCGTAACCCTTCCCCGAAGCCTGACCCTCACCCGTCCCCTAATCCTAAACCATACGCTAACGCTAACCCGCGCCCTCACACGTACGATCCCCCTAAAGCGTTGTCGTACCATCACCTGGACCCTAAACCGTCCCCCTCCCCTAACCCTAACCCTAGCCCGAACCCTAACCCTAATCCTTCTCTGAAGCCTGCCCCTCACCCATCCCCTAATCCTAACGCTTACGCTAACGCTTACCCACGCCCTCACACGTACGCTCCCCCTAAAGCGTTGTCGTACCCTCACCTGGACCCTAAACCTTCCCCATCCCCTAACACTAAACTTAGCCCGAACCCTAACCCTAATCCTTCCCCGAAGCCTGACCCTCACACGTCCCCTAATGCTAACCCGTACGCTAACGCTAACCCGCGCCCTCACACGTACGCTCCCCCTAAAGCGTTGTCGTACCCTCACCTGGACACTAAACCGTCCCCGTCCCCTAACCCTAACCCTAGCCCGAACCCTAAGCCTAAAACTTCCCCGAAGCCTGACCCTCACCCGTCCCCTAATCCTAACCCGTAAGCTAACGCTAACCCGCGCCCTCACACGTACGCTCCCCCTAAAGCGTTGTCGTACCCTCACCTGGACCCTAAACCGTCTTCGTACCCTAACCCTAACCTTAGCCCGAACCCTAACCCTAAACCTTCCCCGAAGCCTGACCCTCACCCGTCTCCTAATGCTAACCCGTACGCTAACGCTAACCCACGCCCTAACACGTACTCTACCCCTAAAGCGTTGTCGTACCCTCACCTGTACCCTAAACCGTCTCCGTCACCTAACCCTAACCCTAGCCCGAACCCTAACCCTAACCCTTCTCGGAAGCCAGACCCTCACACGTCCCCTAATCCTAACCCGTACGCTAACGCTACACCGCGCCCTCAAACGTACGCTCCCCCTAAAGCGTTGTCGTACCCTCACCTGGACCCTAAACCGTCCCCGTCCCCTAACCCTAACCCTAGCCCGAACCCTAACCCTAACCCTTCTCCGAAGCCTGACCCTCACCCGTCCCCTAATCCTAACCCGTACGCTAACGCTAACCCTCGCCCTCACACGTACGCTCCCCCTAAAGCGTTGTCGTACCCTCACCTGGACCCTAAACCGTCCCCGTGCCCTAACCCTAACCCTAGCCCGAACCCTAACCCTAACCCTTCCCCGAAGCCTGACCCTCACCCGTCCACTAATCCTACCCCCGTACGATAATGCTAACCCGCGCCCTCAGACGTACGCTCCCCCTAAAGCGTTGTCGTACCCTCACCTGAAACCTAAACCTTCTCCGTCCCCTAACCCTAACCCTAGCCCGAAGCCTAACCCTAACACTTCCCCGAAGCCTGACCCTCACCCGTCCCCTAATCCTAAACCGTACGCTAACGCTAACCCGCGCCCTCACACGTACGCTCCCCCTAAAGCGTTGTCGTACCCTCACCTGGACCCTAAACCGTCCCCATCGCCTAACCCTAACCCTAACCCGAACCCTAACCCTAACCCTTCCCCCAAGCCTGACCCTCACCCGTCCCCTAATCCTAACCCGTACGCTAACGCTAACCCGCGCCCTCACACGTACGCTCCCCCTAAAGCGTTGTTGTACCCTCACCTGGAACCTAAACCGTCCCCGTCCATTAACCCTAACCCTTGCCCGAACCCTAACCCTAACCCTTCCCCGAAGCCTGAACCTCACCCATCCCCTAATCCTAACCCAAACGCTAACGCTAAACCGCGCCCTCACACGTACGCTCCCACAAAAGCGTTGTCGTACCCTCACCTGGACCCTAAACCGTCCCCGTCCCCTAACCCTAACCCTAGCCCGAACACTAACCCTAACCCTTGCCCGAAGCCTGACCCTCACCCGTCCCCTAATTCTAACCCGTACGCTAACGCTAACCCGCGCCCTCACACGTACGCTCCCCCTAAAGCGTTGTTGTACCCTCACCTGGACCCTAACCTTCTCCGTCCCCTAACCCTAACCCTAGCCCGAACCCTAACCCTAACCCTTCCCCAACGCCTGACCCTCACCCGTCGTCTAATGCTAACCCGTACGGTAACGCTAACCCGCGCCCTCACACGTAGGCTCCCCCTAAAGCGTTGTCGTACCCTCACCTGGACCCTAAACCGTCCCCGTCCCCTAACACTAACCCTAGCCCGAAGCCTAACCCTAACCCTTCCCGGAAGCCTGACCCTCACCCGTCTCCTAATCCTAACCCGTACGTTAACGCTAACCTGCGCCCTCACACGTACGCTCCCCCTAAAGCGTTGTCGTACACTCACCTGGACCCTAAACCGTCCCCGTCCCCTAACCCTAACCCTAGCCCGAACCCTAACCCTAACCCTTCCCCGAAGCCTGACCCTCACCCGTCCCCTAATCCTAACCCGTACGCTAACGCTAACCCGCGCCCTCACACGTACGATCCCCCTAAAGCGTTGTCGTAACATCACCTGGACCCTAAACCGTCCCCATCCCCTAAACCTAACCCTAGCCTGAAGCCTAAACCTAACACTTCCCAGAAGCCTGACCCTCACCCGTCCCCTAATCCTAAACCGTACGCTAACACTAACCCGCGCCCTCACACGTACGCTCCCCCTAAAGCGTTGTCGTACCCTCACCTGGACCCTAAACCGTCCCCATCCCCTAACCCTAACCCTAGCCCGAACCCTAACCCTAACACTTCCCCGAAGCCTGACCCTCACCCGTCCCCTAATCCTAACCCGTACGCTATCGCTAACCCATGCCCTCACACATACGCTCCCCCTAAAGCATTGTCGTACCCTCACCTGGACCCTAAAGCTTCCGCGTCCCCTAAACCTAACCCTAGCCCGAACCCTAAACCGTCCCCATCCCCTAACCCTAACCCTAGCCCGAACCGTAACCCTAAAACTTCCCCGAAGCCTGACCCTCACCGTCCCCTAATCCTAACCCGTACGCTAACGCTAACCCACGCCCTAACACGTACTCTCCCCCTAAAGCGTTGTCGTACCCTCACCTGGACCCTAAACCGTCTCCGTCCCCTAACCCTAACCCTAGCCCGAATCCTAACCCTAACGCTTCTAGGAAGCCTGACCCTCACACGTCCCCTAATCCTAACCCGTACGCTAACGCTACACCGCGCACTCAAACGTACGCTCCCCCTAAAGCGTTGTCGTACCCTCATCTGGACCCTAAACCGTCCCCGTCCCCTAACCCTAACCCTAGCCCGAACCCTAACCCTAACCCTTCCCCGAAGCCTGACCCTCACCCGTCCACTAATCCTACCCCCGTACGATAACACTAACCCGCGCCCTCACACGTACGCTCCCCCTAAAGCGTTGTCGTACCCTCACCTGGACCCTAAACCGTCACCATCCCCTAACCCTAACCCTAGCCCGAACCCTAACCCTAACACTTCCCCGAAGCCTGACCCTCACCCGTCCCCTAATCCTAACCCGTACGCTAACGCTAACCCGCGCCCTCACACGTACGCTCCCGCTAAAGCGTTGTTGTACCCTCACCTGGAACCTAAACCGTCCCCGTCCCTTAACCCTAACCCTAGCCCGAACCCTAACCCTAACCCTTCCCCGAAGCCTGACCCTCACCCATCCCCTAATCCTAACCCAAACGCTAACGCTAACCCGCGCCCTCACACGTACGCTCCCCCAAAAGCGTTGTCGTACCCTCACCTGGACCCTAACCTTCTCCGTCCCCTAACCCTAACCCTAGCCCGAACCCTAACCCTAACCCTTCCCCAACGCCTGACACTCACCCGTCGTCTAATGCTAACCCGTACGGTAACGCTAACCCGCGCCCTCACACGTACGCTCCCCCTAAAGCGTTGTCGTACCCTCACCTGGACCCTAAACCGTCCCCGTCCCCTAACACTAACCCTAGCCGGAAGCCTAACCCTAACCCTTCACGGAAGCCTGACCCTCACCCGTCTCCTAATCCTAACCCGTACGTTAACGCTAACCTGCGCCCTCACACGTACGCTCCCCCTAAAGCGTTGTCGTACACTCACCTGGACCCTAAACCGTCCCCGTCCCCTAACCCTAAACCTAGCCCGAACCCTAACCCTAACCCTTCCCCGAAGCCTGACCCTCACCCGTCCCCTAATCCTAACCCGTACGCTAACGCTAACCCGCGCCCTCACACGTACGATCCCCCTAAAGCGTTGTCGTAACATCACCTGGACCCTAAACCGTCCCCATCCCCTAACCCTAACCCTAGCCTGAAGCCTAACCCTAACACTTCCCCGAAGCCTGACCCTCACCCGTCCCCTAATCCTAAACCGTACGCTAACACTAACCCGCGCCCTCACACGTACGCTCCCCCTAAAGCGTTGTCGTACCCTCACCTGGACCCTAAACCGTCCCCATCCCCTAACCCTAACCCTAGCCCGAACACTAAACCTAACACTTCCCCGAAGCCTGACCCTCACCCGTCCCCTAATCCTAACCCGTACGCTATCGCTAACCCGTGCCCTCACACATACGCTCCCCCTAAAGCATTGTCGTACCCTCACCTGGACCCTAAAGCTTCCGCGTCCCCTAACCCTAACCCTAGCCCGAACCCTAAACCGTCCCCGTCCCCTAACCCTAACCCTAGCCCGAACCCTAACCCTAAAACTTCCCCGAAGCCTGACCCTCACCGTCCCCTAATCCTAACCCGTACGCTAACGCTAACCCGCGCCCTCACACGTACGCTCCCCCTAAAGCGCTGTCGTACCGTCACCGGGAACCTAAACCGTCCCCGTCCCCTAACCCTAACACCAGCCCGAACGCTAACCATAACCCTTCCCCGAAGCCTGACACTCACCCGTCCCCTAATCCTAACCCGTACGCTAACGCTAACCCTCGCCCTCACACGTACGCTCCCCCTAAAGCGTTGTCGTACCCTCACCTGGACCCTAAACCGTCCCCATCCCCTAACCCTAACCCTAGCCCGAACCCTAACCCTAACCATTCCCCGAAGCCTGACCCTCACCCGTCCCCTAATCCTAACTCGTACGCTAACGCTAACCCACGCCCTCACACATACGCTCCCCCTAAAGCGTTGTCGTACCCTCACCTGGACCCAAACCTTCCCCGTCCCCTATCCCTAACCCTAGCCCGAACCCTAACCCTAACCCTTGCCCGAAGCCTGACCCTCACCCGTCCCCTAATCCTAACCCATACGCTAACGCTAACCCGCGCCCTCACACGTACGCTCCCCCTAAAGCGTTGTCGTACCCTCACCTGAACCCTAAACCGTCCCCGTCCCATAACACTAACCCTAGCCCGAACCCTAACCCTAACCCTTCTCCGAAGCCTGACCCTCACCCTTCCCATAATGCTAACCCGTACGCTAACGCTAACCCACGCCCTCACACGTACGCTCACCCTAAAGCGTCGTCGTACCATCACCTGGACCCTAAACCGTCCCCGTCCCCTATCCCTAACCCTAGCCCGAACCCTAATCCTAAGCCTTCTCCGAAGCCTGACCCTCACCCGTCCCCTAATCCTAACCCGTACGCTAACACTAACACGCGCCCTCACACGTACGCTCCCCCTAAAGCGTTGTCATACCCTCAGCTGGACCCTAAACCGTCTCCGTCCCTTAACCCTAACCCTAGCCCGAACCCTAACCCTAACACTTCCCCGAAGCCTGACCCTCACCAGTCCCATAATCCTAACCCAAACGCTAACGCCTACCCGCGCCCTCACACGTACGCTCCCCCAAAAGCGTTGTCGTACCCTCACCTGGACCCTAACCTTCTCCGTCCCCTAAACCTAACCCTAGCCCGAACCCTAACCCTAACCCTTCTCCGAAGCCTGACCCTCACACATACACTAATCCTAACCCGTACGCTAACGCTAACCCACGCCCTCACACGTACGCTCCCCCTAAAGCGTTGTCGTACCCTCACCTGGACCCTAAACCGTCCCCGTCCCCTAACCCTAACCCTAACCCGAACCCTAACCCTAACCCTTCCCCGAAGCCTGACCCTCACCCGTCCCCTAATCCTAAACCGTACGCTAACGCTAACCCGCGCCCTCACACGTACGCTCCCCCTAAAGGGTTGTCGTACCCTCACCTGGACCCTAAACCGTCCCCATCCCCTAACCCTAACCCTAGCCCGAACCCTAACCCTAACACTTCCCCGAAGCCTGACCCTCACCCGTCCCCTAATCCTAAACCGTACGCTATCGCTAACCCGTGCCCTCACACATACGCTCCCCCTAAAGCATTGTCGTACCCTCACCTGGACCCTAAAGCTTCCGCTTCCCCTAACCCTAACCCTAGCCCGAACCCTAAACCGTCCCCGTCCCCTAACCCTAACCCTAGCCTGAACCCTATCCCTAAAACTTCCCCGAAGCCTGACCCTCACCGTCCCCTAATCCTAACCCGTACGCTAACGCTAACCCGCGCCCTCACACGTACGCTCCCTCTAAAGCGTTGTCGTACCCTCACCTGGACCCTAAACCGTCCCCGTACCCTAACCCTAACCTTAGACTGAACCCTAACCCTAAACCTTACCCGAAGCCTGACCCTCACCCGTCTCCTAATCCTAACCCGTACGCTAACGCTAACCCACGCCCTAACACGTACTCTCCCCCTAAAGCGTTGTCGTACCCTCACCTGGACCCTAAACTGTCTCCGTCCCCTAACCCTAACCCTAGCCCGAATCCTAACCCTAACCCTTCTCGGAAGCCTGACCCTCACACGTCCCCTAATCGTAACCCGGACGCTAACGCTACACCGCGCCCTCAAACGTACGCTCCCCCTAAAGCGTTGTCGTGCCCTCACCTGGACCCTAAACCGTCCCCGTACCCTAACCCTAACCCTAGCCCGAACCCTAACCCTAACCCTTCTCCGAAGCCTGACCCTCACCCGTCCCCTACTCCTAACCCGTACACTAACGCTAACCCGGGCCCTCACACGTAAGCTCCCCCTAAAGCGTTGTCGTACCCTCACGTGGACCCTAAACCGTCCCCGTGCCCTAACCCTAACCCTACCCCGAACCCTAACCGTAACCATTCCCCGAAGCCTGACACTCACCCGTCCCGTAATCCTACCCCCGTACGATAACGCTAACCCGCGCCCTCACACGTACGCTCCCCATAAAGCGTTGTCGTACCCTCACCTGAAACCTAAACCTTCCCCGTCCCCTAAACCTAAACCTAGCCCGAAGCCTAACCCTAACACTTCCCCGAAGCCTGACCCTCACCCTTCCCCTAATGCTAGCCCCTACGCTAACGCTAACCCGCGCCCTCACACGTACGCTCCCCCTAAAGCGTTGTCGTACCGTTACCTGGAACCTAAACCGTCCCCGTCCCCTAACCCTAACACTAGCCCGAAGGCTAACCATAACCCTTCCCCGAAGCCTGACACTCACCCGTCCCCTAATCCTAACCCGTACGCTAACGCTAACCCTCGCCCTCACACGTACGCTCCCCCTAAAGCGTTGTCGTACCCTCACCTGGACCCTAAACCGTCCCCATCCCCTAACCCTAACCCTAGCCCGAACCCTAACCCTAACCATTCCCCGAAGCCTGACCCTCACCCGTCCCCTAATCCTAACTCGTACGCTAACGCTAACCCACGCCCTCACACATACGCTCCCCCTAAAGCGTTGTCGTACCCTCACCTGGACCCTAAACCTTCCCCGTCCCCTAACCCTAACCCTAGCCCGAACCCTAACCCTAACCCTTGCCCGAAGCCTGACCCTCACCCGTCCCCTAATCCTAACCCATACGCTAACGCTAACCCGCGCCCTCACACGTACGCTCCCCCTAAAGCGTTCTCGTACCCTCACCTGAACCCTAAACCGTCCCCGTCCCATAACCCTAACCCTAGCCCGAACCCTAACCCTAACCCTTCTCCGAAGCCTGACCCTCACCCTTCCCATAATGCTAACCCGTACGCTAACGCTAACCCACGCCCTCACACGTACGCTCACCCTAAAGCGTCGTCGTACCCTCACCTGGACCCTAAACCGTCCCCGTCCCCTAACCCTAACCCTAGCCCGAACCCTAATCCTAAGCCTTCTCCGAAGCCTGACCCTCACCCGTCCCCTAATCCTAACCCGTACGCTAACACTAACCCGCGCCCTCACACGTACGCTCCCCCTAAAGCGTTGTCATACCCTCAGCTGGACCCTAAACCGTCTCCGTCCCTTAACCCTAACCCTAGCCCGAACCCTAACCCTAACACTTCCCCGAAGCCTGACCCTCACCCGTCCCATAATCCTAAGCCAAACGCTAACGCCTACCCGCGCCCTCACACGTACGCTCCCCCAAAAGCGTTGTCGTACCCTCACCTGGACCCTAACCTTCTCCGTCCCCTAAACCTAACCCTAGCCCGAACCCTAACCCTAACCCTTCTCCGAAGCCTGACCCTCACACATACACTAATCCTAACCCGTACGCTAACGCTAACCCACGCCCTCACACGTACGCTCCCCCTAAAGCGTTGTCGTACCCTCACCTGGACCCTAAACCGTCCCCGTCCCCTAACCCTAACCCTAACCCGAACCCTAACCCTAACCCTTCCCCGAAGCCTGACCCTCACCCGTCCCCTAATCCTAAACCGTACGCTAACGTTAACCCGCGCCCTCACACGTACGCTCCCCCTAAAGCGTTGTCGTACCCTCACCTGGACCCTAAACCGTCCCCGTCCCCTAACCCTAACGCTAGCCTGAACCCTGACCCTAACCGTTCCCTGAAGCCTGACCCTGAACCGTCCCCTAATCCTAACCCGTACGCTAACGCTAACCCGCGCCATCACACGTACGCTCCCCCTACAGTGTTGTCGTACCCTCACCTGGAACCTAAACCGTCCCCGTCCCCTAACCCTAACCTTAGCCCGAAGTCTAACCCTAACCCTTCCCCGAAGCCTGACCCTCACCCGTCCCCTAATCCTAACACGTACGCTAAGGCTAACCCGCGCCCTCACACGTATGCTCCCCCTAAAGCGTTGTCGTACCCTCACCTGGACCCTAAACTGTCCCCGTCCCCTAACCCTAACCCTAGCCCGAAGCCTAACCCTAAACCTTCCCCGAAGCCTGACCCTCACCCTTCCCTTAATGCTAACCCGTACGCTAACGCTAACCCGCGCCCTCACACGTACGCTCCCCCTAAAGCGTTGTCGTACCCTCACCTGTAACCTAAACCGTCCCCGTCCCCTAACCCTAACCCTAGCCTGAAGGCTAACCGTAACCCTTCCCCGAAGCCTGACCCTCACCCGTCCCCTAATCCTAACCCGTACGCTAACGCTAACCCTCGCCCTCACACGTACGCTCCCCCTAAAGCGTTGTCGTACCCTCACCTGGACCCTAAACCGTCCCCGTCCCCTTACCCTAACCCTAGCCCGAACCCTAACCCTAACCCTTCCCCGAAGCCTGACCCTCACCCGTCATCTAATGCTAACCCGTACGGTAACGCTAACCCGCGCCCTCACACGTACGCTCCCCTTAAAGCGTTGTCGTACCCTCACCTGGAACCTAAACCGTCCCCGTCCCCTAACCCTAACCCTAGCCCGAAGCCTAACCCTAACCCTTGCCCGAAGCCTGACCCTCACCCGTCCCCTAATCCTACACCGTACGCTAACGCTAACCGACGCCCTCACAGTACGCTCCCCCTAAAGCGTTGTCGTACCCTCAACTGGACCCTAAACATTCCCCGTCCCCTAAACCTAACCCTAGCCCGAAGCGTAACCCTAACCCTTCCCCAAAGCCTGACCCTCACCCGTCCCCTAATCCTAACACGTACGCTAATGCTAACCCGCGCCCTCACACGTATGCTCCCCCCAAAGCGTTGTTGTACCCTCTCCTGGACCCTAAACCGTCCCCGTCCCCTAACCCTAACCCTAGCCTGAAGCCTAACCCTAACCCTTCCCCGAAGCCTGACCCTCACCCTTCCCCTAATGGTAACGCGTACGCTAACGCTAACCCACGCCCTCACACATACGCTCCCCCTAAAGCGTTGTCATACCCTCACCTGGAACCTAAACCGTCCCCGTCCCCTAACCCTAACCCTAGCCCGAAGGCTAACCGTAACCCTTCCCCAAGCCTTACCCTCACCCGTCCCCTAATCCTAACCCGTACGCTAACGCTAACCCTCGCCCTCACACGTACGCTCCCCCTAAAGCGTTGTCGTACCCTCACCTGGACCCTAAACCGTCCCCATCCCCTAACCCTAACCCTAGCCCGAAGCCTAACCCTAATCATACCCCGAAGCCTGACCCTCGCCCGTCCCCTAATCCTACACCGTACGCTAACGCTAACCCGCGCCCTCACACGTACGCTCCCCCTAAAGCGTTGTCGTACCCTCAGCTGGACCATAAACCGTCTCCGTCCCTTAACCCTAACCCTAGCCCGAACCCTAACCCTAACCCTTCCCCAAGCCTGACCCACACCCGTACCCTAATCCTAACCCAAACGCTAACGCTAACCCACGCCCTCACACGTACGCTCCCCCAAAAGCGTTGTCGTACCCTCACCTGGACCCTAAACCTTCCCCATCCCCTAACCCTAACCCTAGCCCGAACCCTAACCCTAACCCTTGCCCGAAGCCTGACCCTCAACCGTCCCCTAATTCTAACCCGTACGCTAACGCTAACCCGCGCCCTCACACGTACGCTCCCCCTAAAGCGTTGTCGTACCCTCACCTGGACCCTAACCTTCTCCGTCCCCTAACCCTAACCCTAGCCCGAACCCTAACCCTAACCCTTCTCCGAAGCCTGACCCTCACACATACACTAATCCTAACCTGTACGATAACGCTAACCCGCGCCCTCACACGTACGCTCCCCCTAAAGCGTTGTCGTACCCTCACCTGGACCCTAAACCGTCCCCGTCCCCTAACCCTAACGCTAGCCTGAACCCTAACCGTAACCCTTCCCCGAAGCCTGACCCTGAACCGTCCCCTAATCCTAACCCGTACGCTAACGCTAACCCGCGCCATCATACGTACGGTCCCCCTAAAGTGTTGTCGTACCCTCACCTGGAACCTAAACCGTCCCCGTCCCCTAACCCTAACCCTAGCCCGAAGGCTAACCGTAACCCTTCCCCGAAGCCTGACCCTCACCCGTCCCCTAATCCTAACCCGTACGCTAACGCTAACCCTCGCCCTCACACGTAGGCTCCCCCTAAAGCGTTGTCGTACCCTCACCTGGACCCTAAACCGTCCCCGTCCCCTAACCCTAACCCTAGCCCGAACCCTAACCATAATCATACCCCGAAGCCTGACCCTCGCCCGTCCCCTAATCCTACACCGTACGCTAACGCTAACCCACGCCCTCACACGTACGCTCCCCCTAAAGCGTTGTCGTACCCTTACCTGGACCCTAAACCGTCCCCGTCCCCTAACCCTAACCCTAGCCTGAAGGCTAACCGTAACACTTCCCCGAAGCCTGACCCTCACCCGTCCCCTAATCCTAACCCGTACGCTAACGCTAACCCGCGCCCTCACACGTACGCTCCCCCTAAAGCGTTGTCGTTCCCTCACCTGCACCCTAAACCGTCCCCGTCCCCTAACCCTAACCCTAGCCCGAACCCTAACCCTAACCCTTCCCCGAAGCCTGACCCTCACACTTCCCCTAATCCTAACCCGTACGCTAACGCTAACCCGCGCCCTCACACGTACGCTCCCCTTAAAGCGTTGTCGTACCCTCACCTGGACCCTAAACCGTCCCCGTCCCCTAACCCTAACCCTAGCCCGAAGCCTAACACTAACACTTCCCCGAAGCCTGACCCTCACCCGTCCCCTAATGCTAACCCGTACGCTAACGCTAACCCGCGCCCTCACACGTACGCTACCCCTAAAGCGTCGTCGTACCCTCACCTGGACCCTAAACCGTCCCCGTCCCCTAACCCTAACCCTAGCCCGAACCCTAACCCTAAGCCTTCTCCGAAGCCTGACCCTCACCCGTCCCCTAATCCTAACCCGTACGCTAACACTAACACGCGCCCTCACACGTACGCTCCCTCTAAAGTGTTGTCGTACCCTCAGCTGGACCCTAAACCGTCCCCGTCCCCTAACCCTAACCCTAGCCCGAACCCTAACCCTAACCCTTCCCCGAAGCCTGACCTTCACCCTTCCCCTAATGCTAACCCGTACGCTAACGCTAACCCGCACACTCACACGTACGCTCCCCCTAAAGCGTCGTCATACCCTCACCTGGAACCTAAACTGTCCCCGTCCCCTAACCCTAACCCTAGCCCGAAGCCCAACCCTAAGACTTCTCCGAAGCCTGACACTCACCCGTCCCCTAATCCTAACCCGTACGCTAACGCTAACCCGCGCCCTCACACGTACGCTCCCCCTAAAGCGTTGTCGTTCCCTCACCTGGACCCTAAACCGTCCCCGTCCCCTAACCCTAACCCTAGCCCGAACCCTAACCCTAACCCTTCCCCGAAGCCTGACCCTCACCCGTCCCCTAATCCTAACCCGTACGCTAACGCTAACCCGCGCCCTCACACGTACGCTCCCCTTAAAGCGTTGTCGTACCCTCACCTGGACCCTAAACCGTCCCCGTCCCCTAACCCTAACCCTAGCCCGAAGCCTAACACTAACACTTCCCCGAAGCCTGACCCTCACCCGTCCCCTAATGCTAACCCGTACGCTAACGCTAACCCGCGCCCTCACACGTACGCTACCCCTAAAGCGTCGTCGTACCCTCACCTGGACCCTAAACCGTCCCCGTCCCCTAATCCTAACCCTAGCCCGAAACCTAACCCTAAGCCTTCTCCGAAGCCTGACCCTCACCCGTCCCCTAATCCTAACCCGTACGCTAACACTAACACGCGCCCTCACACGTACGCTCCCTCTAAAGTGTTGTCGTACCCTCAGCTGGACGCTAAACCGTCCCCGTCCCCTAACCCTAACCCTAGCCCGAACCCTAACCCTAACCCTTCCCCGAAGCCTGACCCTCACCCGTCCCCTAATCCTAATGCGTACGCTAACGCTAACCCGCGCCCTCACACGTACGCTCCCCCTAAAGCATTGTCGTACTCTCACCTGGACCCTAAACCGTCCCCGTCCCCTAACCCTAACCCTAGCCCGAACCCTAACCCTAACCCTTCCCCGAAGCCTGACCCTCACCCGTCGTCTAACGCTAACCCGTACGGTAACGCTAACCCGCGCCCTCACACGTACGCTCCCTCTAAAGCGTTGTCGTACCCTCACCTGGACCCTAAACCGTCCCCATCCCCTAACCCTAACCCTAGCCCGAACCCTAACCCTAACCCTTCCCCGAAGCCTGACCTTCACCCGTCCCCTAATCCTAACCCGTACGCTAACGCTAACCCGCGCCCTCACACGTACGCTCCCCCTAAAGCGTTGTCGTACCCTCACCTGGAACCTAAACCGTCCCCGTCCCCTAACCCTAACCCTAGCCCGAAGCCTAACCCTAACCCTTCCCCGAAGCCTGACCCTCACCCTTCCCCTAATCATAAACCGTATGCTAACGCTAACCCGCGCCCTCACACGTACGCTCCCCCTAAAGCGTTGTCGTATCCTCACCTGGACCCTAAACCTTCCCCGTCCCCTAAACCTAACCCTAGCCCGAAGCCTAACCCTAACACTTCCCCGAAGCCTGACCCTCACCCGTCCCCTAATCCTAACCCGTACGCTAACGCTAACCCGCACCCTCACACGTATCCTCCCCCTAAAACGTTGTCGTCCCCTCACCTGTACCCTAAACCGTCCCCGTCCCCTAACCCTAACCCTAGACCGAAGCCTAACCCTAACCCTTCCCCGAAGCCTGACCCTCACCCTTCCCCTAATGCTAACCCGTACGCTAACGCTAACCCACGCCCTCACACGTACGCTCCCCATAAAGCATTGTCGAACCCTCACCTGTAACCTAAACCGTCACCGTCCCCTAACCCTAACCCTAGCACGAAGGCTAACCGTAACCCTTCCCCGAAGCCTGACACTCACCCGTCCCCTATTCCTAACCCGTACGCTAACGCTAACCCTCGCCCTCACACGTACGCTCCCCCTAAAGCGTAGTCGTACCCTCACCTGGACCCTAAACCGTCCCCTGCCCCTAACCCTAATCCTAGCCCGAACCCTAACCCTAACAATTCCCTGAAGCCTGACCCTCACCCGTCCCCTAATCCTACACCGTACGCTAACGCTAACCCGCGCCCTCACACGTACGCTCCCCCTAAAGCGTTGTCGTACCATTACCTGGACGCTAAACCGTCCCCGTCCCTTAACCCTAACCCTAGCCCGAACCCTAACCCTAACCCTTCCCCGAAGCCTGACCCTCACCCGTCCCCTAATCCTAACCCGTACGCTAATGCTAACCCGCGCCCTCACACGTACGCTCCCCTTAAAGCGTTGTCGTAACCTCACCTGGACCCTAAACCGTCCCCGTCCCCTAACACTAACCCTAGCCCGAAGCCTAACCCTAACCCTTCCCCGAAGCCTGACACTCACCCTTCCCTTAATGCTAACCCGTACGCTAACGCTAACCCGCGCCCTCACACGTACGCTCCCCCTAAAGCGTTCTCGTACCCACACCTGTTACCTAAACCGTCCCCGTCCCCTAACCCTAACCCTAGCCTGAAGGCTAACCGTAACCCTTCCCCGAAGCCTGACCCTCACCCCTCGTCTAATGCTAACCCGTACGGTAACGCTAACCCGCGCCCTCACACGTACGCTCCCCTTAAAGCGTTGTCGTACCCTCACCTGGACCCCAAACCTTCCCCGTCCCCTAAACCTAACCCTAGACCGAAGCCTAACCCTAACCTTTACCCGAAGCCTGACCCTCACCCGTCCCCTAATCCTAAACCGTACGATAACGCTAACCCGCGCACTCACACGTACGCTCCCCCTAAAGCGTTGGCGTACCCTCACCTGTACCCTAAACCGTCCCCGTCCCCTAACCCTAAACCTAGCCCGAACCCTAACCCTAACCCTTCCCCAACGCCTGACCCTCACCCGTCGTCTAATGCTAACCCGTACGGTAACGCTAACCCGCGCCCTCACACGTACGCTCCCCCTAAGGTGTTGTCCTACCCTCACCTGGACCCTAAACCGTCCCCGTCCCCTAACACTATCCCTAGCCTGAAGCCTAACCCTAACACTTCCCGGAAGCCTGACCCTCACCCGTCTCCTAATCCTAACCCGTACGTTAACGCTAACCTGCGCCCTCACACGTACGCTCCCCCTAAAGCGTTGTTGTACACTCACCTGGACCCTAAACCGTCTCCGTCCCGTAACCCTAACCCTAGCCCGAACCCTAACCCTAACCCTTCCCCGAAGCCTGACCCTCACCCGTCCCCTAATCCTAACCCGTACGCTAACGCTAACCCGCGCCCTCACACGTACGATCCCCCTAAAGCGTTGTCGTACCATCACCTGGACCCTAAACCGTCCCCGTCCCCTAACCCTAACCCTAGCCCGAACCCTAACCCTAACCCTTCTCCGAAGCCTGACGCACACCCATCCCCTAATCCTAACCCTTACGCTAACGCTTACCCAAGCCCTCACACGTACGCTCCCCCTAAAGCGTTGTCGTACCGTCAGCAGGACCCTAAACCGTCCCCGTCCCCTAACCCTAACCCTAGCCCGAACCCTAACCCTAACCCTTCCCCGAAGCCTGACCCTCACGCGTCCCCTAATCCTAAACCGTACGCTAACGCTAACCCGCGCCCTCACACGTACGCTCCCCCTAAAGCGTTGTCGTACCCTCACCTGGACCCTAAACCGTCCCCGTCCCCTAACCCTAACCCTAGACCGAACCCTAACCCTAACACTTCTCCGAAGCCTGACCCTCACCCGTCCCCTAATCCTAACCTGTACGCTAACGCTTACCCGCGCCCTCACACGTACGCTCCCCCTAAAGCGTTGTCGTACCCTCACCAGGACCCTAAACCGTCCCCGTCCCCAACCCTAACCCTAGCCCGAACCCTAACCCTAACCCTTCCCCGAAGCCTGACACTCACGCATCCCGTAATCCTAAACCGTACGCTAATGCTAACCCGCGCCCTCACACGTACGCTCCGCCTAAAGCGTTGTCGTACCATCACCTGGACCCTAAACCTTCCCCATCCCCTAACACTAAACTTAGCCCGAACCCTAACCCTAACCCTTCCCCGAAGCCTGACCCTCACACGTCCCGTAATGCTAACCCGTACGCTAACGCTAACCCGCGCCCTCACACGTACGCTCCCCCTAAAGCGTTGTCGTACCCTCACCTGGACACTAAACCGTCCCCGTCCCCTAACCGTAACCCTAGCACGAAACCTAACCCTAACACTTCCCCGTTGCCTGACCCTCACCCGTCCCCTAATCCTAACGCGTACGCTAACGCTAACCCGCGCCCTCACACGTACGCTCCCCCTAAAGCGTTGTCGTACTCTCACCTGGACCCTAAACCTTCCCTGTCCCCTAACCCTAACCCTAGCCCAAAGGCTAACCCTAACCCTTCCCCGAAGCCTGACCCTCACCCGTCTCCTAATCCTAACCCGTACGTTAACGCTAACCTGCGCCCTCACACGTACGCTCCCCCTAAAGCGTTGTCGTACACTCACCTGGACTCTAAACCGTCCCCGTCCCCTAACCCTAACCCTAGCCCGAACCCTAACCCTAACCCTTCCCCGAAGCCTGACCCTCAGCCGTCCCCTAATGCTAACCCGTACGCTAACGCTAACCCGCGCCCTCACACGTACGATCCCCCTAAAGCGTTGTCGTACCATCACCTGGACCCTAAACCGTCCCCATCCCCTAACACTAACCCTAGCCTGAAGCCTAACCCTAACACTTCCCCGAAGCCTGACCCTCACCCGTCCCCTAATCCTAAAACGTACGCTAACACTAACCCGCGCCCTCACACGTACGCTCCCCCTAAAGCGTTGTCGTAGCCTCACCTGGACCCTAAACCATCCCCATCCACTAACCCTAACCCTAGCCCGAACCCTAACCCTAACACTTCCCCGAAGCCTGACCCTCACCCGTCCCCTAATCCTAACCCGTACGCTATCGCTAACCCGTGCCCTCACACATACGCTCCCCCTAAAGCATTGTCGTACCCTCACCTGGACTCTAAAGCTTCCGCGTCCCCTAACCCTAACCCTAGCTCGAACCCTAAACCGTCCCCGTCCCCTAACCCTAACCCTAGCCCGAACCCTAACCCTAAAACTTCCCCGAAGCCTGACCCTCACCCGTCCCCTAATCCTAACCCGTTCGCTAATGCTAACCCACGCCCTCACACGTACGCTCCCCCTAAAGCGTTGTCGTACCCTCACCTGGAACCTAAACCGTCCCCGTCCCCTAACCCTAACCCTAGCCCGTAGGCTATCCGTAACCCTTCCCCGAAGCCTGACCCTCACCTGTCCCCTAATCCTAACCCAAACGCTAACCCTCGCCCTCACACGTACGCTCCCCCTAAAGCGTTGTCGTACCCTCACCTGGACCCTAAACCGTCCCCGTCCCCTAACCCTAACCCTAGCCCGAACCCTAAGCCTAACCATTCCCCGAAGCCTGACCCTCACCCGTCCCCTAATGCTACACCGTACGCTAACGCTAACCCGCGCCCTCACACGTACGCTGTCCCTAAAGCGTTGTCGTACCCTTACCTGGACCCTAAACCGTCCCCGTCCCCTAACCCTAACCCTAGCCCGAAGGCTAACGGTAACCATTTCCCGAAACCTGACACTCACCCGTCCCCTAATCCTAAACCGTACGCTAACGCTAACCCACGCCCTCACACGTACGCTCCCCCTAAAGCGTTGTCGTACCCTCACCTGGACCCTAAACCGTCCCCGTCCCCTAACCCTAACCCTAACCCTAACCCTAACCCTAACCCTAACCCTAACCCTAACCCCTAACCCTAACCCTAACCCTAACCCTAACCCTAGCCCGAACCCTAACCCTAATCCTTCTCTGAAGCCTGACCCTCACCCATCCCCTAATCCTAATGCTTACACTAACGCTTACCCACGCCCTCACACGTACGCTCCCCCTAAAGCGTTGTCGTACCCTCAACTGGACCCTAAACCTTCCCCATCCCCTAACACTAAACTTAGCCCGAACCCTAACCCTAACCCTTCCCCGAAGCCTGACCCTCACACGTCCCCTAATGCTAACCCGTACGCTAACGCTAACCCGCGCCCTCACACGTACGCTCCCCCTAAAGCGTTGTCGTACCCTCACCTGGACACTAAACCGTCCCCGTCCCCTAACCCTAACCCTAGCCCGAACCCTAACCCTAAAACATCCCCGAAGCCTGACCCTCACCCGTCCCCTAATCCTAACCCGTAAGCTAACGCTAACCCGCGCCCTCACACGTACGCTCCCCCTAAAGCGTTGTCGTACCCTCACCTGGACCCTAAACCGTCTTCGTACCCTAACACTAACCTTAGCCCGAACCCTAACCCTAAACCTTCCCCGAAGCCTGACCCTCACCCGTCTCCTAATGCTAACCCGTACGCTAACGCTAACCCACGCCCTAACACGTACTCTACCCGTAAAGCGTTGTCGTACCCTCACCTGTACCCTAAACCGTCTCCGTCACCTAACCCGAACCCTAGCCCGAACCCTAACCCTAACCCTTCTCGGAAGCCAGACCCTCACACGTCCCCTAATCCTAACCCGTACGCTAACGCTACACCGCGCCCTCAAACGTACGCTCCCCCTAAAGCGTTGTCGTACCCTCACCTGGACCCTAAACCGTCCCCGTCCCCTAACCCTAACCCTAGTCCGAACCCTAACCCTAACCCTTCTCCGAAGCCTGACCCTCACCCGTCCCCTAATCCTAACCCGTACGCTAACGCTAACCCTCGCCCTCACACGTACGCTCCCCCTAAAGCGTTGTCGTACCCTCACCTGGACCCTAAACCGTCCCCGTGCCCTAACCCTAACCCTAGCCCGAACCCTAACCCTAACCCTTCCCCGAAGCCTGACCCTCACCCGTCCACTAATCCTACCCCCGTACGATAATGCTAACCCGCGCCCTCAAACGTACGCTCCCCCTAAAGCGTTGTCGTACCCTCACCTGAAACCTAAACCTTCCCCGTCCCCTAACCCTAACCCTAGCCCGAAGCCTAACCCTAACACTTCCCCGAAGCCTGACCCTCACCCGTTCTCTAATCCTAAACCGTACGCTAACGCTAACCCGCGCCCTCACACGTATGCTCCCCCTAAAGCGTTGTCGTACCCTCACCTGGACCCTAAACCGTCCCCATCGCCTAACCCTAACCCTAACCCGAACCCTAACCCTAACCCTTCCCTCAAGCCTGACCCTCACCCGTCCCCTAATCCTAACACGTACGCTAACGCTAACCCGCGCCCTCACACGTACGCTCCCCCTAAAGCGTTGTTGTACCCTCACCTGGAACCTAAACCGTCCCCGTCCCTTAACCCTAACCCTTGCCCGAACCCTAACCCTAACTCTTCCCCGAAGCCTGAACCTCACCCATCCCCTAATCCTAACCCAAACGCTAACGCTAACCCGCGCCCTCACACGTACGCTCCCACAAAAGCGTTGTCGTACCCTCACCTGGACCCTAAACCGTCCCCGTCCCCTAACCCTAACCCTAGCCCGAACACTAACCCTAACCCTTGCCCGAAGCCTGACCCTCCCCCGTCCCCTAATTCTAACCCGTACGCTAACGCTAACCCGCGCTCTCACACGCACGCTCCCCCTAAAGCGTTGTCGTACCCTCACCTGGACCCTAACCTTCTCCGTCCCCTAACCCTAACCCTAGCCCGAACCCTAACCCTAACCCTTCCCCAACGCCTGACCCTCACCCGTCGTCTAATGCTAACCCGTACGGTAACGCTAACCCGTGCCCTCACACGTAGGCTCCCCCTAAAGCGTTGTCGTACCCTCACCTGGACCCTAAACCGTCCCCGTCCCCTAACACTAACCCTAGCCCGAAGCCTAACCCTAACCCTTCCCGGAAGCCTGACCCTCACCCGTCTCCTAATCCTAACCCTTACGTTAACGCTAACCTGCGCCCTCACACGTACGCTCCCCCTAAAGCGTTGTCGTACACTCACCTGGACCCTAAACCGTCCCCGTCCCCTAACCCTAACCCTAGCCCGAACCCTAACCCTAACCCTTCCCCGAAGCCTGACCCTCACCCGTCCCCTAATCCTAACCCGTACGCTAACGCTAACCCGCGCCCTCACACGTACGATCCCCCTAAAGCGTTGTCGTAACATCACCTGGACCCTAAACCGTCCCCATCCCCTAAACCTAACCCTAGCCTGAAGCCTAACCCTAACAGTTCCCAGAAGCCTGACCCTCACCCGTCCCCTAATCCTAAACCGTACGCTAACACTAACCCGCGCCCTCACACGTACGCTCCCCCTAAAGCGTTGTCGTACCCTCACCTGGACCCTAAACCGTCCCCATCCCCTAACCCTAACCCTAGCCCGAACCCTAACCCTAACACTTCCCCGAAGCCTGACCCTCACCCGTCCCCTAATCCTAACCCGTACGCTATCGCTAACCCATGCCCTCACACATACGCTCCCCCTAAAGCATTGTCGTACCCTCAACTGGACCCTAAAGCTTCCGCGTCCCCTAAACCTAACCCTAGCCCGAACCCTAAACCGTCCCCGTCCCCTAACCCTAACCCTAGCCCGAACCGTAACCCTAAAACTTCCCCGAAGCCTGACCCTCACCGTCCCCTAATCCTAACCCGTACGGTAACGCTAACCCGCGCCCTCACACGTACGCTCCCCCTAAAGCGTTGTTGTACCCTCACCTGGAACCTAAACCGTCCCCGTCCCTTAACCCTAACCCTTGCCCGAACCCTAACCCTAACCCTTCCCCGAAGCCTGAACCTCACCCATCCCCTAATCCTAACCCAAACGCTAACGCTAACCCGCGCCCTCACACGTACGCTCCCACAAAAGCGTTGTCGTACCCTCACCTGGACCCTAAACCGTCCCCGTCCCCTAACCCTAACCCTAGCCCGAACACTAACCCTAACCCTTGCCCGAAGCCTGACCCTCCCCCGTCCCCTAATTCTAACCCGTACGCTAACGCTAACCCGCGCCCTCACACGCACGCTCCCCCTAAAGCGTTGTCGTACCCTCACCTGGACCCTAACCTTCTCCGTCCCCTAACCCTAACCCTAGCCCGAACCCTAACCCTAACCCTTCCCCAACGCCTGACCCTCACCCGTCGTCTAATGCTAACCCGTACGGTAACGCTAACCCGTGCCCTCACACGTAGGCTCCCCCTAAAGCGTTGTCGTACCCTCACCTGGACCCTAAACCGTCCCCGTCCCCTAACACTAACCCTAGCCCGAAGCCTAACCCTAACCCTTCCCGGAAGCCTGACCCTCACCCGTCTCCTAATCCTAACCCTTACGTTAACGCTAACCTGCGCCCTCACACGTACGCTCCCCCTAAAGCGTTGTCGTACACTCACCTGGACCCTAAACCGTCCCCGTCCCCTAACCCTAACCCTAGCCCGAACCCTAACCCTAACCCTTCCCCGAAGCCTGACCCTCACCCGTCCCCTAATCCTAACCCGTACGCTAACGCTAACCCGCGCCCTCAGACGTACGATCCCCCTAAAGCGTTGTCGTAACATCACCTGGACCCTAAACCGTCCCCATCCCCTAAACCTAACCCTAGCCTGAAGCCTAACCCTAACACTTCCCAGAAGCCTGACCCTCACCCGTCCCCTAATCCTAAACCGTACGCTAACACTAACCCGCGCCCTCACACGTACGCTCCCCCTAAAGCGTTGTCGTACCCTCACCTGGACCCTAAACCGTCCCCATCCCCTAACCCTAACCCTAGCCCGAACCCTAACCCTAACACTTCCCCGAAGCCTGACCCTCACCCGTCCCCTAATCCTAACCCGTACGCTATCGCTAACCGATGCCCTCACACATACGCTCCCCCTAAAGCATTGTCGTACCCTCAACTGGACCCTAAAGCTTCCGTGTCCCCTAAACCTAACCCTAGCCCGAACCCTAAACCGTCCCCGTCCCCTAACCCTAACCCTAGCCCGAACCGTAACCCTAAAACTTCCCCGAAGCCTGACCCTCACCGTCCCCTAATCCTAACCCGTACGGTAACGCTAACCCACGCCCTAACACGTACTCTCCCCCTAAAGCGTTGTAGTACCCTCACCTGGACCCTAAACCGTCTCCGTCCCCTAACCCTAACCCTAGCCCGAATCCTAACCCTAACGCTTCTAGGAAGCCTAACCCTCACACGTCCCCTAATCCTAACCCGTACGCTAACGCTACACCACGCACTCAAACGTACGCTCCCCCTAAAGCGTTGTCGTACCCTCACCTGGACCCTAAACCGTCCCCGTCCCCTAACCCTAACCCTAGCCCGAACCCTAACCCTAACCCTTCTCAGAAGCCTGACACTCACCCGTCCCCTAATCCTAACCCGTACGTTAACGCTAACCCGCGCCCTCACACGTACGCTCCCCCTAAAGCGTTGTCGTACCCTCACCTGGACCCTAAACCGTCCCCGTGCCCTAACCCTAACCCTAGCCCGAACCCTAACCCTAACCCTTCCCCGAAGCCTGACCCTCACCCGTCCACTAATCCTACCCCCGTACGATAACACTAACCCGCGCCCTCACACGTACGCTCCCCCTAAAGCGTTGTCGTACCCTCACCTGAAACCTAAACCTTCCCCGTCCCCTAACCCTAACCCTAGCCCGAAGCCTAACCCTAACCCTTCCCCGAAGCCTGACCCTCACCCGTCCCCTAATCCTAAACCGTACGCTAACGCTAACCCGCGCCCTCACACGTACGCTCCGCCTAAAGCGTTGTCGTACCCTCACCTGGACCCTAAACCGTCCCCATCCCCTAACCCTAACCCTAGCCCGAACCCTAACCCTAACACTTCCCCGAAGCCTGACCCTCACCCGTCCCCTAATCCTAACCCGTACGCTAACGCTAACCCGCGCCCTCACACGTACGCTCCCCCTAAAGCGTTGTTGTACCCTCACCTGGAACCTAAACTGTCCCCGTCCCTTAACCCTAACCCTAGCCCGAACCCTAACCCTAACCCTTCCCCGAAGCCTGACCCTCACCCACCCCTAATCCTAACCCAAACGCTAACGCTAACCCGCGCCCTCACACGTACGCTCCCCCAAAAGCGTTGTCGTACCCTCACCTGGACCCTAAACCGTCCCCGTCCCCTAACCCTAACCCTAGCCCGAACACTAACCCTAACCCTTGCCCGAAGCCTGACCCTCACCCGTCCCCTAATTCTAACCCGTACGCTAACGCTAACCCGCGCCCTCACATGTACGCTCCCCCTAAAGCATTGTCGTACCCTCACCTGGACCCTAAAGCTTCCGCGTCCCCTAACCCTAACCCTAGCCCGAACCCTAAACCGTCCCCGTCCCCTAACCCTAACCCTAGCCCGAACCCTAACCCTAAAACTTCCCCGAAGCCTGACCCTCACCGTCCCCTAATCCTAACCCGTACGCTAACGCTAACCCGCGCCCTCACACGTACGCTCCCCCTAAAGCGTTGTCGTACCCTCACCTGGACCCTAAACCGTCCCCGTACCCTAACCCTAACCTTAGACCGAACCCTAACCCTAAACCTTCCCCGAAGCCTGACCCTCACCCGTCTCCTAATCCTAACCCGTACGCTAACGCTAACCCACGCCCTAACACGTACTCTCCCCCTAAAGCGTTGTCGTACCCTCACCTGGACCCTAAACCGTCTCCGTCCCCTAACCCTAACCCTAGCCCGAATCCTAACCCTAACACTTCTCGGAAGCCTGACCCTCACACGTCCCCTAATCGTAACCCGTACGCTAACGCTACACCGCGCCCTCAAACGTACGCTCCCCCTAAAGCGTTGTCGTACCCTCACCTGGACCCTAAACCGTCCCCGTCCCCTTACCCTAACCCTAGCCCGAACCCTAACCGTAACCCTTCTCCGAAGCCTGACCCTCACCCGTCCCCTACTCCTAACCCGTACGCTAACGCTAACCCTCGCCCTCACACGTAAGCTCCCCCTAAAGCGTTGTCGTACCCTCACCTGGACCCTAAACCGTCCCCGTGCCCTAACCCTAACCCTACCCCGAACCCTAACCCTAACCATTCCCCGAAGCCTGACCCTCACCCGTCCCGTAATCCTACCCCCGTACGATAACGCTAACCCGCGCCCTCACACGTACGCTCCCCCTAAAGCGTTGTCGTACCCTCACCTGAAACCTAAACCTTCCCCGTCCCCTAACCCTAAACCTAGCCCGAAGCCTAACCCTAACCCTTCCCCGAAGCCTGACCCTCACCCTTCCCCTAATGCTAGCCCCTACGCTAACGCTAACCCGCGCCCTCACACGTACGCTCCCCCTAAAGCGTTGTCGTACCGTCACCTGGAACCTAAACCGTCCCCCTCCCCTAACCCTAACACTAGCCCGAAGGCTAACCATAACCCTTCCCCGAAGCCTGACACTCACCCGTCCCCTAATCCTAACCCGTACGCTAACGCTAACCCTCACCCTCACACGTACGCTCCCCCTAAAGCGTTGTCGTACCCTCACCTGGACCCTAAACCATCCCCATCCCCTAACCCTAACCCTAGCCCGAACCCTAACCCTAACCATTCCCCGAAGCCTGACCCTCACCCGTCCCCTAATCCTAACTCGTACGCTAACGCTAACCCACGCCCTCACACATACTCTCCCCCTAAAGCGTTGTCGTACCCTCACCTGGACCCTAAACCTTCCCCGTCCCCTAACCCTAACCCTAGCCCGAACCCTAACCCTAACACTTGCCCGAAGCCTGACCCTCACACATACACTAATCCTAACCTGTACGCTAACGCTAACCCGCGCCCTCACACGTACGCTCCCCCTAAAGCGTTGTCGTACCCTCACCTGAACCCTAAACCGTCCCCGTCCCATAACCCTAACCCTAGCCCGAACCCTAACCCTAACCCTTCTCCGAAGCCTGACCCTCACCCTTCCCATAATGCTAACCCGTACGCTAACGCTAACACACGCCCTCACACGTACGCTCCCCCTAAAGCGTCGTGGTACCCTCACCTGGACCCTAAACCGTCCCCGTCCCCTAACCCTAACCCTAGCCCGAACCCTAATCCTAAGCCTTCTCCGAAGCCTGACCCTCACCCGTCCCCTAATCCTAACCCGTACGCTAACACTAACCCGCGCCCTCACACGTACGCTCCCCCTAAAGCGTTGTCATACCCTCAGCTGGACCCTAAACCGTCTCCGTCCCTTAACCCTAACCCTAGCCCGAACCCTAACCCTAACCCTTCTTCGAAGCCTGACCCTCACCCGTCCCCTAATCCTAACCCAAACGCTAACGCCTACCCGCGCCCTCACACGTACGCTCCCCCAAAAGCGTTGTCGTACCCTCACCTGGACCCTAACCTTCTCCGTCCCCTAACCCTAACCCTAGCCCGAACCCTAACCCTAACCCTTCTCCGAAGCCTGACCCTCACACATACACTAATCCTAACCCGTACGCTAACGCTAACCCACGCCCTCACACGTACGCTCCCCCTAAAGCGTTGTCGTACACTCACCTGGACCCTAAACCGTCCCCGTCCCCTAATCCTAACCCTAACCCGAACCCTAACCCTAACCCTTCCCCGAAGCCTGACCCTCACCCGTCCCCTAATCCTAAACCGTACGCTAACGCTAACCCGCGCCCTCACACGTACGCTCCCCCTAAAGCGTTGTCGTACCCTCACCTGGACCCTAAACCGTCCCCGTCCCCTAACCCTAACGCTAGCCTGAACCCTAACCCTAACCCTTCCCCGAAGCCTGACCCTGAACCGTCCCCTAATCCTAACCCGTACGCTAACGCTAACCCGCGCCATCACACGTACGCTCCCCCTAAAGTGTTGTCGTACCCTCACCTGGAACCTAAACCGTCCCCGTCCCCTAACCCTAACCTTAGCCCGAAGTCTAACCCTAACCCTTCCCCGAAGCCTGACCCTCACCCGTCCCCTAATCCTAACACGTACGCTAACGCTAACCTGCGCCCTCACACGTATGCTCCCCCTAAAGCGTTGTCGTACCCTCACCTGGACCCTAAACTGTCCCCGTCCCCTAACCCTAACCCTAGCCCGAAGCCTAACCCTAACCCTTCCCCGAAGCCTGACCCTCACCCTTCCCTTAATGCTAACCCGTACGCTAACGCTAACCCGCGCCCTCACAATTACACTCCCCCTAAAGCGTTGTCGTACCCTCACCTGTAACCTAAACCGTCCCCGTCCCCTAACCCTAACCCTAGCCTGAAGGCTAACCGTAACGCTTCCCCGAAGCCTGACCCTCACCCGTCCCCTAATCCTAACCCGTACGCTAACGCTAACCCTCGCCCTCACACGTACGCTCCCCCTAAAGCGTTGTCGTACCCTCACCTGGACCCTAAACCGTCCCCGTCCCCTTACCCTAACCCTAGCCCGAACCCTAACCCTAACCCTTCCCCGAAGCCTGACCCTCACCCGTCCCCTAATCCTACACTGTACGCTAACGCTAACCGACGCCCTCACAGTACGCTCCCCCTAAAGCGTTGTCGTACCCTCACCTGGACTCTAAACATTCCCCGTCCCCTAAACCTAACCCTAACCCGAAGCGTAACCCTAAACCTTCCCCGAAGCCTGACCCTCACCCGTCCCCTAATCCTAACACGTACGCTAACGCTAACCCGCGCCCTCACACGTATGCTCCCCCTAAAGAGTTGTCGTACCCTCTCCTGGACCCTAAACCGTCCCCGTCCCCTAACCCTAACCCTAGCCTGAAGCCTAACCCTAACCCTTCCCCGAAGCCAGACCCTCACCCTTCCCCTAATGGTAACGCGTACGCTAACGCTAACCCACGCCCTCACACGTACGCTCCCCCTAAAGCGTTGTCATACCCTCACCTGGAACCTAAACCGTCCCCGTCCCCTAACCCTAACCCTAGCCCGAAGGCTAACCGTAACCCTTCCCCAAGCCTTACCCTCACCCGTCCCCTAATCCTAACCCGTACGCTAACGCTAACCCTCGCCCTCACACGTACGCTCCCCCTAAAGCGTTGTCGTACCCTCACCTGGACCCTAAACCGTCCCCATCCCCTAACCCTAACCATAGCCCGAAGCCTAACCCTAATCATACCCCGAAGCCTGACCCTCGCCCGTCCCCTAATCCTACACCGTACGCTAACGCTAACCCGCTCCCTCACACGTACGCTCCCCCTAAAGCGTTGTCGTACCCTCAGCTGGACCATAAACCGTCTCCGTCCCTTAACCCTAACCCTAGCCCGAACCCTAACCCTAACCCTTCCCCAAGCCTGACCCTCACCCGTACCCTAATCCTAACCCAAACGCTAACGCTAACCCGCGCCCTCACACGTACGCTCCCCCAAAAGCGTTGTCGTACCCTCACCTGGACCCTAAACCTTCCCCATCCCCTAACCCTAACCCTAGCCCGAACCCTAACCCTAACCCTTGCCCGAAGCCTGACCCGCAACCGTCCCCTAATTCTAACCCGTACGCTAACGCTAACCCGCGCCCTCACACGTACGCTCCCCCTAAAGCGTTGTCGTACCCTCACCTGGACCCTAACCTTCTCCGTCCCCTAACCCTAACCCTAGCCCGAACCCTAACCCTAACCCTTCTCCGAAGCCTGACCCTCACACATACACTAATCCTAACCTGTACGCTAACGCTAACCCGCGCCCTCACATGTACGCTCCCCCTAAAGCGTTGTCATACCCTCACCTGGACCCTAAACCGTCCCCGTCCCCTAACCCTAACCCTAACCCGAACCCTAACCCTAACCCTTCCCCGAAGCCTGACCCTCACCTGTCCCCTAATCCTAAACCCTGCGCTAACGCTAACCCGCGCCCTCACACGTACGCTCCCCCTAAAGCGTTGTCGTACCCTCACCGGGACCCTAAACCGTCCCCGTCCCCTAACCCTAACGCTAGCCTGAACCCTAACCGTAACCCTTCCCCGAAGCCTGACCCTGAACCGTCCCCTAATCCTAACCCGTACGCTAACGCTAACCCGCGCCATCACACGTACGGTCCCCCTAAAGTGTTGTCGTACCCTCACCTGGAACCTAAACCGTCCCCGTCCCCTTACCCTAACCCTAGCCCGAAGGCTAACCGTAACCCTTCC
Source organism: Pseudorca crassidens (assembly GCF_039906515.1). Classification (NCBI taxonomy): domain Eukaryota; kingdom Metazoa; phylum Chordata; class Mammalia; order Artiodactyla; family Delphinidae; genus Pseudorca; species Pseudorca crassidens. Next base: position 24,583,731 of record NC_090310.1, read on the forward strand.
CCGAAGCCTGACCCTCACCCGTCCCCTAATCCTAACCCGTACGCTAACGCTAACCCTCGCCCTCACACGTAGGCTCCCCCTAAAGCGTTGTCGTACCCTCACCTGGACCCTAAACCGTCCCCGTCCCCTAACCCTAACCCTAGCCCGAAGCCTAACACTAACACTTCCCCGAAGCCTGACCCTCGCCCGTCCCCTAATCCTACACCGTACGCTAACGCTAACCCACGCCCTCACACGTACGCTCCCCCTAAAGCGTTGTCGTACCCTTACCTGGACCCTAAACCGTCCCCGTCCCCTAACCCTAACCCTAGCCTGAAGGCTAACCCTAACCCTTCCCCGAAGCCTGACCCTCACCCGTCCCCTAATCCTACACCGTACGCTAACGCTAACCGACGCCCTCACAGTACGCTCCCCCTAAAGCGTTGTCGTACCCTCACCTGGACCCTAAACATTCCCCGTCCCCTAAACCTAACCCTAGCCCGAAGCGTAACCCTAACCCTTCCCCGAAGCCTGACCCTCACCTGTCCCCTAATCCTAAACCGTACGCTAACGCTAACCCGCGCCCTCACACGTATGCTCCCCCTAAAGCATTGTCGTACCCTCTCCTGGACCCTAATCCGTCCCCGTCCCCTAACCCTAACCCTAGCCTGAAGCCTAACCCTAACCCTTCCCCGAAGCCAGACCCTCACCCTTCCCCTAATGGTAACGCGTACGCTAACGCTAACCCACGCCGTCACACGTACGCTCCCCCTAAAGCGTTGTCATACCCTCACCTGGAACCTAAACCGTCCCCGTCCCCTAACCCTAACCCTAGCCCGAAGGCTAACCGTAACCCTTCCCCAAGCCTGACCCTCACCCGTCCCCTAATCCTAACCCGTACGCTATCGCTAACCCTCGCCCTCACACGTACGCTCCCCCTAAAGCGTTGTCGTACCCTCACCTGGACCCTAAACCGTCCCCGTCCCCTAACCCTAACCCTAGCCCGAAGCCTAACCCTAATCATACCCCGAAGCCTGACCCTCGCCCGTCCCCTAATCCTACACCGTACGCTAACGCTAACCCGCGCCCTCACACGTACGCTCCCCCTAAAGCGTTGTCGTACCCTTACCTGGACCCTAAACCGTCCCCGTCCCCTAACCCTAACCCTAGCCCGAACCCTAACCCTAACCCTTCCCCGAAGCCTGACCCTCACCCGTCCCCTAATCCTAAACCGTACACTAACGCTAACCCACGCCTTCACACGTACGCTCCCCCTAAAGCGTTGTCGTACCCTCACCTGGACCCTAAACCGTCCCCGTCCCCTAACCCTAACCCTAGCCCGAACCCTAACCCTATCCCTTCTCCGAAGCCTGACACTCACCCATCCCCTAATCCTAACCCTTACGCTAACGCTTACCCGCGCCCTCACACGTACGCTCCCCCTAATGCGTTGTTGTACCGACACCAGGACCCTAAACCGTCCCCGTCCCCTAACCCTAACCCTAGCCCGAACCCTAACCCTAACACTTCCCCGAAGCCTGACACTCACGCGTCCCCTAATCCTATACCGTACGCAAACGCTAACCCACGCCCTCACACGTACGCTCCCCCTAAAGCGTTGTCATACCCTCACCTGGACCCTAAACCGTCTCCGTCCCCTAACCCTAACCCTAGCCCAAACCCTAACCCTAACCCTTCCCCGAAGCCTGACCCTTACCCGTCCCCTAATCCTAAACAGTACGCTATCGCTAACCCGTGCCCTCACTCATACGCTCCCCCTAAAGCATTGTCGTACCCTCACCTGGACCCTAAAGCTTCCGCGTCCCCTAACCGTAACCCTAGCCCGAACCCTAACCCTAACCCTTCCCCGAAGCCTGACCCTCACCCGTCCCTAATCCTAACCCATACGCTAACGCTAACCCGCGCCCTCACACGTACGCTCCCCCTAAAGCATTGTCGTACTCTCACCTGGACCCTAAACCGTCCCTGTCCCCGTCCCCTAACCCTAGCCTGAACCCTAACCCTAACCCTTCCCCGAAGCCTCACCCTCACCCGTCCCCTAATCCTAACGCGTACGCTAACGCTAACCCGCGCCCTCACACGTATGCTCCCCCTAAAGCCTTGTCGTACCCTCACATGGACCCTAAACCGTCCCCGTCCCCTAACCCTAACCCTAGCCCAAAGGCTAACCGTAACCCGTCTCCGAAGCCTGACCCTCACCCTTCCCCTAATCTTAAACCGTACGCAAACGCTAACCTGCGCCCTCACACGTACGCTCCCCCTAAAGCGTTGTCGTACCCTCACCTGGACCCTAAACCGTCTCCGTCCCCTAACCATAACCCTAGCCCGAACCCTAACCCTAACCCTTCTCGAAAGCCTGACCCTCACACGTCCCCTAATCCTAACCCGTACGCTAACGCTACACCGCGCCCTCAAACGTACGCTCCCCTTAAAGCGTTGTCGTACCCTCACCTGGACCCTAAACCGTCCCCGTGCCCTAACCCTAACCCTAGCCCGAACCCTAACCCTAACCCTTCCCCGAAGCCTGACCCTCACCTGTCCCCTACTCCTAACCCGTACGCTAACGCTAACCCGCGCCCTCACACGTACGCTCCCCCTAAAGCGTTGTCGTACCCTCACCTGGACCCTAAACCGTCCCCGTGCCCTAACCCTAACCCTAGCCCGAACCCTAACCCTAACCCTTCCCCGAAGCCTGACCCTCACCCGTCCCCTAATCCTACCCCCGTACGATAACGCTAACCCGCGCCCTCACACGTACGCTCCCCCTAAAGCGTTGTCGTACCCTCACCTGAAACCTAAACATTCCCCGTCCCCTAACCCTAAACCTAGCCCGAAGTCTAACCCTAACCCTTCCCCGAAGCCTGACCCTCACCCGTCCCCTAATCCTAAACCGTACGCTAACGCTAACCCGCGCCCTCACACGTACGCTCCCCCTAAAGCGTTGTCGTACCCTCACCTGGACCCTAAACCGTCCCCATCCCCTAACCCTAACCCTAGCCCGAACCCTAACCCTAACACTTCCCCGAAGCCTGACCTTCACCCGTCCCCTAATCCTAACCCGTACGCTAACGCTAACCCGCGCCCTCACACGTACGCTCCCCATAAAGCGTTGTCGAACCCTCACCTGGAACCTAAACCGTCCCCGTCCCCTAACCCTAACCCTAGCCCGAAGCCTAACCCTAACCCTTCCCCGAAGCCTGACACTCACCCGTCCCCTAATCCTAAACCGTACGCTAACGCTAACCCGCGCCCTCACACGTACGCTCCCCCTAAAGCGTTATCGTATCCTCACCTGGACCCTAAACCTTTCCCGTCCCCTAAACCTAACCCTAGCCCGAAGCCTAACCCTAACCCTTCCCCAAAGCCTGACCCTCACCCGTCCCCTAATCCTAAGCCGTACGCTAATGCTAACCCGCGCCCTCACACGTACACTCCCCCTAAAGCGTTGTCGTACCCTCACCTGAACCCTAAACCTTCACTGTCCCCTAACCCTAACCCTAGCCCGAAGCCTAACCCTAACCCTTCCCCGAAGCCTGACCCTCACCCTTCCCATAATGCTAACCCGTACGCTAACGCTAACCCGCGCCCTCACACGTACGCTCCCCGTAAAGCGTTGTCGTACCCTCACCTGTAACCTAAACCTTCCCCGTCCCCTAACCTTAACCCTAGCCTGAAGGCTAACCGTAACTCTTTCCCAAAGCCTGACCCTCACCCGTCCCCTAATCCTAACCCGTACGCTAACGCTAACCCGCGCCCTCACACGTATGCTCCCCCTAACGCTTTGTCGTACCCTCACCTGGACCCTAAACCGTCCCCGTCCCCTAACCCTAACCCTAGCCCGAAGCCTAACCCTAACCCTTCCCGAAGCCTGACCCTCACCCTTCCCCTAATGCTAACCCGTACGCTAACGCTAACCCACGCCCTCACACGTACGCGCCCCCTAAAGCGTTGTCGAACCCTCACCTGGAACCTAAACCGTCCCCGTCCCCTAACCCTAACCCTACCCCGAACCCTAACCCTAACCCTTCCCCGAAGCCTGACCCTCACACGTCCCCTAATCCTAACCCGTACGCTAACGCTAACCCGCGCCGTCACACGTACGCTCCCCTTAAAGCGTTGTCGTACCCTCAGCTGGACCCTAAACCGTCCCCGTCCCCTAACCCTAACCCTAGCCCGAAGCCTAACACTAACACTTCCCCGAAGCCTGACCCTCACCCGTCCCCTAATGCTAACCCGTACGCTAACGCTAACCCGCGCCCTCACACGTACGCTACCCCTAAAGCGTTGGCATACCCTCACCTGGACCCTAAACCTTCCCCGTCCCCTAACCCTAACCCTAGCCCGAAGCCTAACCCTAACCCTTCCCCGAAGCCTGACCCTCACCCGTCCCCTAATCCTAACCCATACGCTAACGCTAACCCGCGCCCTCACACGTACGCTCCCCCTAAAGCGTTGTCATACCCTCACCTGGACCATAAACCGTCCCCGTCCCCTAACCCTAACCCTAGCCCGAACCCTAACCCTAAACCTTCCCCTAAGCCTGACCCACACACTTCCCCTAATGCTAACGTGTACGCTAACGCTAACCGGCACCCTCACACGTACGCTCCCCCTAAAGCGTCGTCGTACCCTCACCTGGACCCTAAACCGTCCCCGTCCCCTAACGCTAACCCTAGCCCGAACCCTAACCCTACACCTTCTCCGAAGCCTGACCCTCACCCGTCCCCTAATCCTAACCCGTACGCAAACGCTAACCCGCGCCCTCACACGTACGCTCCCCCTAAAGCGTTGTCGTACCCTCACCTGGACCCTAAACCGTCCCCGTCCCCTAACCCTAACCCTAGTCCGAACCCTAACCCTAACCCTTCCCCGAAGCCTGACCCTCACCCGTCCCCTATTCCTAACCCGTACGCTAACGCTAACCCGCGCCCTCACACATACGCTCCCCCTAAAGCGTTGTCGTACCCTCAGCTGGACCCTAAACCGTCTCCGTCCCTTAACCCTAACCCTAGCCCGAACCCTAAACCTAACCCTTCCCCGAAGCCTGACCCTCACCCGTCCCCTAATCCTAACACAAACGCGAACGCTAACCCGCGCCCTCACACGTACGCTCCCCATAAAGCGTTGTCGTACCCTCACCTGGACCCTAAACCGTCCCCATCCCCTAACCCTAACCCTAGCTCGAACCCTAACCCTAACCCTTGGCCGAAACCTGACCCTCAACCGTCCCCTAATTCTAACCCGTACGCTAACGCTAACCCACGCCCTCACACGTACGCTGCCCATAAAGCATTGTCGAACCCTCACCTGTAACCTAAACCGTCACCGTCCCCTAACCCTAACCCTAGCACGAAGGCTAACCGTAACACTTCCCCGAAGCCTGACACTCACCCGTCCCCTAATCCTAACCCGTACGCTAACGCTAACCCTCGCCCTCACACGTACGCTCCCCCTAAAGCGTTGTCGTACCCTCACCTGGACCCTAAACCGTCCCCGGCCCCTAACCCTAATCCTAGCCCGAACCCTAACCCTAACCATTCCCTGAAGCCTGACCCTCACCCGTCCCCTAATCCTACACCGTACGCTAACGCTAACCCGCGCCCTCACACGTACGCTCCCCCTAAAGCGTTGTCGTACCCTTACCTGGACGCTAAACCGTCCCCGTCCCTTAACCCTAACCCTAGCCCGAACCCTAACCCTAACACTTCCCCGAAGCCTGACCCTCACCCGTCCCCTAATCCTAACCCGTGCGCTAACGCTAACCCGCGCCCTCACACGTACACTCCCCTTAAAGCGTTGTCGTAACCTCACCTGGACCCTAAACCGTCCCCGTCCCCTAACCCTAACCCTAGCCCGAAGCCTAACCCTAATCCTTCCCCGAAGCCTGACCCTCACCCGTCCCCTAATCCTAAACCGTACGATAACGCTAACCCGCGCACTCACACGTACGCTCCCCCTAAAGCGTTGGCGTACCCTCACCTGTACCCTAAACTGTCCCCGTCCCCTAACCCTAAACCTAGCCCGAACCCTAACCCTAACCCTTCCCCAACGCCTGACCCTCACCCGTCGTCTAATGCTAACCCGTACGGTACCGCTAACCCGCGCCCTCACACGTACGCTCCCCCTAAGGCGTTGTCGTACCCTCACCTGGACCCTAAACCGTCCCCGTCCCCTAACACTAACCCTAGCCTGAAGCCTAACCCTAACACTTCCCGGAAGCCTGACCCTCACCCGTCTCCTAATCCTAACCCGTACGCTAACGCTAACCCTCGCCCTCACACGTACGCTCCCCCTAAAGCGTTGTCGTACCCTCACCTGGACCCTAAACCGACCCCGTCCCCTAACCCTAACCCTAGCCCGAAGCCTAACCCTAATCATACCCCGAAGCCTGACCCTCGCCCGTCCCCTAATCCTACACCGTACGCTAATGCTAACCCGCGCCCTCACACGTACGCTCCCCCTAAAGCGTTGTCGTACCCTCAGCTGGACCATAAACCGTCTCCGTCCCTTAACCCTAACCCTAGCCCGAACACTAACCCTAACCCTTGCCCGAAGCCTGACCCTCCCCCGTCCCCTAATTCTAACCCGTACGCTAACGCTAACCCGCGCCCTCACACGTACGCTCCCCCTAAAGCGTTGTCGTACCCTCACCTGGACCCTAACCTTCTCCGTCCCCTAACCCTAACCCTAGCCCGAACCCTAACCCTAACCCTTCCCCAACGCCTGACCCTCACCCGTCGTCTAATGCTAACCCGTACGGTAACGCTAACCCGTGCCCTCACACGTAGGCTCCCCCTAAAGCGTTGTCGTACCCTCACCTGGACCCTAAACCGTCCCCGTCCCCTAACACTAACCCTAGCCCGAAGCCTAACCCTAACCCTTCCCGGAAGCCTGACCCTCACCCGTCTCCTAATCCTAACCCTTACGTTAACGCTAACCTGCGCCCTCACACGTACGCTCCCCCTAAAGCGTTGTCGTACACTCACCTGGACCCTAAACCGTCCCCGTCCCCTAACCCTAACCCTAGCCCGAACCCTAACCCTAACCCTTCCCCGAAGCCTGACCCTCACCCGTCCCCTAATCCTAACCCGTACGCTAACGCTAACCCGCGCCCTCACACGTACGATCCCCCTAAAGCGTTGTCGTAACATCACCTGGACCCTAAACCGTCCCCATCCCCTAAACCTAACCCTAGCCTGAAGCCTAACCCTAACACTTCCCAGAAGCCTGACCCTCACCCGTCCCCTAATCCTAAACCGTACGCTAACACTAACCCGCGCCCTCACACGTACGCTCCCCCTAAAGCGTTGTCGTACCCTCACCTGGACCCTAAACCGTCCCCATCCCCTAACCCTAACCCTAGCCCGAACCCTAACCCTAACACTTCCCCGAAGCCTGACCCTCACCCGTCCCCTAATCCTAACCCGTACGCTATCGCTAACCCATGCCCTCACACATACGCTCCCCCTAAAGCATTGTCGTACCCTCAACTGGACCCTAAAGCTTCCGCGTCCCCTAAACCTAACCCTAGCCCGAACCCTAAACCGTCCCCGTCCCCTAACCCTAACCCTAGCCCGAACCGTAACCCTAAAACTTCCCCGAAGCCTGACCCTCACCGTCCCCTAATCCTAACCCGTACGGTAACGCTAACCCACGCCCTAACACGTACTCTCCCCCTAAAGCGTTGTAGTACCCTCACCTGGACCCTAAACCGTCTCCGTCCCCTAACCCTAACCCTAGCCCGAATCCTAACCCTAACGCTTCTAGGAAGCCTGACCCTCACACGTCCCCTAATCCTAACCCGTACGCTAACGCTACACCGCGCACTCAAACGTACGCTCCCCCTAAAGCGTTGTCGTACCCTCACCTGGACCCTAAACCTTCCCCGTCCCCTAACCCTAACCCTAGCCCGAACCCTAACCCTAACCCTTCTCAGAAGCCTGACACTCACCCGTCCCCTAATCCTAACCCGTACGCTAACGCTAACCCGCGCCCTCACACGTACGCTCCCCCTAAAGCGTTGTCGTACCCTCACCTGGACCCTAAACCGTCCCCGTGCCCTAACCCTAACCCTAGCCCGAACCCTAACCCTAACCCTTCCCCGAAGCCTGACCCTCACCCGTCCACTAATCCTACCCCCGTACGATAACACTAACCCGCGCCCTCACACGTACGCTCCCCCTAAAGCGTTGTCGTACCCTCACCTGAAACCTAAACCTTCCCCGTCCCCTAACCCTAACCCTAGCCCGAAGCCTAACCCTAACCCTTCCCCGAAGCCTGACCCTCACCCGTCCCCTAATCCTAAACCGTACGCTAACGCTAACCCGCGCCCTCACACGTACGCTCCGCCTAAAGCGTTGTCGTACCCTCACCTGGACCCTAAACCGTCCCCATCCCCTAACCCTAACCCTAGCCCGAACCCTAACCCTAACACTTCCCCGAAGCCTGACCCTCACCCGTCCCCTAATCCTAACCCGTACGCTAACGCTAACCCGCGCCCTCACACGTACGCTCCCCCTAAAGCGTTGTTGTACCCTCACCTGGAACCTAAACCGTCCCCGTCCCTTAACCCTAACCCTAGCCCGAACCCTAACCCTAACCCTTCCCCGAAGCCTGACCCTCACCCATCCCCTAATCCTAACCCAAACGCTAACGCTAACCCGCGCCCTCACACGTACGCTCCCCCAAAAGCGTTGTCGTACCCTCACCTGGACCCTAAACCGTCCCCGTCCCCTAACCCTAACCCTAGCCCGAACACTAACCCTAACCCTTGCCCGAAGCCTGACCCTCACCCGTCCCCTAATTCTAACCCGTACGCTAACGCTAACCCGCGCCCTCACATGTACGCTCCCCCTAAAGCGTTGTCGTACCCTCACCTGGACCCTAACCTTCTCCGTCCCCTAACCCTAACCCTAGCCCGAACCCTAACCCTAACCCTTCCCCAACGCCTGACCCTCACCCGTCGTCTAATGCTAACCCGTACGGTAACGCTAACCCGCGCCCTCACACGTACGCTCCCCCTAAAGCGTTGTCGTACCCTCACCTGGACCCTAAACCGTCCCCGTCCCCTAACACTAACCCTAGCCCGAAGCCTAACCCTAACCCTTCACGGAAGCCTGACCCTCACCCGTCTCCTAATCCTAACCCGTACGTTAACGCTAACCTGCGCCCTCACACGTACGCTCCCCCTAAAGCGTTGTCGTACACTCACCTGGACCCTAAACCGTCCCCGTCCCCTAATCCTAACCCTAGCCCGAACCCTAACCCTAACCCTTCCCCGAAGCCTGACCCTCACCCGTCCCCTAATCCTAACCCGTATGCTAACGCTAACCCGCGCCCTCACACGTACGATCCCCCTAAAGCGTTGTCGTAACATCACCTGGACCCTAAACCGTCCCCATCCCCTAACCCTAACCCTAGCCTGAAGCCTAACCCTAACACTTCCCCGAAGCCTGACCCTCACCCGTCCCCTAATCCTAAACCGTACGCTAACACTAAGCCGCGCCCTCACACGTACGCTCCCCCTAAAGTGTTGTCGTACCCTCACCTGGACCCTAAACCGTCCCCATCCCCTAACCCTAACCCTAGCCCGAACCCTAACCCTAACATTTCCCCGAAGCCTGACCCTCACCCGTCCCCTAATCCTAACCCGTACGCTATCGCTAACCCGTGCCCTCACACATACGCTCCCCCTAAAGCATTGTCGTACCCTCACCTGGACCCTAAAGCTTCCGCGTCCCCTAACCCTAACCCTAGCCCGAACCCTAAACCGTCCCCGTCCCCTAACCCTAACCCTAGCCCGAACCCTAACCCTAAAACTTCCCCGAAGCCTGACCCTCACCGTCCCCTAATCCTAACCCGTACGCTAACGCTAACCCGCGCCCTCACACGTACGCTCCCCCTAAAGCGTTGTCGTACCCTCACCTGGACCCTAAACCGTCCCCGTACCCTAACCCTAACCTTAGACCGAACCCTAACCCTAAACCTTCCCCGAAGCCTGACCCTCACCCGTCTCCTAATCCTAACCCGTACGCTAACGCTAACCCACGCCCTAACACGTACTCTCCCCCTAAAGCGTTGTCGTACCCTCACGTGGACCCTAAACCGTCTCCGTCCCCTAACCCTAACCCTAGCCCGAATCCTAACCCTAACACTTCTCGGAAGCCTGACCCTCACACGTCCCCTAATCGTAACCCGTACGCTAACGCTACACCGCGCCCTCAAACGTACGCTCCCCCTAAAGCGTTGTCGTACCCTCACCTGGACCCTAAACCGTCCCCGTCCCCTTACCCTAACCCTAGCCCGAACCCTAACCGTAACCCTTCTCCGAAGCCTGACCCTCACCCGTCCCCTACTCCTAACCCGTACGCTAACGCTAACCCTCGCCCTCACACGTAAGCTCCCCCTAAAGCGTTGTCCTACCCTCACCTGGACCCTAAACCGTCCCCGTGACCTAACCCTAACCCTACCCCGAACCCTAACCCTAACCATTCCCCGAAGCCTGACCCTCACCCGTCCCGTAATCCTACCCCCGTACGATAACGCTAACCCGCGCCCTCACACGTACGCTCCCCCTAAAGCGTTGTCGTACCCTCACCTGAAACCTAAACCTTCCCCGTCCCCTAACCCTAAACCTAGCCCGAAGCCTAACCCTAACCCTTCCCCGAAGCCTGACCCTCACCCTTCCCCTAATGCTAGCCCCTACGCTAACGCTAACCCGCGCCCTCACACGTACGCTCCCCCTAAAGCGTTGTCGTACCGTCACCTGGAACCTAAACGGTCCCCCTCCCCTAACCCTAACACTAGCCCGAAGGCTAACCATAACCCTTCCCCGAAGCCTGACACTCACCCGTCCCCTAATCCTAACCCGTACGCTAACGCTAACCCTCACCCTCACACGTACGCTCCCCCTAAAGCGTTGTCGTACCCTCACCTGGACCCTAAACCATCCCCATCCCCTAACCCTAACCCTAGCCCGAACCCTAACCCTAACCATTCCCCGAAGCCTGACCCTCACCCGTCCCCTAATCCTAACTCGTACGCTAACGCTAACCCACGCCCTCACACATACGCTCCCCCTAAAGCGTTGTCGTACCCTCACCTGGACCCTAAACCTTCCCCGTCCCCTAACCCTAACCCTAGCCCGAACCCTAACCCTAACCCTTGCCCGAAGCCTGACCCTCACACATACACTAATCCTAACCTGTACGCTAACGCTAACCCGCGCCCTCACACGTACGCTCCCCCTAAAGCGTTGTCGTACCCTCACCTGAACCCTAAACCGTCCCCGTCCCATAACCCTAACCCTAGCCCGAACCCTAACCCTAACCCTTCTCCGAAGCCTGACCCTCACCCTTCCCATAATGCTAACCCGTACGCTAACGCTAACACACGCCCTCACACGTACGCTCCCCCTAAAGCGTCGTGGTACCCTCACCTGGACCCTAAACCGTCCCCGTCCCCTAACCCTAACCCTAGCCCGAACCCTAATCCTAAGCCTTCTCCGAAGCCTGACCCTCACCCGTCCCCTAATCCTAACCCGTACGCTAACACTAACCCGCGCCCTCACACGTACGCTCCCCCTAAAGCGTTGTCATACCCTCAGCTGGACCCTAAACCGTCTCCGTCCCTTAACCCTAACCCTAGCCCGAACCCTAACCCTAACCCTTCCCCGAAGCCTGACCCTCACCCGTCCCCTAATCCTAACCCAAACGCTAACGCCTACCCGCGCCCTCACACGTACGCTCCCCGAAAAGCGTTGTCGTACCCTCACCTGGACCCTAACCTTCTCCGTCCCCTAACCCTAACCCTAGCCCGAACCCTAACCCTAACCCTTCTCCGAAGCCTGACCCTCACACATACACTAATCCTAACCCGTACGCTAACGCTAACCCACGCCCTCACACGTACGCTCCCCCTAAAGCGTTGTCGTACCCTCACCTGGACCCTAAACCGTCCCCGTCCCCTAACCCTAACCCTAACCCGAACCCTAACCCTAACCCTTCCCCGAAGCCTGACCCTCACCCGTCCCCTAATCCTAAACCGTACGCTAACGCTAACCCGCGCCCTCACACGTACGCTCCCCCTAAAGCGTTGTCGTACCCTCACCTGGACCCTAAACCGTCCCCGTCCCCTAACCCTAACGCTAGCCTGAACCCTAACCCTAACCCTTCCCCGAAGCCTGACCCTGAACCGTCCCCTAATCCTAACCCGTACGCTAACGCTAACCCGCGCCATCACACGTACGCTCCTCCTAAAGTGTTGTCGTACCCTCACCTGGAACCTAAACCGTCCCCGTCCCCTAACCCTAACCTTAGCCCGAAGTCTAACCCTAACCCTTCCCCGAAGCCTGACCCTCACCCGTCCCCTAATCCTAACACGTACGGTAACGCTAACCCGCGCCCTCACACGTATGCTCCCCCTAAAGCGTTGTCGTACCCTCACCTGGACCCTAAACTGTCCCCGTCCCCTAACCCTAACCCTAGCCCGAAGCCTAACCCTAACCCTTCCCCGAAGCCTGACCCTCACCCTTCCCTTAATGCTAACCCGTACGCTAACGCTAACCCGCGCCCTCACAATTACACTCCCCCTAAAGCGTTGTCGTACCCTCACCTGTAACCTAAACCGTCCCCGTCCCCTAACCCTAACCCTAGCCTGAAGGCTAACCGTAACCCTTCCCCGAAGCCTGACCCTCACCCGTCCCCTAATCCTAACCCGTACGCTAACGCTAACCCTCGCCCTCACACGTACGCTCCCCCTAAAGCGTTGTCGTACCCTCACCTGGACCCTAAACCGTCCCCGTCCCCTTACCCTAACCCTAGCCCGAACCCTAACCCTAACCCTTCCCCGAAGCCTGACCCTCACCCGTCCCCTAATCCTACACTGTACGCTAACGCTAAACGACGCCCTCACAGTACGCTCCCCCTAAAGCGTTGTCGTACCCTCACCTGGACCCTAAACATTCCCCGTCCCCTAAACCTAACCCTAACCCGAAGCGTAACCCTAAACCTTCCCCGAAGCCTGACCCTCACCCGTCCCCTAATCCTAACACGTACGCTAACGCTAACCCGCGCCCTCACACGTATGCTCCCCCTAAAGTGTTGTCGTACCCTCTCCTGGACCCTAAACCGTCCCCGTCCCCTAACTCTAACCCTAGCCTGAAGCCTAACCCTAACCCTTCCCCGAAGCCAGACCCTCACCCTTCCCCTAATGGTAACGCGTACGCTAACGCTAACCCACGCCCTCACACGTACGCTCCCCCTAAAGCGTTGTCATACCCTCACCTGGAACCTAAACCGTCCCCGTCCCCTAACCCTAACCCTAGCCCGAAGGCTAACCGTAACCCTTCCCCAAGCCTTACCCTCACCCGTCCCCTAATCCTAACCCGTACGCTAACGCTAACCCTCGCCCTCACACGTACGCTCCCCCTAAAGCGTTGTCGTACCCTCACCTGGACCCTAAACCGTCCCCATCCCCTAACCCTAACCCTAGCCCGAAGTCTAACCCTAATCATACCCCGAAGCCTGATCCTCGCCCGTCCCCTAATCCTACACCGTACGCTAACGCTAACCCGCTCCCTCACACGTACGCTCCCCCTAAAGCGTTGTCGTACCCTCAGCTGGACCATAAACCGTCTCCGTCCCTTAACCCTAACCCTAGCCCGAACCCTAACCCTAAACCTTCCCCAAGCCTGACCCTCACCCGTACCCTAATCCTAACCCAAACGCTAACGCTAACCCGCGCCCTCACACGTACGCTCCCCCAAAAGCGTTGTCGTACCCTCACCTGGACCCTAAACCTTCCCCATCCCCTAACCCTAACCCTAGCCCGAACTCTAACCCTAACCCTTGCCCGAAGCCTGACCCGCAACCATCCCCTAATTCTAACCCGTACGCTAACGCTAACCCGCGCCCTCACACGTACGCTCCCCCTAAAGCGTTGTCGTACCCTCACCTGGACCCTAACCTTCTCCGTCCCCTAACCCTAACCCTAGCCCGAACCCTAACCCTAACCCTTCTCCGAAGCCTGACCCTCACACATACACTAATCCTAACCTGTACGCTAACGCTAACCCGCGCCCTCACATGTACGCTCCCCCAAAGCGTTGTCGTACCCTCACCTGGACCCTAAACCGTCCCCGTCCCCTAACCCTAACCCTAACCCGAACCCTAACCCTAACCCTTCCCCGAAGCCTGACCCTCACCTGTCCCCTAATCCTAAACCGTGCGCTAACGCTAACCCGCGCCCTCACACGTACGCTCCCCCTAAAGCGTTGTCGTACCCTCACCGGGACCCTAAACCGTCCCCGTCCCCTAACCCTAACGCTAGCCTGAACCCTAACCGTAACCCTTCCCCGAAGCCTGACCCTGAACCGTCCCCTAATCCTAACCCGTACGCTAACGCTAACCCGCGCCATCACACGTACGGTCCCCCTAAAGTGTTGTCGTACCCTCACCTGGAACCTAAACCGTCCCCGTCCCCTTACCCTAACCCTAGCCCGAAGGCTAACCGTAACCCTTCCCCGAAGCCTGACCCTCACCCGTCCCCTAATCCTAACCCGTACGCTAACGCTAACCCTCGCCCTCACACGTAGGCTCCCCCTAAAGCGTTGTCGTACCCTCACCTGGACCCTAAACCGTCCCCGTCCCCTAACCCTAACCCTAGCCCGAAGCCTAACACTAACACTTCCCCGAAGCCTGACCCTCGCCCGTCCCCTAATCCTACACCGTACGCTAACGCTAACCCACGCCCTCACACGTACGCTCCCCCTAAAGCGTTGTCGTACCCTTACCTGGACCCTAAACCGTCCCCGTCCCCTAACCCTAACCCTAGCCTGAAGGCTAACCCTAACCCTTCCCCGAAGCCTGACCCTCACCCGTCCCCTAATCCTACACCGTACGCTAACGCTAACCGACGCCCTCATAGTACGCTCCCCCTAAAGCGTTGTCGTACCCTCACCTGGACCCTAAACATTCCCCGTCCCCTAAACCTAACCCTAGCCCGAAGCGTAACCCTAACCCTTCCCCGAAGCCTGACCCTCACCCGTCCCCTAATCCTAAACCGTACGCTAACGCTAACCCGCGCCCTCACACGTATGCTCCCCCTAAAGCATTGTCGTACCCTCTCCTGGACCCTAATCCGTCCCCGTCCCCTAACCCTAACCCTAGCCTGAAGCCTAACCCTAACCCTTCCCCGAAGCCAGACCCTCACCCTTCCCCTAATGGTAACGCGTACGCTAACGCTAACCCACGCCGTCACACGTACGCTCCCCCTAAAGCGTTGTCATACCCTCACCTGGAACCTAAACCGTCCCCGTCCCCTAACCCTAACCCTAGCCCGAAGGCTAACCGTAACCCTTCCCCAAGCCTGACCCTCACCCGTCCCCTAATCCTAACCCGTACGCTATCGCTAACCCTCGCCCTCACACGTACGCTCCCCCTAAAGCGTTGTCGTACCCTCACCTGGACCCTAAACCGTCCCCGTCCCCTAACCCTAACCCTAGCCCGAAGCCTAACCCTAATCATACCCCGAAGCCTGACCCTCGCCCGTCCCCTAATCCTACACCGTACGCTAACGCTAACCCGCGCCCTCACACGTACGCTCCCCCTAAAGCGTTGTCGTACCCTTACCTGGACCCTAAACCGTCCCCGTCCCCTAACCCTAACCCTAGCCCGAACCCTAACCCTAACCCTTCCCCGAAGCCTGACCCTCACCCGTCCCCTAATCCTAAACCGTACACTAACGCTAACCCACGCCTTCACACGTACGCTCCCCCTAAAGCGTTGTCGTACCCTCACCTGGACCCTAAACCGTCCCCGTCCCCTAACCCTAACCCTAGCCCGAACCCTAACCCTATCCCTTCTCCGAAGCCTGACACTCACCCATCCCCTAATCCTAACCCTTACGCTAACGCTTACCCGCGCCCTCACACGTACGCTCCCCCTAAAGCGTTGTTGTACCGACACCAGGACCCTAAACCGTCCCCGTCCCCTAACCCTAACCCTAGCCCGAACCCTAACCCTAACACTTCCCCGAAGCCTGACACTCACGCGTCCCCTAATCCTATACCGTACGCAAACGCTAACCCACGCCCTCACACGTACGCTCCCCCTAAAGCGTTGTCATACCCTCACCTGGACCCTAAACCGTCTCCGTCCCCTAACCCTAACCCTAGCCCAAACCCTAACCCTAACCCTTCCCCGAAGCCTGACCCTTACCCGTCCCCTAATCCTAAACAGTACGCTATCGCTAACCCGTGCCCTCACTCATACGCTCCCCCTAAAGCATTGTCGTACCCTCACCTGGACCCTAAACCGTCTCCGTCCCCTAACCATAACCCTAGCCCGAACCCTAACCCTAACCCTTCTCGGAAGCCTGACCCTCACACGTCCCCTAATCCTAACCCGTACGCTAACGCTACACCGCGCCCTCAAACGTACGCTCCCCTTAAAGCGTTGTCGTACCCTCACCTGGACCCTAAACCGTCCCCGTGCCCTAACCCTAACCCTAGCCCGAACCCTAACCCTAACACTTCCCCGAAGCCTGACCCTCACCTGTCCCCTACTCCTAACCCGTACGCTAACGCTAACCCGCGCCCTCACACGTACGCTCCCCCTAAAGCGTTGTCGTACCCTCACCTGGACCCTAAACCGTCCCCGTGCCCTAACCCTAACCCTAGCCCGAACCCTAACCCTAACCCTTCCCCGAAGCCTGACCCTCACCCGTCCCCTAATCCTACCCCCGTACGATAACGCTAACCCGCGCCCTCACACGTACGCTCCCCCTAAAGCGTTGTCGTACCCTCACCTGAAACCTAAACATTCCCCGTCCCCTAACCCTAAACCTAGCCCGAAGTCTAACCCTAACACTTCCCCGAAGCCTGACCCTCACCCGTCCCCTAATCCTAAACCGTACGCTAACGCTAACCCGCGCCCTCACACGTACGCTCCCCCTAAAGCGTTGTCGTACCCTCACCTGGACCCTAAACCGTCCCCATCCCCTAACCCTAACCCTAGCCCGAACCCTAACCCTAACACTTCCCCGAAGCCTGACCTTCACCCGTCCCCTAATCCTAACCCGTACGCTAACGCTAACCCGCGCCCTCACACGTACGCTCCCCATAAAGCGTTGTCGAACCCTCACCTGGAACCTAAACCGTCCCCGTCCCCTAACCCTAACCCTAGCCCGAAGCCTAACCCTAACCCTTCCCCGAAGCCTGACACTCACCCGTCCCCTAATCCTAAACCGTACGCTAACGCTAACCCGCGCCCTCACACGTACGCTCCCCCTAAAGCGTTATCGTATCCTCACCTGGACCCTAAACCTTTCCCGTCCCCTAAACCTAACCCTAGCCCGAAGCCTAACCCTAACCCTTCCCCAAAGCCTGACCCTCACCCGTCCCCTAATCCTAAACCGTACGCTAATGCTAACCCGCGCCCTCACACGTACACTCCCCCTAAAGCGTTGTCGTACCCTCACCTGAACCCTAAACCTTCACTGTCCCCTAACCCTAACCCTAGCCCGAAGCCTAACCCTAACCCTTCCCCGAAGCCTGACCCTCACCCTTCCCATAATGCTAACCCGTACGCTAACGCTAACCCGCGCCCTCACACGTACGCTCCCCGTAAAGCGTTGTCGTACCCTCACCTGTAACCTAAACCTTCCCCGTCCCCTAACCTTAACCCTAGCCTGAAGGCTAACCGTAACTCTTTCCCAAAGCCTGACCCTCACCCGTCCCCTAATCCTAACCCGTACGCTAACGCTAACCCGCGCCCTCACACGTATGCTCCCCCTAACGCTTTGTCGTACCCTCACCTGGACCCTAAACCGTCCCCGTCCCCTAACCCTAACCCTAGCCCGAAGCCTAACCCTAACCCTTCCCGAAGCCTGACCCTCACCCTTCCCCTAATGCTAACCCGTACGCTAACGCTAACCCACGCCCTCACACGTACGCTCCCCCTAAAGCGTTGTCGAACCCTCACCTGGAACCTAAACCGTCCCCGTCCCCTAACCCTAACCCTACCCCGAACCCTAACCCTAACCCTTCCCCGAAGCCTGACCCTCACACGTCCCCTAATCCTAACCCGTACGCTAACGCTAACCCGCGCCCTCACACGTACGCTCCCCTTAACGCGTTGTCGTACCCTCAGCTGGACCCTAAACCGTCCCCGTCCCCTAACCCTAACCCTAGCCCGAAGCCTAACACTAACACTTCCCCGAAGCCTGACCCTCACCCGTCCCCTAATGCTAACCCGTACGCTAACGCTAACCCGCGCCCTCACACGTACGCTACCCCTAAAGCGTTGGCATACCCTCACCTGGACCCTAAACCTTCCCCGTCCCCTAACCCTAACCCTAGCCCGAAGCCTAACCGTAACCCTTCCCCGAAGCCTGACCCTCACCCGTCCCCTAATCCTAACCCATACGCTAACGTTAACCCGCGCCCTCACACGTACGCTCCCCCTAAAGCGTTGTCATACCCTCACCTGGACCATAAACCGTCCCCGTCCCCTAACCCTAACCCTAGCCCGAACCCTAACCCTAACCCTTCCCCTAAGCCTGACCCACACACTTCCCCTAATGCTAACGTGTACGCTAACGCTAACCGGCACCCTCACACGTACGCTCCCCCTAAAGCGTCGTCGTACCCTCACCTGGACCCTAAACCGTCCCCGTCCCCTAACGCTAACCCTAGCCCGAACCCTAACCCTACACCTTCTCCGAAGCCTGACCCTCACCCGTCCCCTAATCCTAACCCGTACGCAAACGTTAACCCGCGCCCTCACACGTACGCTCCCCCTAAAGCGTTGTCGTACGCTCACCTGGACCCTAAACCGTCCCCGTCCCCTAACCCTAACCCTAGTCCGAACCCTAACCCTAACCCTTCCCCGAAGCCTGACCCTCACCCGTCCCCTATTCCTAACCCGTACGCTAACGCTAACCCGCGCCCTCACACGTACGCTCCCCCTAAAGCGTTGTCGTACCCTCAGCTGGACCCTAAACCGTCTCCGTCCCTTAACCCTAACCCTAGCCCGAACCCTAAACCTAACCCTTCCCCGAAGCCTGACCCTCACCCGTCCCCTTATCCTAACACAAACGCGAACGCTAACCCGCGCCCTCACACGTACGCTCCCCATAAAGCGTTGTCGTACCCTCACCTGGACCCTAAACCGTCCCCATCCCCTAACCCTAACCCTAGCTCGAACCCTAACCCTAACCCTTGGCCGAAACCTGACCCTCAACCGTCCCCTAATTCTAACCCGTACGCTAACGCTAACCCACGCCCTCACACGTACGCTGCCCATAAAGCATTGTCGAACCCTCACCTGTAACCTAAACCGTCACCGTCCCCTAACCCTAACCCTAGCACGAAGGCTAACCGTAACCCTTCCCCGAAGCCTGACACTCACCCGTCCCCTAATCCTAACCCGTACGCTAACGCTAACCCTCGCCCTCACACGTACGCTCCCCCTAAAGCGTTGTCGTACCCTCACCTGGACCCTAAACCGTCCCCGGCCCCTAACCCTAATCCTAGCCCGAACCCTAACCCTAACCATTCCCTGAAGCCTGACCCTCACCCGTCCCCTAATCCTACACCGTACGCTAACGCTAACCCGCGCCCTCACACGTACGCTCCCCCTAAAGCGTTGTCGTAACCTCACCTGGACCCTAAACCGTCCCCGTCCCCTAACCCTAACCCTAGCCCGAAGCCTAACCCTAACCCTTCCCCGAAGCCTGACCCTCACCCGTCCCCTAATCCTAAACCGTACGATAACGCTAACCCGCGCACTCACACGTACGCTCCCCCTAAAGCGTTGGCGTACCCTCACCTGTACCCTAAACCGTCCCCGTCCCGTAACCCTAAACCTAGCCCGAACCCTAACCCTAACCCTTCCCCAACGCCTGACCCTCACCCGTCGTCTAATGCTAACCCGTACGGTAACGCTAACCCGCGCCCTCACACGTACGCTCCCCCTAAGGCGTTGTCGTACCCTCACCTGGACCCTAAACCGTCCCCGTCCCCTAACACTAACCCTAGCCTGAAGCCTAACCCTAACACTTCCCGGAAGCCTGACCCTCACCCGTCTCCTAATCCTAACCCGTACGCTAACGCTAACCCTCGCCCTCACATGTACGCTCCCCCTAAAGCGTTGTCGTACCCTCACCTGGACCCTAAACCGACCCCGTCCCCTAACCCTAACCCTAGCCCGAAGCCTAACCCTAATCATACCCCGAAGCCTGACCCTCGCCCGTCCCCTAATCCTACACCGTACGCTAATGCTAACCCGCGCCCTCACACGTACGCTCCCCCTAAAGCGTTGTCGTACCCTCAGCTGGACCATAAACCGTCTCCGTCCCTTAACCCTAACCCTAGCCCGAACCCTAACCCTAACCCTTCCCCAAGCCTGACCCTCATCCGTACCCTAATCCTAACCCAAACGCTAACGCTAACCAGCGCCCTCACACGTACGCTCCCCCGAAAGCGTTGTCGTACCCTCACCTGGACCCTAAACCTTCCCCATCCCCTAACCCTAACCCTAGCCCGAACCCTAACCCTAATCCTTGCCCGAAGCCTGACCCTCAACCGTCCCCTAATTCTAACCCGTACGCTAACGCTAACCCGCGCCCTCACACGTACGCTCCCCCTAAAGCGTTGTCGTACCCTCACCTGGACCCTAACCTTCTCTGTCCCCTAACCCTAACCCTAGCCCGAACCCTAACCCTAACCCTTCCCCGAAGCCTGACCCTCACACATACACTAATCCTAACCTGTACGCTAACGCTAACCCGCGCCGTCACACGTACGCTCCCCCTAAAGCGTTGTCGTACCCTCACCTGGACCCTAAACCGACCCCGTCCCCTAACCCTAACCCTAACCCGAACCCTAACCCTAACCCTTCCCCGAAGCCTGACCCTCACCTGTCCCCTAATCCTAACCCGTACGCTAACGCTAACCCGCGCCCTCACACGTACGCTCCCCCTAAAGCGTTGTCGTACACTCACCGGGACCCTAAACCGTCCCCGTCCCCTAACCCTAACGCTAGCCTGAACCCTAACCGTAACCCTTCCCCGAAGCCTGACCCTGAACCGTCCCCTAATCCTAACCCGTACGCTAACGCTAACCCGCGCCATCACACGTACGCTCCCCCTAAAGTGTTGTCGTACCCTCACCTGGAACCTAAACCGTCCCCGTCCCCTAACCCTAACCCTAGCCCGAAGGCTAACCGTAACCCTTCCCCGAAGCCTGACCCTCACCCGTCCCCTAATCCTAACCCGTACGCTAACGCTAACTCTCGCCCTCACACGTAGGCTCCCCCTAAAGCGTTGTCGTACCCTCACCTGGACCCTAAACCGTCCCCGTCCCCTAACCCTAACCCTAGCCCGAACCCTAACCCTAATCATACCCCGAAGCCTGACCCTCGCCCGTCCCCTAATCCTACACCGTACGCTAACGCTAACCCACGCCCTCACACGTACGCTCCCCCTAAAGCGTTGTCGTACCCTTACCTGGACCCTAAACCGTCCCCGTCCCCTAACCCTAACCCTAGCCTGAAGGCTAACCGTAACCCTTCCCCGAAGCCTGACCCTCACCCGTCCCCTAATCCTAACCCGTACGCTAACGCTAACCCTCGCCCTCACACGTACGCTCCCCCTAAAGCGTTGTCGTACCCTCACCTGGACCCTAAACCGTCCCCGTCCCCTTACCCTAACCCTAGCCCGAACCCTAACCCTAACCCTTCCCCGAAGCCTGACCCTCACCCGTCGTCTAATGCTAACCCGTACGGTAACGCTAACCCGCGCCCTCACACGTACGCTCCCCTTAAAGCGTTGTCGTACCCTCACCTGGAACCTAAACCGTCCCCGTCCCCTAACCCTAACCCTAGCCCGAAGCCTAACCCTAACCCTTCCCCGAAGCCTGACCCTCACCCGTCCCCTAATCCTACAGCGTACGCTAACGCTAACCGACGCCCTCACAGTACGCTCCCCCTAAAGCGTTGTCGTACCCTCACCTGGACCCTAAACATTCCCCGTCCCCTAAACCTAACCCTAGCCCGAAGCGTAACTTTAACCCTTCCCCGAAGTCTGACCCTCACCCGTCCCCTAATCCTAAACCGTACGCTAACGCTAACCCGCGCCCTCAAACGTATGCTCCCCCTAAAGCATTGTCGTACCCTCTCCTGGACCCTAAACCGTCCCCGTCCCCTAACCCTAACCCTAGCCTGAAGCCTAACCCTAACCCTTCCCCGAAGCCTGACCCTCACCCTTACCCTAATGGTAACGCGTACGCTAACGCTAACCCACGCCCTCACACGTACGCTCCCCCTAAAGCGTTGTCATACCCTCACCTGGAACCTAAACCGTCCCCGTCCCCTAACCCTAACCCTAGCCCGAAGGCTAACCGTAACCCTTCCCCAAGCCTGACCCTCACCCGTCCCCTAATCCTAACCCGTACGCTAACGCTAACCCTCGCCCTCACACGTAAGCTCCCCCTAAAGCGTTGTCGTACCCTCACCTGGACCCTAAACCGTCCCCGTCCCCTAACCCTAACCCTAGCCCGAACCCTAACCCTAATCATACCCCGAAGCCTGACCCTCGCCCGTCCCCTAATCCTACACCGTATGCTAACGCTAACCCGTGCCCTCACACGTATGCTCCCCCTAAAGCGCTGTCGTACCCTCACCTGGGCCCTAAACCGTCCCCGTCCCCTAACCCTAACCCTAGCCCAAAGCCTAACCCTAAACCTTCCCCGAAGCCTGACCCTCACCCTTCCCTTAATGCTAACCCGTCCGCTAACGCTAACCCGCGCCCTCACACGTACGCTCCCCCTAAAGCGTTGTCGTACCCTCACCTGTAACCTAAACCTTCCCCGTCCCCTAACCCTAACCCTAGCCCGAACCCTAACCCTAAGCCTTCCCCGAAGCCTAACCCTCACCCGTCGTGTAATGCTAAACCGTACGGTAACGCTAACCCGCGCCCTCACACGTACGCTCCCCCTAAAGCGTTGTCGTACCCTCACCTGGACCCTAAACGGTCCCCATCCCCTAACCCTAACCCTAGACTGAACCCTAACCCTAACCCTTCCCCGAAGCCTGACCCTCACCCGTCCCCTAATGCTAACCCGTACGCTAACGCTAACCCGCGCCCTCAAACGTACGCTCCCCCTAAAGCGTTGTCGTACCCTCACCTGGACACTAAACCTTCCCCGTCCCCTAAACCTAACCCTAGCCTGAAGCCTAACCCTAACACTTCCCCGAAGCCTGACACTCACCCGTCCCCTAATCCTAAACCGTACGCTAACACTAACCTGCGCCCTCACACGTACGCTCCCCCTAAAACGTTGTCGTACCCTCACCTGGACCCTAAACCGTCCCCGTCCCCTAACCCTAACCCTAGCCCGAACCCTAACCCTAACCCTTCTCCGAAGCCTGACACTCACCCATCCCCTAATCCTAACCCTTACACTAACGCTTACCCGCGCCCTCACACGTACGCTCCCCCTAAAGCGTTGTCGTACCGACACCAGGACCCTACACCGTCCCCGTCCCCTAACCCTAACCCTAGCCCGAACCCTAACCCTAACACTTCCCCGAAGCCTGACACTCAGGCATCCCCTAATCCTAAACCGTACGCAAACGCTAACCCACGCCCTCACACGTACGCTCCCCCTAAAGCGTTGTCATACACTCACCTGGACCCTAAACCGTCTCCGTCCCCTAACCCTAACCCTAGCCCAAACCCTAACCCTAACCCTTCCCCGAAGCCTGACCCTCACCCGTCCCCTAATCCTAACCCGTACGCAAACGCTAACCCGCGCCCTCAAACGTATGCTCCCCCTAAAGCGTTGTCGTACCCTCACCTGGACCCTAAACCGTCCCCGTCCCCTAACCCTAACCCTAGGCTGAAGCCTAACCCTAACACTTTCCCGAAGCCTGACCCTTACCCGTCCCCTAATCCTAAACTGTACGCTATCGCTAACCCGTGCCCTCACACATACGCTCCCCCAAAAGCATTGTCGTACCCTCACCTGGACCGTAAAGCTTCCACGTCCCCTAACCCTAACCCTAGCCCGAACCCTAACCCTAACCCTTCCCCGAAGCCTGACCCTCACCCGTCCCTAATCTTAACCCATACGCTAACGCTAACCCGCGCCCTCACACGTACGCTCCCCCTAAAGCATTGTCGTACTCTCACCTGGACCCTAAACCGTCCCTGTCCCCGTCCCCTAACCCTAGCCTGAACCCTAACCCTAACCCTTCCCCGAAGCCTCACCCACACCCGTCCCCTAATCCTAACGCGAACGCTAACGCTAGCCCGCGCCCTCACACGTATGCTCCCCCTAAAGCCTTGTCGTACCCTCACATGGACCCTAAACCGTCCCCGTCCCCTAACACTAACCCTAGCCCAAAGGCTAACCGTAACCCTTCCCCGAAGCCTGACCCTCACCCTTCCCCTAATCCTAAACCGTACGCAAACGCTAACCCGCGCCCTCACACGTACGCTCCCCCTAAAGCGTTGTCGTACCCTCACCTGGACCCTAAACCGTCTCCGCCCCCTAACCCTAACCCTAGCCCGAACCCTAACCCTAACCCTTCTCGGAAGCCTGACCCTCACACGTCCCCTAATCCTAACCCGTACTCTAACGCTACACCGCGCCCTCAAACGTACGCTCCCCTTAAAGCGTTGTCGTACGCTCACCTGGACCCTAAACCGTCCCCGTGCCCTAACCCTAACCCTAGCCCGAACCCTAACCCTAACCCTTCCCCGAAGCCTGACCCTCACCCGTCCCCTACTCCTAACCCGTACGCTAACGCTAACCCGCGCCCTCACACGTACGCTCCCCCTAAAGCGTTGTCGTACCCTCACCTGGACCCTAAACCGTCCCCGTGCCCTAACCCTAACCCTAGCCCGAACCCTAACCCTAACCCTTCCCCGAAGCCTGAACCTCACCCGTCCCCTAATCCTACCCCCGTACGATAACGCTAACCCGCGCCCTCACACGTATGCTCCCCCTAAAGCGTTGTCGTACCCTCACCTGAAACCTAAACCTTCCCCGTCCCCTAACCCTAACCCTAGCCCGAAGCCTAACCCTAACCCTTCCCCGAAGCCTGACCCTCACCCGTCCCCTAATCCTAAACCGTACGCTAACGCTAACCCGCGCCCTCACACGTACGCTCCCCCTAAAGCGTTGTCGTACCCTCACCTGGACCCTAAACCGTCCCCATCCCCTAACCCTAACCCTAGCCCGAACCCTAACCCTAACACTTCCCCGAAGCCTGACCTTCACCCGTCCCCTAATCCTAACCCGTAGGCTAACGCTAACCCGCGCCCTCACACGTACCCTCCCCATAAAGCGTTGTCGTACCCTCACCTGGAACCTAAACCGTCCCCGTACCCTAACCCTAACCCTAGCCCGAAGCCTAACCCTAACCCTTCCCCGAAGCCTGACACTCACCCGTCCCCTAATCCTAAACCGTACGCTAACGCTAACCCGCGCCCTCACACGTACGCTCCCCCTAAAGCGTTATCGTATCCTCACCTGGACCCTAAACCTTTCCCGTCCCCTAAACCTAACCCTAGCCCGAAGCCTAACCCTAACCCTTCCCCGAAGCCTGACCCTCACCCGTCCCCTAATCCTAACTCGTACGCTAACGCTAACCCGCGCCCTCACACGTATGCTCCCCCTAAAGCGTTCTCGTACCCTCACCTGGAACCTAAACCGTCCCCGTCCCCTAACCCTAACCCTAGCCCGAAGGCTAACCGTAACACTTCCCCGAACCCTGACCCTCACCCGTCCCCTAATCCTAACCCAAACGCTAACGCTAACCCTCGCCCTCACATGTACTCTCCCCCTAAAGCGTTGTCGTACCCTCACCTGGACCCTAAACCGTCCCCGTCCCCTAACCCTAACCCTAGCCCGAACCCTAACCCTAACCATTCCCCGAAGTCTGACCCTCACCCGTCCCCTAATGCTACACCGTACGCTAACGCTAACCCGCGCCCTCACACGTACGCTCCCCCTAAAGCGTTGTCGTACTCTTACCTGGACCCTAAACCGTCCCCGTCCCCTAACCCTAAGCCTAGCCCGAACCCTAACCCTAAGCCTTCCCCGAAGCCTGACCCTCACCCGTCCCCTAATCCTAACCCGTACGCTAACGCTAACCCGCGCCCTCACACGTACGCTCCCCTTAAAGCGTTGTCGTACCCTCACCTGGACCCTAAACCGTCCCCGTCCCCTAACCCTAACCCTAGCCCGAAGCCTAACACTAACACTTCCCCGAAGCCTGAGCCTCACCCGTCCCCTAATCCTAACCCGTACGCTAACGCGAACCCACGCCCTCACACATATGCTCCCCCTAAAGCGTTGTCGTACCCTCACCTGGACCCTAAACCTTCCCCGTCCCCTAACCCTAACCCTAGCCCGAAGCCTAACCCTAACCCTTGCCCGAAGCCTGACCCTCACCCGTCCCCTAATCCTAACACATACGCTCACGCTAACCCGTGCCCTCACACCTACGCTCCCCCTAAAGCGTTGTCGTACACTTACCTGCACCCGAAACCGTCCCCGTCCCATAAACCTAACCCTAGCCCGAACCCTAACCCTAACCCTTCTCCGAAGCCTGACCCTCACCCTTCCCCTATTGCTAACCCGTACGCTAACGCTAACCCGCGCCCTCACACGTACGCTCCCCCTAAAGCGTTGTCGTACCCTAACCTGGAACCTAAACCTTCTCCGTCCCCTAGCCCTAACCCTAGCCCGAAGCCTAACCCTAACCCTTCCCCAAAGCCTGACCCTCACCCGTCCCCTAATCCTAAACCGTACGCTAATGCTAACCCGCGCCCTCACACGTACGCTCCCCTTAAAGCGTTGTCGTACCCTCACCTGGACCCTAAACCGTCCCCGTCCCCTAACCCTAACCCTAGCCCGAAGCCTAACCCTAACACTTCCCCGAAGCCTGACCCTCACCCGTCCCCTAATCCTAACCCGTACGCTAACGCTAACCCGCGCCCTCACACGTACACTCCCCCTAAAGCGTTGGCATACCCTCACCTGGACCCTAAACCTTCCCCGTCCCCTAACCCTAACCCTAGCCCGAAGCCTAACCCTAACCCTTCCCCGAAGCCTGACCCTCACCCGTCCCCTAATCCTAAACCGTACGCTAACGCTAACCCGTGCCCTCACACGTACGCTCCCCCTAAAGCGTTGTCGTACCCTCACCTGGACCCTAAACCGTCCCCGACCCCTAACCCTAACCCTAGCCCAAACCCTAACCCTAACCCTTCCCCTAAGCCTGACCCTCACACTTCCCCTAATGCTAACCCGTACGCTAACGCTAACCGGCACCCTCACACGTACGCTCCCCCTAAAGCGTCGTCGTACCCTCACCTGGACCCTAAACCGTCCCCGTCCCCTAACGCTAACCCTAGCCCGAAACCTAACCCTAAACCTTCTCCGAAGCCTGACCCTCACCCGTCCCCTAATCCTAACCCGTACGCTAACGCTAACCCGCGCCCTCACACGTACGCTCCTCCTAAAGCGTTGTCGTACCCTCACCTGGACCCTAAACCGTCCCCGTCCCCTAACCCTAACCCTAGCCCGAAGCCTAACCCTAACCCTTCCCCGAAGTCTGACCCTCACACTTCCCTTAATGCTAACCCGTACGCTAACGCTAACCCGCGCCCTCAGACGTACGCTCCCCCTAAAGCGTTGTCGTACCCTCACCTGGACCCTAAACCGTCCCCGTGCCCTAACCCTAACCCTAGCCCGAACCCTAACCCTAACCCTTCCCCGAAGCCTGACCCTCACCCGTCCCCTAATCCTACCCCCGTATGATAACGCTAACCCGCGCCCTCACACGTACGCTCCCCCTAAAGCGTTGTCGTACCCTCACCTGAAACCTAAACCTTCCCCGTCCCCTAACCCTAACCCTAGCCCGAAGCCTAACCCTAACCCTTCCCCGAAGCCTGACCCTCACCCGTCACCTAATCCTAACCCGTACGCTAACGCTAACCCGCGCCCTCACACGTATGCTCCCCCTAAAGCGTTGTCGTACCCTCACCTGGACCCTAAACCGTCCCCGTCCCCTAACCCTAACCCTAGCCCGAACCCTAACCCTAACCCTTCTCCGAAGCCTGACCCTCACCCTTCCCCTAATGCTAACCCGTATGCTAACGCTAACCCGCGCCCTCACACGTACGCTCCCCCTAAAGCGTTGTCATACCCTAACCTGGAACCTAAACCTTCCCCGTCCCCTAGGCCTAACCCTAGCCCGAAGCCTAACCCTAACCCTTCCCCAAAGCCAGACCCTCACCCGTCCCCTAATCCTAAACCGTACGGTAATGCTAACCCGCGCCCTCACACGTACACTCCCCCTAAGGCGTTGTCGTACCCTCACCTGAACCCTAAACCTTCACTGTCCCCTAACCGTAACCCTAGCCCGAAGCCTAACCCTAACACTTCCCCGAAGCCTGACCCTCACCCTTCCCCTAATGCTAACCCGTACGCTAACGCTAACCCGCGCCCTCACACGTACGCTCCCCCTAAAGCGTTGTCGAACCCTCACCTGGAACCTAAACCGTCCCCGTCCCCTAACCCTAACCCTACCCCGAACCCTAACCCTAACCCTTCCCCGAAGCCTGACCCTCACACGTCCCCTAATCCTAACCCGTACGCTAACGCTAACCCGCGCCCTCACACGTACGTTCCCCTAAAGCATCTTCGTACCCTTACCTGGACCCTAAACCGTCCCCGTCCCCTAACCCTAACCCTAGCCCGAACACTAACCCTAACCCTTCCCCGAAGCCTGACCCTCACCCGTCCCCTAATCCTAACCCGTACGCTAACTCTAACCCGCGCCCTCACACGTACGCTCCCCCTAAACCGTTGTCGAACCATCACCTGGAACCTAAACCGGCCCCGTCCCCTAACCCTAACCCTAGCCCGAAGTCTAACCCTAACCCTTCCCCGAAGCCTGACCCTCACCCGTCCCCTAATCCTAACCCGTACGATAACGCTAACCCGCGCCCTCACACGTATGCTCCCCCTAAAGCGTTGTCGTACCCTCACCTGGACCCTAAACCGTCCCCGTCCCCTAACCCTTACCCTAGCCCGAAGCCTAACCCTAACCCTTCCCCGAAGCCTGACACTCACCCTTCCCATAATGCTAACCCGTACGCTAACGCTAACCCACGCCCTCACACGTACACTACCCCTAAAGCGTTGTCGTACCCTCACCTGTTACCTAAACCGACCCCGTCCCCTAACCCTAACCCTAGCCTGAAGGCTAACCGTAACCCTTCCCCGAAGCCTGACCCTCACCCGTCCCCAGTCCTAACCCGTACGCTAACGCTAACCCTCGCCCTCACACATACGCTCCCCCTAAAGCTTTGTCGTACCATCACCTGTACCCTAAACCGTCCCCGTCCCCTAACCCTAACCCTAGCCCGAACCCTAACACTAACCCTTCCCCGAAGCCTGACCCTCACCCGTCGTCTAATGCTAACCCGTACGGTAACGCTAACCCGCGCCCTCACACGTACGCTCCCCCTAAAGCGTTGTCGTAACCTCACCTGGACCCTAAACCGTCCCCATCCCCTAACCCTAACCCTAACCCAAACCCTAACCCTAACTCTTCCCCGAAGCCTGACCCTCACCCGTCCCCTAATCCTAACCCGTACGCTGACGCTAACCCGCGCCCTCACATGTACGCTCCCCTTAAAGCGTTGTCGTACCCTCACCTGGAACCTAAACCGTCCCCGTCCCCTAACCCTAACCCTAGCCCGAAGCCTAACCCTAACCCTTCCCCGAAGCCTGACCCTCACCCGTCCCCTAATCCTAAACCGTACGCTAACGCTAAACCACGCCCTCACACGTACGCTCCCCCTAAAGCGTTGTCGTACCCTCACCTGGACCCTAAACCTTCCCTGTACCCTAAACCTAACCCTATTCCGAAGCCTAACACTAACCCTTCCCCGAAGCCTGACCCTCACCCGTCCCCTAATCCTAACCCATACGCTAACGCTAACCCGTGCCCTCACACGTATGCTCCCCCTAAAGCGTTGTCGTACCCTCACCTGGACCCTAAACCGTCCCCGTCCCCTAAACAAAACCCTAGCCCGAAGCCTAACCCTAACCCTTCCCCGAAGCCTGACCCTCACCCTTCCCCTAATGGTAACGCGTACGCTAACGCTAACCCACGCCCTCACACGTACGCTCCCCCTAAAGCGTTGTCGTACCCTCACCTGGAACCTAAACCGTCCCCGTCCCCTAACCCTAACCCTAGCCCGAAGGCTAACCGTAACCCTTACCCGAAGCCTGACCCTCGCCCGTCCCCTAATCCTAACCCGTACGCTAACGCTAACCATCGTCCTCACACATACGCTCCCTCTAAAGCGTTGTCGTACGCTCACCTGGACCCTAAACCGTCCCCGTCCCCTAACCCTAACCCTAGCCCGAACCCTAACCCTAACCCTTCCCCGAAGCCTGACCCTCACCCGTCCCCTAATCCTAACCCGTACGCTAACGCTAACGGGCGCCCTCACACGTACGCTCCCCTTAAAGTGTTGTCGTACCCTCACCTGGACCCTAAACCGTCCCCGTCCCCTAACCCTAGCGCTAGCCACAACCCTAAACCTAACCCTTCCCCAAAGCCTGACCCTCACCCGTCCCCTAATCCTAACCTGTACGCTAACTCTAACCCGCGCCCTCACACGTACGCTGACCCTAAAGCGTTGTCGTACCCTCACCTGGACCCTAAACCGTCCCCGTCCCCTAACCCTAACCCTAGCCCGAACCATAACCCTAACCCTTCCCCGAAGCCTGACCCTCACCCGTCCCCTAATCCTAACCCGTACGCTAACGCTAACCCGCGCCCTCACACGTACGCTCCCGTTAAAGCGTTGTCGTACCCTCACCTGGACCTTAAACCGTCCCCATCCCCTAACCCTAACCCTAGCCCGAAGCCTAACACTAACACTTCCCCGAAGCCTGACCCTCACCCGTCCCCTAATCCTAACCCGTACGCTAACGCTAACCCACGCCCTCACACGTATGCTCCCTCTAAAGCGTTGTCGTACCCTCACCTGGACCCTAAACCGTCCCCGTCCCCTAACCCTAACCCTATCCCGAAACCTAACCCTAACCCTTCACCGAAGCCTGACCCTCACACTTCCCCTAATGCTAGCCCGAACGCTAACGCTAACCCGCGCCCTCACACGTACGCTCCCCCTAAAGCGTTATTGTACCGTCACCTGGAACCTAAACCGTCCCCGTCCCCTAACCCTAACACTAGCCCGAAGGCTAACCATATAACTTCCCCGAAGCCTGACCCTCACCCGTCCCCTAATCCTAAACCGTACGCTAACGCTAACCCTCGCCCTCACACGTACGCTCCCCCTAAAGCGTTGTCGTACCCTCACCTGGACCCTAAACCGTCCCCGTCCCCTAACCCCAACCCTAGCCCGAACCCTAACCCTAACCATTCCCCGAAACCTGACCCTCACCCGTCCCCTAATGCTACAAAGTACGCTAACGCTAACCCGCGCCCTCACACGTACGCTCCCCCTAAAGCGTTGTCGTACCCTTACCTGGACCCTAAACCGTCCCCGTCCCCTAACCCTAACCGTAGCCCGAACCCTAACCCTAACCCTTCCCCGAAGCATGACCCTCACCCGTCCCCTAATCCTAACCCGTACACTAACGCTAACCCGCGGCCTCACACGTACGCTCCCCTTAAAGCGTTGTCGTACCCTCACCTGGACCCTAAACCGTCCCCGTACCCTAACCCTAACCCTAGCCCGAAGCCTAACACTAACACTTCCCCGAAACCTGACCCTCACCCGTCCCCTAATCCTAACCCGTACGCTAACGCTAACCCGCGCCCTCACACATACGCTCCCCCTAAAGCGTTGTCATACCCTCACCTGGACCCTAAACCGTCCCCGTCCCCTAACCCTAGCGCTAGCCACAACCCTAAACCTAACCCTTCCCCAAAGCCTGACCCTCACCTGTCCCCTAATCCTAACCTGTACGCTAACGCTAACCTGCGCCCTCACACGTACGCTCCCCCTAAAGCGTTGTCGTACCCTCACCTGGACCATAAACCGTCCCCATCCCCTAACCCTAAACCTAGCCCGAACCCTAACCCTAAACCTAGCCCGAAGCCTAACCCTAACCCTTGCCCGAAGCCTGACGCTCACCCGTCCCCTAAACCTAACCCGTACGCTAACTCTAACCCACGCCCTCACACGTACGCTCCCCCTAAAGTGTTCTCGTACCCTCACCTGGAACCTAAACCGTCCCCGTCCCCTAACACTAACCCTAGCCCGAAGCCTAACCCTAACCCTTCCCCGAAGCCTGACCCTCACCCGTCCCCTAATCCTAACCCGTACGCCAACGCTAACCCACGCCCTCACACGTATGCTCCCTCTAAAGCGTTGTCGTAACCTCACCTGGACCCTAAACCGTCCCCGTCCCCTAACCCTAACCGTATCCCGAAACCTAACCCTAACCCTTCCCCGAAGCCTGACCCTCACACTTCCCCTAATGCTAGCCCGTACGCTAACGCTAACCCGCGCCCTCACACGTACGCTCCCCCTAAAGCGTTGTCGTACCCTCACCTGGACCCTAAACCGTCCCCGTCCCCTAACCCTAACCCTAGCCCGAACCCTAACCCTAACCCTTCCCCGAAGCCTGACCCTCACCCGTCCCCTAATCCTAAACCGTACGCTAAAGCTAACCCGCGCGCTCGCACGTACGCTCCCCCTAAAGCGTTGTCGTATCCTCACCTGGACCCTAAACCTTCCCCGTCCCCTAAACCTAACCCTAGCCCGAAGCCTAACCCTAACCCTTCCCCGAAGCCTGACCCTCACCCGTCCCCTAATTCTAACCCGTACGCTAACGCTAACCCGCGCCCTCACATGTACGCTCCCCTTAAAGCGTTGTCGTACCCTCACCTGGACCCTAAACTGTCCCCGTCCCCTAACCCTAACCCTAGCCCGAAGCCTAACACTAACACTTCCCCGAAGCCTGACCCTCACCCGTCCCCTAATCCTAACCCGTACGCTAACGCTAACCCGCGCCCTCACACATACGCTCCCCCTAAAGCGTTGTCGTACCCTCACCTGGACCCTAAACCGTCCCCGTCCCCTAACCCTAACCCTAGCCCAAACCCTAACCCTAACCCTTCCCCGAAGCCTGACCCTCACCCGTCCCCTAATCCTAAACCGTACGCTAACGCTAACCCGCGCCCTCACACGTACGCTCCCCCTAAAGCGTTGTCGTACCCTCACCTGGACCCTAAACCTTCCCCGTCCCCTAAACCTAACCCTAGCCCGAAGCCTAACCCTAACCCTTCCCCGAAGCCTGACCCTCACCCGTCCCCTAATCCTAACCCGTACGCTAACGCTACCCCGCGCCCTCACACGTATGCTCCCCCTAAAGCGTTGTCGTACCCTCACCTGGACCCTAAACCGTCCCCGCCCCCTAACCCTAACCCTAGCCCGAAGCCTAACCCTAACACTTCCCCGAAGCCTGACCCTCACCCTTCCCCTAATGGTAACGCGTACGCTAACGCTAACCCACGCCCTCAAACGTACGCTCCCCCTAAAGCGTTGTCGTACCCTCACCTGGAACCTAATCCGTCCCCGTCCCCTAACCCTAACCATAGCCCAAAGGCTAACCGTAACACTTCCCCGAAGCCTGACCCTCACCCGTCCCTTAATCCTAACCCATACGCTAACGCTAACCCTCGCCCTCACACGTACGCTCCCCGTAAAGCGTTGTCGTACCCTCACCTGGACCCTAAACCGTCCCCGTCCCCTAACCCTAACCCTAGCCCGAACTCTAACCCTAACCATTCCCCGAAGTCTGACCCTCACCCGTCCCCTAATGCTACACCGTACGCTAACGCTAACCCGCGCCCTCACACGTACGCTCCCCCTAAAGCGTTGTCGTACCCTTACCTGGACCCTAAACCGTCCCCGTCCCCTCACCCTAACCCTAGCCCGAACCCTAACCCTAAGCCTTCCCCGAAGCCTGACCCTCACCCGTCCCCTAATCCTAACCCGTACGCTAACGCTAACCCGCGCCCTCACACGTACGCTCCCCTTAAAGCGTTGTCGTACCCTCACCTGGACCCTAAACCGTCCCCGTCCCCTAACCCTAACCCTAGCCCGAAGCCTAACACTAACACTTCCCCGAAGCCTGAGCCTCACCCGTCCCCTAATCCTAACCCGTACGCTAACGCGAACCCACGCCCTCACACATATGCTCCCCCTAAAGCGTTGTCGTACCCTCACCTGGACCCTAAACCTTCCCCGTCCCCTAACCCTAACCCTAGCCCGAAGCCTAACCCTAACCCTTGCCCGAAGCCTGACCCTCACCCGTCCCCTAATCCTAACACATACGCTCACGCTAACCCGTGCCCTCACACCTACGCTCCCCCTAAAGCGTTGTCGTACCCTCACCTGCACCCGAAACCGTCCCCGTCCCATAAACCTAACCCTAGCCCGAACCCTAACCCTAACCCTTCTCCGAAGCCTGACCCTCACCCTTCCCCTAATGCTAACCCGTACGCTAACGCTAACCCGCGCCCTCACACGTACGCTCCCCCTATAGCGTTGTCGTACCCTAACCTGGAAGTTAAACCTTCTCCGTCCTCTAGCCCTAACCCTAGCCCGAAGCCTAACCCTAACCCTTCCCCAAAGCCTGACCCTCACCAGTCCCCTAATCCTAAACCGTACGCTAATGCTAACCCGCGCCCTCACACGTACGCTCCCCTTAAAGCGTTGTCGTACCCTCACCTGGACCCTAAACCGTCCCCGTCCCCTAACCCTAACCCTAGCCCGAAGCCTAACACTAACACTTCCCCGAAGCCTGACCCTCACCCGTCCCCTAATCCTAAACCGTACGCTAACGCTAACCCGCGCCCTCACACGTACACTCCCCCTAAAGCGTTGGCATACCCTCACCTGGACCCTAAACCTTCCCCGTCCCCTAACCCTAACCCTAGCCCGAAGCCTAACCCTAACCCTTCCCCGAAGCCTGACCCTCACCCGTCCCCTAATCCTAACCCATACGCTAACGCTAACCCGCGCCCTCACACGTACGCTCCCCCTAAAGCGTTGTCATACCCTCACCTGGACCCTAAACCGTCCCCGTCCCCTAACCCTAACCCTAGCCCAAACCCTAACCCTAACCCTTCCCCTAAGCCTGACCCTCACACTTCCCCTAATGCTAACCCGTACGCTAACGCTAACCGGCACCCTCACACGTACGCTCCCCCTAAAGCGTCGTCGTACCCTCACCTGGACCCTAAACCGTCCCCGTCCCCTAACGCTAACCCTAGCCCGAAACCTAACCCTAAACCTTCTCCGAAGCCTGACCCTCACACTTCCCCTAATGCTAACCCGTACGCTAACGCTAACCGGCACCCTCACACGTACGCTCCCCCTAAAGCGTCGTCGTACCCTCACCTGGACCCTAAACCGTCCCTGTCCCCTAACGCTAACCCTAGCCCGAACCCTAACACTAACCCTTGCCCGAAGCCTGACCCTCAACCGTCCCCTAATTCTAACCCGTACGCTAACGCTAACCCGCGCCCTCACACGTACGCTCCCACTAAAGCGTTGTCGTACCCTCACCTGGACCCTAAACCGTCCCCGTCCCCTAACCCTAACCCTAACCCGAACCCTAACCCTAACCCTTCCCCGAAGCCTGACCCTCACCTGTCCCCTAATCCTAAACCGTACGCTAACGCTAACCAGTGCCCTCACACGTACGCTCCCCCTAAAGCGTTGTCGTACCCTCACCTGGACCCTAAACCGTCCCCGTCCCCTAACCCTAACGCTAGCCTGAACCCTAACCCTAACCCTTCCCCGAAGCCTGACCCTGAACCGTCCCCTAATCCTAACCCGTACGGTAACGCTAACCCGCGCCATCACACGTACGCTCCCCCTAAAGTGTTGTCGTACCCTCACCTGGAACCTAAACCGTCCCCGTCCCCTAACCCTAACCCTAGCCCGAAGGCTAACCGTAACCCTTCCCCGAAGCCTGACCCTCACCCGTCCCCTAATCCTAACCCGTACGCTAACGCTAACCCTCGCCCTCACACGTAGGCTCCCCCTAAAGCGTTGTCGTACCCTCACCTGGACCCTAAACCGTCCCCGTCCCCTAACCCTAACCCTAGCCCGAACCCTAACCCTAATCATACCCCGAAGCCTGACCCTCGCCCGTCCCCTAATCCTACACTGTACGCTAACGCTAACCCGTGCCCTCACACGTATGCTCCCCCTAAAGCGCTGTCGTACCCTCACCTGGACCCTAAACCGTCCCCGTCCCCTAACCCTAAACCTAGCCCAAAGCCTAACCCTAACCCTTCCCCGAAGCCTGACCCTCACCCTTCCCTTAATGCTAACCCGTACGCTAACGCTAACCCGCGCCCTCACATGCATGCTCCCCCTAAAGCGTTGTCGTACCCTCACCTGTAACCTAAACCGTCCCCGTCCCCTAACCCTAACCCTAGCCTGAAGGCTAACCGTAACTCTTCCCCGAAGCCTGACCCTCACCCGTCCCCTAATCCTAACCCGTACGCTAACGCTAACCCGCGCCCTCACACGTACGCTCCCCCTAAAGCGTTGTCGTACCGACACCAGGACCCTAAACCGTCCCCGTCCCCTAACCCTAACCCTAGCCCGAACCCTAACCCTAACACTTCCCCGAAGCCTGACACTCACGCATCCCCTAATCCTAAACCGTACGCAAACGCTAACCCACGCCCTCACACGTACGCTCCCCCTAAAGCGTTGTCATACCCTCACCTGGACCCTAAACCGTCTCCGTCCCCTAACCCTAACCCTAGCCCAAACCCTAACCCTAACCCTTCCCTGAAGCCTGACCCTCATCCGTCCCCTAATCCTAACCCGTACGCAAACGCTAACCCGCGCCCTCAAACGTATGCTCCCCCTAAAGCGTTGTCGTACCCTCACATGGACCCTACACCGTCCCCGTCCCCTAACCCTAACCCTAGCCTGAAGCCTAACCCTAACACTTTCCCGCAGCCTGACCCTTACCCGTCCCCTAATCCTAAACCGTACGCTATCGCTAACCCGTGCCCTCACACATACGCTCCCCCTAAAGCATTGTCGTACCCTCACCTGGACCCTAAAGCTTCCGCGTCCCCTAACCCTAACCCTAGCCCGAACCCTAACCCTAACCCTTCTCCGAAGACTGACCCTCACCCGTCCCTAATCCTAACCCATACGTTAACGCTAACCCGCGCCCTTACACGTACGCTCCCCCTAAAGCATTGTCGTACTCTCACCTGGACCCTAAACCGTCCCTGTCCCCGTCCCCTAACCCTAGCCTGAACCCTAACCCTAACCCTTCCCCGAAGCCTCACCCTCACCCGTCCCCTAATCCTAACGCGTACGCTAACGCTAACCCGCGCCCTCACACGTATGCTCCCCCTAAAGACTTGTCGTACCCTCACATGGACCCTAAACCGTCCCCGTCCCCTAACCCTAACCCTAGCCCAAAAGCTAACCGTAACCCTTCCCCGAAGCCTGACCCTCACCCTTCCCCTAATCCTAAACCGTACGCAAACGCTAACCCGCGCCCTCACACGTACGCTCCCCCTAAAGCGTTGTCGTACCCACACCTGGACCCTAAACCGTCTCCGTCCCCTAACCCTAACCCTAGCCCGAACCCTAACCCTAACCCTTCTCGGAAGCCTGACCCTCACACGTCCCCTAATCCTAACCCGTACGCTAACGCTACACCGCGCCCTCAAACGTACGCTCCCCTTAAAGCGTTGTAGTACCCTCACCTGGACCCTAAACCGTCCCCGTGCCCTAACCCTAACCCTAGCCCGAACCCTAACCCTAACCCTTCCCCGAAGCCTGACCCTCACCCGTCCCCTACTCCTAACCCGTACGCTAACGCTAACCCGCGCCCTCACACGTACGCTTCCCCTAAAGCGTTGTCGTACCCTCACCTGGACCCTAAACCGTCCCCGTGCCCTAACCCTAACCCTAGCCCGAACCCTAACCCTAACCCTTCCCCGAAGCCTGACCCTCACCCGTCCCCTAATCCTACCCCCGTACGATAACGCTAACCCGCGCCCTCACACGTACGCTCCCCCTAAAGCGTTGTCGTACCCTCACCTGAAACCTAAACCTTCCCCGTCCCCAACCCTAACCCTAGCCCGAAGCCTAACCCTAACCCTTCCCCGAAGCCTGACCCTCACCCGTCCCCTAATCCTAACCCGTACGATAACGCTAACCCGCGCCCTCACACGTACGCTCCCCCTAAAGCGTTGTCGTACCCTCACCTGGACCCTAAACCGTCCCCGCCCCCTAACCCTAACCCTAGCCCGAACCCTAACACTAACCCTTCCCCGAAGCCTGACCCTCACCCGTCGTCTAATGCTAACCCGTACGGTAACGCTAACCCGCGCCCTCACACGTACGCTCCCCCTAAAGCGTTGTCGTAACCTCACCTGGACCCTAAACCGTCCCCATCCCCTAACCCTAACCCTAACCCAAACCCTAACCCTAACCCTTCCCCGAAGCCTGACCCTCACCCGTCCCCTAATCCTAACCCGTACGCTGACGCTAACCCGCACCCTCACATGTACGCTCCCCTTAAAGCGTTGTCGTACCCTCACCTGGAACCTAAACCGTCCCCGTCCCCTAACGCTAACCCTAGCCCGAAGCCTAACCCTAACCCTTCCCCGAAGCCTGACACTCACCCGTCCCCTAATCCTAAACCGTACGCTAACGCTAACCCACGCCCTCACACGTACGCTCCCCCTAAAGCGTTGTCGTACCCTCACCTGGAACCTAAACCTTCCCTGTACCCTAAACCTAACCCTATTCCGAAGCCTAACACTAACCCTTCCCCGAAGCCTGACCCTCACCCGTCCCCTAATCCTAACCCATACGCTAACGCTAACCAGTGCCCTCACACGTATGCTCCCCCTAAAGCGTTGTCGTACCCTCACCTGGACCCTAAACCGTCCCCGTCCCCTAAACAAAACCCTAGCCCGAAGCCTAACCCTAACCCTTCCCAGAAGCCTGACCCTCACCCTTCCCCTAATGGTAACGCGTACGCTAACGCTAACCCACGCCCTCACACGTACGCTCCCCCTAAAGCGTTGTCGTACCCTCACCTGGAACCTAAACCGTCCCCGTCCCCTAACCCTAACCCTAGCCCGAAGGCTAACCGTAACCCTTACCCGAAGCCTGACCCTCGCCCGTCCCCTAATCCTAACCCGTACGCTAACGCTAACCATCGTCCTCACACATACGCTCCCTCTAAAGCGTTGTCGTACCCTCACCTGGACCCTAAACCGTCCCCGTCCCCTAACCCTAACCCTAGCCCGAACCCTAACCCTAACCCTTCCCCGAAGCCTGACCCTCACCCGTCTCCTAATCCTAACACGTACGCTAACGCTAACGGGCGCCCTCACACGTACGCTCCCCTTAAAGTGTTGTCGTACCCTCACCTGGACCCTAAACCGTCCCTGTCCCCGTCCCCTAACCCTAGCCTGAACCCTAACCCTAACCCTTCCCCGAAGCCTCACCCTCACCCGTCCCCTAATCCTAACGCGTACGCTAACGCTATCCCGCGCCCTCACACATATGCTCCCCCTAAAGACTTGTCGTACCCTCACATGGACCCTAAACCGTCCCCGTCCCCTAACCCTAACCCTAGCCCAAAAGCTAACCGTAACCCTTCCCCGAAGCCTGACCCTCACCCTTCCCCTAATCCTAAACCGTACGCAAACGCTAACCCGCGCCCTCACACGTATGCTCCCCCTAAAGCGTTGTCGTACCCTCACCTGGACCCTAAACCGTCTCCGTCCCCTAACCCTAACCCTAGCCCGAACCCTAACCCTAACCCTTCTCGGAAGCCTGACCCTCACACGTCCCCTAATCCTAACCCATACGCTAACGCTACACCGCGCCCTCAAACGTACGCGCCCCTTAAAGCGTTGTCGTACCCTCACCTGGACCCTAAACCGTCCCCGTGCCCTAACCCTAACCCTAGCCCGAACCCTAACCCTAACCCTTCCCCGAAGCCTGACCCTCACCCGTCCCCTACTCCTAACCCGTACGCTAACGCTAACCCGCGCCCTCACACGTACGCTTCCCCTAAAGCGTTGTCGTACCCTCACCTGGACCCTAAACCGTCCCCGTGCCCTAACACTAACCCTAGCCCGAACCCTAACCCTAACCCTTCCCCGAAGCCTGACCCTCACCCGTCCCCTAATCCTACCCCCGTACGATAACGCTAACCCGCGCCCTCACACGTACGCTCCCCCTAAAGCGTTGTCGTACCCTCACCTGAAACCTAAACCTTCCCCGTCCCCTAACCCTAACCCTAGCCCGAAGCCTAACCCTAACCCTTCCCCGAAGCCTGACACTCACCCGTCCCCTAATCCTAAACCGTACGCTAACGCTAACCCGCGCCCTCACACGTACGCTCCCCCTAAAGCGTTGTCGTACCCTCAGCTGGACCCTAAACCGTCCCCATCCCCTAACCCTAACCCTAGCCCGAACCCTAACCCTAACACTTCCCCGAAACGTGACCTTCACCCGTCCCCTAATCCTAACCCGTACGCTAACGCTAACCCGCGCCCTCACACGTACGCTCCCCCTAAAGCGTTGTCGTACCCTCAGCTGGACCCTATACCGTCTCCGTCCCTTAACCCTAACCCTAGCCCGAACCCTAACCCTAACCCTTCCCCGAAGCCTGACCCTCACCCGTCGTCTAATGCTAACCCGTACGGTAACGCTAACCCGCGCCCTCACACGTACGCTCCCCTTAAAGCGTTGTCGTACCCTCACCTGGAACCTAAACCGTCCCCGTCCCCTAACCCTAACCCTAGCCCGAAGCCTAACCCTAACCCTTCCCCGAAGCCTGACCCTCACCCGTCCCCTAATCCTACACCGTACGCTAACGCTAACCGACGCTCTCACAGTACGCTCCCCCTAAAGCGTTGTCGTACCCTCACCTGGACCCTAAACATTCCCCGTCCCCTAAACCTAACCCTAGGCCGAATCGTAACCCTAACCCTTCCCCGAAGCCTGACCCTCACCCGTCCCCTAATCCTAACCCGTACGCTAACGCTAACCCGCGCCCTCACACGTACGCTCTCCCTAAAGTGTTGGCATACCCTCACCTGGACCCTAAACCGTCCCCATCCCCTAACCCTAACCCTAGCCCGAACCCTAACCCTAACCCTTCCCCGAAGCCTGACCCTCACCCTTCCCCTAATCCTAACCCGTACGCTAACGCTAACCCGCGCCCTCACACGTACGCTCCCCCTAAAGCGTCGTCGTACCCTCACCTGGACCCAAAACCGTCCCGGTCCCCTAACCCTAACCCTAGCCCGAACTCTAACCCTAAGCCTTCTCCGAAGCCTGACCCTCACCCGTCCCCTAATCCAAACCCGTAGGCTAATGCTAACCCGCGCCCTCACACATACGCTCCCCCTAAAGCAATGTCGTACCCTCACCTGGACCCTAAACCGTCCCCGTCCCCTAACCTTAACCCTAGCCCGAACCCTAACCCTAACCCTTCCCAGAAGCCTGACCCTCACCCGTCCCCTAATCCTAAACCGTACGCTAAAGCTAACCCGCGCGCTCGCACGTACGCTCCCCCTAAAGCGTTGTCGTACCCTCACCTGGACCCTAAACCTTCCCCGTCCCCTAAACCTAACCCTAGCCCGAAGCCTAACCCTAACCCTTCCCCGAAGCCTGACCCTCACCCGTCCCCTAATTCTAACCCGTACGCTAACGCTAACCCGCGCCCTCGCACGTACGCTCCCCTTAAAGCGTTGTCGTACCCTCACCTGGACCCTAAACTGTCCCCGTACCCTAACCCTAACCCTAGCCCGAAGCCTAACACTAACACTTCCCCGAAGCCTGACCCTCACCCGTCCCCTAATCCTAACCCGTACGCTAACGCTAACCAGCGCCCTCACACATACGCTCCCCCTAAAGCGTTGTCGTACCCTCACCTGGACCCTAAACCTTCCCCGTCCCCTAACCCTAACCCTAGCCCGAAGCCTAAACCTCACACTTCCCTGAACCCTGACCGTCACCCGTCCCCTAATCCTAACCCATACGCTAACGCTAACCCGCGCCCTCACACGTACGCTCCCCCTAAAGCGTTGTCGTACCCTCACCTGGACCCTAAACCGTCCCCGTCCCCTAACCCTAACCCTAGCCCGAACCCTAACCCTAACCCTTCCCCGAAGCCTGACCCTCACCCGTCCCCTAATCCTAAAACGTACGCTAACGCTAACCCGCGCCCTCACACGTACGCTCCCCCTAAAGCGTTGTCGT
Organism: Pseudorca crassidens; assembly: GCF_039906515.1. Taxonomy (NCBI): domain Eukaryota; kingdom Metazoa; phylum Chordata; class Mammalia; order Artiodactyla; family Delphinidae; genus Pseudorca; species Pseudorca crassidens. The sequence continues at coordinate 24,626,082 of NC_090310.1, forward strand.
ACCCTCACCTGGACCCTAAACCTTCCCCGTCCCCTAAACCTAACCCTAGCCCGAAGCCTAACCCTAACCCTTTCCCGAAGCCTGACCCTCACCCGTCCCCTAATCCTAACCCGTACCCTAACGCTACCCCGCGCCCTCACACGTATGCTCCCCCTAAAGCGTTGTCGTACCCTCACCTGGACCCTAAACCGTCCCCGCCCCCTAACCCTAACCCTAGCCCGAAGCCTAACCCTAACACTTCCCCGAAGCCTGACCCTCATCCTTCCCCTAATGGTAACGCGTACGCTAACGCTAACCCACGCCCTCAAACGTACGCTCCCCCTAAAGCGTTGTCGTACCCTCACCTGGAACCTAATCCGTCCCCGTCCCCTAACCCTAACCCTAGCCCAAAGGCTAACCGTAACCCTTCCCCGAAGCCTGACCCTCACCCATCCCCTAATCCTAACCCGTACGCTAACGCTAACCCTCGCCCTCACACGTACGCTCCCCGTAAAGCGTTGTCGTACCCTCACCTGGACCCTAAACCGTCCCCGTCCCCTAACCCTAACCCTAGCCCGAAGCCTAACCCTAACCATTTCCCGAAGCCTGACCCTCACCCGTCCCCTAATCCTACACCGTACGATAACGCTAACCCGCGCCCTCACACGTACGCTCCCCTAAAGCGTCTTCGTACCCTTACCTGGACCCTAAACCGTCCCCGTCCCCTAACCCTAACCCTAGCCCGAAGCCTAACCCTAACCCTTCCCCGAAGCCTGACCCTCACCCGTCCCCTAATCCTAACCCGTACGCTAACTCTAACCCGCGCCCTCACACGTACGCTCCCCCTAAACCGTTGTCGAACCATCACCTGGAACCTAAACCGGCCCCGTCCCCTAACCCTAACCCTAGCCCGAAGTCTAACCCTAACCCTTCCCCGAAGCCTGACCCTCACCCGTCCCCTAATCCTAACCCGTACGATAACGCTAACCCGCGCCCTCACACGTATGCTCCCCCTAAAGCGTTGTCGTCCCCTCACCTGGAACCTAAACCGTCCCCGTCCCCTAACCCTAACCCTAGCCCAAAGCCTAACCCTAACCCTTCCCCGAAGCCTGACCCTCACCCTTCCCATAATGCTAACCCGTACGCTAACGCTAACCCACGCCCTCACACGTACACTACCCCTAAAGCGTTGTCGTACCCTCACCTGTTACCTAAACCGTCCCCGTCCCCTAACCCTAACCCTAGCCTGAAGGCTAACCGTAACCCTTCCCCGAAGCCTGACCCTCACCCGTCCCCAGTCCTAACCCGTACGCTAACGCTAACCCTCGCCCTCACACATACGCTCCCCCTAAAGCTTTGTCGTACCATCACCTGTACCCTAAACCGTCCCCGTCCCCTAACCCTAACCCTAGCCCGAACCCTAACACTAACCCTTCCCCGAAGCCTGACCCTCACCCGTCGTCTAATGCTAACCCGTACGGTAACGCTAACCCGCGCCCTCACACGTACGCTCCCCCTAAAGCGTTGTCGTAACCTCACCTGGACCCTAAACCTTCCCCGTCCCCTAACCCTAACCCTAACCCGAAGCCTAACCCTAACCCTTCCCCGAAGCCTGACCCTCACCCGTCCCCTAATCCTAACCCATACACTAACGCTAACCCGCGCCCTCACACGTACGCTCTCCCTAAAGTGTTGGCATACCCTCACCTGGACCCTAAACCGTCCCCATCCCCTAACCCTAACCCTAGCCCGAACCCTAACCCTAACCCTTCCCCGAAGCCTGACCCTCACCCTTCCCCTAATCCTAACCCGTACGCTAACGCTAACCCGCGCCCTCACACGTACGCTCCCCCTAAAGCGTCGTCGTACCCTCACCTGGACCCAAAACCGTCCCGGTCCCCTAACCCTAACCCTAGCCCGAACTCTAACCCTAAGCCTTCTCCGAAGCCTGACCCTCACCCGTCCCCTAATCCAAACCCGTAGGCTAACGCTAACCCGCGCCCTCACACATACGCTCCACCTAAAGCAATGTCGTACCCTCACCTGGACCCTAAACCGTCCCCGTCCCCTAACCCTAACCCTAGCCCGAAGCCTAACCCTAACCCTTCCCAGAAGCCTGACCCTCACCCGTCCCCTAATCCTAAACCGTACGCTAAAGCTAACCCGCGCGCTCGCACGTACGCTCCCCCTAAAGCGTTGTCGTACCCTCACCTGGACCCTAAACCTTCCCCGTCCCCTAAACCTAACCCTAGCCCGAAGCCTAACCCTAACCCTTCCCCGAAGCCTGACCCTCACCCGTCCCCTAATTCTAACCCGTACGCTAACGCTAACCCACGCCCTCGCACGTACGCTCCCCTTAAAGCGTTGTCGTACCCTCACATGGACCCTAAACTGTCCCCGTCCCCTAACCCTAACCCTAGCCCGAAGCCTAACACTAACACTTCCCCGAAGCCTGACCCTCACCCGTCCCCTAATCCTAACCCGTACGCTAACGCTAACCAGCGCCCTCACACATACGCTCCCCCTAAAGCGTTGTCGTACCCTCACCTGGACCCTAAACCTTCCCCGTCCCCTAACCCTAACCCTAGCCCGAAGCCTAAACCTCACACTTCCCTGAACCCTGACCGTCACCCGTCCCCTAATCCTAACCCATACGCTAACGCTAACCCGCGCCCTCACACGTACGCTCCCCCTAAAGCGTTGTCGTACCCTCACCTGGACCCTAAACCGTCCCCGTCCCCTAACCCTAACCCTAGCCCGAACCCTAACCCTAAACCTTCCCCGAAGCCTGACACTCACCCGTCCCCTAATCCTAAAACGTACGCTAACGCTAACCCGCGCCCTCACACGTACGCTCCCCCTAAAGCGTTGTCGTACCCTCACCTGGACCCTAAACCTTCCCCGTCCCCTAAACCTAACCCTAGCCCGAAGCCTAACCCTAACCCTTCCCCGAAGCCTGACCCTCACCCGTCCCCTAATCCTAACCCGTACGCTAACTCTAACCCGCGCCCTCACACGTACGCTCCCCCTAAACCGTTGTCGAACCATCACCTGGAACCTAAACCGGCCCCGTCCCCTAACCCTAACCCTAGCCCGAAGTCTAACCCTAACCCTTCCCCGAAGCCTGACCCTCACCCGTCCCCTAATCCTAACCCGTACGATAACGCTAACCCGTGCCCTCACACGTATGCTCCCCCTAAAGCGTTGTCGTACCCTCACCTGGACCCTAAACCGTCCCCGTCCCCTAACCCTAACCCTAGCCCAAAGCCTAACCCTAACCCTTCCCCGAAGCCTGACCCTCACCCTTCCCATAATGCTAACCCGTACGCTAACGCTAACCCACGCCCTCACACGTACACTACCCCTAAAGCGTTGTCGTACCCTCACCTGTTACCTAAACCGTCCCCGTCCCCTAACCCTAACCCTAGCCTGAAGGCTAACCGTAACCCTTCCCCGAAGCCTGACCCTCACCCGTCCCCAGTCCTAACCCGTACGCTAACGCTAACCCTCGCCCTCACACATACGCTCCCCCTAAAGCTTTGTCGTACCATCACCTGTACCCTAAACCGTCCCCGTCCCCTAACCCTAACCCTAGCCCGAACCCTAACACTAACCCTTCCCCAAAGCCTGACCCTCACCCGTCGTCTAATGCTAACCCGTACGGTAACGCTAACCCGCGCCCTCACACGTACGCTCCCCCTAAAGCGTTGTCGTAACCTCACCTGGACCCTAAACCGTCCCCATCCCCTAACCCTAACCCTAACCCAAACCCTAACCCTAACCCTTCCCCGAAGCCTGACCCTCACCCGTCCCCTAATCCTAACCCGTACGCTGACGCTAACCCGCGCCCTCACATGTACGCTCCCCTTAAAGCGTTGTCGTACCCTCACCTGGAACCTAAACCGTCCCCGTCCCCTAACCCTAACCCTAGCCCGAAGCCTAACCCTAACACTTCCCCGAAGCCTGACCCTCACCCGTCCCCTAATCCTAAACCGTACGCTAACGCTAACCCACGCCCTCACACGTACGCTCCCCCTAAAGCGTTGTCGTACCCTCACCTGGACCCTAAACCTTCCCTGTCCCCTAAACCTAACCCTATTCCGAAGCCTAACACTAACCCTTCCCCGAAGCCTGACCCTCACCCGTCCCCTAATCCTAACCCATACGCTAACGCTAACCAGTGCCCTCACACGTATGCTCCCCCTAAAGCGTTGTCGTACCCTCACCTGGACCCTAAACCGTCCCCGTCCCCTAAACAAAACCCTAGCCCGAAGCCTAACCCTAACCCTTCCCCGAAGCCTGACCCTCACCCTTCCCCTAATGGTAACGCGTACACTAACGCTAACCCACTCCCTCACACGTACGCTCCCCCTAAAGCGTTGTCGTACCCTCACCTGGAACCTAAACCGTCCCCGTCCCCTAACCCTAACCCTAGCCCAAAGGCTAACCGTAACCCTTACCCGAAGCCTGACCCTCGCCCGTCCCCTAATCCTAACCCGTACGCTAACGCTAACCATCGTCCTCACACATACGCTCCCTCTAAAGCGTTGTCGTACCCTCACCTGGACCCTAAACCGTCCCCGTCCCCTAACCCTAACCCTAGCCCGAAGCCTAACCCTAACCCTTCCCCGAAGCCTGACCCTCACCCGTCCCCTAATCCTAACCCGTACGCTAACGCTACCCCGCGCCCTCACACGTATGCTCCCCCTAAAGCGTTGTCGTACCCTCACCTGGACCCTAAACCGTCCCCGCCCCCTAACCCTAACCCTAGCCCGAAGCCTAACCCTAACACTTCCCCGAAGCCTGACCCTCACCCTTCCCTTAATGGTAACGCGTACGCTAACACTAACCCACGCCCTCAAACGTACGCTCCCCCTAAAGCGTTGTCGTACCCTCACCTGGAACCTAATCCGTCCCCGTCCCCTAACCCTAACCATAGCCCAAAGGCTAACCGTAACCCTTCCCCGAAGCCTGACCCTCACCCGTCCCCTAATCCTAACCCGTACGCTAACGCTAACCCTCGCCCTCACACGTACGCTCCCCGTAAAGCGTTGTCGTACCCTCACCTGGACCCTAAACCGTCCCCGTCCCCTAACCCTAACCCTAGCCCGAAGCCTAACCCTAACCATTTCCCGAAGCCTGACCCTCACCCGTCCCCTAATCCTACACCGTACGTTAACCCTAACCCGCGCCCTCACACGTACGCTCCCCTAAAGCGTTTTCGTACCCTTACCTGGACCCTAAACCGTCCCCGTCCCATAACCCTAACCCTAGACCGAACCCTAACCCTAACCCTTCCCCGAAGCCTGACCTTCACCCGTCCCCTACTCCTAACCCGTACGCTAACTCTAACCCGCGCCCTCACACGTACGCTCCCCCTAAACCGTTGTCGTACCATCACCTGGAAGCTAAACCGGCCCCGTCCCCTAACCCTAACCCTAGCCCGAACCCTAACCCTAACCCTTCCCCGAAGCCTGACCCTCACCCGTCCCCTAATCCTAACCCGTACGATAACGCTAACCCGCGCCATCACACGTATGCTCCCCCTAAAGCGTTGTCGTACCCTCACCTGGACCCTAAACCGTCCCCGTCCCCTAACCCTAACCCTAGCTGAAGCCTAACCCTAACCCTTCCCCGAAGCCTGACCCTCACCCTTCCCATAATGCTAACCCGTACGCTAACGCTAACCCACGCCCTCACACGTACACTACCCCTAAAGCGTTGTCGTACCCTCACCTGTTACCTAAACCGTCCCCGTCCCCTAACCCTAACCCTAGCCTGAAGGCTAACCGTAACCCTTCCCCGAAGCCTGACCCTCACCCGTCCCCAATCCTAACCCGTACGCTAACGCTAACCCTCGCCCTCACACATACGCTCCCCCTAAAGCTTTGTCGTACCATCACCTGTACCCTAAACCGTCCCCGTCCCCTAACCCTAACCCTAGCCCGAACCCTAACACTAAGCCTTCCCCGAAGCCTGACCCTCACCCGTCGTCTAATGCTAACCCGTACGGTAACGCTAACCCGCGCCCTCACACGTACGCTCCCCCTAAAGCGTTGTCGTAACCTCACCTGGACCCTAAACCGTCCCCATCCCCTAACCCTAACCCTAGCCCGAACCCTAACCCTAACCCTTCCCCGAAGCCTGACCCTCACCCGTCCCCTAATCCTAACCCGTACGCTGACGCTAACCCGCGCCCTCGCATGTACGCTCCCCTTAAAGCGTTGTCGTACCCTCACCTGGAACCTAAACCGTCCCCGTCCCCTAACCCTAACCCTAGCCCGAAGCCTAACCCTAACCCTTCCCCGAAGCCTGACCCTCACCCGTCCCCTAATCCTAAACCGTACGCTAACGCTAACCCGCGCCCTCACACGTACGCTCTCCCTAAAGCGTCGTCGTACCCTCACCTGGACCCTAAACCGTCCCGATCCCCTAACCCTAACCCTAGCCCGAACCCTAACCCTAAGCCTTCTCCGAAGCCTGACCCTCACCCGTCCCCTAATCCTAACCCGTACGCTAACGCTAACCCGCGCCCTCACACGTACGCTCCCCCTAAAGCGTTGTCATACCCTCACCTGGACCCTAAACCGTCCCCGTCCCCTAACGCTAACCCTAGCCCGAACCCTAACCCTAACCCTTCCCCGAAGCCTGACCCTCAGCCGTCCCCTAATTCTAACCCATACGCTAACGCTAACCCGCGCCCTCACACGTACGCTCCCCCTAAAGCGCTGTCGTACCCTCACCTGGACCCTAAAACGTCCCCGTCCCCTAACCCTAACCCTAGCCCGAAGCCTAACCCTAACCCTTGCCCGAAGCCTGACGCTCACCCGTCCCCTAAACCTAACCCGTACGCTAACTCTAACCCGCGCCCTCACACGTACGCTCTTCCTAAAGTGTTCTCGTACCCTCACCTGGAACCTAAACCGTCCCCGTCCCCTAACCCTAACCCTAGCCCGAAGCCTAACCCTAACCCTTCCCCGAAACCTGACCCTCACCCGTCCCCTAATCCTAACCCATACGCTAACGCTAACCCACGCCCTCACACGTATGCTCCCTCTAAAGCGTTGTCGTACCCTCACCTGGACCCTAAACCGTCCCCGTCCCCTAACCCTAACCCTAGCCCGAACCCTAACCCTAACCCTTCCCCGAAGCCTGACCCTCACACTTCCCCTAATGCTAGCCCGTACGCTAACGCTAACCCGCGCCCTCACACGTACGCTCCCCCTAAAGCGTTGTTGTACCGTCACCTGGAACCTAAACCGTCCCCGTCCCCTAACCCTAACACTAGCCCGAAGGCTAACCATACACCTTCCCCGAAGCCTGACCCTCACCCGTCCCCTAATCCTAACCCGTACGCTAACGCTAACCCTCGCCCTCACACGTACGCTCCCCCTAAAGCGTTGTCGTACCCTCACCTGGACCCTAAACCGTCCCCGTCCCCTAACCCTAACCCTAGCCCGAACCCTAACCCTAAACATTCCCCGAAACCTGACCCTCACCCGTCCCCTAATGGTACAAAGTACGCTAACGCTAACCCGCGCCCTCACACGTACGCTCCCCCTAAAGCGTTGTCGTACCCTTACCTGGACCCTAACCCGTCCCCGTCCCCTAACCCTAACCCTAGCCCGAACCCTAACCCTAACCCTTCCCCGAAGCATGACCCTCACCCGTCCCCTAATCCTAACCCGTACACTAACGCTAACCCGCGCCCTCACACGTACGCTCCCCTTAAAGCGTTGTCGTACCCTCACCTGGACCCTAAACCGTCCCCGTACCCTAACCCTAACCCTAGCCCGAAGCCTAACACTAACACTTCCCCGAAGCCTGACCCTCACCCGTCCCCTAATCCTAACCCGTACGCTAACGCTAACCCGCGCCCTCACACATACGCTCCCCCTTAAGCGTTGTCATACCCTCACCTGGACCCTAAACCTTCCCCGTCCCCTAACCCTAACCCTAGCCCGAAGCCTAACACTCACACTTCCCGGAAGTCTGACCCTCACCCGTCCCCTAATCCTAACCCATACGCTAACGCTAACCCGCGCCCTCACACGTACGCTCCCCCTAAAGCGTTGTCGTACCCTCACCTGGACCCTAAACCGTCCCCGTCCCCTAACCCTAACCCTAGCCCGAACCCTAACCCTAACACTTCCCCGAAGCCTGACCCTCACCCGTCGTCTAATGCTAACCCATACGGTAACGCTAACCCGCGCCCTCACACGTACGCTCCCCCTAAAGCGTTGTCGTACCCTCACCTGGACCCTAAACTGTCCCCATCCCCTAACCCTAAACCTAGCCCAAACCCTAACCCTAAACCTAGCCCGAAGCCTAACCCTAACCCTTGCCCGAAGCCTGACGCTCACCCGTCCCCTAAACCTAACCCGTACGCTAACTCTAACCCGCGCCCTCACACGTACGCTCCCCCTAAAGCGTTGTTGTACCCTAACCTGGACCCTAAACCGTCCCCAAAACCTAACCCTAACCCTAGCCCGAACCCTAACCCTAACACTTCCCCGAAGCCTGACCCTCACCCGTCCCCTAATCCTAACCCGTACGCTAACGCTAACCCGCGCCCTCACACGTACGCTCCCCCTAAAGCGTTGTCGTACCCTCACCTGGAACCTAATCCGTCCCCGTCCCCTAACCCTAACCCTAGGCCGAAGCCTATCCCTAAACCTTCCCCGAAGCCTGACACTCACCCGTCCCCTAATCCTAAACCGTACGCTAACGCTAACCCGCGCCTTCACACGTACGCTCCCCCTAAAGCGTTGTCGTACCCTCACCTGGACCCTAAACTTTTCACGTCCCCTAACCCTAACCCTAACCCGAAGCGTAACCCTAACCCTTCCCCGAAGCCTGACCCTCACCCGTCCCCTAATCCTAACCCGTACGCTAACGCTAACCCGCGCCCTCACACGTATGCTCCCCCTAAAGCGTTGTCGTACCCTCACCTGGACCCTAAACCGTCCCCGTCCCCTAACGCTAACCCTAGCCCGAAGCCTAACCCTAACCCTTCCCCGAAGCCTGACCCTCACCCGTCCCCTAATCCTAACGCGTACGCTAACGCTAACCCGCGCCCTCACACGTACGCTCCCCCTAAAGCGTTGTCTTACCCTCACCTGGACCCTAAACCGTCCCCGTCCCCTAACCCTAACCCTAGCCCGAAGCCTAACCCTAACCCTTCCCCGAAGCCTGACCCTCACCCTTCCCCTAATGTTAACCCGTACGCTAATGCTAACCCGCGCCCTCACACGTACGCTCCCCCTAAAGCGTTGTCGTACCCTCACCTGGACCCTAAACCGTCCCCGTCCCCTAACCCTAACCCTAGCCCGAACCCTAACCCTAACACTTCCCCGAAGCCTGACCCTCACCCGTCCCCTAATCCTAACCTGTACGCTATCGCTAACCCGTGCCCTCACACATACGCTCCCCCTAAAGCATTGTCGTACCCTCACCTGGACCCTAAAGCTTCCCCGTCCCCTAACCATAACCCTAGCCCAAACCCTAAACCTAACCCTTCCCCGAAGCCTGAACCTCACCCGTCCCTAATCCTAACCCGTACGCTAACGCTAACCCGCGCCCTCACACGTACGCTACCCCTAAAGCATTGTCGTACTCTCACCTGGACCCTAAACCGTCCCCGTCCCCTAACCCTAACCCTAGCCCGAAGCCTAACCCTAACCCTTCCCCGAAGCCTGACCCTCACCCGTCCCCTAATCCTAACCCGTACGCTAACGCTAACCCGCGCCCTCACACGTACGCTCCCCTTAAAGCGTTGTCGTACCCTCACCTGGACCCTAAACCGTCCCCGTCCCCTAACCCTAACCCTAGCCCGAAGCCTAACACTAACACTTCCCCGAAGCCTGACACTCACCCATCCCCTAATCCTAACCCGTACGCTAACGCTAACCCGCGCCCTCACACATACGCTCCCCCTAAAGCGTTGTCGTACCCTCACCTGGACCCTAAACCTTCCCCATCCCCTAACCCTAACCCTAGCCCGAAGCCTTACCCTAACCCTTGCCCGAAGCCTGATCCTCACCCGTCCCCTAATCCTAACCCATACGCTAACGCTAACCCGCGCCCTCACACGTACGCTCCCCCTAAAGCATTGTCGTACTCTCACCTGGACCCTAAAGCTTCCCCGTCCCCTGACCATAACCCTAGCCCGAACCCTAAACCTAACCCTTCCCCGAAGCCTGACCCTCACCCGTCCCTAATCCTAACCCGTACGCTAACGCTAACCCGCGCACTCACACGTACGCTCCCCCTAAAGCATTGTCGTACTCTCACCTGGACCCTAAACCGTCCCCGTCCCCTAACCCTAACCCTAGCCCGAACCCTAACCCTAACCCTTCCCCGAAGCCTGACCCTCACCCGTCCCCTAATCCTAACCCGTACGCTAACGCTAACCCGCGCCCTCACACGTACACTCCCCCTAAAGCATTGTCGTACTCTCACCTGGACCCTAAAACGTCCCCGTCCCCTAACCCTAATCCTAACCCGAACCCTAACTCTAACCCTTCCCCGAAGCCTGACCCTCACCCGTCGCCTAATGCTAACCCGTACGGTAACGCTAACCCGCGCCCTCACACGTACGCTCCCCCTAAAGCGTTGTCGTACCCTCACCTGGACCCTAAACAGTCCCCATCCCCTAACCCTAACCCTAGCCCGAACCCTAACCCTAACCCTTCCTCGAAGCCTGACCTTCACCCTTCCCCTAATGCTAACCCGTACGCTAACGCTAACCCGCACCCTCACACGTACGCTCCCCCTAAAGCGTCGTCATACCCTCACCTGGACCCTAAACTGTCCCCGTCCCCTAACCCTAACCCTAGGCCGAAGCCTAACCCTAAGACTTCTCCGAAGCCTGACACTCACCCGTCCCCTAATCCTAACCCGTACGCTAACGCTAACCCGCGCCCTCACACGTACGCTCCCCCTAAAGCGTTGTCGTACCCTCACCTGGACCCTAAACCGTCCCCGTCCCCTAACCCTAACCCTAGCCTGAACCCTGACCCTAACCCTTCCCCGAAGCCTGACCCTCACACGTCGTCTAATGCTAACCCGTACAGTAACGCTAACCGGCGCCCTCACACGTACGCTCCCCCTAAAGCATTGTCGTACCCTCACCTAGACCCTAAACCGTCTCCGTCCCCTAACCCTAACCCTAGCCCAAACCCTAACCCTAACCCTTCCCCGAAGCCTGACCCTCACCATTCCCCTAATGCTAACCCGTACGCTAACGCTAACCAGCGCCCTCACACGTACGCTCCCCCTAAAGCGTTGTCGTAACCTCACCTGGACCCTAAACCGTCCCCGTCCCCTAACCCTAACCCTAGCCCGAACCCTAACCCTAACACTTCCCCGAAGCCTGACCCTCACCCGTCCCCTAATCCTAACCCGTACGCTATCGCTAACCCGTGCCCTCACATGTACGCTCCCCCTAAAGCATTGTCGTACTCTCACCTGGACCCTAAACCGTCCCCGTCCCCTAACCCTAACCCTAGCCCGAACCCAAACCCTAACCCTTCCCCGAGGCCTGACCCTCACCCGTCCCTAATCCTCACCCGTACGCTAACACTAACCCGCGCCCTCACACGTACGCTCCCCCTAAAGCATTGTCGTACTCTCACCTGGACCCTAAACCTTCCCCGTCCCCTAACCCTAACCCTAGCCCGAACCCTAACCCTAACCCTTCCCCGAAGCCTGACCCTCACCCGTCCCCTAATCCTAACGCGTACGCTAACGCTAACCTGCGCCCTCACATGTACGCTCCCCCTAAAGCATTGTCGTACTCTCACCTGGACCCAAAACCGTCCCCGTCCCCTAACCCTAACCCTAGCCCGAACCCTAACCCTAACCCTTCCCCGAAGCCTGACCCTCACCCGTCGTCTAATGCTAACCCGTACGGTAACGCTAACCCGCGCCCTCACACGTACGCTCCCCCTAAAGCGTTGTCGTACCCTCACCTGGACCCTAAACGGTCCCCATCCCCTAACCCTAACCCTAGCCCGAACCCTAACCCTAACCCTTCCCCGAAGCCTGACCCTCACCCGTCATCTAATGCTAACCCGTACGGTAACGCTAACCCGCGCCCTCACACGTACGCTCCCTCTAAAGCGTTGTCGTATCCTCACCTGGACCCTAAACCTTCCCCGTCCCCTAAACCTAACCCTAGCCCGAAGCCTAACCCTAACCCTTTCCCGAAGCCTGACCCTCACCCGTCCCCTAATCCTAACCCGTACGCTAACGCTAACCCGCGCCCTCACACGTATGCTCCCCCTAAAGCGTTGTCGTACCCTCACCTGGACCCTAAACCGTCCCGTCCCCTAACCCTAACCCTAGCCCGAAGCCTAACCCTAACCCTTCCCCGAAGCCTGACCCTCACCCTTCCCCTAATGCTAATCCGTACGCTAACGCTAACCCACGCCCTCACACATACGCTCCCCCTAAAGTATTGTCGAACCCTCACCTGTAACCTAAACCGTCACCGTCCCCTAACCCTAACCCTAGCACGAAGGCTAACCGTAACCCTTCCCCGAAGCCTGACCCTCACCCGTCCCCTAATCCTAACCCGTACCTTAACGCTACCCTGCGCCCTCACACGTACGCTCCCCCTAAAGCGTTGTCGTACACTCACCTGGACCCTAAACCGTCCCCGTCCCCTAACCCTAACCCTAGCCCGAAACCTAACCCTAACCCTTCCCCGAAGCCTGACCCTGACCCGTCCCCTAATCCTAACCCGTACGCTAACGCTAACCCGCGCCCTCACACGTACGATACCCCTAAAGCGTTGTCGTACCATCACCTGGACCCTAAACCGTCCCCGTCCCCTAACCCTAACCCTAGCCCGAACTCTAACCCTAACCCTTCCCCGAAGCCTGACACTCACCCTACGTCTAATGCTAACCCGTACGGTAACGCTATCCCGCGCCCTCACACGTACGCTCCCCCTAAAGCGTTGTCGTACCCTCACCTGGACCCTAAACCGTCCCCGTCCCCTAACCCTAACCCTAGCCCAAACCCTAACCCTAAACCTTCCCCGAAGCCTGACCCTCACCCTTCCCCTAATGCTAACCCGTACGCTAACGCTAACCCGCGCCCTCACACGTACCCTCCCCCTAAAGCGTTGTCGTACCCTCACCTGGACCCTAAACCGTCCCCGTCCCCTAACCCTAACCCTAGCCCGAACCCTAATCCTAACCCTTCCCCGAAGCCTGACCCTCACCCTTCCCCTAATCCTAAATCGTATGCTAACGCTAACCCGCGCCCTCACACGTACGCTCCCCCTAAAGCGTTGTCGTATCCTCACCTGGACCCTAAACCTTCCCCGTCCCCTAAACCTAACCCTAGCCCGAAGCCTAACCCTAACCCTTTCCCGAAGCCTGACCCTCACCCGTCCCCTAATCCTAACCCGTACGCTAACGCTAACCCTCGCCCTCACACGTACGCTCCCTCTAAAGCGTTGTCGTACCCTCACCTGGACCCTAAAACTTCCCCGTCCCCTAACCCTAATCCTAGCCCGAACCCTAACCCTAACCATTCCCCGAAGCCTGACCCTCACCCGTCCCCTAATTCTACACCGTACGCTAACGCTAACCCGCGCCGTCACACGTACGCTCCCCCTAAAGCGTTGTCGTACCCTCACCTTTTACCTAAACCGTCCCCGTCCCCTAACCCTAACCCTAGCCTGAAGGCTAACCGTAACCCTTCCCCGAAGCCTAACCCTCACCCGTCGTCTAATGCAAACCCGTACGTTAACGCTAACCCGCGCCCTCACACGTACGCTCCCCCTAAAGCGTTGTCGTACCCTCACCTAGACCCTAAACCGTCGCCGCCCCCTAACCCTAACCCTAGCCCGAACCCTAACACTAACCCTTCCCCGAAGCCTGACACTCACCCGTCCCCTATTCCTAAACCATACGCTAACGCTAACCCGCGCCCTCACACGTACGCTCCCCCTAAAGCGTTGTCGTACCCTCACCTGGACCCTAAACCGTCTCCGTCCCCTAACCCTAACCCTAGCCCGAAGGCTAACCCTAACACTTCCCCGAAGCCTGACCCTCACCCGTCCCCTAATCCTAACCCGTACGCTAACGCTAACTCGCGCCCTCACACATACGCTCCCCCTAAAGCGTTGTCGTACCCTGCCCTGGACCCTAAACCTTCCCCGTCCCCTAATCCTAACCCTAGCCCGAAGCCTAACCCTAACACTTGCCCGAAGCCTGATCCTCACCCGTCCCCTAATCCTAACTCATACGCTAACGCTAACCCGCGCCCTCACACGTACGCTCCCTTTAAAGCGTTGTCGTACCCTCACCTGTACCCTAAACTGTCCCCATACCCTAACCCTAACCCTAGCCCGAACCCTAACCCTAACCCTTCCCCGAAGCCTGACCCTCACCCGTCCCCTAATCCTAACCCGTACGCTAACGCTAACCCGCGCCCTCACACGTATGCTCCCCCTAAAGCGTTGTCGTACCCTCACCTGGACCCTAAACCGTCCCCGTCCCCGAACGCTAACCCTAGCCCGAAGCCTAACCCTAACCCTTCCCCGAAGCCTGACCCTCACCCGTCCCCTAATCCTAACGCGTACGCTAACGCTAACCCGCGCCCTCACACGTACGCTCCCCCTAAAGCGTTGTCGTACCCTCACCTGGACCCTAAACCGTCACCGTCCCATAACCCTAACCCTAGCCTGAACCCTAAACCTAACCCTTCCCCGAAGCCTGACCCTCACCCTTCCCCTAATGCTAACCCTTACGCTAACGCTAACCCGCGCCCTCACACGTACGCTACCCCTAAAGCGTCGTCGTACCCTCACCTGGACCCTAAACCGTCCCCGTCCCCTAACCCTAACCCTAGCCCGAACCCTAACCCTAAGCCTTCTGCGAAGCCTGACCCTCACCCGTCCCCTAATCCTAACCCGTACGCTAACACTAACCCGCGCCCTCACACGTACGCTCCCCCTAAAGTGTTGTCGTACCCTCAGCTGGACCCTAAACCGTCCCTGTCCCCTAACCCTAACCCTAGCCCGAACCCTAACCCTAACCCTTCCCCGAAGCCTGACCCTAACCCGTCCCATTATCCTAACGCGTACGCTAACGCTAACCCGCGCCCTCACACGTACGCTCCCCCTAAAGCATTGTCGTACTCTCACCTGGACCCTAAACCGTCCCCGTCCCCTAACCCTAACCCTAGCGCGAACCCTAACCCTAACCCTTCCCCGAAGCCTGACCTTCACCCTTCCCCTAATGCTAACCTGTACGCTAACGCTAACCCGCACCCTCACACGTACACTCCCCCTAAAGCGTCGTCATACCCTCACCTGGACCCTAAACTGTCCCCGTCCGCTAACCCTAACCCTAGCCCGAAGCCTAACCCTAAGACTTCTCCGAACCCTGACACTCACCCGTCCCCTAATCCTAACCCGTAAGCTAACGTTAACCCGCGCCCTCACACGTACGCTCCCCCTAAAGCGTTGTCGTACCCTCACCTGGACCCTAAACCGTCCCCGTCCCCTAACCCTAACCCTAGCCCGAACCCTAACCCTAACACTTCCCCGAAGCCTGACCCTCACCCGTCCCCTAATCCTAACCCGTACGCTAACGCTAACCCGCACCCTCACACGTACGCTCCCCTTAAAGCGTTGTCGTACCCTCACCTGGACCCTAAACCGTACCCGTCCCCTAACCCTAACCCTAGCCCGAAGCCTAACACTAACAATTCCCCGAAGCCTGACCCTCACCCGTCCCCTAATCCTAACCCGTACGCTAACGCTAACCCGCGCCCTCACACGTACGCTCCCCCTAAAGCGTTGTCGTACCCTCACCTGGACCCTAAACCTTCCCCGTCCCCTAACCCTAACCCTAGCCCGAAGCCTAACCCTAACCCTTCCCCGAAGCCTGACCCTCACCCGTCCCCTAATCCTAACCCGTACGCTGACGCTAACCCGCGCCCTCACATGCACGCTCCCCTTAAAGCGTTGTCGTACCCTCACCTGGAACCTAAACTGTCCCCGTCCCCTAACCCTAACCCTAGCCCGAAGCCTAACCCTAACCCTTCAACGAAGCCTGACCCTCACCCGTCCCCTAATCCTAAACCGTACGCTAACGCTAACCCGCGCCCTCACACGTACGCTCCCCCTAAAGCGTTGTCGTACCCTCACCTGGACCCTAAACCTTCCCCGTCCCCTAAACCTAACCCTAGCCCGAAGCCTAACCCTAACCATTCCCCGAAGCCTGACCCTCACCCGTCCCCTAATCCTAACCCGTACGCTAACGCTACCCCGCGCCCTCACACGTATGCTCCCCCTAAAGCGTTGTCGTACCCTCACGTGGACCCTAAACCGTCCCCGCCCCCTAACCCTAACCCTAGCCCGAAGCCTAACCCTAACACTTCTCCGAAGCCTGACCCTCACCCTTCCCCTAATGGTAACGCGTACGCTAACGCTAACCCACGCCCTCAAACGTACGCTCCCCCTAAAGCGTTGTCGTACCCTCACCTGGAACCTAATCCGTCCCCGTCCCCTAACCCTAACCCTAGCCCAAAGGCTAACCGTAACCCTTCCCCGAAGCCTGACCCTCACCCGTCCCCTAATCCTAACCCGTACGCTAACGCTAACCCTCGCCCTCACACGTACGCTCCCCGTAAAGCGTTGTCGTACCCTCACCTGGACCCTAAACCGTCCCCGTCCCCTATCCCTAACCCTAGCCCGACGCCTAACCCTAACCATTTCCCGAAGCCTGACCCTCACCCGTCCCCTAATCCTAACCCGTACGCTAACGCTAACTCGCGCCCTCACACATACGCTCCCCCTAAAGCGTTGTCGTACCCTGCCCTGGACCCTAAACCTTCCCCGTCCCCTAATCCTAACCCTAGCCCGAAGCCTAACCCTAACACTTGCCCGAAGCCTGATCCTCACCCGTCCCCTAATCCTAACTCATACGCTAACGCTAACCCGCGCCCTCACACGTACGCTCCCTTTAAAGCGTTGTCGTACCCTCACCTGTACCCTAAACTGTCCCCATACCCTAACCCTAACCCTAGCCCGAACCCTAACCCTAACCCTTCCCCGAAGCCTGACCCTCACCCGTCCCCTAATCCTAACCCGTACGCTAACGCTAACCCGCGCCCTCACACGTATGCTCCCCCTAAAGCGTTGTCGTACCCTCACCTGGACCCTAAACCGTCCCCGTCCCCGAACGCTAACCCTAGCCCGAAGCCTAACCCTAACCCTTCCCCGAAGCCTGACCCTCACCCGTCCCCTAATCCTAACGCGTACGCTAACGCTAACCCGCGCCCTCACACGTACGCTCCCCCTAAAGCGTTGTCGTACCCTCACCTGGACCCTAAACCGTCACCGTGCCATAACCCTAACCCTAGCCCGAACCCTAAACCTAACCCTTCCCCGAAGCCTGACCCTCACCCTTCCCCTAATGCTAACCCTTACGCTAACGCTAACCCGCGCCCTCACACGTACGCTACCCCTAAAGCGTCGTCGTACCCTCACCTGGACCCTAAACCGTCCCCGTCCCCTAACCCTAACCCTAGCCCGAACCCTAACCCTAAGCCTTCTGCGAAGCCTGACCCTCACCCGTCCCCTAATCCTAACCCGTACGCTAACACTAACCCGCGCCCTCACACGTACGCTCCCCCTAAAGTGTTGTCGTACCCTCAGCTGGACCCTAAACCGTCCCTGTCCCCTAACCCTAACCCTAGCCCGAACCCTAACCCTAACCCTTCCCCGAAGCCTGACCCTAACCCGTCCCCTTATCCTAACGCGTACGCTAACGCTAACCCGCGCCCTCACACGTACGCTCCCCCTAAAGCATTGTCGTACTCTCACCTGGACCCTAAACCGTCCCCGTCCCCTAACCCTAACCCTAGCCCGAACCCTAACCCTAACCCTTCCCCGAAGCCTGACCTTCACCCTTCCCCTAATGCTAACCTGTACGCTAACGCTAACCCGCACCCTCACATGTACACTCCCCCTAAAGCGTCGTCATACCCTCACCTGGACCCTAAACTGTCCCCGTCCGCTAACCCTAACCCTAGCCCGAAGCCTAACCCTAAGACTTCTCCGAAGCCTGACACTCACCCGTCCCCTAATCCTAACCCGTACGCTAACGCTACCCCGCGCCCTCACACGTATGCTCCCCCTAAAGCGTTGTCGTACCCTCACGTGGACCCTAAACCGTCCCCGCCCCCTAACCCTAACCCTAGCCCGAAGCCTAACCCTAACACTTCTCCGAAGCCTGACCCTCACCCTTCCCCTAATGGTAACGCGTACGCTAACGCTAACCCACGCCCTCAAACGTACGCTCCCCCTAAAGCGTTGTCGTACCCTCACCTGGAACCTAATCCGTCCCCGTCCCCTAACCCTAACCCTAGCCCAAAGGCTAACCGTAACCCTTCCCCGAAGCCTGACCCTCACCCGTCCCCTAATCCTAACCCGTACGCTAACGCTAACCCTCGCCCTCACACGTACGCTCCCCGTAAAGCGTTGTCGTACCCTCACCTGGACCCTAAACCGTCCCCGTCCCCTATCCCTAACCCTAGCCCGACGCCTAACCCTAACCATTTCCCGAAGCCTGACCCTCACCCGTCCCCTAATCCTACACCGTACGTTAACGCTAACCCGCGCTCTCACACGTACGCTCCCCTAAAGCGTTTTCGTACCCTTACCTGGACCCTAAACCGTCCCCGTCCCCTAACCCTAACTCTATCCCGAACCCTAACCCTAACCCTTCCCCGAAGCCTGACCCTCACCCGTCCCCTAATCCTAACCCGTACGCTAACTCTAACCCGTGCCCTCACACGTACGCTCCCCCTAAACCGTTGTCGTACCATCACCTGGAACCTAAACCGTCCCCGTCCCCTAACCCTAACCCTAGCCCGAAGTCTAACCCTAACCCTTCCCCGAAGCCTGACCTTCACCCGTCCCCTAATCCTAACCCGTACGATAACGCTAACCCGCGCCCTCACACGTATGCTCCCCCTAAAGCGTTGTCGTACCCTCACCTGGACCCTAAACCGTTCCCGTCCCCTAACCCTAACCCTAGCCCAAACCCTAACCCTAAACCTTCCCCGAAGCCTGACCCTCACCCGTCGTCTAATGCTAACCCGTACAGTAACGCTAACCGGCGCCCTCACACGTACGCTCCCCCTAAAGCATTGTCATACCCTCACCTGGACCCTAAACCGTCTCCGTCCCTTAACCCTAACCCTAGCCCAAACCCTAACCCTCAACCTTCCCCGAAGCCTGACCCTCACCCGTCCCCTAATCCTAACCCGTACGCTAACGCTAACCCGCGCCCTCACACGTACGTTCCCCCTAAAGCGTTGTCGTACCCTCACCTGGACCCTAAACCGTCCCCGTCCCCTAACCCTAAACCTAGCCCGAAGCCTAACCCTAACCCTTCCCCGAAGCCTGACCCTCACCCTTCCCCTAATGCTAACCCGTACGCTAACGCTAACCCGCGCCCTCACACGTACGCTCCCCCCAAAGCGTTGTCGTACCCTCACCTGGACCCTAAACCGTCCCCGTCCCCTAACCCTAACCCTAGCCCGAACCCTAACCCTAACACTTCCCCGAAGCCTGACCCTCACCCGTCCCCTAATCCTAACCCAAACGCTATCGCTAACCCGTGCCCTCACACATACGCTCCCCCTAAAGCATTGTCGTACCCTCACCTGGACCCTAAAGCTTCCCCGTCCCCTGACCATAACCCTAGCCCGAGCCCTAAACCTAACCCTTCCCCGAAGCCTGACCCTCACCCGTCCCCTAATCCTAACCCGTACGCTAACGCTAACCCGCGCCCTCACACGTACGTTCCCCCTAAAGCGTTGTCGTACCCTCACCTGGACCCTAAACCGTCCCCGTCCCCTAACCCTAACCCTAACCCGAACCCTAAGCCTAACCCTTCCCCGAAGCCTGACCCTCACCCGTCGCCTAATGCTAACCCGTACTGTAACGCTAACCCGCGCCCTCACACGTACGCTCCCCCTAAAGCGTTGTCGTACCCTCACCTGGACCCTAAACAGTCCCCATCCCCTAACCCTAACCCTAGCCCGAACCCTAACCCTAACCCTTCCTCGAAGCCTGACCCTCACCCGTCCCCTAATCCTAACCCGTACGCTAACGCTAACCTGCGCCCTCACACGTACGCTCCCCCTAAGGCGTTGTCATACCCTCACCTGGACCCTAAACCTTCCCCGTCCCCTAACCCTAACTCTAGCCCGAACCCTAACCCTAACCCTTCCCCGAAGCCTGACCTTCACCCTTCCCCTAATGCTAACCCGTACGCTAATGCTAACCCGCACCCTCACACGTACGCTCCCCCTAAAGCTTCGTCATACCCTCACCTGGACCCTAAACTGTCCCCATCCCCTAACCCAAACCCTAGCCCGAAGCCTAACCCTAAGACTTCTCCGAAGCCTGACACTCACCCGTCCCCTAATCCTAACCCGTACGCTAACTCTAACCCACGCCCTCACACGTACGCTCCCCCTAAAGCGTTGTCGTACCCTCAACTGGACCCTAAACCGTCCCCGTCCCCTAACCCTAACCCTAGCCCGAACCCTAACCATAACCCTTCCCCGAAGCCTGACCCTCACCGTCCCCTAATCCTAACCCGTACGCTAACGCTAACCCGCGCCCTCACACGTACGCTCCCCTTAAAGCGTTGTCGTACACTCACCTGGACCCTAAACCGTCCCCGTCTCCTAACCCTAACCCTAGCCCGAACCCTAACCCTAACCCTTCCCCGAAGCCTGACCCTCACCCGTCCCCTAATCCTAACCCGTACGCTAACGCTAACCCGCGCCCTCACACATACGCTCCCCCTAAAGCGTTGTCGTACCCTCACCTGGACCCTAAACCTTCCCCGTCCCCTAACCCTAACCCTAGCCCGAAGCCTAACCCTAACCCTTGCCCGAAGCCTGATCCTCACCCTTCCCCTAATCCTAACACATACGCTAACGCTAACCCGCGCCCTCACACGTACGCTCCCCCTAAAGCGTTGTCGTACCCTCACCTGGACCCTAAACCGTCCCCGTCCCATAACCCTAACCCTAGCCCGAACCCTAAACCTAACCCTTCCCCGAAGCCTGACCCTCACCCTTCCCCTAATGCTAACCCGTACGCTAACGCTAACCCGCGCCCTCACACGTACGCTACCCCTAAAGCGTCGCCTTACCCTCACCTGGACCCTAAACCGTCCCCGTCCCCTAACCCTAACCCTAGCCCGAAGCCTAACCCTAACCCTTCCCCGAAGCCTGACCCTCACCCGTCCCCTAATCCTAACGCGTACGCTAACGCTAACCCGCGCCCTCACACGTACGCTCCCCCTAAAGCATTGTCGTACTCTCACCTGGACCCTAAACCGTCCCCGTCCCCTAACCCTAACCCTAGCCCGAAGCCTAACCCTAACCCTTCCCCGAAGCCTGACCTTCACCCTTCCCCTAATGCTAACCCGTACGCTAACGCTTACCCGCACCCTCACACGTACGCTCCCCCTAAAGCGTTGTCGTACCCTCACCTGGACCCTAAACCGTCCCCGTCCCCTAACCCTAACCCTAGCACGAACCCTAACCCTAACACTTCCCCGAAGCCTGACCCTCACCCGTCCCCTAATCCTAACCCGTACGCTAACGCTAACCCGCGCCCTCACACGTACGCTCCCCTTAAAGTGTTGTCGTACCCTCACCTGGACCCTAAACCGTACCCGTCCCCTAACCCTAACCCTAGCCCGAAGCCTAACACTAACAATTCCCCGAAGCCTGACCCTCACCCGTCCCCTAATCCTAACCCGTACGCTAACGCTAACCCGCGCCCTCACACATACGCTCCCCCTAAAGCGTTGTCGTACCCTCACCTGGTCCCTAAACCTTCCCCGTCCCCTAACCCTAACCCTAACCCGAAGCCTAACCGTAACCCTTCCCCGAAGCCTGATCCTCACCCGTCCCCTAATCCTAACCCATACGCTAACGCTAACCCGCGCCCTCACACGTACGCTCCCCCTAAAGCGTTCTCGTACCCTCACCTGGACCCTAAACAGTCCACGTCCCATAACCCTAACCCTAGCCCGAACCCTAAACCTAACACTTCCCCGAAGCCTGACCCTCACCCTTCCCCTAATGCTAACCCGTACGCTAACGCTAACCCGCGCCCTCACACGTACGCTACCCCTAAAGCGTCGTCGTACCCTCACCTGGACCCTAAACCGTCCCCGTCCCCTAACCCTAAGCCTAGCCCGAACCCTAACCCTAACCCTTCCCCGAACCCTGACCTTCACCCGTCCCCTAATCCTAACGCATACGGTAACGCTAACCAGCGCCCTCACACGTACGCTCCCCCTAAAGAATTGTCGTACTCTCACCTGGACCCTAAACCCTCCCCATCCCCTAACCCTAACCCTAGCCCGAAGCCTAACCCTAACCCTTGCCAGAAGCCTGACCCTCACCCGTCCCCTAATCCTAACCCGTACGCTAACGCTAACCCGCGCCCTCACACATACGCTCCCCCTAAAGCGTTGTCGTACCCTCACCTGGACCCTAAACCTTCCCCGTCCCCTAACCCTAACCCTAGCCCGAAGCCTAACCCTTACCCTTGCCCGAAGCATGATCCTCACCCGTCCCCTAATCCTAACCCATACGCTAACGCTAACCCGCGCCCTCACACGTATGCTCCCCCTAAAGCGTTGTCGTACCCTCACCTGGACCCTAAACCGTCCCCGTCACCTAAACCTAACCCTAGCCCGAATCCTAACCCTAACCCTTCCCCGAAGCCTGACCCTCACCCGTCCCCTAATCCTAACGCGTACGCTAACGCTAACCCGCGCCCTCACACGTACGCTCCCCCTAAAGCATTGTCGTACTCTCACCTGGACCCTAAACCGTCCCCGTCCCCTAACCCTAACCCTAGCCCGAACCCTAACCCTAATCCTTCCCCGAAGCCTGACCCTCACCCGTCGCCTAATGCTAACCCGTACGGTAACGCTAACCCGCGCCCTCACACGTACGCTCCCCCTAAAGCGTTGTCGTACCCTCACCTGGACCCTAAACCGTCCCCATCCCCTAACCCTAACCCTAGCCCGAACCCTAACCCTAACACTTCCCCGAAGCCTGACACTCACCCGTCCCCTAATCCTAACCCGTACGCTAACGCTAACCCGCGCCCTCACACGTACGCTCCCCCTAAAGCGTTGTCATACCCTCACCTGGACCCTAAACCGTCCCCGTCCCCTAACCCTAACTCTAGCCCGAACCCTAACCCTAACCCTTCCCCGAAGCCTGACCTTCACCCTTCCCCTAATGCTAACCCGTACGCTAATGCTAACCCGCACCCTCACACGTACGCTCCCCCTAAAGCGTCGTCATACCCTCACCTGGACCCTAAACTGTCCCCGTCCCCTAACCCTAACCCTAGCCCGAAGCCTAACCCTAAGACTTCTCCGAAGCCTGACCCTCACCCTTCCCCTAATGCTAACCCGTACGCTAACGCTAACCCGCGCCCTCACACGTATGCTACCCCTAAAGCGTCGTCGTACACTCAACTGGACCCTAAACCGTCCCCGTCCCCTAACCCTAACCCTAGCCCGAACCCTAACCCTAAGCCTTCTGCGAAGCCTGACCCTCACCCGTCCCCTAATCCTAACCCGTACGCTAACGCTAACCCGCGCCCTCACACGTACGCTCCCATTAAAACGTTGTCGTACCCTCACCTGGACCCTAAACCGTACCCGTCCCCTAACTCTAACCCTAGCCCGAAGCCTAACACTAACAATTCCCCGAAGCCTGACCCTCACCCGTCCCCTAATCCTAACCTGTACACTAACGCTAACCCGCCCCCTCACACATACGCTCCCCCTAAAGCGTTGTCGTACCCTCACCTGGACCCTAAACCTTCCCCGTCCCCTAACCCTAACCCTAGCCCGAAGCCTAACACTAACCCTTGCCCGAAGCCTGATCCTCACCCTTCCCCTAATCCTAACCCATACGCTAACGCTAACCCGCGCCCTCACACGTACGCTCCCCCTAAAGCGTTCTCGTACCCTCACCTGGACCCTAAACCGTCCCCGTCCCATAACCCTAACCCTAGCCCGAACCCTAAACCTAACCCTTCCCCGAAGCCTGACCCTCACCCTTCTCCTAATGCTAACACGTACGCTAACGCTAACCCGCGCCCTCACACGTACGCTACCCCTAAAGCGTCGTCGTACCCTCACCTGGACCCTAAACCGTCCCCGTCCCCTAACCCTAACCCTAGCCCGAACCCTAACCCTAAGCCTTCTCCGAAGCCTGACCCTCACCCGTCCCCTAATCCTAACCCGTACGCTAACACTAACCCGCGCCCTTACACGTACGCTCCCCCTAAAGTGTTGTCGTACCCTCAGCTGGACCCTAAACCGTCCCCGTCCCCTAACCCTAACCCTAGCCCGAACCCTAACGCTAACCCTTCTCCGAAGCCTGACACTCACCCATCCCCTAATCCTAACCCTTACGCTAACGCTTACCCACGCCCCCACACGTACGCTCCCCCTAAAGCGTTGTCGTACCGTCACCAGGACCCTAAACCGTCCCCGTCCCCTAACCCTAACCCTAGCCCGAACCCTAACCCTAACCCTTCCCCGAAGCCTGACCCTCACACGTCCCCTAATCCTAAACCGTACGCTAATGCTAACCCGCGCCCTCACACGTACGCTCCCCCTAAAGCATTGTCGTACTCTCACCTTGACCCTAAACCGTCCCCGTCCCCTAACCCTAACCCTAGCCCGAACCCTAACCCTAACCCTTCCCCGAAGCCTGACCTTCACCCGTCCCCTAATCCTAACGCGTACGCTAACGCTAACCAGCGCCCTCACACGTACGCTCCCCCTAAAGAATTGTCGTACCCTCACCTGGACCCTAAACCTTCCCCGTCCCCTAACCCTAACCCTAGCCCGAAGCCTATCCCTAACCCTTGCCCGAAGCATGATCCTCACCCGTCCCCTAATCCTAACCCATACGCTAACGCTAACCCGCGCCCTTACACGTACGCTCCCCCTAAAGCGTTGTCGTACCCTCACCTGGACCCTAAACCGTCCCCGTCCCCTAACCCTAACTCTAGCCCGAACCCTAACCCTAACCCTTCCCCGAAGCCTGACCTTCACCCTTCCCCTAATGCTAACCCGTACGCTAATGCTAACCCACACCCTCACACGTACGCTCCCCCTAAAGCGTCGTCATACCCTCACCTGGACCCTAAACTGTCCCCGTCCCCTAACCCTAACCCTAGCCCGAAGCCTAACCCTAAGACTTCTCCGAAGCCTGACACTCACCTGTCCCCTAATCCTAACCCGTACGCTAACGCTAACACACGCCCTCACACGTACGCTCCCCCTAAAGCGTTGTCGTACCCTCACCTGGACCCTAAACCGTCCCCGTCCCCTAACACTAACCCTAGCCCGAACCCTAACCCTAACCCTTCCCCGAAGCCTGACCCTCACCCGTCCCCTAATCCTAACCCGTACGCTAACGCTAACCCGCGCCCTCACACGTACGCTCCCCTTAAAGCGTTGTCGTACACTCACCTGGACCCTAAACCGTCCCCGTCCCCTAACCCTAACCCTAGCCCGAAGCCTAACACTAACACTTCCCCGAAGCCTGACCCTCACCCGTCCCCTAATCCTAACCCGTACGCTAACGCTAACCCGCGCCCTCACACATACGCTCCCCCTAAAGCGTTGTCGTACCCTCACCTGGACCCTAAACCTTCCCCGTCCCCTAACCCTAACCCTAGCCCGAAGCCTAACCCTAAACCTTGCCCGAAGCCTGATCCTCACCCTTCCCCTAATCCTAACACATACGCTAACGCTAACCCGCGCCCTCACACGTACGCTCCCCCTAAAGCGTTGTCGTACCCTCACCTGGACCCTAAACCGTCCCCGTCCCATAACCCTAACCCTAGCCCGAACCCTAAACCTAACCCTTCCCCGAAGCCTGACCCTCACCCTTCCCCTAATGCTAACCCGTACGCTAACGCTAACCCGCGCCCTCACACGTATGCTACCCCTAAAGCGTCGTAGTACACTCAACTGGACCCTAAACCGTCCCCGTCCCCTAACCCTAACCCTAGCCCGAACCCTAACCCTAAGCCTTCTGCGAAGCCTGATCCTCACCCGTCCCCTAATCCTAAACCGTACGCTAACACTAACCCGCGCCCTCACACGTACGCTCCCTCTAAAGTGTTGTCGTACCCTCAACTGGACCCTAAACCGTCCCCGTCCCCTAACCCTAACCCTAGCCCGAACCCTAACCCTAACCCTTCCCCGAAGCCTGACCCTCACTCGTCCCCTAATCCTAACGTGTACGCTAACGCTAACCCGCGCCCTCACACGTACGCTCCCCCTAAAGCATTGTCGTACTCTCACCTGGACCCTAAACCGTCCCCGTCCCCTAACCCTAACCCTAGCCCGAACCCTAACCCTAACCCTTCCCCGAAGCCTGACCTTCACCCTTCCCCTAATGCTAACCCGTACGCTAACTCTAACCCGCACCCTCACACGTACGCTCCCCCTAAAGCGTCGTCATACCCTCACCTGGACCCTAAACTGTCCCCGTCCCCTAACCCTAACCCTAGCCCGAAGCCTAACCCTAAGACTTCTCCGAAGCCTGACACTCACCCGTCCCCTAATCCTAACCCGTAAGCTAACGCTAACCCGCGCCCTCACACGTACGCTCCCCCTAAAGCGTTGTCGTACCCTCACCTGGACCCTAAACCGTCCCCGTCCCCTAACCCTAACCCTAGCCCGAACCCTAACCCTAACACTTCCCCGAAGCCTGACCCTCACCCGTCCCCTAATCCTAACCCGTACGCTAACGCTAACCCGCGCCCTCACACGTACGCTCCCATTAAAACGTTGTCGTACCCTCACCTGGACCCTAAACCGTACCCGTCCCCTAACCCTAACCCTAGCCCGAAGCCTAACACTAACAATTCCCCGAAGCCTGACCCTCACCCGTCCCCTAATCCTAACCTGTACGCTAACGCTAACCCACGCCCTCACACATACGCTCCCCCTAAAGCGTTGTCGTACCCTCACCTGGACCCTAAACCTTCCCCGTCCCCTAACCCTAACCCTAGCCCGAAGCCTAACCCTAACCCTTGCCCGAAGCCTGATCCTCAACCGTCCCCTAATCCTAACCCATACGCTAACGCTAACCCGCGCCCTCACACGTACGCTCCCCCTAAAGCGTTCTCGTACCCTCACCTGGACCCTAAACCGTCCCCGTCCCATAACCCTAACCCTAGCCCGAACCCTAAACCTAACCCTTCCCCGAAGCCTGACCCTCACCCTTCTCCTAATGCTAACACGTACGCTAACGCTAACCCGCGCCCTCACACGTACGCTACCCCTAAAGCGTCGTCGTACCCTCACCTGGACCCTAAACCGTCCCCGTCCCCTAACCCTAACCCTAGCCCGAACCCTAACCCTAAGCCTTCTCCGAAGCCTGACCCTCACCCGTCCCCTAATCCTAACCCGTACGCTAACACTAACCCGCGCCCTTACACGTACGCTCCCCCTAAAGTGTTGTCGTACCCTCAGCTGGACCCTAAACCTTCCCCGTCCCCTAATCCTAACCCTAGCCCGAAGACTAACCCGTACCCTTGCCCGAAGCATGATCCTCACCCGTCCCCTAATCCTAACCCATACGCTAACGCTAACCCGCGCCCTCACACGTACGCTCCCCTTAAAGCGTTGTCGTACCCTCACCTGGACCCTAAACCGTACCCGTCCCCTAACCCTAACCCTAGCCCGAAGCCTAACACTAACAATTCCCCGAAGCCTGACCCTCACCCGTCCCCTAATCCTAACCCGTACGCTAACGCTAACCCGCGCCCTCACACGTACGCTCCCCCTAAAGCGTTGTCGTACCCTCACCTGGACCCTAAACCTTCCCCGTCCCCTAACCCTAACCCTAGCCCGAAGCCTAACCCTAACCCTTCCCCGAAGCCTGACCCTCACCCGTCCCCTAATCCTAACCCGTACGCTGACGCTAACCCGCGCCCTCAATGCACGCTCCCCTTAAAGCGTTGTCGTACCCTCACCTGGAACCTAAACTGTCCCCGTCCCCTAACCCTAACCCTAGCCCGAAGCCTAACCCTAACCCTTCCCCGAAGCCTGACCCTCACCCGTCCCCTAATCCTAAACCGTACGCTAACGCTAACCCGCGCCCTCACACGTACGCTCCCCCTAAAGCGTTGTCATACCCTCACCTGGACCCTAAACCTTCCCCGTCCCCTAAACCTAACCCTAGCCCGAAGCCTAACCCTAACCATTCCCCGAAGCCTGACCCTCACCCGTCCCCTAATCCTAACCCGTACGCTAACGCTACCCCGCGCCCTCACACGTATGCTCCCCCTAAAGCGTTGTCGTACCCTCACGTGGACCCTAAACCGTCCCCGCCCCCTAACCCTAACCCTAGCCCAAACCCTAACCCTAAACCTTCCCCAAAGCCTGACCCTCACCCGTCGTCTAATGCTAACCCGTACAGTAACGCTAACCGGCGCCCTCACACGTACGCTCCCCCTAAAGCATTGTCATACCCTCACCTGGACCCTAAACCGTCTCCGTCCCCTAACCCTAACCCTAGCCCAAACCCTAACCCTCAACCTTCCCCGAAGCCTGACCCTCACCCGTCCCCTAATCCTAACCCGTACGCTAACGCTAACCCGCGCCCTCACACGTACGTTCCCCCTAAAGCGTTGTCGTACCCTCACCTGGACCCTAAACCGTCCCCGTCCCCTAACCCTAAACCTAGCCCGAAGCCTAACCCTAACCCTTCCCCGAAGCCTGACCCTCACCCTTCCCCTAATGCTAACCCGTACGCTAACGCTAACCCGCGCCCTCACACGTACGCTCCCCCCAAAGCGTTGTCGTACCCTCACCTGGACCCTAAACCGTCCCCGTCCCCTAACCCTAACCCTAGCCCGAACCCTAACCCTAACACTTCCCCGAAGCCTGACCCTCACCCGTCCCCTAATCCTAACCCAAACGCTATCGCTAACCCGTGCCCTCACACATACGCTCCCCCTAAAGCATTGTCGTACCCTCACCTGGACCCTAAAGCTTCCCCGTCCCCTGACCATAACCCTAGCCCGAGCCCTAAACCTAACCCTTCCCCGAAGCCTGACCCTCACCCGTCCCCTAATCCTAACCCGTACGCTAACGCTAACCCGCGCCCTCACACGTACGTTCCCCCTAAAGCGTTGTCGTACCCTCACCTGGACCCTAAACCGTCCCCGTCCCCTAACCCTAACCCTAACCCGAACCCTAAGCCTAACCCTTCCCCGAAGCCTGACCCTCACCCGTCGCCTAATGCTAACCCGTACTGTAACGCTAACCCGCGCCCTCACACGTACGCTCCCCCTAAAGCGTTGTCGTACCCTCACCTGGACCCTAAACAGTCCCCATCCCCTAACCCTAACCCTAGCCCGAACCCTAACCCTAACCCTTCCTCGAAGCCTGACCTTCACCCGTCCCCTAATCCTAACCCGTACGCTAACGCTAACCTGCGCCCTCACACGTACGCTCCCCCTAAGGCGTTGTCATACCCTCACCTGGACCCTAAACCTTCCCCGTCCCCTAACCCTAACTCTAGCCCGAACCCTAACCCTAACCCTTCCCCGAAGCCTGACCTTCACCCTTCCCCTAATGCTAACCCGTACGCTAATGCTAACCCGCACCCTCACACGTACGCTCCCCCTAAAGCGTCGTCATACCCTCACCTGGACCCTAAACTGTCCCCATCCCCTAACCCAAACCCTAGCCCGAAGCCTAACCCTAAGACTTCTCCGAAGCCTGACACTCACCCGTCCCCTAATCCTAACCCGTACGCTAACTCTAACCCACGCCCTCACACGTACGCTCCCCCTAAAGCGTTGTCGTACCCTCAACTGGACCCTAAACCGTCCCCGTCCCCTACCCTAACCCTAGCCCGAACCCTAACCATAACCCTTCCCCGAAGCCTGACCCTCACCGTCCCCTAATCCTAACCCGTACGCTAACGCTAACCCGCGCCCTCACACGTACGCTCCCCTTAAAGCGTTGTCGTACACTCACCTGGACCCTAAACCGTCCCCGTCCCCTAACCCTAACCCTAGCCCGAACCCTAACCCTAACCCTTCCCCGAAGCCTGACCCTCACCCGTCCCCTAATCCTAACCCGTACGCTAACGCTAACCCGCGCCCTCACACATACGCTCCCCCTAAAGCGTTGTCGTACCCTCACCTGGACCCTAAACCTTCCCCGTCCCCTAACCCTAACCCTAGCCCGAAGCCTAACCCTAACCCTTGCCCGAAGCCTGATCCTCACCCTTCCCCTAATCCTAACACATACGCTAACGCTAACCCGCGCCCTCACACGTACGCTCCCCCTAAAGCGTTGTCGTACCCTCACCTGGACCCTAAACCGTCCCCGTCCCATAACCCTAACCCTAGCCCGAACCCTAAACCTAACCCTTCCCCGAAGCCTGACCCTCACCCTTCCCCTAATGCTAACCCGTACGCTAACGCTAACCCGCGCCCTCACACGTACGCTACCCCTAAAGCGTCGCCTTACCCTCACCTGGACCCTAAACCGTCCCCGTCCCCTAACCCTAACCCTAGCCCAAAGGCTAACCGTAACCCTTCCCCGAAGCCTGACCCTCACCCGTCCCCTAATCCTAACCCGTACGCTAACGCTAACCCTCGCCCTCACACGTACGCTCCCCGTAAAGCGTTGTCGTACCCTCACCTGGACCCTAAACCGTCCCCGTCCCCTATCCCTAACCCTAGCCCGACGCCTAACCCTAACCATTTCCCGAAGCCTGACCCTCACCCGTCCCCTAATCCTACACCGTACGTTAACGCTAACCCGCGCTCTCACACGTACGCTCCCCTAAAGCGTTTTCGTACCCTTACCTGGACCCTAAACCGTCCCCGTCCCCTAACCCTAACTCTAGCCCGAACCCTAACCCTAACCCTTCCCCGAAGCCTGACCCTCACCCGTCCCCTAATCCTAACCCGTACGCTAACTCTAACCCGCGCCCTCACACGTACGCTCCCCCTAAACCGTTGTCGTACCATCACCTGGAACCTAAACCGTCCCCGTCCCCTAACCCTAACCCTAGCCCGAAGTCTAACCCTAACCCTTCCCCGAAGCCTGACCTTCACCCGTCCCCTAATCCTAACCCGTACGATAACGCTAACCCGCGCCCTCACACGTATGCTCCCCCTAAAGCGTTGTCGTACCCTCACCTGGACCCTAAACCGTTCCCGTCCCCTAACCCTAACCCTAGCCCAAACCCTAACCCTAAACCTTCCCCGAAGCCTGACCCTCACCCGTCGTCTAATGCTAACCCGTACAGTAACGCTAACCGGCGCCCTCACACGTACGCTCCCCCTAAAGCATTGTCATACCCTCACCTGGACCCTAAACCGTCTCCGTCCCCTAACCCTAACCCTAGCCCAAACCCTAACCCTCAACCTTCCCCGAAGCCTGACCCTCACCCGTCCCCTAATCCTAACCCGTACGCTAACGCTAACCCGCGCCCTCACACGTACGTTCCCCCTAAAGCGTTGTCGTACCCTCACCTGGACCCTAAACCGTCCCCGTCCCCTAACCCTAAACCTAGCCCGAAGCCTAACCCTAACCCTTCCCCGAAGCCTGACCCTCACCCTTCCCCTAATGCTAACCCGTACGCTAACGCTAACCCGCGCCCTCACACGTACGCTCCCCCCAAAGCGTTGTCGTACCCTCACCTGGACCCTAAACCGTCCCCGTCCCCTAACCCTAACCCTAGCCCGAACCCTAACCCTAACACTTCCCCGAAGCCTGACCCTCACCCGTCCCCTAATCCTAACCCAAACGCTATCGCTAACCCGTGCCCTCACACATACGCTCCCCCTAAAGCATTGTCGTACCCTCACCTGGACCCTAAAGCTTCCCCGTCCCCTGACCATAACCCTAGCCCGAGCCCTAAACCTAACCCTTCCCCGAAGCCTGACCCTCACCCGTCCCCTAATCCTAACCCGTACGCTAACGCTAACCCGCGCCCTCACACGTACGTTCCCCCTAAAGCGTTGTCGTACCCTCACCTGGACCCTAAACCGTCCCCGTCCCCTAACCCTAACCCTAACCCGAACCCTAAGCCTAACCCTTCCCCGAAGCCTGACCCTCACCCGTCGCCTAATGCTAACCCGTACTGTAACGCTAACCCGCGCCCTCACACGTACGCTCCCCCTAAAGCGTTGTCGTACCCTCACCTGGACCCTAAACAGTCCCCATCCCCTAACCCTAACCCTAGCCCGAACCCTAACCCTAACCCTTCCTCGAAGCCTGACCCTCACCCGTCCCCTAATCCTAACCCGTACGCTAACGCTAACCTGCGCCCTCACACGTACGCTCCCCCTAAGGCGTTGTCATACCCTCACCTGGACCCTAAACCTTCCCCGTCCCCTAACCCTAACTCTAGCCCGAACCCTAACCCTAACCCTTCCCCGAAGCCTGACCTTCACCCTTCCCCTAATGCTAACCCGTACGCTAATGCTAACCCGCACCCTCACACGTACGCTCCCCCTAAAGCGTCGTCATACCCTCACCTGGACCCTAAACTGTCCCCATCCCCTAACCCAAACCCTAGCCCGAAGCCTAACCCTAAGACTTCTCCGAAGCCTGACACTCACCCGTCCCCTAATCCTAACCCGTACGCTAACTCTAACCCACGCCCTCACACGTACGCTCCCCCTAAAGCGTTGTCGTACCCTCAACTGGACCCTAAACCGTCCCCGTCCCCTAACCCTAACCCTAGCCCGAACCCTAACCATAACCCTTCCCCGAAGCCTGACCCTCACCGTCCCCTAATCCTAACCCGTACGCTAACGCTAACCCGCGCCCTCACACGTACGCTCCCCTTAAAGCGTTGTCGTACACTCACCTGGACCCTAAACCGTCCCCGTCCCCTAACCCTAACCCTAGCCCGAAGCCTAACCCTAACCCTTCCCCGAAGCCTGACCCTCACCTTTCCCCTAATCCTAAACCGTATGCTAACGCTAACCCGCGCCCTTACATGTACGCTCCCCCTAAAGCGTTGTCGTATCCTCACCTGGACCCTAAACCTTCCCCGTCCCCTAAACCTAACCCTAGCCCGAAGCCTAACCCTAACCCTTCCCCGAAGCCTGACCCTCACCCGTCCCCTAATCCTAACCCGTACGCTAACGCTAACCCGCGCACTCAAACGTACGCTCCCCCTAAAGCATTGTCGAACCCTCACCTGTAACCTAAACCATCACCGTCCCCTAACCCTAACCCTAGCACGAAGGCTAACCGTAACCCTTCCCCGAAGCCTGACCCTCACCCGTCCCCTAATCCTAACCCGTACGATAACGCTAACCCTCGCCCTCACACGTACGCTCCCTCTAAAGCGTTGTCGTACCCTCACCTGGACCCTAAACCTTCCCCGTCCCCTAACCCTAATCCTAGCGCGAACCCTAACCCTAACCATTCCCCGAAGCCTGACCCTCACCCGTCCCCTAATTCTACACCGTACGCTAACTCTAACCCGCGCCGTCACACGTACGCTCCCCCTAATGCGTTGTCGTACCCTTACCTGGACGCTAAACCGTCCCCGTCCCTTAACCCTAACCCTACCCCGAACCCTAACCCTAACCCTTCCCCGAAGCCTGAACCTCACGCGTCCCCTAATCCTAAACCATACGCTAACGATAACCCGCGCCCTCACACGTACGCTCCCCCTAAAGCATTGTCGTACTCTCACCTGGACCCTAAACCGTCCCCGTCCCCTAACCCTAACCCTAGCCCGAACCCTAACCCTAACCCTTCCCCAACGCCTGACCCTCACCCGTCGTCTAATGCTAACACGTACGGTAACGCTAACCCGCGCCCTCACACGTACGCTCCCCCTAAAGCGTTGTCGTACCCTCACCTGGACCCTAAACCGTCCCCGTCCCCTAACACTAACCCTAGCCCGAACCCTAACCCTAACCCTTCCCCGAAGCCTGACCCTCACCCGTCCCCTAATCCTAACACGTACGCTAACGCTAACCCGCGCCCTCACACGTACGATCCCCCTAAAGCGTTTTCGTACCATCACCTGGACCCTAAACCGTCCCCGTCCCCTAACCCTAACCCTAGCGCGAACCCTAACCCTAACCCTTCTCCGAAGCCTGACCCTCACCCATCCCCTAATCCTAACCCTTACGATAACGCTTACCCACGCCCTCACACGTACGCTCCCCCTAAAGCGTTGTCGTACCGTCACCAGGACCCTAAACCGTCCCCGTCCCCTAACCCTAACCCTAGCCCGAACCCTAACCCTAACCCTTCCCCGAAGCCTGACCCTCACACGTCCCCTAATCCTAAACCGTACGCTAACGCTAACCCGCGCCCTCACACGTACGCTCCCCCTAAAGCATTTTCGTACACTCACTTGGATCCTAAACCGTCCCCGTCCCCTAACCCTAACCCTAGCCCGAACCCTAACCCTAACCCTTCCCCGAAGCCTGACCCTCACCCGTCCCCTAATCCTAACGCGTACGCTAACGCTAACCCGCGCCCTCACACGTACGCTCCCCCTAAAGCATTGTCGTACTCTCACCTGGACCCTAAACCGTCCCCGTCCCCTAACCCTAACCCTAGCCCGAACCCTAACCCTAATCCTTCCCCGAAGCCTGACCCTCACCCGTCGCCTAATGCTAACCCGTACGGTAACGCTAACCCGCGCCCTCACACGTATGCTCCCCCTAAAGCATTGTCGTACCCTCACCTGGACCCTAAACCGTCCCCATCCCCTAACCCTAACCCTAGCCCGAACCCTAACCCTATCCCTTCCCCGAAGCCTGACCCTCACCCGTCCCCTAATCCTAACCCGTACGCTAACGCTAACCCGCGCCCTCACACGTACGCTCCCCCTAAAGCGTTGTCATACCCTCACCTGGACCCTAAACCGTCCCCGTCCCCTAACCCTAACTCTAGCCCGAAACCTAACCCTAACCCTTCCCCGAAGCCTGACCTTCACCCTTCCCCTAATGCTAACCCGAACGCTAATGCTAACCCGCACCCTCACACGTACGCTCCCCCTAAAGCGTCGTCATACCCTCACCTGGACCCTAAACCTTCCCCGTCCCCTAACCCTAACCCTAGCCCGAAGCCTAACCCTAAGACTTCTCCGAAGCCTGACACTCACCCGTCCCCTAATCCTAACCCGTACGCTAACGCTAACCCACGCCCTCACACGTACGCTCCCCCTAAAGCGTTGTCGTACCCTCACCTTGACCCTAAACCGTCCCCGTCCCCTAACCCTAACCCTAGCCCGAACACTAACCCTAACCCTTCCCCGAAGCCTGACCCTCACCCGTCCCCTAATCCTAACCCGTACGCTAACGCTAACCCGCGCCCTCACACGTACGCTCCCCTTAAAGCGTTGTCGTACACTCACCTGGACCCTAAACCGTCCCCGTCCCCTAACCCTAACCCTAGCCCGAACCCTAACCCTAATCCTTCCCCGAAGCCTGACCCTCACCCGTCGTCTAATGTTAAACCGTACAATAATGCTAACCCGCGCCCTTACACGTACGCTCCCCCTAAAGCGTTGTCGTACCCTCACCTGGACCCTAAACTGTCCCCGTCCCCTAACCCTAACCCTAGCCCGAACCCTAACCCTAACCCTTCCCCGAAGCCTGACCTTCACCCTTCCCCTAATGCTAACCCGTACGCTAATGCTAACCTGCACCCTCACACGTACGCTCCCCCTAAAGCGTCGTCATACCCTCACCTGGACCCTAAACTGTCCCCATCCCCTAACCCAAACCCTAGCCCGAAGCCTAACCCTAAGACTTCTCCGAAGCCTGACACTCACCCGTCCCCTAATCCTAACCCGTACGCTAACTCTAACCCACGCCCTCACACGTACGCTCCCCCTAAAGCGTTGTCGTACCCTCAACTGGACCCTAAACCGTCCCCGTCCCCTAACCCTAACCCTAGCCCGAACCCTAACCATAACCCTTCCCCGAAGCCTGACCCTCACCGTCCCCTAATCCTAACCCGTACGCTAACGCTAACCCGCGCCCTCACACGTACGCTCCCCTTAAAGCGTTGTCGTACACTCACCTGGACCCTAAACCGTCCCCGTCCCCTAACCCTAACCCTAGCCCGAAGCCTAACCCTAACCCTTCCCCGAAGCCTGACCCTCACCTTTCCCCTAATCCTAAACCGTATGCTAACGCTAACCCGCGCCCTCACATGTACGCTCCACCTAAAGCGTTGTCGTATCCTCACCTGGACCCTAAACCTTCCCCGTCCCCTAAACCTAACCCTAGCCCGAAGCCTAACCCTAACCCTTCCCCGAAGCCTGACCCTCACCCGTCCCCTAATCCTAACCCGTACGCTAACGCTAACCCGCGCACTCAAACGTACGCTCCCCCTAAAGCATTGTCGAACCCTCACCTGTAACCTAAACCATCACCGTCCCCTAACCCTAACCCTAGCACGAAGGCTAACCGTAATCCTTCCCCGAAGCCTGACCCTCACCCGTCCCCTAATCCTAACCCGTACGATAACGCTAACCCTCGCCCTCACACGTACGCTCCCTCTAAAGCGTTGTCGTACCCTCACCTGGACCCTAAACCTTCCCCGTCCCCTAACCCTAATCCTAGCCCGAACCCTAACCCTAACCATTCCCCGAAGCCTGACCCTCACCCGTCCCCTAATTCTACACCGTACGCTAACTCTAACCCGCGCCGTCACACGTACGCTCCCCCTAATGCGTTGTCGTACCCTTACCTGGACGCTAAACCGTCCCCGTCCCTTAACCCTAACCCTACCCCGAACCCTAACCCTAACCCTTCCCCGAAGCCTGAACCTCACGCGTCCCCTAATCCTAAACCATACGCTAACGATAACCCACGCCCTCACACGTACGCTCCCCCTAAAGCATTGTCGTACTCTCACCTGGACCCTAAACCGTCCCCGTCCCCTAACCCTAACCCTAGCCCGAACCCTAACCCTAACCCTTCCCCAACGCCTGACCCTCACCCGTCGTCTAATGCTAACACGTACGGTAACGCTAACCCGCGCCCTCACACGTACGCTCCCCCTAAAGCGTTGTCGTACCCTCACCTGGACCCTAAACCGTCCCCGTCCCCTAACACTAACCCTAGCCCGAACCCTAACCCTAACCCTTCCCCGAAGCCTGACCCTCACCCGTCCCCTAATCCTAACCCGTACGCTAACGCTAACCCGCGCCCTCACACGTACGATCCCCCTAAAGCGTTTTCGTACCATCACCTGGACCCTAAACCGTCCCCGTCCCCTAACCCTAACCCTAGCGCGAACCCTAACCCTAACCCTTCTCCGAAGCCTGACCCTCACCCATCCCCTAATCCTAACCCTTACGATAACGCTTACCCACGCCCTCACACGTACGCTCCCCCTAAAGCGTTGTCGTACCGTCACCAGGACCCTAAACCGTCCCCGTCCCCTAACCCTAACCCTAGCCCGAACCCTAACCCTAACCCTTCCCCGAAGCCTGACCCTCACACGTCCCCTAATCCTAAACCGTACGCTAACGCTAACCCGCGCCCTCACACGTACGCTCCCCCTAAAGCATTTTCGTACACTCACCTGGATCCTAAACCGTCCCCGTCCCCTAACCCTAACCCTAGCCCGAACCCTAACCCTAACCCTTCCCCGAAGCCTGACCCTCACCCGTCCCCTAATCCTAACGCGTACGCTAACGCTAACCCGCGCCCTCACACGTACGCTCCCCCTAAAGCATTGTCGTACTCTCACCTGGACCCTAAACCGTCCCCGTCCCCTAACCCTAACCCTAGCCCGAACCCTAACCCTAATCCTTCCCCGAAGCCTGACCCTCACCCGTCGCCTAATGCTAACCCGTACGGTAACGCTAACCCGCGCCCTCACACGTACGCTCCCCCTAAAGCATTGTCGTACCCTCACCTGGACCCTAAACCGTCCCCATCCCCTAACCCTAACCCTAGCCCGAACCCTAACCCTATCCCTTCCCCGAAGCCTGACCCTCACCCGTCCCCTAATCCTAACCCGTACGCTAACGCTAACCCGCGCCCTCACACGTACGCTCCCCCTAAAGCGTTGTCATACCCTCACCTGGACCCTAAACCGTCCCCGTCCCCTAACCCTAACTCTAGCCCGAACCCTAACCCTAACCCTTCCCCGAAGCCTGACCTTCACCCTTCCCCTAATGCTAACCCGAACGCTAATGCTAACCCGCACCCTCACACGTACGCTCCCCCTAAAGCGTCGTCATACCCTCACCTGGACCCTAAACCTTCCCCGTCCCCTAACCCTAACCCTAGCCCGAAGCCTAACCCTAAGACTTCTCCGAAGCCTGACACTCACCCGTCCCCTAATCCTAACCCGTACGCTAACGCTAACCCACGCCCTCACACGTACGCTCCCCCTAAAGCGTTGTCGTACCCTCACCTTGACCCTAAACCGTCCCCGTCCCCTAACCCTAACCCTAGCCCGAACACTAACCCTAACCCTTCCCCGAAGCCTGACCCTCACCCGTCCCCTAATCCTAACCCGTACGCTAACGCTAACCCGCGCCCTCACACGTACGCTCCCCTTAAAGCGTTGTCGTACACTCACCTGGACCCTAAACCGTCCCCGTCCCCTAACCCTAACCCTAGCCCGAACCCTAACCCTAATCCTTCCCCGAAGCCTGACCCTCACCCGTCGTCTAATGTTAAACCGTACAGTAATGCTAACCCGCGCCCTTACACGTACGCTCCCCCTAAAGCGTTGTCGTACCCTCACCTGGACCCTAAACCGTCCCCGTCCCCTAACCCTAACCCTACCCCGAACCCTAACCCTAACCCTTCCCCGAAGCCTGACACTCACGCGTCCCCTAATGCTAACCCGTACGGTAACGCTAACCTGCGCCCTCACACGTACGCTCCCCCTAAAGCGTTGTCGTACCCTCACCTGGACCCTAAACCGTCCCCGTCCCCTAACACTAACCCTAGCCCGAAGCCTAACCCTAACCCTTCCCGGAAGCCTGACCCTCACCCGTCTCCTAATCCTAACCCGTACGTTAACGCTAACCTGCGCCCTCACACGTACGCTCCCCCTAAAGCGTTGTCGTACACTCACCTGGACCCTAAACCGTCCCCGTCCCCTAACCCTAACCCTAGCCCGAACCCTAACCCTAACCCTTCCCCGAAGCCTGACCCTCACCCGTCCCCTAATCCTAACCCGTACGCTAACGCTAACCCGCGCCCTCACACGTACGATCCCCCTAAAGCGTTGTCGTACCATCACCTGGACCCTAAACCGTCCCCGTCCCCTAACCCTAACCCTAGCCCGAACCCTAACCCTAACCCTTCTCCGAAGCCTGACCCTCACCCATCCCCAATCCTAACCCTTACGCTAACGCTTACCCACGCCCTCACACGTACGCTCCCCCTAAAGCGTTCTCGTACCGTCACCAGGACCCTAAACCGTCCCCGTCCCCTAACCCTAACCCTACCCCGAACCCTAACCCTAACCCTTCCCCGAAGCCTGACACTCACGCGTCCCCTAATCCTAAACCGTACGCTAACGCTAACCCGCGCCCTCACACGTACGCTCCCCCTAAAGCATTGTCGTACTCTCACCTGGACCCTAAACCTTCCCCGTCCCCTAACCCTAACCCTAGCCCGAACCCTAACCCTAACCCTTCCCCAACGCCTGACCCTCACCCGTCGTCTAATGCTAACCCGTACGGTAACGCTAACCCGCGCCCTCACACGTACGCTCCCCCTAAAGCGTTGTCGTACCCTCACCTGGACCCTAAACCGTCCCCGTCCCCTAACACTAACCCTAGCCCGAAGCCTAACCCTAACCCTTCCCGGAAGCCTGACCCTCACCCGTCTCCTAATCCTAACCCGTACCTTAACGCTAACCTGCGCCCTCACACGTACGCTCCCCCTAAAGCGTTCTCGTACACTCACCTGGACCCTAAACCGTCCCCGTCCCCTAACCCTAACCCTAGCCCGAACCCTAACCCTAACCCTTCCCCGAAGCCTGACCCTCACCCGTCCCCTAATCCTAACCCGTACGCTAACGCTAACCCGCGCCCTCACACGTACGATCCCCCTAAAGCGTTGTCGTACCCTCACCTGGACCCTAAACCGTCCCCGTCCCCTAACCCTAACCCTAGCGCGAACCCTAACCCTAACCCTTCTCCGAAGCCTGACCCTCACCCGTCCCCTAATCCTAACCCGTACGCTAACGCTAACCCACGCCCTCACACGTACGATCCCCCTAAAGCGTTGTCGTACCATCAGCTGGACCCTAAACCGTCCCCATCCCCTAACCCTAACCCTAGCCCGAACCCTAACCATAACCCTTCCCCGAAGCCTGACCTTCACCCGTCCCCTAATCCTAACGCGTACGCTAACGCTAACCAGTGCCCTCACACGTTCGCTCCCCCTAAAGAATTGTCGTACTCTCACCTGGACCCTAAACCATCCCCATCCCCTAACCCTAACCCTAGCCCGAAGCCTAACCCTAACCCTTGCCCGAAGCCTGACCCTCACCCGTCCCCTAATCCTAACCCGTACGCTAACGCTAACCCGCGCCCTCACACATACGCTCCCCCTAAAGCGTTGTCGTACCCTCACCTGGACCCTAAACCGTCCCCGTCCCCTAACCCTAACCCTAGCCCGAAGCCTAACCCTAACACTTGCCCGAAGCATGATCCTCACCCGTCCCCTAATCCTAACCCATACGCTAACGCTAACCCGCGCCCTCACACGTATGCTCCCCCTAAAGCGTTGTCGTACCCTCACCTGGACCCTAAACCGTCCCCGTCCCCTAACCCTAACCCTAGCCCGAAGCCTAACCCTAACCCTTCCCCGAAGCCTGACCCTCACCCGTCCCCTAATCCTAAACCGTACGGTAACGCTAAACCGCGCCCTTACACGTACGCTCCCCCTAAAGCATTGTCGTACCCTCACCTAGACCCTAAACCGTCCCCGTCCCCTAACCCTAACCCTAGACCAAACCCTAACCCTAACCCTTCCCCGAAGCCTGACCCTCACCCGTCCCCTAATTCTAAACCGTACGATAACGCTAACCCGTGCACTCACACGTACGCTCCCCCTAAAGCGTTGGCGTATCCTCACCTGTACACTAAACCGTCCCCGTCCCCTAACCCTAACACTAGCCCGAACCCTGACCCTAACCCTTCCCTGAAGCCTGACCCTCACCCGTCGTCTAATGCTAACCCGTACAGTAACGCTAACCCGCGCCCTCACACGTACGCTCCCCCTAAAGCGTTGTCGTACCCTCACCTGGACCCTAAACCGTCCCCATCCCCTAACCCTAACCCTAGCCCGAACCCTAACCCTAACCCTTCCCCGAAGCCTGACCCTCACCCGTCCCCTAATCCTAACCCGTACGCTAACGCTAACCAGCGCCCTCACACGTACGCTCCCCCTAAAGCGTTGTTGTACCCTCACCTGGAACCTAAACCGTCCCCGTCCCCTAACCCTAACCCTAGCCCGAAGCCTAACCCTAACCCTTCCCCGAAGCCTGACCCTCACCTTTCCCCTAATCCTAAACCGTATGCTAACGCTAACCCTCGCCCTCACACGTATGCTCCCTCTAAAGCGTTGTCGTACCCTCACCTGGACCCTAAACCTTCCCCGTCCCCTAACCCTAATCCTAGCCCGAACCCTAACCCTAACCATTCCCCGAAGCCTGACCCTCACCCGTCCCCTAATTCTACACCGTACGCTAACGCTAACCCGCGCCGTCACACGTACGCTCCCCCTAATGCGTTGTCGTACCCTTACCTGGACGCTAAACCGTCCCCGTCCCTTAACCCTAACCCTACCCCGAACCCTAACCCTAACCCTTCCCCGAAGCCTGAATCTCACGCGTCCCCTAATCCTAAACCGTACGCTAACGATAACCCGCGCCCTCACACGTACGCTCCCCCTAAAGCATTGTCGTACCCTCACCTGGACCCTAAACCGTCCCCGTCCCCTAACCCTAACCCTAGCCCGAACCCTAACCCTAACCCTTCCCCAACGCCTGACCCTCACCCGTCGTCTATTGCTAACCCGTACGGTAACGCTAACCCGCGCCCTCACACGTACGCTCCCCCTAAAGCGTTGTCGTACCCTCACCTGGACCCTAAACCGTCCCCGTCCCCTAACACTAACCCTAGCCCGAAGCCTAAACCTAACCCTTCCCGGAAGCCTGACCCTCACCCGTCTCCTAATCCTAACCCGTACCTTAACGCTAACCTGCGCCCTCACACGTACGCTCCCCCTAAAGCGTTGTCGTACACTCACCTGGACCCTAAACCGTCCCCGTCCCCTAACCCTAACCCTAGCCCGAACCCTAACCCTAACCCTTCCCCGAAGCCTGACCCTCACCCGTCCCCTAATCCTAACCCGTACGCTAACGCTAACCCGCGCCCTCATACGTACGATCCCCCGAAAGCGTTGTCGTACCCTCACCTGGACCCTAAACCGTCCCCGTCCCCTAACCCTAACCCTAGCGCGAACCCTAACCCTAACCCTTCTCCGAAGCCTGACCCTCACCCGTCCCCTAATCCTAACCCGTACGCTAACGCTAACCCGCGCCCTCACACGTACGATCCCCCTAAAGCGTTGTCGTACCATCAGCTGGACCCTAAACCGTCCCCGTCCCCTAACCCTAACCCTAGCCTGAACCCTAACCATAACCCTTCCCCGAAGCCTGACCTTCACCCGTCCCCTAATCCTAACGCGTACGCTAACGCTAACCAGTGCCCTCACACGTTCGCTCCCCCTAAAGAATTGTCGTACTCTCACCTGGACCCTAAACCATCCCCATCCCCTAACCCTAACCCTAGCCCGAAGCCTAACCCTAACCCTTGCCCGAAGCCTGACCCTCACCTGTCCCCTAATCCTAACCCGTACGCTAACGCTAACCCGCGCCCTCACACATACGCTCCCCCTAAAGCGTTGTCGTACCCTCACCTGGACCCTAAACCGTCCCCGTCCCCTAACCCTAACCCTAGCCCGAAGCCTAACTCTAACACTTGCCCGAAGCATGATCCTCACCCGTCCCCTAATCCTAACCCATACGCTAACGCTAACCCGCGCCCTCACACGTATGCTCCCCCTAAAGCGTTGTCGTACCCTCAACTGGACCCTAAACCGTCCCCGTCCCCTAACCCTAACCCTAGCCCGAAGCCTAACCCTAACCCTTCCCCGAAGCCTGACCCTCACCCGTCCCCTAATCCTAAACCGTACGGTAACGTTAAACCGCGCCCTTACACGTACGCTCCCCCTAAAGCATTGTCGTACCCTCACCTAGACCCTAAACCGTCCCCGTCCCCTAACCCTAACCCTAGACCAAACCCTAACCCTAACCCTTCCCCGAAGCCTGACCCTCACCCGTCCCCTAATTCTAAACCGTACGATAACGCTAACCCGTGCACTCACACGTACGCTCCCCCTAAAGCGTTGGCGTATCCTCACCTGTACACTAAACCGTCCCCGTCCCCTAACCCTAACACTAGCCCGAACCCTGACCCTAACCCTTCCCCGAAGCCTGACCCTCACCCGTCGTCTAATGCTAACCCGTACAGTAACGCTAACCCGCGCCCTCACACGTACGCTCCCCCTAAAGCGTTGTTGTACCCTCACCTGGAACCTAAACCGTCCCCGTCCCCTAACCCTAACCCTAGCCCGAAGCCTAACCCTAACCCTTCCCCGAAGCCTGACCCTCACCTTTCCCCTAATCCTAAACCGTATGCTAACGCTAACCCTCGCCCTCACACGTACGCTCCCTCTAAAGCGTTGTCGTACCCTCAC
This sequence comes from Pseudorca crassidens, assembly GCF_039906515.1. NCBI lineage: Eukaryota > Metazoa > Chordata > Mammalia > Artiodactyla > Delphinidae > Pseudorca > Pseudorca crassidens. The sequence continues at coordinate 24,669,943 of NC_090310.1, forward strand.
CTGGACCCTAAACCTTCCCCGTCCCCTAACCCTAATCCTAGCCCGAACCCTAACCCTAACCATTCCCCGAAGCCTGACCCTCACCCGTCCCCTAATTCTACACCGTACGCTAACGCTAACCCGCGCCGTCACACGTACGCTCCCCCTAATGCGTTGTCGTACCCTTACCTGGACGCTAAACCGTCCCCGTCCCTTAACCCTAACCCTACCCCGAACCCTAACCCTAACCCTTCCCCGAAGCCTGAACCTCACCCGTCCCCTAATCCTAAACCGTACGCTAACGATAACCCGCGCCCTCACACGTACGCTCCCCCTAAAGCATTGTCGTACCCTCACCTGGACCCTAATCCGTCCCCGTCCCCTAACCCTAACCCTAGCCCGAACCCTAACCCTAACCCTTCCCCAACGCCTGACCCTCACCCGTCGTCTAATGCTAACACGTACGGTAACGCTAACCCGCGCCCTCACACGTACGCTCCCCCTAAAGCGTTGTCGTACCCTCACCTGGACCCTAAACCGTCCCCGTCCCCTAACCCTAACCCTAGCCCGAACCCTAACCCTAACCCTTCCCCGAAGCCTGACCCTCACCCGTCCCCTAATCCTAACCCGTACGCTAACGCTAACCCGCGCCCTCACACATACGCTCCCCTTAAAGCGTTGTCGTACCCTCACCTGGACCCTAAACCGTACCCGTCCCCTAACCCTAACCCTAGCCCGAAGCCTAACCCTAACCCTTCCCGGAAGCCTGACCCTCACCCGTCTCCTAATCCTAACCCGTACCTTAACGCTAACCTGCGCCCTCACACGTACGCTCCCCCTAAAGCGTTGTCTACACTCACCTGGACCCTAAACCGTCCCCGTCTCCTAACCCTAACCCTAGCCCGAACCCTTACCCTAACCCTTCGCAGAAGCCTGACCCTCACCCGTCCCCTAATCCTAACCCGTACGCTAACGCTAACCCGCGCCCTCACACGTACGATCCCCCTAAAGCGTTGTCGTACCATCACCTGGACCCTAAACCGTCCCCGTCCCCTAACCCTAACCCTAGCGCGAACCATAACCCTAACCCTTCTCCGAAGCCTGACCCTCACCCATCCCCTAATCCTAACCCTTACGCTAACGCTTACCCACGCTCTCACACGTACGCTCCCACTAAAGCGTTGTCGTACCGTCACCAGGACCCTAAACCGTCCCCGTCCCCTAACCCTAACCCTAGCGCGAAACCTAACCCTAACCCTTCCCCGAAGCCTGACCTTCACACGTCCCCTAATCCTAAACCGTACGCTAACGCTAACCCGCGCCCTCACACGTACGCTCCCCCTAAAGCATTGTCGTACACTCACCTGGATCCTAAACCGTCCCCGTCCCCTAACCCTAACCCTAGCCCGAACCATAACCCTAACCCTTCCCCGAAGCCTGACCCTCACCCGTCCCCTAATCCTAACGCGTACGCTAACGCTAACCCGCGCCCTCACACGTACGCTCCCCCTAAAGCATTGTCGTACTCTCACCTGGACCCTAAACCGTCCCCGTCCCCTAACCCTAACCCTAGCCCGAACCCTAACCCTAATCCGTCCCCGAAGCCTGACCCTCACCCGTCGCCTAATGCTAACCCGTACGGTAACGCTAACCCGCGCCCTCACACGTACGCTCCCCCTAAAGCGTTGTCGTACCCTCACCTGGACCCTAAACCGTCCCCATCCCCTAACCCTAATCCTAGCCCGAACCCTAACCCTAACCCTTCCCCGAAGCCTGACCCTCACCCGTCCCCTAATCCTAACCCGTACGCTAACGCTAACCCGCGCCCTCACACGTACGCTCCCCCTAAAGCGTTGTCGTACCCTCACCTGGACCCTAAACCGTCCCCGTCCCCTAACCCTAACCATAGCCCGAACCCTAACCCTAACACTTCCCCGAAGCCTGACCCTCACCCGTCCCCTAATCCTAACCCGTACGCTAACGCTAACCCGCACCCTCACACGTACGCTCCCCTTAAAGCGTTGTCGTACACTCACCTGGACCCTAAACCGTCCCCGTCCCCTAACCCTAACCCTAGCCCGAAGCCTAACACTAACACTTCCCCGAAGCCTGACCCTCACCCGTCCCCTAATCCTAACCCGTACGCTAACGCTAACCCGCGCCCTCACACATACGCTCCCCCTAAAGCGTTGTCGTACCCTCACCTGGACCCTAAACCTTCCCCGTCCCCTAACCCTAACCCTAGCCCGAAGCCTAACCCTAACCCTTGCCCGAAGCCTGATCCTCTCCCTTCCCCTAATCCTAACACATACGCTAACGCTAACCCACGCCCTCACACGTACGCTCCCCCTAAAGCGTTGTCGTACCCTCACCTGGACCCTAAACCGTCCCCGTCCCATAACCCTAACCCTAGCCCGAACCCTAAACCTAACCCTTCCCCGAAGCCTGACCCTCACCCTTCCCCTAATGCTAATCCGTACGCTAACGCTAACCCGCGCCCTCACACGTACGCTACCCCTAAAGCCTCGTCGTACCCTCACCTGGACCCTAAACCGTCCCCGTCCCCTAACCCTAACCCTAGCCCGAACCCTAACCCTAAGCCTTCTGTGAAGCCTGACCCTCACCCGTCCCCTAATCCTAACCCGTACGCTAACGTTAACCCGCGCCCTCACACGTACGCTCCCTCTAAATTGTTGTCGTACCCTCAGCTGGACCCTAAACCGTCCCCGTCCCCTAACCCTAACCCTAGCCCGAACCCTAACCCTAACCCTTCCCCGAAGCCTGACCCTCACCCGTCCCCTAATCCTAACGCGTACGCTAACGCTAACCCGCGCCCTCACACGTACGCTCCCCCTAAAGCATTGTCGTATTCTCACCTGGACCCTAAACCGTCCCCGTCCCCTAACCCTAACCCTAGCCCGAACCCTAACCCTAACACTTCCCCGAAGCCTGACCCTCACCCGTCCCCTAATCCTAACCCGTACACTAACGCTAACCCGCGCCCTCACACATACGCTCCCCCTAAAGCGTTGTCGTACCATCACCTGGACCCTAAACCTTCCCCGTCCCCTAACCCTAACCCTAGCCCGAAGCCTAACCCTAACCCTTGCCCGAAGCCTGATCCTCACCCGTCCCCTAATCCTAACCCATACGCTAACGCTAACCCGCGCCCTCACACGTACGCTCCCCCTAAAGCGTTCTCGTACCCTCACCTGGACCCTAAACCGTCCCCGTCCCATAATCCTAACCCTAGCCCGAACCCTAAACCTAACCCTTCCCAGAAGCCTGACCCTCACCGTTCCCCTAATGCTAACCCGTACGCTAACGCTAACCCGCGCCCTCACACGTACGCTACCCCTAAAGCGTCGTCGTACCCTCACCTGGACCCTAAACCGTCCCCGTCCCCTAACCCTAACCCTAGCCCGAACCCTAACCCTAAGCCTTCTCCGAAGCCTGACCCTCACTCGTCCCCTAATCCTAACCCGTACGCTAACACTAACCCGCGCCCTTACACGTACGCTCCCCCTAAAGCGTTGTTGTACCCTCACCTGGAACCTAAACCGTCCCCGTCCCCTAACCCTAACCCTAGCCCGAAGCCTAACCCTAACCCTTCCCCGAAGTCAGACCCTCACCCTTCCCCTAATCCTAAACCGTATGCTAACGCTAACCCGCGCCCTCACACGTTCGCTCCCACTAAAGCGTTGTCGTATCCTCACCTGGACCCTAAACCTTCCCCGTCCCCTAAACCTAACCCTAGCCCGAAGCCTAACCCTAACCCTTCCCCGAAGCCTGACCCTCACCCGTCCCCTAATCCTAACCCGTACGCTAATGCTAACCCGCGCCCTCACACGTATGCTCCCCCTAAAGCGTTGTCGTACCCTCACCTGGACCCTAAACCGTCCCGTCCCCTAACCCTAACCCTAGCCCGAAGCCTAACCCTAACCCTTCCCCGAAGCCTGACCCTCACCCTTCCCCTAATGCTAATCCGTACGCTAACGCTAACCCGCGCCCTCACACGTACGATCCCCCTAAAGCGTTGTCGTACCATCACCTGGACCCTAAACCGTCCCCGTCCCCTAACCCTAACCCTAGCGCGAACCATAACCCTAACCCTTCTCCGAAGCCTGACCCTCACCCATCATCTAATCCTAACCCTTACGCTAACGCTTACCCACGCTCTCACACGTACGCTCCCACTAAAGCGTTGTCGTACTGTCACCAGGACCCTAAACCGTACCCGTCCCCTAACCCTAACCCTAGCGCGAACCCTAACCCTAACCCTTCCCCGAAGCCTGACCTTCACACGTCCCCTAATCCTAAACCGTACGCTAACGCTAACCCGCGCCCTCACACGTACGCTCCCCCTAAAGCATTGTCGTACACTCACCTGGATCCTAAACCGTCCCCGTCCCCTAACCCTAACCCTAGCCCGAACCATAACCCTAACCCTTCCCCGAAGCCTGACCCTCACCCGTCCCCTAATCCTAACGCGTACGCTAACGCTAACCCGCGCCCTCACACGTACGCTCCCCCTAAAGCATTGTCGTACTCTCACCTGGACCCTAAACCGTCCCCGTCCCCTAACCCTAACCCTAGCCCGAACCCTAACCCTAATCCTTCCCCGAAGCCTGACCCTCACCCGTCGCATAATGCTAACCCGTACGGTAACGCTAACCCGCGCCCTCACACGTACGCTCCCCCTAAAGCGTTGTCGTACCCTCACCTGGACCCTAAACCGTCCCCATCCCCTAACCCTAATCCTAGCCCGAACCCTAACCCTAACCCTTCCCCGAAGCCTGACCCTCACCCGTCCCCTAATCCTAACCCGTACGCTAACGCTAACCCGCGCCCTCACACGTACGCTCCCCCTAAAGCGTTGTCGTACCCTCACCTGGACCCTAAACCGTCCCCGTCCCCTAACCCTAACCCTAGCCCGAACCCTAACCCTAACCCTTCCCCGAAGCCTGACCCTCACCCGTCCCCTAATCCTAACCCGTACGCTAATGCTAACCCGCGCCCTCACACGTACGCTCCCCTTAAAGCGTTGTCGTACACTCACCTGGACCCTAAACCGTCCCCGTCCCCTAACCCTAACCCTAGCCCGAAGCCTAACACTAACACTTCCCCGAAGCCTGACCCTCACCCGTCCCCTAATCCTAACCCGTACGCTAACGCTAACCCGCGCCCTCACACATACGCTCCCCCTAAAGCGTTGTCGTACCCTCACCTGGACCCTAAACCTTCCCCGTCCCCTAACCCTAACCCTAGCCCGAAGCCTAACCCTAACCCTTGCCCGAAGCCTGATCCTCACCCTTCCCCTAATCCTAACACATACGCTAACGCTAACCCACGCCCTCACACGTACGCTCCCCCTAAAGCGTTGTCGTACCCTCACCTGGACCCTAAACCGTCCCCGTCCCATAACCCTAACCCTAGCCCGAACCCTAAACCTAACCCTTCCCCGAAGCCTGACCCTCACCCTTCCCCTAATGCTAATCCGTACGCTAACGCTAACCCGCGCCCTCACACGTACGCTACCCCTAAAGCCTCGTCGTACCCTCACCTGGACCCTAAACCGTCCCCGTCCCCTAACCCTAACCCTAGCCCGAACCCTAACCCTAAGCCTTCTGTGAAGCCTGACCCTCACCCGTCCCCTAATCCTAACCCGTACGCTAACGTTAACCCGCGCCCTCACACGTACGCTCCCCCTAAAGTGTTGTCGTACCCTCAGCTGGACCCTAAACCGTCCCCGTCCCCTAACCCTAACCCTAGCCCGAACCCTAACCCTAACCCTTCCCCGAAGCCTGACCCTCACCCGTCCCCTAATCCTAACGCGTACGCTAACGCTAACCCGCGCCCTCACACGTACGCTCCCCCTAAAGCATTGTCGTATTCTCACCTGGACCCTAAACCGTCCCCGTCCCCTAACCCTAACCCTAGCCCGAACCCTAACCCTAACACTTCCCCGAAGCCTGACCCTCACCCGTCCCCTAATCCTAACCCGTACACTAACGCTAACCCGCGCCCTCACACATACGCTCCCCCTAAAGCGTTGTCGTACCCTCACCTGGACCCTAAACCTTCCCCGTCCCCTAACCCTAACCCTAGCCCGAAGCCTAACCCTAACCCTTGCCCGAAGCCTGATCCTCACCCGTCCCCTAATCCTAACCCATACGCTAACGCTAACCCGCGCCCTCACACGTACGCTCCCCCTAAAGCGTTCTCGTACCCTCACCTGGACCCTAAACCGTCCCCGTCCCATAATCCTAACCCTAGCCCGAACCCTAAACCTAACCCTTCCCAGAAGCCTGACCCTCACCGTTCCCCTAATGCTAACCCGTACGCTAACGCTAACCCGCGCCCTCACACGTACGCTACCCCTAAAGCGTCGTCGTACCCTCACCTGGACCCTAAACCGTCCCCGTCCCCTAACCCTAACCCTAGCCCGAACCCTAACCCTAAGCCTTCTCCGAAGCCTGACCCTCAGTCGTCCCCTAATCCTAACCCGTAAGCTAACACTAACCCGCGCCCTTACACGTACGCTCCCCCTAAAGCGTTGTTGTACCCTCACCTGGAACCTAAACCGTCCCCGTCCCCTAACCCTAACCCTAGCCCGAAGCCTAACCCTAACCCTTCCCCGAAGTCAGACCCTCACCCTTCCCCTAATCCTAAACCGTATGCTAACGCTAACCCACGCCCTCACACGTTCGCTCCCACTAAAGCGTTGTCGTATCCTCACCTGGACCCTAAACCTTCCCCGTCCCCTAAACCTAACCCTAGCCCGAAGCCTAACCCTAACCCTTCCCCGAAGCCTGACCCTCACCCGTCCCCTAATCCTAACCCGTACGCTAATGCTAACCCGCGCCCTCACACGTATGCTCCCCCTAAAGCGTTGTCGTACCCTCACCTGGACCCTAAACCGTCCCGTCCCCTAACCCTAACCCTAGCCCGAAGCCTAACCCTAACCCTTCCCCGAAGCCTGACCCTCACCCTTCCCCTAATGCTAATCCGTACGCTAACGCTAACCCACGCCCTCACACGTACGCTCCCCCTAAAGCATTGTCGAACCCTCACCTGTAACCTAAACCGTCACCGTCCCCTAACCCTAACACTAGCACGAAGGCTAACCATAACGCTTCCCCGAAGCCTGACCCTCACCCGTCCCCTAATCCTAACCCGTACGCTAACGCTAACCCTCGCCCTCACACGTACGCTCTCCCTAAAGCGTTGTCGTACCCTCACCTGGACCCTAAAACTTCCCCGTCCCCTAACCCTAACCCTAGCCCGAAGCCTAACCTTAACCCTTCCCCGAAGCCTGACCCTCACCCATCCCCTAATCCTAACCCGTACGCTAACGCTAACCCGCGCCCTCACACGTACGCTCCCCCTAAAGCGTTGTCGTACACTCACCTGGACCCTAAACCGTTCCCGTACCCTAACCCTAACCCTAGCCCGAAGCCTAAACCTAACCCTTCCCCGAAGCCTGACCCTCACCCTTCCCCTAATGCTAACCCGTACGCTAACGCTAACCCGCGCCCTCACACGTACGCTCCCCCTAAAGCGTTGTCGTACCCTCACCTGGAACCGAAACAGTCCCCGTCCCCTAATCCTAACCCTAGCCCGAAGGCTAACGGTAATCATTTACCGAAACCTGACCCTCACCCGTCCCCTAATCCTAACCCGTACGCTAACGCTTACCCACGCCCTCACACGTACGATCCCCCTAAAGCGTTGTCGTACCCTCACCTGGACCCTAAACCGTCCCCGTCCCCTAACCCTAACCCTAGCCCGAATCCTAACCCTAACCCTTCCCCAACGCCTGACCCTCACCCGTCGTCTAATGCTAACCCGTACGGTAACGCTAACCCGCGCCCTCACACGTACGCTCCCCCTAAAGCGTTGTCGTACCCTCACCTGGACCCTAAACCGTCCCCGTCCCCTAACACTAACCCTAGCCCGAAGCCTAACCCTAACCCTTCCCGGAAGCCTGACCCTCACCCGTCTCCTAATCCTAACCCGTACGTTAACACTAACCTGCGCCCTCACACGTACGCTCCCCATAAAGCGTTGTCGTACACTCACCTGGACCCTAAACCGTCCCCGTCCCCTAACCCTAACACTAGCCGGAACCCTAACCCCAACCCTTCCCCGAAGCCTGACCCTCACCCGTCCCCTAATCCTAACCCGTACGCTAACGCTAACCCGCGCCCTCACACGTACGATCACCCTAAAGCGTTGTCGTACCATCACCTGGACCCTAAACCGTCCCCGTCCCCTAACCCTAACCCTAGCCCGAACCCTAACCCTAACCCTTCTCGGAAGCCTGACCCTCACACGTCCCCTAATCCTAACCCGTACGCTAACGCTACACCGCGCCCTCAAACGTACGCTCCCCCTAAAGCGTTGTCGTACCCTCACCTGGACCCTAAACCGTCCCCGTCCCCTAACCCTAACCCTAGCCCGAACCCTAACCCTAACCCTTCTCCGAAGCCTGACCCTCACCCATCCCCTAATCCTAACCCGTACGCTAACGCTAACCCGCGCCCTCACACGTACGCTCCCCCTAAAGCGTTGTCGTACTCTGACCTGGACCCTAAACCGTCCCCGTCCCCTAACCCTAACCCTAACCCGAACCCTAACCCTAACCCTTCCCCGAAGCCTGACCCTCACCCGTCGCCTAATGCTAACCGTACGGTATCGCTAACCCGCGCCCTCACACGTACGCTCCCCCTAAAGCGTCGTCATACCCTCACCTGGACCCTAAACTGTCCCCGTCCCCTAACCCTAACCCTAGCCCGAAGCCTAACCGTAAAACTTCTCCGAAGCCTCACACTCACCCGTCCCCTAATCCTAACCCGTACGCTAACGCTAACCCGCGCCCTCACACGTACGCTCCCCCTAAAGCGTTGTCGTACCCTCAACTGGACCCTAAACCGTCCCCGTCCCCTAACACTAACCCTAGCCCGAAACCTAACCCTAACCCTTCCCCGAAGCCTGACCCTCACCCGTCCCCTAATCCTAACCCGTACGCTAACGCTAACCCGCGCCCTCACACATACGCTCCCCCTAAAGCGTTGTTGTACCCTCACCTGGACCCTAAACCTTCCCCGTCCCCTAAACCTAACCCTAGCCCGAAGCCTAACCCTAACCCTTGCCCGAAGCCTGATCCTCACCCGTCCCCTAATCCTAACCCATACGCTAACGCTAACCCGCGCCCTCACACGTACGCTCCCCATAAAGCGTTGTCGTACCCTCACCTGGACCCTAAACCGTCCCCGTCCCATAACCCTAACCCTAGCCCGAACCCTAAACCTAACCCTTCCCCGAAGCCTGACCCTCACCCTTCCCCTAATGCTAACCCGTACGCTAACGCTAACCCGCGCCCTCAGACGTACGCTCCCCCTAAAGCGTCGTCGTACCCTCACCTGGACCCTAAACCGTCCCCATCCCCTAACCCTAACCCTAGCCCGAACCCTAACCCTAAGCCTTCTCCGAAGCCTGACCCTCACCCGTCCCCTAATCCTAACCCGTACGCTAACACTAACCCGCGTCCTCACACGTACGCTCCCCCTAAAGTGTTGTCGTACCCTCAGCTGGACCCTAAACCGTCCCCGGCCCCTAACCCTAACCCTAGCCCGAACCCTAACCCTAACCCTTCCCCGAAGAATGACCCTCACCCGTCCCCTAATCCTAACCCGTACGCTAACGCTAACCCGCGCCCTCACACGTACGCTCCCCCAAAGCGTTGTCGTACCCTCACCTGGAACCTAAACGGTCCCCGTCCCCTAATCCTAACCGTAGCCCGAAGCCGATCCCTAACACTTTCCCGAAGCCTGACCCTCACCCGTCCCCTAATCCTAAACCGAACGCTAACGCTAACCCTCGCCTTCACACGTACGCTCCCCCTAAAGCGTTGTCGTACCCTCACCTGGACCCTAAACCTTCCACGTCCCCTAACCCTAACCCTAGCCCGACGCGTAACCCTAACCCTTCCCTGAAGCCTGACCCTCACCCGTCCCCTAATCCTAACCCGTATGCTAACGCTAACCCGCGCCCTCACACGTATGCTCCCCCTAAAGCGTTGTCGTACCCTCACCTGGACCCTAAACCGTCCCCGTCCCCTAACCCTAACCCTAGCCCGAAGCCTAACCCTAACCCTTCCCCGAAGCCTGAACCTCACCCTTCCCTTAATGCTAAAACGTACGCTAACGCTAACCCGCGCCCTCACACGTACGCTCCCCCTAAAGCGTTGTCGTACCCTCAACTGTAACCTAAACCGTCCCCGTCCCCTAACACTAACCCTAGCCTGAAGGCTAACCGTAACCCTTCCCCGAAGCCTGACCCTCACCCGTCCCCTAATCCTAACGCGTACGCTTACGCTAACCCTCGCCCTCACACGTACGCTCCCCCTCAAGCGTTGTCGTACCCTCACCTGGAGTCTAAACCGTACCAGTCCCCTAACCCTAACCCTAGCCCGAACCCTAACCCTAACCCTTCCCCGAAGCCTGACCCTCACCCGACGTCTAATGCTAACCCGTACGGTAACGCTATCCCGCGCCCTCACACGTACGCTCCCCCTAAAGCGTTGTCGTACCCTCACCTGGACCCTAAACCGTCCCCGTCCCCTAACCCTAACCCTAGCCTGAACCCTAAACCTAACCCTTCCCCGAAGCCTGACCCTCACCCGTCGTCTAATGCTAAACCGTACGGTAACGCTAACCCGCGCCCTCACACGTACGCTCCCCCTAAAGCGTTGTCGTACCCTCACCTGAACCCTAAACCGTCCCCGTCCCCTAACCCTAACCCTAGACCGAACCCTAACCCTAAACCTTCCCCGAAGCCTGACCCTCACCCGTCCCCTAATCCTAAACCGTACGATAACGCTAACCCGCGCCCTCACACGTACGCTCCCCCTAAAGCGTTGTCGTACCCTCACCTGGACCCTAAACCGTCCCCGTCCCCTAACCCTAACCCTAGCCCGAACCCTAACCCTAACACTTCCCCGAAGCCTGACCCTCACCCGTCCCCTAATCCTAACCCGTACGCTATCGCTAACCCGTGCCCTCACACGTACGCTCCCCCTAAAGCATTGTCGTACTCTCACCTGGACCCTAAACCGTCCCCGTCCACTAACCCTAACCCTAGCCCGAACCCTAACCCTAACCCTTCCCCGAGGCCTGACCCTCACCCGTCCCTAATCCTAACCCGTACGCTAACGCTAACCCGCGCCCTCACACGTACGCTCCCCCTAAAGCATTGTCGTACTCTCACCTGGACCCTAAACCGTCCCCGTCCCCTAACCCTAACCCTAGCCCGAACCCTAACCCTAACCCTTCCCCGAAGCCTGACCCTCATCCGTCCCCTAATCCTAACGCGTACGCTAACGCTAACCTGCGCCCTCACACGTACGCTCCCCCTAAAGCATTGTCGTACTCTCACCTGGACCCAAAACCGTTCCCGTCCCCTAACCCTAACCCTAGCCCGAACCCTAACCCTAACCCTTCCCCGAAGCCTGACCCTAACCCGTCGTCTAATGCTAACCCGTACGGTAACGCTAACCCGCGCCCTCACACGTACGCTCCCCCTAAAGCGTTGTCGTACCCTCACCTGGACCCTAAACCGTCCCCATCCCCTAACCCTAACCCTAGCCCGAACCCTAACCCTAACCCTTCCCCGAAGCCTGACCCTCACCCGTCCCCTAATCCTAACCCGTATGCTAACGCTAACCAGCGCCCTCACACGTACGCTCCCCCTAAAGCGTTGTCGTATCCTCACCTGGACCCTAAACCTTCCCCGTCCCCTAAACCTAACCCTAGCCCGAAGCCTAACCCTAAACCTTCCCCGAAGCCTGACCCTCACCCTTCCCCTAATGCTAATCCGTACGCTAACGCTAACCCACGCCCTCACACGTACGCTCCCCCTAAAGTATTGTCGAACCCTCACCTGTAACCTAAACCGTCACCGTCCCCTAACCCTAACCCTAGCACGAAGGCTAACCGTAACCCTTCCCTGAAGCCTGACCCTCACCCGTCCCCTAATCCTAACCCGTACGCTAACGCTAACCCTCGCCCTCACACGTACGCTCCCTCTAAAGCGTTGTCGTACCCTCACCTGGACCCTAAACCTTCCCCGTCCCCTAACCCTAATCCTAGCCCGAACCCTAACCCTAACCATTCCCCGAAGCCTGACCCTCACCCGTCCCCTTAATGCTAACCCGTACGCTAACGCTAACCCGTGCCCTCACACGTACGCTCCCCCTAAAGCGTTGTCGTACCCTCACCTGGTACCTAAACCGTCCCCGTCCCCTAACCCTAACCCTAGCCTGAAGGCTAACCGTAACCCTTCCCCGAAGCCTGACCCTCACCCGTCGTCTAATGCTAACCCGTACGGTAACGCTAACCCGCGCCCTCACACGTACGCTCCCCTTAAAGCGTTGTCGTACCCTCACCTGGACCCAAAACCTTCCCCGTCCCCTAAACCTAACCCTAGACCGAAGCCTAACCCTAACCCTTCCCCGAAGCCTGACCCTCACCCGTCCCCTAATCCTAACCCGTACGCTAACGGTAACCCGCGCCCTCACACGTATGCTCCCCCTAAAGCGTTGTCGTACCCTCACCTGGACCCTAAACCGTCCCCGTCCCCTAACCCTAACCCTAGCCCGAAGCCTATCCCTAAACCTTCCCCGAAGCCTGACCCTCACCCGTCGTCTAATGCTAAACCGTACGGTAACGCTAACCCGCGCCCTTACACGTACGCTCCCCCTAAAGCGTTGTCGTACCCTCACCTGGACCCTAAACCGTCCCCGTCCCCTAACCCTAACCGTAGCCCGAAGCCTAACCCTTACCCTTCCCCGAAGCCTGACAATCACCCGTCCCCTAATCCTAAACCGTACGCTAACGCTAACCCGCTCCCTCACACGTACGCTCTCCCTAAAGCGTTGTCGTACCCTCACCTGGACCCTAAAACTTCCCTGTCCCCTAACCCTAACCCTAGCCCGAAGCCTAACCCTAACCCTTCCCCGAAGCCTGACCCTCACCCGTCCCCTAATCCTAACCCGTACGCTAACGCTTACCCACGCCCTCACACGTACGCTCCCCCTAAAGCGTTGTCGTACACTCACCTGGACCCTAAACCGTCCCCGTCCCCTAACCCTAACCCTAGCCCGAACCCTAACCCTAACCCTTCCCCGAAGCCTGACCCTCACACGTCCCCTAATCCTAAACCGTACGCTAACGCTAACCCGCGCCCTCACACGTACGCTCCCCCTAAAGCATTGTCGTACACTCACCTGGACCCTAAACCGTCCCCGTCCCCTAACCCTAACCCTAGCCCGAACCCTAACCCTAATCCTTCCCCGAAGCCTGACCCTCACCCGTCGCCTAATGCTAACCCGTACGGTAACGCTAACCCGCGCCCTCACACGTACGCTCCCCCTAAAGCGTTGTCGTACCCTCACCTGGACCCTAAACCGTCCCCATCCCCTAACCCTAACCCTAGCCCGAACCCTAACCCTAACCCTTCCCCGAAGCCTGACCCTCACCCGTCCCCTAATCCTAACCCGTACGCTAACGCTAACCCGCGCCCTCACACGTACGCTCCCCCTAAAGCGTTGTCATACCCTCAGCTGGACCCTAAACCGTCCCCGTCCCCTAACCCTAACCCTAGCCCGAACCCAAAACCTAACCCTTCCCCGAAGCCTGACCCTCACCCGTCCCCTAATCCTAACGCGTACGCTAACGCAAACGCGCGCCCTCACACGTACGCTCCCCCTAAAGCATTGTCGTACTCTCACCTGGACCCTAAACCGTCCCCGTCCCCTAACCCTAACCCTAGCCCGAACCCTAACCCTAACCCTTCCCCGAAGCCTGACCTTCACTCTTCCCCTAAGGCTATCCCGTACGCTAACGCTAACCCGCACCCTCACACGTACGCTCCCCCTAAAGCGTCTTCATACCCTCACCTGGACCCTAAACTGTCCCCGTCCCCTAACCCTAACCCTAGCCCGAAGCCTAACCCAAAGACTTCTGCGAAGCCTGACACTCACCCGTCCCCTAATCCTAACCCGTAAGCTAACGCTAACCCGCGCCCTCACACGTACGCTCCCCCTAAAGCGTTGTCGTACCCTCACCTGGACCCTAAACCGTCCCCGTCCCCTAACCCTAACCCTAGCCCGAACCCTAACCCTAACACTTCCCCGAAGCCTGACCCTCACCCGTCCCCTAATCCTAACCCGTACTCTAACGCTAACCCGCGCCCTCACACGTACACTCCCCTTAAAGCGTTGTCGTACCCTCACCTGGACCCTAAACCGTACCCGTCCCCTAACCCTAACCCTAGCCCGAAGCCTAACACTAACAATTCCCCGAAGCCTGACACTCACCCGTCCCCAAATCCTAACCCGTACGCTAACGCTAACCCGCGCCCTCACACATACGCTCCCCCTAAAGCGTTGTCATACCCTCACCTGGACCCTAAACCTTCCCCGTCCCCTAACCCTAACCCTAGCCCGAAGCCTAACCCTAACCCTTGCCCGAAGCCTGATCCTCACCCGTCCCCTACTCCTAACCCATACGCTAACGCTAACCCGCGCCCTCACACGTACGCTCCCCCTAAAGCGTTCTCGTACCCTCACCTGGACCCTAAACCGTCCCCGTCCCATAACCCTAACCCTAGCCCGAACCCTAAACCTAACCCTTCCCCGAAGCCTGACCCTCACCCTTCCCCTAATGCTAACCCGTACGCTAACGCTAACCCGCGCCCTCACACGTACGCTACCCCTAAAGCGTCGTCGTACCCTCACCTGGACTCTAAACCGTCCCCGTCCCCTAACCCTAACCCTAGCCCGAACCCTAACCCTAAGCCTTCTCCGAAGCCTGACCCTCACCCGTCAACTAATCCTAACCCGTACGCTAACACTAACCCGCGCCCTTACACGTACGCTCCCCCTAAAGTGTTGTCGTACCCTCAGCTGGACCCTAAACCGTCCCCGTCCCCTAACCCTAACCCTAGCCCGAACCCTAACCCTAACCCTTCTCCGAAGCCTGACACTCACCCATCCCCTAATCCTAACCCTTACGCTAACGCTTACCCACGCCCTCACACGTACGCTCCCCCTAAAGCGTTGTCGTACCGTCACCAGGACCCTAAACCGTCCCCGTCCCCTAACCCTAACCCTAGCCCGAAGCCTAACCCTAACCCTTGCCCGAAGCCTGACCCTCACCCGTCCCCTAATCCTAACCAGTACGCTAACGCTAACCCGCGCCCTCACACATACGCTCCCCCTAAAGCGTTGTCGTACCCTCACCTGGACCCTAAACCGTCCCCGTCCCCTAACCCTAACCCTAGCCCGAAGCCTAACCCTAACCCTTCCCCGAAGCCTGACCCTCACCCGTCGTCTAATGCTAAACCGTACGGTAACGCTAACCCGCGCCCTTACATGTACGCTCCCCCTAAAGCGTTGTCGTACCCTCACCTGGACCCTAAACCGTCCCCGTCCCCTAACCCTAACCCTAGACCAAACCCTAACCCTAACCCTTCCCCGAAGCCTGACCCTCACCCGTCCCCTAATTCTAAACCGTACGATAACGCTAACCAGTGCACTCACACGTACGCTCCCCCTAAAGCGTTGGCGTATCCTCACCTGTACACTAAACCGTCCCCGTCCCCTAACCCTAACACTAGCCCGAACCCTGACCCTAACCCTTCCCCGAAGCCTGACCCTCACCCGTCGTCTAATGCTAACCCGTACAGTAACGCTAACCCGCACCCTCACACGTACGCTCCCCCTAAAGCGTTGTCGTACCCTCACCTGGACCCTAAACAGTCCCGTCCCCTAACCCTAACCCTAGCCCGAAGCCTAACCCTAACCCTTCCCCGAAGCCTGACACTCACCCTTCCCTTAATGCTAACCCGTACGCTAACGCTAACCCGTGCCCTCACACGTACGCTCCCCCTAAAGCGTTGTCGTACCCTCACCTGTTACCTAAACCGTCCCCGTCCCCTAACCCTAACCCTAGCCTGAAGGCTAACCGTAACCCTTCCCCGAAGCCTGACCCTCACCCGTCGTCTAATGCTAACCCGTACGGTAACGCTAACCCACGCCCTCACACGTACGCTCCCCTTAAAGCGTTGTCGTACCCTCACCTGGACCCAAAACCTTCCCCGTCCCCTAAACCTAACCCTAGACCGAAGCCTAACCCTAACCCTTCCCCGAAGCCTGACCCTCACCCGTCCCCTAATCCTAACCCGTACACTAACGGTAACCCGCGCCCTCACACGTATTCTCCCCCTAAAGCGTTGTCGTACACTCACCTGGACCCTAAACCGTTCCCGTCCCCTAACCCTAACCCTAGCCCGAAGCCTAACCCTAACCCTTCCCCGAAGCCTGACCCTCACCCTTCCCCTAATGCTAACCCGTACGCTAACGCTAACCCGCGCCCTCACACGTACGCTCCCCCTAAAGCGTTGTCGTACCCTCACCTGGAACCTAAACCGTCCCCGTCCCCTAACCCTAACCCTAGCCCGAAGGCTAACGGTAACCATTTCCCGAAACCTGACGCTCACCCGTCCCCTAATCCTAACCCGTACGCTAACGCTTACCCACGCCCTCACACGTACGCTCCCCCTAAAGCGTTGTCGTACCCTCACCTGGACCCTAAACCGTCCCCGTCCCCTAACCCTAACCCTAGCCCGAACCCTAACCCTAACACTTCCCCAACGCCTGACCCTCACCGGTCGTCTAATGCTAACCCGTACGGTAACGCTAACCCACGCCCTCACACGTACGCTCCCCCTAAAGCGTTGTCGTACCCTCACCTGGACCCTAAACCGTCCCCGTCCCCTAACACTAACCCTACCCCGAAGCCTAACCCTAACCCTTCCCGGAAGCCTGACCCTCACCCGTCTCCTAATCCTAACCCGTACGTTAACGCTAACCTGTGCCCTCACACGTACGCTCCCCCTAAAGCGTTGTCGTACACTCACCTGGACCCTAAACCGTCCCCGTCCCCTAACCCTAACACTAGCCCGAACCCTGACCCTAACCCTTCCCCGAAGCCTGACCCTCACCCGTCGCCTAATGCTAACCCATACAGTAACGCTAACCCGCGCCCTCACACGTACGATCCCCCTAAAGGGTTGTCGTACCATCACCTGGACCCTAAACCGTCCCCGTCCCCTAACCCTAACCCTAGCCCGAACCCTAACCCTAACCCTTCTCCGAAGCCTGACCCTCACCCATCCCCAATCCTAACCCTTACGCTAACGCTTGCCCACGCCCTCACACGTACGCTCCCCCTAAAGCGTTGTCGTACCGTCACCAGGACCCTAAACCGTCCCCGTCCCTTAACCCTAACCCTACCCCGAACCCTAACCCTAACCCTTCCCCGAAGCCTGACCCTCACGCGTCCCCTAATCCTAATCCGTACGCTAACGATAACCCGCGCCCTCACACGTACGCACCCCCTAAAGCATTGTCGTACTCTCACCTGGACCCTAAACCGTCCCCGTCCCCTAACCCTAACCCTAGCCCGAACCCTAAACCTAACCCTTCCCCAACGCCTGACCCTCACCCGTCGTCTAATGCTAACCCGTACGGTAACGCTAACCCGCGCCCTCACACGTACGCTCCCCCTAAAGCGTTGTCGTACCCTCACCTGGACCCTAAACCGTCCCCGTCCCCTAACACTAACCCTAGCCCGAAGCCTAACCCTAACCCTTCCCCGAAGCCTGACCCTCACCCGTCTCCTAATCCTAACCCGTACCTTAACGCTAACCTGCGCCCTCACACGTACGCTCCCCCTAAAGCGTTGTCGTACACTCACCTGGACCCTAAACCGTCCCCGTCCCCTAACCCTAACCCTAGCCCGAACCCTAACCCTAACCCTTCCCCGAAGCCTGACCCTCACCCGTCCCCTAATCCTAACCCGTACGCTAACGCTAACCCGCGCCCTCACACGTACGATCCCCCTAAAGCGTTGTCGTACCATCACCTGGACCGTAAACCGTCCCCGTCCCCTAACCCTAACCCTAGCCCGAACCCTAACCCTAACCCTTCCCCGAAGCCTGACCCTCACCCGTCGTCTAATGCTAACCCGTACGGTAACGCTAACCCGCGCCCTCACACGTACGCTCCCCCTAAAGCGTTGTTGTACCCTCACCTGGAACCTAAGCCGTCCCCGTCCCCTAACCCTAACCCTAGCCCGAAGCCTAACCCTAACCCTTCCCCGAAGCCTGACCCTCACCCTTCCCCTAATCCTAAACCGTATGCTAACGCTAACCCGCGCCCTCAAACGTACGCTCCCCCTAAAGCGTTGTCGTATCCTCACCTGGACCCTAAACCTTCCCCGTCCCCTAAACCTAACCCTAGCCCGAAGCCTAACCCAAACCCTTCCCCGAAGCCTGACCCTCACCCGTCCCCTAATCCTAACCCGTACGCTAACGCTAACCCGCGCCCTCACACGTATGCTCCCCCTAAAGCGTTGTCGTACCCTCACCTGGACCCTAAACCGTCCCGTCCCCTAACCCTAACCCTAGCCCGAAGCCTAACCCTAACCCTTCCCCGAAGCCTGACCCTCACCCTTCCCCTAATGCTAATCCGTACGCTAACGCTAACCCACGCCCTCACACGTACGCTCCCCCTAAAGTATTGTCGAACCCTCACCTGTAACCTAAACCGTCACCGTCCCCTAACCCTAACCCTAGCACGAAGGCTAACCGTAAGCCTTCCCTGAAGCCTGACCCTCACCCGTCCCCTAATCCTAACCCGTACGCTAACGCTAACCCTCGCCCTCACACGTACGCTCCCTCTAAAGCGTTGTCGTACCCTCACCTGGACCCTAAACCTTCCCCGTCCCCTAACCCTAATCCTATCCCGAACCCTAACCCTAAATATTCCCCGAAGCCTGACCCTCACCCGTCCCCTTAATGCTAACCCGTACGCTAACGCTAACCCGTGCCCTCACACGTACGCTCCCCCTAAAGCGTTGTCGTACCCTCACCTGTTACCTAAACCGTCCCCGTCCCCTAACCCTAACCCTAGCCTGAAGGCTAACCGTAACCCTTCCCCGAAGCCTGACCCTCACCCGTCGTCTAATGCTAACCCGTACGGTAACGCTAACCCGCGCCCTCACACGTACGCTCCCCTTAAAGCGTTGTCGTACCCTCACCTGGACCCAAAACCTTCCCCGTCCCCTAAACCTAACCCTAGACCGAAGCCTAACCCTAACCCTCCCCCGAAGCCTGACCCTCACCCGTCCCCTAATCCTAACCCGAACGCGAACGGTAACCCGCGCCCTCACACGTATGCTCCCCCTAAAGCGTTGTCGTACCCTCACCTGGACCCTAAACCGTCCCCGTCCCCTAACCCTAACCCTAGCCCGAAGCCTAACCCTTACCCTTCCCCGAAGCCTGACCATCACCCGTCCCCTAATCCTAAACCGTACGCTAACGCTAACCCGCTCCCTCACCCGTACGCTCTCCCTAAAGCGTTGTCGTACCCTCACCTGGACCCTAAAACTTCCCCGTCCCCTAACCCTAACCCTAGCCCGAAGCCTAACCCTAACCCTTCCCCGAAGCCTGACCCTCACAGGTCCCCTAATCCTAACCCGTACGCTAACGCTAACCCGTGCCCTCACACGTACGCTCCCCCTAAAGCGTTGTCGTACACTCACCTGGACCCTAAACCGTTCCCGTCCCCTAACCCTAACCCTAGCCCGAAACCTAACCCTAACCCTTCCCCGAAGCCTGACCCTCACCCTTCCCCTAATGCTAACCCGTACGCTAACGCTAACCCGCGCCCTCACACGTACGCTCCCCCTAAAGCGTTGTCGTACCCTCACCTGGAACCTAAACCGTCCCCGTCCCCTAACCCTAACCCTAGCCCGAAGGCTAACGGTAACCATTTCCCGAAACCTGACCCTCACCCGTCCCCTAATCCTAACCCGTACGCTAACGCTTACCCACGCCCTCACACGTACGCTCCCCCTAAAGCGTTGTCGTACCCTCACCTGGACCCTAAACCGTCCCCGTCCCCTAACCCTAACCCTAGCCCGAACCCTAACCCTAACCCTTCCCCGAAGCCTGACCCTCACGCGTCCCCTAATCCTAAACCGTACGCTAACGATAACCCGCGCCCTCACACGTACGCTCCCCCTAAAGCATTGTCGTACTCTCACCTGGACCCTAAACCGTCCCCGTCCCCTAACCCTAACCCTAGCCCGAACCCTAACCCTAACCCTTCCCAAACGCCTGACCCTCACCCGTCGTCTAATGCTAACCCGTACAGTAACGCTAACCCGCGCCCTCACACGTACGCTCCCCCTAAAGCGTTGTCGTACCCTCACCTGGACCCTAAACCGTCCCCGTCCCCTAACACTAACCCTAGCCCGAAGCCTAACCCTAACCCTTCCCGGAAGCCTGACCCTCACCCGTCTCCTAATCCTAACCCGTACGTTAACGCTAACCTGCGCCCTCACACGTACGCTCCCCCTAAAGCGTTGTCGTACACTCACCTGGACCCTAAACCGTCCCCGTCCCCTAACCCTAACCCTAGCCCGAACCCTAACCCTAACCCTTCCCCGAAGCCTGACCCTCACCCGTCCCCTAATCCTAACCCGTACGCTAACGCTAACCCGCACCCTCACACGTACGATCCCCCTAAAGCGTTGTCGTACCATCACCTGGACCCTAAACCGTCCCCGTCCCCTAACCCTAACCCTAGCCCGAACCCTAACCCTAACCCTTCTCCGAAGCCTGACCCTCACCCATCTCCAATCCTAAACCTTACGCTAACGCTTACCCACGCCCTCACACGTACGCTCCCCCTAAAGCGTTGTCTTACCGTCACCAGGACACTAAACCGTCCCCGTCCCCTAACCCTAACCCTAGCCCGAACCCTAACCCTAACCCTTCCCCGAAGCCTGACCCTCACCCGTCCCCTAATCCTAAACCGTACGCTAACGCTAACCCGCGCCCTCACACGTACGCTCCCCCTAAAGCATTGTCGTACTCTCACCTGGACCCTAAACCGTCCCCGTCCCCTAACCCTAACCCTAGCCCGAACCCTAACCCTAACCCTTCCCCAACGCCTGACCCTCACCCGTCGTCTAATGCTAACCCGTACGGTAACGCTAACCCGCGCCCTCACACGTACGCTCCCCCTAAAGTGTTGTCGTACCCTCACCTGGACCCTAAACCGTCCCCGTCCCCTAACACTAACCCTAGCCCGAAGCCTAACCCTAACCCTTCCCGGAAGCCTGACCCTCACCCGTCTCCTAATCCTAACCCGTACCTTAACGCTAACCCGCGCCCTCACACGTACGCTCCCCCTAAAGCGTTGTCGTACACTCACCTGGACCCTAAACCGTCCCCGTCCCCTAACCCTAACCCTAGCCCGAAGCCTAACCCTAACCCTTCCCCGAAGCCTGACCCTCACCCGTCCCCTAATCCTAACACGTACGCTAACGCTAACCCGCGCCCTCACACGTACGCTCCCCCTAAAGCGTTGTCGTACCATCACCTGGACCCTAAACCGTCCCCGTCCCCTAACCCTAACCCTAGCGCGAACCCTAACCCTAACCCTTCTCCGAAGCCTGACCCTCACCCATCCCCTAATCCTAACCCTTACGCTAACGCTTACCCACGCCCTCACACGTACGCTCCCCCTAAAGCGTTGTCGTACCGTCACCAGGACCCTAAACCGTCCCCGTCACCTAACCCTAACCCTAGCCCGAACCCTAACCCTAACCCTTCCCCGAAGCCTGACCCTCACACGTCCCCTAATCCTAAACCGTACGCTAACGCTAACCCGCGCCCTCACACGTACGCTCCCCCTAAAGCATTGTCGTACACTCACCTGGACCCTAAACCGTCCCCGTCCCCTAACCCTAACCCTAGCCCGAACCCTAACCCTAATCCTTCCCCGAAGCCTGACCCTCACCCGTCCCCTAATCCTAACCCGTACGCTAACGCTAACCCGCGCCCTCACACGTACGCTCCCCCTAAAGCGTTGTCATACCCTCACCTGGACCCTAAATCGTCCCCGTCCCCTAACCCTAACTCTAGCCCGAACCCTAACCCTAACCCTTCCCCGAAGCCTGACCTTCACCCTTCCCCTAATGCTAACCCGTACGCTAATGCTAACCCGCACCCTCACACGTACGCTCCCCCTAAAGCGTCGTCATACCCTCACATGGACCCTAAACTGTCCCCGTCCCCTAACCCTAACCCTAGCCCGAAGCCTAACCCTAAGACTTCTCCGAAGCCTGACACTCACCCGTCCCCTAATCCTAACCCGTATGCTAACGCTAACCCACGCCCTCACACGTATGCTCCCCCTAAAGCGTTGTCGTACCCTCACCTGGACCCTAAACCGTCCCCGTCCCCTAACCCTAACCCTAGCCCGAACCCAAACCCTAACCCTTCCCCGAAGCCTGACCCTCACCCGTCCCCTAATCCTAACCCGTACGCTAACGCTAACCCGCCCCCTCACACGTACGCTCCCCTTAAAGCGTTGTCGTACACTCACCTGGACCCTAAACCGTCCCCGTCCCCTAACCCTAACCCTAGCCCGAAGCCTAACACTAACAATTCCCCGAAGCCTGACCCTCACCCGTCCCCTAATCCTAACCCGTACGCTAACGCTAACCCGCGCCCTCACACGTACGCTCCCCCTAAAGCGTTGTCATACCCTCACCTGGACCCTAAATCGTCCCCGTCCCCTAACCCTAACTCTAGCCCGAACCCTAACCCTAACCCTTCCCCGAAGCCTGACCTTCACCCTTCCCCTAATGCTAACCCGTACGCTAATGCTAACCCGCACCCTCACACGTACGCTCCCCCTAAAGCGTCGTCATACCCTCACATGGACCATAAACTGTCCCCGTCCCCTAACCCTAACCCTAGCCCGAAGCCTAACCCTAAGACTTCTCCGAAGCCTGACACTCACCCGTCCCCTAATCCTAACCCGTACGCTAACGCTAACCCGCGCCCTCACACGTACGCTCCCCCTAAAGCGTTCTCGTACCCTCACCTGGACCCTAAACCGTCCCCGTCCCATAACCCTAACCCTAGCCCGAACCCTAAACCTAACTCTTCCCGGAAGCCTGACCCTCACCCTTCCCCTAATGCTAACCCGTACGCTAACGCTAACTCGCGCCCTCACACGTACGCTACCCCTAAAGCGTCGTCGTACCCTCACCTGGACTCTAAACCGTCCCCGTCCCCTAACCCTAACCCTAGCCCGAACCCTAACCCTAAGCCTTCTCCGAAGCCTGACCCTCACCCGTCCCCTAATCCTAACCCGTACGCTAACACTAATCCGCGCCCTTACACGTACGCTCCCCCTAAAGTGTTGTCGTACCCTCAGCTGGACCCTAAACCGTCCCCGTCCCCTAACCCTAACCCTAGCCCGAACCCTAACCCTAACCCTTCTCCGAAGCCTGACACTCACCCATCCCCTAATCCTAACCCTTACGCTAACGCTTACCCACGCCCTCACACGTACGCTCCCCCTAAAGCGTTGTCGTACCGTCACCAGGACCCTAAACCGTCCCCGTCCCCTAACCCTAACCCTAGCCCGAACCCTAACCCTAACCCTTCCCCGAAGCCTGACCCTCACACGTCCCCTAATCCTAAACCGTACGCTAACGCTAACCCGCGCCCTCACACGTACGCTCCCCCTAAAGCATTGTCGTACTCTCACCTGGACCCTAAACCGTCCCCGTCCCCTAACCCTAACCCTAGCCCGAACCCTAACCCTAACCCTTCCCCGAAGCCTGACCTTCACCCGTCCCCTAATCCTAACGCGTACGCTAACGCTAACCAGCGCCCTCACACGTACGCTCCCCCTAAAGAATTGTCGTACTCTCACCTGGACCCTAAACCGTCCCCATCCCCTAACCCTAACCGTAGCCCGAAGCCTAACCCTAACCCTTGCCCGAAGCCTGACCCTCACCCGTCCCCTAATCCTAACCCGTACGCTAACGCTAACCCGCGCCCTCACACATACGCTCCCCCTAAAGCGTTGTCGTACCCTCACCTGGACCCTAAACCTTCCCCGTCCCCTAACCCTAACCCTAGCCCGAAGCCTAACCCTAACCCTTGCCCGAAGCATGATCCTCACACGTCCCCTAATCCTAACCCATACGCTAACGCTAACCCGCGCCCTCACACGTATGCTCCCCCTAAAGCGTTGTCGTACCCTCACCTGGACCCTAAACCGTCCCCGTCCCCTAACCCTAACCCTAGCCCGAAGCCTAACCCTAACCCTTCCCCGAAGCCTGACCCTCACCCGTCGTCTAATGCTAAACCGTACGGTAACGCTAACCCGCGCCCTTACACGTACGCTCCCCCTAAAGCGTTGTCGTACCATCACCTGGACCCTAAACCGTCCCCGTCCCCTAACCCTAACCCTAGCGCGAACCCTAACCCTAACACTTCTCCGAAGCCTGACCCTCACCCATCCCCTAATCCTAATCCTTACGCTAACGCTTACCCACGCCCTCACACGTACGCTCCCCCTAAAGCGTTGTCGTACCGTCACCAGGACCCTAAACCGTCCCCGTCCCCTAACCCTAACCCTAGCCCGAACCCTAACCCTAACCCTTCCCCGAAGCCTGACCCTCACACGTCCCCTAATCCTAAACCGTACGCTAACGCTAACCCGCGCCCTCACACGTACGCTCCCCCTAAAGCATTGTCGTACACTCACGTGGACCCTAAACCGTCCCCGTCCCATAACCCTAACCCTAGCCCGAACCCTAACCCTAATCCTTCCCCGAAGCCAGACACTCACCCGTCGCCTAATGCTAACACGTACGGTAACGCTAACCCACGCCCTCACACGTACGCTCCCCCTAAAGCGTTGTCGTACCCTCACCTGGACCCTAAACCGTCCCCATCCCCTAACCCTAACCCTAGCCCGAACCCTAACCCTAACCCTTCCCCGAAGCCTGACCCTCACCCGTCCCCTAATCCTAACCCATACGCTAACGCTAACCCGCGCCCTCACACGTACGCTCCCCCTAAAGCGTTGTCATACCCTCACCTGGACCCTAAATCGTCCCTGTCCCCTAACCCTAACTCTAGCCCGAACCCTAACCCTAACCCTTCCCCGAAGCCTGACCTTCACCCTTCCCCTAATGCTAACCCGTACGCTAATGCTAACCCGCACCCTCACACGTACGCTCCCCCTAAAGCGTTGTCGTACCCTCAGCTGGACCCTAAACCGTCCCCGTCCCCTAACCCTAACCCTAGCCCGAACCCTAACCCTAACCCTTCTCCGAAGCCTGACACTCACCCATCCCCTAATCCTAACCCTTACGCTAACGCTTACCCACGCCCTCACACGTACGCTCCCCCTAAAGCGTTGTCGTACCGTCACCAGGACCCTAAACCGTCCCCGTCCCCTAACCCTAAACCTAGCCCGAACCCTAACCCTAACCCTTCCCCGAAGCCTGACCCTCACACGTCCCCTAATCCTAAACCGTACGCTAACGCTAACCCGCGCCCTCACACGTACGCTCCCCCTAAAGCATTGTCGTACTCTCACCTGGACCCTAAACCGTCCCCGTCCCCTAACCCTAACCCTAGCCCGAACCCTAACCCTAACCCTTCCCCGAAGCCTGACCTTCACCCGTCCCCTAATCCTAACGCGTACGCTAACGCTGACCAGCGCCCTCACACGTACGCTCCCCCTAAAGAATTGTCGTACTCTCACCTGGACCCTAAACCGTCCCCATCCCCTAACCCTAACCCTAGCCCGAAGCCTAACCCTAACCCTTGCCCGAAGCCTGACCCTCACCCGTCCCCTAATCCTAACCCGTACGCTAACTGTAACCCGCGCCCTCACACATACGCTCCCCCTAAAGCGTTGTCGTACCCTCACCTGGACCCTAAACCTTCCCCGTCCCCTAACCCTAACCCTAGCCCGAAGCCTAACCCTAACCCTTGCCCGAAGCATGATCCTCACCCGTCCCCTAATCCTAACCCATACGCTAACGCTAACCCGCGCCCTCACACGTATGCTCCCCCTAAAGCGTTGTCGTACCCTCACCTGGACCCTAAACCGTCCCCGTCCCCTAACCCTAACCCTAGCCCGAAGCCTAACCCTAACCCTTCCCCGAAGCCTGACCCTCACCCGTCGTCTAATGCTAAACCGTACGGTAACGCTAACCCGCGCCCTTACACGTACGCTCCCCCTAAAGCGTTGTCGTACCCTCACCTGGACCCTAAACCGTCCCCGTCCCCTAACCCTAACCCTAGACCAAACCCTAACCCTAACCCTTCCCCGAAGCCTGACCCTCACCCGTCCCCTAATTCTAAACCGTACGATAACGCTAACCCGTGCACTCACACGTACGCTCCCCCTAAAGCGTTGGCGTATCCTCACCTGTACACAAAACCGTCCCCGTCCCCTAACCCTAACACTAGCCCGAACCCTGACCCTAACCCTTCCCCGAAGCCTGACCCTCACCCGTCGTCTAATGCTAACCCGTACAGTAACGCTAACCCGCGCCCTCACACGTACGCTCCCCCTAAAGCGTTGTCGTACCCTCACCTGGACCCTAAACCATCCCCATCCGCTAACCCTAACCCTAGCCCGAAACCTAACCCTAACCCTTCCCCGAAGCCTGACCCTCACCCGTCCCCTAATCCTAACCCGTACGCTAACGCTAACCAGCGCCCTCACACGTACGCTCCCCCTAAAGCGTTGTTGTACCCTCACCTGGAACCTAAACCGTCCCCGTCCCCTAACCCTAACCCTAGCCCGAAGCCTAACCCTAACCCTTCCCCGAAGCCTGACCCTCACCCTTCCCCTAATCCTAAACCGTATGCTAACGCTAACCCGCGCCCTCACACGTACGCTCCCCCTAAAGCGTTGTCGTATCCTCACCTGGACCCTAAACCTTCCCCGTCCCCTAAACCTAACCCTAGCCCGAAGCCTAACCCTAACCCTTCACCGAAGCCTGACCCTCACCCGTCCCCTAATCCTAACCCGTACGCTAACGCTAACCCGCGGCCTCACACGTATGCTCCCCCTAAAGCGTTGTCGTACCCTCACCTGGACCCTAAACAGTCCCGTCCCCTAACCCTAACCCTAGCCCGAAGCCTAACCCTAACCCTTCCCCAAAGCCTGACCCTCACCCTTCCCCTAATGCTAATCCGTACGCTAACGCTAACCCGCGCCCTCACACGTACGCTCCCCCTAAAGCATTGTCGAACCCTCACCTGTAACCTAAACCGTCACCGTCCCCTAACCCTAACCCTAGCATGAAGACTAACCGTAACCCTTCCCCGAAGCCTGACCCTCACCCGTCCCCTAATCCTAACCCGTACGCTAACGCTAACCCTCGCCCTCACACGTACGCTCCCTCTAAAGCGTTGTCGTAACCTCACCTGGACCCTAAACCGTCCCCGTCCCCTAACCCTAACCCTAGCCCGAAGCCTAACCCTAACCCTTCCCCGAAGCCTGACACTCACCCTTCCCTTAATGCTAACCCGTACGCTAACGCTAACCCGTTCCCTCACACGTACGCTCCCCCTAAAGCGTTGTCGTACCCTCACCTGTTACCTAAACCGTCCCCGTCCCCTAACCCTAACCCTAGCCTGAAGGCTAACCGTAACCCTTCCCCGAAGCCTGACCCTCACCCGTCGTCTAATGCTAACCCGTACGGTAACGCTAACCCGCGCCCTCACACGTACGCTCCCCTTAAAGCGTTGTCGTACCCTCACCTGGACCCAAAACCTTCCCCGTCCCCTAAACCTAACCCTAGACCGAAGCCTAACCCTAACCCTTCCCCGAAGCCTGACCCTCACCCGTCCCCTAATCCTAACCCGTACACTAACGGTAACCCGCGCCCTCACACGTATGCTCCCCCTAAAGCGTTGTCGTACACTCACCTGGACCCTAAACCATTCCCGTCCCCTAACCCTAACCCTAGCCCGAAGCCTAACCCTAACCCTTCCCCGAAGCCTGACCCTCACCCTTCCCCTAATGCTAACCCGTACGCTAACGCTAACCCGCGCCCTCACACGTACGCTCCCCCTAAAGCGTTGTCGTACCCTCACCTGGAACCTAAACCGTCCCCGTCCCCTAACCCTAACCCTAGCCCGAAGGCTAACGGTAAACATTTCCCGAAACCTGACGCTCACCCGTCCCCTAATCCTAACCCGTACGCTAACGCTTACCCACGCCCTCACACGTACGCTCCCCCTAAAGCGTTGTCGTACCCTCACCTGGACCCTAAACCGTCCCCGTCCCATAACCCTAACACTAGACCGAACCCTGACCCTAACCCTTCCCCGAAGCCTGACCCTCACCCGTCGTCTAATGCTAACCCGTACAGTAACGCTAACCCGCGCCCTCACACGTACGATCCCCCTAAAGCGTTGTCGTACCATCACCTGGACCCTAAACCGTCCCCGTCCCCTAACCCTAACCCTAGCCCGAACCCTAACCCTAACCCTTCTCCGAAGCCTGACCCTCACCCATCCCCAATCCTAACCCTTACGCTAACGCTTGCCCACGCCCTCACACGTACGCTCCCCCTAAAGCGTTGTCGTACCGTCACCAGGACCCTAAACCGTCCCCGTCCCCTAACCCTAACCCTACCCCGAACCCTAACCCTAACCCTTCCCCAAAGCCTGACCCTCACGCGTCCCCTAATCCTAAACCGTACGCTAACGATAACCCGCGCCCTCACACGTACGCTCCCCCTAAAGCATTGTCGTACTCTCACCTGGACCCTAAACCGTCCCCATCCCCTAACCCTAACCCTAGCCCGAACCCTAACCCTAACCCTTCCCCAACGCCTGACCCTCACCCGTCGTCTAATGCTAACCCGTACGGTAACGCTAACCCGCGCCCTCACACGTACGCTCCCCCTAAAGCGTTGTCGTACCCTCACCTGGACCCTAAACCGTCCCCGTCCCCTAACCCTAACCCTAGCCCGAACCCTAACCCTAACCCTTCCCCGAAGCCTGACCTTCACCCTTCCCCTAATGCTAATCCGTACGCTAACGCTAACCCGCACCCTCACACGTACGCTCCCCCTAAAGCATTGTCGAACCCTCACCTGTAACCTAAACCGTCACCGTCCCCTAACCCTAACCCTAGCACGAAGGCTAACCGTAACCCTTCCCCGAAGCCTGACCCTCACCCGTCCCCTAATCCTAACCCGTACGCTAACGTTAACCCTCGCCCTCACACGTACGCTCCCTCTAAAGCGTTGTCGTACCCTCACCTGGACCCTAAACCGTCCCCGTCCCCTAACCCTAATCCTAGCCCGAACCCTTACCCTAACCATTCCCCGAAGCCTGACCCTCACCCGTCCCCTAATTCTACACCGTACGCTAACGCTAACCCGCGCCGTCACACGTACGCTCCCCCTAATGCGTTGTCGTACCCTTACCTGGACGCTAAACCGTCCCCGTCCCTTAACCCTAACCCTACCCCGAACCCTAACCCTAACCCTTCCCCGAAGCCTGACCCTCACGCGTCCCCTAATCCTAAACCGTACGCTAACGATAACCCGCGCCCTCACACGTACGCTCCCCCTAAAGCATTGTCGTACTCTCACCTGGTCCCTAAACCTTCCCCGTCCCCTAACCCTAACCCTAGCCCGAACCCTAACCCTAACACTTCCCCAACGCCTGACCCTCACCCGTCGTCTAATGCTAACCCGTACGGTAACGCTAACCCGCGCCCTCACATGTACGCTCCCCCTAAAGCGTTGTCGTACCCTCACCTGGACCCTAAACCGTCCCCGTCCTCTAACACTAACCCTAGCCCGAAGCCTAACCCTAACCCTTCCCCGAAGCCTGACCCTCACCCGTCTCCTAATCCTAACCCGTACCTTAACGCTAACCTGCGCCCTCACACGTACGCTCCCCCTAAAGCGTTGTCGTACACTCACCTGGACCCTAAACCGTCCCCATCCCCTAACCCTAACCCTAGCCCGAACCCTAACCCTAACCCTTCCCCGAAGCCTGACCCTCACCCGTCCCCTAATCCTAACCCGTACGCTAATGCTAACCCGCGCCCTCACACGTACGATCCCCCTAAAGCGTTGTCGTACCATCACCTGGACCCTAAACCGTCCCCGTCCCCTAACCCTAACCCTAGCGCGAACCCTAACCCTAACCCTTCTCCGAAGCCTGACCCTCACCCATCCCCTAATCCTAACCCTTACGCTAACGCTTACCCACGCCCTCACACGTACGCTCCCCCTAAAGCGTTGTCGTACCGTCACCAGGACCCTAAACCGTCCCCGTCCCCTAACCCTAACCCTAGCCCGAACCCTAACCCTAACCCTTCCCCGAAGCCTGACCCTCACACGTCCCCTAATCCTAAACCGTACGCTAACGCTAACCCGCGCCCTCACACGTACGCTCCCCCTAAAGCATTTTCGTACACTCACCTGGACCCTAAACCGTCCCCGTCCCCTAACCCTAACCCTAGCCCGAACCCTAACCCTAACCCTTCCCCGAAGCCTGACCCTCACCCGTCCCCTAATCCTAACGCGTACGCTAACGCTAAACCGCGCCCTCACACGTACGCTCCCCCTAAAGCATTGTCGTACTCTCACCTGGACCCTAAACCGTCCCCGTCCCCTAACCCTAACCCTAGCCCGAACCCTAACCCTAATACTTCCCCGAAGCCTGACCCTCACCCGTCGCCTAATGCTAACCCGTACGGTAACGCTAACCCGCGCCCTCACACGTACGCTCCCCCTAAAGCGTTGTCGTACCCTCACCTGGACCCTAAACCGTCCCCATCCCCTAACCCTAACCCTAGCCCGAACCCTAACCCTAACCCTTCCCCGAAGCCTGACCCTCACCCGTCCCCTAATCCTAACCCGTACGCTAACGCTAACCCGCGCCCTCACACGTACGCTCCCCCTAAAGCGTTGTCATACCCTCACCTGGACCCTAAACCGTCCCCGTCCCCTAACCCTAACTCTAGCCCGAACCCTAACCCTAACCCTTCCCCGAAGCCTGACCTTCACCCTTCCCCTAATGCTAACCCGTACGCTAATGCTAACCCACACCCTCACACGTACGCTCCCCCTAAAGCGTCGTCATACCCTCACCTGGACCCTAAACTGTCCCCGTCCCCTAAACCTAACCCTAGCCCGAAACCTAACCCTAAGACTTCTCCGAAGCCTGACACTCACCCGTCCCCTAATCCTAACCCGTACGCTAACGCTAACCCACGCCCTCACACGTACGCTCCCCCTAAAGCGTTGTCGTACCCTCACCTGGACCCTAAACCGTCCCCGTCCCCTAACCCTAACCCTACCCCGAACCCTAACCCTAACCCTTCCCCGAAGCCTGACCCTCACCCGTCCCCTAATCCTAACCCGTACGCTAACGCTAACCCGCGCCCTCACACGTACGCTCCCCTTAAAGCGTTGTCGTACACTCACCTGGACCCTAAACCGTCCCCGTCCCCTAACCCTAACCCTAGCCCGAACCCTAACCCTAACACTTCCCCGAAGCCTGACCCTCACCCGTCCCCTAATCCTAACCCGTACGCTAACGCTAACCCGCGCCCTCACACGTACGCTCCCCCTAAAGCGTTGTCGTACCCTCACCTGGACCCTAAACCGTCCCCGTCCCCTAACACTAACCCTAGCCCGAAGTCTAACCCTAACCCTTCCCGGAAGCCTGACCCTCACCCGTCTCCTAATCCTAACCCGTACCTTAACGCTAACCCGCGCCCTCACACGTACGCTCCCCCTAAAGCGTTGTCGTACACTCACCTGGACCCTAAACCGTCCCCGTCCCCTAACCCTAACCCTAGCCCGAAGCCTAACCCTAACCCTTCCCCGAAGCCTGACCCTCACCCGTCCCCTAATCCTAACACGTACGCTAACGCTAACCCGCGCCCTCACACGTACGCTCCCCCTAAAGCGTTGTCGTACCATCACCTGGACCCTAAACCGTCCCCGTCCCCTAACCCTAACCCTAGCGCGAACCCTAACCCTAACCCTTCTCCGAAGCCTGACCCTCACCCATCCCCTAATCCTAACCCTTACGCTAACGCTTACCCACGCCCTCACACGTACGCTCCCCCTAAAGCGTTGTCGTACCGTCACCAGGACCCTAAACCGTCCCCGTCACCTAACCCTAACCCTAGCCCGAACCCTAACCCTAACCCTTCCCCGAAGCCTGACCCTCACACGTCCCCTAATCCTAAACCGTACGCTAACGCTAACCCGCGCCCTCACACGTACGCTCCCCCTAAAGCATTGTCGTACACTCACCTGGACCCTAAACCGTCCCCGTCCCCTAACCCTAACCCTAGCCCGAACCCTAACCCTAATCCTTCCCCGAAGCCTGACCCTCACCCGTCCCCTAATACTAACCCGTACGCTAACGTTAACCCGCGCCCTCACACGTACGCTCCCCCTAAAGCGTTGTCATACCCTCACCTGGACCCTAAATCGTCCCCGTCCCCTAACCCTAACTCTAGCCCGAACCCTAACCCTAACCCTTCCCCGAAGCCTGACCTTCACCCTTCCCCTAATGCTAACCCGTACGCTAATGCTAACCCGCACCCTCACACGTACGCTCCCCCTAAAGCGTCGTCATACCCTCACATGGACCCTAAACTGTCCCCGTCCCCTAACCCTAACCCTAGCCCGAAGCCTAACCCTAAGACTTCTCCGAAGCCTGACACTCACCCGTCCCCTAATCCTAACCCGTATGCTAACGCTAACCCACGCCCTCACACGTATGCTCCCCCTAAAGCGTTGTCGTACCCTCACCTGGACCCTAAACCGTCCCCGTCCCCTAACCCTAACCCTAGCCCGAACCCAAACCCTAACCCTTCCCCGAAGCCTGACCCTCACCCGTCCCCTAATCCTAACCCGTACGCTAACGCTAACCCGCGCCCTCACACGTACGCTCCCCTTAAAGCGTTGTCGTACACTCACCTGGACCCTAAACCGTCCCCGTCCCCTAACCCTAACCCTAGCCCGAAGCCTAACACTAACAATTCCCCGAAGCCTGACCCTCACCCGTCCCCTAATCCTAACCCGTACGCTAACGCTAACCCGCGCCCTCACACGTACGCTCCCCCTAAAGCGTTGTCATACCCTCACCTGGACCCTAAATCGTCCCCGTCCCCTAACCCTAACTCTAGCCCGAACCCTAACCCTAACCCTTCCCCGAAGCCTGACCTTCACCCTTCCCCTAATGCTAACCCGTACGCTAATGCTAACCCGCACCCTCACACGTACGCTCCCCCTAAAGCGTCGTCATACCCTCACATGGACCCTAAACTGTCCCCGTCCCCTAACCCTAACCCTAGCCCGAAGCCTAACCCTAAGACTTCTCCGAAGCC
This sequence comes from Pseudorca crassidens, assembly GCF_039906515.1. Lineage (NCBI taxonomy): Eukaryota > Metazoa > Chordata > Mammalia > Artiodactyla > Delphinidae > Pseudorca > Pseudorca crassidens. The sequence continues at coordinate 24,703,271 of NC_090310.1, forward strand.
TGACACTCACCCGTCCCCTAATCCTAACCCGTACGCTAACGCTAACCCGCGCCCTCACACGTACGCTCCCCCTAAAGCGTTCTCGTACCCTCACCTGGACCCTAAACCGTCCCCGTCCCATAACCCTAACCCTAGCCCGAACCCTAAACCTAACTCTTCCCGGAAGCCTGACCCTCACCCGTCCCCTAATCCTAACCCGTACGCTAACACTAATCCGCGCCCTTACACGTACGCTCCCCCTAAAGTGTTGTCGTACCCTCAGCTGGACCCTAAACCGTCCCCGTCCCCTAACCCTAACCCTAGCCCGAACCCTAACCCTAACCCTTCTCCGAAGCCTGACACTCACCCATCCCCTAATCCTAACCCTTACGCTAACGCTTACCCACGCCCTCACACGTACGCTCCCCCTAAAGCGTTGTCGTACCGTCACCAGGACCCTAAACCGTCCACGTCCCCTAACCCTAACCCTAGCCCGAACCCTAACCCTAACCCTTCCCCGAAGCCTGACCCTCACACGTCCCCTAATCCTAAACCGTACGCTAACGCTAACCCGCGCCCTCACACGTACGCTCCCCCTAAAGCATTGTCATACTCTCACCTGGACCCTAAACCGTCCCCGTCCCCTAACCCTAACCCTAGCCCGAACCCTAACCCTAACCCTTCCCCGAAGCCTGACCTTCACCCGTCCCCTAATCCTAACGCGTACGCTAACGCTAACCAGCGCCCTCACACGTACGCTCCCCCTAAAGAATTGTCGTACTCTCACCTGGACCCTAAACCGTCCCCATCCCCTAACCCTAACCGTAGCCCGAAGCCTAACCCTAACCCTTGCCCGAAGCCTGACCCTCACCCGTCCCCTAATCCTAACCCGTACGCTAACGCTAACCCGCGCCCTCACACATACGCTCCCCCTAAAGCGTTGTCGTACCCTCACCTGGACCCTAAACCTTCCCCGTCCCCTAACCCTAACCCTAGCCCGAAGCCTAACCCTAACCCTTGCCCGAAGCATGATCCTCACACGTCCCCTAATCCTAACCCATACGCTAACGCTAACCCGCGCCCTCACACGTATGCTCCCCCTAAAGCGTTGTCGTACCCTCACCTGGACCCTAAACCGTCCCCGTCCCCTAACCCTAACCCTAGCCCGAAGCCTAACCCTAACCCTTCCCCGAAGCCTGACCCTCACCCGTCGTCTAATGCTAAACCGTACGGTAACGCTAACCCGCGCCCTTACACGTACGCTCCCCCTAAAGCGTTGTCGTACCATCACCTGGACCCTAAACCGTCCCCGTCCCCTAACCCTAACCCTAGCGCGAACCCTAACCCTAACCCTTCTCCGAAGCCTGACCCTCACCCATCCCCTAATCCTAATCCTTACGCTAACACTTACCCACGCCCTCACACGTACGCTCCCCCTAAAGCGTTGTCGTACCGTCACCAGGACCCTAAACCGTCCCCGTCCCCTAACCCTAACCCTAGCCCGAACCCTAACCCTAACCCTTCCCCGAAGCCTGACCCTCACACGTCCCCTAATCCTAAACCGTACGCTAACGCTAACCCGCGCCCTCACACGTACGCTCCCCCTAAAGCATTGTCGTACACTCACGTGGACCCTAAACCGTCCCCGTCCCATAACCCTAACCCTAGCCCGAACCCTAACCCTAATCCTTCCCCGAAGCCAGACACTCACCCGTCGCCTAATGCTAACACGTACGGTAACGCTAACCCACGCCCTCACACGTACGCTCCCCCTAAAGCGTTGTCGTACCCTCACCTGGACCCTAAACCGTCCCCATCCCCTAACCCTAACCCTAGCCCGAACCCTAACCCTAACCCTTCCCCGAAGCCTGACCCTCACCCGTCCCCTAATCCTAACCCATACGCTAACGCTAACCCGCGCCCTCACACGTACGCTCCCCCTAAAGCGTTGTCATACCCTCACCTGGACCCTAAATCGTCCCTGTCCCCTAACCCTAACTCTAGCCCGAACCCTAACCCTAACCCTTCCCCGAAGCCTGACCTTCACCCTTCCCCTAATGCTAACCCGTACGCTAATGCTAACCCGCACCCTCACACGTACGCTCCCCCTAAAGCGTCGTCATACCCTCACATGGACCTTAAACTGTCCCCGTCCCCTAACCCTAACCCTAGCCCGAAGCCTAACCCTAAGACTTCTCCGAAGCCTGACACTCACCCGTCCCCTAATCCTAACCCGTACGCTAACGCTAACCCACGCCCTCACACGTACGCTCCCCCTAAAGCGTTGTCGTACCCTCACCTGGACCCTAAACATTCCCCGTCCCCTAACCCTAACCCTAGCCCGAACCCTAACCCTAACCCTTCCCCGAAGCCTGACCCTCACCCGTCCCCTAATCCTAACCCGTACGCTAACGCTAACCCGCGCCCTCACACGTACGCTCCCCTTAAAGCGTTGTCGTACACTCACCTGGACCCTAAACCGTCCCCGTCCCCTAACCCTAACCCTAGCCCGAAGCCTAACACTAACAATTCCCCGAAGCCTGACCCTCACCCGTCCCCTAATCCTAACCCGTACGCTAACGCTAACCCGCGCCCTCACACATACGCTCCCCCTAAAGCGTTGTCGTACCCTCACCTGGACCCTAAACCTTCCCGGTCCCCTAACCCTAACCCTAGCCCGAAGCCTAACCCTAACCCTTGCCCGAAGCCTGATCCTCACCCGTCCCCTAATCCTAACCCATACGCTAACGCTAACCCACGCCCTCAAACGTACGCTCCCCCTAAAGCGTTCTCGTACCCTCACCTGGACCCTAAACCGTCCCCGTCCCATAACCCTAACCCTAGCCCGAACCCTAAACCTAACCCTTCCCCGAAGCCTGACCCTCACCCTTCCCCTAATGCTAACCCGTACGCTAACGCTAACTCGCGCCCTCACACGTACGCTACCCCTAAAGCGTCGTCGTACCCTCACCTGGACTCTAAACCGTCCCCGTCCCCTAAACCTAACCCTAGCCCGAACCCTAACCCTAAGCCTTCTCCGAAGCCTGACCCTCACCCGTCCCCTAATCCTAACCCGTACGCTAACACTAATCCACGCCCTTACACGTACGCTCCCCCTAAAGTGTTGTCGTACCCTCAGCTGGACCCTAAACCGTCCCCGTCCCCTAACCCTAACCCTAGCCCGAACCCTAACCCTAACCCTTCTCCGAAGCCTGACACTCACCCATCCCCTAATCCTAACCCTTACGCTAACGCTTACCCACGCCCTCACACGTACGCTCCCCCTAAAGCGTTGTCGTACCGTCACCAGGACCCTAAACCGTCCCCGTCCCCTAACCCTAAACCTAGCCCGAACCCTAACCCTAACCCTTCCCCGAAGCCTGACCCTCACACGTCCCCTAATCCTAAACCGTACGCTAACGCTAACCCGCGCCCTCACACGTACGCTCCCCCTAAAGCATTGTCGTACTCTCACCTGGACCCTAAACCGTCCCCGTCCCCTAACCCTAACCCTAGCCCGAACCCTAACCCTAACCCTTCCCCGAAGCCTGACCTTCACCCGTCCCCTAATCCTAACGCGTACGCTAACGCTGACCAGCGCCCTCACACGTACGCTCCCCCTAAAGAATTGTCGTACTCTCACCTGGACCCTAAACCGTCCCCATCCCCTAACCCTAACCCTAGCCCGAAGCCTAACCCTAACCCTTGCCCGAAGCCTGACCCTCACCCGTCCCCTAATCCTAACCCGTACGCTAACTGTAACCCGCGCCCTCACACATACGCTCCCCCTAAAGCGTTGTCGTACCCTCACCTGGACCCTAAACCTTCCCCGTCCCCTAACCCTAACCCTAGCCCGAAGCCTAACCCTAACCCTTGCCCGAAGCATGATCCTCACCCGTCCCCTAATCCTAACCCATACGCTAACGCTAACCCGCGCCCTCACACGTATGCTCCCCCTAAAGCGTTGTCGTACCCTCACCTGGACCCTAAACCGTCCCCGTCCCCTAACCCTAACCCTAGCCCGAAGCCTAACCCTAACCCTTCCCCGAAGCCTGACCCTCACCCGTCGTCTAATGCTAAACCGTACGGTAACGCTAACCCGCGCCCTTACACGTACGCTCCCCCTAAAGCGTTGTCGTACCCTCACCTGGACCCTAAACCGTCCCCGTCCCCTAACCCTAACCCTAGACCAAACCCTAACCCTAACCCTTCCCCGAAGCCTGACCCTCACCCGTCCCCTAATTCTAAACCGTACGATAACGCTAACCCGTGCACTCACACGTACGCTCCCCCTAAAGCGTTGGCGTATCCTCACCTGTACACAAAACCGTCCCCGTCCCCTAACCCTAACACTAGCCCGAACCCTGACCCTAACCCTTCCCCGAAGCCTGACCCTCACCCGTCGTCTAATGCTAACCCGTACAGTAACGCTAACCCGCGCCCTCACACGTACGCTCCCCCTAAAGCGTTGTCGTACCCTCACCTGGACCCTAAACCATCCCCATCCGCTAACCCTAACCCTAGCCCGAAACCTAACCCTAACCCTTCCCCGAAGCCTGACCCTCACCCGTCCCCTAATCCTAACCCGTACGCTAACGCTAACCAGCGCCCTCACACGTACGCTCCCCCTAAAGCGTTGTTGTACCCTCACCTGGAACCTAAACCGTCCCCGTCCCCTAACCCTAACCCTAGCCCGAAGCCTAACCCTAACCCTTCCCCGAAGCCTGACCCTCACCCTTCCCCTAATCCTAAACCGTATGCTAACGCTAACCCGCGCCCTCACACGTACGCTCCCCCTAAAGCGTTGTCGTATCCTCACCTGGACCCTAAACCTTCCCCGTCCCCTAAACCTAACCCTAGCCCGAAGCCTAACCCTAACCCTTCACCGAAGCCTGACCCTCACCCGTCCCCTAATCCTAACCCGTACGCTAACGCTAACACGCGGCCTCACACGTATGCTCCCCCTAAAGCGTTGTCGTACCCTCACCTGGACCCTAAACAGTCCCGTCCCCTAACCCTAACCCTAGCCCGAAGCCTAACCCTAACCCTTCCCCAAAGCCTGACCCTCACCCTTCCCCTAATGCTAATCCGTACGCTAACGCTAACCCGCGCCCTCACACGTACGCTCCCCCTAAAGCATTGTCGAACCCTCACCTGTAACCTAAACCGTCACCGTCCCCTAACCCTAACCCTAGCATGAAGACTAACCGTAACCCTTCCCCGAAGCCTGACCCTCACCCGTCCCCTAATCCTAACCCGTACGCTAACGCTAACCCTCGCCCTCACACGTACGCTCCCTCTAAAGCGTTGTCGTAACCTCACCTGGACCCTAAACCGTCCCCGTCCCCTAACCCTAGCCCTAGCCCGAAGCCTAACCCTAACCCTTCCCCGAAGCCTGACACTCACCCTTCCCTTAATGCTAACCCGTACGCTAACGCTAACCCGTTCCCTCACACGTACGCTCCCCCTAAAGCGTTGTCGTACCCTCACCTGTTACCTAAACCGTCCCCGTCCCCTAACCCTAACCCTAGCCTGAAGGCTAACCGTAACCCTTCCCCGAAGCCTGACCCTCACCCGTCGTCTAATGCTAACCCGTACGGTAACGCTAACCCGCGCCCTCACACGTACGCTCCCCTTAAAGCGTTGTCGTACCCTCACCTGGACCCAAAACCTTCCCCGTCCCCTAAACCTAACCCTAGACCGAAGCCTAACCCTAACCCTTCCCCGAAGCCTGACCCTCACCCGTCCCCTAATCCTAACCCGTACACTAACGGTAACCCGCGCCCTCACACGTATGCTCCCCCTAAAGCGTTGTCGTACACTCACCTGGACCCTAAACCATTCCCGTCCCCTAACCCTAACCCTAGCCCGAAGCCTAACCCTAACCCTTCCCCGAAGCCTGACCCTCACCCTTCCCCTAATGCTAACCCGTACGCTAACGCTAACCCGCGCCCTCACACGTACGCTCCCCCTAAAGCGTTGTCGTACCCTCACCTGGAACCTAAACCGTCCCCGTCCCCTAACCCTAACCCTAGCCCGAAGGCTAACGGTAAACATTTCCCGAAACCTGACGCTCACCCGTCCCCTAATCCTAACCCGTACGCTAACGCTTACCCACGCCCTCACACGTACGCTCCCCCTAAAGCGTTGTCGTACCCTCACCTGGACCCTAAACCGTCCCCGTCCCATAACCCTAACACTAGACCGAACCCTGACCCTAACCCTTCCCCGAAGCCTGACCCTCACCCGTCGTCTAATGCTAACCCGTACAGTAACGCTAACCCGCGCCCTCACACGTACGATCCCCCTAAAGCGTTGTCGTACCATCACCTGGACCCTAAACCGTCCCCGTCCCCTAACCCTAACCCTAGCCCGAACCCTAACCCTAACCCTTCTCCGAAGCCTGACCCTCACCCATCCCCAATCCTAACCCTTACGCTAACGCTTGCCCACGCCCTCACACGTACGCTCCCCCTAAAGCGTTGTCGTACCGTCACCAGGACCCTAAACCGTCCCCGTCCCCTAACCCTAACCCTACCCCGAACCCTAACCCTAACCCTTCCCCAAAGCCTGACCCTCACGCGTCCCCTAATCCTAAACCGTACGCTAACGATAACCCGCGCCCTCACACGTACGCTCCCCCTAAAGCATTGTCGTACTCTCACCTGGACCCTAAACCGTCCCCATCCCCTAACCCTAACCCTAGCCCGAACCCTAACCCTAACCCTTCCCCAACGCCTGACCCTCACCCGTCGTCTAATGCTAACCCGTACGGTAACGCTAACCCGCGCCCTCACACGTACGCTCCCCCTAAAGCGTTGTCGTACCCTCACCTGGACCCTAAACCCTCCCCGTCCCCTAACCCTAACCCTAGCCCGAACCCTAACCCTAACCCTTCCCCGAAGCCTGACCTTCACCCTTCCCCTAATGCTAATCCGTACGCTAACGCTAACCCGCACCCTCACACGTACGCTCCCCCTAAAGCATTGTCGAACCCTCACCTGTAACCTAAACCGTCACCGTCCCCTAACCCTAACCCTAGCACGAAGGCTAACCGTAACCCTTCCCCGAAGCCTGACCCTCACCCGTCCCCTAATCCTAACCCGTACGCTAACGTTAACCCTCGCCCTCACACGTACGCTCCCTCTAAAGCGTTGTCGTACCCTCACCTGGACCCTAAACCGTCCCCGTCCCCTAACCCTAATCCTAGCCCGAACCCTTACCCTAACCATTCCCCGAAGCCTGACCCTCACCCGTCCCCTAATTCTACACCGTACGCTAACGCTAACCCGCGCCGTCACACGTACGCTCCCCCTAATGCGTTGTCGTACCCTTACCTGGACGCTAAACCGTCCCCGTCCCTTAACCCTAACCCTACCCCGAACCCTAACCCTAACCCTTCCCCGAAGCCTGACCCTCACGCGTCCCCTAATCCTAAACCGTACGCTAACGATAACCCGCGCCCTCACACGTACGCTCCCCCTAAAGCATTGTCGTACTCTCACCTGGTCCCTAAACCTTCCCCGTCCCCTAACCCTAACCCTAGCCCGAACCCTAACCCTAACACTTCCCCAACGCCTGACCCTCACCCGTCGTCTAATGCTAACCCGTACGGTAACGCTAACCCGCGCCCTCACATGTACGCTCCCCCTAAAGCGTTGTCGTACCCTCACCTGGACCCTAAACCGTCCCCGTCCTCTAACACTAACCCTAGCCCGAAGCCTAACCCTAACCCTTCCCCGAAGCCTGACCCTCACCCGTCTCCTAATCCTAACCCGTACCTTAACGCTAACCTGCGCCCTCACACGTACGCTCCCCCTAAAGCGTTGTCGTACACTCACCTGGACCCTAAACCGTCCCCATCCCCTAACCCTAACCCTAGCCCGAACCCTAACCCTAACCCTTCCCCGAAGCCTGACCCTCACCCGTCCCCTAATCCTAACCCGTACGCTAATGCTAACCCGCGCCCTCACACGTACGATCCCCCTAAAGCGTTGTCGTACCATCACCTGGACCCTAAACCGTCCCCGTCCCCTAACCCTAACCCTAGCGCGAACCCTAACCCTAACCCTTCTCCGAAGCCTGACCCTCACCCATCCCCTAATCCTAACCCTTACGCTAACGCTTACCCACGCCCTCACACGTACGCTCCCCCTAAAGCGTTGTCGTACCGTCACCAGGACCCTAAACCGTCCCCGTCCCCTAACCCTAACCCTAGCCCGAACCCTAACCCTAACCCTTCCCCGAAGCCTGACCCTCACACGTCCCCTAATCCTAAACCGTACGCTAACGCTAACCCGCGCCCTCACACGTACGCTCCCCCTAAAGCATTTTCGTACACTCACCTGGACCCTAAACCGTCCCCGTCCCCTAACCCTAACCCTAGCCCGAACCCTAACCCTAACCCTTCCCCGAAGCCTGACCCTCACCCGTCCCCTAATCCTAACGCGTACGCTAACGCTAAACCGCACCCTCACACGTACGCTCCCCCTAAAGCATTGTCGTACTCTCACCTGGACCCTAAACCGTCCCCGTCCCCTAACCCTAACCCTAGCCCGAACCCTAACCCTAATACTTCCCCGAAGCCTGACCCTCACCCGTCGCCTAATGCTAACCCGTACGGTAACGCTAACCCGCGCCCTCACACGTACGCTCCCCCTAAAGCGTTGTCGTACCCTCACCTGGACCCTAAACCGTCCCCATCCCCTAACCCTAACCCTAGCCCGAACCCTAACCCTAACCCTTCCCCGAAGCCTGACCCTCACCCGTCCCCTAATCCTAACCCGTACGCTAACGCTAACCCGCGCCCTCACACGTACGCTCCCCCTAAAGCGTTGTCATACCCTCACCTGGACCCTAAACCGTCCCCGTTCCCTAACCCTAACTCTAGCCCGAACCCTAACCCTAACCCTTCCCCGAAGCCTGACCTTCACCCTTCCCCTAATGCTAACCCGTACGCTAATGCTAACCCACACCCTCACACGTACGCTCCCCCTAAAGCGTCGTCATACCCTCACCTGGACCCTAAACTGTCCCCGTCCCCTAAACCTAACCCTAGCCCGAAACCTAACCCTAAGACTTCTCCGAAGCCTGACACTCACCCGTCCCCTAATCCTAACCCGTACGCTAACGCTAACCCACGCCCTCACACGTACGCTCCCCCTAAAGCGTTGTCGTACCCTCACCTGGACCCTAAACCGTCCCCGTCCCCTAACCCTAACCCTACCCCGAACCCTAACCCTAACCCTTCCCCGAAGCCTGACCCTCACCCGTCCCCTAATCCTAACCCGTACGCTAACGCTAACCCGCGCCCTCACACGTACGCTCCCCTTAAAGCGTTGTCGTACACTCACCTGGACCCTAAACCGTCCCCGTCCCCTAACCCTAACCCTAGCCCGAACCCTAACCCTAACACTTCCCCGAAGCCTGACCCTCACCCGTCCCCTAATCCTAACCCGTACGCTAACGCTAACCCGCGCCCTCACACGTACGCTCCCCCTAAAGCGTTGTCGTACCCTCACCTGGACCCTAAACCGTCCCCGTCCCCTAACACTAACCCTAGCCCGAAGTCTAACCCTAACCCTTCCCGGAAGCCTGACCCTCACCCGTCTCCTAATCCTAACCCGTACCTTAACGCTAACCCGCGCCCTCACACGTACGCTCCCCCTAAAGCGTTGTCGTACACTCACCTGGACCCTAAACCGTCCCCGTCCCCTAACCCTAACCCTAGCCCGAAGCCTAACCCTAACCCTTCCCCGAAGCCTGACCCTCACCCGTCCCCTAATCCTAACACGTACGCTAACGCTAACCCGCGCCCTCACACGTACGCTCCCCCTAAAGCGTTGTCGTACCATCACCTGGACCCTAAACCGTCCCCGTCCCCTAACCCTAACCCTAGCGCGAACCCTAACCCTAACCCTTCTCCGAAGCCTGACCCTCACCCATCCCCTAATCCTAACCCTTACGCTAACGCTTACCCACGCCCTCACACGTACGCTCCCCCTAAAGCGTTGTCGTACCGTCACCAGGACCCTAAACCGTCCCCGTCACCTAACCCTAACCCTAGCCCGAACCCTAACCCTAACCCTTCCCCGAAGACTGACCCTCACACGTCCCCTAATCCTAAACCGTACGCTAACGCTAACCCGCGCCCTCACACGTACGCTCCCCCTAAAGCATTGTCGTACACTCACCTGGACCCTAAACCGTCCCCGTCCCCTAACCCTAACCCTAGCCCGAACCCTAACCCTAATCCTTCCCCGAAGCCTGACCCTCACCCGTCCCCTAATACTAACCCGTACGCTAACGCTAACCCGCGCCCTCACACGTACGCTCCCCCTAAAGCGTTGTCATACCCTCACCTGGACCCTAAATCGTCCCCGTCCCCTAACCCTAACTCTAGCCCGAACCCTAACCCTAACCCTTCCCCGAAGCCTGACCTTCACCCTTCCCCTAATGCTAACCCGTACGCTAATGCTAACCCGCACCCTCACACGTACGCTCCCCCTAAAGCGTCGTCATACCCTCACATGGACCCTAAACTGTCCCCGTCCCCTAACCCTAACCCTAGCCCGAAGCCTAACCCTAAGACTTCTCCGAAGCCTGACACTCACCCGTCCCCTAATCCTAACCCGTATGCTAACGCTAACCCACGCCCTCACACGTATGCTCCCCCTAAAGCGTTGTCGTACCCTCACCTGGACCCTAAACCGTCCCCGTCCCCTAACCCTAACCCTAGCCCGAACCCAAACCCTAACCCTTCCCCGAAGCCTGACCCTCACCCGTCCCCTAATCCTAACCCGTACGCTAACGCTAACCCGCGCCCTCACACGTACGCTCCCCTTAAAGCGTTGTCGTACACTCACCTGGACCCTAAACCGTCCCCGTCCCCTAACCCTAACCCTAGCCCGAAGCCTAACACTAACAATTCCCCGAAGCCTGACCCTCACCCGTCCCCTAATCCTAACCCGTACGCTAACGCTAACCCGCGCCCTCACACGTACGCTCCCCCTAAAGCGTTGTCATACCCTCACCTGGACCCTAAATCGTCCCCGTCCCCTAACCCTAACTCTAGCCCGAACCCTAACCCTAACCCTTCCCCGAAGCCTGACCTTCACACTTCCCCTAATGCTAACCCGTACGCTAATGCTAACCCGCACCCTCACACGTACGCTCCCCCTAAAGCGTCGTCATACCCTCACATGGACCCTAAACTGTCCCCGTCCCCTAACCCTAACCCTAGCCCGAAGCCTAACCCTAAGACTTCTCCGAAGCCTGACACTCACCCGTCCCCTAATCCTAACCCGTACGCTAACGCTAACCCGCGCCCTCACACGTACGCTCCCCCTAAAGCGTTCTCGTACCCTCACCTGGACCCTAAACCGTCCCCGTCCCATAACCCTAACCCTAGCCCGAACCCTAAACCTAACTCTTCCCGGAAGCCTGACCCTCACCCGTCCCCTAATCCTAACCCGTACGCTAACACTAATCCGCGCCCTTACACGTACGCTCCCCCTAAAGTGTTGTCGTACCCTCAGCTGGACCCTAAACCGTCCCCGTCCCCTAACCCTAACCCTAGCCCGAACCCTAACCCTAACCCTTCTCCGAAGCCTGACACTCACCCATCCCCTAATCCTAACCCTTACGCTAACGCTTACCCACGCCCTCACACGTACGCTCCCCCTAAAGCGTTGTCGTACCGTCACCAGGACCCTAAACCGTCCACGTCCCCTAACCCTAACCCTAGCCCGAACCCTAACCCTAACCCTTCCCCGAAGCCTGACCCTCACACGTCCCCTAATCCTAAACCGTACGCTAACGCTAACCCGCGCCCTCACACGTACGCTCCCCCTAAAGCATTGTCATACTCTCACCTGGACCCTAAACCGTCCCCGTCCCCTAACCCTAACCCTAGCCCGAACCCTAACCCTAACCCTTCCCCGAAGCCTGACCTTCACCCGTCCCCTAATCCTAACGCGTACGCTAACGCTAACCAGCGCCCTCACACGTACGCTCCCCCTAAAGAATTGTCGTACTCTCACCTGGACCCTAAACCGTCCCCATCCCCTAACCCTAACCGTAGCCCGAAGCCTAACCCTAACCCTTGCCCGAAGCCTGACCCTCACCCGTCCCCTAATCCTAACCCGTACGCTAACGCTAACCCGCGCCCTCACACATACGCTCCCCCTAAAGCGTTGTCGTACCCTCACCTGGACCCTAAACCTTCCCCGTCCCCTAACCCTAACCCTAGCCCGAAGCCTAACCCTAACCCTTGCCCGAAGCATGATCCTCACACGTCCCCTAATCCTAACCCATACGCTAACGCTAACCCGCGCCCTCACACGTATGCTCCCCCTAAAGCGTTGTCGTACCCTCACCTGGACCCTAAACCGTCCCCGTCCCCTAACCCTAACCCTAGCCCGAAGCCTAACCCTAACCCTTCCCCGAAGCCTGACCCTCACCCGTCGTCTAATGCTAAACCGTACGGTAACGCTAACCCGCGCCCTTACACGTACGCTCCCCCTAAACCGTTGTCGTACCATCACCTGGACCCTAAACCGTCCCCGTCCCCTAACCCTAACCCTAGCGCGAACCCTAACCCTAACCCTTCTCCGAAGCCTGACCCTCACCCATCCCCTAATCCTAATCCTTACGCTAACGCTTACCCACGCCCTCACACGTACGCTCCCCCTAAAGCGTTGTCGTACCGTCACCAGGACCCTAAACCGTCCCCGTCCCCTAACCCTAACCCTAGCCCGAACCCTAACCCTAACCCTTCCCCGAAGCCTGACCCTCACACGTCACCTAATCCTAAACCGTACGCTAACGCTAACCCGTGCCCTCACACGTACGCTCCCCCTAAAGCATTGTCGTACACTCACGTGGACACTAAACCGTCCCCGTCCCATAACCCTAACCCTAGCCCGAACCCTAACCCTAATCCTTCCCCGAAGCCAGACACTCACCCGTCGCCTAATGCTAACCCGTACGGTAACGCTAACCCACGCCCTCACACGTACGCTCCCCCTAAAGCGTTGTCGTACCCTCACCTGGACCCTAAACCGTCCCCATCCCCTAACCCTAACCCTAGCCCGAACCCTAACCCTAACCCTTCCCCGAAGCCTGACCCTCACCCGTCCCCTAATCCTAACCCATACGCTAACGCTAACCCGCGCCCTCACACGTACGCTCCCCCTAAAGCGTTGTCATACCCTCACCTGGACCCTAAATCGTCCCCGTCCCCTAACCCTAACTCTAGCCCGAACCCTAACCCTAACCCTTTCCCGAAGCCTGACCTTCACCCTTCCCCTAATGCTAACCCGTACGCTAATGCTAACCCGCACCCTCACACGTACGCTCCCCCTAAAGCGTCGTCATACCCTCACATGGACCTTAAACTGTCCCCGTCCCCTAACCCTAACCCTAGCCCGAAGCCTAACCCTAAGACTTCTCCGAAGCCTGACACTCACCCGTCCCCTAATCCTAACCCGTACGCTAACGCTAACCCACGCCCTCACATGTACGCTCCCCCTAAAGCGTTGTCGTACCCTCACCTGGACCCTAAACATTCCCCGTCCCCTAACCCTAACCCTAGCCCGAACCCTAACCCTAACCCTTCCCCGAAGCCTGACCCTCACCCGTCCCCTAATCCTAACCCGTACGCTAACGCTAACCCGCGCCCTCACACGTACGCTCCCCTTAAAGCGTTGTCGTACACTCACCTGGACCCTAAACCGTCCCCGTCCCCTAACCCTAACCCTAGCCCGAAGCCTAACACTAACAATTCCCCGAAGCCTGACCCTCACCCGTCCCCTAATCCTAACCCGTACGCTAACGCTAACCCGCGCCCTCACACATACGCTCCCCCTAAAGCGTTGTCGTACCCTCACCTGGACCCTAAACCTTCCCCGTCCCCTAACCCTAACCCTAGCCCGAAGCCTAACCCTAACCCTTGCCCGAAGCCTGATCCTCACCCGTCCCCTAATCCTAACCCATACGCTAACGCTAACCCACGCCCTCAAACGTACGCTCCCCCTAAAGCGTTCTCGTACCCTCACCTGGACCCTAAACCGTCCCCGTCCCATAACCCTAACCCTAGCCCGAACCCTAAACCTAACCCTTCCCCGAAGCCTGACCCTCACCCTTCCCCTAATGCTAACCCGTACGCTAACGCTAACTCGCGCCCTCACACGTACGCTACCCCTAAAGCGTCGTCGTACCCTCACCTGGACTCTAAACCGTCCCCGTCCCCTAAACCTAACCCTAGCCCGAACCCTAACCCTAAGCCTTCTCCGAAGCCTGACCCTCACCCGTCCCCTAATCCTAACCCGTACGCTAACACTAATCCACGCCCTTACACGTACGCTCCCCCTAAAGTGTTGTCGTACCCTCAGCTGGACCCTAAACCGTCCCCGTCCCCTAACCCTAACCCTAGCCCGAACCCTAACCCTAACCCTTCTCCGAAGCCTGACACTCACCCATCCCCTAATCCTAACCCTTACGCTAACGCTTACCCACGCCCTCACACGTACGCTCCCCCTAAAGCGTTGTCGTACCGTCACCAGGACCCTAAACCGTCCCCGTCCCCTAACCCTAACCCTAGCCCGAACCCTAACCCTAACCCTTCCCCGAAGCCTGACCCTCACACGTCCCCTAATCCTAAACCGTACGCTAACGCTAACCCGCGCCCTCACACGTACGCTCCCCCTAAAGCATTGTCGTACTCTCACCTGGACCCTAAACCGTCCCCGTCCCCTAACCCTAACCCTAGCCCGAACCCTAACCCTAACCCTTCCCCGAAGCCTGACCTTCACCCGTCCCCTAATCCTAACGCGTACGCTAACGCTGACCAGCGCCCTCACACGTACGCTCCCCCTAAAGAATTGTCGTACTCTCACCTGGACCCTAAACCGTCCCCATCCCCTAACCCTAACCCTAGCCCGAAGCCTAACCCTAACCCTTGCCCGAAGCCTGACCCTCACCCGTCCCCTAATCCTAACCCGTACGCTAACTGTAACCCGCGCCCTCACACATACGCTCCCCCTAAAGCGTTTTCGTACCCTCACCTGGACCCTAAACCTTCCCCGTCCCCTAACCCTAACCCTAGCCCGAAGCCTAACCCTAACCCTTGCCCGAAGCATGATCCTCACCCGTCCCCTAATCCTAACCCATACGCTAACGCTAACACGCGCCCTCACACGTATGCTCCCCCTAAAGCGTTGTCGTACCCTCACCTGGACCCTAAACCGTCCCCGTCCCCTAACCCTAACCCTAGCCCGAAGCCTAACCCTAACCCTTCCCCGAAGCCTGACCCTCACCCGTCGTCTAATGCTAAACCGTACGGTAACGCTAACCCGCGCCCTTACACGTACGCTCCCCCTAAAGCGTTGTCGTACCCTCACCTGGACCCTAAACCGTCCCCGTCCCCTAACCCTAACCCTAGACCAAACCCTAACCCTAACCCTTCCCCGAAGCCTGACCCTCACCCGTCCCGTAATTCTAAACCGTACGATAACGCTAACCCGTGCACTCACACGTACGCTCCCCCTAAAGCGTTGGCGTATCCTCACCTGTACACAAAACCGTCCCCGTCCCCTAACCCTAACACTAGCCCGAACCCTGACCCTAACCCTTCCCCGAAGCCTGACCCTCACCCGTCGTCTAATGCTAACCCGTACAGTAACGCTAACCCGCGCACTCACACGTACGCTCCCCCTAAAGCGTTGTCGTACCCTCACCTGGACCCTAAACCATCCCCATCCGCTAACCCTAACCCTAGCCCGAAACCTAACCCTAACCCTTCCCCGAAGCCTGACCCTCACCCGTCCCCTAATCCTAACCCGTACGCTAACGCTAACCAGCGCCCTCACACGTACGCTCCCCCTAAAGCGTTGTTGTACCCTCACCTGGAACCTAAACCGTCCCCGTCCCCTAACCCTAACCCTAGCCCGAAGCCTAACCCTAACCCTTCCCCGAAGCCTGACCCTCACCCTTCCCCTAATCCTAAACCGTATGCTAACGCTAACCCGCGCCCTCACACGTACGCTCCCCCTAAAGCGTTGTCGTATCCTCACCTGGACCCTAAACCTTCCCCGTCCCCTAAACCTAACCCTAGCCCGAAGCCTAACCCTAACCCTTCACCGAAGCCTGACCCTCACCCGTCCCCTAATCCTAACCCGTACGCTAACGCTAACCCGCGGCCTCACACGTATGCTCCCCCTAAAGCGTTGTCGTACCCTCACCTGGACCCTAAACAGTCCCGTCCCCTAACCCTAACCCTAGCCCGAAGCCTAACCCTAACCCTTCCCCGAAGCCTGACCCTCACCCTTCCCCTAATGCTAATCCGTACGCTAACGCTAACCCGCGCCCTCACACGTATGCTCCCCCTAAAGCATTGTCGAACCCTCACCTGTAACCTAAACCGTCACCGTCCCCTAACCC
Source organism: Pseudorca crassidens (assembly GCF_039906515.1). Taxonomy (NCBI): domain Eukaryota; kingdom Metazoa; phylum Chordata; class Mammalia; order Artiodactyla; family Delphinidae; genus Pseudorca; species Pseudorca crassidens. The sequence goes on from NC_090310.1 coordinate 24,719,690, forward strand.
TAACCCTAGCATGAAGACTAACCGTAACCCTTCCCCGAAGCCTGACCCTCACCCGTCCCCTAATCCTAACCCGTACGCTAACGCTAACCCTCGCCCTCACACGTACGCTCCCTCTAAAGCGTTGTCGTAACCTCACCTGGACCCTAAACCGTCCCCGTCCCCTAACCCTAACCCTAGCCCGAAGCCTAACCCTAACCCTTCCCCGAAGCCTGACACTCACCCTTCCCTTAATGCTAACCCGTACGCTAACGCTAAACCGTTCCCTCACACGTACGCTCCCCCTAAAGCGTTGTCGTACCCTCACCTGTTACCTAAACCGTCCCCGTCCCCTAACCCTAACCCTAGCCTGAAGGCTAACCGTAACCCTTCCCCGAAGCCTGACCCTCACCCGTCGTCTAATGCTAACCCGTACGGTAACGCTAACCCGCGCCCTCACACGTACGCTCCCCTTAAAGCGTTGTCGTACCCTCACCTGGACCCAAAACCTTCCCCGTCCCCTAAACCTAACCCTAGACCGAAGCCTAACCCTAACCCTTCCCCGAAGCCTGACCCTCACCCGTCCCCTAATCCTAACCCGTACACTAACGGTAACCCGCGCCCTCACACGTATGCTCCCCCTAAAGCGTTGTCGTACACTCACCTGGACCCTAAACCATTCCCGTCCCCTAACCCTAACCCTAGCCCGAAGCCTAACCCTAACCCTTCCCCGAAGCCTGACCCTCACCCTTCCCCTAATGCTAACCCGTACGCTAACGCTAACCCGCGCCCTCACACGTACGCTCCCCCTAAAGCGTTGTCGTACCCTCACCTGGAACCTAAACCGTCCCCGTCCCCTAACCCTAACCCTAGCCCGAAGGCTAACGGTAAACATTTCCCGAAACCTGACGCTCACCCGTCCCCTAATCCTAACCCGTACGCTAACGCTTACCTACGCCCTCACACGTACGCTCCCCCTAAAGCGTTGTCGTACCCTCACCTGGACCCTAAACCGTCCCCGTCCCCTAACCCTAACACTAGACCGAACCCTGACCCTAACCCTTCCCCGAAGCCTGACCCTCACCCGTCGTCTAATGCTAACCCGTACAGTAACGCTAACCCGCGCCCTCACACGTACGATCCCCCTAAAGCGTTGTCGTACCATCACCTGGACCCTAAACCGTCCCCGTCCCCTAACCCTAACCCTAGCCCGAACCCTAACCCTAACCCTTCTCCGAAGCCTGACCCTCACCCATCCCCAATCCTAACCCTTACGCTAACGCTTGCCCACGCCCTCACTCGTACGCTCCCCCTAAAGCGTTGTCGTACCGTCACCAGGACCCTAAACCGTCCCCGTCCCCTAACCCTAACCCTACCCCGAACCCTAACCCTAACCCTTCCCCAAAGCCTGACCCTCACGCGTCCCCTAATCCTAAACCGTACGCTAACGATAACCCGCGCCCTCACACGTACGCTCCCCCTAAAGCATTGTCGTACTCTCACCTGGACCCTAAACCGTCCCCATCCCCTAACCCTAACCCTAGCCCGAACCCTAACCCTAACCCTTCCCCAACGCCTGACCCTCACCCGTCGTCTAATGCTAACCCGTACGGTAACGCTAACCCGCGCCCTCACACGTACGCTCCCCCTAAAGCGTTGTCGTACCCTCACCTGGACCCTAAACCGTCCCCGTCCCCTAACCCTAACCCTAGCCCGAACCCTAACCCTAACCCTTCCCCGAAGCCTGACCTTCACCCTTCCCCTAATGCTAATCCGTACGCTAACGCTAACCCGCACCCTCACACGTACGCTCCCCCTAAAGCATTGTCGAACCCTCACCTGTAACCTAAACCGTCACCGTCCCCTAACCCTAACCCTAGCACGAAGGCTAACCGTAACCCTTCCCCGAAGCCTGACCCTCACCCGTCCCCTAATCCTAACCCGTACGCTAACGTTAACCCTCGCCCTCACACGTACGCTCCCTCTAAAGCGTTGTCGTACCCTCACCTGGACCCTAAACCGTCCCCGTCCCCTAACCCTAATCCTAGCCCGAACCCTTACCCTAACCATTCCCCGAAGCCTGACCCTCACCCGTCCCCTAATTCTACACCGTACGCTAACGCTAACCCGCGGCGTCACACGTACGCTCCCCCTAATGCGTTGTCGTACCCTTAACTGGACGCTAAACCGTCCCCGTCCCTTAACCCTAACCCTACCCCGAACCCTAACCCTAACCCTTCCCCGAAGCCTGACCCTCACGCGTCCCCTAATCCTAAACCGTACGCTAACGATAACCCGCGCCCTCACACGTACGCTCCCCCTAAAGCATTGTCGTACTCTCACCTGGTCCCTAAACCGTCCCCGTCCCCTAACCCTAACCCTAGCCCGAACCCTAACCCTAACACTTCCCCAACGCCTGACCCTCACCCGTCGTCTAATGCTAACCCGTACGGTAACGCTAACCCGCGCCCTCACATGTACGCTCCCCCTAAAGCGTTGTCGTACCCTCACCTGGACCCTAAACCGTCCCCGTCCTCTAACACTAACCGTAGCCCGAAGCCTAACCCTAACCCTTCCCCGAAGCCTGACCCTCACCCGTCTCCTAATCCTAACCCGTACCTTAACGCTAACCTGCGCCCTCACACGTACGCTCCCCCTAAAGCGTTGTCGTACACTCACCTGGACCCTAAACCGTCCCCATCCCCTAACCCTAACCCTAGCCCGAACCCTAACCCTAACCCTTCCCCGAAGCCTGACCCTCACCCGTCCCCTAATCCTAACCCGTACGCTAATGCTAACCCGCGCCCTCACACGTACGATCCCCCTAAAGCGTTGTCGTACCATCACCTGGACCCTAAACCGTCCCCGTCCCCTAACCCTAACCCTAGCGCGAACCCTAACCCTAACCCTTCTCCGAAGCCTGACCCTCACCCATCCCCTAATCCTAACCCTTACGCTAACGCTTACCCACGCCCTCACACGTACGCTCCCCCTAAAGCGTTGTCGTACCGTCACCAGGACCCTAAACCGTCCCCGTCCCCTAACCCTAACCCTAGCCCGAACCCTAACCCTAACCCTTCCCCGAAGCCTGACCCTCACACGTCCCCTAATCCTAAACCGTACGCTAACGCTAACCCGCGCCCTCACACGTACGCTCCCCCTAAAGCATTTTCGTACACTCACCTGGACCCTAAACCGTCCCCGTCCCCTAACCCTAACCCTAGCCCGAACCCTAACCCTAACCCTTCCCCGAAGCCTGACCCTCACCCGTCCCCTAATCCTAACGCGTACGCTAACGCTAAACCGCGCCCTCACACGTACGCTCCCCCTAAAGCATTGTCGTACTCTCACCTGGACCCTAAACCGTCCCCGTCCCCTAACCCTAACCCTAGCCCGAACCCTAACCCTAATACTTCCCCGAAGCCTGACCCTCACCCGTCGCCTAATGCTAACCCGTACGGTAACGCTAACCCGCGCCCTCACACGTACGCTCCCCCTAAAGCGTTGTCGTACCCTCACCTGGACCCTAAACCGTCCCCATCCCCTAACCCTAACCCTAGCCCGAACCCTAACCCTAACCCTTCCCCGAAGCCTGACCCTCACCCGTCCCCTAATCCTAACCCGTACGCTAACGCTAACCCGCGCCCTCACACGTACGCTCCCCCTAAAGCGTTGTCATACCCTCACCTGGACCCTAAACCGTCCCCGTCCCCTAACCCTAACTCTAGCCCGAACCCTAACCCTAACCCTTCCCCGAAGCCTGACCTTCACCCTTCCCCTAATGCTAACCCGTACGCTAATGCTAACCCACACCCTCACACGTACGCTCCCCCTAAAGCGTCGTCATACCCTCACCTGGACCCTAAACTGTCCCCGTCCCCTAAACCTAACCCTAGCCCGAAACCTAACCCTAAGACTTCTCCGAAGCCTGACACTCACCCGTCCCCTAATCCTAACCCGTACGCTAACGCTAACCCACGCCCTCACACGTACGCTCCCCCTAAAGCGTTGTCGTACCCTCACCTGGACCCTAAACCGTCCCCGTCCCCTAACCCTAACCCTACCCCGAACCCTAACCCTAACCCTTCCCCGAAGCCTGACCCTCACCCGTCCCCTAATCCTAACCCGTACGCTAACGCTAACCCGCGCCCTCACACGTACGCTCCCCTTAAAGCGTTGTCGTACACTCACCTGGACCCTAAACCGTCCCCGTCCCCTAACCCTAACCCTAGCCCGAACCCTAACCCTAACACTTCCCCGAAGCCTGACCCTCACCCGTCCCCTAATCCTAACCCGTACGCTAACGCTAACCCGCGCCCTCACACGTACGCTCCCCTTAAAGCGTTGTCGTACCCTCACCTGGACCCTAAACCTTCCCCGTCCCCTAACCCTAAACCTAGCCCGAAGCCTAACCCTAACCCTTGCCCGAAGCCTGATCCTCACCCTTCCCCTAATCCTAACACATACGCTAACGCTAACCCGCGCCCTCACACGTACGCTACCCCTAAAGCGTCGTCATACCCTCACCTGGACCCTAAACCGTCCCCGTCCCCTAACCCTAACCCTAGCCCGAACCCTAACCCTAAGCCTTCTGCGAAGCCTGACCCTCACCCGTCCCCTAATCCTAACCCGTACGCTAACACTAACCCGCGCCCTCACACGTACACTCCCCCTAAAGTGTTGTCGTACCCTCAGCTGGACCCTAAACCGTCCCCGTCCCCTAACCCTAACCGTAGCCCGAACCCTAACCCTAACCCTTCCCCGAAGCCTGACCCTCACCCGTCCCCTAATCCTAACGCGTACGCTAACGCTAACCCGCGCCCTCACACGTACGCTCCCCCTAAAGCACTGTCGTACTCTCACCTGGACCCTAAACCGTCCCCGTCCCCTAACCCTAACCCTAGCCCGAACCCTAACCCTAGCCCTTCCCCGAAGCCTGACCTTCACCCTTCCCCTAATGCTAACCCGTACGCTAACGCTAACCCGCACCCTCACACGTACGCTCCCCCTAAAGCGTCGTCATACCGTCACCTGGACCCTAAACTGTCCCCGTCCCCTAACCCTAACCCTAGCCCGAAGCCTAACCCTAAGACTTCTCCGAAGCCTGACACTCACGCGTCCCCTAATCCTAACCCGTAAGCTAACGCTAACCCGCGCCCTCACACGTACGCTCCCCCTAAAGCGTTGTCGTACCCTCACCTGGACCCTAAACCGTCCCCGTCCCCTAAACCTAACCCTAGCCCGAACCCTAACCCTAACACTTCCCCGAAGCCTGACCCTCACCCGTCCCCTAATCCTAACCCGTACGCTAACGCTAAACCGCGCCCTCACACGTACGCTCCCCTTAAAGCGTTGTCGTACCCTCACCTGGACCCTAAACCGTACCCATCCCCTAACCCTAACCCTAGCCCGAAGCCTAACCCTAACCCTTGCCCGAAGCCTGACCCTCACCCGTCCCCTAATCCTAACCCGTACGCTAACGCTAACCCGCGCCCTCACACATACAATCCCCCTAAAGCGTTGTCGTACCCTCACCTGGACTCTAAACCTTCCCCGTCCCCTAACCCTAACCCTAGCCCGAAGCCTAACCCTAACCCTTGCCCGAAGCATGATCCTCACCCGTCCCCTAATCCTAACCCATACGCTAACGCTAACCCACGCCCTCACACGTATGCTCCCCCTAAAGCGTTGTCGTACCCTCACCTGGACCCTAAACCGTCCCCGTCCCCTAACCCTAACCCTAGCCCGAAGCCTAACCCTAACCCTTCCCCGAAGCCTGACCCTCACCCGTCATCTAATGCTAAACCGTACGGTAACGCTAACCCGCGCCCTTACACGTACGCTCCCCCTAAAGCGTTGTCGTACCCTCACCTAGACCCTAAACCGTCCCCGTCCCCTAACCCTAACCCTAGACCAAACCCTAACCCTAACCCTTCCCCGAAGCCTGACCCTCACCCGTCCCCTAATTCTAAACCGTACGATAACGCTAACCCGTGCACTCACACGTACGCTCCCCCTAAAGCGTTGGCGTATCCTCACCTGTACACTAAACCGTCCCCGTCCCCTAACCCTAACACTAGCCCGAACCCTGACCCTAACCCTTCCCCGAAGCCTGACCCTCACCCGTCGTCTAATGCTAACCCGTACAGTAACGCTAACCCGCGCCCTCACACGTACGCTCCCCCTAAAGCGTTGTCGTACCCTCACCTGGAACCTAAACCGTCCCTGTCCCCTAACCCTAACCCTAGCCCGAAGCCTAACCCTAACCCTTCCCCGAAGCCTGACCCTCACCCTTCCCCTAATGCTAATCCGTACGCTAACGCTAACCCGCGCCCTCACACGTACGCTCCCCCTAAAGCATTGTCGAACCCTCACCTGTAACCTAAACCGTCACCGTCCCCTAACCCTAACCCTAGCACGAAGGCTAACCGTAACCCTTCCCCGAAGCCTGATCCTCACCCGTCCCCTAATCCTAACCCTTACGCTAACGCTAACCCTCGCCCTCACACGTACGCTCCCTCTAAAGCGTTGTCGTACCCTCACCTGGACCCTAAACCTTCCCCGTCCCCTAACCCTAATCCTAGCCCGAACCCTAACCCTAACCATTCCCCGAAGCCTGACCCTCACCCGTCCCCTAATTCTACACCGTACGCTAACGCTAACCCGCGCCGTCACACGTACGCTCCCCCTAATGCGTTGTCGTACCCTTACCTGGACGCTAAACCGTCCCCGTCCCTTAACCCTAACCCTACCCCGAACCCTAACCCTAACCCTTCCCCGAAGCCTGACCCTCACGCGTCCCCTAATCCTAAACCGTACGCTAACGATAACCCGCGCCCTCACACGTACGCTCCCCCTAAAGCATTGTCGTACTCTCACCTGGACCCTAAACCGTCCCCGTCCCCTAACCCTAACCCTAGCCCGAACCCTAACCCTAACCCTTCCCCGAAGCCTGACCCTCACACGTCCCCTAATCCTAAACCGTACGCTAACGCTAACCCGCGCCCTCACACGTACGCTCCCCCTAAAGCATTTTCGTACACTCACCTGGACCCTAAACCGTCCCCGTCCCCTAACCCTAACCTTAGCCCGAACCCTAACCCTAACCCTTCCCCGAAGCCTGACCCTCACCCGTCCCCTAATCCTAACGCGTACGCTAACGCTAACCCGTGCCCTCACACGTACGCTCCCCCTAAAGCATTGTCGTACTCTCACCTGGACCCTAAACCGTCCCCGTCCCCTAAACCTAACCCTAGCCCGAACCCTAACCCTAATCCTTCCCCGAAGCCTGACCCTCACCCGTCGCCTAATGCTAACCCGTACGGTAACGCTAACCCGCGCCCTCACACGTACGCTCCCCCTAAAGCGTTGTCGTACCCTCACCTGGACCCTAAACCGTCCCCATCCCCTAACCCTAACCCTAGCCCGAACCCTAACCCTAACCCTTCCCCGAAGCCTGACCCTCACCCGTCCCCTAATCCTAACCCGTACGCTAACGCTAACCGCGCCCTCACACGTACGCTCCCCCTAAAGCGTTGTCATACCCTCACCTGGACCCTAAACCGTCCCCGTCCCCGAACCCTAACTCTAGCCCGAACCCTAACCCTAACCCTTCCCCGAAGCCTGACCTTCACCCTTCCCCTAATGCTAACCCGTACGCTAATGCTAACCCACACCCTCACACGTACGCTCCCCCTAAAGCGTCGGCATACCCTCACCTGGACCCTAAACTGTCCCCGTCCCCTAACCCTAACCCTAGCCCGAAGCCTAACCCTAAGACTTCTCCGAAGCCTGACACTCACCCGTCCCCTAATCCTAACCCGTACGCTAACGCTAACCCACGCCCTCACACGTACGCTCCCCCTAAAGCGTTGTCGTACCCTCACCTGGACCCTAAACCGTCCCCGTCCCCTAACCCTAACCCTAGCCCGAACCCTAACCCTAACCCTTCCCCGAAGCCTGACCCTCACCCGTCCCCTAATCCTAACCCGTACGCTAACGCTAAACCGCGCCCTCACACGTACACTCCCCTTAAAGCGTTGTCGTACCCTCACCTGGACCCTAAACCGTACCCGTCCCCTAACCCTAACCCTAGCCCGAAGCCTAACCCTAACACTTGCCCGAAGCCTGATCCTCACCCGTCCCCTAATCCTAACCCATACGCTAACGCTAACCCGCGCCCTCACACGTACGCTCCCCCTAAAGCGTTCTCGTACCCTCACCTGGACCCTAAACCGTCCCCGTCCCATAACCCTAACCCTAGCCCGAACCCTAAACCTAACCCTTCCCCGAAGCCTGACCCTCACCCTTCCCCTAATGCTAACCCGTACGCTAACGCTAACCCGCGCCCTCACACGTACGCTCCCCCTAAAGCGTTGTCGTACCCTCACCTGGACCCTAAACCGTCCCCGTGCCCTAACCCTAACCCTAGCCCTAACCCTAACCCTAACACTTCCCCGAAACCTGACCCTCACCCGTCCCCTAATCCTAAACCGTACGCTAACGCTAACCCACGCCTTCACACGTACAATCCCCCTAAAGCGTTGTCGTACCTTCACCTGGACCCTAAACCTTTCACGTCCCCTAACCCTAACCCTAGACCGAAGCGTAACCCTAACCCTTCCCCGAAGACTGACCCTCACCCGTCCCCTAATCCTAACCCGTACGCTAACGCTAACCCGCGCCCTCACACGTATGCTCCCCCTAAAGCGTTGTCGTACCCTCACCTGGACCCTAAACCGTCCCCGTCCCCTAACGCTAACCCTAGCCCGAAGCCTAACCCTAACCCTTTCCCGAAGCCTGACCCTCACCCGTCCCCAAATCCTAACCCGTACGCTAACGCTAACCCGCGCCCTCACACGTACGCTCCCCCTAAAGCGTTGTCGTACCCTCACCTGGACCCTAAACCGTCCCCGTCCCCTAACCCTAACCCTAGACCGAACCCAAACCCTAACACTTCCCCGAAGCCTGACCCTCACCCGTCCCCTAATCCTAAACCGTACGATAACGCTAACCCGCGCCCTCACACGTACGCTCCCCCCAAAGCGTTGTCGTACCCTCACCTGGACCCTAAACCGTCCCCGTCCCCTAACCCTAACCCTAGACCGAACCCTAACCCTAACCCTTCCACGAAGCCTGACCCTCACCCGTCCCCTAATCCTAAACCGTACGATAACGCTAACCCGCGCCCTCACACGTACGCTCCCCCCAAAGCGTTGTCGTACCCTCACCTGGACCCTAAACCGTCCCCGTCCCCTAACCCTAACCCTAGTCCGAACCCTAACCCTAACACTTCCCCGAAGCCTGACCCTCACCCGTCCCCTAATCCTAACCCGTACGCTATCGCTAACCCGTGCCCTCACACATACGCTCCCCCTAAAGCATTGTCGTACCCTCACCTGGACCCTAAAGCTTCCCCGTCCCCTGACCATAACCGTAGCCCGAGCCCTAAACCTAAACCTTCCCCGAAGCCTGACCCTCACCCGTCCCTAATCCTAACCCGTACGCTAACGCTAACCCGCGCACTCACACGTACGCTCCCCCTAAAGCATTGTCGTACTCTCACCTGGACCCTAAACCGTCCCCGTCCCCTAACCCTAACCCTAGCCCGAACCCTAACCCTAACCCTTCCCCGAAGCCTGACCCTCACCCGTCCCCTAATCGTAACACGTACGCTAACGCTAACCCGCGCCCTCACACGTACGCTCCCCCTAAAGCATTGTCGTACTCTCACCTGGACCCTAAACCGTCCCCGTCCCCTAACCCTAACCCTAACCCGAACCCTAACCCTAACCCTTCCCCGAAGCCTGACCCTCACCCGTCGCCTAATGCTAACCCGTACGGTAACGCTAACCCGCGCCCTCACACGTACGCTCCCCCTAAAGCGTTGTCATACCCTCACCTGGACCCTAAACCGTCCCCGTCCCCTAACCCTAACTCTAGCCCGAACCCTAACCCTAACACTTCCCCGAAGCCTGACCTTCACCCTTCCCCTAATGCTAACCCGTACGCTAACGCTAACCCGCACCCTCACACGTACGCTCCCCCTAAAGCGTCGTCATACCCTCACCTGGACCCTAAACTGTCCCCGTGCCCTAACCCTAACCCTAGCCCGAAGCCTAACCCTAAGACTTCTCCGAAGCCTCACACTAACCCGTCCCCTAATCCTAACCCGTACGCTAACGCTAACCCGCGCCCTCACACGTACACTCCCCCTAAATCGTTGTCGTACCCTCACCTGGACCCTAAACCGTCCCCGTCCCCTAACACTAACCCTAGCCCGAACCCTAACCGTAACCCTTCCCCGAAGCCTGACCCTCACCCGTCCCCTAATCCTAACCCGTACGCTAACGCTAACCCGCGCCCTCACACGTACGCTCCCCTTAAAGCGTTGTCGTACCCTCACCTGGAACCTAAACCGTCCCCGTCCCCGTCCCCTAACCCTAGCCCGAAGCCTAACACTAACACTTCCCCGAAGCCTGACCCTCACCCGTCCCCTAATCCTAACCCGTACGCTAACGCTAACCCGCGCCCTCAGACATACGCTCGCCCTAAAGCGTTGTCGTACCCTCACCTGGACCCTAAACCTTCCCCGTCCCCTAACCCTAACCCTAGCCCGAAGCCTAACCCTAACCCTTGCCCGAAGCCTGATCCTCACCCGTCCCCTAATCCTAACCCATACGCTAACGCTAACCCGCGCCCTCACACGTACGCTCCCCCTAAAGCGTTGTCGTACCCTCACCTGGACCCTAAATCGTCCCCATCCCATAACCCTAACCCTAGCCCGAACCCTAAACCTAACCCTTCCCCGAAGCCTGACCCTCATCCTTCCCCTAATGCTAACCCGTACGCTAACGCTAACCCGCGCCCTCAAACGTACGCTCCCCCTAAAGCGTCGTCGTACCCTCACCTGGACCCTAAACCGTCCCCATCCCCTAACCCTAACCCTAGCCCGAACCCTAACCCTAAGCCTTCTCCGAAGCCTGACCCTCACCCGTCCCCTAATCCTAACCCGTACGCTAACACTTACCCGCGCCCTCACACGTACGCTCCCCCTAAAGTGTTGTCGTACCCTCAGCTGGACCCTAAACCGTCCCCGGCCCCTAACCCTAACCCTAGACCGAACCCTAACCCTAAACCTTCCCCGAAGCCTGACCCTCACCCGTCCCCTAATCCTAACCCGTACGCTAACGCTAACCCGCGCCCTCACACTTACGCTCCCCCAAATGCGTTGTCGTACCCTCACCTGGAACCTAAACCGTCCCCGTCCCCTAATCCTAACCGTAGCCCGAAGCCGATCCCTAACACTTTCCCGAAGCCTGACCCTCACCCGTCCCCTAATCCTAAACCGAACGCTAACGCTAACCCTCGCCTTCACACGTACGCTCCCCCTAAAGCGTTGTCGTACCCTCACCTGGACCCTAAACCTTCCACGTCCCCTAACCCTAACCCTAGCCCGACGCGTAACCCTAACCCTTCCCTGAAGCCTGACCCTCACCCGTCCCCTAATCCTAACCCGTATGCTAACGCTAACCCGCGCCCTCACACGTATGCTCCCCCTAAAGCGTTGTCGTACCCTCACCTGGACCCTAAACCGTCCCCGTCCCTAACCCTAACCCTAGCCCGAAGCCTAACCCTAATCCTTCCCCGAAGCCTGAACCTCACCCTTCCCTTAATGCTAAAACGTACGCTAACGCTAACCCGCGCCCTCACACGTACGCTCCCCCTAAAGCGTTGTCGTACCCTCAACTGTAACCTAAACCGTCCCCGTCCCCTAACACTAACCCTAGCCTGAAGGCTAACCGTAACCCTTCCCCGAAGCCTGACCCTCACCCGTCCCCTAATCCTAACGCGTACGCTAACGCTAACCCTCGCCCTCACACGTACGCTCCCCCTCAAGCGTTGTCGTACCCTCACCTGGACCCTAAACCGTCCCTGTCCCCTAACCCTAACCCTAGCCTGAACCCTAACCCTAACCCTTCCCCGAAGCCTGACCCTCACCCGTCGTCTAATGCTAAGCCGTACAGTAACGCTAACCGGCGCCCTCACATGTACGCTCCCCCTAAAGCATTGTCGTACCCTAACCTGGACCCTAAACCGTCTCCGTCCCCTAACCCTAACCCTAGCCCGAACCCTATCCCTAACACTTCCCCGAAGCCTGATCCTCACACGTCCCCTAATCCTAACCCGTACGCTATCGCTAACCCGTGCCCTCACACGTACGCTCCCCCTAAAGCATTGTCGTACTCTCACCTGGACCCTAAACCGTCCCCTTCCACTAACCCTAACCCTAGCCCGAACCCTAACCCTAACCCTTCCCCGAGGCCTGACCCTCACCCGTCCCTAATCCTAACCCGTACGCTAACGCTAACCCGCGCGCTCACACGTACGCTCCCCCTAAAGCATTGTCGTACTCTCACCTGGACCCTAAACCGTCCCCGTCCCCTAACCCTAACCCTAGCCCGAACCCTAACCTTAACCCTTTCCCGAAGCCTGACCCTCACCCGTCCCCTAATCCTAACGCGTACGCTAACGCTAACCTGCGCCCTCACACGTACGCTCCCCCTAAAGCATTGTCGTACTCTCACCTGGACCCAAAACCGTCCCCGTCCCCTAACCCTAACCCTAGTCCGAACCCTAACCCTAACCCTTCCCCGAAGCCTGACCCTCACCCGTCGTCTAATGTTAACCCGTACGGTAACGCTAACCCGCGCCCTCACACGTACGCTCCCCCTAAAGCGTTGTCGTACCCTCACCTGGACCCTAAACCGTCCCCATCCCCTAACCCTAACCCTAGCCCGAACCCTAACCCTAACCCTTCCCCGAAGCCTGACCCTCACCCGTCCCCTAATCCTAACCCGTACGCTAACGCTAACCAGCGCCCTCACACGTACGCTCCCCCTAAATCGTTGTTGTACCCTCACCTGGAACCTAAACCGTCCCCGTCCCCTAACCCTAACCCTAGCCCGAAGCCTAACCCTAACCCTTCCCCGAAGCCTGACCCTCACCCTTCCCCTAATCCTAAACCGTATGCTAACGCTAACCCGCGCCCTCACACGTACGCTCCCCCTAAAGCGTTGTCGTATCCTCACCTGGACCCTAAACCTTCCCCGTCCCCTAAACCTAACCCTAGCCCGAAGCCTAAGCCTAACCCTTCCCCGAAGCCTGACCCTCACCCGTCCCCTGATCCTAACCCGTACGCTAACGCTAACCCGCGCCCTCACACGTATGCTCCCCCTAAAGCATTGTCGTACCCTCACCTGGACCCTAAACCGTCCCGTCCCCTAACCCTAACCCTAGCCCGAAGCCTAACCCTAACCCTTCCCCAAAGCCTGACCTTCACCCTTCCCCTAATGCTAATCCGTACGCTAACGCTAACCCACGCCCTCACACGTACGCTCCCCCTAAAGTATTGTCGAACCCTCACCTGTAACCTAAACCGTCACCGTCCCCTAACCCTAACCCTAGCACGAAGGCTAACCGTAACCCTTCCCTGAAGCCTGACCCTCACCCGTCCCCTAATCCTAACCCGTACGCTAACGCTAACCCTCGCCCTCACACGTACGCTCCCTCTAAAGCGTTGTCGTACCCTCACCTGGACCCTAAGCCTTCCCCGTCCCCTAACCCTAATCCTAGCCCGAACCCTAACCCTAACCATTCCCCGAAGCCTGACCCTCACCCGTCCCCTTAATGCTAACCCGTACGCTAACGCTAACCCGTGCCCTCACACGTACGCTCCCCGTAAAGCGTTGTCGTACCCTCACCTGTTACCTAAACCGTCCCCGTCTCCTAACCCTAACCCTAGCCTGAAGGCTAACCATAACCCTTCCCCGAAGGCTGACCCTCACCCATCGTCTAATGCTAACCCGTACGGTAACGCTAACCCGCGCCCTCACACGTACGCTCCCCTTAAAGCGTTGTCGTACCCTCACCTGGACCCAAAACCTTCCCCGTCCCCTAAACCTAACCCTAGACCGAAGCCTAACCCTAACACTTCCCCGAAGCCTGACCCTCACCCGTCCCCTAATGCTAACCCGTACGCTAACGCTAACCCGCGCCCTCACACGTACGCTCCCCCTAAAGCATTGTCGTACTCTCACCTGGACCCTAAACCGTCCCCGTCCCCTAACCCTAACCCTAGCCCGAACCCTAACCCTAACCCTTCCCCAACGCCTGACCCTCACCCATCGTCTAATGCTAACCCGTACGGTAACGCTAACCCGCGCCCTCACACGTACACTCCCCCTAAAGCGTTCTCGTACCCTCACCTGGACCCTAAACCGTCCCCGTCCCCTAACACTAACCCTAGCCCGAAGCCTAACCCTAACCCTTCCCGGAAGCCTGACCCTCACCCGTCTCCTAATCCTAACCCGTACCTTAACGCTAACCTGCGCCCTCACACGTACGCTCCCCCTAAAGCGTTGTCGTACACTCACCTGGACCCTAAACCGTCCCCGTCCCCTAACGCTAACCCTAGCCCGAACCCTAACCCTAACCCTTCCCCGAAGCCTGACCCTCACCCGTCCCCTAATCCTAACCCGTACGCTAACGCTAACCTGCGCCCTCACTCGTACGATCCCCCTAAAGCGTTGTCGTACCATCACCTGGACCCTAAACCGTCCCCGTCCCCTAACCCTAACCCTAGCGCGAACCCTAACCCTAACCCTTCTCCGAAGCCTGAACCTCACCCATCCCCTAATCCTAACCCTTACGCTAACGCTTACCCACGCCCTCACACGTACGCTCCCCCTAAAGCGTTGCCGTACCGTCACCAGGACCCTAAACCGTCCCCGTCCCCTAACCCTAACCCTAGCCCGAACCCTAACCCTAACCCTTCCCCGAAGCCTGACCCTCACACGTCCCCTAATCCTAAACCGTACGCTAACGCTAACCCGCGCCCTCACACGTACGCTCCCCCTAAATCATTGTCGTACACTCACCTGGACCCTAAACCGTCCCCGTCCCCTAACCCTAACCCTAGCCCGAACCCTAACCCTAATCCTTCCCCGAAGCCTGACCCTCACCCGTCGCCTAATGCTAACCCGTACGGTAACGCTAACCCGCGCCCTCACACGTACGCTCCCCCTAAAGCGTTGTCGTACCCTCACCTGGACCCTAAACCGTCCCCATCCCCTAACCCTAACCCTAGCCCGAACCCTAACCCTAACCCTTCCCCGAAGCCTGATCCTCACCCGTCCCCTAATCCTAACCCGTACGCTAACGCTAACCCGCGCCCTCACACGTACGCTCCCCCTAAAGCGTTGTCATACCCTCACCTGGACCCTAAATCGTCCCCATCCCCTAACCCTAACTCTAGCCCGAACCCTAACCCTAACCCTTCCCCGAAGCCTGACCTTCACCCTTCCCCTAATGCTAACCCGTACGCTAATGCTAACCCGCACCCTCACACGTACGCTCCCCCTAAAGCGTCGTCATACCCTCACATGGACCCTAAACTGTCCCCGTCCCCTAACCCTAACCCTAGCCCGAAGCCTAACCCTAAGACTTCTACGAAGCCTGACACTCACCCGTCCCCTAATCCTAACCCGTACGCTAACGCTAACCCACGCCCTCACACGTACGCTCCCCCTAAAGCGTTGTCGTACCCTCACCTGGACCCTAAACCGTCCCCGTCCCCTAACCCTAACCCTAGCCCGAACCCTAACCTTAACCCTTCCCCGAAGCCTGACCCTCACCCGTCCCCTAATCCTAACCCGTACGCTAACGCTAACCCGCGCCCTCACACGTACGCTCCCCTTAAAGCGTTGTCGTACACTCACCTGGACCCTAAACCGTCCCCGTCCCCTAACCCTAACCCTAGCCCGAAACCTAACCCTAACACTTCCCCGAAGCCTGACCCTCACCCGTCCCCTAATCCTAACCCGTACGCTAACGCTAACCCGCGCCCTCACACGTACGCTCCCCTTAAAGCGTTGTCGTACCCTCACCTGGACCCTAAACCGTCCCCGTCCCCTAACCCTAACCCTAGCCCGAAGCCTAACACTAACACTTCCCCGAAGCCTGACCCTCACCCGTCCCCTAATCCTAACCCGTACGCTAACGCTAACCCGCGCCCTCACACATACGCTCCCCCTAAAGCGTTGTCGTACCCTCACCTGGACCCTAAACCTTCCCCGTCCCCTAACCCTAACCCTAGCCCGAAGCCTAACCCTAACCCTTGCCCGAAGCCTGATCCTCACCCTTCCCCTAATCCTAACACATACGCTAACGCTAACCCGCGCCCTCACACGTACGCTCCCCCTAAAGCGTTGTCGTACCCTCACCTGGACCCTAAACCGTCCCCGTCCCATAACCCTAACCCTAGCCCGAACCCTAAACCTAACCCTTCCCCGAAGCCTGACCCTCACCCTTCCCCTAATGCTAACCCGTACGCTAACGCTAACCCGCGCCCTCACACGTACGCTACCCCTAAAGCGTCGTCGTACCCTCACATGGACCCTAAACCGTCCCCGTCCCCTAACCCTAACCCTAGCCCGAACCCTAACCCTAAGCCTTCTGCGAAGCCTGACCCTCACCCGTCCCCTAATCCTAACCCGTACGCTAACACTAACCCGCGCCCTCACACGTACGCTCCCCCTAAAGTGTTGTCGTACCCTCAGCTGGACCCTAAACCGTCCCCGTCCCCTAACCCTAACCCTAGCCCGAACCCTAACCCTAACACTTCCCCGAAGCCTGACCCTCACACGTCTCCTAATCCTAACCCGTAAGCTAACGCTAAACCGCGCCCTCACACGTACGCTCCCCTTAAAGCGTTGTCGTACCCTCACCTGGACCCTAAACCGTACCCATCCCCTAACCCTAACCCTAGCCCGAAGCCTAACCCTAACCCTTGCCCGAAGCCTGACCCTCACCCGTCCCCTAATCCTAACCCGTACGCTAACGCTAACCCGCGCCCTCACACATACGCTCCACCTAAAGCGTTGTCGTACCCTCATCTGGACCCTAAACCTTCCCCGTCCCCTAACCCTAACCCTAGCCCGAAGCCTAACCCTAACCCTTGCCCGAAGCATGATCCTCACCCGTCCCCTAATCCTAACCCATACGCTAACGCTAACCCGCGCCCTCACACGTATGCTCCCCCTAAAGCGTTGTCGTACCCTCACCTGGACCCTAAACCGTCCCCGTCCCCTAAGCCTAACCCTAGCCCGAAGCCTAACCCTAACCCTTCCCCGAAGCCTGACCCTCACCCGTCGTCTAATGCTAAACCGTACGGTAACGCTAACCCGCGCCCTTACACGTACGCTCCCCCTAAAGCGTTGTCGTACCCTCACCTAGACCCTAAACCGTCCCCGTCCCCTAACCCTAACCCTAGACCAAACCCTAACCCTAACCCTTCCCCGAAGACTGACCCTCACCCGTCCCCTAATTCTAAACCGTAGGATAACGCTAACCCGTGAACTCACACGTACGCTCCCCCTAAAGCGTTGGCGTATCCTCACCTGTACACTAAACCGTCCCCGTCCCATAACCCTAACACTAGCCCGAACCCTGACCCTAACCCTTCCCCGAAGCCTGACCCTCACCCGTCGTCTAATGCTAACCCGTACAGTAACGCTAACCCGCGCCCTCACACGTACGCTCCCCCTAAAGCGTTGTCGTACCCTCACCTGGACCCTAAAGCGTCCCCATCCCCTAACCCTAACCCTAGCCCGAACCCTAACCCTAACCCTTCCCCGAAGCCTGACACTCACCCGTCCCCTAATCCTAACCCGTACGCTAACGCTAACCAGCGCCCTCACACGTACGCTCCCCCTAAAGCGTTGTTGTACCCTCACCTGGAACCTAAACCGTCCCCGTCCCCTAACCCTAACCCTAGCCCGAAGCCTAACCCTAACCCTTCCCCGAAGCCTGACCCTCACCCTTCCCCTAATCCTAAACCGTATGCTAACGCTAACCCGCGCCCTCACACGTACGCTCCCCCTAAAGCGTTGTCGTATCCTCACCTGGACCCTAAACCTTCCCCGTCCCCTAAACCTAACCCTAGCCCGAAGCCTAACCCTAACCCTTCCCCGAAGCCTGACTCTCACCCGTCCCCTAATCCTAACCCGTACGCTAACGCTAACCCGCGCCCTCACACGTATGCTCCCCCTAAAGCGTTGTCGTACCCTCACCTGGACCCTAAACCGTCCCGTCCCCTAACCCTAACCCTAGCCCGAAGCCTAACCCTAACCCTTCCCCGAAGCCTGACCCTCACCCTTCCCCTAATGCTAATCCGTACGCTAACGCTAACCCGCGCCCTCACACGTACGCTCCCCCTAAAGCATTGTCGAACCCTCACCTGTAACCTAAACCGTCACCGTCCCCTAACCCTAACCCTAGCACGAAGGCTAACCGTAACCCTTCCCCGAAGCCTGACCCTCACCCGTCCCCTAATCCTAAACCGTACGCTAACACTAACCCTCGCCCTCACACGTACGCTCCCTCTAAAGCGTTGTCGTACCCTCACCTGGACCCTAAACCTTCCCCATCCCCTAACCCTAATCCTAGCCCGAACCCTAACCCTAACCATTCCCCGAAGCCTGACCCTCACCCGTCCCCTTATTCTACACCGTACGCTAACGCTAACCCGCGCCGTCACACGTACGCTACCCCTAATGCGTTGTCGTACCCTTACCTGGACGCTAAACCGTCCCCGTCCCTTAACCCTAACCCTACCCCGAACCCTAACCCTAACCCTTCCCCGAAGCCTGACCCTCACGCGTCCCCTAATCCTAAACCGAACGCTAACGATAACCCGCGCCCTGACACGTACGCTCCCCCTAAAGCATTGTCGTACTCTCACCTGGACCCTAAACCGTCCCCGTCCCCTAACCCTAACCCTAGCCCGAACCCTAACCCTAACCCTTCCCCGAAGCCTGACCCTCACCCGTCCCCTAATCCTAACCCGTACGCTAACGCTAACCCGCGCCTTCACACGTACGATCCCCCTAAAGCGTTGTCGTACCATCACCTGGACCCTAAACCGTCCCCGTCCCCTAACCCTAACCCTAGCGCGAACCCTAACCCTAAACCTTCTCCGAAGCCTGACCCTCACCCATCCCCTACTCCTAACCCTTACGCTAACGCTTACCCACGCCCTCACACGTACGCTCCCCCTAAAGCGTTGTCGTACCGTCACCAGGACCCTAAACCGTCCCCGTCCCCTAACCCTAACCCTAGCCCGAACCCTAACCCTAACCCTTCCCCGAAGCCTGACCCTCACACGTCCCCTAATCCTAAACCGTACGCTAACGCTAACCCGCGCCCTCACACGTACGCTCCCCCTAAAGCATTTTCGTACACTCACCTGGACCCTAAACCGTCCCCGTCCCCTAACCCTAACCCTAGCCCGAACCCTAACCCTAACCCTTCCCCGAAGCCTGACCCTCACCCGTCCCCTAATCCTAACGCGTACGCTAACGCTAACCCGCGCCCTCACACATACGCTCCCCCTAAAGCATTGTCGTACTCTCACCTGGACCCTAAACCGTCCCCGTCCACTAACCCTAATCCTAGCCCGAACCCTAACCCTAACCATTCCCCGAAGCCTGACCCTCACCCGTCCCCTTAATGCTAACCCGTACGCTAACGCTAACCCGTGCCCTCACACGTACGCTCCCCGTAAAGCGTTGTCGTACCCTCACCTGTTACCTAAACCGTCCCCGTCTCCTAACCCTAACCCTAGCCTGAAGGCTAACCGTAACCCTTCCCCGAAGGCTGACCCTCACCCATCGTCTAATGCTAACCCGTACGGTAACGCTAACCCGCGCCCTCACACGTACGCTCCCCTTAAAGCGTTGTCGTACCCTCACCTGGACCCAAAACCTTCCCCGTCCCCTAAACCTAACCCTAGACCGAAGCCTAACCCTAACACTTCCCCGAAGCCTGACCCTCACCCGTCCCCTAATGCTAACCCGTACGCTAACGCTAACCCGCGCCCTCACACGTACGCTCCCCCTAAAGCATTGTCGTACTCTCACCTGGACCCTAAACCGTCCCCGTCCCCTAACCCTAACCCTAGCCCGAACCCTAACCCTAACCCTTCCCCAACGCCTGACCCTCACCCGTCGTCTAATGCTAACCCGTACGGTAACGCTAACCCGCGCCCTCACACGTACACTCCCCCTAAAGCGTTCTCGTACCCTCACCTGGACCCTAAACCGTCCCCGTCCCCTAACACTAACCCTAGCCCGAAGCCTAACCCTAACCCTTCCCGGAAGCCTGACCCTCACCCGTCTCCTAATCCTAACCCGTACCTTAACGCTAACCTGCGCCCTCACACGTACGCTCCCCCTAAAGCGTTGTCGTACACTCACCTGGACCCTAAACCGTCCCCGTCCCCTAACGCTAACCCTAGCCCGAACCCTAACCCTAACCCTTCCCCGAAGCCTGACCCTCACCCGTCCCCTAATCCTAACCCGTACGCTAACGCTAACCCGCGCCCTCACTCGTACGATCCCCCTAAAGCGTTGTCGTACCATCACCTGGACCCTAAACCGTCCCCGTCCCCTAACCCTAACCCTAGCGCGAACCCTAACCCTAACCCTTCTCCGAAGCCTGAACCTCACCCATCCCCTAATCCTAACCCTTACGCTAACGCTTACCCACGCCCTCACACGTACGCTCCCCCTAAAGCGTTGCCGTACCGTCATCAGGACCCTAAACCGTCCCCGTCCCCTAACCCTAACCCTAGCCCGAACCCTAACCCTAACCCTTCCCCGAAGCCTGACCCTCACACGTCCCCTAATCCTAAACCGTACGCTAACGCTAACCCGCGCCCTCACACGTACGCTCCCCCTAAATCATTGTCGTACACTCACCTGGACCCTAAACCGTCCCCGTCCCCTAACCCTAACCCTAGCCCGAACCCTAACCCTAATCCTTCCCCGAAGCCTGACCCTCACCCGTCGCCTAATGCTAACCCGTACGGTAACGCTAACCCGCGCCCTCACACGTACGCTCCCCCTAAAGCGTTGTCGTACCCTCACCTGGACCCTAAACCGTCCCCATCCCCTAACCCTAACCCTAGCCCGAACCCTAACCCTAACCCTTCCCCGAAGCCTGACCCTCACCCGTCCCCTAATCCTAACCCGTACGCTAACGCTAACCCGCGCCCTCACACGTACGCTCCCCCTAAAGCGTTGTCATACCCTCACCTGGACCCTAAATCGTCCCCATCCCCTAACCCTAACTCTAGCCCGAACCCTAACCCTAACCCTTCCCCGAAGCCTGACCTTCACCCTTCCCCTAATGCTAACCCGTACGCTAATGCTAACCCGCACCCTCACACGTACGCTCCCCCTAAAGCGTCGTCATACCCTCACATGGACCCTAAACTGTCCCCGTCCCCTAACCCTAACCCTAGCCCGAAGCCTAACCCTAAGACTTCTACGAAGCCTGACACTCACCCGTCCCCTAATCCTAACCCGTACGCTAACGCTAACCCACGCCCTCACACGTACGCTCCCCCTAAAGCGTTGTCGTACCCTCACCTGGACCCTAAACCGTCCCCGTCCCCTAACCCTAACCCTAGCCCGAACCCTAACCCTAACCCTTCCCCGAAGCCTGACCCTCACCCGTCCCCTAATCCTAACCCGTACGCTAACGCTAACCCGCGCCCTCACACGTACGCTCCCCTTAAAGCGTTGTCGTACACTCACCTGGACCCTAAACCGTCCCCGTCCCCTAACACTAACCCTAGCCCGAAACCTAACCCTAACACTTCCCCGAAGCCTGACCCTCACCCGTCCCCTAATCCTAACCCGTACGCTAACGCTAACCCGCGCCCTCACACGTACGCTCCCCTTAAAGCGTTGTCGTACCCTCACCTGGACCCTAAACCGTCCCCGTCCCCTAACCCTAACCCTAGCCCGAAGCCTAACACTAACACTTCCCCGAAGCCTGACCCTCACCCGTCCCCTAATCCTAACCCGTACGCTAACGCTAACCCGCGCCCTCACACATACGCTCCCCCTAAAGCGTTGTCGTACCCTCATCTGGACCCTAAACCTTCCCCGTCCCCTAACCCTAACCCTAGCCCGAAGCCTAACCCTAACCCTTGCCCGAAGCCTGATCCTCACCCTTCCCCTAATCCTAACACATACGCTAACGCTAACCCGCGCCCTCACACGTACGCTCCCCCTAAAGCGTTGTCGTACCCTCACCTGGACCCTAAACCGTCCCCGTCCCATAACCCTAACCCTAGCCCGAACCCTAAACCTAACCCTTCCCCGAAGCCTGACCCTCACCCTTCCCCTAATGCTAACCCGTACGCTAACGCTAACCCGCACCCTCACACGTACGCTACCCCTAAAGCGTCGTCGTACCCTCACATGGACCCTAAACCGTCCCCGTCCCCTAACCCTAACCCTAGCCCGAACCCTAACCCTAAGCCTTCTGCGAAGCCTGACCCTCACCCGTCCCCTAATCCTAACCCGTACGCTAACACTAACCCGCGCCCTCACACGTACGCTCCCCCTAAAGTGTTGTCGTACCCTCAGCTGGACCCTAAACCGTCCCCGTCCCCTAACCCTAACCCTAGCCCGAACCCTAACCCTAACACTTCCCCGAAGCCTGACCCTCACACGTCTCCTAATCCTAACCCGTAAGCTAACGCTAAACCGCGCCCTCACACGTACGCTCCCCTTAAAGCGTTGTCGTACCCTCACCTGGACCCTAAACCGTACCCATCCCCTAACCCTAACCCTAGCCCGAAGCCTAACCCTAACCCTTGCCCGAAGCCTGACCCTCACCCGTCCCCTAATCCTAACCCGTACGCTAACGCTAACCCGCGCCCTCACACATACGCTCCACCTAAAGCGTTGTCGTACCCTCATCTGGACCCTAAACCTTCCCCGTCCCCTAACCCTAACCCTAGCCCGAAGCCTAACCCTAACCCTTGCCCGAAGCATGATCCTCACCCGTCCCCTAATCCTAACCCATACGCTAACGCTAACCCGCGCCCTCACACGTATGCTCCCCCTAAAGCGTTGTCGTACCCTCACCTGGACCCTAAACCGTCCCCGTCCCCTAAGCCTAACCCTAGCCCGAAGCCTAACCCTAACCCTTCCCCGAAGCCTGACCCTCACCCGTCGTCTAATGCTAAACCGTACGGTAACGCTAACCCGCGCCCTTACACGTACGCTCCCCCTAAAGCGTTGTCGTACCCTCACCTAGACCCTAAACCGTCCCCGTCCCCTAACCCTAACCCTAGACCAAACCCTAACCCTAACCCTTCCCCGAAGACTGACCCTCACCCGTCCCCTAATTCTAAACCGTAGGATAACGCTAACCCGTGAACTCACACGTACGCTCCCCCTAAAGCGTTGGCGTATCCTCACCTGTACACTAAACCGTCCCCGTCCCATAACCGTAACACTAGCCCGAACCCTGACCCTAACCCTTCCCCGAAGCCTGACCCTCACCCGTCGTCTAATGCTAACCCGTACAGTAACGCTAACCCGCGCCCTCACACGTACGCTCCCCCTAAAGCGTTGTCGTACCCTCACCTGGACCCTAAAGCGTCCCCATCCCCTAACCCTAACCCTAGCCCGAACCCTAACCCTAACCCTTCCCCGAAGCCTGACCCTCACCCGTCCCCTAATCCTAACCCGTACGCTAACGCTAACCAGCGCCCTCACACGTACGCTCCCCCCAAAGCGTTGTTGTACCCTCACCTGGAACCTAAACCGTCCCCGTCCCCTAACCCTAACCCTAGCCCGAAGCCTAACCCTAACCCTTCCCCGAAGCCTGACCCTCACCCTTCCCCTAATCCTAAACCGTATGCTAACGCTAACCCGCGCCCTCACACGTACGCTCCCCCTAAAGCGTTGTCGTATCCTCACCTGGACCCTACACCTTCCCCGTCCCCTAAACCTAACCCTAGCCCGAAGCCTAACCCTAACCCTTCCCCGAAGCCTGACTCTCACCCGTCCCCTAATCCTAACCCGTACGCTAACGCTAACCCGCGCCCTCACACGTATGCTCCCCCTAAAGCGTTGTCGTACCCTCACCTGGACCCTAAACCGTCCCGTCCCCTAACCCTAACCCTAGCCCGAAGCCTAACCCTAACCCTTCCCCGAAGCCTGACCCTCACCCTTCCCCTAATGCTAATCCGTACGCTAACGCTAACCCGCGCCCTCACACGTACGCTCCCCCTAAAGCATTGTCGAACCCTCACCTGTAACCTAAACCGTCACCGTCCCCTAACCCTAACCCTAGCACGAAGGCTAACCGTAACCCTTCCCCGAAGCCTGACCCTCACCCGTCCCCTAATCCTAAACCGTACGCTAACACTAACCCTCGCCCTCACACGTACGCTCCCTCTAAAGCGTTGTCGTACCCTCACCTGGACCCTAAACCTTCCCCATCCCCTAACCCTAATCCTAGCCCGAACCCTAACCCTAACCATTCCCCGAAGCCTGACCCTCACCCGTCCCCTTATTCTACACCGTACGCTAACGCTAACCCGCGCCGTCACACGTACGCTACCCCTAATGCGTTGTCGTACCCTTACCTGGATGCTAAACCGTCCCCGTCCCTTAACCCTAACCCTACCCCGAACCCTAACCCTAACCCTTCCCCGAAGCCTGACCCTCACGCGTCCCCTAATCCTAAACCGAACGCTAACGATAACCCGCGCCCTCACACGTACGCTCCCCCTAAAGCATTGTCGTACTCTCACCTGGACCCTAAACCGTCCCCGTCCCCTAACCCTAACCCTAGCCCGAACCCTAACCCTAACCCTTCCCCGAAGCCTGACCCTCACCCGTCCCCTAATCCTAACCCGTACGCTAACGCTAACCCGCGCCTTCACACGTACGATCCCCCTAAAGCGTTGTCGTATCATCACCTGGACCCTAAACCGTCCCCGTCCCCTAACCCTAACCCTAGCGCGAACCCTAACCCTAACCCTTCTCCGAAGCCTGACCCTCACCCATCCCCTACTCCTAACCCTTACGCTAACGCTTACCCACGCCCTCACACGTACGCTCCCCCTAAAGCGTTGTCGTACCGTCACCAGGACCCTAAACCGTCCCCGTCCCCTAACCCTAACCCTAGCCCGAACCCTAACCCTAACCCTTCCCCGAAGCCTGACCCTCACACGTCCCCTAATCCTAAACCGTACGCTAATGCTAACCCGCGCCCTCACACGTACGCTCCCCCTAAAGCATTTTCGTACACTCACCTGGACCCTAAACCGTCCCCGTCCCCTAACCCTAACCCTAGCCCGAACCCTAACCCTAACCCTTCCCCGAAGCCTGACCCTCACCCGTCCCCTAATCCTAACGCGTACGCTAACGCTAACCCGCGCCCTCACACATACGCTCCCCCTAAAGCATTGTCGTACTCTCACCTGGACCCTAAACCGTCCCCGTCCCCTAACCCTAACCCTAGCCCGAACCCTAACCCTAATCCTTCCCCGAAGCCTGACCCTCACCCGTCGCCTAATGCTAACCCGTACGGTAACGCTAACCCGCGCCCTCACATGTACGCTCCCCCTAAAGCGTTGTCGTACCCTCACCTGGACCCTAAACCGTCCCCATCCCCTAACCCTAACCCTAGCCCGAACCCTAACCCTAACCCTTCCCCGAAGCCTGACCCTCACCCGTCCCCTAATCCTAACCCGTACGCTAACGCTAACCCGCGCCCTCACACGTACGCTCCCCCTAAAGCGTTGTCGTACCCTCACCTGGACCCTAAACCGTCCCCGACCCCTAACCCTAACTCTAGCCCGAACCCTAACCCTAACCCTTCCCCGAAGCCTGACCTTCACCCTTCCCCTAATGCTAACCCGTACGCTAATGCTAACCCACACCCTCACACGTACGCTCCCCCTAAAGCGTCGTCATACCCTCACCTGGACCCTAAACTGTCCCCGTCCCCTAACCCTAACCCTAGCCCGAAGCCTAACCCTAAGACTTCTCCGAAGCCTGACACTCACCCGTCCCCTAATCCTAACCCGTACGCTAACGCTAACCCACGCCCTCACACGTACGCTCCCCCTAAAGCGTTGTCGTACCCTCACCTGGACCCTAAACCGTCCCCGTCCCCTAACCCTAACCCTAGCCCGAACCCTAACCCTAACCCTTCCCCGAAGCCTGACCCTCACCCGTCCCCTAATCCTAACCCGTACGCTAACGCTAACCCGCGCCCTCACACGTACGCTCCCCTTAAAGCGTTGTCGTACACTCACCTGGACCCTAAACCGTCCCCGTCCCCTAACCCTAACCCTAGCCCGAACCCTAACCCTAACACTTCCCCGAAGCCTGACCCTCACCCGTCCCCTAATCCTAACCCGTACGCTAACGCTAATCCGCGCCCTCACACGTACGCTCCCCTTAAAGCGTTGTCGTACCCTCACCTGGACCCTAAACCGGCCCCGTCCCCTAACCCTAACCCTAGCCCGAAGCCTAACCCTAACCCTTGCCCGAAGCCTGACCCTCACCCGTCCCCTAATCCTAACCCGTACGCTAACGCTAACCCGCGCCCTCACACATACGCTCCACCTGAAGCGTTGTCGTACCCTCATCTGGACCCTAAACCTTCCCCGTCCCCTAACCCTAACCCTAGCCCGAAGCCTAACCCTAACCCTTGCCCGAAGCATGATCCTCACCCGTCCCCTAATCCTAACCCATACGCTAACGCTAACCCGCGCCCTCACACGTATGCTCCCCCTAAAGCGTTGTCGTACCCTCACCTGGACCCTAAACCGTCCCCGTCCCCTAAGCCTAACCCTAGCCCGAAGCCTAACCCTAACCCTTCCCCGAAGCCTGACCCTCACCCGTCGTCTAATGCTAAACCGTACGGTAAGGCTAACGCGCGCCCTTACACGTACGCTCCCCCTAAAGCGTTGTCGTACCCTCACCTAGACCCTAAACCGTCCCCGTCCCCTAACCCTAACCCTAGACCAAACCCTAACCCTAACCCTTCCCCGAAGCCTGACCCTCACCCGTCCCCTAATTCTAAACCGTACGATAACTCTAACCCGTGAACTCACACGTACGCTCCCCCTAAAGCGTTGGCGTATCCTCACCTGTACACTAAACCGTCCCCGTCCCATAACCCTAACACTAGCCCGAACCCTGACCCTAACCCTTCCCCGAAGCCTGACCCTCACCCGTCGTCTAATGCTAACCCGTACAGTAACGCTAAACCGCGCCCTCACACGTACGCTCCCCCTAAAGCGTTGTCGTACCCTCACCTGGACCCTAAACCGTCCCCATCCCCTAACCCTAACCCTAGCCCGAACCCTAACCCTAACCCTTCCCCGAAGCCTGACCCTCACCCGTCCCCTAATCCTAACCCGTACGCTAACGCTAACCAGCGCCCTCACACGTACGCTCCCCCTAAAGCGTTGTTGTACCCTCACCTGGAACCTAAACCGTCCCCGTCCCCTAACCCTAACCCTAGCCCGAAGCCTAACCCTAACCCTTCCCCGAAGCCTGACCCTCACCCTTCCCCTAATCCTAAACCGTATGCTAACGCTAACCCGCGCCCTCACACGTACGCTCCCCCTAAAGCGTTGTCGTATCCTCACCTGGACCCTAAACCTTCCCCGTCCCCTAAACCTAACCCTAGCCCGAAGCCTAACCCTAACCCTTCCCCGAAGCCTGACTCTCACCCGTCCCCTAATCCTAACCCGTACGCTAACGCTAACCCGCGCCCTCACACGTATGCTCCCCCTAAAGCGTTGTCGTACCCTCACCTGGACCCTAAACCGTCCCGTCCCCTAACCCTAACCCTAGCCCGAAGCCTAACCCTAACCCTTCCCCGAAGCCTGACCCTCACCCTTCCCCTAATGCTAATCCGTACGCTAACGCTAACCCGCGCCCTCACACGTACGCTCCCCCTAAAGCATTGTCGAACCCTCACCTGTAACCTAAACCGTCACCGTCCCCTAACCCTAACCCTAGCACGAAGGCTAACCGTAACCCTTCCCCGAAGCCTGACCCTCACCCGTCCCCTAATCCTAAACCGTACGCTAACACTAACCCTCGCCCTCACACGTACGCTCCCTCTAAAGCGTTGTCGTACCCTCACCTGGACCCTAAACCTTCCCCGTCCCCTAACCCTAATCCTAGACCGAACCCTAACCCTAACCATTCCCCGAAGCCTGACCCTCACCCGTCCCCCAATTCTACACCGTACGCTAACGCTAACCCGCGCCGTCACACGTACGCTACCCCTAATGCGTTGTCGTACCCTTACCTGGACGCTAAACCGTCCCCGTCCCTTAACCCTAACCCTACCCCGAACCCTAACCCTAACCCTTCCCCGAAGCCTGACCCTCACGCGTCCCCTAATCCTAAACCGAACGCTAACGATAACCCGCGCTCTCACACGTACGCTCCCCCTAAAGCATTGTCGTACTCTCACCTGGACCCTAAACCGTCCCCATCCCCTAACCCTAACCCTAGCCCGAACCCTAACCCTAACCCTTCCCCGAAGCCTGACCCTCACCCGTCCCCTAATCCTAACCCGTACGCTAACGCTAACCCGCGCCCTCACACGTACGATCCCCCTAAAGCGTTGTCGTACCATCACCTGGACCCTAAACCGTCCCCGTCCCCTAACCCTAACCCTAGCGCGAACCCTAACCCTAACCCTTCTCCGAAGCCTGACCCTCACCCATCCCCTACTCCTAACCCTTACGCTAACGCTTACCCACGCCCTCACACGTACGCTCCCCCTAAAGCGTTGTCGTACCGTCACCAGGACCCTAAACCGTCCCCGTCCCCTAACCCTAACCCTAGCCCGAACCCTAACCCTAACCCTTCCCCGAAGCCTGACCCTCACACGTCCCCTAATCCTAAACCGTACGCTAACGCTAACCCGCGCCCTCACACGTACGCTCCCCCTAAAGCATTTTCGTACACTCACCTGGACCCTAAAACGTCCCCGTCCCCTAACCCTAACCCTAGCCTGAACCCTAACCCTAACCCTTCCCCGAAGCCTGACCCTCACCCGTCCCCTAATCCTAACGCGTACGCTAACGCTAACCCGCGCCCTCACACATACGCTCCCCCTAAAGCATTGTCGTACCCTCACCTGGACCCTAAACCGTCCCCGTCCCATAACCCTAACCCTAGCCCGAACCCTAAACCTAACCCTTCCCCGAAGCCTGACCCTCACCCTTCCCCTAATGCTAACCCGTACGCTAACGCTAACCCGCGCCCTCACACGTACGCTACCCCTAAAGCGTCGTCGTACCCTCACATGGACCCTAAACCGTCCCCGTCCCCTAACCCTAACCCTAGCCCGAACCCTAACCCTAAGCCTTCTGCGAAGCCTGACCCTCACCCGTCCCCTAATCCTAACCCGTACGCTAACACTAACCCGCGCCCTCACACGTACGCTCCCCCTAAAGTGTTGTCGTACCCTCAGCTGGACCCTAAACCGTCCCCGTCCCCTAACCCTAACCCTAGCCCGAACCCTAACCCTAACACTTCCCCGAAGCCTGACCCTCACACGTCTCCTAATCCTAACCCGTAAGCTAACGCTAAACCGCGCCCTCACACGTACGCTCCCCTTAAAGCGTTGTCGTACCCTCA
Source organism: Pseudorca crassidens (assembly GCF_039906515.1). Classification (NCBI taxonomy): domain Eukaryota; kingdom Metazoa; phylum Chordata; class Mammalia; order Artiodactyla; family Delphinidae; genus Pseudorca; species Pseudorca crassidens. The sequence continues at coordinate 24,749,218 of NC_090310.1, forward strand.
CCTGGACCCTAAACCGTACCCATCCCCTAACCCTAACCCTAGCCCGAAGCCTAACCCTAACCCTTGCCCGAAGCCTGACCCTCACCCGTCCCCTAATCCTAACCCGTACGCTAACGCTAACCCGCGCCCTCACACATACGCTCCACCTAAAGCGTTGTCGTACCCTCATCTGGACCCTAAACCTTCCCCGTCCCCTAACCCTAACCCTAGCCCGAAGCCTAACCCTAACCCTTGCCCGAAGCATGATCCTCACCCGTCCCCTAATCCTAACCCATACGCTAACGCTAACCCGCGCCCTCACACGTATGCTCCCCCTAAAGCGTTGTCGTACCCTCACCTGGACCCTAAACCGTCCCCGTCCCCTAAGCCTAACCCTAGCCCGAAGCCTAACCCTAACCCTTCCCCGAAGCCTGACCCTCACCCGTCGTCTAATGCTAAACCGTACGGTAACGCTAACCCGCGCCCTTACACGTACGCTCCCCCTAAAGCGTTGTCGTACCCTCACCTAGACCCTAAACCGTCCCCGTCCCCTAACCCTAACCCTAGACCAAACCCTAACCCTAACCCTTCCCCGAAGACTGACCCTCACCCGTCCCCTAATTCTAAACCGTAGAATAACGCTAACCCGTGAACTCACACGTACGCTCCCCCTAAAGCGTTGGCGTATCCTCACCTGTACACTAAACCGTCCCCATCCCCTAACCCTAACCCTAGCCCGAACCCTAACCCTAACCCTTCCCCGAAGCCTGACCCTCACCCGTCCCCTAATCCTAACCCGTACGCTAACGCTAACCAGCGCCCTCACACGTACGCTCCCCCTAAAGCGTTGTTGTACCCTCACCTGGAACCTAAACCGTCCCCGTCCCCTAACCCTAACCCTAGCCCGAAGCCTAACCCTAACACTTCCCCGAAGCCTGACCCTCACCCTTCCCCTAATCCTAAACCGTATGCTAACGCTAACCCGCGCCCTCACACGTACGCTCCCCCTAAAGCGTTGTCGTATCCTCACCTGGACCCTAAACCTTCCCCGTCCCCTAAACCTAACCCTAGCCCGAAGCCTAACCCTAACCCTTCCCCGAAGCCTGACTCTCACCCGTCCCCTAATCCTAACCCGTACGCTAACGCTAACCCGCGCCCTCACACGTATGCTCCCCCTAAAGCGTTGTCGTACCCTCACCTGGACCCTAAACCGTCCCGTCCCCTAACCCTAACCCTAGCCCGAAGCCTAACCCTAACCCTTCCCCGAAGCCTGACCCTCACCCTTCCCCTAATGCTAATCCGTACGCTAACGCTAACCCGCGCCCTCACACGTACGCTCCCCCTAAAGCATTGTCGAACCCTCACCTGTAACCTAAACCGTCACCGTCCCCTAACCCTAACCCTAGCACGAAGGCTAACCGTAACCCTTCCCCGAAGCCTGACCCTCACCCGTCCCCTAATCCTAAACCGTACGCTAACACTAACCCTCGCCCTCACACGTACGCTCCCTCTAAAGCGTTGTCGTACCCTCACCTGGACCCTAAACCTTCCCCGTCCCCTAACCCTAATCCTAGACCGAACCCTAACCCTAACCATTCCCCGAAGCCTGACCCTCACCCGTCCCCCAATTCTACACCGTACGCTAACGCTAACCCGCGCCGTCACACGTACGCTACCCCTAATGCGTTGTCGTACCCTTACCTGGACGCTAAACCGTCCCCGTCCCTTAACCCTAACCCTACCCCGAACCCTAACCCTAACCCTTCCCCGAAGCCTGACCCTCACGCGTCCCCTAATCCTAAACCGAACGCTAACGATAACCCGCGCTCTCACACGTACGCTCCCCCTAAAGCATTGTCGTACTCTCACCTGGACCCTAAACCGTCCCCATCCCCTAACCCTAACCCTAGCCCGAACCCTAACCCTAACCCTTCCCCGAAGCCTGACCCTCACCCGTCCCCTAATCCTAACCCGTACGCTAACGCTAACCCGCGCCCTCACACGTACGATCCCCCTAAAGCGTTGTCGTACCATCACCTGGACCCTAAACCGTCCCCGTCCCCTAACCCTAACCCTAGCGCGAACCCTAACCCTAACCCTTCTCCGAAGCCTGACCCTCACCCATCCCCTACTCCTAACCCTTACGCTAACGCTTACCCACGCCCTCACACGTACGCTCCCCCTAAAGCGTTGTCGTACCGTCACCAGGACCCTAAACCGTCCCCGTCCCCTAACCCTAACCCTAGCCCGAACCCTAACCCTAACCCTTCCCCGAAGCCTGACCCTCACACGTCCCCTAATCCTAAACCGTACGCTAACGCTAACCCGCGCCCTCACACGTACGCTCCCCCTAAAGCATTTTCGTACACTCACCTGGACCCTAAAACGTCCCCGTCCCCTAACCCTAACCCTAGCCTGAACCCTAACCCTAACCCTTCCCCGAAGCCTGACCCTCACCCGTCCCCTAATCCTAACGCGTACGCTAACGCTAACCCGCGCCCTCACACATACGCTCCCCCTAAAGCATTGTCGTACCCTCACCTGGACCCTAAACCGTCCCCGTCCCATAACCCTAACCCTAGCCCGAACCCTAAACCTAACCCTTCCCCGAAGCCTGACCCTCACCCTTCCCCTAATGCTAACCCGTACGCTAACGCTAACCCGCGCCCTCACACGTACGCTACCCCTAAAGCGTCGTCGTACCCTCACATGGACCCTAAACCGTCCCCGTCCCCTAACCCTAACCCTAGCCCGAACCCTAACCCTAAGCCTTCTGCGAAGCCTGACCCTCACCCGTCCCCTAATCCTAACCCGTACGCTAACACTAACCCGCGCCCTCACACGTACGCTCCCCCTAAAGTGTTGTCGTACCCTCAGCTGGACCCTAAACCGTCCCCGTCCCCTAACCCTAACCCTAGCCCGAACCCTAACCCTAACACTTCCCCGAAGCCTGACCCTCACACGTCTCCTAATCCTAACCCGTAAGCTAACGCTAAACCGCGCCCTCACACGTACGCTCCCCTTAAAGCGTTGTCGTACCCTCACCTGGACCCTAAACCGTACCCATCCCCTAACCCTAACCCTAGCCCGAAGCCTAACCCTAACCCTTGCCCGAAGCCTGACCCTCACCCGTCCCCTAATCCTAACCCGTACGCTAACGCTAACCCGCGCCCTCACACATACGCTCCACCTAAAGCGTTGTCGTACCCTCATCTGGACCCTAAACCTTCCCCGTCCCCTAACCCTAACCCTAGCCCGAAGCCTAACCCTAACCCTTGCCCGAAGCATGATCCTCACCCGTCCCCTAATCCTAACCCATACGCTAACGCTAACCCGCGCCCTCACACGTATGCTCCCCCTAAAGCGTTGTCGTACCCTCACCTGGACCCTAAACCGTCCCCGTCCCCTAAGCCTAACCCTAGCCCGAAGCCTAACCCTAACCCTTCCCCGAAGCCTGACCCTCACCCGTCGTCTAATGCTAAACCGTACGGTAACGCTAACCCGCGCCCTTACACGTACGCTCCCCCTAAAGCGTTGTCGTACCCTCACCTAGACCCTAAACCGTCCCCGTCCCCTAACCCTAACCCTAGACCAAACCCTAACCCTAACCCTTCCCCGAAGACTGACCCTCACCCGTCCCCTAATTCTAAACCGTAGAATAACGCTAACCCGTGAACTCACACGTACGCTCCCCCTAAAGCGTTGGCGTATCCTCACCTGTACACTAAACCGTCCCCATCCCCTAACCCTAACCCTAGCACGAAGGCTAACCGTAACCCTTCCCCGAAGCCTGACCCTCACCCGTCCCCTAATCCTAAACCGTACGCTAACACTAACCCTCGCCCTCACACGTACGCTCCCTCTAAAGCGTTGTCGTACCCTCACCTGGACCCTAAACCTTCCCCGTCCCCTAACCCTAATCCTAGCCCGAACCCTAACCCTAACCATTCCCCGAAGCCTGACCCTCACCCGTCCCCTAATTCTACACCGTACGCTAACGCTAACCCGCGCCGTCACACGTACGCTACCCCTAATGCGTTGTCGTACCCTTACCTGGACGCTAAACCGTCCCCGTCCCTTAACCCTAACCCTACCCCGAACCCTAACCCTAACCCTTCCCCGAAGCCTGACCCTCACGCGTCCCCTAATCCTAAACCGAACGCTAACGATAACCCGCGCTCTCACACGTACGCTCCCCCTAAAGCATTGTCGTACTCTCACCTGGACCCTAAACCGTCCCCATCCCCTAACCCTAACCCTAGCCCGAACCCTAACCCTAACCCTTCCCCGAAGCCTGACCCTCACCCGTCCCCTAATCCTAACCCGTACGCTAACGCTAACCCGCGCACTCACACGTACGCTCCCCCTAAAGCATTGTCGTACTCTCACCTGGACCCTAAACCGTCCCCGTCCCCTAACCCTAACCCTAGCCCGAACCCTAACCCTAACCCTTCCCCGAAGCCTGACCCTCACCCGTCCCCTAATCCTAACACGTACGCTAACGCTAACCCGCGCCCTCACACGTACGCTCCCCCTAAAGCATTGTCGTACTCTCACCTGGACCCTAAACCGTCCCCGTCCCCTAACCCTAACCCTAACCCGAACCCTAACGCTAACCCTTCCCCGAAGCCTGACCCTCACCCGTCGCCTAATGCTAACCCGTACGGTAACGCTAACCCGCGCCCTCACACGTACGCTCCCCCTAAAGCGTTGTCATACCCTCACCTGGACCCTAAACCGTCCCCGTCCCCTAACCCTAACTCTAGCCCGAACCCTAACCCTAACACTTCCCCGAAGCCTGACCTTCACCCTTCCCCTAATGCTAACCCGTACGCTAACGCTAACCCGCACCCTCACACGTACGCTCCCCCTAAAGCGTCGTCATACCCTCACCTGGACCCTAAACTGTCCCCGTGCCCTAACCCTAACCCTAGCCCGAAGCCTAACCCTAAGACTTCTCCGAAGCCTCACACTAACTCGTCCCCTAATCCTAACCCGTACGCTAACGCTAACCCGCGCCCTCACACGTACACTCCCCCTAAATCGTTGTCGTACCCTCACCTGGACCCTAAACCGTCCCCGTCCCCTAACACTAACCCTAGCCCGAACCCTAACCGTAACCCTTCCCCGAAGCCTGACCCTCACCCGTCCCCTAATCCTAACCCGTACGCTAACGCTAACCCGCGCCCTCACACGTACGCTCCCCTTAAAGCGTTGTCGTACCCTCACCTGGAACCTAAACCGTCCCCGTCCCCGTCCCCTAACCCTAGCCCGAAGCCTAACACTAACACTTCCCCGAAGCCTGACCCTCACCCGTCCCCTAATCCTAACCCGTACGCTAACGCTAACCCGCGCCCTCAGACATACGCTCGCCCTAAAGCGTTGTCGTACCCTCACCTGGACCCTAAACCTTCCCCGTCCCCTAACCCTAACCCTAGCCCGAAGCCTAACCCTAACCCTTGCCCGAAGCCTGATCCTCACCCGTCCCCTAATCCTAACCCATACGCTAACGCTAACCCGCGCCCTCACACGTACGCTCCCCCTAAAGCGTTGTCGTACCCTCACCTGGACCCTAAATCGTCCCCATCCCATAACCCTAACCCTAGCCCGAACCCTAAACCTAACCCTTCCCCGAAGCCTGACCCTCATCCTTCCCCTAATGCTAACCCGTACGCTAACGCTAACCCGCGCCCTCAAACGTACGCTCCCCCTAAAGCGTCGTCGTACCCTCACCTGGACCCTAAACCGTCCCCATCCCCTAACCCTAACCCTAGCCCGAACCCTAACCCTAAGCCTTCTCCGAAGCCTGACCCTCACCCGTCCCCTAATCCTAACCCGTACGCTAACACTTACCCGCGCCCTCACACGTACGCTCCCCCTAAAGTGTTGTCGTACCCTCAGCTGGACCCTAAACCGTCCCCGGCCCCTAACCCTAACCCTAGACCGAACCCTAACCCTAAACCTTCCCCGAAGCCTGACCCTCACCCGTCCCCTAATCCTAACCCGTACGCTAACGCTAACCCGCGCCCTCACACTTACGCTCCCCCAAATGCGTTGTCGTACCCTCACCTGGAACCTAAACCGTCCCCGTCCCCTAATCCTAACCGTAGCCCGAAGCCGATCCCTAACACTTTCCCGAAGCCTGACCCTCACCCGTCCCCTAATCCTAAACCGAACGCTAACGCTAACCCTCGCCTTCACACGTACGCTCCCCCTAAAGCGTTGTCGTACCCTCACCTGGACCCTAAACCTTCCACGTCCCCTAACCCTAACCCTAGCCCGACGCGTAACCCTAACCCTTCCCTGAAGCCTGACCCTCACCCGTCCCCTAATCCTAACCCGTATGCTAACGCTAACCCGCGCCCTCACACGTATGCTCCCCCTAAAGCGTTGTCGTACCCTCACCTGGACCCTAAACCGTCCCCGTCCCTAACCCTAACCCTAGCCCGAAGCCTAACCCTAATCCTTCCCCGAAGCCTGAACCTCACCCTTCCCTTAATGCTAAAACGTACGCTAACGCTAACCCGCGCCCTCACACGTACGCTCCCCCTAAAGCGTTGTCGTACCCTCAACTGTAACCTAAACCGTCCCCGTCCCCTAACACTAACCCTAGCCTGAAGGCTAACCGTAACCCTTCCCCGAAGCCTGACCCTCACCCGTCCCCTAATCCTAACGCGTACGCTAACGCTAACCCTCGCCCTCACACGTACGCTCCCCCTCAAGCGTTGTCGTACCCTCACCTGGACCCTAAACCGTCCCTGTCCCCTAACCCTAACCCTAGCCTGAACCCTAACCCTAACCCTTCCCCGAAGCCTGACCCTCACCCGTCGTCTAATGCTAAGCCGTACAGTAACGCTAACCGGCGCCCTCACATGTACGCTCCCCCTAAAGCATTGTCGTACCCTAACCTGGACCCTAAACCGTCTCCGTCCCCTAACCCTAACCCTAGCCCAAACCCTAACCCTAAACCTTCCCCGAAGCCTGACCCTCACCCTTCCCATAATGCTAACCCGTACGCTTACGCTAACCCGCGCCCTCACACGTACGCTCCCCCTAAAGCGTTGTCGTATCCTCACCTGGACCCTAAACCGTCCCCGTCCCCTAACCCTAACCCTAGCCCGAACCCTATCCCTAACACTTCCCCGAAGCCTGATCCTCACACGTCCCCTAATCCTAACCCGTACGCTATCGCTAACCCGTGCCCTCACACGTACGCTCCACCTAAAGCATTGTCGTACTCTCACCTGGACCCTAAACCGTCCCCTTCCACTAACCCTAACCCTAGCCCGAACCCTAACCCTAACCCTTCCCCGAGGCCTGACCCTCACCCGTCCCTAATCCTAACCCGTACGCTAACGCTAACCCGCGCGCTCACACGTACGCTCCCCCTAAAGCATTGTCGTACTCTCACCTGGACCCTAAACCGTCCCCGTCCCCTAACCCTAACCCTAGCCCGAACCCTAACCTTAACCCTTTCCCGAAGCCTGACCCTCACCCGTCCCCTAATCCTAACGCGTACGCTAACGCTAACCTGCGCCCTCACACGTACGCTCCCCCTAAAGCATTGTCGTACTCTCACCTGGACCCAAAACCGTCCCCGTCCCCTAACCCTAACCCTAGTCCGAACCCTAACCCTAACCCTTCCCCGAAGCCTGACCCTCACCCGTCGTCTAATGTTAACCCGTACGGTAACGCTAACCCGCGCCCTCACACGTACGCTCCCCCTAAAGCGTTGTCGTACCCTCACCTGGACCCTAAACCGTCCCCATCCCCTAACCCTAACCCTAGCCCGAACCCTAACCCTAACCCTTCCCCGAAGCCTGACCCTCACCCGTCCCCTAATCCTAACCCGTACGCTAACGCTAACCAGCGCCCTCACACGTACGCTCCCCCTAAATCGTTGTTGTACCCTCACCTGGAACCTAAACCGTCCCCGTCCCCTAACCCTAACCCTAGCCCGAAGCCTAACCCTAACCCTTCCCCGAAGCCTGACCCTCACCCTTCCCCTAATCCTAAACCGTATGCTAACGCTAACCCGCGCCCTCACACGTACGCTCCCCCTAAAGCGTTGTCGTATCCTCACCTGGACCCTAAACCTTCCCCGTCCCCTAAACCTAACCCTAGCCCGAAGCCTAAGCCTAACCCTTCCCCGAAGCCTGACCCTCACCCGTCCCCTGATCCTAACCCGTACGCTAACGCTAACCCGCGCCCTCACACGTATGCTCCCCCTAAAGCATTGTCGTACCCTCACCTGGACCCTAAACCGTCCCGTCCCCTAACCCTAACCCTAGCCCGAAGCCTAACCCTAACCCTTCCCCAAAGCCTGACCTTCACCCTTCCCCTAATGCTAATCCGTACGCTAACGCTAACCCACGCCCTCACACGTACGCTCCCCCTAAAGTATTGTCGAACCCTCACCTGTAACCTAAACCGTCACCGTCCCCTAACCCTAACCCTAGCACGAAGGCTAACCGTAACCCTTCCCTGAAGCCTGACCCTCACCCGTCCCCTAATCCTAACCCGTACGCTAACGCTAACCCTCGCCCTCACACGTACGCTCCCTCTAAAGCGTTGTCGTACCCTCACCTGGACCCTAAGCCTTCCCCGTCCCCTAACCCTAATCCTAGCCCGAACCCTAACCCTAACCATTCCCCGAAGCCTGACCCTCACCCGTCCCCTTAATGCTAACCCGTACGCTAACGCTAACCCGTGCCCTCACACGTACGCTCCCCGTAAAGCGTTGTCGTACCCTCACCTGTTACCTAAACCGTCCCCGTCTCCTAACCCTAACCCTAGCCTGAAGGCTAACCGTAACCCTTCCCCGAAGGCTGACCCTCACCCATCGTCTAATGCTAACCCGTACGGTAACGCTAACCCGCGCCCTCACACGTACGCTCCCCTTAAAGCGTTGTCGTACCCTCACCTGGACCCAAAACCTTCCCCGTCCCCTAAACCTAACCCTAGACCGAAGCCTAACCCTAACACTTCCCCGAAGCCTGACCCTCACCCGTCCCCTAATGCTATCCCGTACGCTAACGCTAACCCGCGCCCTCACACGTACGCTCCCCCTAAAGCATTGTCGTACTCTCACCTGGACCCTAAACCGTCCCCGTCCCCTAACCCTAACCCTAGCCCGAACCCTAACCCTAACCCTTCCCCAACGCCTGACCCTCACCCGTCGTCTAATGCTAACCCGTACGGTAACGCTAACCCGCGCCCTCACACGTACACTCCCCCTAAAGCGTTCTCGTACCCTCACCTGGACCCTAAACCGTCCCCGTCCCCTAACACTAACCCTAGCCCGAAGCCTAACCCTAACCCTTCCCGGAAGCCTGACCCTCACCCGTCTCCTAATCCTAACCCGTACCTTAACGCTAACCTGCGCCCTCACACGTACGCTCCCCCTAAAGCGTTGTCGTACACTCACCTGGACCCTAAACCGTCCCCGTCCCCTAACGCTAACCCTAGCCCGAACCCTAACCCTAACCCTTCCCCGAAGCCTGACCCTCACCCGTCCCCTAATCCTAACCCGTACGCTAACGCTAACCCGCGCCCTCACTCGTACGATCCCCCTAAAGCGTTGTCGTACCATCACCTGGACCCTAAACCGTCCCCGTCCCCTAACCCTAACCCTAGCGCGAACCCTAACCCTAACCCTTCTCCGAAGCCTGAACCTCACCCATCCCCTAATCCTAACCCTTACGCTAACGCTTACCCACGCCCTCACACGTACGCTCCCCCTAAAGCGTTGCCGTACCGTCACCAGGACCCTAAACCGTCCCCGTCCCCTAACCCTAACCCTAGCCCGAACCCTAACCCTAACCCTTCCCCGAAGCCTGACCCTCACACGTCCCCTAATCCTAAACCGTACGCTAACGCTAACCCGCGCCCTCACACGTACGCTCCCCCTAAATCATTGTCGTACACTCACCTGGACCCTAAACCGTCCCCGTCCCCTAACCCTAACCCTAGCCCGAACCCTAACCCTAATCCTTCCCCGAAGCCTGACCCTCACCCGTCGCCTAATGCTAACCCGTACGGTAACGCTAACCCGCGCCCTCACACGTACGCTCCCCCTAAAGCGTTGTCGTACCCTCACCTGGACCCTAAACCGTCCCCATCCCCTAACCCTAACCCTAGCCCGAACCCTAACCCTAACCCTTCCCCGAAGCCTGACCCTCACCCGTCCCCTAATCCTAACCCGTACGCTAACGCTAACCCGCGCCCTCACACGTACGCTCCCCCTAAAGCGTTGTCATACCCTCACCTGGACCCTAAATCGTCCCCATCCCCTAACCCTAACTCTAGCCCGAACCCTAACCCTAACCCTTCCCCGAAGCCTGACCTTCACCCTTCCCCTAATGCTAACCCGTACGCTAATGCTAACCCGCACCCTCACACGTACGCTCCCCCTAAAGCGTCGTCATACCCTCACATGGACCCTAAACTGTCCCCGTCCCCTAACCCTAACCCTAGCCCGAAGCCTAACCCTAAGACTTCTACGAAGCCTGACACTCACCCGTCCCCTAATCCTAACCCGTACGCTAACGCTAACCCACGCCCTCACACGTACGCTCCCCCTAAAGCGTTGTCGTACCCTCACCTGGACCCTAAACCGTCCCCGTCCCCTAACCCTAACCCTAGCCCGAACCCTAACCCTAACCCTTCCCCGAAGCCTGACCCTCACCCGTCCCCTAATCCTAACCCGTACGCTAACGCTAACCCGCGCCCTCACACGTACGCTCCCCTTAAAGCGTTGTCGTACACTCACCTGGACCCTAAACCGTCCCCGTCCCCTAACCCTAACCCTAGCCCGAAACCTAACCCTAACACTTCCCCGAAGCCTGACCCTCACCCGTCCCCTAATCCTAACCCGTACGCTAACGCTAACCCGCGCCCTCACACGTACGCTCCCCTTAAAGCGTTGTCGTACCCTCACCTGGACCCTAAACCGTCCCCGTCCCCTAACCCTAACCCTAGCCCGAAGCCTAACACTAACACTTCCCCGAAGCCTGACCCTCACCCGTCCCCTAATCCTAACCCGTACGCTAACGCTAACCCGCGCCCTCACACATACGCTCCCCCTAAAGCGTTGTCGTACCCTCACCTGGACCCTAAACCTTCCCCGTCCCCTAACCCTAACCCTAGCCCGAAGCCTAACCCTAACCCTTGCCCGAAGCCTGATCCTCACCCTTCCCCTAATCCTAACACATACGCTAACGCTAACCCGCGCCCTCACACGTACGCTCCCCCTAAAGCGTTGTCGTACCCTCACCTGGACCCTAAACCGTCCCCGTCCCATAACCCTAACCCTAGCCCGAACCCTAAACCTAACCCTTCCCCGAAGCCTGACCCTCACCCTTCCCCTAATGCTAACCCGTACGCTAACGCTAACCCGCGCCCTCACACGTACGCTACCCCTAAAGCGTCGTCGTACCCTCACATGGACCCTAAACCGTCCCCGTCCCCTAACCCTAACCCTAGCCCGAACCCTAACCCTAAGCCTTCTGCGAAGCCTGACCCTCACCCGTCCCCTAATCCTAACCCGTACGCTAACACTAACCCGCGCCCTCACACGTACGCTCCCCCTAAAGTGTTGTCGTACCCTCAGCTGGACCCTAAACCGTCCCCGTCCCCTAACCCTAACCCTAGCCCGAACCCTAACCCTAACACTTCCCCGAAGCCTGACCCTCACACGTCTCCTAATCCTAACCCGTAAGCTAACGCTAAACCGCGCCCTCACACGTACGCTCCCCTTAAAGCGTTGTCGTACCCTCACCTGGACCCTAAACCGTACCCATCCCCTAACCCTAACCCTAGCCCGAAGCCTAACCCTAACCCTTGCCCGAAGCCTGACCCTCACCCGTCCCCTAATCCTAACCCGTACGCTAACGCTAACCCGCGCCCTCACACATACGCTCCACCTAAAGCGTTGTCGTACCCTCATCTGGACCCTAAACCTTCCCCGTCCCCTAACCCTAACCCTAGCCCGAAGCCTAACCCTAACCCTTGCCCGAAGCATGATCCTCACCCGTCCCCTAATCCTAACCCATACGCTAACGCTAACCCGCGCCCTCACACGTATGCTCCCCCTAAAGCGTTGTCGTACCCTCACCTGGACCCTAAACCGTCCCCGTCCCCTAAGCCTAACCCTAGCCCGAAGCCTAACCCTAACCCTTCCCCGAAGCCTGACCCTCACCCGTCGTCTAATGCTAAACCGTACGGTAACGCTAACCCGCGCCCTTACACGTACGCTCCCCCTAAAGCGTTGTCGTACCCTCACCTAGACCCTAAACCGTCCCCGTCCCCTAACCCTAACCCTAGACCAAACCCTAACCCTAACCCTTCCCCGAAGACTGACCCTCACCCGTCCCCTAATTCTAAACCGTAGGATAACGCTAACCCGTGAACTCACACGTACGCTCCCCCTAAAGCGTTGGCGTATCCTCACCTGTACACTAAACCGTCCCCGTCCCATAACCCTAACACTAGCCCGAACCCTGACCCTAACCCTTCCCCGAAGCCTGACCCTCACCCGTCGTCTAATGCTAACCCGTACAGTAACGCTAACCCGCGCCCTCACACGTACGCTCCCCCTAAAGCGTTGTCGTACCCTCACCTGGACCCTAAAGCGTCCCCATCCCCTAACCCTAACCCTAGCCCGAACCCTAACCCTAACCCTTCCCCGAAGCCTGACCCTCACCCGTCCCCTAATCCTATCCCGTACGCTAACGCTAACCAGCGCCCTCACACGTACGCTCCCCCTAAAGCGTTGTTGTACCCTCACCTGGAACCTAAACCGTCCCCGTCCCCTAACCCTAACCCTAGCCCGAAGCCTAACCCTAACCCTTCCCCGAAGCCTGACCCTCACCCTTCCCCTAATCCTAAACCGTATGCTAACGCTAACCCGCGCCCTCACACGTACGCTCCCCCTAAAGCGTTGTCGTATCCTCACCTGGACCCTAAACCTTCCCCGTCCCCTAAACCTAACCCTAGCCCGAAGCCTAACCCTAACCCTTCCCCGAAGCCTGACTCTCACCCGTCCCCTAATCCTAACCCGTACGCTAACGCTAACCCGCGCCCTCACACGTACGCTCCCCCTAAAGCGTTGTCGTACCCTCACCTGGACCCTAAACCGTCCCGTCCCCTAACCCTAACCCTAGCCCGAAGCCTAACCCTAACCCTTCCCCGAAGCCTGACCCTCACCCTTCCCCTAATGCTAATCCGTACGCTAACGCTAACCCGCGCCCTCACACGTACGCTCCCCCTAAAGCATTGTCGAACCCTCACCTGTAACCTAAACCGTCACCGTCCCCTAACCCTAACCCTAGCACGAAGGCTAACCGTAACCCTTCCCCGAAGCCTGACCCTCACCCGTCCCCTAATCCTAAACCGTACGCTAACACTAACCCTCGCCCTCACACGTACGCTCCCTCTAAAGCGTTGTCGTACCCTCACCTGGACCCTAAACCTTCCCCATCCCCTAACCCTAATCCTAGCCCGAACCCTAACCCTAACCATTCCCCGAAGCCTGACCCTCACCCGTCCCCTTATTCTACACCGTACGCTAACGCTAACCCGCGCCGTCACACGTACGCTACCCCTAATGCGTTGTCGTACCCTTACCTGGATGCTAAACCGTCCCCGTCCCTTAACCCTAACCCTACCCCGAACCCTAACCCTAACCCTTCCCCGAAGCCTGACCCTCACGCGTCCCCTAATCCTAAACCGAACGCTAACGATAACCCGCGCCCTCACACGTACGCTCCCCCTAAAGCATTGTCGTACTCTCACCTGGACCCTAAACCGTCCCCGTCCCCTAACCCTAACCCTAGCCCGAACCCTAACCCTAACCCTTCCCCGAAGCCTGACCCTCACCCGTCCCCTAATCCTAACCCGTACGCTAACGCTAACCCGCGCCTTCACACGTACGATCCCCCTAAAGCGTTGTCGTACCATCACCTGGACCCTAAACCGTCCCCGTCCCCTAACCCTAACCCTAGCGCGAACCCTAACCATAACCCTTCTCCGAAGCCTGACCCTCACCCATCCCCTACTCCTAACCCTTACGCTAACGCTTACCCACGCCCTCACACGTACGCTCCCCCTAAAGCGTTGTCGTACCGTCACCGGGACCCTAAACCGTCCCCGTCCCCTAACCCTAACCCTAGCCCGAACCCTAACCCTAACCCTTCCCCGAAGCCTGACCCTCACACGTCCCCTAATCCTAACCCGTACGCTAACGCTAACCCGCGCCCTCACACGTACGCTCCCCCTAAATCATTGTCGTACACTCACCTGGACCCTAAACCGTCCCCGTCCCCTAACCCTAACCCTAGCCCGAACCCTAACCCTAATCCTTCCCCGAAGCCTGACCCTCACCCGTCGCCTAATGCTAACCCGTACGGTAACGCTAACCCGCGCCCTCACACGTACGCTCCCCCTAAAGCGTTGTCGTACCCTCACCTGGACCCTAAACCGTCCCCATCCCCTAACCCTAACCCTAGCCCGAACCCTAACCCTAACCCTTCCCCGAAGCCTGACCCTCACCCGTCCCCTAATCCTAACCCGTACGCTAACGCTAACCCGCGCCCTCACACGTACGCTCCCCCTAAAGCGTTGTCATACCCTCACCTGGACCCTAAATCGTCCCCATCCCCTAACCCTAAATCTAGCCCGAACCCTAACCCTAACCCTTCCCCGAAGCCTGACCTTCACCCTTCCCCTAATGCTAACCCGTACGCTAATGCTAACCCGCACCCTCACACGTACGCTCCCCCTAAAGCGTCGTCATACCCTCACATGGACCCTAAACTGTCCCCGTCCCCTAACCCTAACCCTAGCCCGAAGCCTAACCCTAAGACTTCTACGAAGCCTGACACTCACCCGTCCCCTAATCCTAACCCGTACGCTAACGCTAACCCACGCCCTCACACGTACGCTCCCCCTAAAGCGTTGTCGTACCCTCACCTGGACCCTAAACCGTCCCCGTCCCCTAACCCTAACCCTAGCCCGAACCCTAACCCTAACCCTTCCCCGAAGCCTGACCCTCACCCGTCCCCTAATCCTAACCCGTACGCTAACGCTAACCCGCGCCCTCACACGTACGCTCCCCTTAAAGCGTTGTCGTACACTCACCTGGACCCTAAACCGTCCCCGTCCCCTAACCCTAACCCTAGCCCGAAACCTAACCCTAACACTTCCCCGAAGCCTGACCCTCACCCGTCCCCTAATCCTAACCCGTATGCTAACGCTAACCCGCGCCCTCACACGTACGCTCCCCTTAAAGCGTTGTCGTACCCTCACCTGGACCCTAAACCGTCCCCGTCCCCTAACCCTAACCCTAGCCCGAAGCCTAACACTAACACTTCCCCGAAGCCTGACCCTCACCCGTCCCCTAATCCTAACCCGTACGCTAACGCTAACCCGCGCCCTCACACATACGCTCCCCCTAAAGCGTTGTCGTACCCTCACCTGGACCCTAAACCTTCCCCGTCCCCTAACCCTAACCCTAGCCCGAAGCCTAACCCTAACCCTTGCCCGAAGCCTGATCCTCACCCTTCCCCTAATCCTAACACATACGCTAACGCTAACCCGCGCCCTCACACGTACGCTCCCCCTAAAGCGTTGTCGTACCCTCACCTGGACCCTAAACCGTCCCCGTCCCATAACCCTAACCCTAGCCCGAACCCTAAACCTAACCCTTCCCCGAAGCCTGACCCTCACCCTTCCCCTAATGCTAACCCGTACGCTAACGCTAACCCGCGCCCTCACACGTACGCTACCCCTAAAGCGTTGTCGTACCCTCACATGGACCCTAAACCGTCCCCGTCCCCTAACCCTAACCCTAGCCCGAACCCTAACCCTAAGCCTTCTGCGAAGCCTGACCCTCACCCGTCCCCTAATCCTAACCCGTACGCTAACACTAACCCGCGCCCTCACACGTACGCTCCCCCTAAAGTGTTGTCGTACCCTCAGCTGGACCCTAAACCGTCCCCGTCCCCTAACCCTAACCCTAGCCCGAACCCTAACCCTAACACTTCCCCGAAGCCTGACCCTCACACGTCTCCTAATCCTAACCCGTAAGCTAACGCTAAACCGCGCCCTCACACGTACGCTCCCCTTAAAGCGTTGTCGTACCCTCACCTGGACCCTAAACCGTACCCATCCCCTAACCCTAACCCTAGCCCGAAGCCTAACCCTAACCCTTGCCCGAAGCCTGACCCTCACCCGTCCCCTAATCCTAACCCGTACGCTAACGCTAACCCGCGCCCTCACACATACGCTCCACCTAAAGCGTTGTCGTACCCTCATCTGGACCCTAAACCTTCCCCGTCCCCTAACCCTAACCCTAGCCCGAAGCCTAACCCTAACCCTTGCCCGAAGCATGATCCTCACCCGTCCCCTAATCCTAACCCATACGCTAACGCTAACCCGCGCCCTCACACGTATGCTCCCCCTAAAGCGTTGTCGTACCCTCACCTGGACCCTAAACCGTCCCCGTCCCCTAAGCCTAACCCTAGCCCGAAGCCTAACCCTAACCCTTCCCCGAAGCCTGACCCTCACCCGTCGTCTAATGCTAAACCGTACGGTAACGCTAACCCGCGCCCTTACACGTACGCTCCCCCTAAAGCGTTGTCGTACCCTCACCTAGACCCTAAACCGTCCCCGTCCCCTAACCCTAACCCTAGACCAAACCCTAACCCTAACCCTTCCCCGAAGACTGACCCTCACCCGTCCCCTAATTCTAAACCGTAGGATAACGCTAACCCGTGAACTCACACGTACGCTCCCCCTAAAGCGTTGGCGTATCCTCACCTGTACACTAAACCGTCCCCGTCCCATAACCCTAACACTAGCCCGAACCCTGACCCTAACCCTTCCCCGAAGCCTGACCCTCACCCGTCGTCTAATGCTAACCCGTACAGTAACGCTAACCCGCGCCCTCACACGTACGCTCCCCCTAAAGCGTTGTCGTACCCTCACCTGGACCCTAAAGCGTCCCCATCCCCTAACCCTAACCCTAGCCCGAACCCTAACCCTAACCCTTCCCCGAAGCCTGACCCTCACCCGTCCCCTAATCCTAACCCGTACGCTAACGCTAACCAGCGCCCTCACACGTACGCTCCCCCTAAAGCGTTGTTGTACCCTCACCTGGAACCTAAACCGTCCCCGTCCCCTAACCCTAACCCTAGCCCGAAGCCTAACCCTAACCCTTCCCCGAAGCCTGACCCTCACCCTTCCCCTAATCCTAAACCGTATGCTAACGCTAACCCGCGCCCTCACACGTACGCTCCCCCTAAAGCGTTGTCGTATCCTCACCTGGACCCTAAACCTTCCCCGTCCCCTAAACCTAACCCTAGCCCGAAGCCTAACCCTAACCCTTCCCCGAAGCCTGACTCTCACCCGTCCCCTAATCCTAACCCGTACGCTAACGCTAACCCGCGCCCTCACACGTACGCTCCCCCTAAAGCGTTGTCGTACCCTCACCTGGACCCTAAACCGTCCCGTCCCCTAACCCTAACCCTAGCCCGAAGCCTAACCCTAACCCTTCCCCGAAGCCTGACCCTCACCCTTCCCCTAATGCTAATCCGTACGCTAACGCTAACCCGCGCCCTCACACGTACGCTCCCCCTAAAGCATTGTCGAACCCTCACCTGTAACCTAAACCGTCACCGTCCCCTAACCCTAACCCTAGCACGAAGGCTAACCGTAACCCTTCCCCGAAGCCTGACCCTCACCCGTCCCCTAATCCTAAACCGTACGCTAACACTAACCCTCGCCCTCACACGTACGCTCCCTCTAAAGCGTTGTCGTACCCTCACCTGGACCCTAAACCTTCCCCATCCCCTAACCCTAATCCTAGCCCGAACCCTAACCCTAACCATTCCCCGAAGCCTGACCCTCACCCGTCCCCTTATTCTACACCGTACGCTAACGCTAACCCGCGCCGTCACACGTACGCTACCCCTAATGCGTTGTCGTACCCTTACCTGGATGCTAAACCGTCCCCGTCCCTTAACCCTAACCCTACCCCGAACCCTAACCCTAACCCTTCCCCGAAGCCTGACCCTCACGCGTCCCCTAATCCTAAACC
This sequence comes from Pseudorca crassidens, assembly GCF_039906515.1. Lineage (NCBI taxonomy): Eukaryota > Metazoa > Chordata > Mammalia > Artiodactyla > Delphinidae > Pseudorca > Pseudorca crassidens. The sequence goes on from NC_090310.1 coordinate 24,767,294, forward strand.
GAACGCTAACGATAACCCGCGCCCTCACACGTACGCTCCCCCTAAAGCATTGTCGTACTCTCACCTGGACCCTAAACCGTCCCCGTCCCCTAACCCTAACCCTAGCCCGAACCCTAACCCTAACCCTTCCCCGAAGCCTGACCCTCACCCGTCCCCTAATCCTAACCCGTACGCTAACGCTAACCCGCGCCTTCACACGTACGATCCCCCTAAAGCGTTGTCGTACCATCACCTGGACCCTAAACCGTCCCCGTCCCCTAACCCTAACCCTAGCGCGAACCCTAACCCTAACCCTTCTCCGAAGCCTGACCCTCACCCATCCCCTACTCCTAACCCTTACGCTAACGCTTACCCACGCCCTCACACGTACGCTCCCCCTAAAGCGTTGTCGTACCGTCACCAGGACCCTAAACCGTCCCCGTCCCCTAACCCTAACCCTAGCCCGAACCCTAACCCTAACCCTTCCCCGAAGCCTGACCCTCACACGTCCCCTAATCCTAAACCGTACGCTAACGCTAACCCGCGCCCTCACACGTACGCTCCCCCTAAAGCATTTTCGTACACTCACCTGGACCCTAAACCGTCCCCGTCCCCTAACCCTAACCCTAGCCCGAACCCTAACCCTAACCCTTCCCCGAAGCCTGACCCTCACCCGTCCCCTAATCCTAACGCGTACGCTAACGCTAACCCGCGCCCTCACACATACGCTCCCCCTAAAGCATTGTCGTACTCTCACCTGGACCCTAAACCGTCCCCGTCCCCTAACCCTAACCCTAGCCCGAACCCTAACCCTAATCCTTCCCCGAAGCCTGACCCTCACCCGTCGCCTAATGCTAACCCGTACGGTAACGCTAACCTGCGCCCTCACATGTACGCTCCCCCTAAAGCGTTGTCGTACCCTCACCTGGACCCTAAACCGTCCCCATCCCCTAACCCTAACCCTAGCCCGAACCCTAACCCTAACCCTTCCCCGAAGCCTGACCCTCACCCGTCCCCTAATCCTAACCCGTACGCTAACGCTAACCCGCGCCCTCACACGTACGCTACCCCTAAAGCGTTGTCGTACCCTCACCTGGACCCTAAACCGTCCCCGACCCCTAACCCTAACTCTAGCCCGAACCCTAACCCTAACCCTTCCCCGAAGCCTGACCTTCACCCTTCCCCTAATGCTAACCCGTACGCTAATGCTAACCCACACCCTCACACGTACGCTCCCCCTAAAGCGTCGTCATACCCTCACCTGGACCCTAAACTGTCCCCGTCCCCTAACCCTAACCCTAGCCCGAAGCCTAACCCTAAGACTTCTCCGAAGCCTGACACTCACCCGTCCCCTAATCCTAACCCGTACGCTAACGCTAACCCACGCCCTCACACGTACGCTCCCCCTAAAGCGTTGTCGTACCCTCACCTGGACCCTAAACCGTCCCCGTCCCCTAACCCTAACCCTAGCCCGAACCCTAACCCTAACCCTTCCCCGAAGCCTGACCCTCACCCGTCCCCTAATCCTAACCCGTACGCTAACGCTAACCCGCGCCCTCACACGTACGCTCCCCTTAAAGCGTTGTCGTACACTCACCTGGACCCTAAACCGTCCCCGTCCCCTAACCCTAACCCTAGCCCGAACCCTAACCCTAACACTTCCCCGAAGCCTGACCCTCACCCGTCCCCTAATCCTAACCCGTACGCGAACGCTAATCCGCGCCCTCACACGTACGCTCCCCTTAAAGCGTTGTCGTACCCTCACCTGGACCCTAAACCGGCCCCGTCCCCTAACCCTAACCCTAGCCCGAAGCCTAACCCTAACCCTTGCCCGCAGCCTGACCCTCACCCGTCCCCTAATCCTAACCCGTACGCTAACGCTAACCCACGCCCTCACACATACGCTCCACCTAAAGCGTTGTCGTACCCTCATCTGGACCCTAAACCTTCCCCGTCCCCTAACCCTAACCCTAGCCCGAAGCCTAACCCTAACCCTTGCCCGAAGCATGATCCTCACCCGTCCCCTAATCCTAACCCATACGCTAACGCTAACCCGCGCCCTCACACGTATGCTCCCCCTAAAGCGTTGTCGTACCCTCACCTGGACCCTAAACCGTCCCCGTCCCCTAAGCCTAACCCTAGCCCGAAGCCTAACCCTAACCCTTCCCCGAAGCCTGACCCTCACCCGTCGTCTAATGCTAAACCGTACGGTAAGGCTAACGCGCGCCCTTACACGTACGCTCCCCCTAAAGCGTTGTCGTACCCTCACCTAGACCCTAAACCGTCCCCGTCCCCTAACCCTAACCCTAGACCAAACCCTAACCCTAACCCTTCCCCGAAGCCTGACCCTCACCCGTCCCCTAATTCTAAACCGTACGATAACGCTAACCCGTGAACTCACACGTACGCTCCCCCTAAAGCGTTGGCGTATCCTCACCTGTACACTAAACCGTCCCCGTCCCATAACCCTAACACTAGCCCGAACCCTGACCCTAACACTTCCCCGAAGCCTGACCCTCACCCGTCGTCTAATGCTAACCCGTACAGTAACGCTAACCCGCGCCCTCACACGTACGCTCCCCCTAAAGCGTTGTCGTACCCTCACCTGGACCCTAAACCGTCCCCATCCCCTAACCCTAACCCTAGCCCGAACCCTAACCCTAACCCTTCCCCGAAGCCTGACCCTCACCCGTCCCCTAATCCTAACCCGTACGCTAACGCTAACCAGCGCCCTCACACGTACGCTCCCCCTAAAGCGTTGTTGTACCCTCACCTGGAACCTAAACCGTCCCCGTCCCCTAACCCTAACCCTAGCCCGAAGCCTAACCCTAACCCTTCCCCGAAGCCTGACCCTCACCCTTCCCCTAATCCTAAACCGTATGCTAACGCTAACCCGCGCCCTCACACGTACGCTCCCCCTAAAGCGTTGTCGTATCCTCACCTGGACCCTAAACCTTCCCCGTCCCCTAAACCTAACCCTAGCCCGAAGCCTAACCCTAACCCTTCCCCGAAGCCTGACTCTCACCCGTCCCCTACTCCTAACCCGTACGCTAACGCTAACCCGCGCCCTCACACGTATGCTCCCCCTAAAGCGTTGTCGTACCCTCACCTGGACCCTAAACCGTCCCGTCCCCTAACCCTAACCCTAGCCCGAAGCCTAACCCTAACCCTTCCCCGAAGCCTGACCCTCACCCTTCCCCTAATGCTAATCCGTACGCTAACGCTAACCCGCGCCCTCACACGTACGCTCCCCCTAAAGCATTGTCGACCCCTCACCTGTAACCTAAACCGTCACCGTCCCCTAACCCTAACCCTAGCACGAAGGCTAACCGTAACCCTTCCCCGAAGCCTGACCCTCACCCGTCCCCTAATCCTAAACCGTACGCTAACACTAACCCTCGCCCTCACACGTACGCTCCCTCTAAAGCGTTGTCGTACCCTCACCTGGACCCTAAACCTTCCCCATCCCCTAACCCTAATCCTAGCCCGAACCCTAACCCTAACCATTCCCCGAAGCCTGACCCTCACCCGTCCCCTAATTCTACACCGTACGCTAACGCTAACCCGCGCCGTCACACGTACGCTACCCCTAATGCGTTGTCGTACCCTTACCTGGACGCTAAACCGTCCCCGTCCCTTAACCCTAACCCTACCCCGAACCCTAACCCTAACCCTTCCCCGAAGCCTGACCCTCACGCGTCCCCTAATCCTAAACCGAACGCTAACGATAACCCGCGCTCTCACACGTACGCTCCCCCTAAAGCATTGTCGTACTCTCACCTGGACCCTAAACCGTCCCCATCCCCTAACCCTAACCCTAGCCCGAACCCTAACCCTAACCCTTTCCCGAAGCCTGACCCTCACCCGTCCCCTAATCCTAACCCGTACGCTAACGCTAACCCGCGCCCTCACACGTACGATCCCCCTAAAGCGTTGTCGTACCATCACCTGGACCCTAAACCGTCCCCGTCCCCTAACCCTAACCCTAGCGCGAACCCTAGCGCGAACCCTAACCCTAACCCTTCTCCGAAGCCTGACCCTCACCCATCCCCTACTCCTAACCCTTACGCTAACGCTTACCCACGCCCTCACACGTACGCTCCCCCTAAAGCGTTGTCGTACCGTCACCAGGACCCTAAACCGTCCCCGTCCCCTAACCCTAACCCTAGCCCGAACCCTAACCCTAACCCTTCCCCGAAGCCTGACCCTCACACGTCCCCTAATCCTAAACCGTACGCTAACGCTAACCCGCGCCCTCACACGTACGCTCCCCCTAAAGCATTTTCGTACACTCACCTGGACCCTAAAACGTCCCCGTCCCCTAACCCTAACCCTAGCCTGAACCCTAACCCTAACCCTTCCCCGAAGCCTGACCCTCACCCGTCCCCTAATCCTAACGCGTACGCTAACGCTAACCCGCGCCCTCACACATACGCTCCCCCTAAAGCATTGTCGTACCCTCACCTGGACCCTAAACCGTCCCCGTCCCATAACCCTAACCCTAGCCCGAACCCTAAACCTAACCCTTCCCCGAAGCCTGACCCTCACCCTTCCCCTAATGCTAACCCGTACGCTAACGCTAACCCGCGCCCTCACACGTACGCTACCCCTAAAGCGTCGTCGTACCCTCACATGGACCCTAAACCGTCCCCGTCCCCTAACCCTAACCCTAGCCCGAACCCTAACCCTAAGCCTTCTGCGAAGCCTGACCCTCACCCGTCCCCTAATCCTAACCCGTACGCTAACACTAACCCGCGCCCTCACACGTACGCTCCCCCTAAAGTGTTGTCGTACCCTCAGCTGGACCCTAAACCGTCCCCGTCCCCTAACCCTAACCCTAGCCCGAACCCTAACCCTAACACTTCCCCGAAGCCTGACCCTCACACGTCTCCTAATCCTAACCCGTAAGCTAACGCTAAACCGCGCCCTCACACGTACGCTCCCCTTAAAGCGTTGTCGTACCCTCACCTGGACCCTAAACCGTACCCATCCCCTAACCCTAACCCTAGCCCGAAGCCTAACCCTAACCCTTGCCCGAAGCCTGACCCTCACCCGTCCCCTAATCCTAACCCGTACGCTAACGCTAACCCGCGCCCTCACACATACGCTCCACCTAAAGCGTTGTCGTACCCTCATCTGGACCCTAAACCTTCCCCGTCCCCTAACCCTAACCCTAGCCCGAAGCCTAACCCTAACCCTTGCCCGAAGCATGATCCTCACCCGTCCCCTAATCCTAACCCATACGCTAACGCTAACCCGCGCCCTCACACGTATGCTCCCCCTAAAGCGTTGTCGTACCCTCACCTGGACCCTAAACCGTTCCCGTCCCCTAAGCCTAACCCTAGCCCGAAGCCTAACCCTAACCCTTCCCCGAAGCCTGACCCTCACCCGTCGTCTAATGCTAAACCGTACGGTAACGCTAACCCGCGCCCTTACACGTACGCTCCCCCTAAAGCGTTGTCGTACCCTCACCTAGACCCTAAACCGTCCCCGTCCCCTAACCCTAACCCTAGACCAAACCCTAACCCTAACCCTTCCCCGAAGACTGACCCTCACCCGTCCCCTAATTCTAAACCGTAGAATAACGCTAACCCGTGAACTCACACGTACGCTCCCCCTAAAGCGTTGGCGTATCCTCACCTGTACACTAAACCGTCCCCGTCCCATAACCCTAACACTAGCCCGAACCCTGACCCTAACCCTTCCCCGAAGCCTGACCCTCACCCGTCGTCTAATGCTAACCCGTACAGTAACGCTAACCCGCGTCCTCACACGTACGCTCCCCCTAAAGCGTTGTCGTACCCTCACCTGGACCCTAAACCGTCCCCATCCCCTAACCCTAACCCTAGCCCGAACCCTAACCCTAACCCTTCCCCGAAGCCTGACCCTCACCCGTCCCCTAATCCTAACCCGTACGCTAACGCTAACCAGCGCCCTCACACGTACGCTCCCCCTAAAGCGTTGTTGTACCCTCACCTGGAACCTAAACCGTCCCCGTCCCCTAACCCTAACCCTAGCCCGAAGCCTAACCCTAACCCTTCCCCGAAGCCTGACCCTCACCCTTCCCCTAATCCTAAACCGTATGCTAACGCTAACCCGCGCCCTCACACGTACGCTCCCCCTAAAGCGTTGTCGTATCCTCACCTGGACCCTAAACCTTCCCCGTCCCCTAAACCTAACCCTAGCCCGAAGCCTAACCCTAACCCTTCCCCGAAGCCTGACTCTCACCCGTCCCCTAATCCTAACCCGTACGCTAACGCTAACCCGCGCCCTCACACGTATGCTCCCCCTAAAGCGTTGTCGTACCCTCACCTGGACCCTAAACCGTCCCGTCCCCTAACCCTAACCCTAGCCCGAAGCCTAACCCTAACCCTTCCCCGAAGCCTGACCCTCACCCTTCCCCTAATGCTAATCCGTACGCTAACGCTAACCCGCGCCCTCACACGTACGCTCCCCCTAAAGCATTGTCGAACCCTCACCTGTAACCTAAACCGTCACCGTCCCCTAACCCTAACCCTAGCACGAAGGCTAACCGTAACCCTTCCCCGAAGCCTGACCCTCACCCGTCCCCTAATCCTAAACCGTACGCTAACACTAACCCTCGCCCTCACACGTACGCTCCCTCTAAAGCGTTGTCGTACCCTCACCTGGACCCTAAACCTTCCCCGTCCCCTAACCCTAATCCTAGCCCGAACCCTAACCCTAACCATTCCCCGAAGCCTGACCCTCACCCGTCCCCTAATTCTACACCGTACGCTAACGCTAACCCGCGCCGTCACACGTACGCTACCCCTAATGCGTTGTCGTACCCTTACCTGGACGCTAAACCGTCCCCGTCCCTTAACCCTAACCCTACCCCGAACCCTAACCCTAACCCTTCCCCGAAGCCTGACCCTCACGCGTCCCCTAATCCTAAACCGAACGCTAACGATAACCCGCGCCCTCACACGTACGCTCCCCCTAAAGCATTGTCGTACTCTCACCTGGACCCTAAACCGTCCCCGTCCCCTAACCCTAACCCTAGCGCGAACCCTAACCCTAACCCTTCTCCGAAGCCTGACCCTCACCCATCCCCTACTCCTAACCCTTACGCTAACGCTTACCCACGCCCTCACACGTACGCTCCCCCTAAAGCGTTGTCGTACCGTCACCAGGACCCTAAACCGTCCCCGTCCCCTAACCCTAACCCTAGCCCGAACCCTAACCCTAACCCTTCCCCGAAGCCTGACCCTCACACGTCCCCTAATCCTAAACCGTACGCTAACGCTAACCCGCGCCCTCACACGTACGCTCCCCCTAAAGCATTTTCGTACACTCACCTGGACCCTAAACCGTCCCCGTCCCCTAACCCTAACCCTAGCCCGAACCCTAACCCTAACCCTTCCCCGAAGCCTGACCCTCACCCGTCCCCTAATCCTAACGCGTACGCTAACGCTAACCCGCGCCCTCACACATACGCTCCCCCTAAAGCATTGTCGTACTCTCACCTGGACCCTAAACCGTCCCCGTCCCCTAACCCTAACCCTAGCCCGAACCCTAACCCTAATGCTTCCCCGAAGCCTGACCCTCACCCGTCGCCTAATGCTAACCCGTACGGTAACGCTAACCCGCGCCCTCACATGTACGCTCCCCCTAAAGCGTTGTCGTACCCTCACCTGGACCCTAAACCGTCCCCATCCCCTAACCCTAACCCTAGCCCGAACCCTAACCCTAACCCTTCCCCGAAGCCTGACCCTCACCCGTCCCCTAATCCTAACCCGTACGCTAACGCTAACCCGCGCCCTCACACGTACGCTCCCCCTAAAGCGTTGTCGTACCCTCACCTGGACCCTAAACCGTCCCCGACCCCTAACCCTAACTCTAGCCCGAACCCTAACCCTAACCCTTCCCCGAAGCCTGACCTTCACCCTTCCCCTAATGCTAACCCGTACGCTAATGCTAACCCACACCCTCACACGTACGCTCCCCCTAAAGCGTCGTCATACCCTCACCTGGACCCTAAACTGTCCCGGTCCCCTAACCCTAACCCTAGCCCGAAGCCTAACCCTAAGACTTCTCCGAAGCCTGACACTCACCCGTCCCCTAATCCTAACCCGTACGCTAACGCTAACCCACGCCCTCACACGTACGCTCCCCCTAAAGCGTTGTCGTACCCTCACCTGGACCCTAAACCGTCCCCGTCCCCTAACCCTAACCCTAGCCCGAACCCTAACCCTAACCCTTCCCCGAAGCCTGACCCTCACCCGTCCCCTAATCCTAACCCGTACGCTAACGCTAACCCGCGCCCTCACACGTACGCTCCCCTTAAAGCGTTGTCGTACACTCACCTGGACCCTAAACCGTCCCCGTCCCCTAACCCTAACCCTAGCCCGAACCCTAACCCTAACACTTCCCCGAAGCCTGACCCTCACCCGTCCCCTAATCCTAACCCGTACGCTAACGCTAATCCGCGCCCTCACACGTACGCTCCCCTTAAAGCGTTGTCGTACCCTCACCTGGACCCTAAACCGGCCCCGTCCCCTAACCCTAACCCTAGCCCGAAGCCTAACCCTAACCCTTGCCCGAAGCCTGACCCTCACCCGTCCCCTAATCCTAACCCGTACGCTAACGCTAACCCGCGCCCTCACACATACGCTCCACCTAAAGCGTTGTCGTACCCTCATCTGGACCCTAAACCTTCCCCGTCCCCTAACCCTAACCCTAGCCCGAAGCCTAACCCTAACCCTTGCCCGAAGCATGATCCTCACCCGTCCCCTAATCCTAACCCATACGCTAACGCTAACCCGCGCCCTCACACGTATGCTCCCCCTAAAGCGTTGTCGTACCCTCACCTGGACCCTAAACCGTCCCCGTCCCCTAAGCCTAACCCTAGCCCGAAGCCTAACCCTAACCCTTCCCCGAAGCCTGACCCTCACCCGTCGTCTAATGCTAAACCGTACGGTAAGGCTAACGCGCGCCCTTACACGTACGCTCCCCCTAAAGCGTTGTCGTACCCTCACCTAGACCCTAAACCGTCCCCGTCCCCTAACCCTAACCCTAGACCAAACCCTAACCCTAACCCTTCCCCGAAGCCTGACCCTCACCCGTCCCCTAATTCTAAACCGTACGATAACGCTAACCCGTGAACTCACACGTACGCTCCCCCTATAGCGTTGGCGTATCCTCACCTGTACACTAAACCGTCCCCGTCCCATAACCCTAACACTAGCCCGAACCCTGACCCTAACCCTTCCCCGAAGCCTGACCCTCACCCGTCGTCTAATGCTAACCCGTACAGTAACGCTAACCCGCGCCCTCACACGTACGCTCCCCCTAAAGCGTTGTCGTACCCTCACCTGGACCCTAAACCGTCCCCATCCCCTAACCCTAACCCTAGCCCGAACCCTAACCCTAACCCTTCCCCGAAGCCTGACCCTCACCCGTCCCCTAATCCTAACCCGTACGCTAACGCTAACCAGCGCCCTCACACGTACGCTCCCCCTAAAGCGTTGTTGTACCCTCACCTGGAACCTAAACCGTCCCCGTCCCCTAACCCTAACCCTAGCCCGAAGCCTAACCCTAACCCTTCCCCGAAGCCTGACCCTCACCCTTCCCCTAATCCTAAACCGTATGCTAACGCTAACCCGCGCCCTCACACGTACGCTCCCCCTAAAGCGTTGTCGTATCCTCACCTGGACCCTAAACCTTCCCCGTCCCCTAAACCTAACCCTAGCCCGAAGCCTAACCCTAACCCTTCCCCGAAGCCTGACTCTCACCCGTCCCCTAATCCTAACCCGTACGCTAACGCTAACCTGCGCCCTCACACGTATGCTCCCCCTAAAGCGTTGTCGTACCCTCACCTGGACCCTAAACCGTCCCGTCCCCTAACCCTAACCCTAGCCCGAAGCCTAACCCTAACCCTTCCCCGAAGCCTGACCCTCACCCTTCCCCTAATGCTAATCCGTACGCTAACGCTAACCCGCGCCCTCACACGTACGCTCCCCCTAAAGCATTGTCGAACCCTCACCTGTAACCTAAACCGTCACCGTCCCCTAACCCTAACCCTAGCACGAAGGCTAACCGTAACCCTTCCCCGAAGCCTGACCCTCACCCGTCCCCTAATCCTAAACCGTACGCTAACACTAACCCTCGCCCTCACACGTACGCTCCCTCTAAAGCGTTGTCGTACCCTCACCTGGACCCTAAACCTTCCCCGTCCCCTAACCCTAATCCTAGCCCGAACCCTAACCCTAACCATTCCCCGAAGCCTGACCCTCACCCGTCCCCTAATTCTACACCGTACGCTAACGCTAACCCGCGCCGTCACACGTACGCTACCCCTAGTGCGTTGTCGTACCCTTACCTGGACGCTAAACCGTCCCCGTCCCTTAACCCTAACCCTACCCCGAACCCTAACCCTAACCCTTCCCCGAAGCCTGACCCTCACGCGTCCCCTAATCCTAAACCGAACGCTAACGATAACCCGCGCTCTCACACGTACGCTCCCCCTAAAGCATTGTCGTACTCTCACCTGGACCCTAAACCGTCCCCATCCCCTAACCCTAACCCTAGCCCGAACCCTAACCCTAACCCTTCCCCGAAGCCTGACCCTCACCCGTCCCCTAATCCTAACCCGTACGCTAACGCTAACCCGCGCCCTCACACGTACGATCCCCCTAAAGCGTTGTCGTACCATCACCTGGACCCTAAACCGTCCCCGTCCCCTAACCCTAACCCTAGCGCGAACCCTAACCCTAACCCTTCTCCGAAGCCTGACCCTCACCCATCCCCTACTCCTAACCCTTACGCTAACGCTTACCCACGCCCTCACACGTACGCTCCCCCTAAAGCGTTGTCGTACCGTCACCAGGACCCTAAACCGTCCCCGTCCCCTAACCCTAACCCTAGCCCGAACCCTAACCCTAACCCTTCCCCGAAGCCTGACCCTCACACGTCCCCTAATCCTAAACCGTACGCTAACGCTAACCCGCGCCCTCACACGTACGCTCCCCCTAAAGCATTTTCGTACACTCACCTGGACCCTAAAACGTCCCCGTCCCCTAACCCTAACCCTAGCCTGAACCCTAACCCTAACCCTTCCCCGAAGCCTGACCCTCACCCGTCCCCTAATCCTAACGCGTACGCTAACGCTAACCCGCGCCCTCACACATACGCTCCCCCTAAAGCATTGTCGTACTCTCACCTGGACCCTAAACCGTCCCCGTCCCCTAACCCTAACCCTAGCCCGAAGCCTAACCCTAACCCTTGCCCGAAGCCTGATCCTCACCCTTCCCCTAATCCTAACACATACGCTAACGCTAACCCGCGCCCTCACACGTACGCTCCCCCTAAAGCGTTGTCGTACCCTCACCTGGACCCTAAACCGTCCCCGTCCCATAACCCTAACCCTAGCCCGAACCCTAAACCTAACCCTTCCCCGAAGCCTGACCCTCACCCTTCCCCTAATGCTAACCCGTACGCTAACGCTAACCCGCGCCCTCACACGTACGCTACCCCTAAAGCGTCGTCGTACCCTCACCTGGACCCTAAACCGTCCCCGTCCCCTAACCCTAACCCTAGGCCGAACCTTAACCCTAAGCCTTCTGCGAAGCCTGACCCTCACCCGTCCCCTAATCCTAACCCGTACGCTAACACTAACCCGCGCCCTCACACGTACGCTCCCCCTAAAGTGTTGTCGTACCCTCAGCTGGACCCTAAACCGTCCCCGTCCCCTAACCCTAACCCTAGCCCGAACCCTAACCCTAACCCTTCCCCGAAGCCTGACCCTCACCCGTCCCCTAATCCTAACGCGTACGCTAACGCTAACCCGCGCCCTCACACGTACGCTCCCCCTAAAGTACTGTCGTACTCTCACCTGGACCCTAAACCGTCCCCGTCCCCTAACCCTAACCCTAGCCCGAACCCTAACCCTAACCCTTCCCCGAAGTCTGACCTTCACCCTTCCCCTAATGCTAACCCGTACGCTAACGCTAACCCGCACCCTCACACGTACGCTCCCCCTAAAGCGTCGTCATACCCTCACCTGGACCCTAAACTGTCCCCGTCCCCTAACCCTAACCCTAGCCCGAAGCCTAACCCTAAGACTTCTCCGAAGCCTGACACTCACCCGTCCCCTAATCCTAACCCGTAAGCTAACGCTAACCCGCGCCCTCACACGTACGCTCCCCCTAAAGCGTTCTCGTACCCTCACCTGGACCCTAAACCGTCCCCGTCCCATAACACTAACCCTAGCCCGAACCCTAAACCTAACCCTTCCCCGAAGCCTGACCCTCACCCTTCCCCTAATGCTAACCCGTACGCTAACGCTAACCCGCGCCCTCACACGTACGTTCCCCCTAAAGCGTTGTCGTACCCTCACCTGGACCCTAAACCGTCCCCGTGCCCTAACCCTAACCCTAGCCCTAACCCTAACCCTAACACTTCCCCGAAACCTGACCCTCACCCGTCCCCTAATCCTAACCCGTACGTTAACGTTAACCCGCGCCCTCACACGTACGCTCCCCTTAAAGCGTTGTCGTACCCTCACCTGGACCCTAAACCGTCCCCGTCCCCTAACCCTAACCCTAGCCCGAAGCCTAACACTAACACTTCCCCGAAGCCTGACCCTCACCCGTCCCCTAATCCTAACCCGTACGCTAACGCTAACTCGCGCCCTCACACATACGCTCCCCCTAAAGCGTTGTCGTACCCTGCCCTGGACCCTAAACCTTCCCCGTCCCCTAATCCTAACCCTAGCCCGAAGCCTAACCCTAACACTTGCGCGAAGCCTGATCCTCACCCGTCCCCTAATCCTAACTCATACGCTGACGCTAACCCGCGCCCTCACACGTACGCTCCCCCTAAAGCGTTGTCGTACCCTCACCTGGACCCTAAACCGTCTCCATACCCTAACCCTAACCCTAGCCCGAACCCTAACCCTAACCCTTCCCCGAAGCCTGACCCTCACCCGTCCCCTAATCCTAACCCGTACGCTAACGCTAACCCGCGCCCTCACACGTACGCTCCCCCTAAAGCGTTGTCGTACCCTCACCTGGAACCTAAACCGTCCCCGTCCCCTAACCCTAACCCTAGCCCGAAGCCTATCCCTAAACCTTCCCCGAAGCCTGACACTCACCCGTCCCCTAATCCTAAACCGTACGCTAACGCTAACCCGCGCCTTCACACGTACGCTCCCCCTAAAGCGTTGTCGTACCCTCACCTGGACCCTAAACCTTTCACGTCCCCTAACCCTAACCCTAGACCGAAGCATAACCCTAACACTTCCCCGAAGCCTGACCCTCACCCGTCCCCTAATCCTAACCCGTACGCTAACGCTAACCCGCGCCCTCACACGTACGCTCCCCCTAAAGCGTTGTCGTACCCTCACCTGGACCCTAAACAGTCCCCGTCCCCTAACGCTAACCGTAGCCCGAAGCCTAACCCTAACCCTTCCCCGAAGCCTGACCCTCACCCGTCGCCTAATGCTAACCCGTACGCTAACGCTAACCCGCGCCCTCACACGTACGCTCCCCCTAGAGCGTTGTCATACCCTCACCTGGACCCTAAACCGTCCCCGTCCCCTAACCCTAACTCTAGCCCGAACCCTAACCCTAACCCTTCCCCGAAGCCTGACCTTCACCCTTCCCCTAATGCTAACCCGTACGCTAACGCTAACGCGCACCCTCACACGTACGCTCCCCCTAAAGCGTCGTCATACCCTCACCTGGACCCTAAACTGTCCCCGTCCCCTAACCCTAACCCTAGCCCGAAGCCTAACCCTAAGACTTCTCCGAAGCCTCACACTCACCCGTCCCCTAATCCTAACCCGTACGCTAACGCTAACCCGCGCCCTCACACGTACGCTCCCCCTAAAGCGTTGTCGTACCCTCACCTGGACCCTAAACCGTCCCCGTCCCCTAACACTAACCCTAGCCCGAACCCTAACCCTAACCCTTCCCCGAAGCCTGACCCTCACCCGTCCCCTAATCCTAACCCGTACGGTAACGCTAACCCGCGCCCTCACACGTACGCTCCCCTTAAAGCGTTGTCGTACCCTCACCTGGAACTTAAACCGTCACCGTCCCCGTCCCCTAACCCTAGCCCGAAGCCTAACACTAACACTTCCCCGAAGCCTGACCCTCACCCGTCCCCTAATCCTAACCCGTACGCTAACGCTAACCCGCGCCCTCACACATACGCTCCCCCTAAAGCGTTGTCGTACCCTCACCTGGACCCTAAACCTTCCCCGTCCCCTAACCCTAACCCTAGCCCGAAGCCTAACCCTAACCCTTGCCCGAAGCCTGATCCTCACCCGTCCCCTAATCCTAACCCATACGCTAACGCTAACCCGCGCCCTCACACGTACGCTCCCCCTAAAGCGTTGTCGTACCCTCACCTGGACCCTAAATCGTCCCCATCCCATAACCCTAACCCTAGCCCGAACCCTAAACCTAACCCTTCCCCGAAGCCTGACCCTCACCCGTCCCCTAATCCTAACCCGTACGCTAACACTAACCCGCGCTCTCACACGTACGCTCCCCCTAAAGTGTTGTCGTACCCTCAGCTGGACCCTAAACCGTCCCCGGCCCCTAACCCTAACCCTAGACCGAAGGCTAACGGTAACCATTTCCCGAAACCTGACCCTCACCCGTCCCCTAATCCTAACCCGTACGCTAACGCTAACCCGCGCCCTCACACGTACGCTCCCCCTAAAGCATTGTCGTACTCTCACCTGGACCCTAAACCGTCCCCGTCCCCTAACCCTAACCCTAGCCCGAACCCTAACCCTAAACCTTCCCCAACGCCTGACCCTCACCCGTCGTCTAATGCTAACCCGTACGGTAACGCTAACCCGCGCCCTCACACGTACGCTCCCCCTAAAGCGTTGTCGTACCCTCACCTGGACCCTAAACCGTCCCCGTCCCCTAACCCTAACCCTAGCCCGAAGCCTAACCCTAACCCTTCCCGGAAGCCTGACCCTCACCCGTTTCCTAATCCTAACCCGTACCTTAACGCTAACCTGCGCCCTCACACGTACGCTCCCCCTAAAGCGTTGTCGTACACTCACCTGGACCCTAAACCGTCCCCGTCCCCTAACCCTAACCCTAGCCCGAACCCTAACCCTAACCCTTCCCCGAAGCCTGACCCTCACCCGTCCCCTAATCCTAACCCGTACGCTAACGCTAAACCGCGCCCTCACACGTACGCTCCCCCAAAAGCGTTGTCGTACCCTCACCTGGAACCTAAACCGTCCCCGTCCCCTAATCCTAACCGTAGCCCGAAGCCGATCCCTAACACTTTCCCGAAGCCTGACCCTCACCCGTCCCCTAATCCTAAACCGAACGCTAACGCTAACCCTCGCCTTCACACGTACGCTCCCCCTAAAGCGTTGTCGTACCCTCACCTGGACCCTAAACCTTCCACGTCCCCTAACCCTAACCCTAGCCCGACGCGTAACCCTAACCCTTCCCTGAAGCCTGACCCTCACCCGTCCCCTAATCCTAACCCGTATGCTAACGCTAACCCGCGCCCTCACACGTATGCTCCCCCTAAAGCGTTGTCGTACCCTCACCTGGACCCTAAACCGTCCCCGTCCCCTAACCCTAACCCTAGCCCGAAGCCTAACCCTAACCCTTCCCCGAAGCCTGAACCTCACACTTCCCTTAATGCTAAAACGTACGCTAACGCTAACCCGCGCCCTCACACGTACGCTCCCCCTAAAGCGTTGTCGTACCCTCAACTGTAACCTAAACCGTCCCCGTCCCCTAACACTAACCCTAGCCTGAAGGCTAACCGTAACCCTTCCCCGAAGCCTGACCCTCACCCGTCCCCTAATCCTAACGCGTACGCTAACGCTAACCCGCGCCCTCACACATACGCTCCCCCTCAAGCGTTGTCGTACCCTCACCTGGAGTCTAAACCGTCCCCGTCCCCTAACCCTAACCCTAGCCCGAACCCTAACCCTAACGCTTCCCCGAAGCCTGACCCTCACCCGACGTCTAATGCTAACCCGTACGGTAACGCTATCCCGCGCCCTCACACGTACGCTCCCCCTAAAGCGTTGTCGTACCCTCACCTGGACCCTAAACCGTCCCCGTCCCCTAACCCTAACCCTAGCCTGAACCCTAACCCTAACACTTCCCCGAAGCCTGACCCTCACCCGTCGTCTAATGCTAAACCGTACGGTAACGCTAACCCGCGCCCTCACACGTACGCTCCCCCTAAAGCGTTGTCGTACCCTCACCTGAACCCTAAACCGTCCCCGTCCCCTAACCCTAACCCTAGACCGAACCCTAACCCTAACCCTTCCCCGAAGCCTGACCCTCACCCGTCCCCTAATCCTAAACCGTACGATAACGCTAACCCGCGCCCTCACACGTACGCTCCCCCTAAAGCGTTGGCGTACACTCACCTGGACCCTAAACCGTCCCCGTCCCCTAACCCTAACCCTAGCCCGAACCCTGACCCTAACCCTTCCCCGAAGCCTGACCCTCACCCGTCGTCTAATGCTAACCCGTACAGTAACGCTAACCGGCGCCCTCACATGTACGCTCCCCCTAAAGCATTGTCGTACCCTCACATGGACCCTAAACCGTCTCCGTCCCCTAACCCTAACCCTAGCCCAAACCCTAACCCTAACCCTTCCCCGAAGCCTGACCCTCACCCTTCCCCTAATGCTAACCCGTACGCTAACGCTAACCCGCGCCCTCACACGTACGCTCCCCCTAAAGCGTTGTCGTACCCTCACCTGGACCCTAAACCGTCCCCGTCCCCTAACCCTAACCCTAGCCCGAACCCTATCCCTAACACTTCCCCGAAGCCTGACCCTCACCCGTCCCCTAATCCTAACCCGTACGCTATCGCTAACCCGTGCCCTCACACGTACGCTCCCCCTAAAGCATTGTCGTACTCTCACCTGGACCCAAAACCGTCCCCGTCCCCTAACCCTAACCCTAGCCCGAACCCTAACCCTATCACTTCCCCGAAGCCTGACCCTCACCCGTCGTCTAATGCTAACCCGTACGGTAACGCTAACCCGCGCCCTCACACGTACGCTCCCCCTAAAGCGTTGTCGTACCCTCACCTGGACCCTAAACCGTCCCCATCCCCTAACCCTAACCCTAGCCCGAACCCTAACCCTAACCCTTCCCCGAAGCCTGACCCTCACCCGTCCCCTAATCCTAACCCGTACGCTAACGCTAACCAGCGCCCTCACACGTACGCTCCCCCTAAAGCGTTGTTGTACCCTCACCTGGAACCTAAACCGTCCCCGTCCCCTAACCCTAACCCTAGCCCAAAGCCTAACCCTAACCCTTCCCCGAAGCCTGACCCTCACCCTTCCCCTAATCCTAAACCGTATGCTAACGCTAACCCGCGCCCTCACACGTACGCTCCCCCTAAAGCGTTGTCGTATCCTCACCTGGACCCTAAACCTTCCCCGTCCCCTAAACCTAACCCTAGCCCGAAGCCTAACCCTAACCCTTCCCCGAAGCCTGACCCTCACCCGTCCCCTAATCCTAACCCGTACGCTAACGCTAACCCGCGCCCTCACACGTATGCTCCCCCTAAAGCGTTGTCGTACCCTCACCTGGACCCTAAACCGTCCCGTCCCCTGACCCTAACCCTAGCCCGAAGTCTAACCCTAACCCTTCCCCGAAGCCTGACCCTCACCCGTCCCCTAATCCTAACCCGTACGCTAACGCTAACCCACGCCCTCACACGTACGCTCCCCCTAAAGTATTGTCGAACCCTCACCTGTAACCAAAACCGTCACCGTCCCCTAACCCTAACCCTAGCACGAAGGCTAACCGTAACACTTCCCTGAAGCCTGACCCTCACCCGTCCCCTAATCGTAACCCGTACGCTAACGCTAACCCTCGCCCTCACACGTACGCTCCCTCTAAAGCATTGTCGTACCCTCACCTGGACCCTAAACCTTCCCCGTCCCCTAACACTAAACCTAGCCCGAAGCCTAACCCTAACCCTTCCCGGAAGCCTGACCCTCACCCGTCTCCTAATCCTAACCCGTACCTTAACGCTAACCTGCGCCCTCACACGTACGCTCCCCCTAAAGCGTTGTCGTACACTCACCTGGACCCTAAACCATCCCCGTCCCCTAACCCTAAGCCTAGTCCGAACCCTAACCCTAACCCTTCCCCGAATCCTGACCCTCACCCGTCCCCTAATCCTAACCCGTACGCTAACGCTAACCCGCGCCCTCACACGTACGATCCCCCTAAAGCGTTGTCGTACCGTTACCTGGACCCTAAACCGTCCCCGTCCCCTAACCCTAACCCTAGCGTGAACCCTAACCCTAACCCTTCTCCGAAGCCTGACCCTCAACCATCCCCTAATCCTAACCCTTACGCTAACGCTTACCCACGCCCTCACACGTACGCTCCCCCTAAAGCGTTGTCGTACCGTCACCAGGACCCTAAACCGTCCCCGTCCCCTAACCCTAACCCTAGCCCGAACCCTAACCCTAACCCTTCCCCGAAGCCTGACCCTCACACGTCCCCTAATCCTAAACCGTACGCTAACGCTAACCCGCGCCCTCACATGTACGCTCCCCCTAAAGCATTGTCGTACACTCACCTGGACCCTAAACCGTCCCCGTCCCCTAACCCTAACCCTAGCCCGAACCCTAACCCTAATCCTTCCCCGAAGCCTGACCTTCACCCGTCGCCTAATGCTAACCCGTACGGTAACGCTAACCCGCGCCCTCACACGTACGCCCCCCCTAAAGCGTTGTCGTACCCTCACCTGGACCCTAAACCGTCCCCATCCCCTAACCCTAACCCTAGCCCGAAGCCTAACCCTAACCCTTCCCCGAAGCCTGACCCTCACCCGTCCCCTAATCCTAACACGTACGCTAACGCTAACCCGCGCCCTCACACGTACGCTCCCCCTAAAGCGTTGTCATACCCTCACCTGGACCCTAAATCGTCCCCGTCTCCTAACCCTAACTCTAGCCCGAACCCTAACACTAACCCTTCCCCGAAGCCTGACCTTCACCCTTCCCCTAATGCTAACCCGTACGCTAATGCTAACCCGCACCCTCACACGTACGCTCCCACTAAAGCGTCGTCATACCCTCACATGGACCCTAAACCGTCCCCGTCCCCTAACCCTAACCCTAGCCCGAACCCTAACCCTAACACTTCCCCGAAGCCTGACCCTCACCCGTCCCCTAATCCTAACCCGTACGCTAACGCTAACCCGCGCCCTCACACGTACGCTCCCCTTAAAGCGTTGTCGTACCCTCACCTGGACCCTAAACCGTCCCCGTCCCCTAACCCTTTCCCTAGCCCGAAGCCTAACACTAACACTTCCCCGAAGCCTGACCCTCACCCGTCCCCTAATCCTAACCCGTACGCTAACGCTAACCCGCGCCCTCACACGTACGCTCCCCCTAAAGCGTTGTCGTATCCTCACCTGGACCCTAAACCTTCCCCGTCCCCTAAACCTAACCCTAGCCCGAAGACTAACCCTAACCCTTCCCCGAAGCCTGACTCTCACCCGTCCCCTAATCCTAACCCGTACGCTAACGCTAACCCGCGCCCTCACACGTATGCTCCCCCTAAAGCGTTGTCGTACCCTCACCTGGACCCTAAACCGTCCCGTCCCCTAACCCTAACCCTAGCCCGAAGCCTAACCCTAACCCTTCCCCGAAGCCTGACCCTCACCCTTCCCCTAATGCTAATCCGTACGCTAACGCTAACCCGCGCCCTCACACGTACGCTCCCCCTAAAGCATTGTCGAACCCTCACCTGTAACCTAAACCGTCACCGTCCCCTAACCCTAAACCTAGCACGAAGGCTAACCGTAACCCTTCCCCGAAGCCTGACCCTCACCCGTAACCTAATCCTAAACCGTACGCTAACGCTAACCCTCGCCCTCACACGTACGCTCCCTCTAAAGCGTTGTCGTACCCTCACCTGGACCCTAAACCTTCCCCGTCCCCTAACCCTAATCCTAGCCCGAACCCTAACCCTAACCATTCCCCGAAGCCTGACCCTCACCCGTCCCCTAATTCTACACCGTACGCTAACGCTAACCCGCGCCGTCACATGTACGCTACCCCTAAAGCATTGTCGTACCCTTAACTGGACGCTAAACCGTCCCCGTCCCTTAACCCTAACCCTACCCCGAACCCTAACCCTAACCCTTCCCCGAAGCCTGACCCTCACGCGTCCCCTATTCCTAAACCGAACGCTAACGATAACCCGCGCCCTCACACGTACGCTCCCCCTAAAGCATTGTCGTACTCTCACCTGGACCCTAAACCGTCCCCGTCCCCTAACCCTAACCCTAGCCCGAACCCTAACCCTAACCCTTCCCCGAAGCCTGACCCTCACCCGTCCCCTAATCCTAACCCGTACGCTAACGCTAACCTGCGCCCTCACACGTACGATCCCCCTAAAGCGTTGTCGTACCATCACCTGGACCCTAAACCGTCCCCGTCCCCTAACCCTAACCCTAGCGCGAACCCTAACCCTAACCCTTCTCCGAAGCCTGACCCTCACCCATCCCCTAATCCTAACCCTTACGCTAACGCTTACCCACGCCCTCACACGTACGCTCCCCCTAAAGCGTTGTTGTACCGTCACCAGGACCCTAAACCGTCCCCGTCCCCTAACCCTAACCCTAGCCGAACCCTAACCCTAACCCTTCCCCGAAGCATGACCCTCACACGTCCCCTAATCCTAAACCGTACGCTAACGCTAACCCGCGCCCTCACACGTACGCTCCCCCTAAAGCATTTTCGTACACTCACCTGGACCCTAAACCGTCCCCGTCCCCTAACCCTAACCCTAGCCCGAACCCTAACCCTAACCCTTCCCCGAAGCCTAACCCTCACCCGTCCCCTAATCCTAACGCGTACGCTAACGCTAACCCGCGCCCTCACACGTACGCTCCCCCTAAAGCATTGTCGTACTCTCACCTGGACCCTAAACCGTCCCCGTCCCCTAACCCTAACCCTAGCCCGAACCCTAACCCTAATCCTTCCCCGAAGCCTGACCCTCACCCGTCGCCTAATGCTAACCCGTACGGTAACGCTAACCCGCGCCCTCACACGTACGCTCCCCCTAAAGCGTTGTCGTACCCTCACCTGGACCCTAAACCGTCCCCATCCCCTAACCCTAACCCTAGCCCGAACCCTAACCCTAACCCTTCCCCGAAGCCTGACCCTCACCCGTCCCCTAATCCTAACCCGTACGCTAACGCTAACCCGCGCCCTCACACGTACGCTCCCCCTAAAGCGTTGTCATACCCTCACCTGGACCCTAAACCGTCCCCGTCCCCTAACCCTAACTCTAGCCCGAACCCTAACCCTAACCCTTCCCCGAAGCCTGACCTTCACCCTTCCCCTAATGCTAACCCGTACGCTAATGCTAACCCACACCCTCACACGTAAGCTCCCCCTAAAGCGTCGTCATACCCTCACCTGGACCCTAAACTGTCCCCGTCCCCTAACCCTAACCCTAGCCCGAAGCCTAACCCTAAGACTTCTCCGAAGCCTGACACTCACCCGTCCCCTAATCCTAACCCGTACGCTAACGCTAACCCACGCCCTCACACGTACGCTCCCCCTAAAGCGTTGTCGTACCCTCACCTGGACCCTAAACCGTCCCCGTCCCCTAACCCTAACCCTAGCCCGAACCCTAACCCTAACCCTTCCCCGAAGCCTGACCCTCACCCGTCCCCTAATCCTAACCCGTACGCTAACGCTAACCCGCGCCCTGACACGTACGCTCCCCTTAAAGCGTTGTCGTACACTCACCTGGACCCTAAACCGTCCCCGTCCCCGAACTCTAACCCTAGCCCGAACCCTAACCCTAACACTTCCCCGAAGCCTGACCCTCACCCGTCCCCTAATCCTAAACTGTACGCTAACGCTAACCCGCGCCCTCACACGTACGCTCCCCTTAAAGCGTTGTCGTACCCTCACCTGGACCCTAAACCGTCCCCATCCCCTAACCCTAACCCTAGCCCGAAGCCTAACCCTAACCCTTCCCCGAAGCCTGACCCTCACCCGTCCCCTAATCCTAACACGTACGCTAACGCTAACCCGCGCCCTCACACGTACGCTCCCCCTAAAGCGTTGTCATACCCTCACCTGGACCCTAAATCGTCCCCGTCTCCTAACCCTAACTCTAGCCCGAACCCTAACACTAACCCTTCCCCGAAGCCTGACCTTCACCCTTCCCCTAATGCTAACCCGTACGCTAATGCTAACCCGCACCCTCACACGTACGCTCCCACTAAAGCGTCGTCATACCCTCACATGGACCCTAAACCGTCCCCGTCCCCTAACCCTAACCCTAGCCCGAACCCTAACCCTAACACTTCCCCGAAGCCTGACCCTCACCCGTCCCCTAATCCTAACCCGTACGCTAACGCTAACCCGCGCCCTCACACGTACGCTCCCCTTAAAGCGTTGTCGTACCCTCACCTGGACCCTAAACCGTCCCCGTCCCCTAACCCTTTCCCTAGCCCGAAGCCTAACACTAACACTTCCCCGAAGCCTGACCCTCACCCGTCCCCTAATCCTAACCCGTACGCTAACGCTAACCCGCGCCCTCACACGTACGCTCCCCCTAAAGCGTTGTCGTATCCTCACCTGGACCCTAAACCTTCCCCGTCCCCTAAACCTAACCCTAGCCCGAAGACTAACCCTAACCCTTCCCCGAAGCCTGACTCTCACCCGTCCCCTAATCCTAACCCGTACGCTAACGCTAACCCGCGCCCTCACACGTATGCTCCCCCTAAAGCGTTGTCGTACCCTCACCTGGACCCTAAACCGTCCCGTCCCCTAACCCTAACCCTAGCCCGAAGCCTAACCCTAACCCTTCCCCGAAGCCTGACCCTCACCCTTCCCCTAATGCTAATCCGTACGCTAACGCTAACCCGCGCCCTCACACGTACGCTCCCCCTAAAGCATTGTCGAACCCTCACCTGTAACCTAAACCGTCACCGTCCCCTAACCCTAAACCTAGCACGAAGGCTAACCGTAACCCTTCCCCGAAGCCTGACCCTCACCCGTCCCCTAATCCTAAACCGTACGCTAACGCTAACCCTCGCCCTCACACGTACGCTCCCTCTAAAGCGTTGTCGTACCCTCACCTGGACCCTAAACCTTCCCCGTCCCCTAACCCTAATCCTAGCCCGAACCCTAACCCTAACCATTCCCCGAAGCCTGACCCTCACCCGTCCCCTAATTCTACACCGTACGCTAACGCTAACCCGCGCCGTCACATGTACGCTACCCCTAAAGCATTGTCGTACCCTTAACTGGACGCTAAACCGTCCCCGTCCCTTAACCCTAACCCTACCCCGAACCCTAACCCTAACCCTTCCCCGAAGCCTGACCCTCACGCGTCCCCTATTCCTAAACCGAACGCTAACGATAACCCGCGCCCTCACACGTACGCTCCCCCTAAAGCATTGTCGTACTCTCACCTGGACCCTAAACCGTCCCCGTCCCCTAACCCTAACCCTAGCCCGAACCCTAACCCTAACCCTTCCCCGAAGCCTGACCCTCACCCGTCCCCTAATCCTAACCCGTACGCTAACGCTAACCTGCGCCCTCACACGTACGATCCCCCTAAAGCGTTGTCGTACCATCACCTGGACCCTAAACCGTCCCCGTCCCCTAACCCTAACCCTAGCGCGAACCCTAACCCTAACCCTTCTCCGAAGCCTGACCCTCACCCATCCCCTAATCCTAACCCTTACGCTAACGCTTACCCACGCCCTCACACGTACGCTCCCCCTAAAGCGTTGTTGTACCGTCACCAGGACCCTAAACCGTCCCCGTCCCCTAACCCTAACCCTAGCCGAACCCTAACCCTAACCCTTCCCCGAAGCATGACCCTCACACGTCCCCTAATCCTAAACCGTACGCTAACGCTAACCCGCGCCCTCACACGTACGCTCCCCCTAAAGCATTTTCGTACACTCACCTGGACCCTAAACCGTCCCCGTCCCCTAACCCTAACCCTAGCCCGAACCCTAACCCTAACCCTTCCCCGAAGCCTAACCCTCACCCGTCCCCTAATCCTAACGCGTACGCTAACGCTAACCCGCGCCCTCACACGTACGCTCCCCCTAAAGCATTGTCGTACTCTCACCTGGACCCTAAACCGTCCCCGTCCCCTAACCCTAACCCTAGCCCGAACCCTAACCCTAATCCTTCCCCGAAGCCTGACCCTCACCCGTCGCCTAATGCTAACCCGTACGGTAACGCTAACCCGCGCCCTCACACGTACGCTCCCCCTAAAGCGTTGTCGTACCCTCACCTGGACCCTAAACCGTCCCCATCCCCTAACCCTAACCCTAGCCCGAACCCTAACCCTAACCCTTCCCCGAAGCCTGACCCTCACCCGTCCCCTAATCCTAACCCGTACGCTAACGCTAACCCGCGCCCTCACACGTACGCTCCCCCTAAAGCGTTGTCATACCCTCACCTGGACCCTAAACCGTCCCCGTCCCCTAACCCTAACTCTAGCCCGAACCCTAACCCTAACCCTTCCCCGAAGCCTGACCTTCACCCTTCCCCTAATGCTAACCCGTACGCTAATGCTAACCCACACCCTCACACGTAAGCTCCCCCTAAAGCGTCGTCATACCCTCACCTGGACCCTAAACTGTCCCCGTCCCCTAACCCTAACCCTAGCCCGAAGCCTAACCCTAAGACTTCTCCGAAGCCTGACACTCACCCGTCCCCTAATCCTAACCCGTACGCTAACGCTAACCCACGCCCTCACACGTACGCTCCCCCTAAAGCGTTGTCGTACCCTCACCTGGACCCTAAACCGTCCCCGTCCCCTAACCCTAACCCTAGCCCGAACCCTAACCCTAACCCTTCCCCGAAGCCTGACCCTCACCCGTCCCCTAATCCTAACCCGTACGCTAACGCTAACCCGCGCCCTGACACGTACGCTCCCCTTAAAGCGTTGTCGTACACTCACCTGGACCCTAAACCGTCCCCGTCCCCGAACTCTAACCCTAGCCCGAACCCTAACCCTAACACTTCCCCGAAGCCTGACCCTCACCCGTCCCCTAATCCTAAACTGTACGCTAACGCTAACCCGCGCCCTCACACGTACGCTCCCCTTAAAGCGTTGTCGTACCCTCACCTGGACCCTAAACCTTCCCCGTCCCCTAACCCTAACCCTAGCCCGATGCCTAACACTAACACTTCCCCGAAGCCTGACCCTCACCCGTCCCCTAATCCTAACCCGTACGCTAACGCTAACCCGCGCCCTCACACATACGCTCCCCCTAAAGCGTTGTCGTACCCTCACCTGGACCCTAAACCTTCCCCGTCCCCTAACCCTAACCCTAGCCTGAAGCCTAACCCTAACCCTTGCCCGAAGCCTGATCCTCACCCTTCCCCTAATCCTAACACATACGCTAACGCTAACCCGCGCCCTCACACGTACGCTCCCCCTAAAGCGTTGTCGTACCCTCACCTGGACCCTAAACCGTCCCCGTCCCATAACCCTAACCCTAGCCCGAACCCTAAACCTAACCCTTCCCCGAAGCCTGACCCTCACCCTTCCCCTAATGCTAACCCGTACGCTAACGCTAACCCGCGCCCTCACACGTACGCTACCCCTAAAGCGTCGTCGTTCCCTCACCTGGACCCTAAACCGTCCCCGTCCCCTAACCCTAACCCTAGCCCGAACCCTAACCCTAAGCCTTCTGCGAAGCCTGACCCTCACCCGTCCCCTAATCCTAACCCGTACGCTAACACTAACCCGCGCCCTCACACGTACGCTCCCCCTAAAGTGTTGTCGTACCCTCAGCTGGACCCTAAACCGTCCCCGTCCCCTAACCCTAACCCTAGCCCGAACCCTAACCCTAACCCTTCCCCGAAGCCTGACCCTCACCCGTCCCCTAATCCTAACGCGTACGCTAACGCTAACCCGCGCCCTCACACGTACGCTCCCCCTAAAGCACTGTCGTACTCTCACCTGGACCCTAAACCGTCCCCGTCCCCTAACCCTAACTCTAGCCCGAACCCTAACCCTAACCCTTCCCCGAAGCCTGACCTTCACCCTTCCCCTAATGCTAACCCGTACGCTAACGCTAACCCGCACCCTCACACGTACGCTCCCCCTAAAGCGTCGTCATACCCTCACCTGGACCCTAAACTGTCCCCGTCCCCTAACCCTAACCCTAGCCCGAAGCCTAACCCTAAGACTTCTCCGAAGCCTGACACTCACCCGTCCCCTAATCCTAACCCGTAAGCTAACGCTAACCCGCGCCCTCACACGTACGCTCCCCCTAAAGCGTTCTCGTACCCTCACCTGGACCCTAAACCGTCCCCGTCCCATAACCCTAACCCTAGCCCGAACCCTAAACCTAACCCTTCCCCGAAGCCTGACCCTCACCCTTCCCCTAATGCTAACCCGTACGCTAACGCTAACCCGCGCCCTCACACGTACGCTCCCCCTAAAGCGTTGTCGTACCCTCACCTGGACCCTAAACCGTCCCCGTGCCCTAACCCTAACCCTAGCCCTAACCCTAACCCTAACACTTCCCCGAAACCTGACCCTCACCCGTCCCCTAATCCTAACCCGTACGCTAACGTTAACCCGCGCCCTCACACGTACGCTCCCCTTAAAGCGTTGTCGTACCCTCACCTGGACCCTAAACCGTCCCCGTCCCCTAACCCTAACCCTAGCCCGAAGCCTAACACTAACACTTCCCCGAAGCCTGACCCTCACCCGTCCCCTAATCCTAACCCGTACGCTAACGCTAACTCGCGCCCTCACACATACGCTCCCCCTAAAGCGTTGTCGTACCCTGCCCTGGACCCTAAACCTTCCCCGTCCCCTAATCCTAACCCTAGCCCGAAGCCTAACCCTAACACTTGCCCGAAGCCGGATCCTCACCCGTCCCCTAATCCTAACTCATACGCTGACGCTAACCCGTGCCCTCACACGTACGCTCCCCCTAAAGCGTTGTCGTACCCTCACCTGGACCCTAAACCGTCCCCATACCCTAACCCTAACCCTAGCCCGAACCCTAACCCTAACCCTTCCCCGAAGCCTGACCCTCACCCGTCCCCTAATCCTAACCCGTACGCTAACGCTAACCCGCGCCCTCACACGTACGCTCCCCCTAAAGCGTTGTCGTACCCTCACCTGGAACCTAAACCGTCCCCGTCCCCTAACCCTAACCCTAGCCCGAAGCCTATCCCTAAACCTTCCCCGAAGCCTGACACTCACCCGTCCCCTAATCCTAAACCGTACGCTAACGCTAACCCGCGCCTTCACACGTACGCGCCCCCTAAAGCGTTGTCGTACCCTCACCTGGACCCTAAACCTTTCACGTCCCCTAACCCTAACCCTAGACCGAAGCGTAACCCTAACCCTTCCCCGAAGCCTGACCCTCACCCGTCCCCTAATCCTAACCCGTACGCTAACGCTAACCCGCGCCCTCACACGTATGCTCCCCCTAAAGCGTTGTCGTACCCTCACCTGGACCCTAAACCGTCCCCGTCCCCTAACGCTAACCCTAGCCCGAAGCCTAACCCTAACCCTTCCCCGAAGCCTGACCCTCACCCGTCCCCTAATCCTAACGCGTACGCTAACGCTAACCCGCGCCCTCACACGTACGCTCCCCCTAAAGCGTTGTCGTACCCTCACCTGGACCCTAAACCGTCCCCGTCCCCTAACCCTAACCCTAGACCGAACCCTAACCCTTCCCCGAAGCCTGACCCTCACCCGTCCCCTAATCCTAAACCGTACGATAACGCTAACCCGCGCCCTCACACGTACGCTCCCCCTAAAGCGTTGTCGTACCCTCACCTGGACCCTAAACCGTCCCCGTCCCCTAACCCTAACCCTAGCCCGAAGCCTAACCCTAACCCTTCCCCGAAGCCTGACCCTCACCCTTCCCCTAATGCTAACCCGTACGCTAACGCTAACCCGCGCCCTCACACGTACGCTCCCCCTAAAGCGTTGTCGTACCCTCACCTGGACCCTAAACCGTCCCCGTCCCCTAACCCTAACCCTAGCCCGAACCCTAACACTTCCCCGAAGCCTGACCCTCACCCGTCCCCTAATCCTAACCCGTACGCTATCGCTAACCCGTGCCCTCACACATACGCTCCCCCTAATGCATTGTCGTACCCTCACCTGGACCCTAAAGCTTCCCCGTCCCCTAACCATAACCCTAGCCCAAACCCTAAACCTAACCCTTCCCCGAAGCCTGAACCTCACCCGTCCATAATCCTAACCCGTACGCTAACGCTAACCCGCGCCCTCACACGTACGCTACCCCTAAAGCATTGTCGTACTCTCACCTGGACCCTAAACCGTCCCCGTCCCCTAACCCTAACCCTAGACCGAACCCTAACCCTAACCCTTCCCCGAAGCCTGACCCTCACCCGTCCCCTAATCCTAACCCGTACGCTAACGCTAACCCGCGCCCTCACACGTACGCTCCCCCTAAAGCGTTGTCGTACCCTCACCTGGACCCTAAACCGTCCCCGTCCCCTAACCCTAACCCTAGCCCGAACCCTAAACCTAACCCTTCCCCGAAGCCTGACCCTCACCCTTCCCCTAATGCTAACCCGTACGCTAACGCTAACCCGCGCCCTCAAACGTACGCTCCCCCTAAAGCGTCGTCGTACCATCACCTGGACCCTAAACCGTTCCCGTCCCCTAACCCTAACCCTAGCCCGAAACCTAACCCTAACACTTCCCCGAAGCCTGACCCTCACCCTTCCCCTAATGCTAACCCGTACGCTAACGCTAACCCGCGCCCTCACACGTACGCTCCCCCTAAAGCGTTTTCGTACCCTCACCTGGACCCTAAACCGTCCCCGTTCCCTAACCCTAACCCTAGCCCGAACCCTAACCCTAACCCTTCCCCGAAGCCTGACCTTCACCCGTCCCCTAATCCTAACCCGTACGCTAACGCTAACCCGCGCCCTCACACGTACGATCCCCCTAAAGCGTTGTCGTACCATCACCTGGACCCTAAACCGTCCCCGTCCCCTAACCCTAACCCTAGCGCGAACCCTAACCCTAACACTTCTCCGAAGCCTGACCCTCACCCATCCCCTAATCCTAACCCTTACGCTAACGCTTACCCACGCCCTCACACGTACGCTCCCCCTAAAGCGTTGTCGTACCGTCACCAGGACCCTAAACCGTCCCCGTCCCCTAACCCTAACCCTAGCCCGAACCCTAACCCTAACCCTTCCCCGAAGCCTGACCCTCACACGTCCCCTAATCCTAAACCGTACGCTAACGCTAACCCGCGCCCTCACACGTACGCTCCCCCTAAAGCATTGTCGTACACTCACCTGGACCCTAAACCGTCCCCGTACCCTAACCCTAACCCTAGCCCGAACCCTAACCCTAATCCTTCCCCGAAGCCTGACCCTCACCCGTCGCCTAATGCTAACCCGTACGGTAACGTTAACCCGCGCCCTCACACGTACGCTCCCCCTAAAGCGTTGTCGTACCCTCACCTGGACCCTAAACCGTCCCCATCCCCTAACCCTAACCCTAGCCCGAACCCTAACCCTAACCCTTCCCCGAAGCCTGACCCTCACCCGTCCCCTAATCCTAACCCGTACGCTAATGCTAACCCGCGCCCTCACACGTACGCTCCCCGTAAAGCGTTGTCATACCCTCACCTGGACCCTAAATCGTCCCCGTCCCCTAACCCTAACTCTAGCCCGAACCCTAACCCTAACCCTTCCCCGAAGCCTGACCTTCACCCTTCCCCTAATGCTAACCCGTACGCTAATGCTAACCCGCACCCTCACACGTACGCTCCCCCTAAAGCGTCATCATACCCTCACATGGACCCTAAACTGTCCCCGTCCCCTAACCCTAACCCTAGCCCGAAGCCTAACCCTAAGACTTCTCCGAAGCCTGACACTCACCCGTCCCCTAATCCTAACCCGTACGCTAACGCTAACCCACGCCCTCACACGTACGCTCCCCCTAAAGCGTTGTCGTACCCTCACCTGGACCCTAAACCGTCCCCGTCCCCTAACCCTAACCCTAGCCCGAACCCTAACCCTAACCCTTCCCCGAAGCCTGACCCTCACCCGTCCCCTAATCCTAACCCGTACGCTAACGCTAACCCGCGCCCTCACACGTACGCTCCCCTTAAAGCGTTGTCGTACACTCACCTGGACCCTAAACCGTCCCCGTCCCCTAACCCTAACCCTAGCCCGAAGCCTAACACTAACACTTCCCCGAAGCCTGACCCTCACCCGTCCCCTAATCCTAACCCGTACGCTAACGCTAACCCGCGCCCTCACACATACGCTCCCCCTAAAGCGTTGTCGTACCCTCACCTGGACCCTAAACATTCCCCGTCCCCTAACCCTAACCCTAGCCCGAAGCCTAACCCTAACCCTTGCCCGAAGCCTGATCCTCACCCTTCCCCTAATCCTAACACATACGCTAACGCTAACCCACGCCCTCACACGTACGCTCCCCCTAAAGCGTTGTCGTACCCTCACCTGGACCCTAAACCGTCCCCGTCCCATAACCCTAACCCTAGCCCGAACCCTAAACCTAACACTTCCCCGAAGCCTGACCCTCACCCTTCCCCTAATGCTAACCCGTACGCTAACGCTAACCCGCGCCCTAACACGTACGCTACCCCTAAAGCGTCGTCGTACCCTCACCTGGACCCTAAACCGTCCCCGTCCCCTAACCCTAACCCTAGCCCGAACCCTAACCCTAAGCCTTATGCGAAGCCTGACCCTCACCCGTCCCCTAATCCTAACCCGTACGCTAACACTAACCCACGACCTCACACGTACGCTCCCCCTAAAGTGTTGTCGTACCCTCAGCTGGACCCTAAACCGTCCCCGTCCCCTAACCCTAACCCTAGCCCGAACCCAAAACCTAACCCTTCCCCGAAGCCTGACCCTCACCCGTCCCCTAATCCTAACGCGTACGCTAACTCTAACCCGCGCCCTCACACGTACGCTCCCCCTAATGCATTGTCGTACCCTCACCTGGACCCTAAAGCTTCCCCGTCCCCTAACCATAACCCTAGCCCAAACCCTAAACCTAACCCTTCCCCGAAGCCTGAACCTCACCCGTCCCTAATCCTAACCCGTACGCTAATGCTAACCCACGCCCTCACACGTACGCTACCCCTAAAGCATTGTCGTACTCTCACCTGGACCCTAAACCGTCCCCGTCCCCTAACCCTAACCCTAGACCGAACCCTAACCCTAACCCTTCCCCGAAGCCTGACCCTCACCTGTCCCCTAATCCTAAACCGTACGATAACGCTAACCCGCGCCCTCACACGTACGCTCCCCCTAAAGCGTTGGCGTACACTCACCTGGACCCTAAACCGTCCCCGTCCCCTAACCCTAACCCTAGCCCGAACCCTGACCCTAACCCTTACCCGAAGCCTGACCCTCACCCGTCGTCTAATGCTAACCCGTACAGTAACGCTAACCGGCGCCCTCACACGTACGCTCCCCCTAAAGCATTGTCATACCCTCACCTGGACCCTAAACCGTCCCCGTCCCCTAACCCTAACCCTAGCCCGAACCCTAACCCTAACACTTCCCCGAAGCCTGACCCTCACCCGTCCCCTAATCCTAACCCGTACGCTATCGCTAACCCGTGCCCTCACACATACGCTCCCCCTAAAGCATTGTCGTACCCTCACCTGGACCCTAAAGCTTCCCCGTCCCCTGACCATAACCCTAGCCCGAGCCCTAAACCTAACCCTTCCCCGAAGCCTGAACCTCACCCGTCCCTAATCCTAACCCGTACGCTAACGCTAACCCGCGCACTCACACGTACGCTCCCCCTAAAGCATTGTCGTACTCTCACCTGGACCCTAAACCGTCCCCGTCCCCTAACCCTAACCCTAGCCCGAACCCTAACCCTAACCCTTCCCCGAAGCCTGACCCTCACCCGTCCCCTAATCCTAACACGTACGCTAACGCTAACCCGCGCCCTCACACGTACGCTCCCCCTAAAGCATTGTCGTACTCTCACCTGGACCCTAAACCGTCCCCGTCCCCTAACCCTAACCCTAAACCGAACCCTAACCCTAACACTTCCCCGAAGCCTGACCCTCACCCGTCGCCTAATGCTAACCCGTACGGTAACGCGAACCCGCGCCCTCACACGTACGCTCCCCCTAAAGCGTTGTCATACCCTCACCTGGACCCTAAACCGTCCCCGTCCCCTAACCCTAACCCTAGCCCGAACCCTAACCCTAACCCTTCCCCGAGGCCTGACCCTCACCCGTCCCTAATCCTAACCCGTACGCTAACGCTAACCCGCGCCCTCACACGTACGCTCCCCCTAAAGCGTTGTCGAACCCTCACCTGGACCCTAAACCGTCCCCGTGCCCTAACACTAACCCTAGCCCGAACCTAACCCTAACCCTTCCCCGAAGCCTGACCCTCACCCGTCCCCTAATCCTAACCCGTACGCTAACGCTAACCCGCGCCCTCACACGTACGCTCCCCTTAAAGCGTTGTCGTACCCTCACCTGGAACCTAAACCGTCCCCGTCCCCGTCCCCTAACCCTAGCCCGAAGCCTAACACTAACACTTCCCCGAAGCCTGACCCTCACCCGTCCCCTAATCCTAACCCGTACGCTAACGCTAACCCGCGCCCTCACACATACGCTCCCCCTAAAGCGTTGTCGTACCCTCACCTGGACCCTAAACCTTCCCCGTCCCCTAACCCTAACCCTAGCACGAAGCCTAACCCTAACCCTTCCCCGAAGCCTGATCCTCACCCGTCCCCTAATCCTAACCCATACGCTAACGCTAACCCGCGCCCTCACACGTACGCTCCCCCTAAAGCGTTGTCGTACCCTCACCTGGACCCTAAACCGTCCCCGTCCCATAACCCTAACCCTAGCCCGAACCCTAAACCTAACCCTTCCCCGAAGCCTGACCCTCACCCTTCCCCTAATGCTAACCCGTACGCTAACGCTAACCCGCGCCCTCAAACGTACGCTCCCCCTAAAGCGTCGTCGTACCCTCACCTGGACCCTAAACCGTCCCCATCCCCTAACCCTAACCCTAGCCCGAACCCTAACCCTAAGCCTTCTCCGAAGCCTGACCCTCACCCGTCCCCTAATCCTAACCCGTACGCTAACACTAACCCGCGCCCTCACACGTACGCTCCCCCTAAAGTGTTGTCGTACCCTCAGCTGGACCCTAAACCGTCCCCGGCCCCTAACCCTAACCCTAGACCGAACCCTAACCCTAACCCTTCCCCGAAGCCTGACCCTCACCCGTCCCCTAATCCTAACCCGTACGCTAACGCTAACCCGCGCCCTCACACGTACGCTCCCCCAAAAGCGTTGTCGTACCCTCACCTGGAACCTAAACCGTCCCCGTCCCCTAATCCTAACCGTAGCCCGAAGCCGATCCCTAACACTTTCCCGAAGCCTGACCCTCACCCGTCCCCTAATCCTAAACCGAACGCTAACGCTAACCCTCGCCTTCACACGTACGCTACCCCTAAAGCGTTGTCGTACCCTCACCTGGACCCTAAACCTTCCACGTCCCCTAACCCTAACCCTAGCCCGACGCGTAACCCTAACCCTTCCCTGAAGCCTGAACCTCACCCATCCCCTAATCCTAACCCGTATGCTAACGCTAACCCGCGCCCTCACACGTATGCTCCCCCTAAAGCGTTGTCGTACCCTCACCTGGACCCTAAACCGTCCCCGTCCCCTAACCCTAACCCTAGCCCGAAGCCTAACCCTAACCCTTCCCCGAAGCCTGAACCTCACCCTTCCCTTAATGCTAAAACGTACGCTAACGCTAACCCGCGCCCTCACACGTACGCTCCCCCTAAAGCGTTGTCGTACGCTCAACTGTAACCTAAACCGTCCCCGTCCCCTAACACTAACCCTAGCCTGAAGGCTAACCGTAACCCTTCCCCGAAGCCTGACCCTCACCCGTCCCCTAATCCTAACGCGTACGCTAACGCTAACCCTCGCCCTCACACGTACGCTCCCCCTCAAGCGTTGTCGTACCCTCACCTGGAGTCTAAACCGTCCCCGTCCCCTAACCCTAACCCTAGCCCGAACCCTAACCCTAACCCTTCCCCGAAGCCTGACCCTCACCCGTCGTCTAATGCTAACCCGTACAGTAACGCTAACCGGCGCCCTCACATGTACGCTCCCCCTAAAGCATTGTCGTACCCTCACCTGGACCCTAAACCGTCTCCGTCCCCTAACCCTAACCCTAGCCCAAACCCTAACCCTAACCCTTCCCCGAAGCCTGACCCTCACCCTTCCCCTAATGCTAACCCGTACGCTAACGCTAACCCGCGCCCTCACACGTACGCTCCCCCTAAAGCGTTGTCGTACCCTCACCTGGACCCTAAACCGTCCCCGTCCCCTAACCCTAACCCTAGCCCGAACCCTAACCCTAACACTTCCCCGAAGCCTGACCCTCACCCGTCCCCTAATCCTAACCCGTACGCTATCGCTAACCCGTGCCCTCACACGTACGCTCCCCCTAAAGCATTGTCGTACTCTCACCTGGACCCTAAACCATCCCCGTCCACTAACCCTAACCCTAGCCCGAACCCTAACCCTAACCCTTCCCCGAGGCCTGACCCTCACCCGTCCCTAATCCTAACCCGTACGCTAACGCTAACCCGCGCCCTCACACGTACGCTCCCCCTAAAGCATTGTCGTACTCTCACCTGGACCCTAAACCGTCCCCGTCCCCTAACCCTAACCCTAGCCCGAACCCTAACCCTAACCCTTCCCCGAAGCCTGACCCTCACACGTCCCCTAATCCTAACGCGTACGCTAACGCTAACCTGCGCCCTCACACGTACACTCCCCCTAAAGCATTGTCGTACTCTCACCTGGACCCAAAACCGTCCCCATCCCCTAACCCTAACCCTAGCCCGAACCCTAACCCTAACCCTTCCCCGAAGCCTGACCCTCACCCGTCGTCTAATGCTAACCCGTACGGTAACGCTAACCCGCGCCCTCACATGTACGCTCCCCCTAAAGCGTTGTCGTACCCTCACCTGGACCCTAAACCGTCCCCATCCCCTAACCCTAACCCTAGCCCGAACCCTAACCCTAACTCTTCCCCGAAGCCTGACCCTCACCCGTCCCCTAATCCTAACCCGTACGCTAACGCTAACCAGTGCCCTCACACGTACGCTCCCCCTAAAGCGTTGTTGTACCCTCACCTGGACCCTAAACCGTCCCCGTCCCCTAAACCTAACCCTAGCCCGAAGCCTAACCCTAACCCTTCCCCGAAGCCTGACCCTCACCCGTCCCCTAATCCTAACCCGGACGCTAACGCTAACCCGCGCCCTCACACGTATGCTCCCCCTAAAGCGTTGTCGTACCCTCACCTGTAACCTAAACCGTCACCGTCCCCTAACCCTAACCCTAGCACGAAGGCTAACCGTAACCCTTCCCTGAAGCCTGACCCTCACCCGTCCCCTAATCCTAACCCGTACGCTAACGCTAACCCTCGCCCTCACACGTACGCTCTCCCTAAAGCGTTGTCGTACCCTCACCTGGACCCTAAAACTTCCCCGTCCCCTAACCCTAACCCTAGCCCGAAGCCTAACCCTAACCCTTCCCCGAAGCCTGACCCTCACCCGTCTCCTAATCCTAACCCGTACGTTAACGCTAACCTGCGCCCTCACACGTACGCTCCCCCTAAAGCGTTGTCGTACACTCACCTGGACCCTAAACCGTCCCCGTCCCCTAACCCTAACACTAGCCCGAACCCTGACCCTAACCCTTCCCCGAAGCCTGACCCTCACCCGTCGTGTAATGCTAACCCGTACAGTAACGCTAACCCGCGCCCTCACACGTACGATCCCCCTAAAGCGTTGTCGTACCATCACCTGGACCCTAAACCGTCCCCGTCCCCTAACCCTAACCCTAGCCCGAACCCTAACCCTAACCCTTCTCCGAAGCCTGACCCTCACCCATCCCCAATCCTAACCCTTACGCTAACGCTTGCCCACGCCCTCACACGTACGCTCCCCCTAAAGCGTTGTCGTACCGTCACCAGGACCCTAAACCGTTCCCGTCCCCTAACCCTAACCCTACCCCGAACCCTAACCCTAACCCTTCCCCGAAGCCTGACACTCACCCGTCGTCTAATGCTAACCCGTACGGTAACGCTAACCCGCGCCCTCACACGTACGCTCCCCCTAAAGCGTTGTCGTACCCTCACCTGGACCCTAAACCGTCCCCATCCCCTAACCCTAACCCTAGCCCGAACCCTAACCCTAACCCTTCCCCGAAGCCTGACCCTCACCCGTCCCCTAATCCTAACCCGTACGCTAACGCTAACCAGCGCCCTCACACGTACGCTCCCCCTAAAGCGTTGTTGTACCCTCACCTGGAACCTAAACCGTCCCCGTCCCCTAACCCTAACCCTAGCCCGAAGCCTAACCCTAACCCTTCCCCGAAGCCTGACCCTCACCCTTCCCCTAATCCTAAACCGTATGCTAACGCTAACCCGCGCCCTCACACGTACGCTCCCCCTAAAGCGTTGTCGTATCCTCACCTGGACCCTAATCCTTCCCCGTCCCCTAAACCTAACCCTAGCCCGAAGCCTAACCCTAACCCTTCCCCGAAGCCTGACCCTCACCCGTCCCCTAATCCTAACCCGTACGCTAACGCTAACCCGCGCCCTCACACGTATGCTCCCCCTAAAGCGTTGTCGTACCCTCACCTGGACCCTAAACCGTCCCGTCCCCTAACCCTAACCCTAGCCCGAAGCCTAACCCTAACCCTTCCCCGAAGCCTGACCCTCAGCCTTCCCCTAATGCTAATCCGTACGCTAACGCTAACCCACGCCCTCACACGTACGCTCCCCCTAAAGTATTGTCGAACCCTCACCTGTAACCTAAACCGTCACCGTCCCCTAACCCTAACCCTAGCACGAAGGCTTACCGTAACCCTTCCCCGAAGCCTGACCCTCACCCTTCCCCTAATGCTAATCCGTACGCTAACGCTAACCCACGCCCTCACACGTACGCTCCCCCTAAAGCGTTGTCGTACCCTCACCTGTTACCTAAACCGTCCCCGTCCCCTAACCCTAACCCTAGCCTGAAGGCTAACCGTAACCCTTCCCCGAAGCCTGACCCTCACCCGTCGTCTAATGCTAACCCGTACGGTAACGCTAACCCGCGCCCTCACACGTACGCTCCCCTTAAAGCGTTGTCATACCCTCACCTGGACCCAAAACCTTCCCCGTCCCCTAAACCTAACCCTAGACCGAAGCCTAACCCTAACCCTTCCCCGAAGCCTGACCCTCACCCGTCCCCTAATCCTAACCCGTACGCTAACGGTAACCCGCGCCCTCACACGTATGCTCCCCCTAAAGCGTTGTCGTACCCTCACCTGGACCCTAAACCGTCCCCGTCCCCTAACCCTAAACCTAGCCCGAAGCCTAACCCTTACCCTTCCCCGAAGCCTGACCATCACCCGTCCCCTAATCCTAAACCGTACGCTAACGCTAACCCGCTCCCTCACACGTACGCTCTCCCTAAAGCGTTGTCGTACCCTCACCTGGACCCTAAAACTTCCCCGTCCCCTAACCCTAACCCTAGCCCGAAGCCTAACCCTAACGCTTCCCCGAAGCCTGACCCTCACCCGTCCCCTAATCCTAACCCGTACGCTAACGCTAACCCGTGCCCTCACACGTACGCTCCCCCTAAAGCGTTGTCGTACACTCACCTGGACCCTAAACCGTTCCCGTCCCCTAACCCTAACCCTAGCCCGAAACCTAACCCTAACCCTTCCCCGAAGCCTGACCCTCACCCGTCCCCTAATCCTAACACGTACGCTAACGCTAACCCGCGCCCTCACACGTACGCTCCCCCTAAAGCATTGTCGTACTCTCACCTGGACCCTAAACCGTCCCCGTCCCCTAACCCTAACCCTAACCCGAACCCTAACCCTAACACTTCCCCGAAGCCTGACCCTCACCCGTCGCCTAATGCTAACCCGTACGGTAACGCTAACCCGCGCCCTCACACGTACGCTCCCCCTAAAGCGTTGTCATACCCTCACCTGGACCCTAAACCGTCCCCGTCCCCTAACCCTAACTCTAGCCCGAACCCTAACCCTAACCCTTCCCCGAAGCCTGACCTTCACCCTTCCCCTAATGCTAACCCGTACGCTAACGCTAACCCGCACCCTCACACGTACGCTCCCCCTAAAGCGTCGTCATACCCTCACCTGGACCCTAAACTGTCCCCGTACCCTAACCCTAACCCTCACCCGAAGCCTAACCCTAAGACTTCTCCGAAGCCTCACACTCACCCGTCCCCTAATCCTAACCCGTACGCTAACGCTAACCCGCGCCCTCACACGTACGCTCCCCCTAAAGCGTTGTCGTACCCTCACCTGGACCCTAAAC
The DNA here is from genome assembly GCF_039906515.1 of Pseudorca crassidens. NCBI lineage: Eukaryota > Metazoa > Chordata > Mammalia > Artiodactyla > Delphinidae > Pseudorca > Pseudorca crassidens. Next base: position 24,805,659 of record NC_090310.1, read on the forward strand.
CGTCCCCGTCCCCTAACACTAACCCTAGCCCGAACCCTAACCCTAACCCTTCCCCGAAGCCTGACCCTCACCCGTCCCCTAATCCTAACCTGTACGCTAACGCTAACCCGCGCCCTCACACGTACGCTCCCCTTAAAGCGTTGTCGTACTCTCACCTGGAACCTAAACCGTCCCCGTCCCCGTCCCCTAACCCTAGCCCGAAGCCTAACACTAACACTTCCCCGAAGCCTGACCCTCACCCGTCCCCTAATCCTAACCCGTACACTAACGCTAACCTGCGCCCTCAAACGTACGCTCCCCCTAAAGCGTCGTCGTACCCTCACCTGGACCCTAAACCGTCCCCATCCCCTAACCCTAACCCTAGCCCGAACCCTAACCCTAAGCCTTCTCCGAAGCCTGACCCTCACCCGTCCCCTAATCCTAACCCGTACGCTAACACTAACCCGCGCCCTCACACGTACGCTCCCCCTAAAGTGTTGTCGTACCCTCAGCTGGACCCTAAACCGTCCCCGGTCCCTAACCCTAACCCTAGACCGAACCCTAACCCTAACCGTTCCCCGAAGCCTGACCCTCACCCGTCCCCTAATCCTAACCCGTACGCTAACGCTAACCCGCGCCCTCACACGTACTCTCCCCCAAAAGCGTTGTCGTACCCTCACCTGGAACCTAAACCGTCCCCGTCCCCTAATCCTAACCGTAGCCCGAAGCCGATCCCTAACACTTTCCCGAAGCCTGACCCTCACCCGTCCCCTAATCCTAAACCGAACGCTAACGCTAACCCTCGCCTTCACACGTACGCTCCCCCTAAAGCGTTGTCGTACCCTCACCTGGACCCTAAACCTTCCAAGTCCCCTAACCCTAACCCTAGCCCGACGCGTAACCCTAACCCTTCCCTGAAGCCTGACCCTCACCCGTCCCCTAATCCTAACCCGTATGCTAACGCTAACCCGCGCCCTCACACGTATGCTCCCCCTAAAGCGTTGTCGTACCCTCACCTGGACCCTAAACCGTCCCCGTCCCCTAACCCTAACCCTAGCCCGAAGCCTAACCCTAACCCTTCCCCGAAGCCTGAACCTCACCCTTCCCTTAATGCTAAAACGTACGCTAACGCTAACCCGCGCCCTCACACGTACGCTCCCCCTAAAGCGTTGTCGTACCCTCAACTGTAACCTAAACCGTCCCCGTCCCCTAACACTAACCCTAGCCTGAAGGCTAACCGTAACCCTTCCCCGAAGCCTGACCCTCACCCGTCCCCTAATCCTAACGCGTACGCTAACGCTAACCCTCGCCCTCACACGTACGCTCCCCCTCAAGCGTTGTGGTACCCTCACCTGGAGTCTAAACCGTCCCCGTCCCCTAACCCTAACCCTAGCCCGAACCCTAACCCTAACCCTTCCCCGAAGCCTGACCCTCACCCGACGTCTAATGCTAACCCGTACGGTAACGCTATCCCGCGCCCTCACACGTACGCTCCCCCTAAAGCGTTGTCGTACCCTCACCTGGACCCTAAACCGTCCCCGTCCCCTAACCCTAACCCTAGTCTGAACCCTAACCCTAACCCTTCCCCGAAGCCTGACCCTCACCCGTCGTCTAATGCTAAACCGTACGGTAACGCTAATCCGCGCCCTCACACGTACGCTCCCCCTAAAGCGTTGTCGTACCCTCACCTGAACCCTAAACCGTCCCCGTCCCCTAACTCTAACCCTAGACCGAACCCTAACCCTAACCCTTCCCCGAAGCCTGACCCTCACCCGTCCCCTAATCCTAAACCGTACGATAACGCTAACCCGCGCCCTCACACGTACGCTCCCCCTAAAGCGTTGGCGTACTCTCACCTGGACCCTAAACCGTCCCCGTCCCCTAACACTAACCCTAGCCCGAACCCTGACCCTAACCCTTCCCCGAAGCCTGACCCTCACCCGTCGTCTAATGCTAACCCGTACGCTAACGCTAACCGGCGCCCTCACATGTACGCTCCCCCTAAAGCATTGTCGTACTCTCACCTGGACCCTAAACCGTCCCCGTCCCCTAAACCTAACCCTAGCCCGAACCCTAAACCTAACCCTTCCCCGAAGCCTGACCCTCACCCGTCCCCTAATCCTAACGCGTACGCTAACGCTAACCTGCGCCCTCACACGTACGCTCCCCCTAAAGCATTGTCGTACTCTCACCTGGACCCAAAACCGTCCCCGTCCCCTAACCCTAACCCTAGCCCGAACCCTAACCCTAACCCTTCCCCGAAGCCTGACCCTCACCCGTCGTCTAATGCTAACCCGTACGGTAACGCTAACCCGCGCCCTCACACGTACGCTCCCCCTAAAGCGTTGTCGTACCCTCACCTGGACCCTAAACCGTCCCCGTCCCCTAACCCTAACCCTAGCCCGAACCCTAACCCTAACCCTTCCCCGAAGCCTGACCCTCACCCGTCCCCTAATCCTAACCCGTACTCTAACGCTAACCAGCGCCCTCACACGTACGCTCCCCCTAAATCGTTGTTGTACCCTCACCTGGACCCTAAACCGTCCCCGTCCCCTAACCCTAACCCTAGCCCGAAGCCTAACCCTAACCCTTCCCCGAAGCCTGACCCTCACCCTTCCCCTAATCCTAAACCGTATGCTAACGCTAACCCGCGCCCTCACACGTACGCTCCCCCTAAAGCGTTGTCGTATCCTCACCTGGACCCTAAACCTTCCCCGTCCCCTAAACCTAACCCTAGCCCGAAGCCTAACCCTAACCCTTCCCCGAAGCCTGACCCTCACCCGTCCCCTAATCCTAACCCGTACGCTAACGCTAACCCGCGCCCTCACACGTATGCTCCCCCTAAAGCGTTGTCGTACCCTCACCTGGACCCTAAACCGTCCCGTCCCCCAACCCTAACCCTATCCCGAAGCCTAACCCTAACCCTTCCCCGAAGCCTGACCCTCACCCTTCCCCTAATGCTAATCCGTACGCTAACGCTAACCCACGCCCTCACACGTACTCTCCCCCTAAAGTATTGTCGAACCCTCACCTGTAACCTAAACCGTCACCGTCCCCTAACCCTAACCCTAGCACGAAGGCTAACCGTAACCCTTCCCTGAAGCCTGACCTTCACCCGTCCCCTAATCCTAACCCGTACGCTAACGCTAACCCTCGCCCTCACACGTACGCTCCCTCTAAAGCGTTGTCGTACCCTCACCTGGACCCTAAACCTTCCCCGTCCCCTAACCCTAATCCTAGCCCGAACCCTAACCCTAACCATTCCCCGAAGCCTGACCCTCACCCGTCCCCTTAATGCTAACCCGTACGCTAACGCTAACCCGTGCGCTCACACGTACGCTCCCCCTAAAGCGTTTTCGTACCCTCACCTGTTACCTAAACCGTCCCCGTCCCCTAACCCTAACCCTAGCCTGAAGGCTAACCGTAACCCTTCCCCGAAGCCTGACCCTCACCCGTCGTCTAATGCTAACCCGTACGGTAACGCTAACCCGCGCCCTCACACGTACGCTCCCCTTAAAGCGTTGTCGTACCCTCACCTGGACCCAAAAGCTTCCCCGTCCCCTAAACCTAACCCTAGACTGAAGCCTAACCCTAACCCTTCCCCGAAGCCTGACCCTCACCCGTCCCCTAATCCTAACCCGTACGCTAACGGTAACCCGCGCCCTCACACGTATGCTCCCCCTAAAGCGTTGTCGTACCCTCACCTGGACCCTAAACCGTCCCCGTCCCCTAACCCTTACCCTAGCCCGAAGCCTAACCCTTACCCTTCCCCGAAGCCTGACAATCACCCGTCCCCTAATCCTAAACCGTACGCTAACGCTAACCCGCTCCCTCACACGTACGCTCTCCCTAAAGCGTTGTCGTACCCTCACCTGGACCCTAAAACTTCCCCGTCCCCTAACCCTAACCCTAGCCCGAAGCCTAACCCTAACCCTTCCCCGAAGCCTGACCCTCACCCGTCCCCTAATCGTAACCCGTACGCTAACGCTAACCCGTGCCCTCACACGTACGCTCCCCCTAAAGCGTTGTCGTACACTCACCTGGACCCTAAACCGTTCCCGTCCCCTAACCCTAACCCTAGCCCGAAACCTAACCCTAACCCTTCCCCGAAGCCTGACCCTCACCCTTCCCCTAATGCTAACCCGTACGCTAACGCTAACCCGCGCCCTCACACGTACGCTCCCCCTAAAGCGTTGTCGTACCCTCACCTGGAACCTAAACCGTCCCCGTCCCCTAACCCTAACCCTAGCCCGAAGGCTAACGGTAACCATTTCCCGAAACCTGACCCTCACCAGTCCCCTAATCCTAACCCGTACGCTAACGCTAACCCGCGCCCTCACACGTACGCTCCCCCTAAAGCATTGTTGTACTCTCACCTGGACCCTAAACCGTCCCCGTCCCCTAACCCTAACCCTAGCCCGAACCCTAACCCTAACCCTTCCCCAACGCCTGACCCTCACCCGTCGTCTAATGCTAACCCGTACGGTAACGCTAACCCGCGCCCTCACACGTACGCTCCCCCTAAAGCGTTGTCGTACCCTCACCTGGACCCTAAACCGTCCCCGTCCCCTAACACTAACCCTAGCCCGAAGCCTAACCCTAACCCTTCCCGGAAGCCTGACTCTCACCCGTCTCCTAATCCTAACCCGTACCTTAACGCTAACCTGCGCCCTCACACGTACGCTCCCCCTAAAGCGTTGTCGTACACTCACCTGGACCCTAAACCGTCCCCGTCCCCTAACCCTAACCCTAGCCCGAACCCTAACCCTAACCCTTCCCCGAAGCCTGACCCTCACCCGTGCCCTAATCCTAACCCGTACGCTAACGCTAACCCGCGCCCTCACACGTACGATCCCCCTAAAGCGTTGTCGTACCATCACCTGGAACCTAAACCGTCCCCGTCCCCTAACCCTAACCCTAGTGCGAACCCTAACCCTAACCCTTCTCCGAAGCCTGACCCTCACCCATCCCCTAATCCTAACCCTTACGCTAACGCTTACCCACGCCCTCACACGTACGCTCCCCCTAAAGCGTTGTCGTACCGTCACCAGGACCCTAAACCGTCCCCGTCCCCTAACCCTAACCCTAGCCCGAACCCTAAACCTAACCCTTCCCCAAAGCCTGACCCTCACACGTCCCCTAATCCTAAACCGTACGCTAACGCTAACCCGCGCCCTCACACGTACGCTCCCCCTAAAGCGTTGTCGTACCCTCACCTGGACCCTAAACCGTCCCCATCCCCTAACCCTAACCCTAGCCCGAACCCTAACCCTAACCCTTCCCCGAAGCCTGACCCTCACCCGTCCCCTAATCCTAACCCGTACGCTAACGCTAACCCGCGCCCTCACACGTACTCTCCCCCTAAAGCGTTGTCATACCCTCACCTGGACCCTAAATCGTCCCCGTCCCCTAACCCTAACTCTAGCCCGAACCCTAACCCTAACCCTTCCCCGAAGCCTGACCTTCACCCTTCCCCTAATGCTAACCCGTACACTAATGCTAACCCGCACCCTCACACGTACGCTCCCCCTAAAGCGTCGTCATACCCTCACATGGACCCTAAACTGTCCCCGTCCCCTAACCCTAACCCTAGCCCGAAGCCTAACCCTAAGACTTCTCCGAAGCCTGACACTCACCCGTCCCCTAATCCTAACGCCTACGCTAACGCTAACCCACGCCCTCACACGTACGCTCCCCCTAAAGCGTTGTCGTACCCTCACCTGGACCCTAAACCGTCCCCGTCCCCTAACCCTAACCATAGCCCGAACCCTAACCCTAACCCTTCCCCGAAGCCTGACCCTCACCCGTCCCCTAATCCTAACCCGTACGCTAACGCTAACCCGCGCCCTCACACGTACGCTCCCCTTAAAGCGTTGTCGTACACTCACCTGGACCCTAAACCGTCCCCGTCCCCTAACCCTAACCCTAGCCCGAAGCCTAACACTAACACTTCCCCGAAGCCTGACCCTCACCCGTCCCCTAATCCTAACCCGTACGCTAACGCTAACCCGCGCCCTCACACATACGCTCCCCCTAAAGCGTTGTCGTACCCTCACCTGGACCCTAAACCTTCCCCGTCCCCTAACCCTAACCCTAGCCCGAAGCCTAACCCTAACACTTGCCCGAAGCCTGATCCTCACCCTTCCCCTAATCCTAACACATACCCTAACGCTAACCCGCGCCCTCACACGTACGCTCCCCCTAAAGCATTGTCGTACCCTCACCTGGACCCTAAACCGTCCCCGCCCCATAACCCTAACCCTAGCCCGAACCCTAAACCTAACCCTTCCCCGAAGCCTGACCCTCACCCTTCCCCTAATGCTAACCCGTACGCTAACGCTAACCCGCGCCCTCACACGTACGCTACCCCTAAAGCGTCGTCGTACCCTCACCTGGACCCTAAACCGTCCCCGTCCCCTAACCCTAACCCTAGCCCGAACCCTAACCCTAAGCCTTCTGCGAAGCCTGACCCTCACCCGTCCCCTAATCCTAACCCGTACGCTAACACTAACCCGCGACCTCACACGTACGCTCCCCCTAAAGTGTTGTCGTACCCTCAGCTGGACCCTAAACCGTCCCCGTTCCCTAACCCTAACCCTAGCCCGAACCCAAAACCTAACCCTTCCCCGAAGCCTGACCCTCACCCGTCCCCTAATCCTAACGCGTACGCTAACTCTAACCCACGCCCTCACACGTACGCTCCCCCTAAAGCATTGTCGTACTCTCACCTGGACCCTAAACCGTCCCCGTCCCCTAACCCTAACCCTAGCCCGAACCCTAACCCTAACCCTTCCCCGAAGCCTGACTTTCACCCGTCCCCTAATCCTAAACCGTATGCTAACGCTAACCCGCGCCCTCACACGTACGCTCCCCCTAAAGCGTTGTCGTATCCTCACCTGGACCCTAAACCTTCCCCGTCACCTAAACCTAACCCTAGCCCGAAGCCTAACCCTAAACCTTCCCCGAAGCCTGACCATCACCCGTCCCCTAATCCTAACCCGTACGCTAACGCTAACCCGCGGCCTCACACGTATGCTCCCCCTAAAGCGTTGTCGTACCCTCACCTGGACCCTAAACAGTCCCGTCCCCTAACCCTAACCCTAGCCCGAAGCCTAACCCTAACCCTTCCCCGAAGCCTGACCCTCACCCTTCCCCTAATGCTAATCCGTACGCTAACGCTAACCCGCGCCCTCACACGTACGCTCCCCCTAAAGCATTGTCGAACCCTCACCTGTAACCTAAACCGTCACCGTCCCCTAACCCTAACCCTAGCATGAAGGCTAACCGTAACCCTTCCCCGAAGCCTGACCCTCACCCGTCCCCTAATCCTAACCCGTACGCTAACGCTAACCCTCGCCCTCACACGTACGCTCCCTCTAAAGCGTTGTCGTAACCTCACCTGGACCCTAAACCGTCCCCGTCCCCTAACCCTAACCCTAGCCCGAAGCCTAACCCTAACCCTTCCCCGAAGCCTGACACTCACCCTTCCCTTAATGCTAACCCGTACGCTAACGCTAACCCGTGCCCTCACACGTACGCTCCCCCTAAAGCGTTGTCGTACCCTCACCTGTTACCTAAACCGTCCCCATCCCCTAACCCTAACCCTAGCCTGAAGGCTAACCGTAACCCTTCCCCGAAGCCTGACCCTCACCCGTCGTCTAATGCTAACCCGTACGGTAACGCTAACCCGCGCCCTCACACGTACGCTACCCTTAAAGCGTTGTCGTACCCTCACCTGGACCCAAAACCTTCCCCGTCCCCTAAACCTAACCCTAGACCGAAGCCTAACCCTAACCCTTCCCCGAAGCCTGACCCTCACCCGTCCCCTAATCCTAACCCGTACACTAACGGTAACCCGCGCCCTCACACGTATGCTCCCCCTAAAGCATTGTCGTACACTCACCTGGACCCTAAACCGTTCCCGTCCCCTAACCCTAACCCTAGCCCGAAGCCTAACCCTAACCCTTCCCCGAAGCCTGACCCTCACACTTCCCCTAATGCTAACCCGTACGCTAACGCTAACCCGCGCCCTCACACGTACGCTCCCCCTAAAGCGTTGTCGTACCCTCACCTGGAACCTAAACCGTCCCCGTCCCCTAACCCTAACCCTAGCCCGAAGGCTAACGGTAACCATTTCCCGAAACCTGACGCTCACCCGTCCCCTAATCCTAACCCGTACGCTAACGCTTACCCACGCCCTCACACGTACGCTCCCCCTAAAGCGTTGTCGTACCCTCACCTGGACCCTAAACCGTCCCCGTCCCCTAACCCTAACCCTAGCCCGAACCCTAAACCTAACCCTTCTCCGAAGCCTGACCCTCACCCATCGCCAATCCTAACCCTTACGCTAACGCTTGCCCACGTCCTCACACGTACGCTCCCCCTAAAGCGTTGTCGTACCGTCACCAGGACCCTAAACCGTCCCCGTCCCCTAACCCTAACCCTACCCCGAACCCTAACCCTAACCCTTCCCCGAAGCCTGACCCTCACGCGTCCCCTAATCCTAACCCGTACGCTAACGATAACCCGCGCCCTCACACGTACGCTCCCCCTAAAGCATTGTCGTACTCTCACCTGGACCCTAAACCGTCCCCGTCCCCTAACCCTAACCCTAGCCCGAACCCTAACCCTAACCCTTCCCCAACGCCTGACCCTCACCCGTCGTCTAATGCTAACCCGTACGGTAATGCTAACCCGCGCCCTCACACGTACGCTCCCCCTAAAGCGTTGTCGTACCCTCACCTGGACCCTAAACCGTCCCCGTCCCCTAACACTAACCCTAGCCCGAAGCCTAACCCTAACCCTTCCCCGAAGCCTGACCCTCACCCGTCTCCTAATCCTAACCCGTACCTTAACGCTAACCTGCGCCCTCACACGTACGCTCCCCCTAAAGCGTTGTCGTACACTCACATGGACCCTAAACCGTCCCCGTCCCCTAACCCTAACCCTAGCCCGAACCCTAACCCTAACCCTTCCCCGAAGCCTGACCCTCACCCGTCCCCTAATCCTAACCCGTACGCTAACGCTAACCCGCGCCCTCACACGTACGATCCCCCTAAAGCGTTGTCGTACCATCACCTGGACCGTAAACCGTCCCCGTCCCCTAACCCTAACCCTAGCCCGAACCCTAACCCTAACCCTTCCCCGAAGCCTGACCCTCACCCGTCGTCTAATGCTAACCCGTACGGTAACGCTAACACGCGCCCTCACACGTACGCTCCCCCTAAAGCGTTGTCGTACCCTCACCTGGACCCTAAACCGTCCCCATCCCCTAACCCTAACCCTAGCCCGAACCCTAACCCTAACCCTTCCCCGAAGCCTGACCCTCACCCGTCCCCTAATCCTAACCCGTACGCTAACGCTAAGCAGCGCCCTCACACGTACGCTCCCCCTAAAGCGTTGTTGTACCCTCACCTGGAACCTAAACCGTCCCCGTCCCCTAACCCTAACCCTAGCCCGAAGCCTAACCCTAACCCTTCCCCGAAGCCTGACCCTCACCCTTCCCCTAATCCTAAACCGTATGCTAACGCTAACCCGCGCCCTCACACGTACGCTCCCCCTAAAGCGTTGTCGTATCCTCACCTGGACCCTAAACCTTCCCCGTCCCCTAAACCTAACCCTAGCCCGAAGCCTAACCCTAACCCTTCCCCGAAGCCTGACCCTCACCCGTCCCCTAATCCTAACCCGTACGCTAACGCTAACCCGCGCCCTCACACGTATGCTCCCCCTAAAGCGTTGTCGTACCCTCACCTGGACCCTAAACCGTCCCGTCCCCTAACCCTAACCCTAGCCCGAAGCCTAACCCTAACCCTTCCCCGAAGCCTGACCCTCACCCTTCCCCTAATGCTAATCCGTACGCTAACGCTAACCCACGCCCTCACACGTACGCTCCCCCTAAAGTATTGTCGAACCCTCACCTGTAACCTAAACCGTCACCGTCCCCTAACCCTAACCCTAGCACGAAGGCTTACCGTAACCCTTCCCTGAAGCCTGACCCTCACCCGTCCCCTAATCCTAACCCGTACGCTAACGCTAACCCTCGCCCTCACACGTACGCTCCCTCTAAAGCGTTGTCGTACCCTCACCTTGACCCTAAACCTTCCCCGTCCCCTAACCCTAATCCTAGCCCGAACCCTAACCCTAACCATTCCCCGAAGCCTGACCCTCACCCGTCCCCTTAATGCTAACCCGTACGCTAACGCTAAACCGTGCCCTCACACGTACGCTCCCCCTAAAGCGTTGTCGTACCCTCACCTGTTACCTAAACCGTCCCCGTCCCCTAACCCTAACCCTAGCCTGAAGGCTAACCGTAACCCTTCCCCGAAGCCTGACCCTCACCCGTCGTCTAATGCTAACACGTACGGTAACGCTAACCCGCGCCCTCACACGTACGCTCCCCTTAAAGCGTTGTCGTACCCTCACCTGGACCCAAAACCTTCCCCGTCCCCTAAACCTAACCCTAGACCGAAGCCTAACCGTAACACTTCCCCGAAGCCTGACCCTCACCCGTCCCCTAACCCTAACCCTAGCCCGAAGCCTAACCCTTACTCTTCCCCGAAGCCTGACCATCACCCGTCCCCTAATCCTAAACCGTACGCTAACGCTAACCCGCTCCCTCACACGTACGCTCTCCCTAAAGCGATGTCGTACCCTCACCTGGACCCTAAAACTTCCCCGTCCCCTAACCCTAACCCTAGCCCGAAGCCTAACCCTAACCCTTCCCCGAAGCCTCACCCTCACCCGTCCCCTAATCCTAACCCGTACGCTAACGCTAACCCGCGCCCTCACACGTACGCTCCCCCTAAAGCGTTGTCATACCCTCACCTGGACCCTAAACCGTCCCCGTCCCCTATCACTAACCCTAGCCCGAAGCCTAACCCTAACCCTTCCCCGAAGCCTGACCCTCACCCGTCTCCTAATCCTAACCCGTACCTTAACGCTAACCTGCGCCCTCACACGTACGCTCCCCCTAAAGCGTTGTCGTACACTCACCTGGACCCTAAACCGTCCCCGTCCCCTAACCCTAACCCTAGCCTGAACCCTAACCCTAACCCTTCCCCGAAGCCTGACCCTCACCCGTCCCCTAATCCTAACCCGTACGCTAACGCTAACCCGCGCCCTCACACGTACGATCCCCCTAAAGCGTTGTCGTACCATCACCTGGACCGTAAACCGTCCCCGTCCCCTAACCCTAACCCTAGCCCGAACCCTAACCCTAACCCTTCCCCGAAGCCTGACCCTCACCCGTCGTCTAATGCTAACCCGTACGGTAACGCTAACCCGCGCCCTCACACGTACGCTCCCCCTAAAGCGTTGTCGTACCCTCACCTGGACCCTAAACCGTCCCCATCCCCTAACCCTAACCCTAGCCCGAACCCTAACCCTAACCCTTCCCCGAAGCCTGACCCTCACCCGTCCCCTAATCCTAACCCGTACGCTAACGCTAAGCAGCGCCCTCACACGTACGCTCCCCCTAAAGCGTTGTTGTACCCTCACCTGGAACCTAAACCGTCCCCGTCCCCTAACCCTAACCCTAGCCCGAAGCCTAACCCTAACCCTTCCCCGAAGCCTGACCCTCACCCTTCCCCTAATCCTAAACCGTATGCTAACGCTAACCCGCGCCCTCACACGTACGCTCCCCCTAAAGCGTTGTCGTATCCTCACCTGGACCCTAAACCTTCCCCGTCCCCTAAACCTAACCCTAGCCCGAAGCCTAACCCTAACCCTTCCCCGAAGCCTGACCCTCACCCGTCCCCTAATCCTAACCCGTACGCTAACGCTAACCCGCGCCCTCACACGTATGCTCCCCCTAAAGCGTTGTCGTACCCTCACCTGGACCCTAAACCGTCCCGTCCCCTAACCCTAACCCTAGCCCGAAGCCTAACCCTAACCCTTCCCCGAAGCCTGACCCTCACCCTTCCCCTAATGCTAATCCGTACGCTAACGCTAACCCACGCCCTCACACGTACGCTCCCCCTAAAGTATTGTCGAACCCTCACCTGTAACCTAAACCGTCACCGTCCCCTAACCCTAACCCTAGCACGAAGGCTTACCGTAACCCTTCCCTGAAGCCTGACCCTCACCCGTCCCCTAATCCTAACCCGTACGCTAACGCTAACCCTCGCCCTCACACGTACGCTCCCTCTAAAGCGTTGTCGTACCCTCACCTGGACCCTAAACCTTCCCCGTCCCCTAACCCTAATCCTAGCCCGAACCCTAACCCTAACCATTCCCCGAAGCCTGACCCTCACCCGTCCCCTTAATGCTAACCCGTACGCTAACGCTAAACCGTGCCCTCACACGTACGCTCCCCCTAAAGCGTTGTCGTACCCTCACCTGGACCCAAAACCTTCCCCGTCCCCTAAACCTAACCCTAGACCGAAGCCTAACCCTAACACTTCCCCGAAGCCTGACCCTCACCCGTCCCCTAATCCTAACCCGTACGCTAACGGTAACCCGCGCCCTCACACGTATGCTCCCCCTAAAGCGTTGTCGTACCCTCACCTGGACCCTAAACCGTCCCCGTCCCCTAACCCTAACCCTAGCCCGAAGCCTAACCCTTACCCTTCCCCGAAGCCTGACCATCACCCGTCCCCTAATCCTAAACCGTACGCTAACGCTAACCCGCTCCCTCACACGTACGCTCTCCCTAAAGCGATGTCGTACCCTCACCTGGACCCTAAAACTTCCCCGTCCCCTAACCCTAACCCTAGCCCGAAGCCTAACCCTAACCCTTCCCCGAAGCCTGACCCTCACCCGTCCCCTAATCCTAACCCGTACGCTAACGCTAACCCGTGCCCTCACACGTACGCTCCCCCTAAAGCGTTGTCGTACACTCACCTGGACCCTAAACCGTTCCCGTCCCCTAACCCTAACCCTAGCCCGAAACCTAACCCTAACCCTTCCCCGAAGCCTGACCCTCACCCTTCCCCTAATGCTAACCCGTACGCTAACGCTAACCCGCGCCCTCACACGTATGCTCCCCCTAAAGCGTTGTCGTACCCTCACCTGGAACCTAAACCGTCCCCGTCCCCTAACCCTAACCCTAGCCCGAAGGCTAACGGTAACCATTTCCCGAAACCTGACCCTCACCCGTCCCCTAATCCTAACCCGTACGCTAACGCTTACCCACGCCCTCACACGTACGCTCCCCCTAAAGCGTTGTCGTACCCTCACCTGGACCCTAAACCGTACCCGTCCCCTAACCCTAACCCTAGCCCGAACCCTAACCCTAACCCTTCCCCGAAGCCTGACACTCACGCGTCCCCTAATCCTAAACCGTACGCTAACGATAACCCGCGCCCTCACACGTACGCTCCCCCTAAAGCATTGTCGTACTCTCACCTGGACCCTAAACCGTCCCCGTCCCCTAACCCTAACCCTAGCCCGAACCCTAACCCTAACCCTTCCCCAACGCCTGACCCTCACCCGTCGTCTAATGCTAACCCGTACGGTAACGCTAACCCGCGCCCTCACACGTACGCTCCCCCTAAAGCGTTGTCGTACCCTCACCTGGACCCTAAACCGTCCCCGTCCCCTAACACTAACCCTAGCCCGAAGCCTAACCCTAACCCTTCCCGGAAGCCTGACCCTCACCCGTCTCCAAATCCTAACCCGTATGTTAACGCTAACCTGCGACCTCACACGTACGCTCCCCCTAAAGCGTTGTCGTACACTCACCTGGACCCTAAACCGTCCCCGTCCCCTAACCCTAACCCTAGCCCGAACCCTAACCCTAACCCTTCTCCGAAGCCTGACCCTCACCCATCTCCAATCCTAACCCTTACGCTAACGCTTACCCACGCCCTCACACGTACGCTCCCCCTAAAGCGTTGTCATACCATCACCAGGACCCTAAACCGTCCCCGTCCCCTAACCCTAACCCTAGCCCGAACCCTAACCCTAACCCTTCCCCGAAGCCTGACCCTCACGCGTCCCCTAATCCTAAACCGTACGCTAACGATAACCCGCGCCCTCACACGTACGCTCCCCCTAAAGCATTGTCGTACTCTCACCTTGACCCTAAACCGTCCCCGTCCCCTAACCCTAACCCTAGCCCGAACCCTAACCCTAAACCTTCCCCAACGCCTGACCCTCACCCGTCGTCTAATGCTAACCCGTACAGTAACGCTAACCCTCGCCCTCACACGTACGCTCCCCCTAAAGAGTTGTCGTACCCTCACCTGGACCCTAAACCGTCCCCGTCCCCTAACACTAACCCTAGCCCGAAGCCTAACCCTAACCCTTCCCGGAAGCCTGACCCTCACCCGTCTCCTAATCCTAACCCGTACCTTAACGCTAACCTGCGCCCTCACACGTACGCTCCCCCTAAAGCGTTGTGGTACACTCACCTGGACCCTAAACCGTCCCCGTCCCCTAACCCTAAACCTAGCCCGAAGCCTAACCCTAACCCTTCCCCGAAGCCTGACCCTCACCCTTCCCCTAATGCTAACCCGTACGCTAACGCTAACCCGCGCCCTCACACGTACGCTCCCCCCAAAGCGTTGTCATACCCTCACCTGGACCCTAAACCGTCCCCGTCCCCTAACCCTAACCCTAGCCCGAACCCTAACCCTAACACTTCCCCGAAGCCTGACCCTCACCCGACGTCTAATGCTAACCCGTACGGTAACGCTATCCCGCGCCCTCACACGTACACTCCCCCTAAAGCGTTGTCGTACCCTCACCTGGACCCTAAAGCTTCCCCGTCCCCTGACCATAACCCTAGCCCGAGCCCTAAACCTAACCCTTCCCCGAAGCCTGACCCTCACCCGTCCCCTAATCCTAACACGTACGCTAACGCTAACCCGCGCCCTCACACGTACGCTCCCCCTAAAGCATTGTCGTACTCTCACCTGGACCCTAAACCGTCCCCGTCCCCTAACTCTAACCCTAACCCGAACCCTAACCCTAACCCTTCCCCGAAGCCTGACCCTCACCCGTCGCCTAATGCTAACCCGTACGGTAACGCTAACCCGCGCCCTCACACGTACGCTCCCCCTAAAGCGTTGTCATACCCTCACCTGGACCCTAAACCGTCCCCGTCCCCTAACCCTAACTCTAGCCCGAACCCTAACCCTAACCCTTCCCCGAAGCCTGACCTTCACCCTTCCCCTAATGCTAACCCGTACGCTAACGCTAACCCGCACCCTCACACGTACGCTCCCCCTAAAGCGTCGTCATACCCTCACCTGGACCCTAAACTGTCCCCGTCCCCTAACCCTAACCCTAGCCCGAAGCCTAAACCTAAGACTTCTCCGAAGCCTTACACTCACCCGTCCCCTAATCCTAACCCGTACGCTAACGCTAACCCGCGCCCTCACACGTACGCTCCCCCTAAAGCGTTGTCGTACCCTCACCTGGACCCTAAACCGTCCCCGTCCCCTAACACTAACCCTAGCCCGAACCCTAACCCTAACCCTTCCCCGAAGCCTGACCCTCACCCGTCCCCTAATCCTAACCCGTAGGCTAACGCTAACCCGCGCCCTCACACATACGCTCCCCCTAAAGCGTTGTCGTACCCTCACCTGGACCCTAAACCTTCCCCGTCCCCTAACCCTAACCGTAGCCCGAAGCCTAACCCTAACCCTTGCCCGAAGCCTGATCCTCACCCGTCCCCTAATCCTAACCCATACGCTAACGCTAACCCGCGCCCTCACACGTACGCTCCCCCTAAAGCGTTGTCGTACCCTCACCTGGACCCTAAATCGTCCCCATCCCATAACCCTAACCCTAGCCCGAACCCTAAACCTAACCCTTCCCTGAAGCCTGACCCTCACCCTTCCCCTAATGCTAACCCGTACGCTAACGCTAACCCGCGCCCTCAAACGTACGCTCCCCCTAAAGCGTCGTCGTACCCTCACCTGGACCCTAAACCGTCCCCATCCCCTAACCCTAACCCTAGCCCGAACCCTAACCCTAAGCCTTCTCCGAAGCCTGACCCTCACCCGTCCCCTAATCCTAACCCGTACGCTAACACTAACCCGCGCCCTCACACGTACGCTCCCCCTAAAGTGTTGTCGTACCCTCAGCTGGACCCTAAACCGTCCCCGGCCCCTAACCCTAACCCTAGACCGAACCCTAACCCTAACCCTTCCCCGAAGCCTGACCCTCACCCGTCCCCTAATCCTAACCCGTATGCTAACGCTATCCCGCGCCCTCACACGTACGCTCCCCCAAAAGCGTTGTCGTACCCTCACCTGGAACCTAAACCGTCCCCGTCCCCTAATCCTAACCGTAGCCCGAAGCCGATCCCTAACACTTTCCCGAAGCCTGACCCTCATCCGTCCCCTAATCCTAAACCGAACGCTAACGCTAACCCTCGCCTTCACACGTACGCTCCCCCTAAAGCGTTGTCGTACCCTCACCTGGACCCTAAACCTTCCACGTCCCCTAACCCTAACCCTAGCCCGACGCGTAACCCTAACCCTTCCCTGAAGCCTGACCCTCACCCGTCCCCTAATCCTAACCCGTATGCTAACGCTAACCCGCGCCCTCACACGTATGCTCCCCCTAAAGCATTGTCGTATCCTCACCTGGACCCTAAACCGTCCCCGTCCCCTAACCCTAACCCTAGCCCGAAGCCTAACCCTAACCCTTCCCCGAAGCCTGAACCTCACCCTTCCCTTAATGCTAAAACGTACGCTAACGCTAACCCGCGCCCTCACACGTACACTCCCCCTAAAGCGTTGTCGTACCCTCAACTGTAACCTAAACCGTCCCCGTCCCCTAACACTAACCCTAGCCTGAAGGCTAACCGTAACCCTTCCCCGAAGCCTGACCCTCACCCGTCCCATAATCCTAACGCGTACGCTAACGCTAACCCTCGCCCTCACACGTACGCTCCCCCTCAAGCGTTGTCGTACCCTCACCTGGAGTCTAAACCGTCCCCGTCCCCTAACCCTAACCCTAGCCCGAACCCTAACCCTAACACTTCCCCGAAGCCTGACCCTCACCCGTCCCCTAATCCTAACCCGTACGCTATCGCTAACCCGTGCCCTCACACATACGCTCCCCCTAAAGCATTGTCGTACCCTCACCTGGACCCTAAAGCTTCCCCGTCCCCTGACCATAACCCTGGCCCGAGCCCTAAACCTAACCCTTCCCCGAAGCCTGACCCTCACCCGTCCCCTAATCCTAACACGTACGCTAACGCTAACCCGCGCCCTCACACGTACGCTCCCCCTAAAGCATTGTCGTACTCTCACCTGGACCCTAAACCGTCCCCGTCCCCTAACCCTAACCCTAGCCCGAACCCTAACCCTAACACTTCCCCGAAGCCTGACCCTCACCCGTCCCCTAATCCTAACCCGTATGCTAACGCTAACCCGCGCCCTCACACGTATGCTCCCCCTAAAGCATTGTCGTATCCTCACCTGGACCCTAAACCGTCCCCGTCCCCTAACCCTAACCCTAGCCCGAAGCCTAACCCTAACCCTTCCCCGAAGCCTGAACCTCACCCTTCCCTTAATGCTAAAACGTACGCTAACGCTAACCCGCGCCCTCACACGTACGCTCCCCCTAAAGCGTTGTCGTACCCTCAACTGTAACCTAAACCGTCCCCGTCCCCTAACACTAACCCTAGCCTGAAGGCTAACCGTAACCCTTCCCCGAAGCCTGACCCTCACCCGTCCCATAATCCTAACGCGTACGCTAACGCTAACCCTCGCCCTCACACGTACGCTCCCCCTCAAGCGTTGTCGTACCCTCACCTGGAGTCTAAACCGTCCCCGTCCCCTAACCCTAACCCTAGCCCGAACCCTAACCCTAACACTTCCCCGAAGCCTGACCCTCACCCGTCCCCTAATCCTAACCCGTACGCTATCGCTAACCCGTGCCCTCACACATACGCTCCCCCTAAAGCATTGTCGTACCCTCACCTGGACCCTAAAGCTTCCCCGTCCCCTGACCATAACCCTAGCCCGAGCCCTAAACCTAACCCTTCCCCGAAGCCTGACCCTCACCCGTCCCCTAATCCTAACACGTACGCTAACGCTAACCCGCGCCCTCACACGTACGCTCCCCCTAAAGCATTGTCGTACTCTCACCTGGACCCTAAACCGTCCCCGTCCCCTAACTCTAACCCTAACCCGAACCCTAACCCTAACCCTTCCCCGAAGCCTGACCCTCACCCGTCGCCTAATGCTAACCCGTACGGTAACGCTAACCCGCGCCCTCACACGTACGCTCCCCCTAAAGCGTTGTCATACCCTCACCTGGACCCTAAACCGTCCCCGTCCCCTAACCCTAACTCTAGCCCGAACCCTAACCCTAACCCTTCCCCGAAGCCTGACCTTCACCCTTCCCCTAATGCTAACCCGTACGCTAACGCTAACCCGCACCCTCACACGTACGCTCCCCCTAAAGCGTCGTCATACCCTCACCTGGACCCTAAACTGTCCCCGTCCCCTAACCCTAACCCTAGCCCGAAGCCTAAACCTAAGACTTCTCCGAAGCCTTACACTCACCCGTCCCCTAATCCTAACCCGTACGCTAACGCTAACCCGCGCCCTCACACGTACGCTCCCCCTAAAGCGTTGTCGTACCCTCACCTGGACCCTAAACCGTCCCCGTCCCCTAACACTAACCCTAGCCCGAACCCTAACCCTAACCCTTCCCCGAAGCCTGACCCTCACCCGTCCCCTAATCCTAACCCGTAGGCTAACGCTAACCCGCGCCCTCACACATACGCTCCCCCTAAAGCGTTGTCGTACCCTCACCTGGACCCTAAACCTTCCCCGTCCCCTAACCCTAACCCTAGCCCGAAGCCTAACCCTAACCCTTGCCCGAAGCCTGATCCTCACCCGTCCCCTAATCCTAACCCATACGCTAACGCTAACCCGCGCCCTCACACGTACGCTCCCCCTAAAGCGTTGTCGTACCCTCACCTGGACCCTAAATTGTCCCCATCCCATAACCCTAACCCTAGCCCGAACCCTAAACCTAACCCTTCCCTGAAGCCTGACCCTCACCCTTCCCCTAATGCTAACCCGTACGCTAACGCTAACCCGCGCCCTCAAACGTACGCTCCCCCTAAAGCGTCGTCGTACCCTCACCTGGACCCTAAACCGTCCCCATCCCCTAACCCTAACCCTAGCCCGAACCCTAACCCTAAGCCTTCTCCGAAGCCTGACCCTCACCCGTCCCCTAATCCTAACCCGTACGCTAACACTAACCCGCGCCCTCACACGTACGCTCCCCCTAAAGTGTTGTCGTACCCTCAGCTGGACCCTAAACCGTCCCCGGCCCCTAACCCTAACCCTAGACCGAACCCTAACCCTAACCCTTCCCCGAAGCCTGACCCTCACCCGTCCCCTAATCCTAACCCGTATGCTAACGCTATCCCGCGCCCTCACACGTACGCTCCCCCAAAAGCGTTGTCGTACCCTCACCTGGAACCTAAACCGTCCCCGTCCCCTAATCCTAACCGTAGCCCGAAGCCGATCCCTAACACTTTCCCGAAGCCTGACCCTCATCCGTCCCCTAATCCTAAACCGAACGCTAACGCTAACCCTCGCCTTCACACGTACGCTCCCCCTAAAGCGTTGTCGTACCCTCACCTGGACCCTAAACCTTCCACGTCCCCTAACCCTAACCCTAGCCCGACGCGTAACCCTAACCCTTCCCTGAAGCCTGACCCTCACCCGTCCCCTAATCCTAACCCGTATGCTAACGCTAACCCGCGCCCTCACACGTATGCTCCCCCTAAAGCATTGTCGTATCCTCACCTGGACCCTAAACCGTCCCCGTCCCCTAACCCTAACCCTAGCCCGAAGCCTAACCCTAACCCTTCCCCGAAGCCTGAACCTCACCCTTCCCTTAATGCTAAAACGTACGCTAACGCTAACCCGCGCCCTCACACGTACGCTCCCCCTAAAGCGTTGTCGTACCCTCAACTGTAACCTAAACCGTCCCCGTCCCCTAACACTAACCCTAGCCTGAAGGCTAACCGTAACCCTTCCCCGAAGCCTGACCCTCACCCGTCCCATAATCCTAACGCGTACGCTAACGCTAACCCTCGCCCTCACACGTACGCTCCCCCTCAAGCGTTGTCGTACCCTCACCTGGAGTCTAAACCGTCCCCGTCCCCTAACGCTAACCCTAGCCCGAACCCTAACCCTAACACTTCCCCGAAGCCTGACCCTCACCCGTCCCCTAATCCTAACCCGTACGCTATCGCTAACCCGTGCCCTCACACATACGCTCCCCCTAAAGCATTGTCGTACCCTCACCTGGACCCTAAAGCTTCCCCGTCCCCTGACCATAACCCTAGCCCGAGCCCTAAACCTAACCCTTCCCCGAAGCCTGACCCTCACCCGTCCCCTAATCCTAACACGTACGCTAACGCTAACCCGCGCCCTCACACGTACGCTCCCCCTAAAGCATTGTCGTACTCTCACCTGGACCCTAAACCGTCCCCGTCCCCTAACTCTAACCCTAACCCGAACCCTAACCCTAACCCTTCCCCGAAGCCTGACCCTCACCCGTCGCCTAATGCTAACCCGTACGGTAACGCTAACCCGCGCCCTCACACGTACGCTCCCCCTAAAGCGTTGTCATACCCTCACCTGGACCCTAAACCGTCCCCGTCCCCTAACCCTAACTCTAGCCCGAACCCTAACCCTAACCCTTCCCCGAAGCCTGACCTTCACCCTTCCCCTAATGCTAACCCGTACGCTAACGCTAACCCGCACCCTCACACGTACGCTCCCCCTAAAGCGTCGTCATACCCTCACCTGGACCCTAAACTGTCCCCGTCCCCTAACCCTAACCCTAGCCCGAAGCCTAAACCTAAGACTTCTCCGAAGCCTTACACTCACCCGTCCCCTAATCCTAACCCGTACGCTAACGCTAACCCGCGCCCTCACACGTACGCTCCCCCTAAAGCGTTGTCGTACCCTCACCTGGACCCTAAACCGTCCCCGTCCCCTAACACTAACCCTAGCCCGAACCCTAACCCTAACCCTTCCCCGAAGCCTGACCCTCACCCGTCCCCTAATCCTAACCCGTAGGCTAACGCTAACCCGCGCCCTCACACATACGCTCCCCCTAAAGCGTTGTCGTACCCTCACCTGGACCCTAAACCTTCCCCGTCCCCTAACCCTAACCCTAGCCCGAAGCCTAACCCTAACCCTTGCCCGAAGCCTGATCCTCACCCGTCCCCTAATCCTAACCCATACGCTAACGCTAACCCGCGCCCTCACACGTACGCTCCCCCTAAAGCGTTGTCGTACCCTCACCTGGACCCTAAATCGTCCCCATCCCATAACCCTAACCCTAGCCCGAACCCTAAACCTAACCCTTCCCTGAAGCCTGACCCTCACCCTTCCCCTAATGCTAACCCGTACGTTAACGCTAACCCGCGCCCTCAAACGTACGCTCCCCCTAAAGCGTCGTCGTACCCTCACCTGGACCCTAAACCGTCCCCATCCCCTAACCCTAACCCTAGCCCGAACCCTAACCCTAAGCCTTCTCCGAAGCCTGACCCTCACCCGTCCCCTAATCCTAACCCGTACGCTAACACTAACCCGCGCCCTCACACGTACGCTCCCCCTAAAGTGTTGTCGTACCCTCAGCTGGACCCTAAACCGTCCCCGGCCCCTAACCCTAACCCTAGACCGAACCCTAACCCTAACCCTTCCCCGAAGCCTGACCCTCACCCGTCCCCTAATCCTAACCCGTATGCTAACGCTATCCCGCGCCCTCACACGTACGCTCCCCCAAAAGCGTTGTCGTACCCTCACCTGGAACCTAAACCGTCCCCGTCCCCTAATCCTAACCGTAGCCCGAAGCCGATCCCTAACACTTTCCCGAAGCCTGACCCTCATCCGTCCCCTAATCCTAAACCGAACGCTAACGCTAACCCTCGCCTTCACACGTACGCTCCCCCTAAAGCGTTGTCGTACCCTCACCTGGACCCTAAACCTTCCACGTCCCCTAACCCTAACCCTAGCCCGACGCGTAACCCTAACCCTTCCCTGAAGCCTGACCCTCACCCGTCCCCTAATCCTAACCCGTATGCTAACGCTAACCCGCGCCCTCACACGTATGCTCCCCCTAAAGCATTGTCGTATCCTCACCTGGACCCTAAACCGTCCCCGTCCCCTAACCCTAACCCTAGCCCGAAGCCTAACCCTAACCCTTCCCCGAAGCCTGAACCTCACCCTTCCCTTAATGCTAAAACGTACGCTAACGCTAACCCGCGCCCTCACACGTACGCTCCCCCTAAAGCGTTGTCGTACCCTCAACTGTAACCTAAACCGTCCCCGTCCCCTAACACTAACCCTAGCCTGAAGGCTAACCGTAACCCTTCCCCGAAGCCTGACCCTCACCCGTCCCATAATCCTAACGCGTACGCTAACGCTAACCCTCGCCCTCACACGTACGCTCCCCCTCAAGCGTTGTCGTACCCTCACCTGGAGTCTAAACCGTCCCCGTCCCCTAACCCTAACCCTAGCCCGAACCCTAACCCTAACCCTTCCCCGAAGCCTGACCCTCACCCGACGTCTAATGCTAACCCGTACGGTAACGCTATCCCGCGCCCTCACACGTACACTCCCCCTAAAGCGTTGTCGTACCCTCACCTGGACCCTAAACCGTCCCCGTCCCCTAACCCTAACCCTAGCCTGAACCCTAACCCTAACCCTTCCCCGAAGCCTGACCCTCACCCGTCGTCTAATGCTAAACCGTACGGTAACGCTAACCCGCGCCCTCACACGTACGCTCCCCCTAAAGCGTTGTCGTACCCTCACCTGAACCCTAAACCGTCCCCGTCCCCTAACCCTAACCCTAGACCGAACCCTAACCCTAACCCTTCCCCGAAGCCTGACCCTCACCCTTCCCCTAATGCTAATCCGTACGCTAACGCTAACCCACGCCCTCACACGTACGCTCCCCCTAAAGTATTGTCGAACCCTCACCTGTAACCTAAACCGTCACCGTCCCCTAACCCTAACCCTAGCACGAAGGCTAACCGTAACACTTCCCTGAAGCCTGACCCTCACCCGTCCCCTAATCGTAACCCGTACGCTAACGCTAACCCTCGCCCTCACACGTACGCTCCCTCTAAAGCGTTGTCGTACCCTCACCTGGACCCTAAACCTTCCCCGTCCCCTAACCCTAATCCTAGCCCGAACCCTAACCCTAACCATTCCCCGAAGCCTGACCCTCACCCGTCCCCTTAATGCTAACCCGTACGCTAACGCTAACCCGTGCCCTCACACGTACGCTCCCCCTAAAGCGTTGTCGTACCCTCACCTGTTACCTAAACCGTCCCCGTCCCCTAACCCTAACCGTAGCCTGAAGGCTAACCGTAACCCTTCCCCGAAGACTGACCCTCACCCGTCGTCTAATGCTAACCCGTACGGTAACGCTAACCCGCGCCCTCACACGTACGCTCCCCTTAAAGCGTTGTCGTACCCTCACCTGGACCCAAAACCTTCCCCGTCCCCTAAACCTAACCCTAGACCGAAGCCTAACCCTAACCCTTCCCCGAAGCCTGACCCTCACCCGTCCCCTAATCCTAACCCGTACGCTAACGGTAACCCGCGCCCTCACACGTATGCTCCCCCTAAAGCGTTGTCGTACCCTCACCTGGACCCTAAACCGTCCCCGTCCCCTAACCCTAACCCTAGCCCGAAGCCTATCCCTAAACCTTCCCCGAAGCCTGACCCTCACCCGTCGTCTAATGCTAAACCGTACGGTAACGCTAACCCGCGCCCTTACACGTACGCTCCCCCTAAAGGGTTGTCGTACCCTCACCTGGACCCTAAACCGTCCCCGTCCCCTAACCCTAACCCTAGCCCGAAGCCTAACCCTTACCCTTCCCCGAAGCCTGACAATCACCCGTCCCCTAATCCTAAACCGTACGCTAACGCTAACCCGCTCCCTCACACGTACGCTCTCCCTAAAGCGTTGTCGTACCCTCACCTGGACCCTAAAACTTCCCCGTCCCCTAACCCTAACCCTAGCCCGAAGCCTAACCCTAACCCTTCCCCGAAGCCTGACCCTCACCCGTCCCCTAATCCTAACCCGTACGCTAACGCTAAACCGTGCCCTCACACGTACGCTCCCCCTAAAGCGTTGTCGTACACTCACCTGGACCCTAAACCGTTCCCGTCCCCTAACCCTAACCCTAGCCCGAAACCTAACCCTAACCCTTCCCCGAAGCCTGACCCTCACCCTTCCCCTAATGCTAACCCGTACGCTAACGCTAACCCGCGCCCTCACACGTACGCTCCCCCTAAAGCGTTGTCGTACCCTCACCTGGAACCTAAACCGTCCCCGTCCCCTAACCCTAACCCTAGCCCGAAGGCTAACGGTAACCATTTCCCGAAACCTGACCCTCACCCGTCCCCTAATCCTAACCCGTACGCTAACGCTAACCCGCGCCCTCACACGTACGCTCCCCCTAAAGCATTGTCGTACTCTCACCTGGACCCTAAACCGTCCCCGTCCCCTAACACTAACCCTAGCCCGAAGCCTAACCCTAACCCTTCCCGGAAGCCTGATCCTCACCCGTCTCCTAATCCTAACCCGTACCTTAACGCTAACCTGCGCCCTCACACGTACGCTCCCCCTAAAGCGTTGTCGTACACTCACCTGGACCCTAAACCGTCCCCGTCCCCTAACCCTAACCCTAGCCCGAACCCTAACCCTAACCCTTCCCCGAAGCCTGACCCTCACCCGTCCCCTAATCCTAACCCGTACGCTAACGCTAACCCGCGCCCTCACACGTACGATCCCCCTAAAGCGTTGTCGTACCATCACCTGGACCCTAAACCATCCCCGTCCCCTGACCCTAACCCTAGCGTGAACCCTAACCCTAACCCTTCTCCGAAGCCTGACCCTCACCCATCCCCTAATCCTAACCCTTACGTTAACGCTTACCCACGCCCTCACACGTACGCTCCCCCTAAAGCGTTGTCGTACCGTCACCAGGACCCTAAACCGTCCCCGTCCCCTAACCCTAACCCTAGCCCGAACCCTAACCCTAACCCTTCCCCGAAGCCTGACCCTCACACGTCCCCTAATCCTAAACCGTACGCTAACGCTAACCCGCGCCCTCACACGTACGCTCCCCCTAAAGCATTGTCGTACACTCACCTGGACCCTAAACCGTCCCCGTCCCCTAACCCTAACCCTAGCCCGAACCCTAACCCTAATCCTTCCCCGAAGCCTGACCCTCACCCGTCGCCTAATGCTAACCCGTACGGTAACGCTAACCCGCGCCCTCACACGTACGCTCCCCCTAAAGCGTTGTCGTACCCTCACCTGGACCCTAAACCGTCCCCATCCCCTAACCCTAACCCTAGCCCGAAGCCTAACCCTAAGACTTCTCCGAAGCCTGACACTCACCCGTCCCCTAATCCTAACCCGTACGCTAACGCTAACCCACGCCCTCACACGTACGCTCCCCCTAAAGCGTTGTCGTACCCTCACCTGGACCCTAAACCGTCCCCGTCCCCTAACCCTAACCCTAGCCCGAACCCTAACCCTAACCCTTCCCCGAAGCCTGACCCTCACCCGTCCCCTAATCCTAAGCCGTACGCTAACGCTAACCCGCGCCCTCACACGTACACTCCCCTTAAAGCGTTGTCGTACACTCACCTGGACCCTAAACCGTCCCCGTCCCCTAACCCTAACCCTAGCCCGAACCCTAACCCTAACACTTCCCCGAAGCCTGACCCTCACCCGTCCCCTAATCCTAACCCGTATGCTAACGCTAACCCGCGCCCTCACACGTATGCTCCCCCTAAAGCATTGTCGTATCCTCACCTGGACCCTAAACCGTCCCCGTCCCCTAACCCTAACCCTAGCCCGAAGCCTAACCCTAACCCTTCCCCGAAGCCTGAACCTCACCCTTCCCTTAATGCTAAAACGTACGCTAACGCTAACCCGCGCCCTCACACGTACGCTCCCCCTAAAGCGTTGTCGTACCCTCAACTGTAACCTAAACCGTCCCCGTCCCCTAACACTAACCCTAGCCTGAAGGCTAACCGTAACCCTTCCCCGAAGCCTGACCCTCACCCGTCCCATAATCCTAACGCATACGCTAACGCTAACCCTCGCCCTCACACGTACGCTCCCCCTCAAGCGTTGTCGTACCCTCACCTGGAGTCTAAACCGTCCCCGTCCCCTAACCCTAACCCTAGCCCGAACCCTAACCCTAACACTTCCCCGAAGCCTGACCCTCACCCGTCCCCTAATCCTAACCCGTACGCTATCGCTAACCCGTGCCCTCACACATACGCTCCCCCTAAAGCATTGTCGTACCCTCACCTGGACCCTAAAGCTTCCCCGTCCCCTGACCATAACCCTAGCCCGAGCCCTAAACCTAACCCTTCCCCGAAGCCTGACCCTCACCCGTCCCCTAATCCTAACACGTACGCTAACGCTAAGCCGCGCCCTCACACGTACGCTCCCCCTAAAGCGTTGTCATACCCTCACCTGGACCCTAAACCGTCCCCGTCCCCTAACCCTAACTCTAGCCCGAACCCTAACCCTAACCCTTCCCCGAAGCCTGACCTTCACCCTTCCCCTAATGCTAACCCGTACGCTAACGCTAACCCGCACCCTCACACGTACGCTCCCCCTAAAGCGTCGTCATACCCTCACCTGGACCCTAAACTGTCCCCGTCCCCTAACCCTAACCCTAGCCCGAAGCCTAAACCTAAGACTTCTCCGAAGCCTTACACTCACCCGTCCCCTAATCCTAACCCGTACGCTAACGCTAACCCGCGCCCTCACACGTACGCTCCCCCTAAAGCGTTGTCGTACCCTCACCTGGACCCTAAACCGTCCCCGTCCCCTAACACTAACCCTAGCCCGAACCCTAACCCTAACCCTTCCCCGAAGCCTGACCCTCACCCGTCCCCTAATCCTAACCCGTAGGCTAACGCTAACCCGCGCCCTCACACATACGCTCCCCCTAAAGCGTTGTCGTACCCTCACCTGGACCCTAAACCTTCCCCGACCCCTAACCCTAACCCTAGCCCGAAGCCTAACCCTAACCCTTGCCCGAAGCCTGATCCTCACCCGTCCCCTAATCCTAACCCATACGCTAACGCTAACCCGCGCCCTCACACGTATGCTCCCCCTAAAGCGTTGTCGTACCCTCACCTGGACCCTAAATCGTCCCCATCCCATAACCCTAACCCTAGCCCGAACCCTAAACCTAACCCTTCCCTGAAGCCTGACCCTCACCCTTCCCCTAATGCTAACCCGTACGCTAACGCTAACCCGCGCCCTCAAACGTACGCTCCCCCTAAAGCGTCGTCGTACCCTCACCTGGACCCTAAACCGTCCCCATCCCCTAACCCTAACCCTAGCCCGAACCCTAACCCTAAGCCTTCTCCGAAGCCTGACCCTCACCCGTCCCCTAATCCTAACCCGTACGCTAACACTAACCCGCGCCCTCACACGTACGCTCCCCCTAAAGTGTTGTCGTACCCTCAGCTGGACCCTAAACCGTCCCCGGCCCCTAACCCTAACCCTAGACCGAACCCTAACCCTAACCCTTCCCCGAAGCCTGACCCTCACCCGTCCCCTAATCCTAACCCGTATGCTAACGCTATCCCGCGCCCTCACACGTACGCTCCCCCAAAAGCGTTGTCGTACCCTCACCTGGAACCTAAACCGTCCCCGTCCCCTAATCCTAACCGTAGCCCGAAGCCGATCCCTAACACTTTCCCGAAGCCTGACCCTCATCCGTCCCCTAATCCTAAACCGAACGCTAACGCTAACCCTCGCCTTCACACGTACGCTCCCCCTAAAGCGTTGTCGTACCCTCACCTGGACCCTAAACCTTCCACGTCCCCTAACCCTAAACCTAGCCTGACGCGTAACCCTAACCCTTCCCTGAAGCCTGACCCTCACCCGTCCCCTAATCCTAACCCGTATGCTAACGCTAACCCGCGCCCTCACACGTATGCTCCCCCTAAAGCATTGTCGTATCCTCACCTGGACCCTAAACCGTCCCCGTCCCCTAACCCTAACCCTAGCCCGAAGCCTAACCCTAACCCTTCCCCGAAGCCTGAACCTCACCCTTCCCTTAATGCTAAAACGTACGCTAACGCTAACCCGCGCCCTCACACGTACGCTCCCCCTAAAGCGTTGTCGTACCCTCAACTGTAACCTAAACCGTCCCCGTCCCCTAACACTAACCCTAGCCTGAAGGCTAACCGTAACCCTTCCCCGAAGCCTGACCCTCACCCGTCCCATAATCCTAACGCGTACGCTAACGCTAACCCTCGCCCTCACACGTACGCTCCCCCTCAAGCGTTGTCGTACCCTCACCTGGAGTCTAAACCGTCCCCGTCCCCTAACCCTAACCCTAGCCCGAACCCTAACCCTAACACTTCCCCGAAGCCTGACCCTCACCCGTCCCCTAATCCTAACCCGTACGCTATCGCTAACCCGTGCCCTCACACATACGCTCCCCCTAAAGCATTGTCGTACCCTCACCTGGACCCTAAAGCTTCCCCGTCCCCTGACCATAACCCTAGCCCAAGCCCTAAACCTAACCCTTCCCCGAAGCCTGACCCTCACCCGTCCCCTAATCCTAACACGTACGCTAACGCTAACCCGCGCCCTCACACGTACGCTCCCCCTAAAGCATTGTCGTACTCTCACCTGGACCCTAAACCGTCCCCGTCCCCTAACTCTAACCCTAACCCGAACCCTAACCCTAACCCTTCCCCGAAGCCTGACCCTCACCCGTCGCCTAATGCTAACCCGTACGGTAACGCTAACCCGCGCCCTCACACGTACGCTCCCCCTAAAGCGTTGTCATACCCTCACCTGGACCCTAAACCGTCCCCGTCCCCTAACCCTAACTCTAGCCCGAACCCTAACCCTAACCCTTCCCCGAAGCCTGACCTTCACCCTTCCCCTAATGCTAACCCGTACGCTAACGCTAACCCGCACCCTCACACGTACGCTCCCCCTAAAGCGTCGTCATACCCTCACCTGGACCCTAAACTGTCCCCGTCCCCTAACCCTAACCCTAGCCCGAAGCCTAAACCTAAGACTTCTCCGAAGCCTTACACTCACCCGTCCCCTAATCCTAACCCGTACGCTAACGCTAACCCGCGCCCTCACACGTACGCTCCCCCTAAAGCGTTGTCGTACCCTCACCTGGACCCTAAACCGTCCCCGTCCCCTAACACTAACCCTAGCCCGAACCCTAACCCTAACCCTTCCCCGAAGCCTGACCCTCACCCGTCCCCTAATCCTAACCCGTAGGCTAACGCTAACCCGCGCCCTCACACATACGCTCCCCCTAAAGCGTTGTCGTACCCTCACCTGGACCCTAAACCTTCCCCGTCCCCTAACCCTAACCCTAGCCCGAAGCCTAACCCTAACCCTTGCCCGAAGCCTGATCCTCACCCGTCCCCTAATCCTAACCCATACGCTAACGCTAACCCGCGCCCTCACACGTACGCTCCCCCTAAAGCGTTGTCGTACCCTCACCTGGACCCTAAATCGTCCCCATCCCATAACCCTAACCCTAGCCCGAACCCTAAACCTAACCCTTCCCTGAAGCCTGACCCTCACCCTTCCCCTAATGCTAACCCGTACGCTAACGCTAACCCGCGCCCTCAAACGTACGCTCCCCCTAAAGCGTCGTCGTACCCTCACCTGGACCCTAAACCGTCCCCATCCCCTAACCCTAACCCTAGCCCGAACCCTAACCCTAAGCCTTCTCCGAAGCCTGACCCTCACCCGTCCCCTAATCCTAACCCGTACGCTAACACTAACCCGCGCCCTCACACGTACGCTCCCCCTAAAGTGTTGTCGTACCCTCAGCTGGACCCTAAACCGTCCCCGGCCCCTAACCCTAACCCTAGACCGAACCCTAACCCTAACCCTTCCCCGAAGCCTGACCCTCACCCGTCCCCTAATCCTAACCCGTATGCTAACGCTATCCCGCGCCCTCACACGTACGCTCCCCCAAAAGCGTTGTCGTACCCTCACCTGGAACCTAAACCGTCCCCGTCCCCTAATCCTAACCGTAGCCCGAAGCCGATCCCTAACACTTTCCCGAAGCCTGACCCTCATCCGTCCCCTAATCCTAAACCGAACGCTAACGCTAACCCTCGCCTTCACACGTACGCTCCCCCTAAAGCGTTGTCGTACCCTCACCTGGACCCTAAACCTTCCACGTCCCCTAACCCTAACCCTAGCCCGACGCGTAACCCTAACCCTTCCCTGAAGCCTGACCCTCACCCGTCCCCTAATCCTAACCCGTATGCTAACGCTAACCCGCGCCCTCACACGTATGCTCCCCCTAAAGCATTGTCGTATCCTCACCTGGACCCTAAACCGTCCCCGTCCCCTAACCCTAACCCTAGCCCGAAGCCTAACCCTAACCCTTCCCCGAAGCCTGAACCTCACCCTTCCCTTAATGCTAAAACGTACGTTAACGCTAACCCGCGCCCTCACACGTACGCTCCCCCTAAAGCGTTGTCGTACCCTCAACTGTAACCTAAACCGTCCCCGTCCCCTAACACTAACCCTAGCCTGAAGGCTAACCGTAACCCTTCCCCGAAGCCTGACCCTCACCCGTCCCATAATCCTAACGCGTACGCTAACGCTAACCCTCGCCCTCACACGTACGCTCCCCCTCAAGCGTTGTCGTACCCTCACCTGGAGTCTAAACCGTCCCCGTCCCCTAACCCTAACCCTAGCCCGAACCCTAACCCTAACCCTTCCCCGAAGCCTGACCCTCACCCGACGTCTAATGCTAACCCGTACGGTAACGCTATCCCGCGCCCTCACACGTACACTCCCCCTAAAGCATTGTCGTACCCTCACCTGGACCCTAAACCGTCCCCGTCCCCTAACCCTAACCCTAGCCTGAACCCTAACCCTAACCCTTCCCCGAAGCCTGACCCTCACCCGTCGTCTAATGCTAAACCGTACGGTAACGCTAACCCGCGCCCTCACACGTACGCTCCCCCTAAAGCGTTGTCGTACCCTCACCTGAACCCTAAACCGTCCCCGTCCCCTAACCCTAACCCTAGACCGAACCCTAACCCTAACCCTTCCCCGAAGCCTGACCCTCACCCGTCCCCTAATCCTAAACCGTACGATAACGCTAACCCGCGCCCTCACACGTACGCTCCCCCTAAAGCGTTGGCGTACACTCACCTGGACCCTAAACCGTCCCCGTCCCCTAACCCTAACCCTAGCCCGAACCCTGACCCTAACCCTTCCCCGAAGCCTGACCCTCACCCGTCGTCTAATGCTAACCCGTACAGTAACGCTAACCGGCGCCCTCACATGTACGCTCCCCCTAAAGCATTGTCGTACCCTCACCTGGACCTTAAACCGTCTCCGTCCCCTAACCCTAACCCTAGCCCAAACCCTAACCCTAACCCTTCCCCGAAGCCTGACCCTCACCCTTCCCCTAATGCTAACCCGTACGCTAACGCTAACCCGCGCCCTCACACGTACGCTCCCCCTAAAGCGTTGTCGTACCCTCACCTGGACCCTAAACCCTCCCCGTCCCCTAACCCTAACCCTAGCCCGAACCCTAACCCTAACACTTCCCCGAAGCCTGACACTCAACCGTCCCCTAATCCTAACCCGTACGCTATCGCTAACCCGTGCCCTCACACGTACGCTCCCCCTAAAGCATTGTCGTACTCTCACCTGGACCCTAAACCGTCCCCTTCCACTAACCCTAACCCTAGCCCGAACCCTAACCCTAACCCTTCCCCGAGGCCTGACCCTCACCCGTCCCTAATCCTAACCCGTACGCTAACGCTAACCCGCGCCCTCACACGTACGCTCCCCCTAAAGCATTGTCGTACTCTCACCTGGACCCTAAACCGTCCCCGTCCCCTAACCCTAACCCTAGCCTGAACCCTAACCCTAACCCTTCCCCGAAGCCTGACCCTCACCCGTCCCCTAATCCTAACGCGTACGCTAACGCTAACCTGCGCCCTCACACGTACGCTCCCCCTAAAGCATTGTCGTACTCTCACGTGGACCCAAAAACGTCCCCGTCCCCTAACCCTAACCCTAGCCCGAACCCTAACCCTAACCCTTCCCCGAAGCCTGACCCTCACCCGTCCCCTAATCCTAACCCGTACGCTAACGCTAACCAGCGCCCTCACACGTACGCTCCCCCTAAAGCGTTGTTGTACCCTCACCTGGAACCTAAACCGTCCCCGTCCCCTAACCCTAACCCTAGCCCGAAGCCTAACACTAACCCTTCCCTGAAGCCTGACCCTCACCCTTCCCCTAATCCTAAACCGTATGCTAACGCTAACCCACGCCCTCACACGTACGCTCCCCCTAAAGCGTTGTCGTATCCTCACCTGGACCCTAAACCTTCCCCGTCCCCTAAACCTAACCCTAGCCCGAAGCCTAACCCTAACCCTTCCCCGAAGCCTGACCCTCACCCGTCCCCTAATCCTAACCCGTACGCTAACGCTAACCCGCGCCCTCACACGTATGCTCCCCCTAAAGCGTTGTCGTACCCTCACCTGGACCCTAAACCGTCCCGTCCCCTAACCCTAACCCTAGCCCGAAGTCTAACCCTAACCCTTCCCCGAAGCCTGACCCTCACCCTTCCCCTAATGCTAATCCGTACGCTAACGCTAACCCACGCCCTCACACGTACGCTCCCCCTAAAGTATTGTCGAACCCTCACCTGTAACCTAAACCGTCACCGTCCCCTAACCCTAACCCTAGCACGAAGGCTAACCGTAACCCTTCCCTGAAGCCTGACCCTCACCCGTCCCCTAATCGTAACCCGTACGCTAACGCTAACCCTCGCCCTCACACGTACGCTCCCTCTAAAGCGTTGTCGTACCCTCACCTGGACCCTAAACCTTCCCCGTCCCCTAACCCTAATCCTAGCCCGAACCCTAACCCTAACCATTCCCCGAAGCCTGACCCTCACCCGTCCCCTTAATGCTAACCCGTACGCTAACGCTAACCCGTGCCCTCACACGTACGCTCCCCCTAAAGCGTTGTCGTACCCTCACCTGTTACCTAAACCGTCCCCGTCCCCTAACCCTAACCGTAGCCTGAAGGCTAACCGTAACCCTTCCCCGAAGACTGACCCTCACCCGTCGTCTAATGCTAACCCGTACGGTAACGCTAACCCGCGCCCTCACACGTACGCTCCCCTTAAAGCGTTGTCGTACCCTCACCTGGACCCAAAACCTTCCCCGTCCCCTAAACCTAACCCTAGACCGAAGCCTAACCCTAACCCTTCCCCGAAGCCTGACCCTCACCCGTCCCCTAATCCTAACCCGTACGCTAACGGTAACCCGCGCCCTCACACGTATGCTCCCCCTAAAGCGTTGTCGTACCCTCACCTGGACCCTAAACCGTCCCCGTCCCCTAACCCTAACCCTAGCCCGAAGCCTATCCCTAAACCTTCCCCGAAGCCTGACCCTCACCCGTCGTCTAATGCTAAACCGTACGGTAACGCTAACCCGCGCCCTTACACGTACGCTCCCCCTAAAGGGTTGTCGTACCCTCACCTGGACCCTAAACCGTCCCCGTCCCCTAACCCTAACCCTAGCCCGAAGCCTAACCCTTACCCTTCCCCGAAGCCTGACAATCACCCGTCCCCTAATCCTAAACCGTACGCTAACGCTAACCCGCTCCCTCACACGTACGCTCTCCCTAAAGCGTTGTCGTACCCTCACCTGGACCCTAAAACTTCCCCGTCCCCTAACCCTAACCCTAGCCCGAAGCCTAACCCTAACCCTTCCCCGAAGCCTGATCCTCACCCGTCCCCTAATCCTAACCCGTACGCTAACGCTAAACCGTGCCCTCACACGTACGCTCCCCCTAAAGCGTTGTCGTACACTCACCTGGACCCTAAACCGTTCCCGTCCCCTAACCCTAACCCTAGCCCGAAACCTAACCCTAACCCTTCCCCGAAGCCTGACCCTCACCCTTCCCCTAATGCTAACCCGTACGCTAACGCTAACCCGCGCCCTCACACGTACGCTCCCCCTAAAGCGTTGTCGTACCCTCACCTGGAACCTAAACCGTCCCCGTCCCCTAACCCTAACCCTAGCCCGAAGGCTAACGGTAACCATTTCCCGAAACCTGACCCTCACCCGTCCCCTAATCCTAACCCGTACGCTAACGCTAACCCGCGCCCTCA
This sequence comes from Pseudorca crassidens, assembly GCF_039906515.1. NCBI lineage: Eukaryota > Metazoa > Chordata > Mammalia > Artiodactyla > Delphinidae > Pseudorca > Pseudorca crassidens. The sequence continues at coordinate 24,839,776 of NC_090310.1, forward strand.
CACGTACGCTCCCCCTAAAGCATTGTCGTACTCTCACCTGGACCCTAAACCGTCCCCGTCCCCTAACACTAACCCTAGCCCGAAGCCTAACCCTAACCCTTCCCGGAAGCCTGATCCTCACCCGTCTCCTAATCCTAACCCGTACCTTAACGCTAACCTGCGCCCTCACACGTACGCTCCCCCTAAAGCGTTGTCGTACACTCACCTGGACCCTAAACCGTCCCCGTCCCCTAACCCTAACCCTAGCCCGAACCCTAACCCTAACCCTTCCCCGAAGCCTGACCCTCACCCGTCCCCTAATCCTAACCCGTACGCTAACGCTAACCCGCGCCCTCACACGTACGATCCCCCTAAAGCGTTGTCGTACCATCACCTGGACCCTAAACCATCCCCGTCCCCTGACCCTAACCCTAGCGTGAACCCTAACCCTAACCCTTCTCCGAAGCCTGACCCTCACCCATCCCCTAATCCTAACCCTTACGTTAACGCTTACCCACGCCCTCACACGTACGCTCCCCCTAAAGCGTTGTCGTACCGTCACCAGGACCCTAAACCGTCCCCGTCCCCTAACCCTAACCCTAGCCCGAACCCTAACCCTAACCCTTCCCCGAAGCCTGACCCTCACACGTCCCCTAATCCTAAACCGTACGCTAACGCTAACCCGCGCCCTCACACGTACGCTCCCCCTAAAGCATTGTCGTACACTCACCTGGACCCTAAACCGTCCCCGTCCCCTAACCCTAACCCTAGCCCGAACCCTAACCCTAATCCTTCCCCGAAGCCTGACCCTCACCCGTCGCCTAATGCTAACCCGTACGGTAACGCTAACCCGCGCCCTCACACGTACGCTCCCCCTAAAGCGTTGTCGTACCCTCACCTGGACCCTAAACCGTCCCCATCCCCTAACCCTAACCCTAGCCCGAAGCCTAACCCTAAGACTTCTCCGAAGCCTGACACTCACCCGTCCCCTAATCCTAACCCGTACGCTAACGCTAACCCACGCCCTCACACGTACGCTCCCCCTAAAGCGTTGTCGTACCCTCACCTGGACCCTAAACCGTCCCCGTCCCCTAACCCTAACCCTAGCCCGAACCCTAACCCTAACCCTTCCCCGAAGCCTGACCCTCACCCGTCCCCTAATCCTAAGCCGTACGCTAACGCTAACCCGCGCCCTCACACGTACACTCCCCTTAAAGCGTTGTCGTACACTCACCTGGACCCTAAACCGTCCCCGTCCCCTAACCCTAACCCTAGCCCGAACCCTAACCCTAACACTTCCCCGAAGCCTGACCCTCACCCGTCCCCTAATCCTAACCCGTATGCTAACGCTAACCCGCGCCCTCACACGTATGCTCCCCCTAAAGCATTGTCGTATCCTCACCTGGACCCTAAACCGTCCCCGTCCCCTAACCCTAACCCTAGCCCGAAGCCTAACCCTAACCCTTCCCCGAAGCCTGAACCTCACCCTTCCCTTAATGCTAAAACGTACGCTAACGCTAACCCGCGCCCTCACACGTACGCTCCCCCTAAAGCGTTGTCGTACCCTCAACTGTAACCTAAACCGTCCCCGTCCCCTAACACTAACCCTAGCCTGAAGGCTAACCGTAACCCTTCCCCGAAGCCTGACCCTCACCCGTCCCATAATCCTAACGCGTACGCTAACGCTAACCCTCGCCCTCACACGTACGCTCCCCCTCAAGCGTTGTCGTACCCTCACCTGGAGTCTAAACCGTCCCCGTCCCCTAACCCTAACCCTAGCCCGAACCCTAACCCTAACACTTCCCCGAAGCCTGACCCTCACCCGTCCCCTAATCCTAACCCGTACGCTATCGCTAACCCGTGCCCTCACACATACGCTCCCCCTAAAGCATTGTCGTACCCTCACCTGGACCCTAAAGCTTCCCCGTCCCCTGACCATAACCCTAGCCCGAGCCCTAAACCTAACCCTTCCCCGAAGCCTGACCCTCACCCGTCCCCTAATCCTAACACGTACGCTAACGCTAACCCGCGCCCTCACACGTACGCTCCCCCTAAAGCGTTGTCATACCCTCACCTGGACCCTAAACCGTCCCCGTCCCCTAACCCTAACTCTAGCCCTAACCCTAACCCTAACCCTTCCCCGAAGCCTGACCTTCACCCTTCCCCTAATGCTAACCCGTACGCTAACGCTAACCCGCACCCTCACACGTACGCTCCCCCTAAAGCGTCGTCATACCCTCACCTGGACCCTAAACTGTCCCCGTCCCCTAACCCTAACCCTAGCCCGAAGCCTAAACCTAAGACTTCTCCGAAGCCTTACACTCACCCGTCCCCTAATCCTAACCCGTACGCTAACGCTAACCCGCGCCCTCACACGTACGCTCCCCCTAAAGCGTTGTCGTACCCTCACCTGGACCCTAAACCGTCCCCGTCCCCTAACACTAACCCTAGCCCGAACCCTAACCCTAACCCTTCCCCGAAGCCTGACCCTCACCCGTCCCCTAATCCTAACCCGTAGGCTAACGCTAACCCGCGCCCTCACACATACGCTCCCCCTAAAGCGTTGTCGTACCCTCACCTGGACCCTAAACCTTCCCCGACCCCTAACCCTAACCCTAGCCCGAAGCCTAACCCTAACCCTTGCCCGAAGCCTGATCCTCACCCGTCCCCTAATCCTAACCCATACGCTAACGCTAACCCGCGCCCTCACACGTATGCTCCCCCTAAAGCGTTGTCGTACCCTCACCTGGACCCTAAATCGTCCCCATCCCATAACCCTAACCCTAGCCCGAACCCTAAACCTAACCCTTCCCTGAAGCCTGACCCTCACCCTTCCCCTAATGCTAACCCGTACGCTAACGCTAACCCGCGCCCTCAAACGTACGCTCCCCCTAAAGCGTCGTCGTACCCTCACCTGGACCCTAAACCGTCCCCATCCCCTAACCCTAACCCTAGCCCGAACCCTAACCCTAAGCCTTCTCCGAAGCCTGACCCTCACCCGTCCCCTAATCCTAACCCGTACGCTAACACTAACCCGCGCCCTCACACGTACGCTCCCCCTAAAGTGTTGTCGTACCCTCAGCTGGACCCTAAACCGTCCCCGGCCCCTAACCCTAACCCTAGACCGAACCCTAACCCTAACCCTTCCCCGAAGCCTGACCCTCACCCGTCCCCTAATCCTAACCCGTATGCTAACGCTATCCCGCGCCCTCACACGTACGCTCCCCCAAAAGCGTTGTCGTACCCTCACCTGGAACCTAAACCGTCCCCGTCCCCTAATCCTAACCGTAGCCCGAAGCCGATCCCTAACACTTTCCCGAAGCCTGACCCTCATCCGTCCCCTAATCCTAAACCGAACGCTAACGCTAACCCTCGCCTTCACACGTACGCTCCCCCTAAAGCGTTGTCGTACCCTCACCTGGACCCTAAACCTTCCACGTCCCCTAACCCTAAACCTAGCCTGACGCGTAACCCTAACCCTTCCCTGAAGCCTGACCCTCACCCGTCCCCTAATCCTAACCCGTATGCTAACGCTAACCCGCGCCCTCACACGTATGCTCCCCCTAAAGCATTGTCGTATCCTCACCTGGACCCTAAACCGTCCCCGTCCCCTAACCCTAACCCTAGCCCGAAGCCTAACCCTAACCCTTCCCCGAAGCCTGAACCTCACCCTTCCCTTAATGCTAAAACGTACGCTAACGCTAACCCGCGCCCTCACACGTACGCTCCCCCTAAAGCGTTGTCGTACCCTCAACTGTAACCTAAACCGTCCCCGTCCCCTAACACTAACCCTAGCCTGAAGGCTAACCGTAACCCTTCCCCGAAGCCTGACCCTCACCCGTCCCATAATCCTAACGCGTACGCTAACGCTAACCCTCGCCCTCACACGTACGCTCCCCCTCAAGCGTTGTCGTACCCTCACCTGGAGTCTAAACCGTCCCCGTCCCCTAACCCTAACCCTAGCCCGAACCCTAACCCTAACACTTCCCCGAAGCCTGACCCTCACCCGTCCCCTAATCCTAACCCGTACGCTATCGCTAACCCGTGCCCTCACACATACGCTCCCCCTAAAGCATTGTCGTACCCTCACCTGGACCCTAAAGCTTCCCCGTCCCCTGACCATAACCCTAGCCCAAGCCCTAAACCTAACCCTTCCCCGAAGCCTGACCCTCACCCGTCCCCTAATCCTAACACGTACGCTAACGCTAACCCGCGCCCTCACACGTACGCTCCCCCTAAAGCATTGTCGTACTCTCACCTGGACCCTAAACCGTCCCCGTCCCCTAACTCTAACCCTAACCCGAACCCTAACCCTAACCCTTCCCCGAAGCCTGACCCTCACCCGTCGCCTAATGCTAACCCGTACGGTAACGCTAACCCGCGCCCTCACACGTACGCTCCCCCTAAAGCGTTGTCATACCCTCACCTGGACCCTAAACCGTCCCCGTCCCCTAACCCTAACTCTAGCCCGAACCCTAACCCTAACCCTTCCCCGAAGCCTGACCTTCACCCTTCCCCTAATGCTAACCCGTACGCTAACGCTAACCCGCACCCTCACACGTACGCTCCCCCTAAAGCGTCGTCATACCCTCACCTGGACCCTAAACTGTCCCCGTCCCCTAACCCTAACCCTAGCCCGAAGCCTAAACCTAAGACTTCTCCGAAGCCTTACACTCACCCGTCCCCTAATCCTAACCCGTACGCTAACGCTAACCCGCGCCCTCACACGTACGCTCCCCCTAAAGCGTTGTCGTACCCTCACCTGGACCCTAAACCGTCCCCGTCCCCTAACACTAACCCTAGCCCGAACCCTAACCCTAACCCTTCCCCGAAGCCTGACCCTCACCCGTCCCCTAATCCTAACCCGTAGGCTAACGCTAACCCGCGCCCTCACACATACGCTCCCCCTAAAGCGTTGTCGTACCCTCACCTGGACCCTAAACCTTCCCCGTCCCCTAACCCTAACCCTAGCCCGAAGCCTAACCCTAACCCTTGCCCGAAGCCTGATCCTCACCCGTCCCCTAATCCTAACCCATACGCTAACGCTAACCCGCGCCCTCACACGTACGCTCCCCCTAAAGCGTTGTCGTACCCTCACCTGGACCCTAAATCGTCCCCATCCCATAACCCTAACCCTAGCCCGAACCCTAAACCTAACCCTTCCCTGAAGCCTGACCCTCACCCTTCCCCTAATGCTAACCCGTACGCTAACGCTAACCCGCGCCCTCAAACGTACGCTCCCCCTAAAGCGTCGTCGTACCCTCACCTGGACCCTAAACCGTCCCCATCCCCTAACCCTAACCCTAGCCCGAACCCTAACCCTAAGCCTTCTCCGAAGCCTGACCCTCACCCGTCCCCTAATCCTAACCCGTACGCTAACACTAACCCGCGCCCTCACACGTACGCTCCCCCTAAAGTGTTGTCGTACCCTCAGCTGGACCCTAAACCGTCCCCGGCCCCTAACCCTAACCCTAGACCGAACCCTAACCCTAACCCTTCCCCGAAGCCTGACCCTCACCCGTCCCCTAATCCTAACCCGTATGCTAACGCTATCCCGCGCCCTCACACGTACGCTCCCCCAAAAGCGTTGTCGTACCCTCACCTGGAACCTAAACCGTCCCCGTCCCCTAATCCTAACCGTAGCCCGAAGCCGATCCCTAACACTTTCCCGAAGCCTGACCCTCATCCGTCCCCTAATCCTAAACCGAACGCTAACGCTAACCCTCGCCTTCACACGTACGCTCCCCCTAAAGCGTTGTCGTACCCTCACCTGGACCCTAAACCTTCCACGTCCCCTAACCCTAACCCTAGCCCGACGCGTAACCCTAACCCTTCCCTGAAGCCTGACCCTCACCCGTCCCCTAATCCTAACCCGTATGCTAACGCTAACCCGCGCCCTCACACGTATGCTCCCCCTAAAGCATTGTCGTATCCTCACCTGGACCCTAAACCGTCCCCGTCCCCTAACCCTAACCCTAGCCCGAAGCCTAACCCTAACCCTTCCCCGAAGCCTGAACCTCACCCTTCCCTTAATGCTAAAACGTACGTTAACGCTAACCCGCGCCCTCACACGTACGCTCCCCCTAAAGCGTTGTCGTACCCTCAACTGTAACCTAAACCGTCCCCGTCCCCTAACACTAACCCTAGCCTGAAGGCTAACCGTAACCCTTCCCCGAAGCCTGACCCTCACCCGTCCCATAATCCTAACGCGTACGCTAACGCTAACCCTCGCCCTCACACGTACGCTCCCCCTCAAGCGTTGTCGTACCCTCACCTGGAGTCTAAACCGTCCCCGTCCCCTAACCCTAACCCTAGCCCGAACCCTAACCCTAACCCTTCCCCGAAGCCTGACCCTCACCCGACGTCTAATGCTAACCCGTACGGTAACGCTATCCCGCGCCCTCACACGTACACTCCCCCTAAAGCATTGTCGTACCCTCACCTGGACCCTAAACCGTCCCCGTCCCCTAACCCTAACCCTAGCCTGAACCCTAACCCTAACCCTTCCCCGAAGCCTGACCCTCACCCGTCGTCTAATGCTAAACCGTACGGTAACGCTAACCCGCGCCCTCACACGTACGCTCCCCCTAAAGCGTTGTCGTACCCTCACCTGAACCCTAAACCGTCCCCGTCCCCTAACCCTAACCCTAGACCGAACCCTAACCCTAACCCTTCCCCGAAGCCTGACCCTCACCCGTCCCCTAATCCTAAACCGTACGATAACGCTAACCCGCGCCCTCACACGTACGCTCCCCCTAAAGCGTTGGCGTACACTCACCTGGACCCTAAACCGTCCCCGTCCCCTAACCCTAACCCTAGCCCGAACCCTGACCCTAACCCTTCCCCGAAGCCTGACCCTCACCCGTCGTCTAATGCTAACCCGTACAGTAACGCTAACCGGCGCCCTCACATGTACGCTCCCCCTAAAGCATTGTCGTACCCTCACCTGGACCTTAAACCGTCTCCGTCCCCTAACCCTAACCCTAGCCCAAACCCTAACCCTAACCCTTCCCCGAAGCCTGACCCTCACCCTTCCCCTAATGCTAACCCGTACGCTAACGCTAACCCGCGCCCTCACACGTACGCTCCCCCTAAAGCGTTGTCGTACCCTCACCTGGACCCTAAACCCTCCCCGTCCCCTAACCCTAACCCTAGCCCGAACCCTAACCCTAACACTTCCCCGAAGCCTGACACTCAACCGTCCCCTAATCCTAACCCGTACGCTATCGCTAACCCGTGCCCTCACACGTACGCTCCCCCTAAAGCATTGTCGTACTCTCACCTGGACCCTAAACCGTCCCCTTCCACTAACCCTAACCCTAGCCCGAACCCTAACCCTAACCCTTCCCCGAGGCCTGACCCTCACCCGTCCCTAATCCTAACCCGTACGCTAACGCTAACCCGCGCCCTCACACGTACGCTCCCCCTAAAGCATTGTCGTACTCTCACCTGGACCCTAAACCGTCCCCGTCCCCTAACCCTAACCCTAGCCTGAACCCTAACCCTAACCCTTCCCCGAAGCCTGACCCTCACCCGTCCCCTAATCCTAACGCGTACGCTAACGCTAACCTGCGCCCTCACACGTACGCTCCCCCTAAAGCATTGTCGTACTCTCACGTGGACCCAAAAACGTCCCCGTCCCCTAACCCTAACCCTAGCCCGAACCCTAACCCTAACCCTTCCCCGAAGCCTGACCCTCACCCGTCCCCTAATCCTAACCCGTACGCTAACGCTAACCAGCGCCCTCACACGTACGCTCCCCCTAAAGCGTTGTTGTACCCTCACCTGGAACCTAAACCGTCCCCGTCCCCTAACCCTAACCCTAGCCCGAAGCCTAACACTAACCCTTCCCTGAAGCCTGACCCTCACCCTTCCCCTAATCCTAAACCGTATGCTAACGCTAACCCACGCCCTCACACGTACGCTCCCCCTAAAGCGTTGTCGTATCCTCACCTGGACCCTAAACCTTCCCCGTCCCCTAAACCTAACCCTAGCCCGAAGCCTAACCCTAACCCTTCCCCGAAGCCTGACCCTCACCCGTCCCCTAATCCTAACCCGTACGCTAACGCTAACCCGCGCCCTCACACGTATGCTCCCCCTAAAGCGTTGTCGTACCCTCACCTGGACCCTAAACCGTCCCGTCCCCTAACCCTAACCCTAGCCCGAAGTCTAACCCTAACCCTTCCCCGAAGCCTGACCCTCACCCTTCCCCTAATGCTAATCCGTACGCTAACGCTAACCCACGCCCTCACACGTACGCTCCCCCTAAAGTATTGTCGAACCCTCACCTGTAACCTAAACCGTCACCGTCCCCTAACCCTAACCCTAGCACGAAGGCTAACCGTAACCCTTCCCTGAAGCCTGACCCTCACCCGTCCCCTAATCGTAACCCGTACGCTAACGCTAACCCTCGCCCTCACACGTACGCTCCCTCTAAAGCGTTGTCGTACCCTCACCTGGACCCTAAACCTTCCCCGTCCCCTAACCCTAATCCTAGCCCGAACCCTAACCCTAACCATTCCCCGAAGCCTGACCCTCACCCGTCCCCTTAATGCTAACCCGTACGCTAACGCTAACCCGTGCCCTCACACGTACGCTCCCCCTAAAGCGTTGTCGTACCCTCACCTGTTACCTAAACCGTCCCCGTCCCCTAACCCTAACCGTAGCCTGAAGGCTAACCGTAACCCTTCCCCGAAGACTGACCCTCACCCGTCGTCTAATGCTAACCCGTACGGTAACGCTAACCCGCGCCCTCACACGTACGCTCCCCTTAAAGCGTTGTCGTACCCTCACCTGGACCCAAAACCTTCCCCGTCCCCTAAACCTAACCCTAGACCGAAGCCTAACCCTAACCCTTCCCCGAAGCCTGACCCTCACCCGTCCCCTAATCCTAACCCGTACGCTAACGGTAACCCGCGCCCTCACACGTATGCTCCCCCTAAAGCGTTGTCGTACCCTCACCTGGACCCTAAACCGTCCCCGTCCCCTAACCCTAACCCTAGCCCGAAGCCTATCCCTAAACCTTCCCCGAAGCCTGACCCTCACCCGTCGTCTAATGCTAAACCGTACGGTAACGCTAACCCGCGCCCTTACACGTACGCTCCCCCTAAAGGGTTGTCGTACCCTCACCTGGACCCTAAACCGTCCCCGTCCCCTAACCCTAACCCTAGCCCGAAGCCTAACCCTTACCCTTCCCCGAAGCCTGACAATCACCCGTCCCCTAATCCTAAACCGTACGCTAACGCTAACCCGCTCCCTCACACGTACGCTCTCCCTAAAGCGTTGTCGTACCCTCACCTGGACCCTAAAACTTCCCCGTCCCCTAACCCTAACCCTAGCCCGAAGCCTAACCCTAACCCTTCCCCGAAGCCTGACCCTCACCCGTCCCCTAATCCTAACCCGTACGCTAACGCTAAACCGTGCCCTCACACGTACGCTCCCCCTAAAGCGTTGTCGTACACTCACCTGGACCCTAAACCGTTCCCGTCCCCTAACCCTAACCCTAGCCCGAAACCTAACCCTAACCCTTCCCCGAAGCCTGACCCTCACCCTTCCCCTAATGCTAACCCGTACGCTAACGCTAACCCGCGCCCTCACACGTACGCTCCCCCTAAAGCGTTGTCGTACCCTCACCTGGAACCTAAACCGTCCCCGTCCCCTAACCCTAACCCTAGCCCGAAGGCTAACGGTAACCATTTCCCGAAACCTGACCCTCACCCGTCCCCTAATCCTAACCCGTACGCTAACGCTAACCCGCGCCCTCACACGTACGCTCCCCCTAAAGCATTGTCGTACTCTCACCTGGACCCTAAACCGTCCCCGTCCCCTAACACTAACCCTAGCCCGAAGCCTAACCCTAACCCTTCCCGGAAGCCTGATCCTCACCCGTCTCCTAATCCTAACCCGTACCTTAACGCTAACCTGCGCCCTCACACGTACGCTCCCCCTAAAGCGTTGTCGTACACTCACCTGGACCCTAAACCGTCCCCGTCCCCTAACCCTAACCCTAGCCCGAACCCTAACCCTAACCCTTCCCCGAAGCCTGACCCTCACCCGTCCCCTAATCCTAACCCGTACGCTAACGCTAACCCGCGCCCTCACACGTACGATCCCCCTAAAGCGTTGTCGTACCATCACCTGGACCCTAAACCATCCCCGTCCCCTAACCCTAACCCTAGCGTGAACCCTAACCCTAACCCTTCTCCGAAGCCTGACCCTCACCCATCCCCTAATCCTAACCCTTACGTTAACGCTTACCCACGCCCTCACACGTACGCTCCCCCTAAAGCGTTGTCGTACCGTCACCAGGACCCTAAACCGTCCCCGTCCCCTAACCCTAACCCTAGCCCGAACCCTAACCCTAACCCTTCCCCGAAGCCTGACCCTCACACGTCCCCTAATCCTAAACCGTACGCTAACGCTAACCCGCGCCCTCACACGTACGCTCCCCCTAAAGCATTGTCGTACACTCACCTGGACCCTAAACCGTCCCCGTCCCCTAACCCTAACCCTAGCCCGAACCCTAACCCTAATCCTTCCCCGAAGCCTGACCCTCACCCGTCGCCTAATGCTAACCCGTACGGTAACGCTAACCCGCGCCCTCACACGTACGCTCCCCCTAAAGCGTTGTCGTACCCTCACCTGGACCCTAAACCGTCCCCATCCCCTAACCCTAACCCTAGCCCGAAGCCTAACCCTAAGACTTCTCCGAAGCCTGACACTCACCCGTCCCCTAATCCTAACCCGTACGCTAACGCTAACCCACGCCCTCACACGTACGCTCCCCCTAAAGCGTTGTCGTACCCTCACCTGGACCCTAAACCGTCCCCGTCCCCTAACCCTAACCCTAGCCCGAACCCTAACCCTAACCCTTCCCCGAAGCCTGACCCTCACCCGTCCCCTAATCCTAAGCCGTACGCTAACGCTAACCCGCGCCCTCACACGTACACTCCCCTTAAAGCGTTGTCGTACACTCACCTGGACCCTAAACCGTCCCCGTCCCCTAACCCTAACCCTAGCCCGAACCCTAACCCTAACACTTCCCCGAAGCCTGACCCTCACCCGTCCCCTAATCCTAACCCGTACGCTAACGCTAACCCGCGCCCTCACACGTACGCTCCCCTTAAAGCGTTGTCGTACCCTCACCTGGACCCTAAACCGTCCCCGTCCCCTAACCCTAACCCTAGCCCGAAGCCTAACACTAACACTTCCCCGAAGCCTGACCCTCACCCGTCCCCTAATCCTAACCCGTACGCTAACGCTAACCCGCGCCCTCACACATACGCTCCTCCTAAAGCGTTGTCGTACCCTCACCTGGACCCTAAACCTTCCCCGTCCCCTAACCCTAACCCTAGCCCGAAGCCTAACCCTAACCCTTGCCCGAAGCCTGATCCTCACCCTTCCCCTAATCCTAACACATACGCTAACGCTAACCCGCGCCCTCACACGTACGCTCCCCCTAAAGCGTTGTCGTACCCTCACCTGGACCCTAAACCGTCCCCGTCCCATAACCCTAACCCTAGCCCGAACCCTAAACCTAACCCTTCCCCGAAGCCTGACCCTCACCCTTCCCCTAATGCTAACCCGTACGCTAACGCTAACCCGCGCCCTCACACTTACGCTACCCCTAAAGCGTCGTCGTACCCTCACCTGGACCCTAAACCGTCCCCGTCCCCTAACCCTAACCCTAGCCCGAACCCTAACCCTAAGCCTTCTGCGAAGCCTGACCCTCACCCGTCCCCTAATCCTAACACGTACGCTAACACTAACCCGCGCCCTCACACGTACGCTCCCCCTAAAGTGTTGTCGTACCCTCAGCTGGACCCTAAACCGTCCCCGTCCCCTAACCCTAACCCTAGCCCGAACCCTAACCCTAACCCTTCCCCGAAGCCTGACCCTCACCCTTTCCCTAATGCTAATCCGTACGCTAACGCTAACCCGCGCCCTCACACGTACGCTCCCCCTAAAGCATTGTCGAACCCTCACCTGTAACCTAAACCGTCACCGTCCCCTAACCCTAACCCTAGCACGAAGGCTAACCGTAACCCTTCCCCGAAGCCTGACCCTCACCCTTCCCCTAATCCTAAACCGTACGCTAACGCTAACCCTCGCCCTCACACGTACGCTCCCTCTAAAGCGTTGTCGTACCCTCACCTGGACCCTAAACCTTCCCCGTCCCCTAACCCTAATCCTAGCCCGAACCCTAACCCTAACCATTCCCCGAAGCCTGACCCTCACCCGTCCCCTAATTCTACACCGTACGCTAACGCTAACCCGCGCCGTCACACGTACGCTACCCCTAATGCGTTGTCGTACCCTTACCTGGACGCTAAACCGTCCCCGTCCCTTAACCCTAACCCTACCCCGAACCCTAACCCTAACCCTTCCCCGAAGCCTGACCCTCACCCGTCCCCTAATCCTAACCCGTACGCTAACGCTAACCCGCGCCCTCACACGTACGATCCCCCTAAAGCGTTGTCGTACCATCACCTGGACCCTAAACCGTCCCCGTCCCCTAACCCTAACCCTAGCGCGAACCCTAACCCTAACCCTTCTCCGAAGCCTGACCCTCACCCATCCCCTAATCCTAACCCTTACGCTAACGCTTACCCACGCCCTCACACGTACGCTCCCCCTAAAGCGTTGTCGTACCGTCACCAGGACCCTAAACCGTCCCCGTCCCCTAACCCTAACCCTAGCCCGAACCCTAACCCTAACCCTTCCCCGAAGCCTGACCCTCACCCGTCCCCTAATCCTAACGCGTACGCTAACGCTAACCCGCGCCCTCACAAGTACGCTCCCCCTAAAGCATTGTCGTACTCTCACCTGGACCCTAAACTGTCCCCGTCCCCTAACCCTAACCCTAGCCCGAACCCTAACCCTAATCCTTCCCCGAAGCCTGACCCTCACCCGTCGCCTAATGCTAACCCGTACGGTAACGCTAACCCGCGCCCTCACACGTACGCTCCCCCTAAAGCGTTGTCGTACCCTCACCTGGACCCTAAACCGTCCCCATCCCCTAACCCTAACCCTAGCCCGAACCCTAACCCTAACCCTTCCCTGAAGCCTGACCCTCACCCGTCCCCTAATCCTAACCCGTACGCTAACGCTAACCCGCGCCCTCACACGTACGCTCCCCCTAAAGCGTTGTCATACCCTCACCTGGACCCTAAACCGTCCCCGTCCCCTAACCCTAACTCTAGCCCGAACCCTAACTCTAACCCTTCCCCGAAGCCTGACCTTCACCCTTCCTCTAATGCTAACCCGTACGCTAATGCTAACCCACACCCTCACACGTACGCTCCCCCTAAAGCGTCGTCATACCCTCACCTGGACCCTAAACTGTCCCCGTCCCCTAACCCTAACCCTAGCCCGAAGCCTAACCCTAAGACTTCTCCGAAGCCTGACACTCACCCGTCCTCTAATCCTAACCCGTACGCTAACGCTAACCCACGCCCTCACACGTACGCTCCCCCTAAAGCGTTGTCGTACCCTCACCTGGACCCTAAACCGTCCCCGTCCCCTAACCCTAACCCTAGCCCGAACCCTAACTCTAACCCTTCCCCGAAGCCTGACCCTCACCCGTCCCCTAATCCTAACCCGTACGCTAACGCTAACCCGCGCCCTCACACGTACGCTCCCCTTAAAGCGTTGTCGTACACTCAACTGGACCCTAAACCGTCCCCGTCCCCTAACCCTAACCCTAGCCCGAACCCTAACCCTAATCCTTCCCCGAAGCCTGACCCTCACCCGTCGCCTAATGCTAACCCGTACGGTAACGCTAACCCGCGCCCTCACACGTACGCTCCCCCTAAAGCGTTGTCGTACCCTCACCTGGACCCTAAACCGTCCCCATCCCCTAACCCTAACCCTAGCCCGAACCCTAACCCTAACACTTCCCCGAAGCCTGACCCTCACCCGTCCCCTAATCCTAACCCGTACGCTAACGCTAACCCGCGCCCTCACACGTACGCTCCCCCTAAAGCGTTGTCATACCCTCACCTGGACCCTAAACCGTCCCCGTCCCCTAACCCTAACTCTAGCCCGAACCCTAACCCTAACCCTTCCCCGAAGCCTGACCTTCACCCTTCCCCTAATGCTAAACCGTACGCTAATGCTAACCCACACCCTCACACGTACGCTCCCCCTAAAGCGTCGTCATACCCTCACCTGGACCCTAAACTGTCCCCGTCCCCTAACCCTAACCCTAGCCCGAAGCCTAACCCTAAGACTTCTCCGAAGCCTGACACTCACCCGTCCTCTAATCCTAACCCGTACGCTAACGCTAACCCACGCCCTCACACGTACGCTCCCCCTAAAGCGTTGTCGTACCCTCACCTGGACCCTAAACCGTCCCCGTCCCCTAACCCTAACCCTAGCCCGAACCCTATCCCTAACCCTTCCCCGAAGCCTGACCCTCACCCGTCCCCTAATCCTAACCCGTACGCTAACGCTAACCCGCGCCCTCACACGTACGCTCCCCTTAAAGCGTTGTCGTACACTCAACTGGACCCTAAACCGTCCCCATCCCCTAACCCTAACCCTAGCCCGAACCCTAACCCTAACACTTCCCCGAAGCCTGACCCTCACCCGTCCCCTAATCCTAACCCGTACGCTAACGCTAACCCGCGCCCTCACACGTACGCTCCCCTTAAAGCGTTGTCGTACCCTCACCTGGACCCTAAACCTTCCCCGTCCCCTAACCCTAACCCTAGCCCGAAGCCTAACACTAACACTTCCCCGAAGCCTGACCCTCACCCGTCCCCTAATCCTAACCCGTACGCTAACGCTAACCCGCGCCCTCACACATACGCTCCCCCTAAAGCGTTGTCGTACCCTCACCTGGACCCTAAAACTTCCCCGTCCCCTAACCCTAATCCTAGCCCGAAGCCTAACCCTAACCCTTGCCCGAAGCCTGATCCTCACCCTTCCCCTAATCCTAACACATACGCTAACGCTAACCCGCGTCCTCACACGTACGCTCCCCCTAAAGCGTTGTCGTACACTCACCTGGACCCTAAACCGTCCCCGTCCCATAACCCTAACCCTAGCCCGAACCCTAAACCTAACCCTTCCCCGAAGCCTGACCCTCACCCGTCCCCTAATCCTAACGCGTACGCTAACGCTAACCCGCGCCCTCACACGTACGCTCCCCCTAAAGCACTGTCGTACTCTCACCTGAACCCTAAACCTTCCCCGTCCCCTAACCCTAACTCTAGCCCGAACCCTAACCCTAACCCTTCCCCGAAGCCTGACCTTCACCCTTCCCCTAATGCTAACCCGTACGCTAACGCTAACCCGCACCCTCACACGTACGCTCCCCCTAAAGCGTCGTCATACCCTCACCTGGACCCTAAACTGTCCCCGTCCCCTAACCCTAACCCTAGCCCGAAGCCTAACCCTAAGACTTCTCCGAAGCCTGACACTCACCCGTCCCCTAATCCTAACCCGTAAGCTAACGCTAACCCGCGCCCTCACACGTACGCTCCCCCTAAAGCGTTCTCGTACCCTCACCTGGACCCTAAACCGTCCCCGTCCCATAACCCTAACCCTAGCCCGAACCCTAAACCTAACCCTTCCCCGAAGCCTGACCCTCACCTTTCCCCTAATGCTAACCCGTACGCTAACGCTAACCCGCGCCCTCACACGTACGCTCCCCCTAAAGCGTTGTCGTACCCTCACCTGGACCCTAAACCGGCCCCGTGCCCTAACCCTAACCCTAGCCCTAACCCTAACCCTAACACTTCCCCGAAACCTGACCCTCACCCGTCCCCTAATCCTAACCCGTACGCTAACGTTAACCAGCGCCCTCACACGTACGCTCCCCTTAAAGCGTTGTCGTACCCTCACCTGGACCCTAAACCGTCCCCGTCCCCTAACCCTAACCCTAGCCCGAAGCCTAACACTAACACTTCCCCGAAGCCTGACCCTCACCCGTCCCCTAATCCTAACCCGTACGCTAACGCTAACTCGCGCCCTCACACATACGCTCCCCCTAAAGCGTTGTCGTACCCTGCCCTGGACCCTAAACCTTCCCCGTCCCCTAATCCTAACCCTAGCCCGAAGCCTAACCCTAACACTTGCCCGAAGCCTGATCCTCACCCGTCCCCTAATCCTAACTCATACGCTGACGCTAACCCGCGCCCTCACACGTACGCTCCCCCTAAAGCGTTGTCGTACCCTCACCTGGACCCTAAACCGTCCCCATACCCTAACCCTAACCCTAGCCCGAACCCTAACCCTAACCCTTCCCCGAAGCCTGACCCTCACCCGTCCCCTAATCCTAACCCGTACGCTAACGCTAACCCGCGCCCTCACACGTACGCTCCCCCTAAAGCGTTGTCGTACCCTCACCTGGAACCTAAACCGTCCCCGTCCCCTAACCCTAACCCTAGCCCGAAGCCTATCCCTAAACCTTCCCCGAACCCTGACACTCACCCGTCCCCTAATCCTAAACCGTACGCTAACGCTAACCCGCGCCTTCACACGTACGCTCGCCCTAAAGCGTTGTCGTACCCTCACCTGGACCCTAAACCATTCACGTCCCCTAACCCTAACCCTAGACCGAAGCGTAACCCTAACCCTTCCCCGAAGCCTGACCCTCACCCGTCCCCTAATCCTAACCCGTACGCTAACGCTAACCCGCGCTCTCACACGTATGCTCCCCCTAAAGCGTTGTCGTACCCTCACCTGGACCCTAAACCGTCCCCGTCCCCTAACGCTAACCCTAGCCCGAAGCCTAACCCTAACCCTTCCCCGAAGCCTGACCCTCACCCGTCCCCTAATCCTAACGCGTACGCAAACGCTAACCCGCGCCCTCACACGTACGCTCCCCCTAAAGCGTTGTCGTACCCTCACCTGGACCCTAAACCGTCTCCGTCCCCTAGCCCTAACCCTAGCCCAAACCCTAACCCTAACACTTCCCCGAAGCCTGACCCTCACCCTTCCCCTAATGCTAACCCGTACGCTAACGCTAACCCGCGCCCTCACACGTACGCTCCCCCTAAAGCGTTGTCGTACCCTCACCTGGACCCTAAACCGTCCCCGTCCCCTAACCCTAACCCTAGCCCGAACCCTAACCCTAACACTTCCCCGAAGCCTGACCCTCACCCGTCCCCTAATCCTAACCCGTACGCTATCGCTAACCCGTGCTCTCACACGTACGCTCCCCCTAAAGCATTGTCGTACTCTCACCTGGACCCTAAACCGTCCCCGTCCACTAACCCTAACCCTAGCCCGAACCCTAACCCTAACCATTCCCCGAGGCCTGACCCTCACCCGTCCCTAATCCTAACCCGTACGCTAACGCTAACGCACGCCCTCACACGTACGCTCCCCCTAAAGCATTGTCGTACTCTCACCTGGACCCTAAACCGTCCCCGTCCCCTAACCCTAACCCTAGCCCGAACCCTAACCCTAACCCTTCCCCGAAGCCTGACCCTCACACGTCCCCTAATCCTAACGCGTACGCTAACGCTAACCTGTGCCCTCACACGTACGCTCCCCCTAAAGCATTGTCGTACTCTCACCTGGACCCAAAACCGTCCCCGTCCCCGAACCCTAACCCTAGCCCGAACCCTAACCCTAACCCTTCCCCGAAGCCTGACCCTCACCCGTCGTCTAATGCTAACCCGTACGGTAACGCTAACCCGCGCCCTCACACGTACGCTCTCCCTAAAGCGTTGTCGTACCCTCACCTGGACCCTAAACCTTCCCCATCCCCTAACCCTAACCCTAGCCCGAACCCTAACCCTAACCCTTCCCCGAAGCCTGACCCTCACCCGTCCCCTAATCCTAACCCGTACGCTAACGCTAACCAGCGCCCTCACACGTACGCTCCCCCTAAAGCGTTGTTGTACCCTCACCTGGACCCTAAACCGTCCCCATCCCCTAAACCTAACCCTAGCCCGAAGCCTAACCCTAACCCTTCCCCGAAGCCTGACCCTCACCCGTCCCCTAATCCTAACCCGTACGCTAACGCTAACCCGCGCCCTCACACGTATGCTCCCCCTAAAGCGTTGTCGTACCCTCACCTGTAACCTAAACCGTCACCGTCCCCTAACCCTAACCCTAGCACGAAGGCTAACCGTAACCCTTCCCTGAAGCCTGACCCTCACCCGTCCCCTAATCCTAACCCGTACGCTAACGCTAACCCTCGCCCTCACACGTACGCTCCCTCTAAAGCGTTGTCGTACCCTCACCTGTTACCTAAACCGTCCCCGTCCCCTAACCCTAACCCTAGCCTGAAGGCTAACCGTAACCCTTCCCCGAAGCCTGACCCTCACCCGTCGTCTAATGCTAACCCGTACGGTAACGCTAACCCGCGCCCTCACACGTACGCTCCCCTTAAAGCGTTGTCGTACCCTCACCTGGACCCCAAATCTTCCCCGTCCCCTAAACCTAACCCTAGATCGAAGCCTAACCCTAACCCTTCCCCGAAGCCTGACCCTCACCCGTCCCCTAATCCTAACCCGTACGCTAACGGTAACCCGCGCCCTCACACGTATGCTCCCCCTAAAGCGTTGTCGTACCCTCACCTGGACCCTAAACCGTCCCCGTCCCCTAACCCTAACCCTAGCCCGAAGCCTAACCCTTACCCTTCCCCGAAGCCTGACAATCACCCGTCCCCTAATCCTAAACCGTACGCTAACGCTAACCCGCTCCCTCACACGTACGCTCTCCCTAAAGCGTTGTCGTACCCTCACCTGGACCCTAAAACTTCCCCGTCCCCTAACCCTAACCCTAGCCCGAAGCCTAACCCTAACCCTTCCCCGAAACCTGACCCTCACCCGTCTCCTAATCCTAACCCGTACGTTAACGCTAACCTGCGCCCTCACACGTACGCTCCCCCTAAAGCGTTGTCGTACACTCACCTGGACCCTAAACCGTCCCCGTCCCCTAACCCTAACACTAGCCCGAACCCTGACCCTAACCCTTCCCCGAAGCCTGACCCTCACCCGTCGTCTAATGCTAACCCGTACAGTAACGCTAACCCGCGCCTTCACACGTACGATCCCCCTAAAGCGTTGTCGTACCATCACCTGGACCCTAAACCGTCCACGTCCCCTAACCCTAACCCTAGCCCGAACCCTAACCCTAACCCTTCTCCGAAGCCTGACCCTCACCCATCCCCCATCCTAACCCTTACGCTAACGCTTGCCCACGCCCTCACACGTACGCTCCCCCTAAAGCGTTGTCGTACCGTCACCAGGACCCTAAACCGTCCCCGTCCCCTAACCCTAACCCTACCCCGAACCCTAACCCTAACCCTTCCCAGAAGCCTGACCCTCACGCGTCCCCTAATCCTAAACCGTACGCTAACGATAACCCGCGCCCTCACACGTACGCTCCCCCTAAAGCATTGTCGTACTCTCACCTGGACCCTAAACCGTCCCCGTCCCATAACCCTAACCCTAGCCCGAACCCTAACCCTAACCCTTCCCCAACGCCTGACCCTCACCCGTCGTTTAATGCTAACCCGTACGGTAACGCTAACCCGCGCCCTCACACGTACGCTCCCCCTAAAGCGTTGTCGTACCCTCACCTGGACCCTAAACCGTCCCCGTCCCCTAACACTAACCCTAGCCCGAAGCCTAACCCTAACCCTTCCCCGAAGCCTGACCCTCACCCGTCTCCTAATCCTAACCCGTATCTTAACGCTAACCTGCGCCCTCACACGTACACTCCCCCTAAAGCGTTGTCGTACACTCACCTGGACCCTAAACTGTCCCCGTCCCCTAACCCTAACCCTAGCCCGAACCCTAACCCTAACCCTTCCCCGAAGCCTGACCCTCACCCGTCCCCTAATCCTAACCCGTACGCTAAAGCTAACCCGCGCCCTCACACGTACGATCCCCCTAAAGCGTTGTCGTACCATCACCTGGACCGTAAACCGTCCCCGTCCCCTAACCCTAACCCTAGCCCGAACCCTAACCCTAACCCTTCCCCGAAGCCTGACCCTAACCCGTCCCCTAATCCTAACCCGTACGCTAACGCTAACCAGCGCCCTCACACGTACGCTCCCCCTAAAGCGTTGTTGTACCCTCACCTAGAACCTAAACCGTCCCCGTCCCCTAACCCTAACCCTAGCCCGAAGCCTAACCCTAACCCTTCCCCGAAGCCTGACCCTCACCCTTCCCCTAATCCTAAACCGTATGCTAACGCTAACCCGCGCCCTCACACGTACGCTCCCCCTAAAGCGTTGTCGTATCCTCACCTGGACCCTAAACCTTCCCCGTCCCCTAAACCTAACCCTAGCCCGAAGCCTAACCCTAACCCTTCCCCGAAGCCTGACCCTCACCCGTCCCCTAATCCTAACCCGTACGCTAACGCTAACCCGCGCCCTCACACGTATGCTCCCCCTTAAGCGTTGTCGTACCCTCACCTGGACCCTAAACCGTCCCGTCCCCTAACCCTAACCCTAGCCCGAAGCCTAACCCTAACCCTTCCCCGAAGCCTGACCCTCACCCTTCCCCTAATGCTAATCCGTACGCTAACGCTAACCCACGCCCTCACACGTACGCTCCCCCTAAAGTATTGTCGAACCCTCACCTGTAACCTAAACCGTCACCGTCCCCTAACCCTAACCCTAGCACGAAGGCTTACCGTAACCCTTCCCTGAAGCCTGACCCTCACCCGTCCCCTAATCCTAACCCGTACGCTAACGCTAACCCTCGCCCTCACACGTACGCTCCCTCTAAAGCGTTGTCGTACCCTCACCTGGACCCTAAACCTTCCCCGTCCCCTAACCCTAATCCTAGCCCGAACCCTAACCCTAACCATTCCCCGAAGCCTGACCCTCACCCGTCCCCTTAATGCTAACCCGTACGCTAACGCTAACCCGTGCCCTCACACGTACGCTCCCCCTAAAGCGTTGTCGTACCCTCACCTGTTACCTAAACCGTCCCCGTCCCCTAACCCTAACCCTAGCCTGAAGGCTAACCGTAACCCTTCCCCGAAGCCTGACCCTCACCCGTCGTCTAATGCTAACCCGTACGGTAACGCTAACCCGCGCCCTCACACGTACGCTCCCCTTAAAGCGTTGTCGTACACTCACCTGGACCCAAAACCTTCCCCGTCCCCTAAACCTAACCCTAGACTGAAGCCTAACCCTAACCCTTCCCCGAAGCCTGACCCTCACCCGTCCCCTAATCCTAACCCGTACGCTAACGGTAACCCGCGCCCTCACACGTATGCTCCCCCTAAAGCGTTGTCGTACCCTCACCTGGACCCTAAACCGTCCCCGTCCCCTAACCCTAACCCTAGCCCGAAGCCTAACCCTTACGCTTCCCCGAAGCCTGACCATCACCCGTCCCCTAATCCTAAACCGTACGCTAACGCTAACCCACTCCCTCACACGTACGCTCTCCCTAAAGCGTTGTCGTACCCTCACCTGGACCCTAAAACTTCCCCGTCCCCTAACCCTAACCCTAGCCCGAAGCCTAACCCTAACCCTTCCCCGAAGCCTGACCCTCACCCGTCCCCTAATCCTAACCCGTACGCTAACGCTAACCCGTGCCCTCACACGTACGCTCCCCCTAAAGCGTTGTCGTACTCTCACCTGGACCCTAAACCGTTCCCGTCCCCTAACCCTAACCCTAGCCCGAAACCTAACCCTAACCCTTCCCCGAAGCCTGACCCTCACCCGTCCCCTAATCCTAACACGTACGCTAACGCTAACCCGCGCCCTCACACGTACGCTCCCCCTAAAGCATTGTCGTACTCTCACCTGGACCCTAAACCGTCCCCGTCCCCAACCCTAACCCTAACCCGAACCCTAACCCTAACACTTCCCCGAAGCCTGACCCTCACCCGTCGTCTAATGCTAACCCGTACGGTAACGCTAACCCGCGCCCTCACACGTACGCTCCCCCTAAAGCGTTGTCATACCCTCACCTGGACCCTAAACCGTCCCCGTCCCCTAACCCTAACTCTAGCCCGAACCCTAACCCTAACCCTTCCCCGAAGCCTGACCTTCACCCTTCCCCTAATGCTAACCCGTACGCTAACGCTAACCTGCACCCTCACACGTACGCTCCCCCTAAAGCGTCGTCATACCCTCACCTGGACCCTAAACTGTCCCCGTCCCCTAACCCTAACCCTCGCCCGAAGCCTAACCCTAAGACTTCTCCGAAGCCTCACACTCACCCGTCCCCTAATCCTAATCCGTACGCTAACGCTAACCCGCGCCCTCACACGTAGGCTCCCCCTAAAGCGTTGTCGTACCCTCACCTGGACCCTAAACCGTCCCCGTCCCCTAACACTAACCCTAGCCCGAACCCTAACCCTAACCCTTCCCCGAAGCCTGACCCTCACCCGTCCCCTAATCCTAACCTGTACGCTAACGCTAACCCGCGCCCTCACACGTACGCTCCCCTTAAAGCGTTGTCGTACCCTCACCTGGAACCTAAACCGTCCCCGTCCCCGTCCCCTAACCCTAGTCCGAAGCCTAACACTAACACTTCCCCGAAGCCTGACCCTCACCCGTCCCCTAATCCTAACCCGTACGCTAACGCTAACCCGCGCCGTCACACATACGCTCCCCCTAAAGCGTTGTCGTACCCTCACCTGGACCCTAAACCTTCCCCGTCCCCTAACCCTAACCCTAGCCCGAAGCCTAACCCTAACCCTTCCCCGAAGCCTGATCCTCACCCGTCCCCTAATCCTAACTCATACGCTAACGCTAACCCGCGCCCTCACACGTACGCTCCCCCTAAAGCGTTGTCGTACCCTCACCTGGACCCTAAACCGTCCCCGTCCCATAACCCTAACCCTAGCCCGAACCCTAAACCTAAACCTTCCCCGAAGCCTGACCCTCACCCTTCCCCTAATGCTAACCCGTACGCTAACGCTAACCCGCGCCCTCAAACGTACGCTCCCCCTAAAGCGTCGTCGTACCCTCACCTGGACCCTAAACCGTCCCCATCCCCTAACCCTAACCCTAGCCAGAACCC
Source organism: Pseudorca crassidens (assembly GCF_039906515.1). Classification (NCBI taxonomy): domain Eukaryota; kingdom Metazoa; phylum Chordata; class Mammalia; order Artiodactyla; family Delphinidae; genus Pseudorca; species Pseudorca crassidens. The sequence continues at coordinate 24,862,707 of NC_090310.1, forward strand.
TAACCCTAAGCCTTCTGCGAAGCCTGACCCTCACCCGTCCCCTAATCCTAACCCGTACGCTAACACTAACCCGCGCCCTCACACGTACGCTCCCCCTAAAGTGTTGTCGTACCCTCAGCTGGACCCTAAACCGTCCCCGTCCCCTAACCCTAACCCTAGACCGAACCCTAACCCTAACCCTTCCCCGAAGCCTGACCCTCACCCGTCCCCTAATCCTAACCCGTACGCTAACGCTAACCCGCGCCCTCACACGTACTCTCCCCCAAAAGCGTTGTCGTACCCTCACCTGGAACCTAAACCGTCCCCGTCCCCTAATCCTAACCGTAGCCCGAAGCCGATCCCTAACACTTTCCCGAAGCCTGACCCTCACCCGTCCCCTAATCCTAAACCGAACGCTAACGCTAACCCTCGCCTTCACACGTACGCTCCCCCTCAAGCGTTGTCGTACCCTCACCTGGAGTCTAAACCGTCCCCGTCCCCTAACCCTAACCCTAGCCCGAACCCTAACCCTAACCCTTCCCCGAAGCCTGACCCTCACCCGACGTATAATGCTAACCCGTACGGTAACGCTATCCCGCGCCCTCACACGTACGCTCCCCCTAAAGCGTTGTCGTACCCTCACCTGGACCCTAAACCGTCCCCGTCCCCTAACCCTAACCCTAGCCTGAACCCTAACCCTAACCCTTCCCCGAAGCCTGACCCTCACCCGTCGTCTAATGCTAAACCGTACGGTAACGCTAACCCGCGCCCTCACACGTACACTCCCCCTAAAGCGTTGTCGTACCCTCACCTGAACCCTAAACCGTCCCCGTCCCCTAACCCTAACCCTAGACCGAACCCTAACCCTAACCCTTCCCCGAAGCCTGACCCTCACCCGTCCCCTAATCCTAAACCGTACGATAACGCTAACCCGCGCCCTCACACGTACGCTCCCCCTAAAGCATTGTCGTACTCTCACCTGGACCCTAAACCGTCCGCGTCCCCTAACCCTAACCCTAGCCCGAACCCTAACCCTAACCCTCCCCCGAAGCCTGACCCTCACCCGTCCCCTAATCCTAACGCGTACGCTAACGCTAACCTGCGCCCTCACACGTACGCTCCCCCTAAAGCATTGTCGTACTCTCACCTGGACCCAAAACCGTCCCCGTTCCCTAACCCTAACCCTAGCCCGAACCCTAACCCTAACCCTTCCCCGAAGCCTGACCCTCACCCGTCCCCTAATCCTAAACCGTACGATAACGCTAACCCGCGCCCTCACACGTACGCTCCCCCTAAAGCATTGTCGTACTCTCACCTGGACCCTAAACCGTCCGCGTCCCCTAACCCTAACCCTAGCCCGAACCCTAACCCTAACCCTCCCCCGAAGCCTGACCCTCACCCGTCCCCTAATCCTAACGCGTACGCTAACGCTAACCTGCGCCCTCACACGTACGCTCCCCCTAAAGCATTGTCGTACTCTCACCTGGACCCAAAACCGTCCCCGTTCCCTAACCCTAACCCTAGCCCGAACCCTAACCCTAACCCTTCCCCGAAGCCTGACCCTCACCCGTCGTCTAATGCTAACCCGTACGGTAACGCTAACCCGCGCCCTCACACGTACGCTCCCCCTAAAGCGTTGTCGTACCCTCACCTGGACCCTAAACCGTCCCCGTCCCCTAACCCTAACCCTAGCCCGAAGCCTAACCCTAACCCTTCCCCGAAGCCTGACCCTCACCCTTCCCCTAATCCTAAACCGTATGCTAACGCTAACCCGCGCCCTCACACGTACGCTCCCCCTAAAGCGTTGTCGTATCCTCACCTGGACCCTAAACCTTCCCCGTCCCCTAAACCTAACCCTAGCCCGAAGCCTAACCCTAACCCTTCCCCGAAGCCTGACCCTCACCCGTCCCCTAATCCTAACCCGTACGCTAACGCTAACCCGCGCCCTCACACGTATGCTCCCCCTAAAGCGTTGTCGTACCCTCACCTGGACCCTAAACCGTCCCGTCCCCTAACCCTAACCCTAGCCCGAAGCCTAACCCTAACCCTTCCCCGAAGCCTGACCCTCACCCTTCCCCTAATGCTAATCCGTACGCTAACGCTAACCCACGCCCTCACACGTACTCTCCCCCTAAAGTATTGTCGAACCCTCACCTGTAACCTAAACCGTCACCGTCCCCTAACCCTAACCCTAGCACGAAGGCTAACCGTAACCCTTCCCTGAAGCCTGACCCTCACCCGTCCCCTAATCCTAACCCGTACGCTAACGCTAACCCGCGCCCTCACACGTACGCTCCCTCTAAAGCGTTGTCGTACCCTCACCTGGACCCTAAACCTTCCCCGTCCCCTAACCCTAATCCTAGCCCGAACCCTAACCCTAACCATTCCCCGAAGCCTGACCCTCACCCGTCCCCTTAATGCTAACCCGTACGCTAACGCTAACCCGTGCCCTCACACGTACGCTCCCCCTAAAGCGTTGTCGTACCCTCACCTGTTACCTAAACCGTCCCCGTCCCCTAACCCTAACCCTAGCCTGAAGGCTAACCGTAACCCTTCCCCGAAGCCTGACCCTCACCCGTCGTCTAATGCTAACCCGTACGGTAACGCTAACCCGCGCCCTCACACGTACGCTCCCCTTAAAGCGTTGTCGTACCCTCACCTGGACCCAAAACCTTCCCCGTCCCCTAAACCTAACCCTAGACCGAAGCCTAACCCTAACCCTTCCCCGAAGCCTGACCCTCACCCGTCCCCTAATCCTAACCCGTACGCTAACGGTAACCCGCGCCCTCACACGTATGCTCCCCCTAAAGCGTTGTCGTACCCTCACCTGGACCCTAAACCGTCCCCATCCCCTAACCCTAACCCTAGCCCGAAGCCTAACCCTTACCCTTCCCCGAAGCCTGACAATCACCCGTCCCCTAATCCTAAACCGTACGCTAACGCTAACCCGCTCCCTCACACGTACGCTCTCCCTAAAGCGTTGTCGTACCCTCACCTGGACCCTAAAACTTCCCCATCCCCTAACCCTAACCCTAGCCCGAAGCCTAACCCTAACCCTTCCCCGAAGCCTGACCCTCACCCGTCCCCTAATCCTAACCCGTACGCTAACGCTAACCCGTGCCCTCACACGTACGCTCCCCCTAAAGCGTTGTCGTACACTCACCTGGACCCTAAACCGTTCCCGTCCCCTAACCCTAACCCTAGCCCGAAACCTAACCCTAACCCTTCCCCGAAGCCTGACCCTCACCCATCCCCTAATGCTAACCCGTACGCTAACGCTAACCCGCGCCCTCACACGTACGCTCCCCCTAAAGCGTTGTCGTACCCTCACCTGGAACCTAAACCGTCCCCGTCCCCTAACCCTAACCCTAGCCCGAAGGCTAACGGTAACCATTTCCCGAAACCTGACCCTCACCAGTCCCCTAATCCTAACCCGTACGCTAACGCTAACCCGCGCCCTCACACGTACGCTCCCCCTAAAGCATTGTCGTACTCTCACCTGGACCCTAAACCGTCCCCGTCCCCTAACCCTAACCCTAGCCCGAACCCTAACCCTAACCCTTCCCCAACGCCTGACCCTCACCCGTCGTCTAATGCTAACCCGTACGGTAACGCTAACCCGCGCCCTCACACGTACGCTCCCCCTAAAGCGTTGTCGTACCCTCACGTGGACCCTAAACCGTCCCCGTCCCCTAACACTAACCCTAGCCCGAAGCCTAACCCTAACCCTTCCCGGAAGCCTGACTCTCACCCGTCTCCTAATCCTAACCCGTACCTTAACGCTAACCTGCGCCCTCACACGTACGCTCCCCCTAAAGCGTTGTCGTACACTCACCTGGACCCTAAACCGTCCCCGTCCCCTAACCCTAACCCTAGCCTGAACCCTAACCCTAACCCTTCCCCGAAGCCTGACCCTCACCCGTCCCCTAATCCTAACCCGTACGCTAACGCTAACCCGCGCCCTCACACGTACGATCCCCCTAAAGCGTTGTCGTACCATCACCTGGACCCTAAACCGTCCCCGTCCCCTAACCCTAACCCTAGCGCGAACCCTAACCCTAACCCTTCTCCGAAGCCTGACCCTCACCCATCCCCTAATCCTAACCCTTACGCTAACGCTTACCCACGCCCTCACACGTACGCTCCCCCTAAAGCGTTGTCGTACCGTCACCAGGACCCTAAACCGTCCCCGTCCCCTAACCCTAACCCTAGCCCGAACCCTAACCCTAACCCTTCCCCAAAGCCTGACCCTCACACGTCCCCTAATCCTAAACCGTACGCTAACGCTAACCCGCGCCCTCACACGTACGCTCCCCCTAAAGCGTTGTCGTACCCTCACCTGGACCCTAAACCGTCCCCGTCCCCTAACCCTAACCCTAGCCCGAACCCTAACCCTAATCCTTCCCCTAAGCCTGACCCTCACCCGTCGCCTAATGCTAACCCGTACGGTAACGCTAACCCGCGCCCTCACACGTACGCTCCCCCTAAAGCGTTGTCGTACCCTCACCTGGACCCTAAACCGTCCCCATCCCCTAACCCTAACCCTAGCCCGAACCCTAACCCTAACCCTTCCCCGAAGCCTGACCCTCACCCGTCCCCTAATCCTAACCCGTACGCTAACGCTAACCCTCGCCCTCACACGTACGCTCCCTCTAAAGCGTTGTCGTAACCTCACCTGGACCCTAAACCGTCCCCGTCCCCTAACCCTAACCCTAGCCCGAAGCCTAACCCTAACCCTTCCCCGAAGCCTGACACTCACCCTTCCCTTAATGCTAACCCGTACGCTAACGCTAACCCGTGCCCTCACACGTACGCTCCCCCTAAAGCGTTGTCGTACCCTCACCTGTTACCTAAACCGTCCCCGTCCCCTAACCCTAACCCTAGCCTGAAGGCTAACCGTAACCCTTCCCCGAAGCCTGACCCTCACCCGTCGTCTAATGCTAACCCGTACGGTAACGCTAACCCGCGCCCTCACACGTACGCTACCCTTAAAGCGTTGTCGTACCCTCACCTGGACCCAAAACCTTCCCCGTCCCCTAAACCTAACCCTAGACCGAAGCCTAACCCTAACCCTTCCCCGAAGCCTGACCCTCACCCGTCCCCTAATCCTAACCCGTACACTAACGGTAACCCGCGACCTCACACGTATGCTCCCCCTAAAGCGTTGTCGTACACTCACCTGGACCCTAAACCGTTCCCGTCCCCTAACCCTAACCCTAGCCCGAAGCCTAACCCTAACCCTTCCCCGAAGCCTGACCCTCACCCTTCCCCTAATGCTAACCCGTACGCTAACGCTAACCCGCGCCCTCACACGTACGCTCCCCCTAAAGCGTTGTCGTACCCTCACCTGGAACCTAAACCGTCCCCGTCCCCTAACCCTAACCCTAGCCCGAAGGCTAACGGTAACCATTTCCCGAAACCTGACGCTCACCCGTCCCCTAATCCTAACCCGTACGCTAACGCGTACCCACGCCCTCACACGTACGCTCCCCCTAAAGCGTTGTCGTACCCTCACCTGGACCCTAAACCGTCCCCGTCCCCTAACCCTAACACTAGCCCGAAGCCTAACCCTAACCCTTCCCGGAAGCCTGACCCTCACCCGTCTCCTAATCCTAACCCGTACGTTAACGCTAACCTGCGCCCTCACACGTACGCTCCCCCTAAAGCGTTGTCGTACACTCACCTGGACCCTAAACCGTCCCCGTCCCCTAACCCTAACACTAGCCCGAACCCTGACCCTAACCCTTCCCCGAAGCCTGACACTCACCCGTCGTCTAATGCTAACCCGTACAGTAACGCTAACCCGCGCCCTCACACGTACGATCCCCCTAAAGCGTTGTCGTACCATCACCTGGACCCTAAACCGTCCCCGTCCCCTAACCCTAACCCTAGCCCGAACCCTAACCCTAACCCTTCTCCGAAGCCTGACCCTCACCCATCCCCAATCCTAACCCTTACGCTAACGCTTGCCCACGCCCTCACACGTACGCTCCCCCTAAAGCGTTGTCGTACCGTCACCAGGACCCTAAACCGTCCCCGTCCCCTAACCCTAACCCTACACCGAACCCTAACCCTAACCCTTCCCCGAAGCCTGACCCTCACGCGTCCCCTAATCCTAAACCGTACGCTAACGATAACCGGCGCCCTCACACGTACGCTCCCCCTAAAGCATTGTCGTACTCTCACCTGGACCCTAAACCGTCCCCGTCCCCTAACCCTAACCCTAGCCCGAACCCTAACCCTAACCCTTCCCCAACGCCTGACCCTCACCCGTCGTCTAATGCTAACCCGTACGGTAACGCTAACCCGCGCCCTCACACATACGCTCCCCCTAAAGCGTTGTCGTACCCTCACCTGGACCCTAAACCGTCCCCGTCCCCTAACAATAACCCTAGCCCGAAGCCTAACCCTAACCCTTCCCCGAAGCCTGACCCTCACCCGTCTCCTAATCCTAACCCGTACCTTAACGCTAACCTGCGCCCTCACACGTACGCTCCCCCTAAAGCGTTGTCGTACACTCACCTGGACCCTAAACCGTCCCCGTCCCCTAACCCTAACCCTAGCCCGAACCCTAACCCTAACCCTTCCCCGAAGCCTGACCCTCACCCGTCCCCTAATCCTAACCCGTACGCTAACGCTAACCCGCGCCCTCACACGTACGATCCCCCTAAAGCGTTGTCGTACCATCACCTGGACCGTAAACCGTCCCCGTCCCCTAACCCTAACCCTAGCCCGAACCCTAACCCTAACCCTTCCCCGAAGCCTGACCCTCACCCGTCCCCTAATCCTAACCCGTACGCTAACGCTAAGCAGCGCCCTCACACGTACGCTCCCCCTAAAGCGTTGTTGTACCCTCACCTGGAACCTAAACCGTCCCCGTCCCCTAACCCTAACCCTAGCCCGAAGCCTAACCCTAACCCTTCCCCGAAGCCTGACCCTCACCCTTCCCCTAATCCTAAACCGTATGCTAACGCTAACCCGCGCCCTCACACGTACGCTCCCCCTAAAGCGTTGTCGTATCCTCACCTGGACCCTAAACCTTCCCCGTCCCCTAAACCTAACCCTAGCCCGAAGGCTAACCCTAACCCTTCCCCGAAGCCTGACCCTCACCCGTCCCCTAATCCTAACCCGTACGCTAACGCTAACCCGCGCCCTCACACGTATGCTCCCCCTTAAGCGTTGTCGTACCCTCACCTGGACCCTAAACCGTCCCGTCCCCTAACCCTAACCCTAGCCCGAAGCCTAACCCTAACCCTTCCCCGAAGCCTGACCCTCACACATCCCCTAATGCTAATCCGTACGCTAACGCTAACCCACGCCTTCACACGTACGCTCCCCCTAAAGTATTGTCGAACCCTCACCTGTAACCTAAACCGTCACCGTCCCCTAACCCTAACCCTAGCACGAAGGCTTACCGTAACCCTTCCCTGAAGCCTGACCCTCACCCGTCCCCTAATCCTAACCCGTACGCTAACGCTAACCCTCGCCCTCACACGTACGCTCCCTCTAAAGCGTTGTCGTACCCTCACCTGGACCCTAAACCTTCCCCGTCCCCTAACCCTAATCCTAGCCCGAACCCTAACCCTAACCATTCCCCGAAGCCTGACCCTCACCCGTCCCCTTAATGCTAACCCGTACGCTAACGCTAAACCGTGCCCTCACACGTACGCTCCCCCTAAAGCGTTGTCGTACCCTCACCTGTTACCTAAACCGTCCCCGTCCCCTAACCCTAACCCTAGCCTGAAGGCTAACCGTAACCCTTCCCCGAAGCCTGACCCTCACCCGTCGTCTAATGCTAACCCGTACGGTAACGCTAACCCGCGCCCTCACACGTACGCTCCCCTTAAAGCGTTGTCGTACCCTCACCTGGACACAAAACCTTCCCCGTCCCCTAAACCTAACCCTAGACCGAAGCCTAACCCTAACCCTTCCCCGAAGCCTGACCCTCACCCGTCCCCTAATCCTAACCCGTACGCTAACGGTAACCCGCGCCCTCACACGTATGCTCCCCCTAAAGCGTTGTCGTACCCTCACCTGGACCCTAAACCGTCCCCGTCCCCTAACCCTAACCCTAGCCCGAAGCCTAACCCTTACCCTTCCCCGAAGCCTGACCATCACCCGTCCCCTAATCGTAAACCGTACGCTAACGCTAACCCGCTCCCTCACACGTACGCTCTCCCTAAAGCGATGTCGTACCCTCACCTGGACCCTAAAACTTCCCCGTCCCCTAACCCTAACCCTAGCCCGAAGCCTAACCCTAACCCTTCCCCGAAGCCTGACCCTCACCCGTCCCCTAATCCTAACCCGTACGCTAACGCTAACCCGTGCCCTCACACGTACGCTCCCCCTAAAGCGTTCTCGTACACACACCTGGACCCTAAACCGTTTCCGTCCCCTAACCCTAACCCTAGACCGAAACCTAACCCTAACCCTTCCCCGAAGCCTGACCCTCACCCTTCCCCTAATGCTAACCCGTACGCTAACGCTAACCCGCGCCCTCACACGTACGCTCCCCCTAAAGCGTTGTCGTACCCTCACCTGGAACCTAAACCGTCCCCGTCCCCTAACCCTAACCCTAGCCCGAAGGCTAACGGTAACCATTTCCCGAAACCTGACCCTCACCCGTCCCCTAATCCTAACCCGTACGTTAACGCTTACCCACGCCCTCACACGTACGCTCCCCCTAAAGCGTTGTCGTACCCTCACCTGGACCCTAAACCGTACCCGTCCCCTAACCCTAACCCTAGCCCGAACCCTAACCCTAACCCTTCCCCGAAGCCTGACACTCACGCGTCCCCTAATCCTAAACCGTACGTTAACGATAACCCGCGCCCTCACACGTACGCTCCCCCTAAAGCGTTGTCGTACCATCACCAGGACCCTAAACCGTCCCCGTCCCCTAACCCTAACCCTAGACCGAACCCTAACCCTAACCCTTCCCCAACGCCTGACCCTCACACGTCCCCTAATCCTAAACCGTACGCTACCGCTAACCCGCGCCCTCACACGTACGCTCCCCCTAAAGCATTGTCGTACACTCACCTGGACCCTAAACCGTCCCCGTCCCCTAACCCTAACCCTAGCCCGAACCCAAACCCTAATCCTTCCCCGAAGCCTGACCCTCACCCGTCGCCTAATGCTAACCCGTACGGTAACGCTAACCCGCGCCCTCACACGTACGCTCCCCCTAAAGCGTTGTCGTACCCTCACCTGGACCCTAAACCGTCCCCATCCCCTAACCCTAACCCTAGCCCGAACCCTAACCCTAACCCTTCCCCGAAGCGTGACCCTCACCCGTCCGCTAATCCTAACCCGTACTCTAACGCTAACCCGCGCCCTCACACGTATGCTCCCCCTAAAGCGTTGTCATACCCTCACCTGGACCCTAAATCGTCCCCGTCCCCTAACCCTAACTCTAGCCCGAACCCTAACCCTAACCCTTCCCCGAAGCCTGACCTTCACCCTTCACCTAATGCTAACCCGTACGCTAATGCTAACCCGCACCCTCACACGTACGCTCCCCCTAAAGCGTCGTCATACCCTCACATGGACCCTAAACTGTCCCCGTCCCCTAACCCTAACCCTAGCCCGAAGCTTAACCCTAAGACTTCTCCGAAGCCTGACACTCACCCGTCCCCTAATCCTAACCCGTACGCTAACGCTAACCCACGCCCTCACACGTACGCTCCCCCTAAAGCGTTGTCGTACCCTCACCTGGACCCTAAACCGTCCCCGTCCACTAACCCTAACCCTAACCCGAACCCTAACCCTAACCCTTCCCCGAAGCCTGACCCTCACCCGTCCCCTAATCCTAACCCGTACGCTAACGCTAACCCGCGCCCTCACACGTACGCTCCCCTTAAAGCGTTGTCGTACACTCACCTGGACCCTAAACCGTCCCCGTCCCCTAACCCTAACCCTAGCCCGAAGCCTAACACTAACAATTCCCTGAAGCCTGACCCTCACCCGTCCCCTAATCCTAACCCGTACGCTAACGCTAACCCGCGCCCTCACACATACGCTCCCCCTAAAGCGTTGTCGTACCCTCACCTGGACCCTAAACCTTCCCCGTCCCCTAACCCTAACCCTAGCCCGAAGCCTAACCCTAACCCTTGCCCGAAGCCTGATCCTCACCCGTCCCCTAATCCTAACCCATACGCTAACGCTAACCCGCGCCCTCACACGTACGCTCCCCCTAAAGCGTTCTCGTACCCTCAACTGGACCCTAAACCGTCCCCGTCCCATAACCCTAACCCTAGCCCGAACCCTAAACCTAACCCTTCCCCGAAGCCTGACCCTCACCCTTCCCCTAATGCTAACCGGTACGCTAACGCTAACCCGCGCCCTCACACGTACGCTACCCCTAAAGCGTCGTCGTACCCTCACCTGGACTCTAAACCGTCCCCGTCCCCTAACCCTAACCCTAGCCCGAACCCTAACCCTAAGCCTTCTCCGAAGCCTGACCCTCACCCGTCCCCTAATCCTAACCCGTACGCTAACACTAATCCGCGCCCTTACACGTACGCTCCCCCTAAAGTGTTGTCGTACCCTCAGCTGCACCCTAAACCGTCCCCGTCCCCTAACCCTAACCCTAGCCCGAACCCTAACCCTAACCCTTCTCCGAAGCCTGACACTCACCCATCCCCTAATCCTAACCCTTACGCTAACGCTTACCCACGCCCTCACACGTACGCTCCCCCTAAAGCGTTGTCGTACCGTCACCAGGACCCTAAACCGTCCCCGTCCCCTAACCCTAACCCTAGCCCGAACCCTAACCCTAACCCTTCCCCGAAGCCTGACCCTCACCCGTCCCCTAATCCTAACCCGTACGCTAACGCTAAGCAGCGCCCTCACACGTACGCTCCCCCTAAAGCGTTGTTGTACCCTCACCTGGAACCTAAACCGTCCCCGTCCCCTAACCCTAACCCTAGCCCGAAGCCTAACCCTAACCCTTCCCCGAAGCCTGACCCTCACCCTTCCCCTAATCCTAAACCGTATGCTAACGCTAACCCGCGCCCTCACACGTACGCTCCCCCTAAAGCGTTGTCGTATCCTCACCTGGACCCTAAACCTTCCCCGTCCCCTAAACCTAACCCTAGCCCGAAGGCTAACCCTAACCCTTCCCCGAAGCCTGACCCTCACCCGTCCCCTAATCCTAACCCGTACGCTAACGCTAACCCGCGCCCTCACACGTATGCTCCCCCTTAAGCGTTGTCGTACCCTCACCTGGACCCTAAACCGTCCCGTCCCCTAACCCTAACCCTAGCCCGAAGCCTAACCCTAACCCTTCCCCGAAGCCTGACCCTCACACATCCCCTAATGCTAATCCGTACGCTAACGCTAACCCACGCCTTCACACGTACGCTCCCCCTAAAGTATTGTCGAACCCTCACCTGTAACCTAAACCGTCACCGTCCCCTAACCCTAACCCTAGCACGAAGGCTTACCGTAACCCTTCCCTGAAGCCTGACCCTCACCCGTCCCCTAATCCTAACCCGTACGCTAACGCTAACCCTCGCCCTCACACGTACGCTCCCTCTAAAGCGTTGTCGTACCCTCACCTGGACCCTAAACCTTCCCCGTCCCCTAACCCTAATCCTAGCCCGAACCCTAACCCTAACCATTCCCCGAAGCCTGACCCTCACCCGTCCCCTTAATGCTAACCCGTACGCTAACGCTAAACCGTGCCCTCACACGTACGCTCCCCCTAAAGCGTTGTCGTACCCTCACCTGTTACCTAAACCGTCCCCGTCCCCTAACCCTAACCCTAGCCTGAAGGCTAACCGTAACCCTTCCCCGAAGCCTGACCCTCACCCGTCGTCTAATGCTAACCCGTACGGTAACGCTAACCCGCGCCCTCACACGTACGCTCCCCTTAAAGCGTTGTCGTACCCTCACCTGGACACAAAACCTTCCCCGTCCCCTAAACCTAACCCTAGACCGAAGCCTAACCCTAACCCTTCCCCGAAGCCTGACCCTCACCCGTCCCCTAATCCTAACCCGTACGCTAACGGTAACCCGCGCCCTCACACGTATGCTCCCCCTAAAGCGTTGTCGTACCCTCACCTGGACCCTAAACCGTCCCCGTCCCCTAACCCTAACCCTAGCCCGAAGCCTAACCCTTACCCTTCCCCGAAGCCTGACCATCACCCGTCCCCTAATCGTAAACCGTACGCTAACGCTAACCCGCTCCCTCACACGTACGCTCTCCCTAAAGCGATGTCGTACCCTCACCTGGACCCTAAAACTTCCCCGTCCCCTAACCCTAACCCTAGCCCGAAGCCTAACCCTAACCCTTCCCCGAAGCCTGACCCTCACCCGTCCCCTAATCCTAACCCGTACGCTAACGCTAACCCGTGCCCTCACACGTACGCTCCCCCTAAAGCGTTCTCGTACACACACCTGGACCCTAAACCGTTTCCGTCCCCTAACCCTAACCCTAGACCGAAACCTAACCCTAACCCTTCCCCGAAGCCTGACCCTCACCCTTCCCCTAATGCTAACCCGTACGCTAACGCTAACCCGCGCCCTCACACGTACGCTCCCCCTAAAGCGTTGTCGTACCCTCACCTGGAACCTAAACCGTCCCCGTCCCCTAACCCTAACCCTAGCCCGAAGGCTAACGGTAACCATTTCCCGAAACCTGACCCTCACCCGTCCCCTAATCCTAACCCGTACGTTAACGCTTACCCACGCCCTCACACGTACGCTCCCCCTAAAGCGTTGTCGTACCCTCACCTGGACCCTAAACCGTACCCGTCCCCTAACCCTAACCCTAGCCCGAACCCTAACCCTAACCCTTCCCCGAAGCCTGACACTCACGCGTCCCCTAATCCTAAACCGTACGTTAACGATAACCCGCGCCCTCACACGTACGCTCCCCCTAAAGCGTTGTCGTACCATCACCAGGACCCTAAACCGTCCCCGTCCCCTAACCCTAACCCTAGACCGAACCCTAACCCTAACCCTTCCCCAACGCCTGACCCTCACACGTCCCCTAATCCTAAACCGTACGCTACCGCTAACCCGCGCCCTCACACGTACGCTCCCCCTAAAGCATTGTCGTACACTCACCTGGACCCTAAACCGTCCCCGTCCCCTAACCCTAACCCTAGCCCGAACCCAAACCCTAATCCTTCCCCGAAGCCTGACCCTCACCCGTCGCCTAATGCTAACCCGTACGGTAACGCTAACCCGCGCCCTCACACGTACGCTCCCCCTAAAGCGTTGTCGTACCCTCACCTGGACCCTAAACCGTCCCCATCCCCTAACCCTAACCCTAGCCCGAACCCTAACCCTAACCCTTCCCCGAAGCGTGACCCTCACCCGTCCGCTAATCCTAACCCGTACTCTAACGCTAACCCGCGCCCTCACACGTATGCTCCCCCTAAAGCGTTGTCATACCCTCACCTGGACCCTAAATCGTCCCCGTCCCCTAACCCTAACTCTAGCCCGAACCCTAACCCTAACCCTTCCCCGAAGCCTGACCTTCACCCTTCACCTAATGCTAACCCGTACGCTAATGCTAACCCGCACCCTCACACGTACGCTCCCCCTAAAGCGTCGTCATACCCTCACATGGACCCTAAACTGTCCCCGTCCCCTAACCCTAACCCTAGCCCGAAGCTTAACCCTAAGACTTCTCCGAAGCCTGACACTCACCCGTCCCCTAATCCTAACCCGTACGCTAACGCTAACCCACGCCCTCACACGTACGCTCCCCCTAAAGCGTTGTCGTACCCTCACCTGGACCCTAAACCGTCCCCGTCCCCTAACCCTAACCCTAACCCGAACCCTAACCCTAACCCTTCCCCGAAGCCTGACCCTCACCCGTCCCCTAATCCTAACCCGTACGCTAACGCTAACCCGCGCCCTCACACGTACGCTCCCCTTAAAGCGTTGTCGTACACTCACCTGGACCCTAAACCGTCCCCGTCCCCTAACCCTAACCCTAGCCCGAAGCCTAACACTAACAATTCCCTGAAGCCTGACCCTCACCCGTCCCCTAATCCTAACCCGTACGCTAACGCTAACCCGCGCCCTCACACATACGCTCCCCCTAAAGCGTTGTCGTACCCTCACCTGGACCCTAAACCTTCCCCGTCCCCTAACCCTAACCCTAGCCCGAAGCCTAACCCTAACCCTTGCCCGAAGCCTGATCCTCACCCGTCCCCTAATCCTAACCCATACGCTAACGCTAACCCGCGCCCTCACACGTACGCTCCCCCTAAAGCGTTCTCGTACCCTCAACTGGACCCTAAACCGTCCCCGTCCCATAACCCTAACCCTAGCCCGAACCCTAAACCTAACCCTTCCCCGAAGCCTGACCCTCACCCTTCCCCTAATGCTAACCGGTACGCTAACGCTAACCCGCGCCCTCACACGTACGCTACCCCTAAAGCGTCGTCGTACCCTCACCTGGACTCTAAACCGTCCCCGTCCCCTAACCCTAACCCTAGCCCGAACCCTAACCCTAAGCCTTCTCCGAAGCCTGACCCTCACCCGTCCCCTAATCCTAACCCGTACGCTAACACTAATCCGCGCCCTTACACGTACGCTCCCCCTAAAGTGTTGTCGTACCCTCAGCTGCACCCTAAACCGTCCCCGTCCCCTAACCCTAACCCTAGCCCGAACCCTAACCCTAACCCTTCTCCGAAGCCTGACACTCACCCATCCCCTAATCCTAACCCTTACGCTAACGCTTACCCACGCCCTCACACGTACGCTCCCCCTAAAGCGTTGTCGTACCGTCACCAGGACCCTAAACCGTCCCCGTCCCCTAACCCTAACCCTAGCCCGAACCCTAACCCTAACCCTTCCCCGAAGCCTGACCCTCACACGTCCCCTAATCCTAAACCGTACGCTAACGCTAACCCGCGCCCTCACACGTACGCTCCCCCTAAAGCATTGTCGTACTCTCACCTGGACCCTAAACCGTCCCCGTCCCCTAACCCTAACCCTAGCCCGAACCATAACCCTAACACTTCCCCGAAGCCTGACCTTCACCCGTACCCTATTCCTAACGCGTACGCTAACGCTAACCAGCGCCCTCACACGTACGCTCCCCCTAAAGAATTGTCGTACTCTCACCTGGACCCTAAACCGTCCCCATCCCCTAACCCTAACCCTAGCCCGAAGCCTAACCCTAACCCTTGCCCGAAGCCTGACCCTCACCCGTCCCCTAATCCTAACCCGTACGCTAACGCTAACCCGCGCCCTCACACATACGCTCCCCCTAAAGCGTTGTCGTACCCTCACCTGGACCCTAAACCTTGCCCGTCCCCTAACCCTAACCCTAGCCCGAAGCCTAACCCTAACCCTTGCCCGAAGCATGATCCTCACCCGTCCCCTAATCCTAACCCATACGCTAACGCTAACCCGCGCCCTCACACGTATCCTCCCCCTAAAGCGTTGTCGTACCCTCACCTGGACCCTAAACCGTCGCCGTCTCCTAACCCTAACCCTAGACCAAACCCTAACCCTAACCCTTCCCCGAAGCCTGACCCTCACCCGTCCCCTAATTCTAAACCGTACGATAACGCTAACCCGTGCACTCACACGTACGCTCCCCCTAAAGCGTTGGCGTATCCTCACCTGTACACTAAACCGTCCCCATCCCCTAACCCTAACACTAGCCCGAACCCTGACCCTAACCCTTCCCCGAAGCCTGACCCTCACCCGTCGTCTAATGCTAACCCGTACAGTAACGCTAACCCGCGCCCTCACACGTACGCTCCCCCTAAAGCGTTGTCGTACCCTCACCTGGACCCTAAACCATCCCCATCCCCTAACCCTAACCCTAGCCCGAACCCTAACCCTAACCCTTCCCCGAAGCCTGACCCTCACCCGTCCCCTAATCCTAACCCGTACGCTAACGCTAACCAGCGCCCTCACACGTACGCTCCCCCTAAAGCGTTGTTGTACCCTCACCTGGAACCTAAACCGTCCCCGTCCCCTAACCCTAACCCTAGCCCGAAGCCTAACCCTAACCCTTCCCCGAAGCCTGACCCTCACCCTTCCCCTAATCCTAAACCGTATGCTAACGCTAACCCGCGCCCTCACACGTACGCTCCCCCTAAAGCGTTGTCGTATCCTCACCTGGACCCTAAACCTTCCCCGTCCCCTAAACCTAACCCTAGCCCGAAGCCTAACCCTAACCCTTCCCCGAAGCCTGACCCTCACCCGTCCCCTAATCCTAACCCGTACGCTAACGCTAACCCGCGGCCTCACACGTATGCTCCCCCTAAAGCGTTGTCGTACCCTCACCTGGACCCTAAACTGTCCCGTCCCCTAACCCTAACCCTAGCCCGAAGCCTAACCCTAACCCTTCCCCGAAGCCTGACCCTCAACCTTCCACTAATGCTAATCCGTACGCTAACGCTAACCCGCGCCCTCACACGTACGCTCCCCCTAATGCATTGTCGAACCCTCACCTGTAACCTAAACCGTCACCGTCCCCTAACCCTAACCCTATCATGAAGGCTAACCGTAACCCTTCCCCGAAGCCTGACCCTCACCCGTCCCCTAATCCTAACCCGTACGCTAACGCTAACCCTCGCCCTCACACGTACGCTCCCTCTAAAGCGTTGTCGTAACCTCACCTGGACCCTAAACCGTCCCCGTCCCCTAACCCTAACCCTAGCCCGAAGCCTAACCCTAACCCTTCCCCGAAGCCTGACACTCACCCTTCCCTTAATGCTAACCCGTACGCTAACGCTAACCCGTGCCCTCACACGTACGCTCCCCCTAAAGCGTTGTCGTACCCTCACCTGTAACCTAAACCGTCCCCGTCCCCTAACCCTAACCCTAACCTGAAGGCTAACCGTAACCCTTCCCCGAAGCCTGACCCTCACCCGTCCCCTAATCCTAACCCGTACGGTAACGCTAACCCGCGCCCTCACACGTACGCTCCCCTTAAAGCGTTGTCGTACCCTCACCTGGACCCAAAACCTTCCCCGTCCCCTAAACCTAACCCTAGACCGAAGCCTAACCCTAACCCTTCCCCGAAGCCTGACCCTCACCCGTCCCCTAATCCTAACCCGTACGCTAACGCTAACCCGCGCCCTCACACGTATGCTCCCCCTAAAGCGTTGTCGTACCCTCACCTGGACCCTAAACCGTCCCATCCCCTAACCCTAACCCTAGCCCGAAGCCTAACCCTAACCCTTCCCCGAAGCCTGACCCTCACCCTTCCCCTAATGCTAATCCGTACGCTAACGCTAACCCGCGCCCTCACACGTACGCTCCCCCTAAAGCATTGTCGAACCCTCACCTGTAACCTAAACCGTCACCGTCCCCTAACCCTAACCCTAGCACGAAGGCTAACCGTAACCCTTCCCCGAAGCCTGACCCTCACCCGTCCCCTAATCCTAACACGTACGCTAACGCTAACCCTCGCCCTCACACGTACGCTCCCTCTAAAGCGTTGTCATACCCTCACCTGGACCCTAAACCTTCCCCGTCCCCGAACCCTAATCCTAGCCCGAACCCTAACCCTAACCATTCCCCGAAGCCTGACCCTCACCCGTCCCCTAATTCTACACCGTACGCTAACGCTAACCCGCGCCGTCACACGTACGCTCCCCCTAATGCGTTGTCGTACCCTTACCTGGACGCTAAACCGTCCCCGTCCCTTAACCCTAACCCTACCCCGAACCCTAACCCTAACCCTTCCCCGAAGCCAGACCCTCACGCGTCCCCTAATCCTAAACCGTACGCTAACGATAACCCGCGCCCTCACACGTACGCTCCCCCTAAAGCATTGTCGTACTCTCACCTGGACCCTAAACCGTCCCCGTCCCCTAACCCTAACCCTAGCCCGAACCCTAACCCTAACCCTTCCCCAACGCCTGACCCTCACCCGTCGTCTAATGCTAACCCGTACGGTAACGCTAACCCGCGCCCTCACACGTACGCTCCCCCTAAAGCGTTGTCGTACCCTCACCTGGACCCTAAACCGTCCCCGTCCCCTAACACTAACCCTAGCCCGAAGCCTAACCCTAACCCTTCCCCGAAGCCTGACCCTCACCCGTCTCCTAAACCTAACCCGTACCTTAACGCTAACCTGCGCCCTCACACGTACGCTCCCCCTAAAGCGTTGTCGTACACTCACCTGGACCCTAAACCGTCCCCGTCCCCTAACCCTAACCCTAGCCCGAACCTTAACCCTAACCCTTCCCCGAAGCCTGACCCTCACCCGTCCCCTAATCCTAACCCGTACGCTAACGCTAACCTGCGCCCTCACACGTACGATCCCCCTAAAGCGTTGTCGTACCATCACCTGGACCCTAAACCGTCCCCGTCCCCTAACCCTAACCCTAGCGCGAACCCTAACCCTAACCCTTCTCCGAAGCCTGACCCTCACACATCCCCTAATCCTAACCCTTACGCTAACGCTTACCCACGCCCTCACACGTACGCTCCCCCTAAAGCGTTGTCGTACCGTCACCAGGACCCTAAACCGTCCCCGTCCCCTAACCCTAACCCTAGCCCGAACCCTAACCCTAACCCTTCCCCGAAGCCTGACCCTCACACGTCCCCTAATCCTAAACCGTACGCTAACGCTAACCCGCGCCCTCACACGTACGCTCCCCCTAAAGCATTTTCGTACCCTCACCTGGACCCTAAACCGTCCCCGTCCCATAACCCTAACCCTAGCCCGAACCCTAAACCTAACCCTTCCCCGAAGCCTGACCCTCACCCTTCCCCTAATGCTAACCCGTACGCTAACGCTAACCCGCGCCCTCACACGTACGCTACCCCTAAAGCGTCGTCGTACCCTCACCTGGACCCTAAACCGTCCCCGTCCCCTAACCCTAACCCTAGCCCGAACCCTAACCCTAAGCCTTCTGCGAAGCCAGACCCTCACCCGTCCCCTAATCCTAACCCGTACGCTAACACTAACCCGCGCCCTCACACGTACGCTCCCCCTAAAGTGTTGTCGTACCCTCAGCTGGACCCTAAAGCGTCCCCGTCCCCTAACCCTAACCCTAGCCCGAACCCTAACCCTAACCCTTCCCCGAAGCCTGACCCTCACCCGTCCCCTAATCCTAACGCGTACGCTAACGCTAACCCGCGCCCTCACACGTACGCTCCCCCTAAAGCACTGTCGTACTCTCACCTGGACCCTAAACCGTCC
This sequence comes from Pseudorca crassidens, assembly GCF_039906515.1. Taxonomy (NCBI): domain Eukaryota; kingdom Metazoa; phylum Chordata; class Mammalia; order Artiodactyla; family Delphinidae; genus Pseudorca; species Pseudorca crassidens. The sequence continues at coordinate 24,881,824 of NC_090310.1, forward strand.
CCGTCCCCTAACCCTAACCCTAGCCCGAACCCTAACCCTAACCCTTCCCCGAAGCCTGACCTTCACCCTTCCCCTAATGCTAACACGTACGCTAACGCTAACCCGCACCCTCACACGTACGCTCCTCCTAAAGCGTCGTCATACCCTCACCTGGACCCTAAACTGTCCCCGTCCCCTAACCCTAACCCTAGGCCGAAGCCTAACCCTAAGACTTCTCCGAAGCCTGACCCTCACCCGTCCCCTAATCCTAACCCGTACGCTAACGCTAAACCGCGCCCTCACACGTACGCTCCCCTTAAAGCGTTGTCGTACCCTCACCTGGACCCTAAACCGTACCCATCCCCTAACACTAACCCTAGCCCGAAGCCTAACCCTAACCCTTGCCCGAAGCCTGACCCTCACCCGTCCCCTAATCCTAACCCGTACGCTAACGCTAACCCGCGCCCTCACACATACGCTCCCCCTAAAGCGTTGTCGTACCCTCACCTGGACCCTAAACCTTCCCCGTCCCCTAACCCTAACCCTAGCCCGAAGCCTAACCCTAACCCTTGCCCGAAGCATGATCCTCACCCGTCCCCTAATCCTAACCCATACGCTAACGCTAACCCGCGCCCTCACACATACGCTCCCCCTAAAGCGTTGTCGTACCCTCACCTGGACCCTAAACCTTCCCCGTCCCCTAACCCTAACCCTAGCCCGAAGCCTAACCCTAACCCTTGCCCGAAGCATGATCCTCACCCGTCCCCTAATCCTAACCCATACGCTAACGCTAACCCGCGCCCTCACACGTACGCTCCCCCTAAAGCGTTGTCGTACCCTCACCTGGACACTAAACCGTCCCCGTCCCCTAACCCTAACCCTAGCCCGAAGCCTAACCCTAACCCTTCCCCGAAGCCTGACCCTCACCCGTCCTCTAATGCTAAACCGTACGGTAACGCTAACCCGCGCCCTTACACGTACGCTCCCCCTAAAGCGTTGTCGTACCCTCACCTAGACCCTAAACCGTCCCCGTCCCCTAACCCTAACCCTAGACCAAACCCTAACCCTAACCCTTCCCCGAAGCCTGACCCTCACCCGTCCCCTAATTCTAAACCGTACGATAACGCTAACCAGCGCCCTCACACGTACGCTCCCCCGAAAGCGTTGTTGTACCCTCACCTGGAACCTAAACCGTCCCCGTCCCCTAACCCTAACCCTAGCCCGAAGCCTAACCCTAACCCTTCCCCGAAGCCTGACCCTCACCCTTCCCCTAATCCTAAACCGTATGCTAATGCTAACCCGCGCCCTCACACGTACACTCCCCCTAAAGCGTTGTCGTATCCTCACCTGGACCCTAAACCTTCCCCGTCTCCTAAACCTAACCCTAGCCCGAAGCCTAACCCTAACCCTTCCCCGAAGCCTGACCCTCACCCGTCCCCTAATCCTATCCCGTACGCTAACGCTAACCCGCGCCCTCACACGTATGCTCCCCCTAAAGCGTTGTCGTACCCTCACCTGGACCCTAAACCGTCCCGTCCCCTAACCCTAACCCTAGCCCGAAGCCTAACCCTAACCCTTCCCCGAAGCCTGACCCTCACCCTTCCCCTAATGCTAATCCGTACGCTAACGCTAACCCGCGCCCTCACACGTACGCTCCCCCTAAAGCATTGTCGAACCCTCACCTGTAACCTAAACCGTCACCGTCCCCTAACCCTAACCCTAGCACGAAGGCTAACCGTAACCCTTCCCCGAAGCCTGACCCTCACCCGTCCCCTAATCCTAACCCGTACGCTAACGCTAACCCGCGCCGTCACACGTACGCTCCCCCTAATGCGTTGTCGTACCCTTACCTGGACGCTAAACCGTCCCCGTCCCTTAACCCTAACCCTACCCCGAACCCTAACCCTAACCCTTCCCCGAAGCCTGACCCTCACGCGTCCCCTAATCCTAAACCGTACGCTAACGATAACACGCGCCCTCACACGTACGCTCCCCCTAAAGCATTGTCGTACTCTCACCTGGACCCTAAACCGTCCCCGTCCCCTAACCCTAACCCTAGCCCGAACCCTAACCCTAACCCTTCCCCAACGCCTGACCCTCACCCGTCGTCTAATGCTAACCCGTACGGTAACGCTAACCCGCGCCCTCACACGTACGCTCCCCCTAAAGCGTTGTCGTACCCTCACCTGGACCCTAAACCGTCCTCGTCCCCTAACACTAACCCTAGCCCGAAGCCTAACCCTAACCCTTCCCCGAAGCCTGACCCTCACCCGTCTCCTAAACCTAACCCGTACCTTAACGCTAACCTGCGCCCTCACACGTACGCTCCCCCTAAAGCGTTGTCGTACACTCACCTGGACCCTAAACCGTCCCCGTCCCCTAACCCTAACCCTAGCCCGAACCCTAACCCTAACCCTTCCCCGAAGCCTGACCCTCACCCGTCCCCTAATCCTAACCCGTACGCTAACGCTAACCCGCGCCCTCACACGTACGATCCCCCTAAAGCGTTGTCGTACCATCACCTGGACCCTAAACCGTCCCCGTCCCCTAACCCTAACCCTAGCGCGAACCCTAACCCTAACCCTTCTCCGAAGCCTGACCCTCACACATCCCCTAATCCTATCCCTTACGCTAACGCTTACCCACGCCCTCACACGTACGCTCCCCCTAAAGCGTTGTCGTAACGTCACCAGGACCCTAAACCGTCCCCGTCCCCTAACCCTAACCCTAGCCCGAACCCTAACCCTAACCCTTCCCCGAAGCCTGACCCTCACACGTCCCCTAATCCTAAACCGTACGCTAACGCTAACCCGCGCCCTCACACGTACGCTCCCCCTAAAGCATTTTCGTACACTCACCTGGACCCTAAACCGTCCCCGTCCCCTAACCCTAACCCTAGCCCGAACCCTAACCCTAACCCTTCCCCGAAGCCTGACCCTCACCCGTCCCCTAATCCTAACGCGTACGCTAACGCTAACCCGCGCCCTCACACGTACGCTCCCCCTAAAGCATTGTCGTACTCTCACCTGGACCCTAAACCGTCCCCGTCCCCTAACCCTAACCCTAGCCCGAACCCTAACCCTAATCCTTCCCCGAAGCCTGACCCTCACCCGTCGCCTAATGCTAACCCGTACGGTAACGCTAACCCGCGCCCTCACACGTACGCTCCCCCTAAAGCGTTGTCGTACCCTCACCTGTACACTAAACAGTCCCCATCCCCTAACCCTAACCCTAGCCCGAACCCTAACCCTAACCCTTCCCCGAAGCCTGACCCTCACCCGTCCCCTAATCCTAACCCGTACGCTAACGCTAACCCGCGCCCTCACACGTACGCTCCCCCTAAAGCGTTGTCATACCCTCACCTGGACCCTAAACCGTCCCCGTCCCCTAACCCTAACTCTAGCCCGAACCCTAACCCTAACCCTTCCCCGAAGCCTGACCTTCACCCTTCCCCTAATGCTAACCCGTACGCTAATGCTAACCCACACCCTCACACGTACGCTCCCCCTAAAGCGTCGTCATACCCTCACCTGGACCCTAAACTGTCCCCGTCCCCTAACCCTAACCCTAGCCCGAACCCTAACCCTAACACTTCCCCGAAGCCTGACCCTCACCCGTCCCCTAATCCTAACCCGTACGCTAACGCTAACCCTCGCCCTCACACGTACGCTCCCCTTAAAGCGTTGTCGTACCCTCACCTGGACCCTACACCGTCCCCGTCCCCTAACCCTAACCCTAGCCCGAAGCCTAACACTAACACTTCCCCGAAGCCTGACCCTCACCCGTCCCCTAATCCTAACCCGTACGCTAACGCTAACCCGCGCCCTCACACATACGCTCCCCCTAAAGCGTTGTCGTACCCTCACCTGGACCCTAAACCTTCCCCGTCCCCTATCCCTAACCCTAGCCCGAAGCCTAACCCTAACCCTTGCCCGAAGCCTGACCCTCACCCTTCCCCTAATGCTAACCCGTACGCTAACGCTAACCCGCGCCCTCACACGTACGCTACCCCTAAAGCGTCGTCGTACCCTCACCTGGACCCTAAACCGTCCCCGTCCCCTAACCCTAACCCTAGCCCGAACCCTAACCCTAAGCCTTCTGCGAAGCCTGACCCTCACCCGTCCCCTAATCCTAACCCGTACGCTAACACTAACCCGCGCCCTCACACGTACGCTCCCCCTAAAGTGTTGTCGTACCCTCAGCTGGACTCTAAACCGTCCCCGTCCCCTAACCCTAACCCTAGCCCGAAACCTAACCCTAACCTTTCCCGAAGCCTGACCCTCACCCGTCCCCTAATCCTAACGCGTACGCTAACGCTAACCCGCGCCCTCACACGTACGCTCCCCCTAAAGCACTGTCGTACTCTCACCTGGACCCTAAACCTTCCGCGTCCCCTAACCCTAACCCTAGCCCGAAGCCTAACCCTAACACTTGCCCGAAGCCTGATCCTCACCCGTCCCCTAATCCTAACCCATACGCTAACGCTAACCCGCGCCCTCACACGTACGCTCCCCCTAAAGCGTTCTCGTACCCTCACCTGGACCCTAAACCGTCCCCGTCCCATAACCCTAACCCTAGCCCGAACCCTAAACCTAACACTTCCCCGAAGCCTGACCCTCACCCTTCCCCTAATGCTAACCCGTACGCTAACGCTAACCCGCGCCCTCACACGTACGCTCCCCCTAAAGCGTTGTCGTACCCTCACCTGGACCCTAAACCGTCCCCGTGCCCTAACCCTAACCCTAGCCCTAACCCTAACCCTAACACTTCCCCGAAACCTGACCCTCACCCGTCCCCTAATCCTAACCCGTACGCTAACGTTAACCCGCCCCCTCACACGTACGCTCCCCTTAAAGCGTTGTCGTACCCTCACCTGGACCCTAAACCGTCCCGGTCACCTAACCCTAACCCTAGCCCGAAGCCTAACACTAACACTTCCCCGAAGCCTGACCCTCACCCGTCCCCTAATCCTAACCCGTACGCTAACGCTAACTCGCGCCCTCACACATACGCTCCCCCTAAAGCGTTGTCGTACCCTGCCCTGGACCCTAAACCTTCCCCGTCCCCTAATCCTAACCCTAGCCCGAAGCCTAACCCTAACACTTGCCCGAAGCCTGATCCTCACCCGTCCCCTAATCCTAACTCATACGCTGACGCTAACCCGCGCCCTCACACGTACGCTCACCCTAAAGCGTTGTCGTACCCTCACCTGGACCCTAAACCGTCCCCATACCCTAACCCTAACCCTAGCCCGAACCCTAACCCTAACCCTTCCCCGAAGCCTGACCCTCACCCGTCCCCTAATCCTAACCCGTACGCTAACGCTAAGCAGCGCCCTCACACGTACGCTCCCCCTAAAGCGTTGTTGTACCCTCACCTGGAACCTAAACCGTCCCCGTCCCCTAACCCTAACCCTAGCCCGAAGCCTAACCCTAACCCTTCCCCGAAGCCTGACCCTCACCCTTCCCCTAATCCTAAACCGTATGCTAACGCTAACCCGCGCCCTCACACGTACGCTCCCCCTAAAGCGTTGTCGTATCCTCACCTGGACCCTAAACCTTCCCCGTCCCCTAAACCTAACCCTAGCCCGAAGGCTAACCCTAACCCTTCCCCGAAGCCTGACCCTCACCCGTCCCCTAATCCTAACCCGTACGCTAACGCTAACCCGCGCCCTCACACGTATGCTCCCCCTTAAGCGTTGTCGTACCCTCACCTGGACCCTAAACCGTCCCGTCCCCTAACCCTAACCCTAGCCCGAAGCCTAACCCTAACCCTTCCCCGAAGCCTGACCCTCACACATCCCCTAATGCTAATCCGTACGCTAACGCTAACCCACGCCTTCACACGTACGCTCCCCCTAAAGTATTGTCGAACCCTCACCTGTAACCTAAACCGTCACCGTCCCCTAACCCTAACCCTAGCACGAAGGCTTACCGTAACCCTTCCCTGAAGCCTGACCCTCACCCATCCCCTAATCCTAACCCGTACGCTAACGCTAACCCTCGCCCTCACACGTACGCTCCCTCTAAAGCGTTGTCGTACCCTCACCTGGACCCTAAACCTTCCCCGTCCCCTAACCCTAATCCTAGCCCGAACCCTAACCCTAACCATTCCCCGAAGCCTGACCCTCACCCGTCCCCTTAATGCTAACCCGTACGCTAACGCTAAACCGTGCCCTCACACGTACGCTCCCCCTAAAGCGTTGTCGTACCCTCACCTGTTACCTAAACCGTCCCCGTCCCCTAACCCTAACCCTAGCCTGAAGGCTAACCGTAACCCTTCCCCGAAGCCTGACCCTCACCCGTCGTCTAATGCTAACCCGTACGGTAACGCTAACCCGCGCCCTCACACGTACGCTCCCCTTAAAGCGTTGTCGTACCCTCACCTGGACACAAAACCTTCCCCGTCCCCTAAACCTAACCCTAGACCGAAGCCTAACCCTAACCCTTCCCCGAAGCCTGACCCTCACCCGTCCCCTAATCCTAACCCGTACGCTAACGGTAACCCGCGCCCTCACACGTATGCTCCCCCTAAAGCGTTGTCGTACCCTCACCTGGACCCTAAACCGTCCCCGTCCCCTAACCCTAACCCTAGCCCGAAGCCTAACCCTTACCCTTCCCCGAAGCCTGACCATCACCCGTCCCCTAATCGTAAACCGTACGCTAACGCTAACCCGCTCCCTCACACGTACGCTCTCCCTAAAGCGATGTCGTACCCTCACCTGGACCCTAAAACTTCCCCGTCCCCTAACCCTAACCCTAGCCCGAAGCCTAACCCTAACCCTTCCCCGAAGCCTGACCCTCACCCGTCCCCTAATCCTAACCCGTACGCTAACGCTAACCCGTGCCCTCACACGTACGCTCCCCCTAAAGCGTTCTCGTACACACACCTGGACCCTAAACCGTTTCCGTCCCCTAACCCTAACCCTAGACCGAAACCTAACCCTAACCCTTCCCCGAAGCCTGACCCTCACCCTTCCCCTAATGCTAACCCGTACGCTAACGCTAACCCGCGCCCTCACACGTACGCTCCCCCTAAAGCGTTGTCGTACCCTCACCTGGAACCTAAACCGTCCCCGTCCCCTAACCCTAACCCTAGCCCGAAGGCTAACGGTAACCATTTCCCGAAACCTGACCCTCACCCGTCCCCTAATCCTAACCCGTACGTTAACGCTTACCCACGCCCTCACACGTACGCTCCCCCTAAAGCGTTGTCGTACCCTCACCTGGACCCTAAACCGTACCCGTCCCCTAACCCTAACCCTAGCCCGAACCCTAACCCTAACCCTTCCCCGAAGCCTGACACTCACGCGTCCCCTAATCCTAAACCGTACGTTAACGATAACCCGCGCCCTCACACGTACGCTCCCCCTAAAGCGTTGTCGTACCATCACCAGGACCCTAAACCGTCCCCGTCCCCTAACCCTAACCCTAGACCGAACCCTAACCCTAACCCTTCCCCAACGCCTGACCCTCACACGTCCCCTAATCCTAAACCGTACGCTACCGCTAACCCACGCCCTCACACGTACGCTCCCCCTAAAGCATTGTCGTACACTCACCTGGACCCTAAACCGTCCCCGTCCCCTAACCCTAACCCTAGCCCGAACCCAAACCCTAATCCTTCCCCGAAGCCTGACCCTCACCCGTCGCCTAATGCTAACCCGTACGGTAACGCTAACCCGCGCCCTCACACGTACGCTCCCCCTAAAGCGTTGTCGTACCCTCACCTGGACCCTAAACCGTCCCCGTCCCCTAACCCTAACCCTAACCCGAACCCTAACCCTAACCCTTCCCCGAAGCCTGACCCTCACCCGTCCCCTAATCCTAACCCGTACGCTAACGCTAACCCGCGCCCTCACACGTACGCTCCCCTTAAAGCGTTGTCGTACACTCACCTGGACCCTAAACCGTCCCCGTCCCCTAACCCTAACCCTAGCCCGAAGCCTAACACTAACAATTCCCTGAAGCCTGACCCTCACCCGTCCCCTAATCCTAACCCGTACGCTAACGCTAACCCGCGCCCTCACACATACGCTCCCCCTAAAGCGTTGTCGTACCCTCACCTGGACCCTAAACCTTCCCCGTCCCCTAACCCTAACCCTAGCCCGAAGCCTAACCCTAACCCTTGCCCGAAGCCTGATCCTCACCCGTCCCCTAATCCTAACCCATACGCTAACGCTAACCCGCGCCCTCACACGTACGCTCCCCCTAAAGCGTTCTCGTACCCTCAACTGGACCCTAAACCGTCCCCGTCCCATAACCCTAACCCTAGCCCGAACCCTAAACCTAACCCTTCCCCGAAGCCTGACCCTCACCCTTCCCCTAATGCTAACCGGTACGCTAACGCTAACCCGCGCCCTCACACGTACGCTACCCCTAAAGCGTCGTCGTACCCTCACCTGGACTCTAAACCGTCCCCGTCCCCTAACCCTAACCCTAGCCCGAACCCTAACCCTAAGCCTTCTCCGAAGCCTGACCCTCACCCGTCCCCTAATCCTAACCCGTACGCTAACACTAATCCGCGCCCTTACACGTACGCTCCCCCTAAAGTGTTGTCGTACCCTCAGCTGCACCCTAAACCGTCCCCGTCCCCTAACCCTAACCCTAGCCCGAACCCTAACCCTAACCCTTCTCCGAAGCCTGACACTCACCCATCCCCTAATCCTAACCCTTACGCTAACGCTTACCCACGCCCTCACACGTACGCTCCCCCTAAAGCGTTGTCGTACCGTCACCAGGACCCTAAACCGTCCCCGTCCCCTAACCCTAACCCTAGCCCGAACCCTAACCCTAACCCTTCCCCGAAGCCTGACCCTCACACGTCCCCTAATCCTAAACCGTACGCTAACGCTAACCCGCGCCCTCACACGTACGCTCCCCCTAAAGCATTGTCGTACTCTCACCTGGACCCTAAACCGTCCCCGTCCCCTAACCCTAACCCTAGCCCGAACCATAACCCTAACACTTCCCCGAAGCCTGACCTTCACCCGTACCCTATTCCTAACGCGTACGCTAACGCTAACCAGCGCCCTCACACGTACGCTCCCCCTAAAGAATTGTCGTACTCTCACCTGGACCCTAAACCGTCCCCATCCCCTAACCCTAACCCTAGCCCGAAGCCTAACCCTAACCCTTGCCCGAAGCCTGACCCTCACCCGTCCCCTAATCCTAACCCGTACGCTAACGCTAACCCGCGCCCTCACACATACGCTCCCCCTAAAGCGTTGTCGTACCCTCACCTGGACCCTAAACCTTGCCCGTCCCCTAACCCTAACCCTAGCCCGAAGCCTAACCCTAACCCTTGCCCGAAGCATGATCCTCACCCGTCCCCTAATCCTAACCCATACGCTAACGCTAACCCGCGCCCTCACACGTATCCTCCCCCTAAAGCGTTGTCGTACCCTCACCTGGACCCTAAACCGTCGCCGTCTCCTAACCCTAACCCTAGACCAAACCCTAACCCTAACCCTTCCCCGAAGCCTGACCCTCACCCGTCCCCTAATTCTAAACCGTACGATAACGCTAACCCGTGCACTCACACGTACGCTCCCCCTAAAGCGTTGGCGTATCCTCACCTGTACACTAAACCGTCCCCATCCCCTAACCCTAACACTAGCCCGAACCCTGACCCTAACCCTTCCCCGAAGCCTGACCCTCACCCGTCGTCTAATGCTAACCCGTACAGTAACGCTAACCCGCGCCCTCACACGTACGCTCCCCCTAAAGCGTTGTCGTACCCTCACCTGGACCCTAAACCATCCCCATCCCCTAACCCTAACCCTAGCCCGAACCCTAACCCTAACCCTTCCCCGAAGCCTGACCCTCACCCGTCCCCTAATCCTAACCCGTACGCTAACGCTAACCAGCGCCCTCACACGTACGCTCCCCCTAAAGCGTTGTTGTACCCTCACCTGGAACCTAAACCGTCCCCGTCCCCTAACCCTAACCCTAGCCCGAAGCCTAACCCTAACCCTTCCCCGAAGCCTGACCCTCACCCTTCCCCTAATCCTAAACCGTATGCTAACGCTAACCCGCGCCCTCACACGTACGCTCCCCCTAAAGCGTTGTCGTATCCTCACCTGGACCCTAAACCTTCCCCGTCCCCTAAACCTAACCCTAGCCCGAAGCCTAACCCTAACCCTTCCCCGAAGCCTGACCCTCACCCGTCCCCTAATCCTAACCCGTACGCTAACGCTAACCCGCGGCCTCACACGTATGCTCCCCCTAAAGCGTTGTCGTACCCTCACCTGGACCCTAAACTGTCCCGTCCCCTAACCCTAACCCTAGCCCGAAGCCTAACCCTAACCCTTCCCCGAAGCCTGACCCTCAACCTTCCACTAATGCTAATCCGTACGCTAACGCTAACCCGCGCCCTCACACGTACGCTCCCCCTAATGCATTGTCGAACCCTCACCTGTAACCTAAACCGTCACCGTCCCCTAACCCTAACCCTATCATGAAGGCTAACCGTAACCCTTCCCCGAAGCCTGACCCTCACCCGTCCCCTAATCCTAACCCGTACGCTAACGCTAACCCTCGCCCTCACACGTACGCTCCCTCTAAAGCGTTGTCGTAACCTCACCTGGACCCTAAACCGTCCCCGTCCCCTAACCCTAACCCTAGCCCGAAGCCTAACCCTAACCCTTCCCCGAAGCCTGACACTCACCCTTCCCTTAATGCTAACCCGTACGCTAACGCTAACCCGTGCCCTCACACGTACGCTCCCCCTAAAGCGTTGTCGTACCCTCACCTGTAACCTAAACCGTCCCCGTCCCCTAACCCTAACCCTAACCTGAAGGCTAACCGTAACCCTTCCCCGAAGCCTGACCCTCACCCGTCCCCTAATCCTAACCCGTACGGTAACGCTAACCCGCGCCCTCACACGTACGCTCCCCTTAAAGCGTTGTCGTACCCTCACCTGGACCCAAAACCTTCCCCGTCCCCTAAACCTAACCCTAGACCGAAGCCTAACCCTAACCCTTCCCCGAAGCCTGACCCTCACCCGTCCCCTAATCCTAACCCGTACGCTAACGCTAACCCGCGCCCTCACACGTATGCTCCCCCTAAAGCGTTGTCGTACCCTCACCTGGACCCTAAACCGTCCCATCCCCTAACCCTAACCCTAGCCCGAAGCCTAACCCTAACCCTTCCCCGAAGCCTGACCCTCACCCTTCCCCTAATGCTAATCCGTACGCTAACGCTAACCCGCGCCCTCACACGTACGCTCCCCCTAAAGCATTGTCGAACCCTCACCTGTAACCTAAACCGTCACCGTCCCCTAACCCTAACCCTAGCACGAAGGCTAACCGTAACCCTTCCCCGAAGCCTGACCCTCACCCGTCCCCTAATCCTAACACGTACGCTAACGCTAACCCTCGCCCTCACACGTACGCTCCCTCTAAAGCGTTGTCATACCCTCACCTGGACCCTAAACCTTCCCCGTCCCCGAACCCTAATCCTAGCCCGAACCCTAACCCTAACCATTCCCCGAAGCCTGACCCTCACCCGTCCCCTAATTCTACACCGTACGCTAACGCTAACCCGCGCCGTCACACGTACGCTCCCCCTAATGCGTTGTCGTACCCTTACCTGGACGCTAAACCGTCCCCGTCCCTTAACCCTAACCCTACCCCGAACCCTAACCCTAACCCTTCCCCGAAGCCAGACCCTCACGCGTCCCCTAATCCTAAACCGTACGCTAACGATAACCCGCGCCCTCACACGTACGCTCCCCCTAAAGCATTGTCGTACTCTCACCTGGACCCTAAACCGTCCCCGTCCCCTAACCCTAACCCTAGCCCGAACCCTAACCCTAACCCTTCCCCAACGCCTGACCCTCACCCGTCGTCTAATGCTAACCCGTACGGTAACGCTAACCCGCGCCCTCACACGTACGCTCCCCCTAAAGCGTTGTCGTACCCTCACCTGGACCCTAAACCGTCCCCGTCCCCTAACACTAACCCTAGCCCGAAGCCTAACCCTAACCCTTCCCCGAAGCCTGACCCTCACCCGTCTCCTAAACCTAACCCGTACCTTAACGCTAACCTGCGCCCTCACACGTACGCTCCCCCTAAAGCGTTGTCGTAACGTCACCAGGACCCTAAACCGTCCCCGTCCCCTAACCCTAACCCTAGCCCGAACCCTAACCCTAACCCTTCCCCGAAGCCTGACCCTCACACGTCCCCTAATCCTAAACCGTACGCTAACGCTAACCCGCGCCCTCACACGTACGCTCCCCCTAAAGCATTTTCGTACACTCACCTGGACCCTAAACCGTCCCCGTCCCCTAACCCTAACCCTAGCCCGAACCCTAACCCTAACCCTTCCCCGAAGCCTGACCCTCACCCGTCCCCTAATCCTAACGCGTACGCTAACGCTAACCCGCGCCCTCACACGTACGCTCCCCCTAAAGCATTGTCGTACTCTCACCTGGACCCTAAACCGTCCCCGTCCCCTAACCCTAACCCTAGCCCGAACCCTAACCCTAATCCTTCCCCGAAGCCTGACCCTCACCCGTCGCCTAATGCTAACCCGTACGGTAACGCTAACCCGCGCCCTCACACGTACGCTCCCCCTAAAGCGTTGTCGTACCCTCACCTGTACACTAAACAGTCCCCATCCCCTAACCCTAACCCTAGCCCGAACCCTAACCCTAACCCTTCCCCGAAGCCTGACCCTCACCCGTCCCCTAATCCTAACCCGTACGCTAACGCTAACCCGCGCCCTCACACGTACGCTCCCCCTAAAGCGTTGTCATACCCTCACCTGGACCCTAAACCGTCCCCGTCCCCTAACCCTAACTCTAGCCCGAACCCTAACCCTAACCCTTCCCCGAAGCCTGACCTTCACCCTTCCCCTAATGCTAACCCGTACGCTAATGCTAACCCACACCCTCACACGTACGCTCCCCCTAAAGCGTCGTCATACCCTCACCTGGACCCTAAACTGTCCCCGTCCCCTAACCCTAACCCTAGCCCGAACCCTAACCCTAACACTTCCCCGAAGCCTGACCCTCACCCGTCCCCTAATCCTAACCCGTACGCTAACGCTAACCCTCGCCCTCACACGTACGCTCCCCTTAAAGCGTTGTCGTACCCTCACCTGGACCCTACACCGTCCCCGTCCCCTAACCCTAACCCTAGCCCGAAGCCTAACACTAACACTTCCCCGAAGCCTGACCCTCACCCGTCCCCTAATCCTAACCCGTACGCTAACGCTAACCCGCGCCCTCACACATACGCTCCCCCTAAAGCGTTGTCGTACCCTCACCTGGACCCTAAACCTTCCCCGTCCCCTATCCCTAACCCTAGCCCGAAGCCTAACCCTAACCCTTGCCCGAAGCCTGACCCTCACCCTTCCCCTAATGCTAACCCGTACGCTAACGCTAACCCGCGCCCTCACACGTACGCTCCCCCTAAAGCGTTGTCGTACCCTCACCTGGACCCTAAACCGTCCCCGTGCCCTAACCCTAACCCTAGCCCTAACCCTAACCCTAACACTTCCCCGAAACCTGACCCTCACCCGTCCCCTAATCCTAACCCGTACGCTAACGTTAACCCGCCCCCTCACACGTACGCTCCCCTTAAAGCGTTGTCGTACCCTCACCTGGACCCTAAACCGTCCCGGTCACCTAACCCTAACCCTAGCCCGAAGCCTAACACTAACACTTCCCCGAAGCCTGACCCTCACCCGTCCCCTAATCCTAACCCGTACGCTAACGCTAACTCGCGCCCTCACACATACGCTCCCCCTAAAGCGTTGTCGTACCCTGCCCTGGACCCTAAACCTTCCCCGTCCCCTAATCCTAACCCTAGCCCGAAGCCTAACCCTAACACTTGCCCGAAGCCTGATCCTCACCCGTCCCCTAATCCTAACTCATACGCTGACGCTAACCCGCGCCCTCACACGTACGCTCACCCTAAAGCGTTGTCGTACCCTCACCTGGACCCTAAACCGTCCCCATACCCTAACCCTAACCCTAGCCCGAACCCTAACCCTAACCCTTCCCCGAAGCCTGACCCTCACCCGTCCCCTAATCCTAACCCGTACGCTAACGCTAACCCGCGCCCTCACACGTACGCTCCCCCTAAAGCGTTGTCGTACCCTCACCTGGAACCTAAACCGTCCCCGTCCCCTAACCCTAACCCTAGCCCGAAGCCTATCCCTAAACCTTCCCCGAAGCCTGACACTCTCCCGTCCCCTAATCCTAAACCGTACGCTAACGCTAACCCGCGCCTTCACACGTACGCTCCCCCTAAAGCGTTGTCGTACCCTCACCTGGACCCTAAACCTTTCACGTCCCCTAACCCTAACCCTAGACCGAAGCGTAACCCTAACCCTTCCCCGAAGCCTGACCCTCACCCGTCCCCTAATCCTAACCCGTACGCTAACGCTAACCCGCGCCCTCACACGTATACTCCCCCTAAAGCGTTGTCGTACCCTCACCTGGACCCTAAACCGTCCCCGTCCCCTAACGCTAACCCTAGCCCGAAGCCTAACCCTAACCCTTCCCCGAAGCCTGACCCTCACCCGTCCCCTAATCCTAACGCGTACGCTAACGCTAACCCGCGCCCTCACACGTACGCTCCCCCTAAAGCGTTGTCGTACCCTCACCTGGACCCTAAACCGTCCCTGTCCCCTAACCCTAACCCTAGACCGAACCCTAACCCTAACCCTTCCCCGAAGCCTGACCCTCACCCGTCCCCTAATCCTAAACCGTACGATAACGCTAACCCGCGCCCTCACACGTACGCTCCCCCTAAAGCGTTGTCGTACCCTCACCTGGACCCTAAACCGTCCCCGTCCCCTAACCCTAACCCTAGCCCGAACCCTAACCCTAACCCTTCCCCGAAGCCTGACCCTCACCCGTCCCCTAATCCTAACCCGTACGCTAACGTTAACCCGCGCCCTCACACATACGCTCCCCCTAAAGCGTTGTCGTACCCTCACCTGGACCCTAAACCGTCCCCGTCCCCTAACCCTAACCCTAGCCCGAAGCCTAACCCTAACCCATGCCCGAAGCCTGATCCTCACCCGTCCCCTAATCCTAACCCATACGCTAACGCTAACCCGCGCCCTCACACGTACGCTCCCCCTAAAGCGTTGTCGTACCCTCACCTGGACCCTAAACCGTCCCCGTCCCCTAACCCTAACCCTAGACCGAACCCTAACTCTAACCCTTCCCCGAAGCCTGACCCTCACCCGTCCCCTAATCCTAAACCGTACGATAACGCTAACCCGCGCCCTCACACGTACGCTCCCCCTAAAGCGTTGGCGTACACTCACCTGGACCCTAAACCGTCCCCGTCCCCTAACCCTAACCCTAGCGCGAACCCTGGCCCTAACCCTTCCCCGAAGCCTGACCCTCACCCGTCGTCTAATGCTAACCCGTACAGTAACGCTAACCGGCGCCCTCACATGTACGCTCCCCTTAAAGCATTGTCATACCCTCACCTGGACCCTAAACCGTCTCCGTCCCCTAATCCTAACCCTAGCCCAAACCCTAACCCTAAACCTTCCCCGAAGCCTGACCCTCACCCGTCCCCTAATCCTAACCCGTACGCTAACGCTAACCCGCGCCCTCACACGTACGCTCCCCCTAAAGCGTTGTCGTACCCTCACCTGGACCCTAAACCGTCCCCGTCCCCTAACCCTAAACCTAGCCCGAAGCCTAACCCTAACCCTTCCCCGAAGCCTGACCCTCACCCTTCCCCTAATGCTAACCCGTACGCTAACGCTAACCCGCGCCCTCACACGTACGCTCCCCACAAAGCGTTGTCGTACCCTCACCTGGACCCTAAACCGTCCCCGTCCCCTAACCCTAACCCTAGCCCGAACCCTAACCCTAACACTTCCCCGAAGCCTGACCCTCACCCGTCCCCTAATCCTAACCCGTACGCTATCGCTAACCCGTGCCCTCACACATACGCTCCCCCTAAATCATTGTCGTACCCTCACCTGGACCCTAAAGCTTCCCCGTCCCCTGACCATAACCCTAGCCCGAGCCCTAAACCTAACCCTTCCCCGAAGCCTGACCCTCACCCGTCCCTAATCCTAACCCGTACGCTAACGCTAACCCGCGCACTCACACGTACGCTCCCCCTAAAGCATTGTCGTACTCTCACCTGGACCCTAAACCGTCCCCGTCCCCTAACCCTAACCCTAGCCCGAACCCTAACCCTAACCCTTCCCCGAAGCCTGACCCTCACCCGTCCCCTAATCCTAACACGTACGCTAACGCTAACCCGCGCCCTCACACGTACGCTCCCCCTAAAGCATTGTCGTACTCTCACCTGGACCCTAAACCGTCCCCGTCCCCTAACCCTAACTCTAGCCCGAACCCTAACCCTAACCCTTCCCCGAAGCCTGACCTTCACCCTTCCCCTAATGCTAACACGTACGCTAACGCTAACCCGCACCCTCACACGTACGCTCCCCCTAAAGCGTCGTCATACCCTCACCTGGACCCTAAACTGTCCCCGTCCCCTAACCCTAACCCTAGCCCGAAGCCTAACCCTAAGACTTCTCCGAAGCCTCACACTCACCCGTCCCCTAATCCTAACCCGTACGCTAACGCTAACCCGCGCCCTCACACGTACGCTCCCCCTAAAGCGTTGTCGTACTCTCACCTGGACCCTAAACCGTCCCCGTCCCCTAACACTAACCCTAGCCCGAACCCTAACCCTAACCCTTCCCCGAAGCCTGACCCTCACCCGTCCCCTAATTCTAACCCGTACGCTAACGCTAACCCGCGCCCTCACACGTACGCTCCCCTTAAAGCGTTGTCGTACCCTCACCTGGAACCTAAACCGTCCCCGTCCCAGTCCCCTAACCCTAGCCCGAAGCCTAACACTAACACTTCCCCGAAGCCTGACCCTCACCCGTCCCCTAATCCTAACCCGTACGCTAACGCTAACCTGCGCCCTCACACATACGCTCCCCCTAAAGCGTTGTCGTACCCTCACCTGGACCCTAAACCTTCCCCGTCCCCTAACCCTAACCCTAGCCCGAAGCCTAACCCTAACACTTGCCCGAAGCCTGATCCTCACCCGTCCCCTAATCCTAACCCATACGCTAACGCTAACCCGCGCCCTCACACGTACGCTCCCCCTAAAGCGTTGTCGTACCCTCACCTGGACCCTAAACCGTCCCCGTCCCATAACCCTAACCCTAGCCCAAACCCTAAACCTAACCCTTCCCCGAAGCCTGACCCTCACCCTTCCCCTAATGCTAACCCGTACGCTAACGCTAACCCGCGCCCTCAAACGTACGCTCCCCCTAAAGCGTCGTCGTACCCTCACCTGGACCCTAAACCGTCCCCATCCCCTAACCCTAACCCTAGCCCGAACCCTAACCCTAACCCTTCCCCGAAGCCTGAACCTCACCCTTCCCTTAATGCTAAAACGTACGCTAACGCTAACCCGCGCCCTCACACGTACGCTCCCCCTAAAGCGTTGTCGTACCCTCAACTGTAACCTAAACCGTCCCCGTCCCCTAACACTAACCCTAGCCTGAAGGCTAACCGTAACCCTTCCCCGAAGCCTGACCCTCACCCGTCCCCTAATCCTAACGCGTACGCTAACGCTAACCCTCGCCCTCACACGTACGCTCCCCCTCAAGCGTTGTCGTACCCTCACCTGGAGTCTAAACCGTCCCCGTCCCCTAACCCTAACCCTAGCCCGAACCCTAACCCTAACCCTTCCCCGAAGCCTGACCCTCACCCGACGTCTAATGCAAACCCGTACGGTAACGCTATCCCGCGCCCTCACACGTACGCTCCCCCTAAAGCGTTGTCGTACCCTCACCTGGACCCTAAACCGTCCCCGTCCCCTAACCCTAACCCTAGCCTGAACCCTAACCCTAACCCTTCCCCGAAGCCTGACCCTCACCCGTCGTCTAATGCTAAACCGTACGGTAACGCTAACCCGCGCCCTCACACGTACGCTCCACCTAAAGCGTTGTCGTACCCTCACCTGAACCCTAAACCATCCCCGTCCCCTAACCCTAACCCTAGACCGAACCCTAACCCTAACCCTTCCCCGAAGCCTGACCCTCACCCGTCCCCTAATCCTAAACCGTACGATAACGCTAACCCGCGCCCTCACACGTACGCTCCCCCTAAAGCGTTGGCGTACACTCACCTGGACCGTAAACCGTCCCCGTCCCCTAACACTAACCCTAGCCCGAACCCTGACCCTAACCCTTCCCCGAAGCCTGACCCTCACCCGTCGTCTAATGCTAACCCGTACAGTAACGCTAACCGGCGCCCTCACATGTACGCTCCCCCTAAAGCATTGTCGTACCCTCACCTGGACCCTAAACCGTCTCCGTCCCCTAACCCTAACCCTAGCCCAAACCCTAACCCTAACCCTTCCCCGAAGCCTGACCCTCACGCTTCCCCTAATGCTAATTCGTACGCTAACGCTAACCCACGCCCTCACACGTACGCTCCGCCTAAAGTATTGTCGAACCCTCACCTGTAACCTAAACCGTCACCGTCCCCTAACCCTAACCCTAGCACGAAGGCTAACCGTAACCCTTCCCTGAAGCCTGACGCTCACCCGTCCCCTAATCCTAACCCGTACGCTAACGCTAACCCTCGCCCTCACACGTACGCTCCCTCTAAAGCGTTGTCGTACCCTCACCTGGACCCTAAACCTTCCCCGTCCCCTAACCCTAATCCTAGCCCGAACCCTAACCCTAACCATTCCCCGAAGCCTGACCCTCACCCGTCCCCTTAATGCTAACCCGTACGCTAACGCTATCCCGTGCCCTCACACGTACGCTCCCCCTAAAGCGTTGTCGTACCCTCACCTGTTACCTAAACCGTCCCCGTCCCCTAACCCTAACCCTAGCCTGAAGGCTAACCGTAACCCTTCCCCGAAGCCTGACCCTCACCCGTCGTCTAATGCTAACCCGTACGGTAACGCTAACCCGCGCCCTCACACGTACGCTCCCCTTAAAGCGTTGTCGTACCCTCACGTGGACCCAAAACCTTCCCCGTCCCCTAAACCTAACCCTAGACCGAAGCCTAACCCTAACCCTTCCCCGAAGCCTGACCCTCACCCGTCCCCTAATCCTAACCCGTACGCTAACGGTAACCCGCGCCCTCACACGTATGCTCCCCCTAAAGCGTTGTCGTACCCTCACCTGGACCCTAAACCGTCCCCGTCCCCTAACCCTAACCCTAGCCCGAAGCCTATCCCTAAACCTTCCCCGAAGCCTGACCCTCACCCGTCGTCTAATGCTAAACCGTACGGTAACGCTAACCCGCTCCCTCACACGTACGCTCTCCCTAAAGCGTTGTCATACCCTCACCTGGACCCTAAAACTTCCCCGTCCCCTAACCCTAACCCTAGCCCGAAGCCTAACCCTAACCCTTCCCCGAAGCCTGACCCTCACCCGTCCCCTAATCCTAACCCGTACGCTAACGCTAACCCGTGCCCTCACACGTACGCTCCTCCTAAAGCGTTGTCGTACACTCACCTGGACCCTAAACCGTTCCCGTCCCCTAACCCTAACCCTAGCCCGAAACCTAACCCTAACCCTTCCCCGAAGCCTGACCCTCACCCTTCCCCTAATGCTAACCCGTACGCTAACGCTAACCCGCGCCCTCACACGTACGCTCCCCCTAAAGCGTTGTCGTACCCTCACCTGGAACCTAAACCGTCCCCGTCCCCTAACCCTAACCCTAGCCCGAAGGCTAACGGTAACCATTTCCCGAAACCTGACCCTCACCCGTCCCCTAATCCTAACCCGTACGCTAACGCTTACCCACGCCCTCACACGTACGCTCCCCCTAAAGCGTTGTCGTAACCTCAACTGGACCCTAAACCGTCCCCGTCCCCTAACCCTAACCCTAGCCCGAACCCTAACCCTAACCCTTCCCCGAAGCCTGACCCTCACGCGTCCCCTAATCCTAAACCGTACGCTAACGATAACCCGCGCCCTCACACGTACGCTCCCCCTAAAGCATTGTCGTACTCTCACCTGGACCCTAAACCGTCCCCGTCCCCTAACCCTAACCCTAGCCCGAACCCTAACCCTAACCCTTCCCCAACGTCTGACCCTCACCCGTCGTCTAATGCTAAACCGTACGGTAACGCTAACCCGCGCAGTCACACGTACGCTCCCCCTAAAGCGTTGTCGTACCCTCACCTGGACCCTAAACCGTCCCCGTCCCCTAACACTAACCCTAGCCCGAAGCCTAACACTAACCCTTCCCGGAAGCCTGACCCTCACCCGTCTCCTAATCCTAACCCGTACGTTAACGCTAACCTGCGCCCTCACACGTACGCTCCCCCTAAAGCGTTGTCGTACACTCACCTGGACCCTAAACCGTCCCCGTCCGCTAACCCTAACCCTAGCGGGCACCCTAACCCTAACACTTCCCGGAAGCCTGACCCTCACCCGTCCCCTAATCCTAACCCTTACGCTAACGCTAACCTGCGCCCTCACACGTACGATCCCCCTAAAGCGTTGTCGTACCATCACCTGGACCCTAAACCGTCCCCGTCCCCTAACCCTAACCCTAGCCCGAACCCTAACCCTAACCCTTCTCCGAAGCCTGACCCTCACCCATCTCCAATCCTAACCCTTACGCTAACGCTTACCCACGCCCTCACACGTACGCTCCCCCTAAAGCGTTGTCGTACCGTCACCAGGACCCTAAACCGTCCCCGTCCCCTAAACCTAACCCTACCCCGAACCCTAACCCTAACCCTTCCCCGAAGCCTGACCCTCACGCGTCCCCTAATCCTAAACCGTACGCTAACGCTAACCCGCGCCCTCACACGTACGCTCCCCCTAAAGCATTGTCGTACTCTCACCTGGACCCTAAACCGTCCCCGTCCCCTAACCCTAACCCTAGCCCGAACCCTAACCCTAACCCTTCCCCAACGCCTGACCCTCACCCGTCGTCTAATGCTAACCCGTACGGTAACGCTAACCCGCGCCCTCACACGTACGCTCCCCCTAAAGCGTTGTCGTACCCTCACCTGGACCCTAAACCGTCCCCGTCCCCTAACACTAACCCTAGCCCGAAGCCTAACCCTAACCCTTCCCGGAAGCCTGACCCTCACCCGTCTCCTAATCCTAACCCGTACCTTAACGCTAACCTGCGCCCTCACACGTACGCTCCCCCTAAAGCGTTGTCGTACACTCACCTGGACCCTAAACCGTCCCCGTCCCCTAACCCTAACCCTAGCCCGAACCCTAACCCTAACCCTTCCCCGAAGCCTGACCCTCACCCGTCCCCTAATCCTAACCCGTATGCTAACGCTAACCCGCGCCCTCACACGTACGATCCCCCTAAAGCGTTGTCGTACCATCACCTGGACCCTAAACCGTCTCCGTCCCCTAACCCTAACCCTAGCGCGAACCCTAACCCTAACCCTTCTCCGAAGCCTGACCCTCACCCATCCCCTAATCCTAACCCTTACGCTAACGCTTACCCACGCCCTCACACGTACGCTCCCCCTAAAGCGTTGTCGTACCGTCACCAGGACCCTAAACCGTCCCCGTCCCCTAACCCTAACCCTAGCCCGAACCCAAACCCTAACCCTTCCCCGAAGCCTGACCCTCACACGTCCCCTAATCCTAAACCGTACGCTAACGCTAACCCGCGCCCTCACACGTACGCTCCCCTTAAAGCATTGTCGTACACTCACCTGGACCCTAAACCGTCCCCGTCCCCTAACCCTAACCCTAGCCCGAACCCTAACCCTAATCCTTCCCCGAAGCCTGACCCTCACACGTCGCCTAATGCTAACCCGTACGGTAACGCTAACCCGCGCCCTCACACGTACGCTCCCCCTAAAGCGTTGTCGTACCCTCACCTGGACCCTAAACCGTCCCCATCCTCTAACCCTAACCCTAGCCCGAAGCCTAACCCTAACCCTTCCCCGAAGCCTGACCCTCACCCGTCCCCTAATCCTAACCCGTACGCTAACGCTAACCCGCGCCCTCACACGTACGCTCCCCCTAAAGCGTTGTCATACCCTCACCTGGACCCTAAATCGTCCCCGTCCCCTAACCCTAACTCTAGCCCGAACCCTAACCCTAACCCTTCCTCGAAGCCTGACCTTCACCCTTCCCCTAATGCTAACCCGTACGCTAATGCTAACCCGCACCCTCACACGTACGCTCCCCCTAAAGCGTCGTCATACCCTCACATGGACCCTAAACTGTCCCCGTCCCCTAACCCTAACCCTAGCCCGAAGCCTAACCCTAAGACTTCTCCGAAGCCTGACACTCACCCGTCCCCTAATCCTAACCCGTACGCTAACACTAATCCGCGCCCTTACACGTACGCTCCCCCTAAAGTGTTGTCGTACCCTCAGCTGGACCCTAAACCGTCCCCGTCCCCTAACCCTAACCCTAGCCCGAACCCTAACCCTAACCCTTCCCCGAAGCCTGACACTCACACGTCCCCTAATCCTAAACCGTACGCTAACGCTAACCCGCGCCCTCACACGTACGCTCCCCCTAAAGCATTGTCGTACTCTCACCTGGACCCTAAACCGTCCCCGTCCCCTAACCCTAACCCTAGCCCGAACCCTAACCCTAACCCTTCCCCGAAGCCTGACCTTCACCCGTCCCCTAATCCTAACGCGTACGCTAACGCTAACCAGCCCCCTCACACGTACGCTCCCCCTAAAGAATTGTCGTACTCTCACCTGGACCCTAAACCGTCCCCATCCCCTAACCCTAACCCTAGCCCGAAGCCTAACCCTAACCCTTGCCCGAAGCCTGACCCTCACCCGTCCCCTAATCCTAACCCGTACGCTAACGCTAACCCGCGCCCTCACACATACGCTCCCCCTAAAGCGTTGTCGTACCCTCACCTGGACCCTAAACCTTCCCCGTCCCCTAACCCTAACCCTAGCCCGAAGCCTAACCCTAACCCTTGCCCGAAGCATGATCCTCACCCGTCCCCTAATCCTAACCCATACGCTAACGCTAACCCGCGCCCTCACACGTATGCTCCCCCTAAAGCGTTGTCGTACCCTCACCTGGACCCTAAACCGTCCCCGTCCCCTAACCCTAACCCTAGCCCGAAGCCTAACCCTAACCCTTCCCCGAAGCCTGACCCTCACCCGTCGTCTAATGCTAAACCGTACGGTAACGCTAACCCGCGCCCTTACACGTACGCTCCCCCTAAAGCGTTGTCGTACCCTCACCTGGACCCTAAACCGTCCCCGTCCCCTAACCCTAACCCTAGACCAAACCCTAACCCTAACCCTTCCCCGAAGCCTGACCCTCACCCGTCCCCTAATTCTAAACCGTACGATAACGCTAACCCGTGCACTCACACGTACGCTCCCCCTAAAGCGTTGGCGTATCCTCACCTGTACACTAAACCGTCCCCGTCCCCTAACCCTAACACTAGCCCGAACCCTGACCCTAACCCTTCCCCGAAGCCTGACCCTCACCCGTCGTCTAATGCTAACCCGTACAGTAACGCTAACCCGCGCCCTCACACGTACGCTCCCCCTAAAGCGTTGTCGTACCCTCACCTGGACCCTAAACCATCCCCATCCCCTAACCCTAACTCTAGCCCGAACCCTAACCCTAACCCTTCCCCGAAGCCTGACCCTCACCCGTCCCCTAATCCTAACCCGTACGCTAACGCTAACCAGCGCCCTCACACGTACGCTCCCCCTAAAGCGTTGTTGTACCCTCACCTGGAACCTAAACCGTCCCCGTCCCCTAACCCTAACCCTAGCCCGAAGCCTAACCCTAACCCTTCCCCGAAGCCTGACCCTCACCCTTCCCCTAATCCTAAACCGTATGCTAACGCTAACCCGCGCCCTCACACGTACGCTCCCCCTAAAGCGTTGTCGTATCCTCACCTGGACCCTAAACCTTCCCCATCCCCTAAACCTAACCCTAGCCCGAAGCCTAACCCTAACCCTTCCCCGAAGCCTGACCCTCACCCTTCCCCTAATGCTAACCCGTACGCTAACGCTAACCCGCGCCCTCACACGTACGCTCCCCCTAAAGCGTTGTCGTACCTTCACCTGGAACCTAAACCGTCCCCGTCCCCTAACCCTAACCCTAGCCCGAAGGCTAACGGTAAACATTTCCCGAAACCTGACGCTCACCCGTCCCCTAATCCTAACCCGTACGCTAACGCTTACCCACGCCCTCACACGTACGCTCCCCCTAAAGCGTTGTCGTACCGTCACCAGGACCCTAAACCGTCCCCGTCCCCTAACCCTAACCCTACCCCGAACCCTAACCCTAACCCTTCCCCGAAGCCTGACCCTCACGCGTCCCCTAATCCTAAACCGTACGCTAACGATAACCCGCGCCCTCACACGTACGCTCCCCCTAAAGCATTGTCGTACTCTCACCTGGACCCTAAACCGTCCCCGTCCCCTAACCCTAACCCTAGCCCGAACCCTAACCCTAACCCTTCCCCAACGCCTGACCCTCACCCGTCGTCTAATGCTAACCCGTACGGTAACGCTAACCCGCGCCCTCACACGTACGCTCCCCCTAAAGCGTTGTCGTACCCTCACCTGGACCCTAAACCGTCCCCGTCCCCTAACACTAACCCTAGCCCGAAGCCTAACCCTAACCCTTCCCCGAAGCCTGACCCTCACCCGTCTCCTAATCCTAACCCGTACCTTAACGCTAACCTGCGCCCTCACACGTACGCTCCCCCTAAAGCGTTGTCGTACACTCACCTGGACCCTAAACCGTCCCCGTCCCCTAACCCTAACCCTAGCCCGAACCCTAACCCTAACCCTTCCCCGAAGCCTGACCTTCACCCGTCCCCTAATCCTAACCCGTACGCTAACGCTAACCCGCGCCCTCACACGTACGATCCCCCTAAAGCGTTGTCGTACCATCACCTGGACCGTAAACCGTCCCCGTCCCCTAACCCTAACCCTAGCGCGAACCCTAACCCTAACCTTTCTCCGAAGCCTGACCCTCACCCATCCCCTAATCCTAACCCTTACGCTAACGCTTACCCACACCCTCACACGTACGCTCCCCCTAAAGCGTTGTCGTACCGTCACTAGGACCCTAAACCGTCCCCGTCCCCTAACCCTAACCCTAGCCCGAACCCTAACCCTAATCCTTCCCCGAAGCCTGACCCTCACACGTCCCCTAATCCTAAACCGTACGCTAACGCTAACCCGCGCCCTCACACGTACGCTCCCCCTAAAGCATTGTCGTACACTCACCTGGACCCTAAACCGTCCCCGTCCCCTAACCCTAACCCTAGCCCGAAGCCTAACCCTAACCCTTCCCCGAAGCCTGACTCTCACCCGTCCCCTAATCCTAACGCGTACGCTAACGCTAACCCGCGCCCTCACACGTACGCTCCCCCTAAAGCATTGTCGTACTCTCACCTGGACCCTAAACCGTCCCCGTCCCCTAACCCTAACCCTAGCCCGAACCCTAACCCTAATCCTTCCGCGAAGCCTGACCCTCACCCGTCGCCTAATGCTAACCCGTACGGTAACGCTAACCCACGCCCTCACACGTACGCTCCCCCTAAAGCGTTGTCGTACCCTCACCTGGACCCTAAACCGTCGCAATCCCCTAACACTAACCCTAGCCCGAACCCTAACCCTAACCCTTCCCCGCAGCCTGACCCTCACCCTTCCCCTAATCCTAACACGTACGCTAACGCTAACCAGCGCCCTCACACGTACGCTCCCCCTAAAGCGTTGTCGTACCCTCACCTGGACCCTAAACCGTCCCCGTCCCCTAACCCTAACCCTAGCCCGAACCCTAACCCTAACACTTCCCCGAAGCCTGACCCTCACCCGTCCCCTAATCCTAACCCGTACGCTAACGCTAACCCGCGCCCTCACACGTACGCTCCCCTTAAAGCGTTGTCGTACCCTCACCTGGACCCTAAACCGTACCCGTCCCCTAACCCTAACCCTAGGCCGAAGCCTAACACTAACAATTCCCCGAAGCCTGACCCTCACCCGTCCCCTAATCCTAACCCGTACGCTAACACTAACCCGCGCCCTCACACATACGCTCCCCCTAAAGCGTTGTCGTACCCTCACCTGGACCCTAAACCTTCCCCGTCCCCTAACCCTAACCCTAGCCCGAAGCCTAACCCTAACCCTTGCCCGAAGCCTGATCCTCACCCGTCCCCTAATCCTAACCCATACGCTAACGCTAACCCGCGCCCTCACACGTACGCTCCCCCTAAAGGGTTCTCGTACCCTCACCTGGACCCTAAACCGTCCCCGTCCCATAACCCTATCCCTAGCACGAACCCTAAACCTAACCCTTCCCCGAAGCCTGACCTTCAACCTTCCCCTAATGCTAACCCGTACGCTAACGCTAAACCGCGCCCTCACACGTACGCTACCCCTAAAGCGTCGTCGTACCCTCACCTGGACCCTAAACCGTCCCCGTCCCCTAACCCTAACCCTAGCCCGAACCCTAACCCTAAGCCTTCTCCGAAGCCTGACCCTCACCCGTCCCCTAATCCTAACCCGTACGCTAACGCTAACCCGCGCCCTCACACGTACGCTCCCCTTAAAGCGTTGTCGTAAACTCACCTGGACCCTAAACCGTCCCCGTCCCCTAACCCTAACCCTAGCCCGAAGCCTAACCCTAACCCTTCCCCGAAGCCTGACACTCACCCTTCCCTTAATGCTAACCCGTACGCTAACGCTAACCCGTGCCCTCACACGTACGCTCCCCCTAAAGCGTTGTCGTACCCTCACCTGTTACCTAAACCGTCCCCGTCCCCTAACCCTAACCCTAGCCTGAAGGCTAACCGTAACCCTTCCCCGAAGCCTGACCCTCAACCTTCGTCTAATGCTAACCCTTACGGTAACGCTAACCCGCGCCCTCACACGTACGCTCCCCTTAAAGCGTTGTCGTACCCTCACCTGGACCCAAAACCTTCCCCGTCCCCTAAACCTAACCCTAGACCGAAGCCTAACCCTAACCCTTCCCCGAAGCCTGACCCTCACCCGTCCCCTAATCCTAACCCGTACGCTAACGCTAACCCGCGCCCTCACACGTATGCTCCCCCTAAGGCGTTGTCGTACCCTCACCTGGACCCTAAACCGTCCCCGTCCCCAACCCTAACCCTAGCCCGAAGCCTAACCCTAACCCTTCCCCGAAGCCTGACCCTCACCCGTCGTCTAATGCTAAACCGTACGGTAACGCTAACCCGCGCCCTTACACGTACGCTCCCCCGAAAGCGTTGTCGTACACTCACCTGGACCCTAAACCGTCCCCGTCCCCTAACCCTAACCCTAGCCCGAAGCCTAACCCTTACCCTTCCCCGAAGCCTGACCATCACCCGTCCCCTAATCCTAAACCGTACGCTAACGCTAACCCGCTCCCTCACACGTACGCTCTCCCTAAAGCGTTGTCGTACCCTCACCTGGACCCTAAAACTTCCCCGTCCCCTAACCCTAAACCTAGCCCGAAGCCTAACCCTAACCCTTCCCCGAAGCCTGACCCTCACCCGTCCCCTAATCCTAACCCGTACGCTAACGCTAACCCGCGCCCTTACACGTACACTCCCCCTAAAGCGTTGTCGTACACTCACCTGGACCCTAAACCGTTCCCGTCTCCTAACCCTAACCCTAGCCCGAAGCCTAACCCTAACCCTTCCCCGAAGCCTGACCCTCACCCTTCCCCTAATGCTAACCCGTACGCTAACGCTAACCCGCGCCCTCACACGTACGCTCCCCCTAAAGCGTTGTCGTACCCTCACCTGGAACCTAAACCGTCCCCGTCCCCTAACCCTAACCCTAGCCCGAAGGCTAACGGTAACCATTTCCCAAAACCTGACCCTCACCCGTCCCCTAATCCTAACCCGTACGCTAACGCTTACCCACGCCCTCACACGTACGCTCCCCCTAAAGCGTTGTCGTACCCTCACCTGGACCCTAAACCGTCCCCGTCCCCTAACCCTAACCCTAGCCCGAACCCTAACCCTAACCCTTCCCCAACGCCTGACCCTCACCCGTCGTCTAATGCTAACCCGTACGGTAACGCTAACCCGCGCCCTCACACGTACGCTCCCCCTAAAGCGTTGTCGTACCCTCACCTGGAACCTAAACCGTCCCCGTCCCCTAACACTAACCCTAGCCCGAAGCCTAACCCTAACCCTTCCCGGAAGCCTGACCCTCACCCGTCTCCTAATCCTAACCCGTACGTTAACGCTAACCTGCGCCCTCACACGTACGCTCCCCCTAAAGCGTTGTCGTACACTCACCTGGACCCTAAACCGTCCCCGTCCCCTAACCCTAACCCTAGCCCGAACCCTAACCCTAACCCTTCCCCGAAGCCTGACCCTCACCCGTCCCCTAATCCTAACCCGTACGCTAACGCTAACCCGCGCCCTCACACGTACGATCCCCCTAAAGCGTTGTCGTACCATCACCTGGACCCTAAACCGTCCCCGTCCCCTAACCCTAACCCTAGCCCGAACCCTAACCCTAACCCTTCTCCGAAGTCTGACCCTCACCCATCCCCAATCCTAACCCTTACGCTAACGCTTACCCACGCCCTCACACGTACGCTCCCCCTAAAGGGTTGTCGTACCGTCACCAGGACCCTAAACCGTCCCCGTCCCCTAACCCTAACCCTACCCCGAACCCTAACCCTAACCCTTCCCCGAAGCCTGACCCTCACGCGTCCCCTAATCCTAAACCGTACGCTAACGCTAACCCGCGCCCTCACACGTACGCTCCCCCTAAAGCATTGTCGTACTCTCACCTGGACACTAAACCGTCCCCGTCCCCTAACCCTAACCCTAGCCCGAACCCTAACCCTAACCCTTCCCCAACGCCTGACCCTCACCCGTCGTCTAATGCTAACCCGTACGGTAACGCTAACCCGCGCCCTCACACGTACGCTCCCCCTAAAGCGTTGTCGTACCCTCACCTGGACCCTAAACCGTCCCCGTCCCCTAACACTAACCCTAGCCCGAAGCCTAACCCTAACCCTTCCCGGAAGCCTGACCCTCACCCGTCTCCTAATCCTAACCCGTACCTTAACGCTAACCTGCGCCCTCACACGTACACTCCGCCTAAAGCGTTGTCGTACACTCACCTGGACCCTAAACCGTCCCCGTCCCCTAACCCTAACCCTAGCCCGAACCCTAACCCTAACCCTTCCCCGAAGCCTGACCCTCACCCGTCCCCTAATCCTAACGCGTACGCTAACGCTAACCCGCGCCCTCACACGTACGCTCCCCCTAAAGCATTGTCGTACTCTCACCTGGACCCTAAACCGTCCCCGTCCCCTAACCCTAACCCTAGCCCGAACCCTAACCCTAACCCTTCCCCAACGCCTGACCCTCACCCGTCGTCTAATGCTAACCCGTACGGTAACGCTAACCCGCGCCCTCACACGTACGCTCCCCCTAAAGCGTTGTCGTACCCTCACCTGGACCCTAAACCGGCCCCGTGCCCTAACCCTAACCCTAGCCCTAACCCTAACCCTAACACTTCCCCGAAACCTGACCCTCACCCGTCCCCTAATCCTAACCCGTACGCTAACGTTAACCAGCGCCCTCACACGTACGCTCCCCTTAAAGCGTTGTCGTACCCTCACCTGGACCCTAAACCGTCCCCGTCCCCTAACCCTAACCCTAGCCCGAAGCCTAACACTAACACTTCCCCGAAGCCTGACCCTCACCCGTCCCCTAATCCTAACCCGTACGCTAACGCTAACTCGCGCCCTCACACATACGCTCCCCCTAAAGTGTTGTCGTACCCTGCCCTGGACCCTAAACCTTCCCCGTCCCCTAATCCTAACCCTAGCCCGAAGCCTAACCCTAACACTTGCCCGAAGCCTGACCCTCACCCGTCCCCTAATCCTAACGCGTACGCTAACGCTAACCCGCGCCCTCACACGTACGCTCCCCTTAAAGCATTGTCGTACTCTCACCTGGACCCTAAACCGTCCCCGTCCCCTAACCCTAACCCTAGCCCGAACCCTAACCCTAACCCTTCCCCGAAGCCTGACCTTCACCCTTCCCCTAATGCTAACCCGTACGCTAACGCTAACCCACACCCTCACACGTACGCTCCCCCTAAAGCGTCGTCATACCCTCACCTGGACCCTAAACTGTCCCCGTCCCCTAACCCTAACCCTAGCCCGAAGCCTAACCCTAAGACTTCTCCGAAGCCTGACACTCACCCGTCCCCTAATCCTAACCCGTAAGCTAACGCTAACCCGCGACCTCACACGTACGCTCCCCCTAAAGCGTTGTCGTACCCTCACCTGGACCCTAAACCGTCCCCGTCCCCTAAACCTAACCCTAGCCCGAACCCTAACCCTAACACTTCCCCGAAGCCTGACCCTCACCCGTCCCCTAATCCTAACCCGTACGCTAACGCTAAACCGCGCCCTCACACGTACGCTCCCCTTAAAGCGTTGTCGTACCCTCACCTGGACCCTAAACCGTACCCGTCTCCTAACCCTAACCCTAGCCCGAACCCTAACCCTAACACTTCCCGGAAGCCTGACCCTCACCCGTCTCCTAATCCTAACCCGTACCTTAACGCTAACCTGCGCCCTCACACGTACGCTCCCCCTAAAGCGTTGTCGTACACTCACCTGGACCCTAAACCGTCCCCGTCCCCTAACCCTAACCCTAGCCCGAACCCTAACCCTAACCCTTCCCCGAAGCCTGACCCTCACCCGTCCCCTAATCCTAACCCGTACGCTAACGCTAACCCGCGCCCTCACACGTACGATCCCCCTAAAGCGTTGTCGTACCATCACCTGGACCCTAAACCGTCCCCGTCCCCTAACCCTAACCCTAGCGCGAACCCTAACCCTAACCCTTCTCCGAAGCCTGACCCTCACCCATCCCCTAATCCTAACCCTTACGCTAACGCTTACCCACGCCCTCACACGTACGCTCCCCCTAAAGCGTTGTCGTACCGTCACCAGGACCCTAAACCGTCCCCGTCCCCTAACCCTAACCCTAGCCCGAACCCTAACCCTAACCCTTCCCCGAAGCCTGACCCTCACACGTCCCCTAATCCTAAACCGTACACTAACGCTAACCCGCGCCCTCACACGTACGCTCCCCCTAAAGCATTGTCGTACTCTCACCTGGACCCTAAACCGTCCCCGTCCCCTAACCCTAACCCTAGCCCGAACCCTAACCCTAATCCTTCCCCGAAGCCTGACCCTCACCCGTCGCCTAATGCTAACCCGTACGGTAACGCTAACCCGCGCCGTCACACGTACGCTCCCCCTAAAGCGTTGTCGTACCCTCACCTGGACCCTAAACCGTCCCCATCCCCTAACCCTAACCCTAGCCCGAACCCTAACCCTAACCCTTCCCCGAAGCCTGACCCTCACCCGTCCCCTAATCCTAACCCGTACGCTAACGCTAACCCGCGCCCTCACACGTACGCTCCCCCTAAAGCGTTGTCATACCCTCACCTGGACCCTAAACCTTCCCCGTCCCCTAAACCTAACCCTAGCCCGAACCCTAACCCTAATCCTTCCCCGAAGCCTGACCCTCACCCGTCCCCTAATTCTACACCGTACGCTAACGCTAACCCGCGCAGTCACACGTACGCTCCCCCTAATGCGTTGTCGTACCCTTACCTGGACGCTAAACCGTCCCCGTCCCTTAACCCTAACCCTACCCCGAACCCTAACCCTAACCCTTCCCCGAAGCCTGACCCTCACGCGTCCCCTAATCCTAAACCGTACGCTAACGATAACCCGCGCCCTCACACGTACGCTCCCCCTAAAGCATTGTCGTACTCTCACCTGGACCCTAAACCGTCCCCGTCCCCTAACCCTAACCGTAGCCCGAACCCTAACCCTAACCCTTCCCCAACGCCTGACCCTCACCCGTCGTCTAATGCTAACCCGTACGGTAACGCTAACCCGCGCCCTCACACGTACGCTCCCCCTAAAGCGTTGTCGTACCCTCACCTGGACCCTAAACCGTCCCCGTCCCCTAACACTAACCCTAGCCTGAAGCCTAACCCTAACCCTTCCCCGAAGCCTGACACTCACCCGTCTCCTAATCCTAACCCGTACCTTAACGCTAACCTGCGCCCTCACACGTACGCTCCCCCTAAAGCGTTGTCGTACACTCACCTGGACCCTAAACCGTCCCCGTCCCCTAACCCTAACCCTAGCCCGAACCCTAACCCTAACCCTTCCCCGAAGCCTGACCCTCACCTGTCCCCTAATCCTAACCCGTACGCTAACGCTAACCCGCGCCCTCACACGTACGATCCCCCTAAAGCGTTGTCGTACCATCACCTGGACCCTAAACCGTCCCCGTCCCCTAACCCTAACCCTAGCGCGAACCCTAACCCTAACCCTTCTCCGAAGCCTGACCCTCACCCATCCCCTAATCCTAACCCTTACGCTAACGCTTACCCACGCCCTCACACGTACGCTCCCCCTAAAGCGTTGTCGTACCGTCACCAGGACCCTAAACCGTCCCCGTCCCCTAACCCTAACCCTAGCCCGAACCCTAACCCTAAACCTTCCCCGAAGCCTGACCCTCACACGTCCCCTAATCCTAAACCGTACGCTAACGCTAACCCGCGCCCTCACACGTACGCTCCCCCAAAAGCATTTTCGTACACTCACCTGGACCCTAAACCGTCCCCGTCCCCTAACCCTAACCCTAGCCCGAACCCTAACCCTAACCCTTCCCCGAAGCCTGACCCTCACCCGTCCCCTAATCCTAAGGCGTACGCTAACGCTAACCCGCGCCCTCACACGTACGCTCCCCCTAAAGCATTGTCGTACTCTCACCTGGACCCTAAACCGTCCCCGTCCCCTAACCCTAACCCTAGCCCGAACACTAACCCTAATCCTTCCCCGAAGCCTGACCCTCACCCGTCGCCTAATGCTAACCCGTACGGTAACGCTAACCCGCGCCCTCACACGTACGCTCCCCCTAAAGCGTTGTCGTACCCTCACCTGGACCCTAAACCGTCCCCGTCCCCTAACCCTAACCCTAGCCCGAACCCTAACCCTAACCCTTCCCCGAAGCCTGACCCTCACCCGTCCCCTAATCCTAACCCGTACGCTAACGCTAACCCGCGCCCTCACACGTACGCTCCCCCTAAAGCGTTGTCATACCCTCACCTGGACCCTAAACCGTCCCCGTCCCCTAACCCTAACTCTAGCCCGAACCCTAACCCTAACCCTTCCCCGAAGCCTGACCTTCACCCTTCCCCTAATGCTAACCCGTACGCTAATGCTAACCCACACCCTCACACGTACGCTCCCCCTAAAGCGTCGTCATACCCTCACCTGGACCCTAAACTGTCCCCGTCCCCTAACCCTAACCCTAGCCCGAAGCCTAACCCTAAGACTTCTCCGAAGCCTGACACTCACCCGTCCCCTAATCCTAACCCGTACGCTAACGCTAACCCACGCCCTCACACGTACGCTCCCCCTAAAGCGTTGTCGTACCCTCACCTGGACCCTAAACCGTCCCCGTCCCCTAACCCTAACCCTAGCCCGAACCCTAACCCTAACCCTTCCCCGAAGCCTGACCCTCACCCGTCCCCTAATCCTAACCCGTACGCTAACGCTAACCCGCGCCCTCACACGTACGCTCCCCTTAAAGCGTTGTCGTACACTCACCTGGACCCTAAACCGTCCCCGTCCCCTAACCCTAACCCTAGCCCGAAACCTAACCCTAACACTTCCCCGAAGCCTGACCCTCACCCGTCCCCTAATCCTAACCCGTACGCTAACGCTAACCCGCGCCCTCACACGTACGCTCCCCTTAAAGCGTTGTCGTACCCTCACCTGGACCCTAAACCGTCCCCGTCCCCTAACCCTAACCCTAGCCCGAAGCCTAACACTAACACTTCCCCGAAGCCTGACCCTCACCCATCCCCTAATCCTAACCCGTACGCTAACGCTAACCCGCGCCCTCACACATACGCTCCCCCTAAAGCGTTGTCGTACCCTCACCTGGACCCTAAACCTTCCCCGTCCCCTAACCCTAACCCTAGCCCGAAGCCTAACCCTAACCCTTGCCCGAAGCCTGATCCTCACCCTTCCCCTAATCCTAACACATACGCTAACGCTAACCCGCGCCCTCACACGTACGCTCCCCCTAAAGCGTTGTCGTACCCTCACCTGGACCCTAAACCGTCCCCGTCCCATAACCCTAACCCTAGCCCGAACCCTAAACCTAACCCTTCCCCGAAGCCTGACCCTCACCCTTCCCCTAATGCTAACCCGTACGCTAACGCTAACCCGCGCCCTCACACGTACGCTACCCCTAAAGCGTCGTCGTACCCTCACCTGGACCCTAAACCGTCCCCGTCCCCTAACCCTAACCCTAGCCCGAACCCTAACCCTAAGCCTTCTGCGAAGCCTGACCCTCACCCGTCCCCTAATCCTAACCCGTACGCTAACACTAACCCGCGCCCTCACACGTACGCTCCCCCTAAAGTGTTGTCGTACCCTCAGCTGGACCCTAAACCGTCCCCGTCCCCTAACCCTAACCCTAGCCCGAACCCTAACCCTAACCCTTCCCCGAAGCCTGACCCTCACCCGTCCCCTAATCCTAACGCGTACGCTAACGCTCACCCGCGCCCTCACACGTACGCTCCCCCTAAAGCACTGTCGTACTCTCACCTGGACCCTAAACCGTCCCCGTCCCCTAACCCTAACCCTAGCCCGAACCCTAACCCTAACTCTTCCCCGAAGCCTGACCTTCACCCTTCCCCTAATGCTAACCCGTACTCTAACGCTAACCCGCACCCTCACACGTACGCTCCCCCTAAAGCGTCGTCATACCCTCACCTGGACCCTAAACTGTCCCCGTCCCCTAACCCTAACCCTAGCCCGAAGCCTAACCCTAAGACTTCTCCGAAGCCTGACACTCACCCGTCCCCTAATCCTAACCCGTAAGCTAACGCTAACCCGCGCCCTCACACGTACGCTCCCCCTAAAGCGTTGTCGTACCCTCACCTGGACCCTAAACCGTCCCCGTCCCCTAAACCTAACCCTAGCCCGAACCCTAACCCTAACACTTCCCCGAAGCCTGACCCTCACCCGTCCCCTAATCCTAACCCGTACGCTAACGCTAAACCGCGCCCTCACACGTACGCTCCCCTTAAAGCGTTGTCGTACCCTCACCTGGACCCTAAACCATACCCATCCCCTAACCCTAACCCTAGCCCGAAGCCTAACCCTAACCCTTGCCCGAAGCCTGACCCTCACCCGTCCCCTAATCCTAACCCGTACGCTAACGCTAACCCGCGCCCTCACACATACGCTCCCCCTAAAGCGTTGTCGTACCCTCACCTGGACCCTAAACCTTCACCATCCCCTAACCCTAACCCTAGCCCGAAGCCTAACCCTAACCCTTGCCCGAAGCATGATCCTCACCCGTCCCCTAATCCTAACCCATACGCTAACGCTAATCCGCGCCCTCACACGTATGCTCCCCCTAAAGCGTTGTCGTACCCTCACCTGGACCCTAAACCGTCCCCGTCCCCTAACCCTAACTCTAGCCCGAACCCTAACCCTAACCCTTCCCCGAAGCCTGACCTTCACCCTTCCCCTAATGCTAACCCGTACGCTAATGCTAACCCACACCCTCACACGTACGCTCCCCCTAAAGCGTCGTCATACCCTCACCTGGACCCTAAACTGTCCCCGTCCCCTAACCCTAACCCTAGCCCGAAGCCTAACCCTAAGACTTCTCCGAAGCCTGACACTCACCCGTCCCCTAATCCTAACCCGTACGCTAACGCTAACCCACGCCCTCACACGTACGCTCCCCCTAAAGCGTTGTCGTACCCTCACCTGGACCCTAAACCGTCCCCGTCCCCTAACCCTAACCCTAGCCCGAACCGTAACCCTAACCCTTCCCCGAAGCCTGACCCTCACCCGTCCCCTAATCCTAACCCGTACGCTAACGCTAACCCGCGCCCTCACACGTACGCTCCCCTTAAAGCGTTGTCGTACACTCACCTGGACCCTAAACCGTCCCCGTCCCCTAACCCTAACCCTAGCCCGAACCCTAACCCTAACACTTCCCCGAAGCCTGACCCTCACCCGTCCCCTAATCCTAACCCGTACGCTAACGCTAACCCGCGCCCTCACACGTACGCTCCCCTTAAAGCGTTGTCGTACCCTCACCTGGACCCTAAACCGTCCCCGTCCCCTAACCCTAACCCTAGCCCGAAGCCTAACACTAACACTTCCCCGAAGCCTGACCCTCACCCATCCCCTAATCCTAACCCGTACGCTAACGCTAACCCGCGCCCTCACACATACGCTCCCCCTAAAGCGTTGTCGTACCCTCACCTGGACCCTAAACCTTCCCCGTCCCCTAACCCTAACCCTAGCCCGAAGCCTAACCCTAACCCTTGCCCGAAGCCTGATCCTCACCCTTCCCCTAATCCTAACACATACGCTAACGCTAACCCGCGCCCTCACACGTACGCTCCCCCTAAAGCGTTGTCGTACCCTCACCTGGACCCTAAACCGTCCCCGTCCCATAACCCTAACCCTAGCCCGAACCCTAAACCTAACCCTTCCCCGAAGCCTGACCCTCACCCTTCCCCTAATGCTAACCCGTACGCTAACGCTAACCCGCGCCCTCACACGTACGCTACCCCTAAAGCGTCGTCGTACCCTCACCTGGACCCTAAACCGTCCCCGTCCCCTAACCCTAACCCTAGCCCGAACCCTAACCCTAAGCCTTCTGCGAAGCCTGACCCTCACCCGTCCCCTAATCCTAACCCGTACGCTAACACTAACCCGCGCCCTCACACGTACGCTCCCCCTAAAGTGTTGTCGTACCCTCAGCTGGACCCTAAACCGTCCCCGTCCCCTAACCCTAACCCTAGCCCGAACCCTAACCCTAACCCTTCCCCGAAGCCTGACCCTCACCCGTCCCCTAATCCTAACGCGTACGCTAACGCTCACCCGCGCCCTCACACGTACGCTCCCCCTAAAGCACTGTCGTACTCTCACCTGGACCCTAAACCGTCCCCGTCCCCTAACCCTAACCCTAGCCCGAACCCTAACCCTAACTCTTCCCCGAAGCCTGACCTTCACCCTTCCCCTAATGCTAACCCGTACTCTAACGCTAACCCGCACCCTCACACGTACGCTCCCCCTAAAGCGTCGTCATACCCTCACCTGGACCCTAAACTGTCCCCGTCCCCTAACCCTAACCCTAGCCCGAAGCCTAACCCTAAGACTTCTCCGAAGCCTGACACTCACCCGTCCCCTAATCCTAACCCGTAAGCTAACGCTAACCCGCGCCCTCACACGTACGCTCCCCCTAAAGCGTTGTCGTACCCTCACCTGGACCCTAAACCGTCCCCGTCCCCTAAACCTAACCCTAGCCCGAACCCTAACCCTAACACTTCCCCGAAGCCTGACCCTCACCCGTCCCCTAATCCTAACCCGTACGCTAACGCTAAACCGCGCCCTCACACGTACGCTCCCCTTAAAGCGTTGTCGTACCCTCACCTGGACCCTAAACCATACCCATCCCCTAACCCTAACCCTAGCCCGAAGCCTAACCCTAACCCTTGCCCGAAGCCTGACCCTCACCCGTCCCCTAATCCTAACCCGTACGCTAACGCTAACCCGCGCCCTCACACATACGCTCCCCCTAAAGCGTTGTCGTACCCTCACCTGGACCCTAAACCTTCACCATCCCCTAACCCTAACCCTAGCCCGAAGCCTAACCCTAACCCTTGCCCGAAGCATGATCCTCACCCGTCCCCTAATCCTAACCCATACGCTAACGCTAATCCGCGCCCTCACACGTATGCTCCCCCTAAAGCGTTGTCGTACCCTCACCTGGACCCTAAACCGTCCCCGTCCCCTAACCCTAACCCTAGCCCGAAGCCTAACCCTAACCCTTCCCCGAAGCCTGACACTCACCCGTCGTCTAATGCTAAACCGTACGGTAACGCTAACCCGCGCCCTTACACGTACGCTCCCCCTAAAGCGTTGTCGTACCCTCACCTAGACCCTAAACCGTCCCCGTCCCCTAACCCTAACCCTAGACCAAACCCTAACCCTAACCCTTCCCCGAAGCCTGACCCTCACCCGTCCCCTAATCCTAACCCGTACGCTAACGCTAACCCGCGCCCTCACACGTACGATCCCCCTAAAGCGTTGTCGTACCATCACCTGGACCCTAAACCGTCCCCGTCCCCTAACCCTAACCCTAGCCCGAACCCTAACCCTAACCCTTCCCCGAAGCCTGACCCTCACCCGTCCCCTAATCCTAACCCGTACGCTAACGCTAACCCGCGCCCTCACACGTACGCTCCCCTTAAAGCGTTGTCGTACACTCACCTGGACCCTAAACCGTCCCCGTCCCCTAACCCTAACCCTAGCCCGAACCCTAACCCTAACACTTCCCCGAAGCCTGACCCTCACCCGTCCCCTAATCCTAACCCGTACGCTAACGCTAACCCGCGCCCTCACACGTACGCTCCCCTTAAAGCGTTGTCGTACCCTCACCTGGACCCTAAACCGTCCCCGTCCCCTAACCCTAACCCTAGCCCGAAGCCTAACACTAACACTTCCCCGAAGCCTGACCCTCACCCGTCCCCTAATCCTAACCCGTACGCTAACGCTAACCCGCGCCCTCACACATACGCTCCCCCTAAAGCGTTGTCGTACCCTCACCTGGACCCTAAACCTTCCCCGTCCCCTAACCCTAACCCTAGCCCGAAGCTTAACCCTAACCCTTGCCCGAAGCCTGATCCTCACCCTTCCCCTAATCCTAACACATACGCTAACGCTAACCCGCGCCCTCACACGTACGCTCCCCCTAAAGTGTTGTCGTACCCTCACCTGGACCCTAAACCGTCCCCGTCCCCTAACCCTAACCCTAGCCCGAACCCTAAACCTAACCCTTCCCCGAAGCCTGACCCTCACCCTTCCCCTAATGCTAACCCGTACGCTAACGCTAACCCGCGCCCTCACACGTACGCTACCCCTAAAGCGTCGTCGTACCCTCACCTGGACCCTAAACCGTCCCCGTCCCCTAACCCTAACCCTAGCCCGAACCCTAACCCTAAGCCTTCTGCGAAGCCTTACCCTCACCCGTCCCCTAATCCTAACCCGTACGCTAACACTAACCCGCGCCCTCACACGTACGCTCCCCCTAAAGTGTTGTCGTACCCTCAGCTGGACCCTAAACCGTCCCCGTCCCCTAACCCTAACCCTAGCCCGAACCCTAACCCTAACCCTTCCCCGAAGCCTGACCCTCACCCGTCCCCTAATCCTAACGCGTACGCTAACGCTAACCCGCGCCCTCACACGTACGCTCCCCCTAAAGCACTGTCGTACTCTCACCTGGACCCTAAACCGTCCACGTCCCCTAACCCTAACCCTAGCCCGAACCCTAACCCTAACCCTTCCCCGAAGCCTGACCTTCACCCTTCCCCTAATGCTAACCCGTACGCTAACGCTAACCCGCACCCTCACACGTACGCTCCCCCTAAAGCGTCGTCATACCCTCACCTGGACCCTAAACTGTCCCCTAACCCTAACCCTAACCCTAGCCCGAAGCCTAACCCTAAGACTTCTCCGAAGCCTGACACTCACCCGTCCCCTAATCCTAACCCGTAAGCTAACGCTAACCCGCGCCCTCACACGTACGCTCCCCCTAAAGCGTTGTCGTACCCTCACCTGGACCCTAAACCATCCCCGTCCCCTAAACCTAACCCTAGCCCGAACCCTAACCCTAACACTTCCCCGAAGCCTGACCCTCACCCGTCCCCTAATCCTAACCCGTACGCTAACGCTAAACCGCGCCCTCACACGTACGCTCCCCTTAAAGCGTTGTCGTACCCACACCTGGACCCTAAACCATACCCATCCCCTAACCCTAACCCTAGCCCGAAGCCTAACCCTAACCCTTGCCCGAAGCCTGACCCTCACCCGTCCCCTAATCCTAACCCGTACGCTAACGCTAACCCGCGCCCTCACACATACGCTCCCCCTAAAGCGTTGTCGTACCCTCACCTGGACCCTAAACTTTCCCCGTCCCCTAACCCTAACCCTAGCCCGAAGCCTAACCCTAACCCTTGCCCGAAGCATGATCCTCACCCGTCCCCTAATCCTAACCCATACGCTAACGCTAATCCGCGCCCTCACACGTATGCTCCCCCTAAAGCGTTGTCGTACCCTCACCTGGACCCTAAACCGTCCCCGTCCCCTAACCCTAACCCTAGCCCGAACCCTAACCCTAACCCTTCCCCGAAGCCTGACCCTCACACGTCCCCTAATCCTAAACCGTACGCTAACGCTAACCCGCGCCCTTACACGTACGCTCCCCCTAAAGCGTTGTCGTACCCTCACCTAGACCCTAAACCGTCCCCGTCCCCTAACCCTAACCCTAGACCAAACCCTAACCCTAACCCTTCCCCGAAGCCTGACCCTCACCCGTCCCCTAATCCTAACCCGTACGCTAACGCTAACCCGCGCCCTCACACGTACGATCCCCCTAAAGCGTTGTCGTACCATCACCTGGACCCTAAACCGTCCCCGTCCCCTAACCCTAACCCTAGCCCGAACCCTAACCCTAACCCTTCCCCGAAGCCTGACCCTCACCCGTCCCCTAATCCTAACCCGTACGCTAACGCTAACCCGCGCCCTCACACGTACGCTCCCCTTAAAGCGTTGTCGTACACTCACCTGGACCCTAAACCGTCCCCGTCCCCTAACCCTAACCCTAGCCCGAACCCTAACCCTAACACTTCGCCGAAGCCTGACCCTCACCCGTCCCCTAATCCTAACCCGTACGCTAACGCTAACCCGCGCCCTCACACGTACGCTCCCCTTAAAGCGTTGTCGTACCCTCACCTGGACCCTAAACCGTCCCCGTCCCCTAACCCTAACCCTAGCCCGAAGCCTAACACTAACACTTCCCCGAAGCCTGACCCTCACCCGTCCCCTAATCCTAACCCGTACGCTAACGCTAACCCGCGCCCTCACACATACGCTCCCCCTAAAGCGTTGTCGTACCCTCACCTGGACCCTAAACCTTCCCCGTCCCCTAACCCTAACCCTAGCCCGAAGCTTAACCCTAACCCTTGCCCGAAGCCTGATCCTCACCCTTCCCCTAATCCTAACACATACGCTAACGCTAACCCGCGCCCTCACACGTACGCTCCCCCTAAAGCGTTGTCGTACCCTCACCTGGACCCTAAACCGTCCCCGTCCCCTAACCCTAACCCTAGCCCGAACCCTAAACCTAACCCTTCCCCGAAGCCTGACCCTCACCCTTCCCCTAATGCTAACCCGTACGCTAACGCTAACCCGCGCCCTCACACGTACGCTACCCCTAAAGCGTCGTCGTACCCTCACCTGGACCCTAAACCGTCCCCGTCCCCTAACCCTAACCCTAGCCCGAACCCTAACCCTAAGCCTTCTGCGAAGCCTGACCCTCACCCGTCCCCTAATCCTAACCCGTACGCTAACACTAACCCGCGCCCTCACACGTACGCTCCCCCTAAAGTGTTGTCGTACCCTCAGCTGGACCCTAAACCGTCCCCGTCCCCTAACCCTAACCCTAGCCCGAACCCTAACCCTAACCCTTCCCCGAAGCCTGACCCTCACCCGTCCCCTAATCCTAACGCGTACGCTAACGCTAACCCGCGCCCTCACACGTACGCTCCCCCTAAAGCACTGTCGTACTCTCACCTGGACCCTAAACCGTCCCCGTCCCCTAACCCTAACCCTAGCCCGAACCCTAACCCTAACCCTTCCCCGAAGCCTGACCTTCACCCTTCCCCTAATGCTAACCCGTACGCTAACGCTAACCCGCACCCTCACACGTACGCTCCCCCTAAAGCGTCGTCATACCCTCACCTGGACCCTAAACTGTCCCCGTCCCCTAACCCTAACCCTAGCCCGAAGCCTAACCCTAAGACTTCTCCGAAGCCTGACACTCACCCGTCCCCTAATCCTAACCCGTAAGCTAACGCTAACCCGCGCCCTCACATGTACGCTCCCCCTAAAGCGTTGTCGTACCCTCACCTGGACCCTAAACCGTCCCCGTCCCCTAAACCTAACCCTAGCCCGAACCCTAACCCTAACACTTCCCCGAAGCCTGACCCTCACCCGTCCCCTAATCCTAACCCGTACGCTAACGCTAAACCGCGCCCTCACACGTACGCTCCCCTTAAAGCGTTGTCGTACCCACACCTGGACCCTAAACCATACCCATCCCCTAACCCAAACCCTAGCCCGAAGCCTAACCCTAACCCTTGCCCGAAGCCTGACCCTCACCCGTCCCCTAATCCTAACCCGTACGCTAACGCTAACCCGCGCCCTCACACATACGCTCCCCCTAAAGCGTTGTCGTACCCTCACCTGGACCCTAAACCTTCCCCGTCCCCTAACCCTAACCCTAGCCCGAAGCCTAACCCTAACCCTTGCCCGAAGCATGATCCTCACCCGTCCCCTAATCCTAACCCATACGCTAACGCTAATCCGCGCCCTCACACGTATGCTCCCCCTAAAGCGTTGTCGTACCCTCACCTGGACCCTAAACCGTCCCCGTCCCCTAACCCTAACCCTAGCCCGAAGCCTAACCCTAACCCTTCCCCGAAGCCTGACCCTCACCCGTCGTCTAATGCTAAACCGTACGGTAACGCTAACCCGCGACCTTACACGTACGCTCCCCCTAAAGCGTTGTCGTACCCTCACCTAGACCCTAAACCGTCCCCGTCCCCTAACCCTAACCCTAGACCAAACCCTAACCCTAACCCTTCCCCGAAGCCTGACCCTCACCCGTCCCCTAATCCTAACCCGTACGCTAACGCTAACCCGCGCCCTCACACGTACGATCCCCCTAAAGCGTTGTCGTACCATCACCTGGACCCTAAACCGTCCCCGTCCCCTAACCCTAACCCTAGCCCGAACCCTAACCCTAACCCTTCTCCGAAGGCTGACCCTCACCCATCCCCAATCCTAACCCTTACGCTAACGCTTACCCACGCCCTCACACGTACGCTCCCCCTAAAGCGTTGTCGTACCGTCACCAGGACCCTAAACCGTCCCCGTCCCCTAACCCTAACCCTACCCCGAACCCTAACCCTAACCCTTCCCCGAAGCCTGACCC
This sequence comes from Pseudorca crassidens, assembly GCF_039906515.1. Taxonomy (NCBI): domain Eukaryota; kingdom Metazoa; phylum Chordata; class Mammalia; order Artiodactyla; family Delphinidae; genus Pseudorca; species Pseudorca crassidens. The sequence continues at coordinate 24,924,886 of NC_090310.1, forward strand.
TCACGCGTCCCCTAATCCTAAACCGTACGCTAACGATAACCCGCGCCCTCACACGTACGCTCCCCCTAAAGCATTGTCGTACTCTCACCTGGACCCTAAACCGTCCCCGTCCCCTAACCCTAACCCTAGCCGGAACCCTAACCCTAACCCTTCCCCAACGCCTGAACCTCACCCGTCGTCTAATGCTAACCCGTACGGTAACGCTAACCCGCGCCCTCACACGTACGCTCCCCCTAAAGCGTTGTCGTACCCTCACCTGGACCCTAAACCGTCCCCGTCCCCTAACACTAACCCTAGCCCGAAGCCTAACCCTAACCCTTCCCCGAAGCCTGACCCTCACCCGTCTCCTAATCCTAACCCGTATCTTAACGCTAACCTGCGCTCTCACACGTACGCTCCCCCTAAAGCGTTGTCGTACACTCACCTGGACCCTAAACCGTCCCCGTCCCCTAACCCTAACCCTAGCCCGAACCCTAACCCTAACCCTTCCCCGAAGCCTGACCCTCACCCGTCCCCTAATCCTATCCCGTACGCTAACGCTAACCCGCGCCCTCACACGTATGATCCCCCTAAAGCGTTGTCGTACCATCACCTGGACCCTAAACCGTCCCTGTCCCCTAACCCTAACCCTAGCGCGAACCCTAACCCTAACCCTTCTCCGAAGCCTGACCCTCACCCATCCCCTAATCCTAAACCTTACGCTAACGCTTACCCACGCCCTCACACGTACGCTCCCCCTAAAGCGTTGTTGTACCATCACCAGGACCCTAAACCGTCCCCGTCCCCTAACCCTAACCCTAGCCCGAACCCTAACCCTAACCCTTCCCCGAAGCCTGACCCTCACACGTCCCCTAATCCTAAACCGTACGCTAACGCTAACCCGCGCCCTCAAACGTACGCTCCCCCTAAAGCATTGTCGTACACTCACCTGGACCCTAAACCGTCCCCGTCCCCTAACCCTAACCCTAGCCCGAACCCTAACCCTAATCCTTCCCCGAAGCCTGACCCTCACCCGTCCCCTAATCCTAACGCGTACGCTAACGCTAACCCGCGCCCTCACACGTACGCTCCCCCTAAAGCATTGTCGTACTCTCACCTGGACCCTAAACCGTCCCCGTCCCCTAACCCTAACCCTAGCCCGAACCCTAACCCTAATCCTTCCCCGAAGCCTGACCCTCACCCGTCGCCTAATGCTAACCCGTACGGTAACGCTAACCCGCGCCCTCACACGTACGCTCCCCCTAAAGCGTTGTCGTACCCTCACCTGGACCCTAAACCGTCCCCATCCCCTAACCCTAACCCTAGCCCGAACCCTAACTCTAACACTTCCCCGAAGCCTGACCCTAACCCGTCCCCTAATCCTAACCCGTACGCTAACGCTAAGCCGCGCCCTCACACGTACGCTCCCCCTAAAGCGTTGTCATACCCTCACCTGGACCCTAAACCGTCCCCGTCCCCTAACCCTAACTCTAGCCCGAACCCTAACCCTAACCCTTCCCCGAAGCCTGACCTTCACCCTTCCCCTAATGCTAACCCGTACGCTAATGCTAACCCGCACCCTCACACGTACGCTCCCCCTAAAGCGTCGTCATACCCTCACCTGGACCGTAAACTGTCCCCGTCCCCTAACCCTAACCCTAGCCCGAAGCCTAACCCTAAGACTTCTCCGAAGCCTGACACTCACCCGTCCCCTAATCCTAACCCGTACGCTAACGCTAACCCACGCCCTCACACGTACGCTCCCCCTAAAGCATTGTCGTACCCTCACCTGGACCCTAAACCGTCCCCGTCCCCTAACCCTAACCCTAGCCCGAACCCTAACCCTAACCCTTCCCCGAAGCCTGACCCTCACCCGTCCCCTACTCCTAACCCGTACGCTAACGCTAACCCGCGCCCTCACACGTACGCTCCCCTTAAAGCGTTGTCGTACACTCACCTGGACCCTAAACCGTCCCCGTCCCCTAACCCTAACCCTAGCCCGAACCCTAACCCTAACACTTCCCCGAAGCCTGACCCTCACCCGTCCCCTAATCCTAACCCGTACGCTAACGCTAACCCGCGCCCTCACACATACGCTCCCCCTAAAGCGTTGTCGTACCCTCACCTGGACCCTAAACCTTCCCCGTCCCCTAACCCTAACCCTAGCCCGAAGCCTAACCCTAACCCTTGCCCGAAGCATGATCCTCACCCGTCCCCTAATACTAACCCATACGCTAACGCTAACCCGCGCCCTCACACGTATGCTCCCCCTAAAGCGTTGTCGTACCCTCACCTGGACCCTAAACCGTCCCCGTCCCCTAACCCTAACCCTAGCCCGAAGCCTAACCCTAACCCTTCCCCGAAGCGTGACCCTCACCCGTCGTCTAATGCTAAACCGTACGGAAACGCTAACCCGCGCCCTTACACGTACGCTCCCCCTAAAGCGTTGTCGTACCCTCACCTGGACCGTAAACCGTCCCCGTCCCCTAACCCTAACCCTAGACCAAACCCTAACCCTAACCCTTCCCCGAAGCCTGACCCTCACCCGTCCCCTAATTCTAAACCGTACGATAACGCTAACCCGTGCACTCACACGTACGCTCCCCCTAAAGCGTTGGCGTATCCTCACCTGTACACTAAACCGTCCCCGTCCCCTAACCCTAACCCTAGCCCGAACCCTGACCCTAACCCTTCCCCAAAGCCTGACCCTCACCCGTCGTCTAATGCTAACCCGTACAGTAACGCTAACCCGCGCCCTCACACGTACGCTCCCCCTAAAGCATTGTCGTACCCTCACCTGGACCCTAAACCGTCCCCGTCCCCTAACCCTAACCCTAGCCCGAACCCTAACCCTTACCCTTCCCCGAAGCCTGACCCTCACCCGTCCCCTAATCCTAAACCGTACGCTAACGCTAACCCGCTCCCTCACACGTACGCTCTCCCTAAAGCGTTGTCGTACCCTCACCTGGACCCTAAAACTTCCCCGTCCCCTAACCCTAACCCTACCCCGAAGCCTAACCCTAACCCTTCCCCAACGCCTGACGCTCACACGTCGTCTAATGCTAACCCGTACGGTAACGCTAACCCGCGCCCTAACACGTACGCTCCCCCTAAAGCGTTGTCGTACCCTCACCTGGACCCTAAAACTTCCCCGTCCCCTAACACTAACCCTAGCACGAAGCCTAACCCTAACCCTTCCCGGAAGCCTGACCCTCACCCGTCTCCTAATCCTAACCCGTACGTTAACGCTAACCTGCGCCCTCACCCGTACGCTCCCCCTAAAGCGTTGTCGTACACTCATCTGGACCCTAAACCGTCCCCGTCCGCTAACCCTAACCCTAGCCCGAACCCTAACCCTAACCCTTCCCCGAAGCCTGACCCTCACCCGTCCCCTAATCCTAACCCGTACGCTAACGCTAACCCGCGCCCTCACACGTACGATCCCCCTAAAGCGTTGTCGTACCATCACCTGGACCCTAAACCGTCCCCGTCCCCTAACCCTAACCCTAGCCCGAACCCTAACCCTAACCCTTCTCCGAAGCCTGACCCTCACCCATCCCCTAATCCTAACCCTTACGCTAACGCTTACCCACGCCCTCACACGTACGCTCCCCCTAAAGCGTTGTCATACCGTCACCAGGACCCTAAACCGTCCCCGTCCCCTAACCCTAACCCTAGCCCGAACCCTAACCCTAACCCTTCCCCGAAGCCTGACCCTCACACGTCCCCTAATCCTAAACCGTACGCTAACGCTAACCCGCGCTCTCACATGTACGCTCCCCCTAAAGCGTTGTCGTACCCTCAGGTGGACCCTAAACCGTCCCCGTCCCCTAACCCTAACCCTAGCCCGAACCCTAACCCTAACCCTTCCCCGAAGCCTGACCCCCACCCATCGCCTAATGCTAACCCGTACGGTAACGCTAACCCGCGCCCTTACACGTACGCTCCCCCTAAAGCGTTGTAGTACTCTCACCTGGACCCTAAACCGTCCCCATCCCCTAACCCTAACCCTAGCCCGAACCCTAACCCTAACCCTTCCCCGAAGCCTGACCCTCACCGGTCCCCTAATCCTAACCCGTACGCTAACGCTAACCCGCGCCCTCACACGAACGCTCCCCCTAAAGCGTTGTCATACCCTCACCTGGACCCTAAACCGTCCCCGTCCCCTAACCCTAACTCTAGCCCGAACCCTAACCCTAACCCTTCCCCGAAGCCTGACCTTCACCCTTCCCCTAATGCTAACCCGTACGCTAATGCTAACCCACACCATCACAAGTACGCTCCCCCTAAAGCGTCGTCATACCCTCACCTGGACCCTAAACTGTCCCCGTCCCCTAACCCTAACCCTAGCCCGAAGCCTAACCCTAAGACTTCTCCGAAGCCTGACACTCACCCGTCCCCTAATCCTAACCCGTACGCTAACGCTAACCCACGCCCTCACACGTACGCTCCCCCTAAAGCGTTGTCGTACCCTCACCTGGACCCTAAACCGTCCCCGTCCCCTAACCCTAACCCAGCCCGAACCCTAACCCTAACCCTTCCCCGAAGCCTGACCCTCACCCGTCCCCTAATCCTAACCCGTACGCTAACGCTAACCTGCGCCCTCACACATACGCTCCCCTTAAAGCGTTGTCGTACACTCACCTGGACCATAAACCGTCCCCGTCCCCTAACCCTAACCCTAGCCCGAACCCTAACCCTAACACTTCCCCGAAGCCTGACCCTCACCCGTCCCCTAATCCTAACCCGTACGCTAACGCTAACCCGCGCCCTCACACGTACGCTCCCCTTAAAGCGTTGTCGTACCCTCACCTGCACCCTAAACCGTCCCCGTCCCCTAACCCTAACCCTAGCCCGAAGCCTAACACTAACACTTCCCCGAAGCCTGACCCTCACCCGTCCCCTAATCCTAACCCGTACGCTAACGCTAACCCGCGCTCTCACACATACGCTCCCCCTAAAGCGTTGTCGTACCCTCACCTGGACCCTAAACCTTCCCCGTCCCCTAACCCTAACCCTAGCCCGAAGCCTAACCCTAACCCTTGCCCGAAGCCTGATCCTCACCCTTCCCCTAATCCTAACACATACGATAACGCTAACCCGCGCCCTCACACGTACGCTCCCCCTAAAGCGTTGTCGTACCCTCACCTGGACCCTAAACCGTCCCCGTCCCATAACCCTAACCCTAGCCCGAACCCTAAACCTAACCCTTCCCCGAAGCCTGACCCTCACCCTTCCCCTAATGCTAACCCGTACGCTAACGCTAACCCGCGCCCTCACACGTACGCTACCCCTAAAGCGTCGTCGTACCCTCACCTGGACCCTAAACCGTCCCCGTCCCCTAACCCTAACCCTAGCCCGAACCCTAACCCTAAGCCTTCTGCGAAGCCTGACCCTCACCCGTCCCCTAATCCTAAACCGTACGCTAACACTAACCCGCGCCCTCACACGTACGCTCCCCCTAAAGTGTTGTCGTACCCTCAGCTGGACCCTAAACCGTCCCCGTCCCCTAACCCTAACCCTAGCCCGAACCCTAACCCTAACCCTTCCCCGAAGCCTGACCCTCACCCGTCCCCTAATCCTAAACCGTACGATAACGCTAACCCGCGCCCTCACACGTACGCTCCCCCTAAAGCGTTGGCGTACACTCACCTGGACCCTAAACCGTCCCCGTCCCCTAACCCTAACCCTAGCCCGAACCCTGACCCTAACCCTTCCCCGAAGCCTGACCCTCACCCGTCGTCTAATGCTAACCCGTACAGTAACGCTAACCGGCGCCCTCACATGTACGCTCCCCCTAAAGCATTGTCGTACCCTCACCTGGACCCTAAACCGTCTCCGTCCCCTAACCCTAACCCTAGCCCAAACCCTAACCCTAACCCTTCCCCGAAGCCTGACCCTCACCCTTCCCATAATGCTAACCCGTACGCTAACGCTAACCCGCGCCCTCACACGTACGCTCCCCCTAAAGCGTTGTCGTACCCTCACCTGGACCCTAAACCGTCCCCGTCCCCGAACCCTAACCCTAGCCCGAACCCTATCCCTAACACTTCCCCGAAGCCTGACCCTCACACGTCCCCTAATCCTAACCCGTACGCTATCGCTAACCCGTGCCCTCACACGTACGCTCCCCCTAAAGCATTGTCGTACTCTCACCTGGACCCTAAACCGTCCCCTTCCACTAACCCTCACCCTAGCCCGAACCCTAACCCTAACCCTTCCCCGAGGCCTGACCCTCACCCGTCCCTAATCCTAACCCGTACGCTAACGCTAACCCGCGCGCTCACACGTACGCTCCCCCTAAAGCATTGTCGTACTCTCACCTGGACCCTAAACCGTCCCCGTCCCCTAACCCTAACCCTAGACCGAACCCTAACCCTAACCCTTTCCCGAAGCCTGACCCTCACCCGTCCCCTAATCCTAACGCGTACGCTAACGCTAACCTGCGCCCTCACACGTACGCTCCCCCTAAAGCATTGTCGTACTCTCACCTGGACCCAAAACCGTCCCCGTCCCCTAACCCTAACCCTAGTCCGAACCCTAACCCTAACCCTTCCCCGAAGCCTGACCCTCACCCGTCGTCTAATGCTAACCCGTACGGTAACGCTAACCCGCGCCCTCACACGTACGCTCCCCCTAAAGCGTTGTCGTACCCTCACCTGGACCCTAAACCGTCCCCATCCCCTAACCCTAACCCTAGCCCGAACCCTAACCCTAACCCTTCCCCGAAGCCTGACCCTCACCCGTCCCCTAATCCTAACCCGTACGCTAACGCTAACCAGCGCCCTCACACGTACGCTCCCCCTAAATCGTTGTTGTACCCTCACATGGAACCTAAACCGTCCCCGTCCCCTAACCCTAACCCTAGCCCGAAGCCTAACCCTAACCCTTCACCGAAGCCTGACCCTCACCCTTCCCCTAATCCTAAACCGTATGCTAACGCTAACCCGCGCCCTCACACGTACGCTCCCCCTAAAGCGTTGTCGTATCCTCACCTGGACCCTAAACCTTCCCCGTCCCCTAAACCTAACCCTAGCCCGAAGCCTAACCCTAACCCTTCCCCGAAGCCTGACCCTCACCCGTCCCCTGATCCTAACCCGTACGCTAACGCTAACCCGCGCCCTCACACGTATGCTCCCCCTAAAGCGTTGTCGTACCCTCACCTGGACCCTAAACCGTCCCGTCCCCTAACCCTAACCCTAGCCCGAAGCCTAACCCTAACCCTTCCCCAAAGCCTGACCCTCACCCTTCCCCTAATGCTAATCCGTACGCTAACGCTAACCCACGCCCTCACACGTACGCTCCCCCTAAAGTATTGTCGAACCCTCACCTGTAACCTAAACCGTCACCGTCCCCTAACCCTAACCCTAGCACGAAGGCTAACCGTAACCCTTCCCTGAAGCCTGACCCTCACCCGTCCCCTAATCCTAACCCGTACGCTAACGCTAACCCTCGCCCTCACACATACGCTCCCCTTAAAGCGTTGTCGTACACTCACCTGGACCCTAAACCTTCCCCGTCCCCTAACCCTAATCCTAGCCCGAACCCTAACCCTAACCATTCCCCGAAGCCTGACCCTCACCCGTCCCCTTAATGATAACCCGTACGCTAACGCTAACCCGTGCCCTCACACGTACGCTCCCCCTAAAGCGTTGTCGTACCCTCACCTGTTACCTAAACCGTCCCCGTCCCCTAACCCTAACCCTAGCCTGAAGGCTAACCGTAACCCTTCCCCGAAGCCTGACCCTCACCCGTCGTCTAATGCTAACCCGTACGGTAACGCTAACCCGCGCCCTCACACGTACGCTCCCCTTAAAGCGTTGTCGTACCCTCACCTGGACCCAAAACCTTCCCCGTCCCCTAAACCTAACCCTAGACCGAAGCCTAACCCTAACCCTTCCCCGAAGCCTGACCCTCACCCGTCCCCTAATCCTAACCCGTACGCTAACGGTAACCCGCGCCCTCACACATATGCTCCCCCTAAAGCGTTGTCGTACCCTCACCTGGACCCTAAACCGTCCCCGTCCCCTAACCCTAACCCTAGCCCGAAGCCTATCCCTAAACCTTCCCCGAAGCCTGACCCTCACCCGTCGTCTAATGCTAAACCGTACGGTAACGCTAACCCGCGCCCTTACACGTACGCTCCCCCTAAAGCGTTGTCGTACCCTCACCTGGACCCTAAACCGTCCCCGTCCCCTAACCCTAACCCTAGCCCGAAGCCTAACCCTTACCCTTCCCCGAAGCCTGACAATCACCCGTCCCCTAATCCTAAACCGTACGCTAACGCTAACCCGCTCCCTCACACGTACGCTCTCCCTAAAGCGTTGTCGTACCCTCACCTGGACCCTAAAACTTCCCCGTCCCCTAACCCTAACCCTAGCCCGAAGCCTAACCCTAACCCTTCCCCGAAGCCTGACCCTCACCCGTCCCCTAATCCTAACCCGTACGCTAACGCTAACCCGTGCCCTCACACGTACGCTCCCCCTAAAGCGTTGTCGTACCATCACCTGGACCATAAACCGACCCCGTCCCCTAACCCTAACCCTAGAGCGAACCCTAACCCTAACCCTTCTCCGAAGCCTGAACCTCACCCATCCCCTAATCCTAACACTTACGCTAACGCTGACCCACGCCCTCACACGTACGCTCCCCCTAAAGCGTTGCCGTACCGTCACCAGGACCCTAAACCGTCCCCGTCCCCTAACCCTAACCCTAGCCCGAACCCTAACCCTAACCCTTCCCCGAAGCCTGACCCTCACACGTCCCCTAATCCTAAACCGTACGCTAACGCTAACCCGCGCCCTCACACGTACGCTCCCCCTAAATCATTGTCGTACACTCACCTGGACCCTAAACCGTCCCCGTCCCCTAACCCTAACCCTAGCCCGAACCCTAACCCTAATCCTTCCCCGAAGCCTGACCCTCACCCGTCGCCTAATGCTAACCCGTACGGTAACGCTAACCCGCGCCCTCACACGTACGCTCCCCCTAAAGCGTTGTCGTACCCTCACCTGGACCCTAAACCGTCCCCATCCCCTAACCCTAACCCTAGCCCGAACCCTAACCCTAACCCTTCCCCGAAGCCTGACCCTCACCCGTCCCCTAATCCTAACCCGTACGCTAACGCTAACCCGCGCCCTCACACGTACGCTCCCCTTAAAGCGTTGTCGTACACTCACCTGGACCCTAAACCGTCCCCGTCCCCTAACCCTAACCCTAGCCCGAAACCTAACCCTAACACTTCCCCGAAGCCTGACCCTCACCCGTCCCCTAATCCTAACCCGTACGCTAACGCTAACCCGCGCCCTCACACGTACGCTCCCCTTAAAGCGTTGTCGTACCCTCACCTGGACCCTAAACCGTCCCCGTCCCCTAACCCTAACCCTAGCCCGAAGCCTAACACTAACACTTCCCCGAAGCCTGACCCTCACCCGTCCCCTAATCCTAACCCGTACGCTAACGCTAACCCGCGCCCTCACACATACGCTCCCCCTAAAGCGTTGTCGTACCCTCACCTGGACCCTAAACCTTCCCCGTCCCCTAACCCTAACCCTACCCCGAAGCCTAACCCTAACCCTTGCCCGAAGCCTGATCCTCACCCTTCCCCTAATCCTAACACATACGCTAACGCTAACCCGCGCCCTCACACGTACGCTCCCCCTAAAGCGTTGTCGTACCCTCACCTGGACCCTAAACCGTCCCCGTCCCCTAACCCTAACCCTAGCCCGAACCCTAAACCTAACCCTTCCCCGAAGCCTGACCCTCACCCTTCCCCTAATGCTAACCCGTACGCTAACGCTAACCCGCGCCCTCACACGTACGCTACCCCTAAAGCGTCGTCGTACCCTCACCTGGACCCTAAACCGTCCCCGTCCCCTAACCCTAACCCTAGCCCGAACCCTAACCCTAAGCCTTCTGCGAAGCCTGACCCTCACCCGTCCCCTAATCCTAACCCGTACGCTAACACTAACCCGCGCCCTCACACGTACGCTCCCCCTAAAGTGTTGTCGTACCCTCAGCTGGACCCTAAACCGTCCCCGTCCCCTAACCCTAACCCTAGCCCGAACCCTAACCCTAACCCTTCCCCGAAGCCTGACCCTCACCCGTCCCCTAATCCTAAGGCGTACGCTAACGCTAACCCGCGCCCTCACACGTACGCTCCCCCTAAAGCACTGTCGTACTCTCACCTGGACCCTAAACCGTCCCCGTCCCCTAACCCTAACCCTAGCCCGAACCCTAACCCTAACCCTTCCCCGAAACCTGACCTTCACCCTTCCCCTAATGCTAACCCGTACGCTAACGCTAACCCGCACCCTCACATGTACGCTCCCCCTAAAGCGTCGTCATACCCTCACCTGGTCCCTAAACTGTCCCCGTCCCCTAACCCTAACCCTAGCCCGAAGCCTAACCCTAAGACTTCTCCGAAGCCTGACACTCACCCGTCCCCTAATTCTAACCCGTAAGCTAACGCTAACCCGCGCCCTCACACGTACGCTCCCCCTAAAGCGTTGTCGTACCCTCACCTGGACCCTAAACCGTCCCCGTCCCCTAAACCTAACCCTAGCCCGAACCCTAACCCTAACACTTCCCCGAAGCCTGACCCTCACCCGTCTCCTAATCCTAACCCGTAAGCTAACGCTAAACCGCGCCCTCACACGTACGCTCCCCTTAAAGCGTTGTCGTACCCTCACCTGGACCCTAAACCGTACCCATCCCCTAACCCTAACCCTAGCCCGAAGCCTAACCCTAACCCTTGCCCGAAGCCTGACCCTCACCCGTCCCCTAATCCTAACCCGTACGCTAACGCTAACCCGCGCCCTCACACATACGCTCCACCTAAAGCGTTGTCGTACCCTCATCTGGACCCTAAACCTTCCCCGTCCCCTAACCCTAACCCTAGCCCGAAGCCTAACCCTAACCCTTGCCCGAAGCATGATCCTCACCCGTCCCCTAATCCTAACCCATACGCTAACGCTAACCCGCGCCCTCACACGTATGCTCCCCCTAAAGCGTTGTCGTACCCTCACCTGGACCCTAAACCGTCCCCGTCCCCTAAGCCTAACCCTAGCCCGAAGCCTAACCCTAACCCTTCCCCGAAGCCTGACCCTCACCCGTCGTCTAATGCTAAACCGTACGGTAACGCTAACCCGCGCCCTTACACGTACGCTCCCCCTAAAGCGTTGTCGTACCCTCACCTAGACCCTAAACCGTCCCCGTCCCCTAACCCTAACCCTAGACCAAACCCTAACCCTAACCCTTCCCCGAAGCCTGACCCTCACCCGTCCCCTAATTCTAAACCGTACGATAACGCTAACCCGTGAACTCACACGTACGCTCCCCCTAAAGCGTTGGCGTATCCTCACCTGTACACTAAACCGTCCCCGTCCCATAACCCTAACACTAGCCCGAACCCTGACCCTAACCCTTCCCCGAAGCCTGACCCTCACCCGTCGTCTAATGCTAACCCGTACAGTAACGCTAACCCGCGCCCTCACACGTACGCTCCCCCTAAAGCGTTGTCGTACCCTCACCTGGACCCTAAACCGTCCCCATCCCCTAACCCTAACCCTAGCCCGAACCCTAACCCTAACCCTTCCCCGAAGCCTGACCCTCACCCGTCCCCTAATCCTAACCCGTACGCTAACGCTAACCAGCGCCCTCACACGTACGCTCCCCCTAAAGCGTTGTTGTACCCTCAGCTGGAACCTAAACCGTCCCCGTCCCCTAACCCTAACCCTAGCCCGAAGCCTAACCCTAACCCTTCCCCGAAGCCTGACCCTCACCCTTCCCCTAATCCTAAACCGTATGCTAACGCTAACCCGCGCCCTCACACGTATGCTCCCCCTAAAGCGTTGTCGTATCCTCACCTGGACCCTAAACCTTCCCCGTCCCCTAAACCTAACCCTAGCCCGAAGCCTAACCCTAACCCTTCCCCGAAGCCTGACTCTCACCCGTCCCCTAATCCTAACCCGTACGCTAACGCTAACCCGCGCCCTCACACGTATGCTCCCCCTAAAGCGTTGTCGTACCCTTACCTGGACCCTAAACCGTCCCGTCCCCTAACCCTAACCCTAGCCCGAAGCCTAACCCTAACCCTTCCCCGAAGCCTGACCCTCACCCTTCCCCTAATGCTAATCCGTACGCTAACGCTAACCCGCGCCCTCACACGTACGCTCCCCCTAAAGCATTGTCGAACCCTCACCTGTAACCTAAACCGTCACCGTCCCCTAACCCTAACCCTAGCACGAAGGCTAACCGTAACCCTTCCCCGAAGCCTGACCCTCACCCGTCCCCTAATCCTAAACCGTACGCTAACACTAACCCTCGCCCTCACACGTACGCTCCCTCTAAAGCGTTGTCGGACCCTCACCTGGACCCTAAACCTTCCCCGTCCCCTAACCCTAATCCTAGCCCGAACCCTAACCCTAACCATTCCCCGAAGCCTGACCCTCACCCGTCCCCTAATTCTACACCGTACGCTAACGCTAACCCGCGCCGTCACACGTACGCTACCCCTAATGCGTTGTCGTACCCTTACCTGGACGCTAAACCGTCCCCGTCCCTTAACCCTAACCCTACCCCGAACCCTAACCCTAACCCTTCCCCGAAGCCTGACCCTCACGCGTCCCCTAATCCTAAACCGAACGCTAACGATAAACCGCGCCCTCACACGTACGCTCCCCCTAAAGCATTGTCGTACTCTCACCTGGACCCTAAACCGTCCCCATCCCCTAACCCTAACCCTAGCCCGAACCCTAACCCTAACCCTTCCCCGAAGCCTGACCCTCACCCGTCCCCTAATCCTAACCCGTACGCTAACGCTAACCCGCGCCCTCACACGTACGATCCCCCTAAAGCGTTGTCGTACCATCACCTGGACCCTAAACCGTCCCCGTCCCCTAACCCTAACCCTAGCGCGAACCCTAACCCTAACCCTTCTCCGAAGCCTGACCCACACCCATGCCCTACTCCTAAACCTTACGCTAACGCTTACCCACGCCCTCACACGTACGCTCCCCCTAAAGCGTTGTCGTACCGTCACCAGGACCCTCAACCGTCCCCGTCCCCTAACCCTAACCCTAGCCCGAACCCTAACCCTAACCCTTCCCCGAAGCCTGACCCTCACACGTCCCCTAATCCTAAACCGTACGCTAACGCTAACCCGCGCCCTCACACGTACGCTCCCCCTAAAGCATTTTCGTACACTCACCTGGACCCTAAACCGTCCCCGTCCCCTAACCCTAACCCTAGCCCGAACCCTAACCCTAACCCTTCCCCGAAGCCAGACCCTCACCCGTCCCCTAATCCTAACGCGTACGCTAACGCTAACCCGCGCCCTCACACGTACGCTCCCCCTAAAGCATTGTCGTACTCTCACCTGGACCCTAAACCGTCCCCGTCCCCTAACCCTAACCCTAGCCCGAACCCTAACCCTAATCCTTCCCCGAAGCCTGACCCTCACCCGTCGCCTAATGCTAACCCGTACGGTAACGCTAACCCGCGCCCTCACACGTACGCTCCCCCTAAAGCGTTGTCGTACCCTCACCTGGACCCTAAACCGTCCCCATCCCCTAACCCTAACCCTAGCCCGAACCCTAACCCTAACCCTTCCCCGAAGCCTGACTCTCACCCGTCCCCTAATCCTAACCCGTACGCTAACGCTAACCCGCGCCCTCACACGTACGCTCCCCCTAAAGCGTTGTCATACCCTCACCTGGACCCTAAACCGTCCCCGTCCCCTAACCCTAACTCTAGCCCGAACCCTAACCCTAACCCTTCCCCGAAGCCTGACCTTCACCCTTCCCCTAATGCTAACCCGTACGCTAATGCTAACCCACACCCTCACACGTACGCTCCCCCTAAAGCGTCGTCATACCCTCACCTGGACCCTAAACTGTCCCCGTCCCCTAACCCTAACCCTAGCCCGAAGCCTAACCCTGAGACTTCTCCGAAGCCTGACACTCACCCGTCCCCTAATCCTAACCCGTACGCTAACGCTAACCCACGCCCTCACACGTACGCTCCCCCTAAAGCGTTGTCGTACCCTCACCTGGACCCTAAACCGTCCCCGTCCCCTAACCCTAACCCTAGCCCGAACCCTAACCCTAACCCTTCCCCGAAGCCTGACCCTCACCCGTCCCCTAATCCTAACCCGTACGCTAACGCTAACCCGCGCCCTCACACGTACGCTCCCCTTAAAGCGTTGTCGTACACTCACCTGGACCCTAAACCGTCCCCGTCCCCTAACCCTAACCCTAGCCCGAACCCTAACCCTAACACTTCCCCGAAACCTGACCCTCACCCGTCCCCTAATCCTAACCCGTACGCTAACGCTAATCCGCGCCCTCACACGTACGCTCCCCTTAAAGCGTTGTCGTACCCTCACCTGGACCCTAAACCGGCCCCGTCCCCTAACCCTAACCCTAGCCCGAAGCCTAACACTAACACTTCCCCGAAGCCTGACCCTCACCCGTCCCCTAATCCTAACCCGTACGCTAACGCTAACCCGCGCCCTCACACATATGCTCCCCCTAAAGCGTTGTCGTACCCTCACCTGGACCCTAAACCTTCCCCGTCCCCTAACCCTAACCCTAGCCCGAAGCCTAACCCTAACCCTTGCCCGAAGCCTGATCCTCACCCTTCCCCTAATCCTAACACATACGCTAACGCTAACCCGCGCCCTCACACGTACGCTCCCCCTAAAGCGTTGTCGTACCCTCACCTGGACCCTAAACCGTCCCCATCCCATAACCCTAACCCTAGCCCGAACCCTAAACCTAACCCTTCCCCGAAGCCTGACCCTCACCCTTCCCCTAATGCTAACCCGTACGCTAACGCTAACCCGCGCCCTCACACGTACGCTACCCCTAAAGCGTCGTCGTACCCTCACCTGGACCCTAAACCGTCCCCGTCCCCTAACCCTAACCCTAGCCCGAACCTTAACCCTAAGCCTTCTGCGAAGCCTGACCCTCACCCGTCCCCTAATCCTAACCCGTACGCTAACACTAACCCGCGCCCTCACACGTACGCTCCCCCTAAAGTGTTGTCGTACCCTCAGCTGGACCCTAAACCGTCCCCGTCCCCTAACCCTAACCCTAGCCCGAACCCTAACCCTAACCCTTCCCCGAAGCCTGACCCTCACCCGTCCCCTAATCCTAACGCGTACGCTAACGCTAACCCACGCCCTCACACGTACGCTCCCCCTAAAGCACTGTCGTACTCTCACCTGGACCCTAAACCGTCCCCGTCCCCTAACCCTAACCCTAGCCCGAACCCTAACCCTAACCCTTCCCCGAAGTCTGACCTTCACCCTTCCCCTAATGCTAACCCGTACGCTAACGCTAACCCGCACCCTCACACGTACGCTCCCCCTAAAGCGTCGTCATACCCTCACCTGGACCCTAAACTGTCCCCGTCCCCTAACCCTAACCCTAGCCCGAAGCCTAACCCTAAGACTTCTCCGAAGCCTGACACTCACCCGTCCCCTAATCCTAACCCGTAAGCTAACGCTAACCCGCGCCCTCACACGTACGCTCCCCCTAAAGCGTTCTCGTACCCTCACCTGGACCCTAAACCGTCCCCGTCCCATACCACTAACCCTAGCCCGAACCCTAAACCTAACCCTTCCCCGAAGCCTGACCCTCACCCTTCCCCTAATGCTAACCCGTATGCTAACGCTAAACCGTGCCCTCACACGTACGCTCCCCCTAAAGCGTTGTCGTACCCTCACCTGGACCCTAAACCGTCCCCGTGCCCTAACCCTAACCCTAGCCCTAACCCTAACCCTAACACTTCCCCGAAACCTGACCCTCACCCGTCCCCTAATCCTAACCCGTACGCTAACGTTAACCCGCGCCCTCACACGTACGCTCCCCTTAAAGCGTTGTCGTACACTCACCTGGACCCTAAACCGTCCCCGTCCCCTAACCCTAACCCTAGCCCGAAGCCTAACACTAACACTTCCCCGAAGCCTGACCCTCACCCGTCCCCTAATCCTAACCCGTACGCTAACGCTAACTCGCGCCCTCACACATACGCTCCCCCTAAAGCGTTGTCGTACCCTGCCCTGGACCATAAACCTTCCCCGTCCCCTAATCCTAACCCTAGCCCGAAGCCTAACCCTAACACTTGCCCGAAGCCTGATCCTCACCCGTCCCCTAATCCTAACTCATACGCTGACGCTAACCCGCGCCCTCACACGTACGCTCCCCCTAAAGCGTTGTCGTACCCTCACCTGGACCCTAAACCGTCTCCATACCCTAACCCTAACCCTAGCCCGAACCCTAACCCTAACCCTTCCCCGAAGCCTGACCCTCACCCGTCCCCTAATCCTAACCCGTACGCTAACGCTAACCCGCGCCCTCACACGTACGCTCCCCCTAAAGCGTTGTCGTACCCTCACCTGGAACCTAAACCGTCCCCGTCCCCTAACCCTAACCCTAGCCCGAAGCCTATCCCTAAACCTTCCCCGAAGCCTGACACTCACCCGTCCCCTAATCCTAAACCGTACGCTAACGCTAACCCGCGCCTTCACACGTACGCTCCCCCTAAAGCGTTGTCGTACCCTCACCTGGACCCTAAATCTTTCACGTACCCTAACCCTAACCCTAGTCCGAAGCGTAACCCTAACCCTTCCCCGAAGCCTGACCCTCACCCGTCCCCTAATCCTAACCCGTACGCTAACGCTAACCCGCGCCCTCACACGTACGCTCCCCCTAAAGCGTTGTCGTACCCTCACCTGGACCCTAAACAGTCCCCGTCCCCTAACGCTAACCGTAGCCCGAAGCCTAACCCTAACCCTTCCCCGAAGCCTGACCCTCACCCGTCCCCTAATCCTAACGCGTACGCTAACGCTAACCCGCGCCCTCACACGTACGCTCCCCCTAAAGCGTTGTCGTACCCTCACCTGGACCCTAAACCGTCCCCATCCCCTAACCCTAACCCTAGCCCGAACCCTAACCCTAACCCTTCCCCGAAGCCTGACCCTCACCCGTCCCCTAATCCTAACCCGTACGCTAACGCTAACCCGCGCCCTCACACGTACGCTCCCCCTAAAGCGTTGTCATACCCTCACCTGGACCCTAAACCGTCCCCGTCCCCTAACCCTAACTCTAGCCCGAACCCTAACCCTAACCCTTCCCCGAAGCCTGACCTTCACCCTTCCCCTAATGCTAACCCGTACGCTAATGCTAACCCACACCCTCACACGTACGCTCCCCCTAAAGCGTCGTCATACCCTCACCTGGACCCTAAACTGTCCCCGTCCCCTAACCCTAACCCTAGCCCGAAGCCTAACCCTAAGACTTCTCCGAAGCCTGACACTCACCCGTCCCCTAATCCTAACCCGTACGCTAACGCTAACCCACGCCCTCACACGTACGCTCCCCCTAAAGCGTTGTCGTACCCTCACCTGGACCCTAAACCGTCCCCATCCCCTAACCCTAACCCTAGCCCGAACCCTAACCCTAACCCTTCCCCGAAGCCTGACCCTCACCCGTCCCCTAATCCTAACCCGTACGCTAACGCTAACCCGCGCCCTCACACATATGCTCCCCCTAAAGCGTTGTCGTACCCTCACCTGGACCCTAAACCTTCCCCGTCCCCTAACCCTAACCCTAGCCCGAAGCCTAACCCTAACCCTTGCCCGAAGCCTGATCCTCACCCTTCCCCTAATCCTAACACATACGCTAACGCTAACCCGCGCCCTCACACGTACGCTCCCCCTAAAGCGTTGTCGTACCCTCACCTGGACCCTAAACCGTCCCCGTCCCATAACCCTAACCCTAGCCCGAACCCTAAACCTAACCCTTCCCCGAAGCCTGACCCTCACCCTTCCCCTAATGCTAACCCGTACGCTAACGCTAACCCGCGCCCTCACACGTACGCTACCCCTAAAGCGTCGTCGTACCCTCACCTGGACCCTAAACCGTCCCCGTCCCCTAACCCTAACCCTAGCCCGAACCTTAACCCTAAGCCTTCTGCGAAGCCTGACCCTCACGCGTCCCCTAATCCTAACCCGTACGCTAACACTAACCCGCGCCCTCACACGTACGCTCCCCCTAAAGTGTTGTCGTACCCTCAGCTGGACCCTAAACCGTCCCCGTCCCCTAACCCTAACCCTAGCCCGAACCCTAACCCTAACCCTTCCCCGAAGCCTGACCCTCACCCGTCCCCTAATCCTAACGCGTACGCTAACGCTAACCCGCGCCCTCACACGTACGCTCCCCCTAAAGCACTGTCGTACTCTCACCTGGACCCTAAACCGTCCCCGTCCCCTAACCCTAACCCTAGCCCGAACCCTAACCCTAACCCTTCCCCGAAGTCTGACCTTCACCCTTCCCCTAATGCTAACCCGTACGCTAACGCTAACCCGCACCCTCACACGTACGCTCCCCCTAAAGCGTCGTCATACCCTCACCTGGACCCTAAACTGTCCCCGTCCCCTAACCCTAACCCTAGCCCGAACCCAAACCCTAACCCTTCCCCGAAGCCTGACCCTCACCCGACCCCTAATCCTAAACCGTACGATAACGCTAACCCGCGCCCTGACACGTACGCTCCCCCTAAAGCGTTGTCGTACCCTCACCTGGACCCTAAACCGTCCCCGTCCCCTAACCCTAACCCTAGCCCGAAGCCTAACCCTAACCCTTCCCCGAAGCCTGACCCTCACCCTTCCCCTAATGCTAACCCGTACGCTAACGCTAACCCGCGCCCTCACACGTACGCTCCCCCTAAAGCGTTGTCGTACCCTCACCTGGACCCTAAACCGTCCCCGTCCCCTAACCCTAACCCTAGCCCGAACCCTAACCCTAACACTTCCCCGAAGCCTGACACTCACCCGTCCCCTAATCCTAACCCGTACGCTATCGCTAACCCGTGCCCTCACACATACGCTCCCCCTAAAGCATTGTCGTACCCTCACCTGAACCCTAAAGCTTCCCCGTCCCCTAACCATAACCCTAGCCCAAACCCTAAACCTAACCCTTCCCCGAAGCCTGAACCTCACCCGTCCCTAATCCTAACCCGTACGCTAACGCTAACCCGCGCCCTCACACGTACGCTACCCCTAAAGCATTGTCGTACTCTCACCTGGACCCTAAACCGTCCCCGTCCCCTAACCCTAACCCTAGACCGAACCCTAACCCTAACCCTTCCCCGAAGCCTGACCCTCACCCGTCCCCTACTCCTAAACCGTACGATAACGCTAACCCGCGCCCTCACACGTACGCTCCCCCTAAAGCGTTGGCGTACACTCACCTGGACCCTAAACCGTCCCCGTCCCCTAACCCTAACCCTAGCCCGAACCCTGACCCTAACCCTTCCCCGAAGCCTGACCCTCACCCGTCGTCTAATGCTAACCCGTACAGTAACGCTAACCGGCGCCCTCACACGTACGCTCCCCCTAAAGCATTGTCATACACTCACCTGGACCCTAAACCGTCTCCGTCCCCTAACCCTAACCCTAGCCCAAACCCTAACCCTAAACCTTCCCCGAAGCCTGACCCTCACCCGTCCCCTAATCCTAACCCGTACGCTAACGCTAACCCGCGCCCTCACACGTACGCTCCCCCTAAAGCGTTGTTGTACCCTCACCTGGACCCTAAACCGTCCCCGTCCCCTAACCCTAAACCTAGCCCGAAGCCTAACACTAACCCTTCCCCGAAGCCTGACCCTCACCCTTCCCCTAATGCTAACCCGTACGCTAACGCTAACCCGCGCCCTCACACGTACGCTCCCCCCAAAGCGTTGTCGTACCCTCACCTGGACCCTAAACCGTCCCCGTCCCCTAACCCTAACCCTAGCCCGAACCCTAACCCTAACACTTCCCCGAAGCCTGACCCTCACCCGTCCCCTAATCCTAACCCGTACGCTATCGCTAACCCGTGCCCTCACACATACGCTCCCCCTAAAGCATTGTCGTACCCTCACCTGGACCCTAAAGCTTCCCCGTCCCCTGACCATAACCCTAGCCCGAGCCCTATACCTAACCCTTCCCCGAAGCCTGACCCTCACCCGTCCCCTAATCCTAACACGTACGCTAACGCTAACCCGTGCCCTCACACGTACGCTCCCCCTAAAGCATTGTCGTACTCTCACCTGGACCCTAAACCGTCCCCGTCCCCTAACCCTAACCCTAACCCGAACCCTAACCCTAACCCTTCCCCGAAGCCTGACCCTCACCCGTCGCCTAATGCTAACCCGTACGGTAACGCTAACCCGCGCCCTCACACGTACGCTCCCCCTAAAGCGTTGTCGTACCCTCACCTGAACCCTAAACCGTCCCCGTCCCCTAACCCTAACCCTAGACCGAACCCTAACCCTAACCCTTCCCCGAAGTCTGACCCTCACCCGTCCCCTAATCCTAAACCGTACGATAACGCTAACCCGCGCCCTCACACGTACGCTCCCCCTAAAGCGTTGTCGTACCCTCACCTGGACCCTAAACCGTCCCCGTCCCCTAACCCTAACCCTAGCCCGAACCCTGACCCTAACCCTTCCCCGAAGCCTGACCCTCACCCGTCGTCTAATGCTAACCCGTACAGTAACGCTAACCGGCGCCCTCACATGTACGCTCCCCCTAAAGCATTGTCGTACCCTCACCTGGACCTTAAACCGTCTCCGTCCCCTAACCCTAACCCTAGCCCAAACCCTAACCCTAACCCTTCCCCGAAGCCTGACCCTCACCCTTCCCCTAATGCTAACCCGTACGCTAACGCTAACCCGCGCCCTCACACGTACGCTCCCCCTAAAGCGTTGTCGTACCCTCACCTGGACCCTAAACCGTCCCCGTCCCCTAACCCTAACCCTAGCCCGAACCCTAACCCTAACACTTCCCCGAAGCCTGACACTCACCCGTCCCCTAATCCTAACCCGTACGCTATCGCTAACCCGTGCCCTCACACGTACGCTCCCCCTAAAGCATTGTCGTACTCTCACCTGGACCCTAAACCGTCCCCTTCCACTAACCCTAACCCTAGCCCGAACCCTAACCCTAACCCTTCCCCGAGGCCTGACCCTCACCCGTCCCTAATCCTAACCCGTACGCTAACGCTAACCCGCGCCCTCACACGTACGCTCCCCCTAAAGCATTGTCGTACTCTCACCTGGACCCTAAACCATCACCGTCCCCTAACCCTAACCCTAGCCCGAACCCTAACCCTAACCCTTCCCCGAAGCCTGACCCTCACCCGTCCCCTAATCATAACGCGTACGCTAACGCTAACCTGCGCCCTCACACGTACGCTCCCCCTAAAGCATTGTCGTACTCTCACGTGGACCCAAAACCGTCCCCGTCCCCTAACCCTAACCCTAGCCCGAACCCTAACCCTAACACTTCCCCGAAGCCTGACCCTCACCCGTCCCCTTAATGCTAACCCGTACGCTAACGCTAACCCGTGCCCTCACACGTACGCTCCCCCTAAAGCGTTGTCGTACCCTCACCTGTTACCTAAACCGTCCCCGTCCCCTAACCCTAACCCTAGCCTGAAGGCTAACCGTAACCCTTCCCCGAAGCCTGACCCTCACCCGTCGTCTAATGCTAACCCGTACGGTAACGCTAACCCGCGCCCTCACACGTACGCTCCCCTTAAAGCGTTGTCGTACCCTCACCTGGACCCAAAACCTTCCCCGTCCCCTAAACCTAACCCTAGACCGAAGCCTAACCCTAACCCTTCCCCAAAGCCTGACCCTCACCCGTCCCCTAATCCTAACCCGTACGCTAACGGTAACCCGCGCCCTCACACGTATGCTCCCCCTAAAGCGTTGTCGTACCCTCACCTGGACCCTAAACCGTCCCCGTCCCCTAACCCTAACCCTAGCCCGAAGCCTATCCCTAAACCTTCCCCGAAGCCTGACCCTCACCCGTCGTCTAATGCTAAACCGTACGGTAACGCTAACCCGCGCCCTTACACGTACGCTCCCCCTAAAGCGTTGTCGTACCCTCACCTGGACCCTAAACCGTCACCGTCCCCTAACCCTAACCCTAGCCCGAAGCCTAACCCTTACCCTTCCCCGAAGCCTAACAATCACCCGTCCCCTAATCCTAAACCGTACGCTAACGCTAACCCGCTCCCTCACACGTACGCTCTCCCTAAAGCGTTGTCGTACCCTCACCTGGACCCTAAAACTTCCCCGTCCCCTAACCCTAACCCTAGCCCGAAGCCTAACCCTAACCCTTCCCGGAAGCCTGACCCTCACCCGTCTCCTAATCCTAACCCGTACCTTAATGCTAACCTGCGCCCTCACACGTACGCTCCCCCTAAAGCGTTGTCGTACGCTCACCTGGACCCTAAACCGTCCCCGTCCCCTAACCCTAACCCTAGCCCGAACCCTAACACTAACCCTTCCCCGAAGCCTGACCCTCACCCGTCCCCTAATCCTAACCCGTACGCTAACGCTAACCCGTGCCCTCACACGTACGCTCCCCCTAAAGCGTTGTCGTACACTCACCTGGACCCTAAACCGTTCCCGTCCCCTAACCCTAACCCTAGCCCGAAACCTAACCCTAACCCTTCCCCGAAGCCTGACCCTCACCCTTCCCCTAATGCTAACCCGTACGCTAACGCTAACCCGCGCCCTCACACGTACGCTCCCCCTAAAGCGTTGTCGTACCCTCACCTGGAACCTAAACCGTCCCCGTCCCCTAACCCTAACCCTAGACCGAAGGCTAACGGTAACCATTTCCCGAAACCTGACCCTCACCCGTCCCCTAATCCTAACCCGTACGCTAACGCTAACCCGCGCCCTCACACGTACGCTCCCCCTAAAGCATTGTCGTACTCTCACCTGGACCCTAAACCGTCCCCGTCCCCTAACACTAACCCTAGCCCGAAGCCTAACCCTAACACTTCCCGGAAGCCTGACACTCACCCGTCTCCTAATCCTAACCCGTACCTTAACGCTAACCTGCGCCCTCACACGTACGCTCCCCCTAAAGCGTTGTCGTACACTCACCTGGACCCTAAACCGTCCCCGTCCCCTAACCCTAACCCTAGCCCGAACCCTAACCCTAACCCTTCCCCGAAGCCTGACGCTCACCCGTCCCCTAATCCTAACCCGTACGCTAACGCTAACCCGCGCCCTCACACGTACGATCCCCCTAAAGCGTTGTCGTACCATCACCTGGACCCTAAACCGTCCCCGTCCCCTAACCCTAACCCTAGCGTGAACCCTAACCCTAACCCTTCTCCGAAGCCTGACCCTCACCCATCCCCTAATCCTAACCCTTAAGCTAACGCTTACCCACGCCCTCACACGTACGCTCCCCCTAAAGCGTTGTCGTACCGTCACCAGGACCCTAAACCGTCCCCGTCCCCTAACCCTAACCCTAGCCCGAACCCTAACCCTAACCCTTCCCCGAAGCCTGACCCTCACACGTCCCCTAATCCTAAACCGTACGCTAACGCTAACCCGCGCCCTCACACGTACGCTCCCCGTAAAGCATTGTCGTACACTCACCTGGACCCTAAACCGTCCCCGTCCCCTAACCCTAACCCTAGCCCGAACCCTAACCCTAATCCTTCCCCGAAGCCTGAACTTCACCCGTCGCCTAATGCTAACCCGTACGGTAACGCTAACCCGCGCCCTCACACCTACGCCCCCCCTAAAGCGTTGTCGTACCCTCACCTGGACCCTAAACCGTCCCCATCCCCTAACCCTAACCCTAGCCCGAACCCTAACCCTAACCCTTCCCCGAAGCCTGACCCTCACCCGTCCCCTAATCCTAACCCGTACGCTAACGCTAACCCGCGCCCTCACACATACGCTCCCCCTAAAGCGTTGTCATACCCTCACCTGGACCCTAAATCGTCCCCGTCTCCTAACCCTAACTCTAGCCCGAACCCTAACCCTAACCCTTCCCCGAAGCCTGACCTTCACCCTTCCCCTAATGCTAACCCGTACGCTAATGCTAACCCGCACCCTCACACGTACGCTCCCCCTAAAGCGTCGTCATACCCTCACATGGACCCTAAACTGTCCCCGTCCCCTAACCCTAACCCTAGCCCGAAGCCTAACCCTAAGACTTCTCCGAAGCCTGACACTCACCCGTCCCCTAATCCTAACCCGTACGCTAACGCTAACCCACGCCCTCACACGTACGCTCCCCCTAAAGCGTTGTCGTACCCTCACCTGGACCCTAAACCGTCGCCGTCCCCTAACCCTAACCCTAGCCCGAACCCTAACCCTAACCCTTCCCCAACGCCTGACCCTCACCCGTCGTCTAATGCTAACCCGTACGGTAACGCTAACCCGCGCCCTCACACGTACGCTCCCCTTAAAGCGTTGTCGTACACTCACCTGGACCCTAAACCGTCCCCGTCCCCTAACCCTAACCCTAGCCCGAACCCTAACCCTAACACTTCCCCGAAGCCTGACCCTCACCCGTCCCCTAATCCTAACCCGTACGCTAACGCTAACCCGCGCCCTCACACGTACGCTCCCCTTAAAGCGTTGTCGTACCCTCACCTGGACCCTAAACCGTCCCCGTCCCCTAACCCTAACCCTAGCCCGAAGCCTAACACTAACACTTCCCCGAAGCCTGACCCTCACCCGTCCCCTAATCCTAACCCGTACGCTAACGCTAACCCGCGCCCTCACACATACGCTCCCCCTAAAGCGTTGTCGTACCCTCACCTGGACCCTAAACCTTCCCCGTCCCCTAACCCTAACCCTAGCCCGAAGCCTAACCCTAACCCTTGCCCGAAGCCTGATCCTCACCCTTCCCCTAATCCTAACACATACGCTAACGCTAACCCGCGCCCTCACACGTACGCTCCCCCTAAAGCGTTGTCGTACCCTCACCTGGACCCTAAACCGTCCCCGTCCCATAACCCTAACCCTAGCCCGAACCCTAAACCTAACCCTTCCCCGAAGCCTGACCCTCACCCTTCCCCTAATGCTAACCCGTACGCTAACGCTAACCCGCGCCCTCACACGTACGCTACCCCTAAAGCGTCGTCGTACCCTCACCTGGACCCTAAACCGTCCCCGTCCCCTAACCCTAACTCTAGCCCGAACCCTAACCCTAAGCCTTCTGCGAAGCCTGACCCTCACCCGTCCCCTAATCCTAACACGTACGCTAACACTAACCCGCGCCCTCACACGTACGCTCCCCCTAAAATGTTGTCGTACCCTCAGCTGGACCTTCAACCGTCCCCGTCCCCTAACCCTAACCCTAGCCCGAACCCTAACCCTAACCCTTCCCCGAAGCCTGACCCTCACCCGTCCCCTAATCCTAACGCGTACGCTAACGCTAACCCGCGCCCTCACACGTACGCTCCCCCTAAAGCACTGTCGTACTCTCACCTGGACCATAAACCGTCCCCGTCCCCTAACCCTAACCCTAGCCCGAACCCTAACCCTAACCCTTCCCCGAAGCCTGACCTTCACCCTTCCCCTAATGCTAACCCGTACGCTAACGCTAACCCGCACCCTCACACGTACGCTCCCCCTAAAGCGTCGTCATACCCTCACCTGGACCCTAAACCGTCCCCATCCCCTAACCCTAACCCTAGCCCGAACCCTAACCCTAACCCTTCCCCGAAGCCTGACCCTCACCCGTCCCCTAATCCTAACCCGTACGCTAACGCTAACCAGCGCCCTCACACGTACGCTCCCCCTAAAGCGTTGTTGTACCCTCACCTGGAACCTAAACCGTCCCCGTCCCCTAACCCTAACCCTAGCCCGAAGCCTAACCCTAACCCTTCCCCGAAGCCTGACCCTCACCCTTCCCCTAATCCTAAACCGTATGCTAACGCTAACCCGCGCCCTCACACGTACGCTCCCCCTAAAGCGTTGTCGTATCCTCACCTGGACCCTAAACCTTCCCCGTCCCCTAAACCTAACCCTAGCCCGAAGCCTAACCCTAACCCTTCCCCGAAGCCTGACCCTCACCCGTCCCCTAATCCTAACCCGGACGCTAACACTAACCCGCGCCCTCACACGTATGCTCCCCCTAAAGCGTTGTCGTACCCTCACCTGGACCCTAAACCGTCCCGTCCCCTAACCCTAACCCTAGCCCGAAGTCTAACCCTAACCCTTCCCCGAAGCCTGACCCTCACCCGTCCCCTAATCCTAACCCGTACGCTAACGCTAACCCACGCCCTCACACGTACGCTCCCCCTAAAGTATTGTCGAACCCTCACCTGTAACCTAAACCGTCACCGTCCCCTAACCCTAACCCTAGCACGAAGGCTAACCGTAACACTTCCCTGAAGCCTGACCCTCACCCGTCCCCTAATCGTAACCCGTACGCTAACGCTAACCCTCGCCCTCACACGTACGCTCCCTCTAAAGCGTTGTCGTACCCTCACCTGGACCCTAAACCTTCCCCGTCCCCTAACCCTAATCCTAGCCCAAACCCTAACCCTAACCATTCCCCGAAGCCTGACCCTCACCCGTCCCCTTAATGCTAACCCGTACGCTAACGCTAACCCGTGCCCTCACACGTACGCTCCCCCTAAAGCGTTGTCGTACCCTCACCTGTTACCTAAACCGTCCCCGTCCCCTAACCCTAACCCTAGCCTGAAGGCTAACCGTAACCCTTCCCCGAAGCCTGACCCTCACCCGTCGTCTAATGCTAACCCGTACGGTAACGCTAACCCGCGCCCTCACACGTACGCTCCCCTTAAAGCGTTGTCGTACCCTCACCTGGACCCAAAACCTTCCCCGTCCCCTAAACCTAACCCTAGACCGAAGCCTAACCCTAACCCTTCCCCGAAGCCTGACCCTCACCCGTCCCCTAATCCTAACCCGTACGCTAACGGTAACCCGCGCCCTCACACGTACGCTCTCCCTAAAGCGTTGTCGTACCCTCACCTGGACCCTAAAACTTCCCCGTCCCCTAACCCTAACCCTAGCCCGAACCCTAACACTAACCCTTCCCCGAAGCCTGACCCTCACCCGTCCCCTAATCCTAACCCGTACGCTAACGCTAACCCGTGCCCTCACACGTACGCTCCCCCTAAAGCGTTGTCGTACACTCACCTGGACCCTAAACCGTTCCCGTCCCCTAACCCTAACCCTAGCCCGAAACCTAACCCTAACCCTTCCCCGAAGCCTGACCCTCACCCTTCCCCTAATGCTAACCCGTACGCTAACGCTAACCCGCGCCCTCACACGTACGCTCCCCCTAAAGCGTTGTCGTACCCTCACCTGGAACCTAAACCGTCCCCGTCCCCTAACCCTAACCCTAGACCGAAGGCTAACGGTAACCATTTCCCGAAACCTGACCCTCACCCGTCCCCTAATCCTAACCCGTACGCTAACGCTAACCCGCGCCCTCACACGTACGCTCCCCCTAAAGCATTGTCGTACTCTCACCTGGACCCTAAACCGTCCCCGTCCCCTAACACTAACCCTAGCCCGAAGCCTAACCCTAACACTTCCCGGAAGCCTGACACTCACCCGTCTCCTAATCCTAACCCGTACCTTAACGCTAACCTGCGCCCTCACACGTACGCTCCCCCTAAAGCGTTGTCGTACACTCACCTGGACCCTAAACCGTCCCCGTCCCCTAACCCTAACCCTAGCCCGAACCCTAACCCTAACCCTTCCCCGAAGCCTGACGCTCACCCGTCCCCTAATCCTAACCCGTACGCTAACGCTAACCCGCGCCCTCACACGTACGATCCCCCTAAAGCGTTGTCGTACCATCACCTGGACCCTAAACCGTCCCCGTCCCCTAACCCTAACCCTAGCGTGAACCCTAACCCTAACCCTTCTCCGAAGCCTGACCCTCACCCATCCCCTAATCCTAACCCTTACGCTAACGCTTACCCACGCCCTCACACGTACGCTCCCCCTAAAGCGTTGTCGTACCGTCACCAGGACCCTAAACCGTCCCCGTCCCCTAACCCTAACCCTAGCCCGAACCCTAACCCTAACCCTTCCCCGAAGCCTGACCCTCACACGTCCCCTAATCCTAAACCGTACGCTAACGCTAACCCGCGCCCTCACACGTACGCTCCCCCTAAAGCATTGTCGTACACTCACCTGGACCCTAAACCGTCCCCGTCCCCTAACCCTAACCCTAGCCCGAACCCTAACCCTAATCCTTCCCCAAAGCCTGAACTTCACCCGTCGCCTAATGCTAACCCGTACGGTAACGCTAACCCGCGCCCTCACACCTACGCCCCCCCTAAAGCGTTGTCGTACCCTCACCTGGACCCTAAACCGTCCCCATCCCCTAACCCTAACCCTAGCCCGAACCCTAACCCTAACCCTTCCCCGAAGCCTGACCCTCACCCGTCCCCTAATCCTAACCCGTACGCTAACGCTAACCCGCGCCCTCACACATACGCTCCCCCTAAAGCGTTGTCATACCCTCACCTGGACCCTAAATCGTCCCCGTCTCCTAACCCTAACTCTAGCCCGAACCCTAACCCTAACCCTTCCCCGAAGCCTGACCTTCACCCTTCCCCTAATGCTAACCCTTACGCTAATGCTAACCCGCACCCTCACACGTACGCTCCCCCTAAAGCGTCGTCATACCCTCACATGGACCCTAAACTGTCCCCGTCCCCTAACCCTAACCCTAGCCCGAAGCCTAACCCTAAGACTTCTCCGAAGCCTGACACTCACCCGTCCCCTAATCCTAACCCGTACGCTAACGCTAACCCACGCCCTCACACGTACGCTCCCCCTAAAGCGTTGTCGTACCCTCACCTGGACCCTAAACCGTCGCCGTCCCCTAACCCTAACCCTAGCCCGAACCCTAACCCTAACCCTTCCCCAACGCCTGACCCTCACCCGTCGTCTAATGCTAACCCGTACGGTAACGCTAACCCGCGCCCTCACACGTACGCTCCCCTTAAAGCGTTGTCGTACACTCACCTGGACCCTAAACCGTCCCCGTCCCCTAACCCTAACCCTAGCCCGAACCCTAACCCTAACACTTCCCCGAAGCCTGACCCTCACCCGTCCCCTAATCCTAACCCGTACGCTAACGCTAACCCGCGCCCTCACACGTACGCTCCCCTTAAAGCGTTGTCGTACCCTCACCTGGACCCTAAACCGTCCCCGTCCCCTAACCCTAACCCTAGCCCGAAGCCTAACACTAACACTTCCCCGAAGCCTGACCCTCACCCGTCCCCTAATCCTAACCCGTACGCTAACGCTAACCCGCGCCCTCACACATACGCTCCCCCTAAAGCGTTGTCGTACCCTCACCTGGACCCTAAACCTTCCCCGTCCCCTAACCCTAACCCTAGCCCGAAGCCTAACCCTAACCCTTGCCCGAAGCCTGATCCTCACCCTTCCCCTAATCCTAACACATACGCTAACGCTAACCCGCGCCCTCACACGTACGCTCCCCCTAAAGCGTTGTCGTACCCTCACCTGGACCCTAAACCGTCCCCGTCCCATAACCCTAACCCTAGCCCGAACCCTAAACCTAACCCTTCCCCGAAGCCTGACCCTCACCCTTCCCCTAATGCTAACCCGTACGCTAACGCTAACCCGCGCCCTCACACGTACGCTACCCCTAAAGCGTCGTCGTACCCTCACCTGGACCCTAAACCGTCCCCGTCCCCTAACCCTAACCCTAGCCCGAACCCTAACCCTAAGCCTTCTGCGAAGCCTGACCCTCACCCGTCCCCTAATCCTAACACGTACGCTAACACTAACCCGCGCCCTCACACGTACGCTCCCCCTAAAGTGTTGTCGTACCCTCAGCTGGACCCTCAACCGTCCCCGTCCCCTAACCCTAACCCTAGCCCGAACCCTAACCCTAACCCTTCCCCGAAGCCTGACCCTCACCCGTCCCCTAATCCTAACGCGTACGCTAACGCTAACCCGCGCCCTCACACGTACGCTCCCCCTAAAGCACTGTCGTACTCTCACCTGGACCATAAACCGTCCCCGTCCCCTAACCCTAACCCTAGCCCGAACCCTAACCCTAACCCTTCCCCGAAGCCTGACCTTCACCCTTCCCCTAATGCTAACCCGTACGCTAACGCTAACCCGCACCCTCACACGTACGCTCCCCCTAAAGCGTCGTCATACCCTCACCTGGACCCTAAACCGTCCCCATCCCCTAACCCTAACCCTAGCCCGAACCCTAACCCTAACCCTTCCCCGAAGCCTGACCCTCACCCGTCCCCTAATCCTAACCCGTACGCTAACGCTAACCAGCGCCCTCACACGTACGCTCCCCCTAAAGCGTTGTTGTACCCTCACCTGGAACCTAAACCGTCCCCGTCCCCTAACCCTAACCCTAGCCCGAAGCCTAACCCTAACCCTTCCCCGAAGCCTGACCCTCACCCTTCCCCTAATCCTAAACCGTATGCTAACGCTAACCCGCGCCCTCACACGTACGCTCCCCCTAAAGCGTTGTCGTATCCTCACCTGGACCCTAAACCTTCCCCGTCCCCTAAACCTAACCCTAGCCCGAAGCCTAACCCTAACCATTCCCCGAAGCCTGACCCTCACCCGTCCCCTAATCCTAACCCGTACGCTAACGCTAACCCGCGCCCTCACACGTATGCTCCCCCTAAAGCGTTGTCGTACCCTCACCTGGACCCTAAACCGTCCCGTCCCCTAACCCTAACCCTAGCCCGAAGCCTAACCCTAACCCTTCCCCGAAGCCTGACCCTCACCCTTCCCCTAATGCTAATCCGTACGCTAACGCTAACCCGCGCCCTCACACGTACGCTCCCCCTAAAGCATTGTCGAACCCTCACCTGTAACCTAAACCGTCACCGTCCCCTAACCCTAAACCTAGCACGAAGGCTAACCGTAACCCTTCCCCGAAGCCTGACCCTCACCCGTCCCCTAATCCTAAACCGTACGCTAACGCTAACCCTCGCCCTCACACGTACGCTCCCTCTAAAGCGTTGTCGTACCCTCACCTGGACCCTAAACCTTCCCCGTCCTCTAACCCTAATCCTAGCCCGAACCCTAACCCTAACCATTCCCCGAAGCCTGACCCTCACCCGTCCCCTAATTCGACACCGTACGCTAACGCTAACCCGAGCCGTCACATGTACGCTACCCCTAATGCGTTGTTGTACCCTTAACTGGACGCTAAACCGTCCCCGTCACTTAACCCTAACCCTACCCCGAACCCTAACCCTAACCCTTCCCCGAAGCCTGACCCTCACGCGTCCCCTAATCCTAAACCGAACGCTAACGATATCCCGCGCCCTCACACGTACGCTCCCCCTAAAGCATTGTCGTACTCTCACCTGGACCCTAAACCGTCCCCGTCCCCTAACCCTAACCCTAGCCCGAACCCTATCACTAACCCTTCCCCGAAGCCTAACCCTCACCCGTCCCCTAATCCTAACCCGTACGCTAACGCTAACCCGCGCCCTCACACGTACGATCCCCCTAAAGCGTTGTCGTACCATCACCTGGACCCTAAACCGTCCCCGTCCCCTAACCCTAACCCTAGCGCGAACCCTAACCCTAACCCTTCTCCGAAGCCTGACCCTCACCCATCCCCTAATCCTAACCCTTACGCTAACGCTTACCCACGCCCTCACACGTACGCTCCCCCTAAAGCGTTGTCGTACCGTCACCAGGACCCTAAACCGTCCCCGTCCCCTAACCCTAACCCTAGCCCGAACCGTAACCCTAACCCTTCCCCGAAGCCTGACCCTCACACGTCCCCTAATCCTAAACCGTACGCTAACGCTAACCCGCGCCCTCACACGTACGCTCCCCCTAAAGCATTTTCGTACACTCACCTGGACCCTAAACCGTCCCCGTCCCATAACCCTAACCCTAGCCCGAACCCTAACCCTAACCCTTCCCCGAAGCCTGACCCTCACCCGTCCCCTAATCCTAACGCGTACGCTAACGCTAACCCGCGCCCTCACACGTACGCTCCCCCTAAAGCATTGTCGTACTCTCACCTGGACCCTAAACCGTCCCCGTCCCCTAAACCTAACCGTAGCCTGAACCCTAACCCTAATCCTTCCCCGAAGCCTGACCCTCACCCGTCGCCTAATGCTAACCCGTACGGTAACGCTAACCCGCGCCCTCACACGTACGCTCCCCCTAAAGCGTTGTCGTACCCTCACCTGGACCCTAAACCGTCCCCATCCCCTAACCCTAACCCTAGCCCGAACCCTAACCCTAACCCTTCCCCGAAGCCTGACCCTCACCCGTCCCCTAATCCTAACCCGTACGCTAACGCTAACCCGCGCCCTCACACGTACGCTCCCCCTAAAGCGTTGTCATACCCTCACCTGGACCCTAAACCGTCCCCGTCCCCTAACCCTAACTCTAGCCCGAACCCTAACCCTAACCCTTCCCCGAAGCCTGACCTTCACCCTTCCCCTAATGCTAACCCGTACGCTAATGCTAACCCACACCCTCACACGTACGCTCCCCCTAAAGCGTCGTCATACCCTCACCTGGACCCTAAACTGTCCCCATCCCCTAACCCTAACCCTAGCCCGAAGCCTAACCCTAAGACTTCTCCGAAGCCTGACACTCACCCGTCCCCTAATCCTAACCCGTACGCTAACGCTAACCCACGCCCTCACACGTACCCTCCCCCTAAAGCGTTGTCGTACCCTCACCTGGACCCTAAACCGTCCCCGTCCCCTAACCCTAACCCTAGCCCGAACCCTAACCCTAACCCTTCCCCGAAGCCTGACCCTCACCCGTCCCCTAATCCTAACCCGTACGCTAACGCTAACCCGCGCCCTCACACGTACGCTCCCCTTAAAGCGTTGTCGTACACTCACCTGGACCCTAAACCGTCCCCGTCCCCTAACCCTAACCCTAGCCCGAACCCTAACCCTAACACTTCCCCGAAGCCTGACCCTCACCCGTCCCCTAATCCTAACCTGTACGCTAACGCTAACCCGCGCCCTCACACGTACGCTCCCCTTAAAGCGTTGTCGTACCCTCACCTGGACCCTAAACCTTCCCCGTCCCCTAACCCTAACCCTAGCCCGAAGCCTAACACTAACACTTCCCCGAAGCCTGACCCTCACCCGTCCCCTAATCCTAACCCGTACGCTAACGCTAACCCGCGCCCTCACACATACGCTCCCCCTAAAGCGTTGTCGTACCCTCACCTGGACCCTAAACCTTCCCCGTCCCCTAACCCTAACCCTAGCCCGAAGCCTAACCCTAACCCTTGCCCGAAGCCTGATCCTCACCCTTCCCCTAATCCTAACACATACGCTAACGCTAACCCGCGCCCTCACACGTACGCTCCCCCTAAAGCGTTGTCGTACCCTCACCTGGACCCTAAACCGTCCCCGTCCCATAACCCTAACCCTAGCCCGAACCCTAAACCTAACCCTTCCCCGAAGCCTGACCCTCACCCTTCCCCTAATGCTAACCCGTACGCTAACGCTAACCCGCGCCCTCACACGTACGCTACCCCTAAAGCGTCGTCGTACCCTCACCTGGACCCTAAACCGTCCCCGTCCCCTAACCCTAACCCTAGCCCGAACCCTAACCCTAAGCCTTCTGCGAAGCCTGACCCTCACCCGTCCCCTAATCCTAACCCGTACGCTAACACTAACCCGCGCCCTCACACGTACGCTCCCCCTAAAGTGTTGTCGTACCCTCAGCTGGACCCTAAACCGTCCCCGTCCCCTAACCCTCACCCTAGCCCGAACCCTAACCCTAACCCTTCCCCGAAGCCTGACCCTCACCCGTCCCCTAATCCTAACGCGTACGCTAACGCTAACCCGCGCCCTCACACGTACGCTCCCCCTAAAGCACTGTCGTACTCTCACCTGGACCCTAAACCGTCCCCATCCCCTAACCCTAACTCTAGCCCGAACCCTAACCCTAACCCTTCCCCGAAGCCTGACCTTCACCCTTCCCCTAATGCTAACCCGTACGCTAACGCTAACCCGCACCCTCACACGTACGCTCCCCCTAAAGCGTCGTCATACCCTCACCTGGACCCTAAACTGTCCCCGTCCCCTAACCCTAACCCTAGCCCGAAGCCTAACCCTAAGACTTCTCCGAAGCCTGACACTCACACGTCCCCTAATCCTAACCCGTAAGCTAACGCTAACCCGCGCCCTCACACGTACGCTCCCCCTAAAGCGTTCTCGTACCCTCACCTGGACCCTAAACCGTCCCCGTCCCCTAACCCTAACCCTAGCCCGAACCCTAAACCTAACCCTTCCCCGAAGCCTGACCCTCACCCTTCCCCTAATGCTAACCCGTACGCTAACGCTAACCCGCGCCCTCACACGTACGCTCCCCCTAAAGCGTTGTCGTACCCTCACCTGGACCCTAAACCGTCCCCGTGCCCTAACCCTAACCCTAGCCCTAACCCTAACCCTAACACTTCCCCGAAACCTGACCCTCACCCGTCCCCTAATCCTAACCCGTACGCTAACGTTAACCCGCGCCCTCACACGTACGCTCCCCTTAAAGCGTTGTCGTACCCTCACCTGGACCCTAAACCGTCCCCGTCCCCTAACACTAACCCTAGCCCGAAGCCTAACACTAACACTTCTCCGAAGCCTGACCCTCACCCGTCCCCTAATCCTAACCCGTACGCTAACGCTAACTCGCGCCCTCACACATACGCTCCCCCTAAAGCGTTTTCGTACCCTGCCCTGGACCCTAAACCTTCCCCGTCCCCTAGTCCTAACCCTAGCCCGAAGCCTAACCCTAACACTTGCCCGAAGCCGGATCCTCACCCGTCCCCTAATCCTAACTCATACGCTGACGCTAACCCGCGCCCTCACACGTACGCTCCCCCTAAAGCGTTGTCGTACCCTCACCTGGACCCTAAACCGTCCCCATACCCTAACCCTAACCCTAGCCCGAACCCTAACCCTAACCCTTCCCCGAAGCCTGACCCTCAACCGTCCCCTAATCCTAACCCGTACGCTAACGCTAACCCGCGCCCTCACACGTACGCTCCCCCTAAAGCGTTGGCGTACCCTCACCTGGAACCTAAACCGTCCCCGTCCCCTAACCCTAACCCTAGCCCGAAGCCTATCCCTAAACCTTCCCCGAAGCCTGACACTCACCCGTCCCCTAATCCTAAACAGTACGCTAACGCTAACCCGCGCCTTCACACGTACGCTCCCCCTAAAGCGTTGTCGTACCCTCACCTGGACCCTAAACCTTTCACGTCCCCTAACCCTAACCCTAGACCGAAGCGTAACCCTAACCCTTCCCCGAAGCCTGACCCTCACCCGTCCCCTAATCCTAAACCGTACGATAACGCTAACCCGCGCCCTCACACGTACGCTCCCCCTAAAGCGTTGTCGTACCCTCACCTGGACCCTAAACCGTCCCCGTCCCCTAACCCTAACCCTAGCCCGAAGCCTAACCCTAACCCTTCCCCGAAGCCTGACCCTCACCCTTCCCCTAATGCTAACCCGTACGCTAACGCTAACCCGCGCCCTCACACGTACGCTCCCCCTAAAGCGTTGTCGTACCCTCACCTGGACCCTAAACCGTCCCCGTCCCCTAACCCTAACCCTAGCCCGAACCCTAACACTTCCCCGAAGCCTGACCCTCACCCGTCCCCTAATCCTAACCCGTACGCTATCGCTAACCCGTGCCCTCACACATACGCTCCCCCTAATGCATTGTCGTACCCTCACCTGGACCCTAAAGCTTCCCCGTCCCCTAACCATAACCCTAGCCCAAACCCTAAACCTAACCCTTCCCCGAAGCCTGAACCTCACCCGTCCATAATCCTAACCCGTACGCTAACGCTAACCCGCGCCCTCACACGTACGCTCCCCCTAAAGCATTGTCGTACTCTCACCTGGACCCTAAACCGTCCCCGTCCCCTAACACTAACCCTAGCCCGAAGCCTAACCCTAACACTTCCCGGAAGCCTGACACTCACCCGTCTCCTAATCCTAACCCGTACCTTAACGCTAACCTGCGCCCTCACATGTACGCTCCCCCTAAAGCGTTGTCGTACACTCACCTGGACCCTAAACCGTCCCCGTCCCCTAACCCTAACCCTAGCCCGAACCCTAACCCTAACCCTTCCCCGAAGCCTGACGCTCACCCGTCCCCTAATCCTAACCCGTACGCTAACGCTAACCCGCGCCCTCACACGTACGATCCCCCTAAAGCGTTGTCGTACCATCAACTGGACCCTAAACCGTCCCCGTCCCATAACCCTAACCCTAGCGTGAACCCTAACCCTAACCCTTCTCCGAAGCCTGACCCTCACCCATCCCCTAATCCTAACCCTTACGCTAACGCTTACCCACGCCCTCACACGTACGCTCCCCCTAAAGCGTTGTCGTACCGTCACCAGGACCCTAAACCGTCCCCGTCCCCTAACCCTAACCCTAGCCCGAACCCTAACCCTAACCCTTCCCCGAAGCCTGACCCTCACACGTCCCCTAATCCTAAACCGTACGCTAACGCTAACCCGCGCCCTCACACGTACGCTCCCCCTAAAGCATTGTCGTACACTCACCTGGACCCTAAACCGTCCCCGTCCCCTAACCCTAACCCTAGCCCGAACCCTAACCCTAATCCTTCCCCGAAGCCTGAACTTCACCCGTCGCCTAATGCTAACCCGTACGGTAACGCTAACCCGCGCCTCACACCTACGCCCCCCCTAAAGCGTTGTCGTACCCTCACCTGGACCCTAAACCGTCCCCATCCCCTAACCCTAACCCTAGCCCGAACCCTAACCCTAACCCTTCCCCGAAGCCTGACCCTCACCCGTCCCCTAATCCTAACCCGTACGCTAACGCTAACCCGCGCCCTCACACATACGCTCCCCCTAAAGCGTTGTCATACCCTCACCTGGACCCTAAATCGTCCCCGTCTCCTAACCCTAACTCTAGCCCGAACCCTAACCCTAACCCTTCCCCGAAGCCTGACCTTCACCCTTCCCCTAATGCTAACCCGTACGCTAATGCCAACCCGCACCCTCACACGTACGCTCCCCCTAAAGCGTCGTCATACCCTCACATGGACCCTAAACTGTCCCCGTCCCCTAACCCTAACCCTAGCCCGAAGCCTAACCCTAAGACTTCTCCGAAGCCTGACACTCACCCGTCCCCTAATCCTAACCCGTACGCTAACGCTAACCCACGCCCTCACACGTACGCTCCCCCTAAAGCGTTGTCGTACCCTCACCTGGACCCTAAACCGTCGCCGTCCCCTAACCCTAACCCTAGCCCGAACCCTAACCCTAACCCTTCCCCAACGCCTGACCCTCACCCGTCGTCTAATGCTAACCCGTACGGTAACGCTAACCCGCGCCCTCACACGTACGCTCCCCTTAAAGCGTTGTCGTACACTCACCTGGACCCTAAACCGTCCCCTTCCCCTAACCCTAACCCTAGCCCGAACCCTAACCCTAACACTTCCCCGAAGCCTGACCCTCACCCGTCCCCTAATCCTAACCCGTACGCTAACGCTAACCCGCGCCCTCACACGTACGCTCCCCTTAAAGCGTTGTCGTACCCTCACCTGGACCCTAAACCGTCCCCGTCCCCTAACCCTAACCCTAGCCCGAAGCCTAACACTAACACTTCCCCGAAGCCTGACCCTCACCCGTCCCCTAATCCTAACCCGTACGCTAACGCTAACCCGCGCCCTCACACATACGCTCCCCCTAAAGCGTTGTCGTACCCTCACCTGGACCCTAAACCTTCCCCGTCCCCTAACCCTAACCCTAGCCCGAAGCCTAACCCTAACCCTTGCCCGAAGCCTGATCCTCACCCTTCCCCTAATCCTAACACATACGCTAACGCTAACCCGCGCCCTCACACGTACGCTCCCCCTAAAGCGTTGTCGTACCCTCACCTGGACCCTAAACCGTCCCCGTCCCATAACCCTAACCCTAGCCCGAACCCTAAACCTAACCCTTCCCCGAAGCCTGACCCTCACCCTTCCCCTAATGCTAACCCGTACGCTAACGCTAACCCGCGCCCTCACACGTACGCTACCCCTAAAGCGTCGTCGTACCCTCACCTGGACCCTAAACCGTCCCCGTCCCCTAACCCTAACCCTAGCCCGAACCCTAACCCTAAGCCTTCTGCGAAGCCTGACCCTCACCCGTCCCCTAATCCTAACACGTACGCTAACACTAACCCGCGCCCTCACACGTACGCTCCCCCTAAAGTGTTGTCGTACCCTCAGCTGGACCCTCAACCGTCCCCGTCCCCTAACCCTAACCCTAGCCCGAACCCTAACCCTAACCCTTCCCCGAAGCCTGACCCTCACCCGTCCCCTAATCCTAACGCGTACGCTAACGCTAACCCGCGCCCTCACACGTACGCTCCCCCTAAAGCACTGTCGTACTCTCACCTGGACCCTAAACCGTCCCCGTCCCCTAACCCTAACCCTAGCCCGAACCCTAACCCTAACCCTTCCCCGAAGCCTGACCTTCAACCTTCCCCTAATGCTAACCCGTACGCTAACGCTAACCCGCACCCTCACACGTACGCTCCCCCTAAAGCGTCGTCATACCCTCACCTGGACCCTATACCGTCCCCATCCCCTAACCCTAACCCTAGCCCGAACCCTAACCCTAACCCTTCCCCGAAGCCTGACCCTCACCCGTCCCCTAATCCTAACCCGTACGCTAACGCTAACCAGCGCCCTCACACGTACGCTCCCCCTAAAGCGTTGTTGTACCCTCACCTGGAACCTAAACCGTCCCCGTCCCCTAACCCTAACCCTAGCCCGAAGCCTAACACTAACACTTCTCCGAAGCCTGACCCTCACCCGTCCCCTAATCCTAACCCGTACGCTAACGCTAACTCGCGCCCTCACACATACGCTCCCCCTAAAGCGTTGTCGTACCCTGCCCTGGACCCTAAACCTTCCCCGTCCCCTAATCCTAACCCTAGCCCGAAGCCTAACCCTAACACTTGCCCGAAGCCTGATCCTCACCCGTCCCCTAATCCTAACTCATACGCTGACGCTAACCCGCGCCCTCACACGTACGCTCACCCTAAAGCGTTGTCGTACCCTCACCTGGACCCTAAACCGTCCCCATACCCTAACCCTAACCCTAGCCCGAACCCTAACCCTAACCCTTCCCCGAAGCCTGACCCTCACCCGTCCCCTAATCCTAACCCGTACGCTAACGCTAACCCGCGCCCTCACACGTACGCTCCCCCTAAAGCGTTGTCGTACCCTCACCTGGAACCTAAACCGTCCCCGTCCCCTAAACCTAACCCTAGCCCGAAGCCTATCCCTAAACCTTCCCCGAAGCCTGACACTCACCCGTCCCCTAATCCTAAACCGTACGCTAACGCTAACCCGCGCCTTCACACGTACGCTCCCCCTAAAGCGTTGTCGTACCCTCACCTGGACCCTAAACCTTTCACGTCCCCTAACCCTAACCCTAGACCGAAGCGTAACCCTAACCCTTCCCCGAAGCCTGACCCTCACCCGTCCCCTAATCCTAAACCGTACGATAACGCTAACCCGCGCCCTCACACGTACGCTCCCCCTAAAGCGTTGTCGTACCCTCACCTGGACCCTAAACCGTCCCCGTCCCCTAACCCTAACCCTAGCCCGAGGCCTAACCCTAACCCTTCCCCGAAGCCTGACCCTCACCCTTCCCCTAATGCTAACCCGTACGCTAACGCTAACCCGCGCCCACACACGTACGCTCCCCCTAAAGCGTTGTCGTACCCTCACCTGGACCCTAAACCGTCCCCGTCCCCTAACCCTAACCCTAGCCCGAACCCTAACACTTCCCCGAAGCCTGACCCTCACCCGTCCCCTAATCCTAACCCGTACGCTATCGCTAACCCGTGCCCTCACACATACGCTCCCCCTAATGCATTGTCGTACCCTCACCTGGACCCTAAAGCTTCCCCGTCCCCTAACCATAACCCTAGCCCAAACCCTAAACCTAACCCTTCCCCGAAGCCTGAACCTCACCCGTCCATAATCCTAACCCGTACGCTAACGCTAACCCGCGCCCTCACACGTACGCTACCCCTAAAGCATTGTCGTACTCTCACCTGGACCCTAAACCGTCCCCGTCCCCTAACCCTAACCCTAGACCGAACCCTAACCCTAACCCTTCCCCGAAGCCTGACCCTCACCCGTCCCCTAATCCTAAACCGTACGATAACGCTAACCCGCGCCCTCACACGTACGCTCCCCCTAAAGCGTTGGCGTACACTCACCTGGACCCTAAACCGTCCCCGTCCCCTAACCCTAACCCTAGCCCGAACCCTGACCCTAACCCTTCCCCGAAGCCTGACCCTCACCCGTCGTCTAATGCTAACCCGTACAGTAACGCTAACCGGCGCCCTCACACGTACGCTCCCCCCAATGCGTTGTCGTACCCTCACCTGGACCCTAAACCGTCCCCGTCCCCTAACCCTAACCCTAGCCCGAACCCTAACCCTAACCCTTCCCCGAGGCCTGACCCTCACCCGTCCCTAATCCTAACCCGTACGCTAACGCTAACCCGCGCCCTCACACGTACGCTCCCCCTAAAGCGTTGTCGTACCCTCACCTGGACCCTAAACCGTCCACGGCCCCTAACCCTAAACCTAGCCCGAAGCCTAACCCTAACCCTTCCCCGAAGCCTGACCCTCACACTTCCCCTAATGCTAACCCGTACTCTAACGCTAACCCGCGCCCTCACACGTACGCTCCCCCCAATGCGTTGTCGTACCCTCACCTGGACCCTAAACCGTCCCCGTCCCCTAACCCTAACCCTAGCCCGAACCCTAACCCTAACACTTCCCCGAAGCCTGACCCTCACCCGTCCCCTAATCCTAACCCGTACGCTATCGCTAACCCGTGCCCTCACACATACGCTCCCCCTAAAGCATTGTCGTACCCTCACCTGGACCCTAAAGCTTCCCCGTCCCCTGACCATAACCCTAGCCCGAGCCGTAAACCTAACCCTTCCCCGAAGCATGACCCTCACCCGTCCCTAATCCTAACCCGTACGCTAACACTAACCCGCGCACTCACACGTACGCTCCCCCTAAAGCATTGTCGTACTCTCACCTGGACCCTAAACCGTCCCCGTCCCCTAACCCTAACCCTAGCCCGAACCCTAACCCTAACCCTTCCCCGAAGCCTGACCCTCACCCGTCCCCTAATCCTAACACGTACGCTAACGCTAACCCGCGCCCTCACACGTACGCTCCCCCTAAAGCATTGTCGTACTCTCACCTGGACCCTAAACCGTCCCCGTCCCCTAACCCTAACCCTAACCCGAACCCTAACCCTAACACTTCCCCGAAGCCTGACCCTCACCCGTCGCCTAATGCTAACCCGTACGGTAACGCTAACCCGCGCCCTCACACGTACGCTCCCCCTAAAGCGTTGTCGTACCCTCACCTGGACCCTAAACCGTCCCCGTCCCCTAACCCTAACCCTAGCCCGAACCCTAACCCTAACCCTTCCCCGAGGCCTGACCCTCACCCGTCCCTAATCCTAACCCGTACGCTAACGCTAACCCGCGCCCTCACACGTACGCTCCCCCTAAAGCGTTGTCGTACCCTCACCTGGACCCTAAACCGTCCCCGTCCCCTAACACTAACCCTAGCCCGAACCCTAACCCTAACCCTTCCCCGAAGCCTGACCCTCACCCGTCCCCTAATCCTAACCCGTACGCTAACGCTAACCCGCG
The DNA here is from genome assembly GCF_039906515.1 of Pseudorca crassidens. Lineage (NCBI taxonomy): Eukaryota > Metazoa > Chordata > Mammalia > Artiodactyla > Delphinidae > Pseudorca > Pseudorca crassidens. Next base: position 24,966,404 of record NC_090310.1, read on the forward strand.
CCCTCACACGTACGCTCCCCTTAAAGCGTTGTCGTACCCTCACCTGGAACCTAAACCGTCCCGTCCCCGTCCCCTAACCCTAGCCCGAAGCCTAACACTAACACTTCCCCGAAGCCTGACCCTCACCAGTCCCCTAATCCTAACCCGTACGCTAACGCTAACCCGCGCCCTCACACATACGCTCCCCCTAAAGCGTTGTCGTACCCTCACCTGGACCCTAAACCTTCCCCGTCCCCTAACCCTAACCCTAGCCCGAAGCCTAACCCTAACCCTTCCCCGAAGCCTGATCCTCACCCGTCCCCTAATCCTAACCCATACGCTAACGCTAACCCGCGCCCTCACACGTACGCTCCCCCTAAAGCGTTGTCGTACCCTCACCTGGACCCTAAACCGTCCCCGTCCCATAACCCTAACCCTAGCCCGAACCCTAAACCTAACCCTTCCCCGAAGCCTGACCCTCACCCTTCCCCTAATGCTAACCCGTACGCTAACGCTAACCCGCGCCCTCAAACGTACGCTCCCCCTAAAGCGTCGTCGTACCCTCACCTGGACCCTAAACCGTCCCCATCCCCTAACCCTAACCCTAGCCCGAACCCTAACCCTAAGCCTTCTCCGAAGCCTGACCCTCACCCGTCCCCTAATCCTAACCCGTACGCTAACACTAACCAGCGCCCTCACACGTACGCTCCCCCTAAAGTGTTGTCGTACCCTCAGCTGGACCCTAAACCGTCCCCGGCCCCTAACCCTAACCCTAGACCGAACCCTAACCCTAACCCTTCCCCGAAGCCTGACCCTCACCCGTCCCCTAATCCTAACCCGTACGCTAACGCTAACCCGCGCCCTCACACGTACGCTCCCCCAAAAGCGTTGTCGTACCCTCACCTGGAACCTAAACCGTCCCCGTCCCCTAATCCTAACCGTAGCCCGAAGCCGATCCCTAACACTTTCCCGAAGCCTGACCCTCACCCGTCCCCTAATCCTAAACCGAACGCTAACGCTAACCCTCGCCTTCACACGTACGCTCCCCCTAAAGCGTTGTCGTACCCTCACCTGGACCCTAAACCTTCCACGTCCCCTAACCCTAACCCTAGCCCGACGCGTAACCCTAACCCTTCCCTGAAGCCTGACCCTCACCCGTCCCCTAATCCTAACCCGTATGCTAACGCTAACCCGCGCCCTCACACGTATGCTCCCCCTAAAGCGTTGTCGTACCCTCACCTGGACCCTAAACCGTCCCCGTCCCCTAACCCTAACCCTAGCCCGAAGCCTAACCCTAACCCTTCCCCGAAGCCTGAACCTCACCCTTCCCTTAATGCTAAAACGTACGCTAACGCTAACCCGCGCCCTCACACGTACGCTCCCCCTAAAGCGTTGTCGTACGCTCAACTGTAACCTAAACCGTCCCCGTCCCCTAACACTAACCCTAGCCTGAAGGCTAACCGTAACCCTTCCCCGAAGCCTGACCCTCACCCGTCCCCTAATCCTAACGCGTACGCTAACGCTAACCCTCGCCCTCACACGTACGCTCCCCCTCAAGCGTTGTCGTACCCTCACCTGGAGTCTAAACCGTCCCCGTCCCCTAACCCTAACCCTAGCCCGAACCCTAACCCTAACCCTTCCCCGAAGCCTGACCCTCACCCGACGTCTAATGCTAACCCGTACGGTAACGCTATCCCGCGCCCTCACACGTACGCTCCCCCTAAAGCGTTGTCGTACCATCACCTGGACCCTAAACCGTCCCCGTCCCCTAACCCTAACCCTAGCCTGAACCCTAACCCTAACCCTTCCCCGAAGCCTGACCCTCACCCGTCGTCTAATGCTAAACCGTACGGTAACGCTAACCCGCGCCCTCACACGTACGCTCCCCCTAAAGCGTTGTCGTACCCTCACCTGAACCCTAAACCGTCCCCGTCCCCTAACCCTAACCCTAGACCGAACCCTAAACCTAACCCTTCCCCGAAGCCTGACCCTCACCCGTCCCCTAATCCTAAACCGTACGATAACGCTAAACCGCGCCCTCACACGTACGCTCCCCATAAAGCGTTGGCGTACACTCACCTGGACCCTAAACCGTCCCCGTCCCCTAACCCTAACCCTAGCCCGAACCCTGACCCTAACCCTTCCCCGAAGCCTGACCCTCACCCGTCGTCTAATGCTAACCCTTACAGTAACGCTAACCGGCGCCCTCACATGTACGATCCCCCTAAAGCATTGTCGTACCCTCACCTGGACCCTAAACCGTCTCCGTCCCCTAACCCTAACCCTAGCCCAAACCCTAACCCTAACCCTTCCCCGAAGCCTGACCCTCACCCTTCCCCTAATGCTAATCCGTACGCTAACGCTAACCCGCGCCCTCACACGTACGCTCCCCCTAAAGCGTTGTCGTACCCTCACCTGGACCCTAAACCGTCCCCGTCCCCTAACCCTAACCCTAGCCCGAACCCTAACCCTAACACTTCCCCGAAGCCTGACCCTCACCCGTCCCCTAATCCTAACCCGTACGCTATCGCTAACCCGTGCCCTCACATGTACGCTCCCCCTAAAGCATTGTCGTACTCTCACCTGGACCCTAAACCGTCCCCGTCCACTAACCCTAACCCTAGCCCGAACCCTAACCCTAACCCTTCCCCGAGGCCTGACCCTCACCCGTCCCTAATCCTAACCCGTACGCTAACGCTAACCCGCGCCCTCACACGTACGCTCCCCCTAAAGCATTGTCGTACTCTCACCTGGACCCTAAACCGTCCCCGTCCCCTAACCCTAACCCTAGCCCGAAGCCTAACCCTAACCCTTCCCCGAAGCCTGACCCTCACCCGTCCCCTAATCCTAACCCGTACGCTAACGCTAACCCGCGCCCTCACACGTATGCTCCCCCTAAAGCGTTGTCGTACCCTCACCTGGACCCTAAACCGTCCCGTCCCCTAACCCTAACCCTAGCCCGAAGCCTAACCCTAACCCTTCCCCGAAGCCTGACCCTCACCCTTCCCCTAATGCTAATCCGTACGCTAATGCTAACCCACGCCCTCACACGTACGCTCCCCCTAAAGTATTGTCGAACCCTCACCTGTAACCTAAACCGTCACCGTCCCCTAACCCTAACCCTAGCACGAAGGCTAACCGTAACCCTTCCCTGAAGCCTGACCCTCACCCGTCCCCTAATCCTAACCCGTACGCTAACGCTAACCCTCGCCCTCACACGTACGCTCCCTCTAAAGCGTTGTCGTACCCTCACCTGGACCCTAAACCTTCCCCGTCCCCTAACCCTAATCCTAGCCCGAACCCTAACCCTAACCATTCCCCGAAGCCTGACCCTCACCCGTCCCCTTAATGCTAACCCGTACGCTAACGCTAACCCGTGCCCTCACACGTACGCTCCCCCTAAAGCGTTGTCGTATCCTCACCTGTTACCTAAACCGTCCCCGTCCCCTAACCCTAACCCTAGCCTGAAGGCTAACCGTAACCCTTCCCCGAAGCCTGACCCTCACCCGTCGTCTAATGCTAACCCGTACGGTAACGCTAACCCGCGCCCTCACACGTACGCTCCCCTTAAAGCGTTGTCGTACCCTCACCTGGACCCAAAACCTTCCCCATCCCCTAAACCTAACCCTAGACCGAAGCCTAACCCTAACCCTTCCCCGAAGCCTGACCCTCACCCGTCCCCTAATCCTAACCCGTACGCTAACGGTAACCCACGCCCTCACACGTATGCTCCCCCTAAAGCGTTGTCGTACCCTCACCTGGACCCTAAACCGTCCCCGTCCCCTAACCCTAACCCTAGCCCGAAGCCTAACCCTTACCCTTCCACGAAGCCTGACAATCACCTGTCCCGTAATCCTAAACCGTACGCTAACGCTAACCCGCTCCCTCACACGTACGCTCTCCCTAAAGCGTTGTCGTACCCTCACATGGACCCTAAAACTTCCCCGTCCCCTAACCCTAACCCTAGCCCGAAGCCTAACCCTAACCCTTCCCCGAAGCCTGACCCTCACCCGTCCCCTAATCCTAACCCGTACGCTAACGCTAACCCGTGCCCTCACACGTACGCTCCCCCTAAAGCTTTGTCGTACACTCACCTGGACCCTAAACCGTTCCCGTCCCCTAACCCTAACCCTAGCCCGAAACCTAACCCTAACACTTCCCCGAAGCCTGACCCTCACCCTTCCCCTAATGCTAACCCGTACGCTAACGCTAACCCGCGCCCTCACACGTACGCTCCCCCTAAAGCGTTTTCGTACCCTCACCTGGACCCTAAACCGTCCCCGTTCCCTAACCCTAACCCTAGCCCGAACCCTAACCCTAACGCTTCCCCGAAGCCTGACCTTCACCCGTCCCCTAATCCTAACCCGTACGCTAACGCTAACCCGCGCCCTCACACGTACGATCCCCCTAAAGCGTTGTCGTACCATCACCTGGACCCTAAACCGTCCCCGTCCCCTAACCCTAACCCTAGCGCGAACCCTAACCCTAACCCTTCTCCGAAGCCTGACCCTCACCCATCCCCTAATCCTAACCCTTACGCTAACGCTTACCCACGCCCTCACACGTACGCTCCCCCTAAAGCGTTGTCGTACCGTCACCAGGACCCTAAACCGTCCCCGTCCCCTAACCCTAACCCTAGCCCGAAACCTAACCCTAACCCTTCCCCGAAGCCTGACCCTCACACGTCCCCTAATCCTAAACCGTACGCTAACGCTAACCCGCGCCCTCACACGTACGCTCCCCCTAAAGCATTATCGTACACTCACCTGGACCCTAAACCGTCCCCGTACCCTAACCCTAACCCTAGCCCGAACCCTAACCCTAATCCTTCCCCGAAGCCTGACCCTCACCCGTCGCCTAATGCTAACCCGTACGGTAACGCTAACCCGCGCCCTCACACGTACGCTCCCCCTAAAGCGTTGTCGTACCCTCACCTGGACCCTAAACCGTCCCCATCCCCTAACCCTAACCCTAGCCCGAACCCTAACCCTAACCCTTCCCCGAAGCCTGACCCTCACCCGTCCCCTAATCCTAACCCGTACGCTAACGCTAACCCGCGCCCTCACACGTACGCTCCCCCTAAAGCGTTGTCGTACCCTCACCTGGACCCTAAAGATTCCCCGTCCCCTAACCCTAACCCTAGCCCGAAGCCTAACCCTAACCCTTGCCCGAAGCCTGATCCTCACCCTTCCCCTAATCCTAACACATACGCTAACGCTAACCCGCGCCCTCACACGTACGCTTCCCCTAAAGCGTTGTCGTACCCTCACCTGGACCCTAAACCGTCCCCGTCCCATAACCCTAACCCTAGCCCGAACCCTAAACCTAACCCTTCCCCGAAGCCTGACCCTCACCCTTCCCCTAATGCTAACCCGTACGCTAACGCTAACCCGCGCCCTAACACGTACGCTACCCCTAAAGCGTCGTCGTACCCTCACCTGGACCCTAAACCGTCCCCGTCCCCTAACCCTAACCCTAGCCCGAACCCTAACCCTAAGCCTTCTGCGAAGCCTGACCCTCACCCGTCCCCTAATCCTAACCCGTACGCTAACACTAACCCGCAACCTCACACGTACGCTCCCCCTAAAGTGTTGTCGTACCCTCAGCTGGACCCTAAACCGTCCCCGTCCCCTAACCCTAACCCTAGCCCGAACCCAAAACCTAACCCTTCCCCGAAGCCTGACCCTCACCCGTCCCCTAATCCTAACGCGTACGCTAACTCTAACCCGCGCCCTCACACGTACGCTCCCCCTAATGCATTGTCGTACCCTCACCTGGACCCTAAAGCTTCCCCGTCCCCTAACCATAACCCTAGCCCAAACCCTAAACCTAACCCTTCCCCGAAGCCTGAACCTCACCCGTCCCTAATCCTAACCCGTACGCTAACGCTAACCCGCGCCCTCACACGTACGCTACCCCTAAAGCATTGTCGTACTCTCACCTGGACCCTAAACCGTCCCCGTCCCCTAACCCTAACCCTAGACCGAACCCTAACCCAAACCCTTCCCCGAAGCCTGACCCTCACCTGTCCCCTAATCCTAAACCGTACGATAACGCTAACCCGCGCCCTCACACGTACGCTCCCCCTAAAGCGTTGGCATACACTCACCTGGACCCTAAACCGTCCCCGTCCCCTAACCCTAACCCTAGCCCGAACCCTGACCCTAACCCTTCCCCGAAGCCTGACCCTCACCCGTCGTCTAATGCTAACCCGTACAGTAACGCTAACCGGCGCCCTCACACGTACGCTCCCCCTAAAGCATTGTCATACCCTCACCTGGACCCTAAACCGTCCCCGTCCCCTAACCCTAACCCTAGCCCGAACCCTAACCCTAACACTTCCCCGAAGCCTGACCCTCACCCGTCCCCTAATCCTAACCCGTACGCTATCGCTAACCCGTGCCCTCACACATACGCTCCCCCTAAAGCATTGTCGTACCCTCACCTGGACCCTAAAGCTTCCCTGTCCCCTGACCATAACCCTAGCCCGAGCCCTAAACCTAACCCTTCCCCGAAGCCTGACCCTCACCCGTCCCTAATCCTAACCCGTACGCTAACGCTAACCCGCGCACTCACACGTACGCTCCCCCTAAAGCATTGTCGTACTCTCCCCTGGACCCTAAACCGTCCCCGTCCCCTAACCCTAACCCTAGCCCGAACCCTAACCCTAACCCTTCCCCGAAGCCTGACCCTCACCCGTCCCCTAATCCTAACACGTACGCTAACGCTAACCCGCGCCCTCACACGTACGCTCCCCCTAAAGCATTGTCGTACTCTCACCTGGACCCTAAACCGTCCCCGTCCCCTAACCCTAACCCTAACCCGAACCCTAACCCTAACACTTCCCCGAAGCCTGACCCTCACCCGTCGCCTAATGCTAACCCGTACGGTAACGCGAACCCGCGCCCTCACACGTACGCTCCCCCTAAAGCGTTGTCATACCCTCACCTGGACCCTAAACCGTCCCCGTCCCCTAACCCTAACCCTAGCCCGAACCCTAACCCTAACCCTTCCCCGAGGCCTGACCCTCACCCGTCCCTAATCCTAACCCGTACGCTAACGCTAACCCGCGCCCTCACACGTACGCTCCCCCTAAAGTGTTGTCGTACCCTCACCTGGACCCTAAACCGTCCCCGTCCCCTAACACTAACCCTAGCCCGAACCCTAACCCTAACCCTTCCCCGAAGCCTGACCCTCACCCGTCCCCTAATCCTAAACCGTACGCTAACGCTAACCCGCGCCCTCACACGTACGCTCCCCTTAAAGCGTTGTCGTACCCTCACCTGGAACCTAAACCGTCCCCGTCCCCGTCCCCTAACCCTAGCCCGAAGCCTAACACTAACACTTCCCCGAAGCCTGACCCTCACCCGTCCCCTTATCCTAACCCGTACGCTAACGCTAACCCGCGCCCTCACACATACGCTCCCCCTAAAGCGTTGTCGTACCCTCACCTGGACCCTAAACCTTCCCCGTCCCCTAACCCTAACCCTAGCCCGAAGCCTAACCCTAACCGTTCCCCAAAGCCTGATCCTCACCCGTCCCCTAATCCTAACCCATACGCTAACGCTAACCCGCGCCCTCACACGTACGCTCCCCCTAAAGCGTTGTCGTACCCTCACCTGGACCCTAAACCGTCCCCGTCCCATAACCCTAACCCTAGCCCGAACCCTAAACCTAACCCTTCCCCGAAGCCTGACCCTCACCCTTCCCCTAATGCTAACCCGTACGCTAACGCTAACCCGCGCCCTAACACGTACGCTACCCCTAAAGCGTCGTCGTACCCTCACCTGGACCCTAAACCGTCCCCGTCCCCTAACCCTAACCCTAGCCCGAACCCTAACCCTAAGCCTTCTGCGAAGCCTGACCCTCACCCGTCCCCTAATCCTAACCCGTACGCTAACACTAACCCGCGACCTCACACGTACGCTCCCCCTAAAGTGTTGTCGTACCCTCAGCTGGACCCTAAACCGTCCCCGTCCCCTAACCCTAACCTTAGCCCGAACCCAAAACCTAACCCTTCCCCGAAGCCTGACCCTCACCCGTCCCCTAATCCTAACGCGTACGCTAACTCTAACCCGCGCCCTCACACGTACGCTCCCCCTAATGCATTGTCGTACCCTCACCTGGACCCTAAAGCTTCCCCGTCCCCTAACCATAACCCTAGCCCAAACCCTAAACCTAACCCTTCCCCGAAGCATGAACCTAACCCGTCCCTAATCCTAACCCGTACGCTAACGCTAACCCGCGCCCTCACACGTACGCTACCCCTAAAGCATTGTCGTACTCTCACCTGGACCCTAAACCGTCCCCGTCCCCTAACCCTAACCCTAGACCGAACCCTAACCCTAACCCTTCCCCGAAGCCTGACCCTCACCTGTGCCCTAATCCTAAACCGTACGATAACGCTAACCCGCGCCCTCACACGTACGCTCCCCCTAAAGCGTTGGCGTACACTCACCTGGACCCTAAACCGTCCCCGTCCCCTAACCCTAACCCTAGCCCGAACCCTGACCCTAACCCTTCCCCGAAGCCTGACCCTCACCCGTCGTCTAATGCTAACCCGTACAGTAACGCTAACCGGCGCCCTCACACGTACGCTCCCCCTAAAGCATTGTCATACCCTCACCTGGACCCTAAACCGTCCCCGTCCCCTAACCCTAACCCTAGCCCGAACCCTAACCCTAACACTTCCCCGAAGCCTGACCCTCACCCGTCCCCTAATCCTAACCCGTACGCTATCGCTAACCCGTGCCCTCACACATACGCTCCCCCTAAAGCATTGTCGTACCCTCACCTGGACCCTAAAGCTTCCCTGTCCCCTGACCATAACCCTAGCCCGAGCCCTAAACCTAACCCTTCCCCGAAGCCTGACCCTCACCCGTCCCTAATCCTAACCCGTACGCTAACGCTAACCCGCGCACTCACACGTACGCTCCCCCTAAAGCATTGTCGTACTCTCCCCTGGACCCTAAACCGTCCCCGTCCCCTAACCCTAACCCTAGCCCGAACCCTAACCCTAACCCTTCCCCGAAGCCTGACCCTCACCCGTCCCCTAATCCTAACACGTACGCTAATGCTAACCCGCGCCCTCACACGTACGCTCCCCCTAAAGCATTGTCGTACTCTCACCTGGACCCTAAACCGTCCCCGTCCCCTAACCCTAACCCTAACCCGAACCCTAACCCTAACACTTCCCCGAAGCCTGACCCTCACCCGTCGCCTAATGCTAACCCGTACGGTAACGCGAACCCGCGCCCTCACACGTACGCTCCCCCTAAAGCGTTGTCATACCCTCACCTGGACCCTAAACCGTCCCCGTCCCCTAACCCTAACCCTAGCCCGAACCCTAACCCTAACCCTTCCCCGAGGCCTGAACCTCACCCGTCCCTAATCCTAACCCGTACGCTAACGCTAACCCGCGCCCTCACACGTACGCTCCCCCTAAAGCGTTGTCGTACCCTCACCTGGACCCTAAACCGTCCCCGTCCCCTAACACTAACCCTAGCCCGAACCCTAACCCTAACCCTTCCCCGAAGCCTGACCCTCACCCGTCCCCTAATCCTAACCCGTACGCTAACGCTAACCCGCGCCCTCACACGTACGCTCCCCTTAAAGCGTTGTCGTACCCTCACCTGGAACCTAAACCGTCCCCGTCCCCGTCCCCTAACCCTAGCCCGAAGCCTAACACTAACACTTCCCCGAAGCCTGACCCTCACCCGTCCCCTAATCCTAACCCGTACACTAAGGCTAACCCGCGCCCTCACACATACGCTCCCCCTAAAGCGTTGTCGTACCCTCACCTGGACCCTAAACCTTCCCCGTCCCCTAACCCTAACGCTAGCCCGAAGCCTAACCCTAACCCTTCCCCGAAGCCTGATCCTCACCCGTCCCCTAATCCTAACCCATACGCTAATGCTAACCCGCGCCCTCACACGTACGCTCCCCCTAAAGCGTTGTCGTACCCTCACCTGGACCCTAAACCGTCCCCGTCCCATAACCCTAACCCTAGCCCGAACCCTAAACCTAACCCTTCCCCGAAGCCTGACCCTCACCCTTCCCCTAATGCTAACCCGTACGCTAACGCTAACCCGCGCCCTCAAACGTACGCTCCCCCTAAAGCGTCGTCGTACCCTCACCTGGACCCTAAACCGTCCCCATCCCCTAACCCTAACCCTAGCCCGAACCCTAACCCTAAGCCTTCTCCGAAGCCTGACCCTCACCCGTCCCCTAATCCTAACCCGTACGCTAACACTAACCCGCGCCCTCACACGTACGCTCCCCCTAAAGTGTTGTCGTACCCTCAGCTGGACCCTAAACCGTCCCCGGCCCCTAACCCTAACCCTAGACCGAACCCTAACCCTAACCCTTCCCCGAAGCCTGACCCTCACCCGTCCCCTAATCCTAACCCGTACGCTAACGCTAACCCGCGCCCTCACACGTACGCTCCCCCAAAAGCGTTGTCGTACCCTCACCTGGAACCTAAACCGTCCCCGTCCCCTAATCCTAACCGTAGCCCGAAGCCGATCCCTAACACTTTCCCGAAGCCTGACCCTCACCCGTCCCCTAATCCTAAACCGAACGCTAACGCTAACCCTCGCCTTCACACGTACGCTCCTCCTAAAGCGTTGTCGTACCCTCACCTGGACCCTAAACCTTCCACGTCCCCTAACCCTAACCCTAGCCCGACGCGTAACCCTAACCCTTCCCTGAAGCCTGACCCTCACCCATCCCCTAATCCTAACCCGTATGCTAACGCTAACCCGCGCCCTCACACGTATGCTCCCCCTAAAGCGTTGTCGTACCCTCACCTGGACCCTAAACCGTCCCCGTCCCCTAACCCTAACCCTAGCCCGAAGCCTAACCCTAACCCTTCCCCGAAGCCTGAACCTCACCCTTCCCTTAATGCTAAAACGTACGCTAACGCTAACCCGCGCCCTCACACGTACGCTCCCCCTAAAGCGTTGTCGTACGCTCAACTGTAACCTAAACCGTCCCCGTCCCCTAACAATAACCCTAGCCTGAAGGCTAACCGTAACCCTTCCCCGAAGCCTGACCCTCACCCGTCCCCTAATCCTAACGCGTACGCTAACGCTAACCCTCGCCCTCACACGTACGCTCCCCCTCAAGCGTTGTCGTACCCTCACCTGGAGTCTAAACCGTCCCCGTCCCCTAACCCTAACCCTAGCCCGAACCCTAATCCTAACCCTTTCCCGAAGCCTGACCCTCACCCGTCGTCTAATGCTAACCCGTACAGTAACGCTAACCGGCGCCCTCACATGTACGCTCCCCCTAAAGCATTGTCGTACCCTCACCTGGACCCTAAACCGTCTCCGTCCCCTAACCCTAACCCTAGCCCAAACCCTAACCCTAACCCTTCCCCGAAGCCTGACCCTCACCCTTCCCCTAATGCTAACCCGTACGCTAACGCTAACCCGCGCCCTCACACGTACGCTCCCCCTAAAGCGTTGTCGTACCCTCACCTGGACCCTAAACCGTCCCCGTCCCCTAACCCTAACCCTAGCCCGAACCCTAACCCTAACCCTTCCCCGAGGCCTGACCCTCACCCGTCCCTAATCCTAACCCGTACGCTAACGCTAACCCGCGCCCTCACACGTACGCTCCCCCTAAAGCATTGTCGTACTCTCACCTGGACCCTAAACCGTCCCCGTCCCCTAACCCTAACCCTAGCCCGAACCCTAACCCTAACCCTTCCCCGAAGCCTGACCCTCACACGTCCCCTAATCCTAACGCGTACGCTAACGCTAACCTGCGCCCTCACACGTACACTCCCCCTAAAGCATTGTCGTACTCTCACCTGGACCCAAAACCGTCCCCGTCCCCTAACCCTAACCCTAGCCCGAACCCTAACCCTAACCCTTCCCCGAAGCCTAACCCTCACCCGTCGTCTAATGCTAACCCGTACGGTAACGCTAACCCGCGCCCTCACACGTACGCTCCCCCTAAAGCGTTGTCGTACCCTCACCTGGACCCTAAACCGTCCCCATTCCCTAACCCTAACCCTAGCCCGAACCCTAACCCTAACCCTTCCCCGAAGCCTGACCCTCACCCGTCCCCTAATCCTAACCCGTACGCTAACGCTAACCAGCGCCCTCACACGTACGCTCCCCCTAAAGCGTTGTTGTACCCTCACCTGGACCCTAAACCGTCCCCGTCCCCTAACCCTAACCCTAGCCCGAAGCCTAACCCTAACCCTTCCCCGAAGCCTGACCCTCACCCTTCCCCTAATCCTAAACCGTATGCTAACGCTAACCCGCGCCCTCACACGTACGCTCCCCCTAAAGCGTTGTCGTATCCTCACCTGGACCCTAAACCTTCCCCGTCCCCTAAACCTAACCCTAGCCCGAAGCCTAACCCTAACCCTTCCCCGAAGCCTGACCCTCACCCGTCCCCTAATCCTAACCCGTACGCTAACGCTAACCCGCGCCCTCACACGTATGCTCCCCCTAAAGCGTTGTCGTACCCTCACCTGTAACCTAAACCGTCACCGTCCCCTAACCCTAACCCTAGCACGAAGGCTAACCGTAACCCTTCCCTGAAGCCTGACCCTCACCCGTCCCCTAATCCTAACCCGTACGCTAACGCTAACCCTCGCCCTCACACGTACGCTCCCTCTAAAGCGTTGTCGTACCCTCACCTGGACCCTAAACCTTCCCCGTCCCCTAACCCTAATCCTAGCCCGAACCCTAACCCTAACCCTTCCCCGAAGCCTGACCCTCACCCGTCTCCTTAATGCTAACCCGTACGCTAACGCTAACCCGTGCCCTCACACGTACGCTCCCCCTAAAGCGTTGTCGTACCCTCACCTGTTACCTAAACCGTCCCCGTACCCTAACCCTAACCCTAGCCTGAAGGCTAACCGTAACCCTTCCCCGAAGCCTGACCCTCACCCGTCGTCTAATGCTAACCCGTACGGTAACGCTAACCCGCGCCCTCACACGTACGCTCCCCTTAAAGCGTTGTCGTACCCTCACCTGGACCCAAAACCTTCCCCGTCCCCTAAACCTAACCCTAGACCGAAGCCTAACCCTAACCCTTCCCCGAAGCCTGAGCCTCACCCGTCCCCTAATCCTAACCCGTACGCTAACGGTAACCCGCGCCCTCACACGTATGCTCCCCCTAAAGCGTTGTCGTACCCTCACCTGGACCCTAAACCGTCCCCGTCCCCTAACCCTAACCCTACCCCGAAGCCTAACCCTTACCCTTCCCCGAAGCCTGACAATCACCCGTCCCCTAATCCTAAACCGTACGCTAACGCTAACCCGATCCCTCACACGTACGCTCTCCCTAAAGCGTTGTCGTACCCTCACCTGGACCCTAAAACTTCCCCGTCCCCTAACCCTAACCCTAGCCCGAAGACTAACCCTAACCCTTCCCCGAAGCCTGACCCTCACCCGTCTCCTAATCCTAACCCGTACGTTAACGCTAACCTGCGCCCTCACACGTACGCTCCCCCTAAAGCGTTGTCGTACACTCACCTGGACCCTAAACCGTCCCCGTCCCCTAACCCTAACACTAGCCCGAACCCTGACCCTAACCCTTCCCCGAAGCCTGACCCTCACCCGTCGTCTAATGCTAACCCGTACAGTAACGCTAACCCGCGCCCTCACACGTACGATCCCCCTAAAGCGTTGTCGTACCATCACCTGGACCCTAAACGGTCCCCGTCCCCTAACCCTAACCCTAGCCCGAACCCTAACCCTAACCCTTCTCCGAAGCCTGACCCTCACCCATCCCCAATCCTAACCCTTACGCTAACGCTTGCCCACGCCCTCACACGTACGCTCCCCCTAAAGCGTTGTCGTACCGTCACCAGGACCCTAAACCGTCCCCGTCCCCTAACCCTAACCCTACCCCGAACCCTAACCCTAACCCTTCCCCGAAGCCTGACCCTCACGCGTCCCCTAATCCTAAACCGTACGCTAACGATAACCCGCGCCCTCACACGTACGCTCCCCCTAAAGCATTGTCGTACTCTCACCTGCACCCTAAACCGTCCCCGTCCCCTAACCCTAACCCTAGCCCGAACCCGAACCCTAACCCTTCCCCAACGCCTGACCCTCACCCGTCGTCTAATGCTAACCCGTACGGTAACGCTAACCCGCGCCCTCACACGTACGCTCCCCCTAAAGCGTTGTCGTACCCTCACCTGGACCCTAAACCGTCCCCGTCCCCTAACACTAACCCTAGCCCGAAGCCTAACCCTAACCCTTCCCCGAAGCCTGACCCTCACCCGTCTCCTAATCCTAACCCGTACCTTAACGCTAACCTGCGCCCTCACACGTACGCTCCCCCTAAACCGTTGTCGTACACTCACCTGGACCCTAAACTGTCCCTGTCCCCTAATCCTAACCCTAGCCCGAACCCTAACCCTAACCCTTCCCCGAAGCCTGACCCTCACCCGTCCCCTAATCCTAACCCGTACGCTAACGCTAACCCGCGCCCTCACACGTACGATCCCCCTAAAGCGTTGTCGTACCATCACCTGGACCGTAAACCGTCCCCGTCCCCTAACCCTAACCCTAGCCCGAACCCTAACCCTAACCCTTCCCCGAAGCCTGACCCTCACCCGTCGTCTAATGCTAACCCGTACGGTAACGCTAACCCGCGCCCTCACACGTACGCTCCCCCTAAAGCGTTGTCGTACCCTCACCTGGACCCTAAACCGTCCCCATCCCCTAACCCTAACCCTAGCCCGAACCCTAACCCTAACCCTTCCCCGAAGCCTGACCCTCACCCGTCCCCTAATCCTAACCCGTACGCTAACGCTAACCAGCGCCCTCACACGTACGCTCCCCCTAAAGCGTTGTCGTACCCTCACCTGGAACCTAAACCGTCCCCGTCCCCTAACCCTAACCCTAGCCCGAAGCCTAACCCTAACCCTTCCCCGAAGCCTGACCCTCACCCTTCCCCTAATCCTAAACCGTATGCTAACGCTAACCCGCGCCCTCACACGTACGCTCCCCCTAAAGCGTTGTCGTATCCTCACCTGGACCCTAATCCTTCCCCGTCCCCTAAACCTAACCCTAGCCCGAAGCCTAACCCTAACCCTTCCCCGAAGCCTGACCCTCACCCGTCCCCTAATCCTAACCCGTACGCTAAAGCTAACCCGCGCCCTCACACGTATGCTCCCCCTAAAGCGTTGTCGTACCCTCACCTGGACCCTAAACCGTCCCGTCCCCTAACCCTAACCCTAGCCCGAAGCCTAACCCTAACCCTTCCCCGAAGCCTGACACTCACCCTTCCCCTAATGCTAATCCGTACGCTAACGCTAACCCACGCCCTCACACGTACGCTCCCCCTAAAGTATTGTCGAACCCTCACCTGTAACCTAAACCGTCCCCGTCCCCTAACCCTAACCCTAGCCCGAAGCCTAACCCTAACCCTTCCCCGAAGCCTGACCCTCACCCGTCCCCTAATCCTAACCCGTACGCTAACGCTAACCCGCGCCCTCAAACGTACGCTCCCCCTAAAGCGTCGTCGTACCCTCACCTGGACCCTAAACCGTCCCCATCCCCTAACCCTAACCCTAGCCCGAACCCTAACCCTAAGCCTTCTCCGAAGCCTGACCCTCACCCGTCCCCTAATCCTAACCCGTACGCTAACACTAACCCGCGCCCTCACACGTACGCTCCCCCTAAAGTGTTGTCGTACCCTCAGCTGGACCCTAAACCGTCCCCGGCCCCTAACCCTAACCCTAGACCGAACCCTAACCCTAACCGTTCCCCGAAGCCTGACCCTCACCCGTCCCCTAATCCTAACCCGTACGCTAACGCTAACCCGCGCCCTCACACGTACTCTCCCCCAAAAGCGTTGTCGTACCCTCACCTGGAACCTAAACCGTCCCCGTCCCCTAATCCTAACCGTAGCCCGAAGCCGATCCCTAACACTTTCCCGAAGCCTGACACTCACCCGTCCCCTAATCCTAAACCGAACGCTAACGCTAACCCTCGCCTTCACACGTACGCTCCCCCTAAAGCGTTGTCGTACCCTCACCTGGACCCTAAACCTTCCAAGTCCCCTAACCCTAACCCTAGCCCGACGCGTAACCCTAACCCTTCCCTGAAGCCTGACCCTCACCCGTCCCCTAATCCTAACCCGTATGCTAACGCTAACCCGCGCCCTCACACGTATGCTCCCCCTAAAGCGTTGTCGTACCCTCACCTGGACCCTAAACCGTCCCCGTCCCCTAACCCTAACCCTAGCCCGAAGCCTAACCCTAACCCTTCCCCGAAGCCTGAACCTCACCCTTCCCTTAATGCTAAAACGTACGCTAACGCTAACCCGCGCCCTCACACGTACGCTCCCCCTAAAGCGTTGTCGTACCCTCAACTGTAACCTAAACCGTCCCCGTCCCCTAACACTAACCCTAGCCTGAAGGCTAACCGTAACCCTTCCCCGAAGCCTGACCCTCACCCGTCCCCTAATCCTAACGCGTACGCTAACGCTAACCCTCGCCCTCACACGTACGCTCCCCCTCAAGCGTTGTCGTACCCTCACCTGGAGTCTAAACCGTCCCCGTCCCCTAACCCTAACCCTAGCCCGAACCCTAACCCTAACCCTTCCCCGAAGCCTGACCCTCACCCGACGTCTAATGCTAACCCGTACGGTAACGCTATCCCGCGCCCTCACACGTACGCTCCCCCTAAAGCGTTGTCGTACCCTCACCTGGACCCTAAACCGTCCCCGTCCCCTAACCCTAACCCTAGTCTGAACCCTAACCCTAACCCTTCCCCGAAGCCTGACCCTCACCCGTCGTCTAATGCTAAACCGTACGGTAACGCTAACCCGCGCCCTCACACGTACGCTCCCCCTAAAGCGTTGTCGTACCCTCACCTGAACCCTAAACCGTCCCCGTCCCCTAACCCTAACCCTAGACCGAACCCTAACCCTAACCCTTCCCCGAAGCCTGACCCTCACCCGACGTCTAATGCTAACCCGTACGCTAACGCTAACCCGCGCCCTCACACGTACGCTCCCCCTAAAGCGTTGTCGTACCCTCACCTGGACCCTAAACCTTCCCCGTCCCCTAACCCTAACCCTAGTCCGAACCCTAACCCTAACACTTCCCCGAAGCCTGACCCTCACCCGTCCCCTAATCCTAACCCGTACGCTATCGCTAACCCGTGCCCTCACACGTACGCTCCCCCTAAAGCATTGTCGTACTCTCACCTGGACCCTAAACCGTCCCCGTCCACTAACCCTAACCCTAGCCCGAACCCTAACCCTAACCCTTCCCCGAGGCCTGACCCTCACCCGTCCCTAATCCTAACCCGTACGCTAACGCTAACCCGCGCCCTCACACGTACGCTCCCCCTAAAGCATTGTCGTACTCTCACCTGGACCCTAAACCGTCCCCGTCCCCTAACCCTAACCCTAGCCCGAACCCTAACCCTAACCCTTCCCCGAGGCCTGACCCTCACCCGTCCCTAATCCTAACCCGTACGCTAACGCTAACCCGCGCCCTCACACGTACGCTCCCCCTAAAGCATTGTCGTACTCTCTCCTGGACCCTAAACCGTCCCCGTCCCCTAACACTAACCCTAGCCCGAACCCTAACCCTAACCCTTCCCCGAAGCCTGACCCTCACCCGTCGTCTAATGCTAACCCGTACGGTAACGCTAAACCGCGCCCTCACACGTACGCTCCCCCTAAAGCGTTGTCGTACCCTCACCTGGACCCTAAACCGTCCCCGTCCCCTAACCCTAACCCTAGCCCGAACCCTAACCCTAACACTTCCCCGAAGCCTGACCCTCACCCGTCCCCTAATCCTAACGCGTACGCTAACGCTAACCAGCGCCCTCACACGTACGCTCCCCCTAAATCGTTGTTGTACCCTCACCTGGACCCTAAACCGTCCCCGTCCCCTAACCCTAACCCTAGCCCGAAGCCTAACCCTAACCCTTCCCCGAAGCCTGACCCTCACCCTTCCCCTAATCCTAAACCGTATGCTAACGCTAACCCGCGCCCTCACACGTACGCTCCCCCTAAAGCGTTGTCGTATCCTCACCTGGACCCTAAACCTTCCCCGTCCCCTAAACCTAGCCCTAGCCCGAAGCCTAACCCTAACCCTTCCCCGAAGCCTGACCCTCACCCGTCCCCTAATCCTAACCCGTACGCTAACGCTAACCCGCGCCCTCACACGTATGCTCCCCCTAAAGCGTTGTCGTACCCTCACCTGGACCCTAAACCGTCCCGTCCCCTAACCCTAACCCTAGCCCGAAGCCTAACCCTAACCCTTCCCCGAAGCCTGACCCTCACCCTTCCCCTAATGCTAATCCGTACGCTAACGCTAACCCACGCCCTCACACGTACTCTCCCCCTAAAGTATTGTCGAACCCTCACCTGTAACCTAAACCGTCACCGTCCCCTAACCCTAACCCTAGCACGAAGGCTAACCGTAACCCTTCCCTGAAGCCTGACCCTCACCCGTCCCCTAATCCTAACCCGTACGCTAACGCTAACCCTCGCCCTCACACGTACGCTCCCTCTAAAGCGTTGTCGTACCCTCACCTGGACCCTAAACCTTCCCCGTCCCCTAACCCTAATCCTAGCCCGAACCCTAAACCTAAACCTTCCCCGAAGCCTGACCCTCACCCTTCCCCTAATGCTAACCCGTACGCTAACGCTAACCCGCGCCCTCAAACGTACGCTCCCCCTAAAGCGTCGTCGTACCCTCACCTGGACCCTAAACCGTCCCCATCCCCTAACCCTAACCCTAGCCCGAACCCTAACCCTAAGCCTTCTCCGAAGCCTGACCCTCACCCGTCCCCTAATCCTAACCCGTACACTAACACTAACCCGCGCCCTCACACGTACGCTCCCCCTAAAGTGTTGTCGTACCCTCAGCTGGACCCTAAACCGTCCCCGGCCCCTAACCCTAACCCTAGACCGAACCCTAACCCTAACCGTTCCCCGAAGCCTGACCCTCACCCGTCCCCTAATCCTAACCCGTACGCTAACGCTAACTCGCGCCCTCACACGTACTCTCCCCCAAAAGCGTTGTCGTACCCTCACCTGGAACCTAAACCGTCCCCGTCCCCTAATCCTAACCGTAGCCCGAAGCCGATCCCTAACACTTTCCCGAAGCCTGACCCTCACCCGTCCCCTAATCCTAAACCGAACGCTAACGCTAACCCTCGCCTTCACACGTACGCTCCCCCTAAAGCGTTGTCGTACCCTCACCTGGACCCTAAACCTTCCAAGTCCCCTAACCCTAACCCTAGCCCGACGCGTAACCCTAACCCTTCCCTGAAGCCTGACCCTCACCCGTCCCCTAATCCTAACCCGTATGCTAACGCTAACCCGCGCCCTCACACGTATGCTCCCCCTAAAGCGTTGTCGTACCCTCACCTGGACCCTAAACCGTCCCCGTCCCCTAACCCTAACCCTAGCCCGAAGCCTAACCCTAACCCTTCCCCGAAGCCTGAACCTCACCCTTCCCTTAATGCTAAAACGTACGCTAACGCTAACCCGCGCCCTCACACGTACGCTCCCCCTAAAGCGTTGTCGTACCCTCAACTGTAACCTAAACCGTCCCCGTCCCCTAACACTAACCCTAGCCTGAAGGCTAACCGTAACCCTTCCCCGAAGCCTGACCCTCACCCGTCCCCTAATCCTAACGCGTACGCTAACGCTAACCCTCGCCCTCACACGTACGCTCCCCCTCAAGCGTTGTCGTACCCTCACCTGGAGTCTAAACCGTCCCCGTCCCCTAACCCTAACCCTAGCCCGAACCCTAACCCTAACCCTTCCCCGAAGCCTGACCCTCACCCGACGTCTAATGCTAACCCGTACGCTAACGCTAACCCGCGCCCTCACACGTACGCTCCCCCTAAAGCGATGTCGTACCCTCACCTGGACCCTAAACCTTCCCCGTCCCCTAACCCTAACCCTAGCCCGAACCCTAACCCTAACACTTCCCCGAAGCCTGACCCTCACCCGTCCCCTAATCCTAACCCGTACGCTATCGCTAACCCGTGCCCTCACACGTACGCTCCCCCTAAAGCATTGTCGTACTCTCACCTGGACCCTAAACCGTCCCCGTCCACTAACCCTAACCCTAGCCCGAACCCTAACCCTAACCCTTCCCCGAGGCCTGACCCTCACCCGTCCCTAATCCTAACCCGTACGCTAACGGTAACCCGCGCCCTCACACGTACGCTCCCCCTAAAGCATTGTCGTACTCTCACCTGGACCCTAAACCGTCCCCGTCCCCTAACCCTAACCCTAGCCCGAACCCTAACCCTAACCCTTCCCCGAGGCCTGACCCTCACCCGTCCCTAATCCTAACCCGTACGCTAACGCTAACCCGCGCCCTCACACGTACGCTCCCCCTAAAGCATTGTCGTACTCTCACCTGGACCCTAAACCGTCCCCGTCCCCTAACCCTAACCCTAGCCCGAACCCTAACCCTAACCCTTCCCCGAAGCCTGACCCTCACCCGTCGTCTAATGCTAACCCGTACGGTAACGCTAACCCGTGCCCTCACACGTACGCTCCCCCTAAAGCGTTGTCGTACCCTCACCTGGACCCTAAACCGTCCCCATCCCCTAACCCTAACCCTAGCCCGAACCCTAACCCTAACCCTTCCCCGAAGCCTGACCCTCACCCGTCCCCTAATCCTAACCCGTACGCTAACGCTAACCAGCGCCCTCACACGTACGCTCCCCCTAAATCGTTGTCGTACCCTCACCTGGACCCTAAACCGTCCCCGTCCCCTAACCCTAACCCTAGTCTGAACCCTAACCCTAACCCTTCCCCGAAGCCTGACCCTCACCCTTCCCCTAATCCTAAACCGTATGCTAACGCTAACCCGCGCCCTCACACGTACGCTCCCCCTAAAGCGTTGTCGTATCCTCACCTGGACCCTAAACCTTCCCCGTCCCCTAAACCTAGCCCTAGCCCGAAGCCTAACCCTAACCCTTCCCCGAAGCCTGACCCTCACCTGTCCCCTAATCCTAACCCGTACGCTAACGCTAACCCGCGCCCTCACACGTATGCTCCCCCTAAAGCGTTGTCGTACCCTCACCTGGACCCTAAACCGTCCCGTCCCCTAACCCTAACCCTAGCCCGAAGCCTAACCCTAACCCTTCCCCGAAGCCTGACCCTCACCCTTCCCCTAATGCTAATCCGTACGCTAACGCTAACCCACGCCCTCACACGTACTCTCCCCCTAAAGTATTCTCGAACCCTCACCTGTAACCTAAACAGTCACCGTCCCCTAACCCTAACCCTAGCACGAAGGCTAACCGTAACCCTTCCCCGAAGCCTGACCCTCACCCGTCCCCTAATCCTAACGCGTACGCTAACGCTAACCCTCGCCCTCACACGTACGCTCCCCCTCAAGCGTTGTCGTACCCTCACCAGGAGTCTAAACCGTCCCCGTCCCCTAACCCTAACCCTAGCCCGAACCCTAACCCTAACCCTTCCCCGAAGCCTGACCCTCACCCGACGTCTAATGCAAACCCGTACGGTAACGCTATCCCGCGCCCTCACACGTACGCTCCCTCTAAAGCGTTGTCGTACCCTCACCTGGACCCTAAACCTTCCCCGTCCCCTAACCCTAATCCTAGCCCGAACCCTAAACCTAAACCTTCCCCGAAGCCTGACCCTCACCCTTCCCCTAATGCTAACCCGTACGCTAACGCTAACCCGCGCCCTCAAACGTACGCTCCCCCTAAAGCGTCATCGTACCCTCACCTGGACCCTAAACCGTCCCCATCCCCTAACCCTAACCCTAGCCCGAACCCTAACCCTAAGCCTTCTCCGAAGCCTGACCCTCACCCGTCCCCTAATCCTAACCCGTACGCTAACACTAACCCGCGCCCTCACACGTACGCTCCCCCTAAAGTGTTGTCGTACCCTCAGCTGGACCCTAAACCGTCCCCGGCCCCTAACCCTAACCCTAGACCGAACCCTAACCCTAACCGTTTCCCGAAGCCTGACCCTCACCCGTCCCCTAATCCTAACCCGTACGCTAACGCTAACCCGCGCCCTCACACGTACTCTCCCCCAAAAGCGTTGTCGTACCCTCACCTGGAACCTAAACCGTCCCCGTCCCCTAATCCTAACCGTAGCCCGAAGCCGATCCCTAACACTTTCCCGAAGCCTGACCCTCACCCGTCCCCTAATCCTAAACCGAACGCTAACGCTAACCCTCGCCTTCACACGTACGCTCCCCCTAAAGCGTTGTCGTACCCTCACCTGGACCCTAAACCTTCCAAGTCCCCTAACCCTAACCCTAGCCCGACGCGTAACCCTAACCCTTCCCTGAAGCCTGACCCTCACCCTTCCCCTAATCCTAACCCGTATGCTAACGCTAACCCGCGCCCTCACACGTATGCTCCCCCTAAAGCGTTGTCGTACCCTCACCTGGACCCTAAACCGTCCCCGTCCCCTAACCCTAACCCTAGCCCGAAGCCTAACCCTAACCCTTCCCCGAAGCCTGAACCTCACCCTTCCCTTAATGCTAAAACGTACGCTAACGCTAACCCGCGCCCTCACACGTACGCTCCCCCTAAAGCGTTGTCGTACCCTCAACTGTAACCTAAACCGTCCCCGTCCCCTAACACTAACCCTAGCCTGAAGGCTAACCGTAACCCTTCCCCGAAGCCTGACCCTCACCCGTCCCCTAATCCTAACGCGTACGCTAACGCTAACCCGCGCCCTCACACGTACGCTCCCCCTAAAGCATTGTCGTACTCTCACCTGGACCCTAAACCGTCCCCGTCCCCTAACCCTAACCCTAGTCCGAACCCTAACCCTAACCCTTCCCCGAAGCCTGACCCTCACCCGTCGTCTAATGCTAACCCGTACGGTAACGCTAACCCGCGCCCTCACACGTACGCTCCCCCTAAAGCGTTGTCGTACCCTCACCTGGACCCTAAACCGTCCCCATCCCCTAACCCTAACCCTAGCCCGAACCCTAACCCTAACCCTTCCCCGAAGCCTGACCCTCACCCGTCCCCTAATCCTAACCCGTACGCTAATGCTAACCAGCGCCCTCACACGTACGCTCCCCCTAAATCGTTGTCGTACCCTCACCTGGACCCTAAACCGTCCCCGTCCCCTAACCCTAACCCTAGTCTGAACCCTAACCCTAACCCTTCCCCGAAGCCTGACCCTCACCCTTCCCCTAATCCTAAACCGTATGCTAACGCTAACCCGCGCCCTCACACGTACGCTCCCCCTAAAGCGTTGTCGTATCCTCACCTGGACCCTAAACCTTCCCCGTCCCCTAAACCTAGCCCTAGCCCGAAGCCTAACCCTAACCCTTCCCCGAAGCCTGACCCTCACCTGTCCCCTAATCCTAACCCGTACGCTAACGCTAACCCGCGCCCTCACACGTATGCTCCCCCTAAAGCGTTGTCGTACCCTCACCTGGACCCTAAACCGTCCCGTCCCCTAACCCTAACCCTAGCCCGAAGCCTAACCCTAACCCTTCCCCGAAGCCTGACCCTCACCCTTCCCCTAATGCTAATCCGTACGCTAACGCTAACCCACGCCCTCACACGTACTCTCCCCCTAAAGTATTCTCGAACCCTCACCTGTAACCTAAACCGTCACCGTCCCCTAACCCTAACCCTAGCACGAAGGCTAACCGTAACCCTTCCCCGAAGCCTGACCCTCACCCGTCCCCTAATCCTAACGCGTACGCTAACGCTAACCCTCGCCCTCACACGTACGCTCCCCCTCAAGCGTTGTCGTACCCTCACCTGGAGTCTAAACCGTCCCCGTCCCCTAACCCTAACCCTAGCCCGAACCCTAACCCTAACCCTTCCCCGAAGCCTGACCCTCACCCGACGTCTAATGCAAACCCGTACGGTAACGCTATCCCGCGCCCTCACACGTACGCTCCCTCTAAAGCGTTGTCGTACCCTCACCTGGACCCTAAACCTTCCCCGTCCCCTAACCCTAATCCTAGCCCGAACCCTAAACCTAAACCTTCCCCGAAGCCTGACCCTCACCCTTCCCCTAATGCTAACCCGTACGCTAACGCTAACCCGCGCCCTCAAACGTACGCTCCCCCTAAAGCGTCGTCGTACCCTCACCTGGACCCTAAACCGTCCCCATCCCCTAACCCTAACCCTAGCCCGAACCCTAACCCTAAGCCTTCTCCGAAGCCTGACCCTCACCCGTCCCCTAATCCTAACCCGTACGCTAACACTAACCCGCGCCCTCACACGTACGCTCCCCCTAAAGTGTTGTCGTACCCTCAGCTGGACCCTAAACCGTCCCCGGCCCCTAACCCTAACCCTAGACCGAACCCTAACCCTAACCGTTTCCCGAAGCCTGACCCTCACCCGTCCCCTAATCCTAACCCGTACGCTAACGCTAACCCGCGCCCTCACACGTACTCTCCCCCAAAAGCGTTGTCGTACCCTCACCTGGAACCTAAACCGTCCCCGTCCCCTAATCCTAACCGTAGCCCGAAGCCGATCCCTAACACTTTC
Source organism: Pseudorca crassidens (assembly GCF_039906515.1). Taxonomy (NCBI): domain Eukaryota; kingdom Metazoa; phylum Chordata; class Mammalia; order Artiodactyla; family Delphinidae; genus Pseudorca; species Pseudorca crassidens. Next base: position 24,990,856 of record NC_090310.1, read on the forward strand.
CCGAAGCCTGACCCTCACCCGTTCCCTAATCCTAAACCGAACGCTAACGCTAACCCTCGCCTTCACACGTACGCTCCCCCTAAAGCGTTGTCGTACCCTCACCTGGACCCTAAACCTTCCAAGTCCCCTAACCCTAACCCTAGCCCGACGCGTAACCCTAACCCTTCCCTGAAGCCTGACCCTCACCCTTCCCCTAATCCTAACCCGTATGCTAACGCTAACCCGCGCCCTCACACGTATGCTCCCCCTAAAGCGTTGTCGTACCCTCACCTGGACCCTAAACCGTCCCCGTCCCCTAACCCTAACCCTAGCCCGAAGCCTAACCCTAACCCTTCCCCGAAGCCTGAACCTCACCCTTCCCTTAATGCTAAAACGTACGCTAACGCTAACCCGCGCCCTCACACGTACGCTCCCCCTAAAGCGTTGTCGTACCCTCAACTGTAACCTAAACCGTCCCCGTCCCCTAACACTAACCCTAGCCTGAAGGCTAACCGTAACCCTTCCCCGAAGCCTGACCCTCACCCGTCCCCTAATCCTAACGCGTACGCTAACGCTAACCCTCGCCCTCACACGTACGCTCCCCCTCAAGCGTTGTCGTACCCTCACCTGGAGTCTAAACCGTCCCCGTCCCCTAACCCTAACCCTAGCCCGAACCCTAACCCTAACCCTTCCCCGAAGCCTGACCCTCACCCGACGTCTAATGCTAACCCGTACGGTAACGCTATCCCGCGCCCTCACACGTACGCTCCCCCTAAAGCGTTGTCGTACCCTCACCTGGACCCTAAACCGTCCCCGTCCCCTAACCCTAACCCTAGTCTGAACCCTAACCCTAACCCTTCCCCGAAGCCTGACCCTCACCCGTCGTCTAATGCTAAACCGTACGGTAACGCTAACCCGCGCCCTCACACGTACGCTCCCCCTAAAGCGTTGTCGTACCCTCACCTGAACCCTAAACCGTCCCCGTCCCCTAACCCTAACCCTAGACCGAACCCTAACCCTAACCCTTCCCCGAAGCCTGACCCTCACCCGTCCCCTAATCCTAAACCGTACGATAACGCTAACCCGCGCCCTCACACGTACGCTCCCCCTAAAGCGTTGGCGTACACTCACCTGGACCCTAAACCGTCCCCGTCCCCTAACCCTAACCCTAGCCCGAACCCTGACCCTAACCCTTCCCCGAAGCCTGACCCTCACCCGTCGTCTAATGCTAACCCGTACAGTAACGCTAACCGGCGCCCTCACATGTACGCTCCCCCTAAAGCATTGTCGTACCCTCACCTGGACCCTAAACCGTCTCCGTCCCCTAACCCTAACCCTAGCCCAAACCCTAACCCTAACCCTTCCCCGAAGCCTGACCCTCACCCTTCCCCTAATGCTAACCCGTACGCTAACGCTAACCCGCGCCCTCACACGTACGCTCCCCCTAAAGCGTTGTCGTACCCTCACCTGGACCCTAAACCTTCCCCGTCCCCTAACCCTAACCCTAGCCCGAACCCTAACCCTAACACTTCCCCGAAGCCTGACCCTCACCCGTCCCCTAATCCTAACCCGTACGCTATCGCTAACCCGTGCCCTCACACGTACGCTCCCCCTAAAGCATTGTCGTACTCTCACCTGGACCCTAAACCGTCCCCGTCCACTAACCCTAACCCTAGCCCGAACCCTAACCCTAACCCTTCCCCGAGGCCTGACCCTCACCCGTCCCTAATCCTAACCCGTACGCTAACGCTAACCCGCGCCCTCACACGTACGCTCCCCCTAAAGCATTGTCGTACTCTCACCTGGACCCTAAACCGTCCCCGTCCCATAACCCTAACCCTAGCCCGAACCCTAACCCTAACCCTTCCCCGAGGCCTGACCCTCACCCGTCCCTAATCCTAACCCGTACGCTAACGCTAACCCACGCCCTCACACGTACGCTCCCCCTAAAGCATTGTCGTACTCTCACCTGGACCCTAAACCGTCCCCGTCCCCTAACCCTAACCCTAGCCCGAACCCTAACCCTAACCCTTCCCCGAAGCCTGACCCTCACCCGTCGTCTAATGCTAACCCGTACGGTAACGCTAACCCGCGCCCTCACACGTACGCTCCCCCTAAAGCGTTGTCGTACCCTCACCTGGACCCTAAACCGTCCCCATCCCCTAACCCTAACCCTAGCCTGAACCCTAACCCTAACCCTTCCCCGAAGCCTGACCCTCACCCGTCCCCTAATCCTAACCCGTACGCTAACGCTAACCAGCGCCCTCACACGTACGCTCCCCCTAAATCGTTGTTGTACCCTCACCTGGACCCTAAACCGTCCCCGTCCCCTAACCCTAACCCTAGCCCGAAGCCTAACCCTAACCCTTCCCCGAAGCCTGACCCTCACCCTTCCCCTAATCCTAAACCGTATGCTAACGCTAACCCGCGCCCTCACACGTACGCTCCCCCTAAAGCGTTGTCGTATCCTCACCTGGACCCTAAACCTTCCCCGTCCCCTAAACCTAGCCCTAGCCCGAAGCCTAACCCTAACCCTTCCCCGAAGCCTGACCCTCACCCGTCCCCTAATCCTAACCCGTACGCTAACGCTAACCCGCGCCCTCACACGTATGCTCCCCCTAAAGCGTTGTCGTACCCTCACCTGGACCCTAAACCGTCCCGTCCCCTAACCCTAACCCTAGCCCGAAGCCTAACCCTAACCCTTCCCCGAAGCCTGACCCTCACCCTTCCCCTAATGCTAATCCGTACGCTAACGCTAACCCACGCCCTCACACGTACTCTCCCCCTAAAGTATTGTCGAACCCTCACCTGTAACCTAAACCGTCACCGTCCCCTAACCCTAACCCTAGCACGAAGGCTAACCGTAACCCTTCCCTGAAGCCTGACCCTCACCCGTCCCCTAATCCTAACCCGTACGCTAACGCTAACCCTCGCCCTCACACGTACGCTCCCTCTAAAGCGTTGTCGTACCCTCACCTGGACCCTAAACCTTCCCCGTCCCCTAACCCTAATCCTAGCCCGAACCCTAACCCTAACCATTCCCCGAAGCCTGACCCTCACCCGTCCCCTTAATGCTAACCCGTACGCTAACGCTAACCCGTGCCCTCACACGTACGCTCCCCCTAAAGCGTTTTCGTACCCTCACCTGTTACCTAAACCGTCCCCGTCCCCTAACCCTAACCCTAGCCTGAAGGCTAACCGTAACCCTTCCCCGAAGCCTGACCCTCATCCGTCGTCTAATGCTAACCCGTACGGTAACGCTAACCCGCGCCCTCACACGTACGCTCCCCTTAAAGCGTTGTCGTACCCTCACCTGGACCCAAAACCTTCCCCGTCCCCTAAACCTAACCCTAGACCGAAGCCTAACCCTAACCCTTCCCCGAAGCCTGACCCTGACCCGTCCCCTAATCCTAACCCGTACGCTAACGGTAACCCGTGCCCTCACACGTATGCTCCCCCTAAAGCGTTGTCGTACCCTCACCTGGACCCTAAACCGTCCCCGTCCCCTAACCCTAACCCTAGCCCGAAGCCTAACCCTTACCCTTCCCCGAAGCCTGACAATCACCCGTCCCCTAATCCTAAACCGTACGCTAACGCTATCCCGCTCCCTCACACGTACGCTCTCCCTAAAGCGTTGTCGTACCCTCACCTGGACCCTAAAACTTCCCCGTCCCCTAACCCTAACCCTAGCCCGAAGCCTAACCCTAACCCTTCCCCGAAGCCTGACACTCACCCGTCCCCTAATCCTAACCCGTACGCTAACACTAACCCGTGCCCTCACACGTACGCTCCCCCTAAAGCGTTGTCGTAAACTCACCTGGACCCTAAACCGTTCCCGTCCCCTAACCCTAACCCTAGCCCGAAACCTAACCCTAACCCTTCCCCGAAGCCTGACCCTCACCCTTCCCCTAATGCTAACCCGTACGCTAACGCTAACCCGCGCCCTCACACGTACGCTCCCCCTAAAGCGTTGTCGTACCCTCACCTGGAACCTAAATCGTCCCCGTCCCCTAACCCTAACCCTAGCCCGAAGGCTAACGGTAACCATTTCCCGAAACCTGACCCTCACCAGTCCCCTAATCCTAACCCGTACGCTAACGCTAACCCGCGCCCTCACACGTACGCTCCCCCTAAAGCATTGTCGTACTCTCACCTGGACCCTAAACCGTCCCCGTCCCCTAACCCTAACCCTAGCCCGAACCCTAACCCTAACCCTTCCCCAACGCCTGACCCTCACCCGTCGTCTAATGCTAACCCGTACGGTAACGCTAACCCGCGCCTTCACACGTACGCTCCCCCTAAAGCGTTGTCGTACCCTCACCTGGACCCTAAACCGTCCCCGTCCCCTAACACTAACCCTAGCCCGAAGCCTAACCCTAACACTTCCCGGAAGCCTGACTCTAACCCGTCTCCTAATCCTAACCCGTACCTTAACGCTAACCTGCGCCCTCACACGTACGCTCCCCCTAAAGCGTTGTCGTACACTCACCTGGACCCTAAACCGTCCCCGTCCCCTAACCCTAACCCTAGCCCGAACCCTAACCCTAACCCTTCCCCGAAGCCTGACCCTCACCCGTCCCCTAATCCTAACCCGTACGCTAACGCTAACCCGCGCCCTCACACGTACGATCCCCCTAAAGCGTTGTCGTACCATCACCTGGACCCTAAACCGTCCCCGTCCCCTAACCCTAACCCTAGCGCGAACCCTAACCCTAACCCTTCTCCGAAGCCTGACCCTCACCCATCCCCTAATCCTAACCCTTACGCTAACGCTTACCCACGCCCTCACACGTACGCTCCCCCTAAAGCGTTGTCGTACCGTCACCAGGACCCTAAACCGTCCCCGTCCCCTAACCCTAACCCTAGCCCGAACCCTAACCCTAACCCTTCCCCAAAGCCTGACCCTCACACGTCCCCTAATCCTAAACCGTACGCTAACGCTAACCCGCGCCCTCACACGTACTCTCCCCCTAAAGCGTTGTCATACCCTCACCTGGACCCTAAATCGTCCCCGTCCCCTAACCCTAACTCTAGCCCGAACCCTAACCCTAACCCTTCCCCGAAGCCTGACCTTCACCCTTCCCCTAATGCTAACCCGTACACTAATGCTAACCCACACCCTCACACGTACGCTCCCCCTAAAGCGTCGTCATACCCTCACATGGACCCTAAACTGTCCCCGTCCCCTAACCCTAACCCTAGCCCGAAGCCTAACCCTAAGACTTCTCCGAAGCCTGACACTCACCCGTCCCCTAATCCTAACCCCTACGCTAACGCTAACCCACGCCCTCACACGTACGCTCCCCCTAAAGCGTTGTCGTACCCTCACCTGGACCCTAAACCGTCCCCGTCCCCTAACCCTAACCCTAGCCCGAACCCTAACCCTAACCCTTCCGCGAAGCCTGACCCTCACCCGTCCCCTAATCCTAACCCGTACGCTAACGCTAACCCGCGCCCTCACACGTACGCTCCCCTTAAAGCGTTGTCGTACACTCACCTGGACCCTAAACCGTCCCCGTCCCCTAACCCTAACCCTAGCCCGAAGCCTAACACTAACACTTCCCTGAAGCCTGACCCTCACCCGTCCCCTAATCCTAACCCGTACGCTAACGCTAACCCGCGCCCTCACACATACGCTCCCCCTAAAGCGTTGTCGTACCCTCACCTGGACCCTAAACCTTCCCCGTCCCCTAACCCTAACCCTAGCCCGAAGCCTAACCCTAACCCTTGCCCGAAGCCTGATCCTCACCCTTCCCCTAATCCTAACACATACGCTAACGCTAACCCGCGCCCTCACACGTACGCTCCCCCTAAAGCGTTGTCGTACCCTCTCCTGGACCCTAAACCGTCCCCGTCCCATAACCCTAACCCTAGCCCGAACCCTAAACCTAACCCTTCCCCGAAGCCTGACCCTCACCCTTCCCCTACTGCTAACCCGTACGCTAACGCTAACCCACGCCCTCACACGTACGCTACCCCTAAAGCGTCGTCGTACCCTCACCTGGACCCTAAACCGTCCCCGTCCCCTAACCCTAACCCTAGCCCGAACCCTAACCCTAAGCCTTCTGCGAAGCCTGACCCTCACCCGTCCCCTAATCCTAACCCGTACGCTAACACTAACCCGCGACCTCACACGTACGCTCCCCCTAAAGTGTTGTCGTACCCTCAGCTGGACCCTAAACCGTCCCCGTCCCCTAACCCTAACCCTCGCCCGAACCCAAAACCTAACCCTTCCCCGAAGCCTGACCCTCACCCGTCCCCTAATCCTAACGCGTACGCTAACTCTAACCCAAGCCCTCACACGTACGCTCCCCCTAAAGCATTGTCGTACTCTCACCTGGACCCTAAACCGTCCCCGTCCCCTAACCCTAACCCTAGCCCGAACCCTAACCCTAACCCTTCCCCGAAGCCTGCCTTTCACCCGTCCCCTAATCCTAAACCGTATGCTAACGCTAACCCGCGCCCTCACACGTACGCTCCCCCTAAAGCGTTGTCGTATCCTCACCTGGACCCTAAACCTTCCCCGTCCCCTAAACCTAACCCTAGCCCGAAGCCTAACCCTAACCCTTCCCCGAAGCCTGACGCTCACCCGTCCCCTAATCCTAACCCGTACGCTAACGCTAACCCGCGGCCTCACACGTATGCTCCCCCTAAAGCGTTGTCGTACCCTCACCTGGACCCTAAACAGTCCCGTCCCCTAACCCTAACCCTAGCCCGAAGCCTAACCCTAACCCTTCCCCGAAGCCTGACCCTCACCCTTCCCCTAATGCTAATCCGTACGCTAACGCTAACCCGCGCCCTCACACGTACGCTCCCCCTAAAGCATTGTCGAACCCTCACCTGTAACCTAAACCGTCACCGTCCCCTAACCCTAACCCTAGCATGAAGGCTAACCGTAACCCTTCCCCGAAGCCTGACCCTCACCCGTCCCCTAATCCTAACCCGTACGCTAACGCTAACCCTCGCCCTCACACGTACGCTCCCTCTAAAGCGTTGTCGTAACCTCACCTGGACCCTAAACCGTCCCCGTCCCCTAACCCTAACCCTAGCCCGAACCCTAACCCTAACCCTTCTCCGAAGCCTGACCCTCACCCATCTCCAATCCTAACCCTTACGCTAACGCTTACCCACGCCCTCACACGTACGCTCCCCCTAAAGCGTTGTCATACCATCACCAGGACCCTAAACCGTCCCCGTCCCCTAACCCTAACCCTAGCCCGAACCCTAACCCTAACCCTTCCCCGAAGCCTGACCCTCACGCGTCCCCTAATCCTAAACCGTACGCTAACGATAACCCGCGCCCTCACACGTACGCTCCCCCTAACGCATTGTCGTACTCTCACCTGGACCCTAAACCGTCCCCGTCCCCTAACCCTAACCCTAGCCCGAACCCTAACCCTAACCCTTCCCCAACGCCTGACCCTCACCCGTCGTCTAATGCTAACCCGTACGGTAACGCTAACCCGCGCCCTCACACGTACGCTCCCCCTAAAGCGTTGTCGTACCCTCACCTGGACCCTAAACCGTCCCCGTCCCCTAACACTAACCCTAGCCCGAAGCCTAACCCTAACCCTTCCCGGAAGCCTGACCCTCACCCGTCTCCTAATCCTAACCCGTACCTTAACGCTAACCTGCGCCCTCACACGTACGCTCCCCCTAAAGCGTTGTCGTACACTCACCTGGACCCTAAACCGTCCCCGTCCCCTAACCCTAAACCTAGCCCGAAGCCTAACCCTAACCCTTCCCCGAAGCCTGACCCTCACCCTTCCCCTAATGCTAACCCATACGCTAACGCTAACCCGCGCCCTCACACGTACGCTCCCCCCAAAGCGTTGTCGTACCCTCACCTGGACCCTAAACCGTCCCCGTCCCCTAACCCTAACCCTAGCCCGAACCCTAACCCTAACCCTTCCCCGAAGCCTGACCCTCACCCGTCCCCTAATCCTAACCCGTACGCTATCGCTAACCCGTGCCCTCACACATACGCTCCCCCTAAAGCATTGTCGTACCCTCACCTGGACCCTAAAGCTTCCCCGTCCCCTGACCATAACCCTAGCCCGAGCCCTAAACCTAACCCTTCCCCGAAGCCTGACCCTCACCCGTCCCCTAATCCTAACACGTACGCTAACGCTAACCCGCGCCCTCACACGTACGCTCCCCCTAAAGCATTGTCGTACTCTCACCTGGACCCTAAACCGTCCCCGTCCCCTAACCCTAACCCTAACCCGAACCCTAACCCTAACCCTTCCCCGAAGCCTGACCCTCACCCGTCGCCTAATGCTAACCCGTACGGTAACGCTAACCCGCGCCCTCACACGTACGCTCCCCCTAAAGCGTTGTCATACCCTCACCTGGACCCTAAACCGTCCCCGTCCCCTAACCCTAACTCTAGCCCGAACCCTAACCCTAACCCTTCCCCGAAGCCTGACCTTCACCCTTCCCCTAATGCTAACCCGTACGCTAACGCTAACCCGCCCCCTCACACGTACGCTCCCCCTAAAGCGTCGTCATACCCTCACCTGGACCCTAAACTGTCCCCGTCCCCTAACCCTAACCCTAGCCCGAAGCCTAACCCTAAGACTTCTCCGAAGCCTTACACTCACCCGTCCCCTAATCCTAACCCGTACGCTAACGCTAACCCGCGCCCTCACACGTACGCTCCCCCTAAAGCGTTGTCGTACCCTCACCTGGACCCTAAACCGTCCCCGTCCCCTAACACTAACCCTAGCCCGAACCCTAACCCTAACCCTTCCCCGAAGCCTGACCCTCACCCGTCCCCTAATCCTAACCCGTACGCTAACGCTAACCCGCGCCCTCACACGTACGCTCCCCTTAAAGCGTTGTCGTACCCTCACCTGGAACCTAAACCGTCCCCGTCCCCGTCCCCTAACCCTAGCCCGAAGCCTAACACTAACACTTCCCCGAAGCCTGACCCTCACCCGTCCCCTAATCCTAACCCGTACGCTAACGCTAACCCGCGCCCTCACACATACGCTCCCCCTAAAGCGTTGTCGTACCCTCACCTGGACCCTAAACCTTCCCCGTCCCCTAACCCTAACCCTAGCCCGAAGCCTAACCCTAACCCTTGCCCGAAGCCTGATCCTCACCCGTCCCCTAATCCTAACCCATACGCTAACGCTAACCCGCGCCCTCACACGTACGCTCCCCCTAAAGCGTTGTCGTACCCTCACCTGGACCCTAAATCGTCCCCATCCCATAACCCTAACCCTAGACCGAACCCTAAACCTAACCCTTCCCTGAAGCCTGACCCTCACCCTTCCCCTAATGCTAACCCGTACGCTAACGCTAACCCGCGCCCTCAAACGTACGCTCCACCTAAAGCGTCGTCGTACCCTCACCTGGACCCTAAACCGTCCCCATCCCCTAACCCTAACCCTAGCCCGAACCCTAACCCTAAGCCTTCTCCGAAGCCTGACCCTCACCCGTCCCCTAATCCTAACCCGTACGCTAACACTAACCCGCGCCCTCACACGTACGCTCCCCCTAAAGTGTTGTCGTACCCTCAGCTGGACCCTAAACCGTCCCCGGCCCCTAACCCTAACCCTAGACCGAACCCTAACCCTAACCCTTCCCCGAAGCCTGACACTCACCCGTCCCCTAATCCTAACCCGTACGCTAACGCTATCCCGCGCCCTCACACGTACGCTCCCCCAAAAGCGTTGTCGTACCCTCACCTGGAACCTAAACCGTCCCCGTCCCCTAATCCTAACCGTAGCCCGAAGCCGATCCCTAACACTTTCCCGAAGCCTGACCCTCACCCGTCCCCTAATCCTAAACCGAACGCTAACGCTAACCCTCGCCTTCACACGTACGCTCCCCCTAAAGCGTTGTCGTACCCTCACCTGGACCCTAAACCTTCCACGTCCCCTAACCCTAACCCTAGCCCGACGCGTAACCCTAACCCTTCCCTGAAGCCTGACCCTCACCCGTCCCCTAATCCTAACCCGTATGCTAACGCTAACCCGCGCCCTCACACGTATGCTCCCCCTAAAGCGTTGTCGTATCCTCACCTGGACCCTAAACCGTCCCCGTCCCCTAACCCTAACCCTAGCCCGAAGCCTAACCCTAACCCTTCCCCGAAGCCTGAACCTCACCCTTCCCTTAATGCTAAAACGTACGCTAACGCTAACCCGCGCCCTCACACGTACGCTCCCCCTAAAGCGTTGTCGTACCCTCAACTGTAACCTAAACCGTCCCCGTCCCCTAACACTAACCCTAGCCTGAAGGCTAACCGTAACCCTTCCCCGAAGCCTGACCCTCACCCGTCCCCTAATTCTAACGCGTACGCTAACGCTAACCCTCGCCCTCACACGTACGCTCCCCCTCAAGCGTTGTCGTACCCTCACCTGGAGTCTAAACCGTCCCCGTCCCCTAACCCTAACCCTAGCCCGAACCCTAACCCTAACCCTTCCCCGAAGCCTGACCCTCACCCGACGTCTAATGCTAACCCGTACGGTAATGCTATCCCGCGCCCTCACACGTACGCTCCCCCTAAAGCGTTGTCGTACCCTCACCTGGACCCTAAACCGTCCCCGTCCCCTAACCCTAACCCTAGCCCGAACCCTAACCCTAACCCTGCCCCGAAGCCTGACCCTCACCCGTCCCCTAATCCTAACCCGTACGCTAACGCTAACCCGCGCCCTCACACGTACGATCCCCCTAAAGCGTTGTCGTACCATCACCTGGACCCTAAACCGTCCCCGTCCCCTAACCCTAACCCTAGCGTGAACCCTAACCCTAACCCTTCTCCGAAGCCTGACCCTCACCCATCCCCTAATCCTAACCCTTACGCTAACGCTTACCCACGCCCTCACACGTACGCTCCCCCTAAAGCGTTGTCGTTACGTCACCAGGACCCTAAACCGTCCCCGTCCCCTAACCCTAACCCTAGCCCGAACCCTAACCCTAACCCTTCCCCGAAGCCTGACCCTCACACGTCCACTAATCCTAAACCGTACGCTAACGCTAACCCGCGCCCTCACACGTACGCTCCCCCTATAGCATTGTCGTACACTCACCTGGACCCTAAACCGTCCCCGTCCCCTAACCCTAACCCTAGCCCGAACCCTAACCCTAATCCTTCCCCGAAGCCTGACCCTCACCCGTCGCCTAATGCTAACCCGTACGGTAACGCTAACCCGCGCCCTCACACGTACGCTCCCCCTAAAGCGTTGTCGTACCCTCACCTGGACCCTAAACCGTCCCCATCCCCTAACCCTAACCCTAGCCCGAAGCCTAACCCTAAGACTTCTCCGAAGCCTGACACTCACCCGTCCCCTAATCCTAACCCGTACGCTAACGCTAACCCACGCCCTCACACGTACGCTCCCCCTAAAGCGTTGTCGTACCCTCACCTGGACCCTAAACCGTCCCCGTCCCCTAACCCTAACCCTAGCCCGAACCCTAACCCTAACCCTTCCCCGAAGCCTGACCCTCACCCGTCCCCTAATCCTAACCCGTACGCTAACGCTAACCCGCGCCCTCACACGTACGCTCCCCTTAAAGCGTTGTCGTACACTCACCTGGACCCTAAACCGTCCCCGTCCCCTAACCCTAACCCTAGCCCGAACCCTAACCCTAACACTTCCCCGAAGCCTGACCCTCACCCGTCCCCTAATCCTAACCCGTACGCTAACGCTAACCCGCGCCCTCACACGTACGCTCCCCTTAAAGCGTTGTCGTACCCTCACCTGGACCCTAAACCGTCCCCGTCCCCTAACCCTAACCCTAGCCCGAAGCCTAACACTAACACTTCCCCGAAGCCTGACCCTCACCCGTCCCCTAATCCTAACCCGTACGCTAACGCTAACCCGCGCCCTCACACATACGCTCCCCCTAAAGCGTTGTCGTACCCTCACCTGGACCCTAAACCGTCCCCGTCCCTTAACCCTAACCCTACCCCGAACCCTAACCCTAACCCTTCCCCGAAGCCTGACCCTCACGCGTCCCCTAATCCTAAACCGAACGCTAACGATAACCCGCGCCCTCACACGTACGCTCCCCCTAAAGCATTGTCGTACTCTCACCTGGACCCTAAACCGTCCCCGTCCCCTAACCCTAACCCTAGCCCGAACCCTAACCCTAACCCTTCCCCGAAGCCTGACCCTCACCCGTCCCCTAATCCTAACCCGTACGCTAACGCTAACCCGCGCCCTCACACGTACGATCCCCCTAAAGCGTTGTCGTACCATCACCTGGACCCTAAACCGTCCCCGTCCCCTAACCCTAACCCTAGCGCGTACCCTAACCCTAACCCTTCTCCGAAGCCTGACCCTCACCCATCCCCTAATCCTAACCGTTACGCTAACGCTTACCCACGCCCTCACACGTACGCTCCCCCTAAAGCGTTGTCGTACCGTCACCAGGACCCTAAACCGTCCCCGTCCCCTAACCCTAACCCTAGCCCGAACCCTAACCCTAACCCTTCCCCGAAGCCTGACCCTCACACGTCCCCTAATCCTAAACCGTACGCTAACGCTAACCCGCGCCCTCACACGTACGCTCCCCCTAAAGCATTTTCGTACACTCACCTGGACCCTAAACCGTCCCCGTCCCCTAACCCTAACCCTAGCCCGAACCCTAACCTTAACCCTTCCCCGATGCCTGACCCTCACCCGTCCCCTAATCCTAACGCGTACGCTAACGCTAACCCGCGCCCTCACACGTACGCTCCCCCTAAAGCACTGTCGTACTCTCACCTGGACCATAAACCGTCCCCGTCCCCTAACCCTAACCCTAGCCCGAACCCTAACCCTAACCCTTCCCCGAAGCCTGACCTTCACCCTTCCCCTAATGCTAACCCGTACGCTAACGCTAACCCGCACCCTCACACGTACGCTCCCCCTAAAGCGTCGTCATACCCTCACCTGGACCCTAAACCGTCCCCATCCCCTAACCCTAACCCTAGCCCGAACCCTAACCCTAACCCTTCCCCGAAGCCTGACCCTCACCCGTCCCCTAATCCTAACCCGTACGCTAACGCTAACCCGCGCCCTCACACGTACGCTCCCCCTAAAGCGTTGTCGTACCCTCACCTGGACCCTAAACCGTCCCCGTCCCCTAACCCTAAACCTAGCCCGAACCCTAACCCTAACCCTTCCCCGAAGCCTGACCCTCACCCGTCCCCTAATCCTAACCCGTACGCTAACGCTAACCCGCGCCCTCACACGTACGCTCCCCTTAAAGCGTTGTCGTACACTCAACTGGACCCTAAACCGTCCCCGTCCCCTAACCCTAACCCTAGCCCGAACCCTAACCCTAACACTTCCCCGAAGCCTGACCCTCACCCGTCCCCTAATCCTAACCCGTACGCTAACGCTAACCCGCGCCCTCACACGTACGCTCCCCTTAAAGCGTTGTCGTACCCTCACCTGGACCCTAAACCTTCCCCGTCCCCTAACCCTAACCCTAGCCCGAAGCCTAACACTAACACTTCCCCGAAGCCTGACCCTCACCCGTCCCCTAATCCTAACCCGTACGCTAACGCTAACCCGCGCCCTCACACATACGCTCCCCCTAAAGCGTTGTCGTACCCTCACCTGGACCCTAAACCTTCCCCGTCCCCTAACCCTAACCCTAGCCCGAAGCCTAACCCTAACCCTTGCCCGAAGCCTGATCCTCACCCTTCCCCTAATCCTAACACATACGCTAACGCTAACCCGCGCCCTCACACGTACGCTCCCCCTAAAGCGTTGTCGTACCCTCACCTGGACCCTAAACCGTCCCCGTCCCATAACCCTAACCGTAGCCCGAACCCTAAACCTAACCCTTCCCCGAAGCCTGACCCTCACCCTTCCCCTAATGCTAACCCGTACGCTAACGCTAACCCGCGCCCTCACACCTACGCTACCCCTAAAGCGTCGTCGTACCCTCACCTGGACCCTAAACCGTCCCCGTCCCGTAACGCTAACCCTAGCCCGAACCCTAACCCTAAGCCTTCTGCGAAGCCTGACCCACACCCGTCCCCTAATCCTAACCCGTACGCTAACACTAACCCGCGCCCTCACACGTACGCTCCCCCTAAAGTGTTGTCGTACCCTCAGCTGGACCCTAAACCGTCCCCGTCCCCTAACCCTAACCCTAGCCCGAACCCTAACCCTAACCCTTCCCCGAAGCCTGACCCTCACCCGTCCCCTAATCCTAACGCGTACGCTAACGCTAACCCGCGCCCTCACACGTACGCTCCCCCTAAAGCACTGTCGTACTCTCACCTGAACCCTAAACCGTCCCCGTCCCCTAACCCTAACTCTAGCCCGAACCCTAACCCTAACCCTTCCCCGAAGCCTGACCTTCACCCTTCCCCTATTGCTAACCCGTACGCTAACGCTAACCCGCACCCTCACACGTACGCTCCCCCTAAAGCGTCGTCATACCCTCACTGGACCCTAAACTGTCCCCGTCCCCTAACCCTAACCCTAGCCCGAAGCCTAACCCTAAGACTTCTCCGAAGCCTGACACTCACCCGTCCCCTAATCCTAACCCGTAAGCTAACGCTAACCCGCGCCCTCACACGTACGCTCCCCCTAAAGCGTTCTCGTACCCTCACCTGGACCCTAAACCGTCCCCGTCCCATAACCCTAACTCTAGCCCGAACCCTAAACCTAACCCTTCCCCGAAGCCTGACCCTCACCCTTCCCCTAATGCTAACCCGTACGCTAACGCTAACCCGCGCCCTCACACGTACGCTCCCCCTAAAGCGTTGTCGTACCCTCACCTGGACCCTAAAACGGCCCCGTGCCCTAACCCTAACCCTAGCCCTAACCCTAACCCTAACACTTCCCCGAAACCTGACCCTCACCCGTCCCCTAATCCTAACCCGTACGCTAACGTTAACCCGCGCCCTCACACGTACGCTCCCCTTAAAGCGTTGTCGTACCCTCACCTGGACCCTAAACCGTCCCCGTCCCCTAACCCTAACCCTAGCCCGAAGCCTAACACTAACACTTCCCCGAAGCCTGACCCTCACCCGTCCCCTAATCCTAACCCGTACGCTAACGCTAACTCGCGCCCTCACACATACGCTCCCCCTAAAGCGTTGTCGTACCCTGCCCTGGACCCTAAACCTTCCCCGTCCCCTAATCCTAACCCTAGCCCGAAGCCTAACCCTAACACTTGCCCGAAGCCTGATCCTCACCCGTCCCCTAATCCTAACTCATACGCTGACGCTAACCCGCGCCCTCACACGTACGCTCCCCCTAAAGCGTTGGCGTACACTCACCTGGACCCTAAACCGTCCCCGTCCCCTAACCCTAACCCTAGCCCGAACCCTGACCCTAACCCTTCCCCGAAGCCTGACCCTCACCCGTCGTCTAATGCTAACCCGTACAGTAACGCTAACCGGCGCCCTCACACGTACGCTCCCCCTAAAGCATTGTCATACCCTCATCTGGACCCTAAACCGTCTCCGTCCCCTAACCCTAACCCTAGCCCAAACCCTAACCCTAAACCTTCCCCGAAGCCTGACCCTCACCCGTCCCCTAATCCTAACCCGTACGCTAACGCTAACCCGCGCCCTCACACGTACGCTCCCCCTAAAGCGTTGTCGTACCCTCACCTGGACCCTAAACCGTCCCCGTCCCCTAACCCTAAACCTAGCCCGAAGCCTAACCCTAACCCTTCCCCGAAGCCTGACCCTCACACTTCCCCTAATGCTAACCCGTACGCTAACGCTAACCCGCGCCCTCACACGTACGCTCCCCCTAAAGCGTTGTCGTACCCTCACCTGGACCCTAAACCGTCCCCGTCCCCTAACCCTAACCCTAGCCCGAACCCTAACCCTAACACTTCCCTGAAGCCTGACCCTCACCCGTCCCCTAATCCTAACCCGTACGCTATCGCTAACCCGTGCCCTCACACATACGCTCCCCCTAAAGCATTGTCGTACCCTCACCTGGACCCTAAAGCTTCCCCGTCCCCTGACCATAACCCTAGCCCGAGCCCTAAACCTAACCCTTCCCCGAAGCCTGACCCTCACCCGTCCCTAATCCTAACCCGTACGCTAACGCTAACCCGCGCACTCACACGTACGCTCCCCCTAAAGCATTGTCGTACTCTCACCTGGACCCTAAACCGTCCCCGTCCCCTAACCCTAACCCTAGCCCGAACCCTAACCCTAACCCTTCCCCGAAGCCTGACCCTCACCCGTCCCCTAATCCTAACACGTACGCTAACGCTAACCCGCGCCCTCACACGTACGCTCCCCCTAAAGCATTGTCGTACTCTCACCTGGACCCTAAACCGTCCCCGTCCCCTAACCCTAACCCTAACCCGAACCCTAACCCTAACACTTCCCCGAAGCCTGACCCTCACCCGTCGCCTAATGCTAACACGTAAGATAACGCTAACCCGCGCCCTCACACGTACGCTCCCCCTAAAGCGTTGTCATACCCTCACCTGGACCCTAAACCGTCCCCGTCCCCTAACCCTAACCCTAGCCCGAACCCTAACCCTAACCCTTCCCCGAGGCCTGACCCTCACCCGTCCCTAATCCTAACCCGTACGCTAACGCTAACCCGCGCCCTCACACGTACGCTCCCCCTAAAGCGTTGTCGTACCCTCACCTGGACCCTAAACCGTCCCCGTCCCCTAACACTAACCCTAGCCCGAACCCTAATCCTAACACTTCCCCGAAGCCTAACCCTCAACCGTCCCCTAATCCTAACCCGTACGCTAACGCTAACCGGCGCCCTCACACGTACGCTCCCCTTAAAGCGTTGTCGTACCCTCACCTGGAACTTAAACCGTCCCGTCCCCGTCCCCTAACCCTAGCCCGAAGCCTAACACTAACACTTCCCCGAAGCCTGACCCTCACCCGTCCCCTAATCCTAACCCGTACGCTAACGCTAACCCGCGCCCTCACACATACGCTCCCCCTAAAGCGTTGTCGTACCCTCACCTGGACCCTAAACCTTCCCCGTCCCCTAACCCTAACCCTAGCCCGAAGCCTAACCCTAACCCTTCCCCGAAGCCTGATCCTCACCCGTCCCCTAATCCTAACCCATACGCTAACGCTAACCCGCGCCCTCACACGTACGCTCCCCCTAAAGCGTTGTCGTACCCTCAGCTGGACCCTAAACCGTCCCCGGCCCCTAACCCTAACCCTAGACCGAACCCTAACCCTAACCCTTCCCCGAAGCCTGACCCTCACCCGTCCCCTAATCCTAACCCGTACGCTAACGCTAACCCGCGCCCTCACACGTACGCTCCCCCAAAAGCGTTGTCGTACCCTCACCTGGAAAATAAACCGTCCCCGTCCCCTAATCCTAACCGTAGCCCGAAGCCGATCCCTAACACTTTCCCGAAGCCTGACCCTCACCCGTCCCCTAATCCTAAACCGAACGCTAACGCTAACCCTCGCCTTCACACGTACGCTCCCCCTAAAGCGTTGTCGTACCCTCACCTGGACCCTAAACCTTCCACGTCCCCTAACCCTAACCCTAGCCCGACGCGTAACCCTAACCCTTCCCTGAAGCCTGACCCTCACCCGTCCCCTAATCCTAACCCGTATGCTAACGCTAACCCGCGCCCTCACACGTATGCTCCCCCTAAAGCGTTGTCGTACCCTCACCTGGACCCTAAACCGTCCCCGTCCCCTAACCCTAACCCTAGCCCGAAGCCTAACCCTAACCCTTCCCCGAAGCCTGAACCTCACCCTTCCCTTAATGCTAAAACGTACGCTAACGCTAACCCGCGCCCTCACACGTACGCTCCCCCTAAAGCGTTGTCGTACGCTCAACTGTAACCTAAACCGTCCCCGTCCCCTAACACTAACCCTAGCCTGAAGGCTAACCGTAACCCTTCCCCGAAGCCTGACCCTCACCCGTCCCCTAATCCTAACGCGTACGCTAACGCTAACCCTCGCCCTCACACGTACGCTCCCCCTCAAGCGTTGTCGTACCCTCACCTGGAGTCTAAACCATCCCCGTCCCCTAACCCTAACCCTAGCCCGAACCCTAACCCTAACCCTTCCCCGAAGCCTGACCCTCACCCGACGTCTAATGCTAACCCGTACGGTAACGCTATCCCGCGCCCTCACACGTACGCTCCCCCTAAAGCGTTGTCGTACCCTCACCTGGACCCTAAACCGTCCCCGTCCCCTAACCCTAACCCTAGCCTGAACCCTAACCCTAACCCTTCCCCGAAGCCTGACCCTCACCCGTCGTCTAATGCTAAACCGTACGGTAACGCTAACCCGCGCCCTCACACGTACGCTCCCCCTAAAGCGTTGTCGTACCCTCACCTGAACCCTAAACCGTCCCCGTCCCCTAACCCTAACCCTAGACCGATCCCTAACCCTAACCCTTCCCCGAAGCCTGACCCTCACCCGTCCCCTAATCCTAAACCGTACGATAACGCTAACCCGCGCCCTCACACGTACGCTCCCCATAAAGCGTTGGCGTACACTCACCTGGACCCTAAACCGTCCCCGTCCCCTAACCCTAACCCTAGCCCGAACCCTGACCCTAACCCTTCCCCGAAGCCTGACCCTCACCCGTCGTCTAATGCTAACCCGTACAGTAACGCTAACCGGCGCCCTCACATGTACGATCCCCCTAAAGCATTGTCGAACCCTCACCTGGACCCTAAACCGTCTCCGTCCCCTAACCCTAACCCTAGCCCAAACCCTAACCCTAACCCTTCCCCGAAGCCTGACCCTCACCCTTCCCCTAATGCAAACCCGTACGGTAACGCTAACCCGCGCCCTCACACGTACGCTCCCCTTAAAGCGTTGTCGTACCCTCACCTGGACCCAAAACCTTCCCCGTCCCCTAAACCTAACCCTAGACCGAAGCCTAACCCTAACCCTTCCCCGAAGCCTGACCCTCACCCGTCCCCTAATCCTAACCCGTACGCTAACGGTAACACGCGCCCTCACACGTATGCTCCCCCTAAAGCGTTGTCGTACCCTCACCTGGACCCTAAACCGTCCCCGTCCCCTAACCCTAACCCTAGCCCGAAGCCTAACCCTTACCCTTCCCCGAAGCCTGACAATCACCCGTCCCCTAATCCTAAACCGTACGCTAACGCTAACCCGCTCCCTCACACGTACGCTCTCCCTAAAGCGTTGTCGTACCCTCACCTGGACCCTAAAACTTCCCCGTCCCCTAACCCTAACCCTAGCCCGAAGCCTAACCCTAACCCTTCCCCGAAGCCTGACCCTCACCCGTCTCCTAATCCTAACCCGTACGTTAACGCTAACCTGCGCCCTCACACGTACGCTCCCCCTAAAGCGTTGTCGTACACTCACCTGGACCCTAAACCGTCCCCGTCCCCTAACCCTAACACTAGCCCGAACCCTGACCCTAACCCTTCCCCGAAGCCTGACCCTCACCCGTCGTCTAATGCTAACCCGTACAGTAACGCTAACCCGCGCCCTCACACGTACGATCCCCCTAAAGCGTTGTCGTACCATCACCTGGACCCTAAACCGTCCCCGTCCCCTAACCCTAACCCTAGCCCGAACCCTAACCCTAACCCTTCTCCGAAGCCTGACCCTCACCCATCCCCAATCCTAACCCTTACGCTAACGCTTGCCCACGCCCTCACACGTACGCTCCCCCTAAAGCGTTGTCGTACCGTCACCAGGACCCTAAACCGTCCCCGTCCCCTAACCCTAACCCTACCCCGAACCCTAACCCTAACCCTTCCCCGAAGCCTGACCCTCACGCGTCCCCTAATCCTAAACCGTACGCTAACGATAACCCGCGCCCTCACACGTACGCTCCCCCTAAAGCATTGTCGTACTCTCACCTGGACCCTAAACCGTCCCCGTCCCCTAACCCTAACCCTAGCCCGAACCCTAACCCTAACCCTTCCCCAACGCCTGACCCTCACCCGTCGTTTAATGCTAACCCGTACGGTAACGCTAACCCGCGCCCTCACACGTACGCTCCCCCTAAAGCGTTGTCGTACCCTCACCTGGACCCTAAACCGTCCCCGTCCCCTAACACTAACCCTAGCCCGAAGCCTAACCCTAACCCTTCCCCGAAGCCTGACCCTCACCCGTCTCCTAATCCTAACCCGTATCTTGACGCTAACCTGCGCCCTCACACATACGCTCCCCCTAAAGCGTTGTCGTACACTCACCTGGACCCTAAACTGTCCCCGTCCCCTAACCCTAACCCTAGCCCGAACCCTAACCCTAACCCTTCCCCGAAGCCTGACCCTCACCCGTCCCCTAATCCTAACCCGTACGCTAACGCTAACCCGCGCCCTCACACGTACGATCCCCCTAAAGTGTTGTCGTACCATCACCTGGACCGTAAACCGTCCCCGTCCCCTAACCCTAACCCTAGCCCGAACCCTAACCCTAACCCTTCCCCGAAGCCTGACCCTCACCCGTCGTCTAATGCTAACCCGTACGGTAACGCTAACCCGCGCCCTCACACGTACGCTCCCCCTAAAGCGTTGTCGTACCCTCACCTGGACCCTAAACCGTTCCCATCCCCTAACCCTAACCCTAGCCCGAACCCTAACCCTAACCCTTCCCCGAAGCCTGACCCTCACCCGTCCCCTAATCCTAACCCGTACACTAACGCTAACCAGCGCCCTCACACGTACGCTCCCCCTAAAGCGTTGTTGTACCCTCACCTGGAACCTAAACCGTCCCCGTCCCCTAACCCTAACCCTAGCCCGAAGCCTAACCCTAACCCTTCCCCGAAGCCTGACCCTCACCCTTCCCCTAATCCTAAACCGTATGCTAACGCTAACCCGCGCCCTCACACGTACGCTCCCCCTAAAGCGTTGTCGTATCCTCACCTGGACCCTAAACCTTCCCCGTCCCCTAAACCTAACCCTAGCCCGAAGCCTAACCCTAACCCTTCCCCGAAGCCTGACCCTCACCCTTCCCCTAATGCTAATCCGTACGCTAACGCTAACCCACGCCCTCACACGTACGCTCCCCCTAAAGTATTGTCGAACCCTCACCTGTAACCTAAACCGTCACCGTCCCCTAACCCTAACCCTAGCACGAAGGCTTACCGTAACCCTTCCCTGAAGCCTGACCCTCACCCGTCCCCTAATCCTAACCCGTACGCTAACGCTAACCCTCGCCCTCACACGTACGCTCCCTCTAAAGCGTTGTCGTACCCTCACCTGGACCCTAAACCTTCCCCGTCCCCTAACCCTAATCCTAGCCTGAACCCTAACCCTAACCATTCCCCGAAGCCTGACCCTCACCCGTCCCCTTAATGCTAACCCGTACGCTAACGCTAACCCGTGCCCTCACACGTACGCTCCCCCTAAAGCGTTGTCGTACCCTCACCTGTTACCTAAACCGTCCCCGTCCCCTAACCCTAACCCTAGCCTGAAGGCTAACCGTAACCCTTCCCCGAAGCCTGACCCTCACCCGTCGTCTAATGCTAACACGTACGGTAACGCTAACCCGCGCCCTCACACGTACGCTCCCCTTAAAGCGTTGTCGTACCCTCACCTGGACCCAAAACCTTCCCCGTCCCCTAAACCTAACCCTAGACCGAAGCCTAACCCTAACCCTTCCCCGAAGCCTGACCCTCACCCGTCCCCTAATCCTAACCCGAACGCTAACGGTAACCCGCGCCCTGACACGTATGCTCCCCCTAAAGCGTTGTCGTACCCTCACCTGGACCCTAAACCGTCCCCGTCCCCTAACCCTAACCCTAGCCCGAAGCCTAACCCTTACCCTTCCCCGAAGCCTGACCATCACCCGTCCCCTAATCCTAAACCGTACGCTAACGCTAACCCGCTCCCTCACACGTACGCTCTCCCTAAAGCGTTGTCGTACCCTCACCTGGACCCTAAAACTTCCCCGTCCCCTAACCCTAACCCTAGCCCGAAGCCTAACCCTAACCCTTCCCCGAAGCCTGACCCTCACCCGTCCCCTAATCCTAACCCGTACGGTAACGCTAACCCGCGCCCTCACACGTACGCTCCCCCTAAAGCGTTGTCATACCCTCACCTGGACCCTAAACCGTCCCCGTCCCCTAACCCTAACTCTAGCCCGAACCCTAACCCTAACCCTTCCCCGAAGCCTGACCTTCACCCTTCCCCTAATGCTAACCCGTACGCTAACGCTAACCTGCACCCTCACACGTACGCTCCCCCTAAAGCGTAGTCATACCCTCACCTGGACCCTAAACTGTCCCCGTCCCCTAAGCCTAACCCTCGCCCGAAGCCTAACCCTAAGACTTCTCCGAAGCCTCACACTCACCCGTCCCCTAATCCTAACCCGTACGCTAACGCTAACCCGCGCCCTCACACGTACGCTCCCCCTAAAGCGTTGTCGTACCCTCACCTGGACCCTAAACCGTCCCCGTCCCCTAACACTAACCCTAGCCCGAACCCTAACCCTAACCCTTCCCCGAAGCCTGACCCTCACCCGTCCCCTAATCCTAACCTGTACGCTAACGCTAACCCGCGCCCTCACACGTACGCTCCCCTTAAAGCGTTCTCGTACCCTCACCTGGAACCTAAACCGTCCCCGTCCCCGTCCCCTAACCCTAGCCCGAAGCCTAACACTAACACTTCCCCGAAGCCTGACCCTCACCCGTCCCCTAATACTAACCCGTACGCTAACGCTAACCCGCGCCCTCACACATACGCTCCCCCTAAAGCGTTGTCGTACCCTCACCTGGACCCTAAACCTTCCCCGTCCCCTAACCCTAACCCTAGCCCGAAGCCTAACCCTAACCCTTCCCCGAAGCCTGATCCTCACCCGTCCCCTAATCCTAACTCATACGCTAACGCTAACCCGCGCCCTCACACGTACGCTCCCCCTAAAGCGTTGTCGTACCCTCACCTGGACCCTAAACCGTCCCCGTCCCATAACCCTAACCCTAGCCCGAACCCTAAACCTAAATCTTCCCCGAAGCCTGACCCTCACCCTTCCCCTAATGCTAACCCGTACGCTAACGCTAACCCGCGCCCTCACACGTACGCTCCCCCTAAAGCGTTGTCGTACCCTCACCTGGACCCTAAACCTTCCAAGTCCCCTAACCCTAACCCTAGCCCGACGCGTAACCCTAACCCTTCCCTGAAGCCTGACCCTCACCCGTCCCCTAATCCTAACCCGTATGCTAACGCTAACCCGCGCCTTCACACGTATGCTCCCCCTAAAGCGTTGTCGTTCCCTCACCTGGACCCTAAACCGTCCCCGTCCCCTAACCCTAACCCTAGCCCGAAGCCTAACCCTAACCCTTCCCCGAAGCCTGAAACTCACCCTTCCCTTAATGCTAAAACGTACGCTAACGCTAACCCGCGCCCTCACACGTACGCTCCCCCTAAAGCGTTGTCGTACCCTCAACTGTAACCTAAACCGTCCCCGTCCCCTAACACTAACCCTAGCCTGAAGGCTAACCGTAACCCTTCCCCGAAGCCTGACCCTCACCCGTCCCCTAATCCTAACGCGTACGCTAACGCTAACCCTCGCCCTCAGACGTACGCTCCCCCTCAAGCGTTGTCGTACCCTCACCTGGAGTCTAAACCGTCCCCGTCCCCTAACCCTAACCCTAGCCCGAACCCTAACCCTAACCCTTCCCCGAAGCCTGACCCTCACCCGACGTCTAATGCTAACCCGTACGGTAACGCTATCCCGCGCCCTCACACGTACGCTCCCCCTAAAGCGTTGTCGTACCCTCACCTGGACCCTAAACCGTCCCCGTCCCCTAACCCTAACCCTAGCCTGAACCCTAACCCTAACCCTTCCCCGAAGCCTGACCCTCACCCGTCGTCTAATGCTAAACCGTACGGTAACGCTAACCAGCGCCCTCACACGTACGCTCCCCCTAAAGCGTTGTCGTACCCTCACCTGAACCCTAAACCGTCCCCGTCCCCTAACCCTAACCCTAGACCGAACCCTAACCCTAACCCTTCCCCGAAGCCTGACCCTCACCCGTCCCCTAATCCTAAACCGTACGATAACGCTAACCCGCGCCCTCACACGTACGCTCCCCCTAAACCATTGTCGTACTCTCACCTGGACCCTAAACCGTCCGCGTCCCCTAACCCTAACCCTAGCCCGAACCCTAACCCTAACCCTCCCCCGAAGCCTGACCCTCACCCGTCCCCTAATCCTAACGCGTACGCTAACGCTAACCTGCGCCCTCACACGTACGCTCCCCCTAAAGCATTGTCGTACTCTCACCTGGACCCAAAACCGTCCCCGTTCCCT